>NC_064438.1:51726219-53008005 GCF_023343835.1 Lagopus muta
AGTGTGGCAGTGCAGGAGACCCAAGGTTCCTCACTGTATCAGGCATCAAGCAAGACCTCCTGCAGCTGCTCCTGGGATGGAGCCTCCTGAGCTTCAAGACCTTTAGAATTCAGGTCATTTTTTGGCTTGCTTTTCTAATATCCCCATTTCTATGCTCAGTCGTAGAATCACGGTATCATTAAGGTTGGAAAAGATCTCTCAGATCAGATTAAAAAGATCACTCAGTCCAACCATCTCCCCATCTCCACCACGCCCACCGACCACGTCCCTCAGTGCCACATCTACATGTTTCATGAGCACCTCCCAGGGTGATGACTCTACCACCTTCCTGGGTGATTACAGTCCTTGGAATTATACTAACATTCAAACTTTCTGAACCATCTTTCAACATAATCCTGACAAACAACATATATTTTTAGAAACAGACATGCAAATAAGGAGCCCAGCCTGACACAGTGGTTCGAGGCAGAGACAGTTTGTTTGGATGCAGAAATTTGGCACCCACCTCCAAAACCAGAAGTAGCACTTCAGCCGGCTGCAGACCCATCAGAATTCAGAAGCACTGTGTTCCATCCACAATGTGTGCTTTGTTTAAACTCATTGCTGAATATAATATATACCTGACAGCTGCCTTTCAATTTCTGAAGGGGAGCTAAAGGAAAGAAGAGGACAGATTCTTTATCACGGTCTATGGTGATAGAACAAGGGGAAATAAAGAGCTTAAAAAGGGTAGGTTTAGTTTGGATATAAAGAGATGTCTCTTACATTGAGGGTGTTGAGGTACTGCCACAGATTGCCCAGAGAGGTGGTGGATGCCCATCCTGGAGACTTTCAAAGTGATGCTGGATCAGGCCCCAGGCAATCTGATCTTGTTGTGCATGTCCTTGTTCATTGCAGGGGAGTTGGACTAGATGACCTTTAAGGATCCCTTCCAACTCTGAGGATTCTGTGATTCTATATTGATGGGTGTTTCTTCGATCTTTCCACTATTTTTAAAGCCCGCATGAGACAAATGCATGGCTAAGTTGACAGAAGCCAACTGTTTTTTCCATAAACGTGGAAGAAATTTTTATGTACTTTTTTTTTAAGGCATCTACGTTCACTGTCCCTGGCTTTTTTCCAGTTTCAGCTCAGGACTGAATGCGTAAGCACTGACATCTGAGCGGTGCCGTGTTGCTATAACTCTACAGAATGAAACTCATATAGTAGAGATTTATCCCCACATAACTCGAAGCCTAAAATCTTTTCTCTTGCCAATCAATAGAAGATCCATATGGTGGAGTTTCAAGACTATGCAAGTGTTTTATCTTTATCTGACTAATGTGGATACACTATGCTCACTTGATTTATCTGTAAAAAAGCAACAGAGTAGCACAATCTTTATCAAACTTGCCTTCTGAGCTACTAAAAACATTATACCAAGCTGATTATTTTCAGTTCTCCAAACGATCCTACTGCAATAGAACCAACTAATTCACCAGGCATACTCCAGGTATCTCTTCTTATTTACTCTTTGTGACAGATATCTAAGTATTAAGAGAAACTCTAAATTAAGCTGAGGCAATACTGAAAGATCTTCTCCGCTCTGTTGCCTTGCCGGGGAGTACAATTATATCTTGCATTTCTCTGTTCCACCTCTAGCCCTGTTTTACAGCTCCCTGTATTACAAATTTGTTTTCTTTCCTTGGTTCAAAGGTAAGGCTGAGAATACACAATGGAATGATATAAGCTTGCTTTTATTATTGTTATTCACACCCTGACTTGTGAATGGATTGATAATAAGCCTGCACATAAGGGTGTGATGCATTATTAGTAATTGAGAAAGGAGAGGAAAAACAATGAGAATTTTCTTCTTTGTCCTTTGTTCTAAAGAAACGGAGACAGGATGTTCACAGAGACTACAATAAAGCATGCTCTGAAACACAAATTCATGCACTTTCTCGTGGAGGATGTAAGGATGATCATTTCCATTCTTTTTCCTCTTTAGCAATTTTGACCATTAAGAAATTTGGGAGAAAAATGGGAGGTCATCAAATTCCTCAAGGGTAGCAGAGACCAGCTACATGAAATGGACTTGTTAACTCAGAAATGATTTAAAAATTTGTGGACCTCATGTTTGAAGGGAAATAGGCTGTGAAGAGGAGAAACTGGAGAAGTAAAAAAAAGGAAGGTAAAACCAAGATCAGTGTGAACAGAAGGTGTAGAAAAGGTGGATGTCAAACAAACCATGAAAGGAATGAATAGATGTCTGTGGATTGGGCCACCAACAATCAGATCAACCCACAAGAAGATAAATATCACTGTAGTCACTGACTTATAGACATCTTTGTCACCCATGATTCTACATGTTATTAAGACAAGAGAGTTTATGTATTTTATAATCTTGAGGTTTGAAGTAAAAGGATACATTAGCCAGCCACACAGATTTCCTCTGAATTTCTTCTCTTTTGCAATACATCAGCCATCAATTTGATTGATTTTCTTTAAAACTTTTTTGCATAAATCTCATCCATCTACAGGTAGGCATATAACCTAAATAACCTATATAACCATAAACAGAGAGAGAGCCAGGTATGGAAATGAGATTTCATCACTGCTCCCTTTAAGAAGTCTTGGTGTTGAACTCAAAGACCTCATTCTAGAGCTAGGCAATACAAATTCCCCCCCTCCAAAAAAAAATGAATGGGTGTAATTCACATGTCTTGTAACTTAACTGGAATCTGTCTTTGGAACAGGTTAGTCTTGTGCTTTTTATAATCTTTTCATCTGAGAATTCACCCAAAAGAAGCTCCACTGTCTACCTGCTCTTGGTGGGCTCTACCAGCACAGTGTGTTGCACTGACAGCAGGTTGGAAATGCAAGTATTTCGTGTAGTGACAGGTTTCTCCTCTGTTAAGAAAAACACACGTCAACTCCACAGTATCTGGGGTGGAGAAACTGAATTTGGGCTAAAGGAAAACAAATCCAGGGAAGAATTGTGCATTTTCAGAAAGTCATATGTTTTCTTCTGGGATTCCTAAATGTATATTTTTTAATTGAGTGTTAATATTCTTGCTGATGAGGAGAGAAAAAAAATTAAGGAAGCAAAAAATGCCAATCTGCAAGTGTAAATAAAAAACTTTGCCAACAACAGAGAAAGCATTGTTTAGAAACGAAACATGAGACAATTCCAAGACCAATCATTTCATGAATAGGAGAAAATGAAAAAGGAGTAGAAAGGGGAAACCAATTCACTCTAGAAAGCTTCTTTTACTTTGTCCTGGGGCATATGCTCCATCTCCCTTTGTCCTCCAAACGCAGTTTCACCAGCCCTGACAGTGCTGGCATTGACCTCCCACAGACAAAATGGCTTGGACAGAATTAACCATAAAAAAGGAGCCAGCCTGACCCAGGGCCAATGCAGCCATAGATCTGGGGGAAAACTGCTATAATTAGCAGGGCCTGTGCAGGAATTGAAGAAAACCGTAATTCTTGTGCACTTGCTGCCTTCCTGCCCCACCAGCTGTGGATTAGTGCATATGAAGCTGAGGAGAGTCTGGCTGATGGTCCACCTAAAAGCCAGTGTCCTCCTCCTCTCCCATTGGAGACCTGCCTCCAGACTGTGTGTTGCAAAGGGCTTTAATTAAAAGTTAATATTTATATTGTGTTCTCTCCAACCAGCTCTATTCATTTTCTCTGCTGCGTTTAATTCCCTTCTCAACCACAGTTCAGAGCTGGCTGACCCTGGACATTTATTATTTTAATATTTTAGAACCTGCAATATTGGACAGAAAGCAGAACTAAGAGTGCCCTTGAAAAGTGAAAATTAGCGTCAAACAGCTGACAAGAGAAGAACAAAAGTTCAAGCTGGAGAGAAGGGTGTTATTGCCCATGAATAACCCGATCGTGCCAGGTGGCAATGCTCAAGTATCTGAGAAAGGAATGATTTAAACCAACTTATTTGTTTTCTCTGATGTCATTAGTCTGCCTTAAATCCTTCTCTTTTATTACCAGCTCAGATTGGTCATTTTTCTTCAGTTTGGACATCCATAAGGGAAAAATGTCCTAGAACCTGCCAAACCGTAAATACAACGTTAACAAGTTCTGTATTTTTCAGTGACTGTATACTGAGTTGGATATTTCTGAAGAGAAATGTACCATAAAAATTTTTGTGGGACATTTGTTGTAGTTGAGCAAGACGCATTTTTTCTATCAAATTTGAAGTTACAAGGATGTATCCCTGATGTTTTTAGATCTTATATAAAGAGCAGACACTGATAAAAGTAAACATTCCATGCAATAGTTCAGACCCCACTGGAAAAGAGAAATTTTCAGTTATTGTAAAAAAAAAAAATAAATAATCATAAATGGTTTGTTTCGTTATGGTGTTCTTGGCTCATTTCGTTTCTATCACTCCATAGAGTGGGGGCTTGTATGGACAGGGCTTATGACAAAGGTGATTCTTCTGAGCGAATCTGTGCACATGAGCTGGCCCTTGGGAAGCCAAGGCGAGCAGGAAAATCTAACTGCAAACAACACAGCCCCAGCTTCCTTCTTCCTTATCACATAAACTGTCCACCTCCAGGCTGTGAATGTTTGCCCTGTTCTGTCCTTCCCTCGTTGGGACTCAATGAGGGTGTTCTGTGGAAAACCAGGGTCATTGCTGCCATTGTGCCCTGGCTTGGTGCATGTTGTTGGCTGCCACAGGGAAGGGACTCTGGGTGACATGGGAGACACTGCTGTTGGAGATCAGCAGCGTGTTGGGATTGATTTCTTGATGGAGTGAGCTGCTTGGTCAGTATCAAGTATCCATTAAGTCAAGCGATGGGACAGATCCAAGTGTTGGAGGACTTTGTTTTAAATGAACCATTCACCACAGAGTGACAGAATTATCTCGTGGGGGGAAAAGCAAGAACAAGATCAGATAACTTGTAAATTTATCTGACATTGGCACCTCAGCTTTTTCAGCTGAAGCAGCTTGCAAGTGCCCCAGAAGGACATTGACTTCCTCTTTGCATCTTGGTGCTTTGTAGGTCTGGGCTTCTTTGCTCCATGTTTGCTGTTGTGAAGCTATTGGAAAGGTCCCATCTGAAAGGCACCCTCCTCCTGGAGCTGTATGCTACACAAAGCAGCCCTGGTGTCCATGGTGTACATGCTGCAAAAGTCTTTTCCCCTCACTGCAGTGTTGCCTTTGAGTTCAGCTGCAGATGACCCAAATGACTGAATGAACCCTTATGCACCACAATTATTTCCCCCTAATTTAATAATAATGACGATGGTAAACAAAGTTACTGTTCAGTCTTGCACAAAACATGGGGCCATGCTGGTTCCGGCTGCATTTGTCCATAGATCGGAATCACCAAAATGAGAGCAAATAACTCTCACTGTTTTAAGAGGAGATATTACATATATGGTGGAGTTTGGGCAACAGAAGTGCCCTCAGTTTCTGGTGCAAACTCAGCGAACAGGGGATGAAAAGGAAGATGGCAGAGCCCCAGATGCCCTGGGGGCTGGAAGCAAAGCCTTTCTGTGGGAGCACAGCAAATTGGGAGCCAGCAGAGGTGAGCCAGGCTCTTCCGTCAGCTGCTAGCTCACATGAGTGTTTGTTTTCTGGTATATCTGCTCATGCAATGCTCCCTGCTCACAGGCTCTGGGGCTCTCTCCAAGTCCCACAGGCAGCTGCAACACAGGCCTCAGTTTGTGCATGGGGTGGTCAGGAGTCAGCACATGTGACAGTGGCTCGGTTCCCATTTCATGCTAAATAAGCACATTTAGCTTATGTTAGCTGGTTATGGAGTGGTTTGGTTAAGCAGTGTTCACCCTATAGATTTCCAAATTCAAAATCCTGGTTTCAGGAAAATATGCCTTTTCCAAATATTGAACAAATTCAGCAGAAAAAGCTGTATGTTAAGGAAACAGAAAGGCAAAACTGTGATAAGAACAAGTTCTGTGCTTAAGCCTCATTTCTTAGTGCTTGATGAAGATCTTTGATGCAGAGATTGAAGCATGCCACCCTTCAAGTAGCATCCACACAAGATAAGGATGAATGAGCCAGCATCCAGCACAGGGCAAGCAGCAAGGCTCGATCCTCAAGGCTGCCTCTGTGCAGAGCCCCGCAGCCACTGCAGTGAGCACAGCAGGAGCAGGCTCAGTCCCTAATGCCAATGGAATTGCCTTGATTATTTGAATTCAGTAAAAGTTTACTCAGACATTTATTTACAGCAATAGAAGGGCACAGCTTGCCTGATGATAAACTGCTGCCTGAAGCCCATTTCCATCTATAATTGTTAGCACAGCTGATGGTTGTCCCTTGGTTCAAAGAATCACCCATTATTATGGATTCTGCTTCATGACTCAGCTTCTGAGAGATATTTAGGGTGGCAGAGGGGACAAATTGCCAGGCTGGCATCTCCTTCTACTGGCTGGGTGGGAGCAGGACGTGGCTCTGCATGATGGGCATTTATCTATCCTGACAGAGAAAGCACATTCGTGCTCTGCGAGCTGTCTGAAGGGATTACACTGACTGAGGCCATAATCGTGTGCTCTGATATTGTTGATGTATTATAAATGGTCCATTATTCATCCACATGAGGAAAGCCAGAGGAATGGAAAATTAAAATGTGAAGCTAGCGAGCACAAAAACCGAGCAAGTGATTCATGCAGTGTGGAAAATGGGCCTCACTGGGTGTAGGTTGGTGGTGCTGTTAAGTACAGCACCGGGGGCTAATAATTCAGCTCATTCATGGTAACATTTGTCTCCCTCTCAGCCCTGAAAACAGCACAAAAAGCCTCTATGGGCCTTAGTCCTCCCAGAGGAGAGGGTGGAGAAGGTTTTGTCCAGCAGGTACAAACAACAACAGAACAACAGTGATGACCCAGATTCGCTCTGACAGTCTTATGTCCCCTCCTCCTTTCACTTCAGGCTGTGCTGAGGCTGCAGACTCTCCTTCCTGAGCATCCTCCCTCCCTTCTGGGAAGGCCCTCTCATTCCCCTGCTGAACAGCAGGGAAAAGCAAATGAAATGTGATTTAAATTTGGATACAAAATTGTCACCCAAAATGAAATGGCTATTTTTATCTCTGGACAAAACATTGACTTTCCTCTTCCAGAGCTTAAACTTTATTCCTACTGTAAAGATCTTTTAGAAAGAAGTGAAGAACACTTTCCCACTTCCATTTCCAAGCTGATCAGGTGCCACAGAAAACCAGAAGCCCTCGGAGGTAATGGAAAGTCCTCAGAAAACTGCCTGAAACTTCAAAACTGCAAAGAAACAAAGGAGTGAGATATTCCAAATGACCTATTACTCAGTTTTATTATAGATCACATGTGGCTTCTGTGAAAATCTAGCTGCATCTCACAAGCTCTGAGACCTTCGAGAAGATGCCGTATGTATACACTCTGTAATCAAGTTATTAGAAACTCATGAAGCAATTTCTAACATGAGTCATGCTATCCAGGAAGAGATGAGACAGGGCAGCCAATTCACTGCTAAACAGAAGCACGAATCTAGTGCAAAATCAGCATATCCAGGCAACTGTGGATATTGCAAACAAGTTTGAACAGTGTTTTATTTACAGTCTCAGTGTGCCTAAATCTCAGCAAAAACTGCAAATCTAACTCCCCACACTGATCTGAAGAAAGGAGGTGCTTATTTTCACCCCATAGCACCCGCTGACTTTCCAGTTAACTTGGAGAGAGTGGGGCCAAGGGCTGTATGATGGAGGAACATGAGCATGGCTGGAGAGGTCCTGGGTAACTGCAAGGGAGATCTTAAAGACAGCTTTGAAGAGGGATCAGGTTCAGGTACAGCGTTAATCTTTCATTTTCTTCGTTTACACTTTTTTAATCTGAGGGAGCTTTTCACTTTTAATAGTGGAACAAGTTACAACAGAGCAGCACTGCAGAACAGCCCTTGGGGTGCCTACAAACCAGAACAAGTTTGGGAATCGGCAACACAAGGCCCACTGTCATTACCCAGGGATCTGCAACAAAGAAAAAGTCGTCCTGCCAGAAGTTACTTACAGCCTTGATAGCCAAGCTATCCTAAATTTCAAGAAACAAATATTTTATGAAAATTAAACAGAATAGGAGAGTGGTGTTGGAGTAGGCACTCCTGACAAAACCAACATGAGACACACAGCAGCCTGAAACAGTCCTTCCTTCCCAGCTGCTACTGTAACATTTATTTACCTACCTATATTAATTCAGAGGGCAGGTTTTGTTTCTTTGTTTGTTTTTTGTTGTTTTTTCCCCTAATTAAAAATTACCAGCTTCTGGTCAGAGCATGTCCCTTTACTGAGCTCCCATCTCCTGGGGAGATGCTATCAAGTCAGCCCCTGCTTAGCACTTGCAGGTTACAGGGACAGAGAGGAGAATGGACAAAAGCCATGGTAGGCATTCCTGTAGTATCTCTAGAGGAAATGGGCTTATAGGTTGGATGGAGGCGAGCCTTGGTGAAGAACAAATATTCACCTGGGCTGAAAACGAAGCATAAAGGAAACCTCCTGAGCCCTTACGAGACATCAGCAGTGCAGAGAAGATGGAATTTATTGTGTGGGGCAATGAGGAAAGAAGTTTAGCTAAGATTCGCCCCTCACACTGTTTCTGCTCATCACAACTGTATTTTCATCAATTGTTTAGCACACAAATTTAGAGAGAAGAGCCTGGAAGAAAGTTGTGACCATGTATTAATAGTAAGTGTAGACACTGGACTGTAAGATCTCGCAATAACCAAAGAACAGAATTCTAATTTTAGGCACTAAGTGATCACAGAACAATTAAGGCAGACCATAGTGCAGAGGAGCCACAGCTGGAGATACCAAAACTATTGTTACTTCCCTAGAAAGCATGGAAACCTCTGGCTGCTCATAAAAGCTGCTCAGCAAATAATTTTCTATTATGGGAGCTTTAAACCTTCAAGTGGCACTTTGCCAACAGAAAGAAAGGTGCTACACATCAAAAATATTGTTAATTTTGACTGCACCTGTTGACCCTGACCCTCTGGCAGGTGGACTATGTCATACATTTCATAATGTGTAAATACTGTGCAACTCCACGTAGAAGAGACTGCAGGACTTTCCAAAGCAGGATTCACTGAAAGTCTATCCCTTCTCCTATACCTACAGGCCCCACACATCTGACACGGCAGATGAAAGCTGATTTCAAACCCTCTGCTAGGGATCCCACAGCCTTTATATTCTTTTATCTTTGAGTTGAATCAGCATTTTAATTTGAGAGGAGGGATATCCATCAGATTTAGGTGCACTCATGAATGTGTACACCTCTGCACATCTCATCAGAGATTGCAAGCAAAGAAGGATGGAGCACAGCTGGCAGAGATAAGGCTGTATTGTAGGCTTATGCACCAAGTCAGCTTTCCCATAACCTGTAGGCTGAGTGAGCTGTGTGTGCTCTAAGACTGGAGAGGGACAGACTGTGTGTGTTTACTGAGAGCCAGTATGAGCAAGTTAAAAAGTTTAGGACTTTTCTGTGGTCCTTTGAAGTACCCACATAAGATACAGCAGCAATAGTTACTAAAGAATTGACACCCTCAAGCCAAAATGGCTTTTATTCTGAAAAAAAAAAAACCTACTTAAATCCAATCTGCTGCTGTGTAATGTATATGCCAAAGGGAGAAAATATGGTGTAAAATAAGATCTCAGCAAGCTGAGATCCAGCTTACATATTTGGCCTGTTTAATCCAAAGATGAAAATAATTACACAAAGTCAGTCTAAGCAGTCCCAGAAGGATCTGAACATATGAAATATAGTCATCATGAGGAGCGGAAGGAAGGGAGAGCTGCACCAGTTTCAGTTCCCCTTGGCTTCCTTAGACTCATGTGTGAATTTGGCCCAGAAAACTATCTGGCATCAGGGATGGTGATCATTCATCCCTCCTATTTGCACAAGAATGTGGGAAGGGCTTAGAAAAAGCTCCTCTTCTCCCATCTGGGGCCCTGGGTGGGTGCCAGTTAAGTCCAGTGATTCATAGCTGCTTCAAGAAGCTCCTTGCCACTCTCTGTTTTGCAGAGAAAGCAAACATACATGCTACAGCAGCACGTAGGTTGCTCCATCAGGACGGGGGGATCCTCTTTGCTCATGTTCATCACGAGAGCAGTGCCAGGAGGAGGAAAATTAACCCAGCTTATCACCTTAGCACACACCCAGCCAAGTCCTCAAGCCCCAGCAGATGGAGAAAAGAGAGAGGCGCAGCATGCAGGTGGAAGCTCTGGTTGTGCTGCGTGCCCAGAGAAGCAAGAAGCTGCACATGTGAGGGATCCAGAGCCCCTGTGAGACCTGGCTGTCGGCCGGGCTGGGGAATGTCAGGGCCTACCTGGAAGCAGCGGGCAGCTCTGTCTCAGTCCCCAGTCCAACAGCTGTCCCTGTGTGATGAATGAGGTGCTTTGGGTCATTCACAGACCCTGGGTGGGGCGGTTGCAGCTCCGAACCCCGCCTTGCATCATGTGTGCAGATCGGTCAGAGTGCTGCCCAAAGCCACCGCCCTTTGCCCACGTTTTTGTCAGCCCTCGTGAGTGAGCTCCTCCGCATGCGGAGCTCCCGCCAGCCCACCTCGCCTTTCAACATGAGCCAGCACTTCATTTGTTGTTTTTCTTCTCTTTGAAACATTCTTCACGTCTCTCTGGCTTATTTCATTAGCTCCAATGCTCAGCTTCTCGAGCTTCCCTTGTTCTTAAGTGCTGCCCAAGCGATAGCTGGTCAGATGTAGGGAGATCTTAAAGTCTACGCAGTGCGTATTGCTATGCTGGGAAAAGGAGGTGAAAATGCACCTGCAGACACAGCCGTGCTGTGTGACAGATTCATCCAGCCGGTGGGATTAGAGCGGCAGAGAAGATGCAGTGGTTTGGGTTTATGACCGTAGCAGGGCTGGTGCCTTGGTTTCTGCACTGCCCTGCAGCCCATCTTCACTCTTAGTCCTTGCAGAGCAAGCTGAATGAAGGTAATATCTGGACAACACCTGCAGCTGCAGGACACAAAGGAAGGGTGATGCTGAAGGCTCGGTCTGCAAGGGGGCAGCTCCAAGGAGTCACCTCTGAGGGGTCTCTGGCATCCGGGAAGGATGGGGAGCCTGAGAAAAGGGCAGCTGGGGCATGGGGGAAACTTCTCTGGGACTGCTTGGGATGGGAGGAAGAAGATGGAAAGGTTGGGCACAGCCAAGACAATCAGAAAGGAGAGTGTCCTCAGGTATTTGGAGCTGCCAGATGGGTCCTCAAGGTGTATTTTTGAGGTTTGTCTGATCTGAACTAGTCTCATATTTCCGTGACTTGTTTATCTTTACCTACCAGGATGCAGTCTGTCCAGGGGTTAAAACTGCAGTTTTCAAGGATGTGGCAAGCTGTTGTAATCTGTGTCTATTACATAACCCAGCAAATATTCTGCTAAAGTTCAGTCAAATCAAGGATTGATGAGGGCGAGGTGCAAATTATCCTTTACAACTTTTTCCCTTTTGGAAATCAGGATAGTGACATGCAAATCACAGCTTTTACTCTGCTTGCCTGTTGCAGCAGCCAGGCAAAGCACTGCTGTCCCCTCACATCCATCGTGTCTTGCTTACCAAGGAAAAGGTTAGCACTTCTCCTTTCCATTTCACTCCCATTGTGAGACAGGGCAGAGATCAGAGCGTAAGAGAAAAGCATGGCAGAATTTGAGTGTACAAAGGAGGTAAATTATCTTTAGACTGAGTTATATGTAGTCCAACTGTTATTTGTGCTGTTTTACTAAGGTCACTCTGTTTTAACAGCAAACACAAAGGGAGGGAGAGAAGAACAGAAGTCTTGTTATTTAACTTTTCCTTGAGACAGCTTGTAGGCTGCTTGAGATATAATTTCATGATTTTTCATGGCAAAGATTTTCTAGGATGTTTTTTTCCTCCTCCCTTTAATGCTACTGCTGCCTTTCTGGTGATGTGGGACCTATGCAGTACTCCAAGTCTCATATTTTCTCCTGCTCCTCCTCATCTTTGTAGGGACTGGAGCCCAGCCCTGCTTCTCTCTTCTCATTAGGATTCCTGGCCATTCTCTCTAATACAGCGAGCAGCTGCTGGAGGCTCAGAAATTGACCTTTGATCCATATTTTAGAAAAGCTTGGGTTCCAGCTCCTTCTCACTTAGCTGCTGAGACTCATCTTTCCACCTTTTTCCATGCCTTCTGTTTTAATCCTTTTTATTTTTCTAATAATTGCTTCAAATCCCACTCACAAAAGCTTTTTGTGGCCCAGCTACATCTTCCAGTTACACTAGTGTGAATCTAGAGTAAATCTGCTGGTGTAATCAGGATTGAAAGATAGGAGATGACTATGGATTCCATCAGCTGGAGCCAAAACCAATGCCACCATCATCAGCATCTTTCTTGCTGTTGTTCCTAATATCAAAGAGAGAATGTTGCCTGGGAATGGTGATACTAATCATCAGACTTGGAGTTAAGTTGCATAACATCCTTTCTATAACCATCTCCAGATGCTTTACAGACAGTAATTAAATATAGGAGACCAGTAAAGATGAGGGCTTTCATTTTCAGGGTGAGGCACTGAGAAGGCAGCAATATTGTCAAAGGCACATATCAAGGGTCCAACCTTTGTGGTGAAATCCCCTGTTGATTGTATAAACTCAGTCAGTGACATGAGTCAGCAGGAGAGTCCCCGTCTCTCATCCCTGTGCTGCCAGAACACTGATCCCATGGAGAAAATGGGTGCCATAGAAGAGTCCCCTGTATAGCTCAGATGTGTTGAATTTGGGGTCAGTGAAAGGATCCCTTCTTGTATTTACGTTAAATAGTGGCAGAGGACCTTTACAGTATGAAAACTATGCTCTCAAATGTGAATTTCTGAGGCAAACCATCCCATGTAGTAGCACTGGCTTTCATGGGGGGGGCTATCATTTTTCCTTTACCATTGAGTGGCAGCAATTGCATTCCCCCAGGACTCTGAGATTAGTTTCACCCCTTTCCAACTGGTGCTGAGTCTCAGTGGGAGTTGCTGATACTCCAGACAACTGTGAGCACTGCTTCAGTATGGCCAGCCCATGAAACCAAAAGAGTAGGGAACCTGTTCCGTATTTACACACATTCTCAGGGCCTCTCCTGAGCAAAGTGTGATCCTGCATTAGCTGCTTCATGCTGCATGTTGTGAACTTTAAAAAAAGTAGAGAGTTTGGAAAAATTCCCAGATTATGCAGTGCAGCTGCCTTCTGTGCCCTCAGAAAATAGTGAAGGATATAAGGCTGCTCTATTTTTTTCTTTTGGTGCATAGCTGCTTCCTCATGAGCTAATCCACCAGTCTGTCCCACCTGTGCACTTCCTTATTGAAATTCTATGTTGAGCTGAGATTGAAAGCTTTGTGTTGGTAAAGGAAAAATGAAGCAGTTTTGTCCTTGTCTTTTATGTATTCTATAAATGCAGCACTGAGTGCAGATTGTGTGTGTGCTATGATTTACAAAGTATTTACCAGCATAAATTTCATCCAGGGTAATTTAATCAACTGGGCACTTTTTTTTCCCCGCCTGCTCTGACTGAGGAACTCACACTGATAGAAATCTGATGGTACAATTGTACCAAGGAGAATCCTGCAAGCACAGCCAGGGCTAATTACACTAACCTCAGACCTGGCTGCTATCCATACAGCTAGGCTTTGTGCAGGCACCTGGGCTGGCAAGGCTCATAGAGAAACAAACTGATGGAGAAACGAAAGTCTACACTTGTGCAGCCCCTATGGCCCCAAAAGATACTTTGGAATGGAATGGAGATGTTATGCCAGTAAGTTTTGGTGCGTAGATATTACCATTTAATAAGTTCATGGGGCTAAGCCTAGAAAAAATCAGGATCTTGAAGGCGTTTTAAAAGTCATCTGTATCTTGTAACAAAATAAAATTATGTAATTGCCTGTGCTGACAAAGACAGAGATGTAACCTGGAGAGATAGCTATTCCTTCAGTACTTAATAGATTGGTGGCATTCATTCTCCAGAATGAATGGGATCCTTCATGGGCTGGCCAGGATGGAGGAAGCTCCCTTGTGTGTGGGAACAGCTTCAGGTGCCTTTTCTTTGGCAGCAGTATTGACAGATATGTCTTCCCCTGCGTCTCCTCAGCACCACCTTGTTCTCAAAGGTGTACCCTACATTGGAGCAGGGTGGCAATAACCCTTCAGCAACCTCACTGTCAACCGAAAATCCATGGGCCTGTCCCATTGCTAAGCATGACAGCCCCAAAGCATTTCAGGGATCCAGACTACCAGAGATGACTGAGCTGGAGATGGGATAGTGGTGAGGGCAAGGGGACACAGCATCCAGGCATCTTTGGCAGCCACTCCTCTTTGTAGAGAAGCCCAGCCAGGCTATTTATCTGATTGTTTGTCTTGGCAGTGAGTACTTATGTTGAACTGAGAGTGTCCTTTGTCTCTGATAGTGGCAGCCCTCACCAGAGTGAACAGCAAGAGACAGTGAGGGCTCTCCTTGGCTTTTCTTCACGTTCCTCCACCTCTTGCACAGTACCAGGGTCCTGCAAAAGACACCACTGCCAGTTCCCTCTTCCTTGAAGTTTTGAAATGCAGCGGTCAAGAACAATCACATTTTTCACTTGGTTTTGGTTTGCGCCTAGGGTATGTCTGCTCCTCTTATGAATCAGAAGCAGTGGCAAACACAGTGTGCTGTTCCTCTATTGGGTACATACCATCCCTGTTCCTTTCAGTTAGATGGAGAATAGCAGTTCAGCTTGTTTTGTTGATGGACAAAGAAAGCCTTGTTCTCTGTCATGCTGATGTTTCTTTTCCACTTGTCACTGGTATGTCACCAAAATGGCTGGTGCGCACCCATTGGAATTAGAAGTGTGAACTTAATAACCAAAAATAAAAACTCGTGAGATGGCTCTAGGGAGGGAGAACAGAAAGAAGTATGCAATTTACTGAGCCTGATTCACTGCGCTGGCAGGGCGCTCTCTGCCAGAGCCAAGTGAATCAGACTTCCTTTCAGTCTCTGCTGGCATCGCAGTTATTTTGGTGTCACCATGCGTAGAAGGAGCATATATTTGGGAAGCATGTTTGGACAGACAGTGAGTATAGACATTCAGACGTGTGCACTGAAACTGAAGTAGCTTGTGCCATTTTAACATTATGCTCACTGAAAGGAGTTAAAAATAGGGAAAATGAAATATGATAGCTTGTCAGGTCAGAGCCTCTCCTGAGAGCCAGGGATGTTGCTCCTTGCCTGCACTGGGAGCCTGGCTCCTGCAGGTTTTGTTTATCTGTCTTGTAATAGGGATGGGAGAAATGCTGCTGCAGCACGTAGACAAACATCTTCTGAAAATATTTCTAAGGAAAAAAATGCAGCTTTCTTTTAGATCCTCTTAATTTCTGGGCCGCATTCAGCAGCTCTGAGGACATGCCCAGCCCTCGCCACATCTGCTACAGAGAGTAGCAGAGAAGAAGGGTTATGTTAGAGCTGCTAGTGTTTTTTGAATGTCGTAGAACCACCAAGGTTGGAAAAGACCTCCAAGATCTTTCAGTCCAACCATTCACCTACCTCCAATATTTCCCCACTAAACCATGTCCCTTAGTACAACATCTAAACGTTTCTTCAACACCTCCGAGGACATTGATTCAATCAGCTAGCATTGGAGTCCTGCCCATGGATTTTTACAGCTCTGGCCCATCTTATGAATCCATTCACGAGCTGTTCTCACACAATGCAAAGATAAATCTAGCACTTGAGAAGAAACAATTGTGGTCCAAATGCTCATTCAACAAAAACCTAAAATGAGTGTCTCGTTTTGACCCTGTGATCACGTGGCCACTGGGGGACCATAAGGAGGCCATCATAGAATCATAGAATCATTAATGTTAGAAAAGGCCACTAAGATCATCCTAACTTGCTCAAGTGTCTCACTGAGCTGAGCCTTTTAATGGCTGCCATTAATTTCTGAGGATTTAGTCCAAGCCCCACAGAAGATAAGGAATAAATGTTGAAAACATTTATGCTATGAAGATCTTTGTATTTTCAAATTTGGCCAAATGCCACTGTTTGCTGATGGATACGTTCTACTTTCCTGCTTATTTATTATTCTCACTCAAAAATTATCCGTGGCAAACACTGTCTTGGTATTGATCAACAGCTGCAAAATGCTCCCGGCATCCTCCAGACATCAGGCCTGAGTGCAGGCTTGTGCTTGCCTGACTAATAAGGAAAACTGACAAAGTTTTGTTTATCTGTTTCTCACCTCTATCATCATCAGCTAATGCAAGGGCAGATGAACATAGCCAACAGAGATAGCAACTTACGAAATGAGCCTATTTTTAACAGGTTTTACTTCCATGCTGCAGAGGAAACAAGGGAATTAATATTCACTTCTTGATGTGGGATTCACCGTGTGGTTTTCCCCACCCTTGCTCGGATGGTCTCGCCTGATTGCAATGCTAACATCCCTTCTCTCTTTCTCTGGTACTTGGCAGGCTTTCCCAAACACATCACATGCTGCGGGCAGCCAGCCAGCCTACCTGTCTGAGAAAAACAGACCTGAGTCTCCCTGCCCCACCCTGACCTCTCGGGATGATAACCCGCTGGCAAGAAACATCAGCAGTAACTGTTTGGAAAACAGATGCCTGACAACTTCTGCATGCAACTGGCTATCCCTGCTGCCCCTCATCCCAACATGGCCCTCAGTGGTCACCAAGATGCTCCCCTTGCCCGTGACCCACAGCAGCATCCTTTCACACTGCTGGAAAACTGATTCTGGAGGGATCCAACCCATGGGAGTGTACTGCTGTGCTGCTTCCTGAGCAACAAATACTCAAAGCTTTTTGCTAACTGATGGGGAAAGCCTGCAGGGTGGCAATGTGGAGCGCCTTGGTAGCTTTACACTTCTGTTACTCTTAGGTAGCACCTAGAAATCCCAAAAACACATATCTGATGTGGAATATAGTAAAAGCCACGAAACCACCTTGTTTGCTAAATAGGTAAATCTCCACAGGCAGGGAAACAACAGGAAAATGATACTGCTGAAAAAGTTACATCTACAAAAGCAAATATTTCCCCAAAACTTACATTGTGTCTATTTTGAAAAAATCAGATGAAATTACTGTCTGGGTGTAGCCCTAAATTATTTGCTATAATCTCTCTACACCAATTCAGTTACCTAAGCCAAGCACCAGGTAAGCAGCACGAAGTTGGAACATATCTTTTCAGTGGCTGGAGAGAGCAATGACTTACTCTTTGAGTTGGTTCCATGATTTCAACAAAGCAATTCAGGCAACTTTGTCTGCTGGGAGCCTAACAAGCAATCTCTGATTTTCCATTGCTGTGGAAAATATAATCCTCAATTATTTACAAAAGAAACCTGAAATAATCAGATGTAGTTAAAAAAAATATACTCTCCACTTTCAGTCTATCAGAATGTTTACAGATATTTTTTTTTGTAGATTACAACCAGAATAAATAGCAAAGAAATTTATTGCAGAATGTAGATAAACATAGATTTTGTATGTTTTAGGAAAAGAAGATCCTGTAGGAAGTTCAGATTCTTAGCATTTTTGTAGCTACAACCTTAAGACTACTAGTTGCTTATTTTAAAACACACTAATCTGTGCATAAATTAAAGAGCAGATTTGTGATTTACTGATATGCTTCTGCCAGCTAAAAACTGCTTTTCATTACTCTTTTGACTCATTCTTGCAATCGTCACTGTTCTGTTTCAGCAATATTTTGTATTCAAATAAGTATATTTACCCCTTTAAAAAATAGGTTACATTTCTAATTTCCTTCTGCTGTGCAGCAGGGAAGCACAAGGAAAAAAAGCCCTTCGTCCAGAGCGCTGGATTGTTCAGCCAACAGATTGAATACAGAGCATAGGACACGTTGGATTTGCAAACATACACTATGCAGTGCAGCTTCTAGCTACTGTAAATGCCAGGTAGATTGTATCATGCACCATACCCTGCCACTCATTTCCGAATCACTATGAGAAATGAAGGGCAAGCATGTGAATTCAGGCATGCAAGCTGAAGCAGTTAATTTATACACAATTGAATTTAATTTGTATACAGACTCAAAGGCTTCCTCAAGCTCAGCTTCAACATAACGCAGACACTGAGGAAAGTTTAGAGGAGGCTTTTCTTAACACTATTTTTTCTTATCTGATTCATGCAGCATCAGAAAAAGCCACACCCTAGAAGCTGCAGGGTTTGCCTCGGCAGTTGATTCGCAGCTAGCAGAGCACAGAAAAGCAGAAGCAGAATACAGAAAAGTATAGAAAATGTAAGCCCACCACTGGCTGGAGATCCTGGCCAGTTAGGAAGAACTAGATGAAAGCAGTCACACATCTTGGTAGATTATGGAGGTACAGCAATAACAAGAGAGGAAAACTTTGTCTTTGCAGAGGATCCCAGTGCAGAATCAGTCCCAGTCCAGAAGAGGAGATGGAGACTTTGTGACTCTGTGCTGCAGGAGAAGTGCAGCTAGACTGAAACTAAATGCTAGCACAATCCTTCTACTCCCGGTGAAAATACATCCACGGATGCCAACCAGATTATTCCGGGCTGCCCTGCATTGCATTATGCCTGGCTGATCACTGCTTGCAGAGCCAGAGCTTCAGGTCATTGCAGAGAGAGAAAAGGAGTGATGTGGATGTTCCAAGCAGAGCCCAAAGGCACTCAGGGAGATTGATGGAGGATACCCGGGCTGTCCGATTGGCTGCTGCTCTCCCCGAGCTCCTGTTGAGAGGGCAAACTGAGAGTGAGCACGGCAACCTCCGGGATGGAGAGAGCCAGGGAGCCCCTGGGGGACGGGGCTGAGCAGAGTGAGATTCTGCATGCTTCCCTGGGAAGTGGGGAAGGACCTGATCCAAAGCCTTCACTGCCTGCAGAAGCGATCCCATTCGTCTGCTAATGGTTAAAAATCAGGCAGTTAATGCCTGGTCTCCCAGCAAAGGAATGGGACACCCAGCCTGAGAATGAGCTTTGGTTCATGGTCAGCTAATTAGAAACAGGGATGGAAAAGAGCAAGATATAAATTACATCAAGATCTTAACGTTGTCCTTGTTAAAATGCTCATACATTAATGCAAATGCACATCAGGCAAAGAAATCCCTAAACCCCTCTGTGCTTTACAATTTTACAAAACTTGGAAATGTGTTGCCCATTCCACATGTAACTAGTCTGAAGCCAGAAACAGCTGCTGTGCAAGAATGGATGCTAGCTCCGATCCAGCGCCCACTGAGATCACTGGGACCAATTTCTCTGATACCAGTCGGACCTGAGGACAAAATGTTGGATATTAGGGATATTAGGAATAATTGCTTCTCAGGAAGAGTGGCAATGCATTGGCACAGGCTGCCCAGGGAAGTGGTGGAGACACAGTCCCTGGAGGTGTTTAAGAATCATAGCAATGTGGCACTGAGGGACATGGTGGGAATGGGTCAATGATTGGAGTAGATGATCTTAGAGGTCTTTCCAATCTTTATGATTCCATGGAAGCAACCAGCGTGAGCCAATGGGTGACTATGCTAAAGGCAGGGAATGTTTCATTTGTCTCCCCTGATTTGTTTTTGACTGCTCCAACTATACTGGTAAGGAAGATGAGTCAGGATGGAGCTCCAGAGCTTGCAGCTGGAGGTAGATGGCTGGATAGTAAGTGATGCCCCTGTGACTGGCATTTCATGCCCATGAAAGCACACATAGCTGCACTGCTTCTGGCACCCAGGTTAGCTCATACCCAGCCCTCACATACCACAGCCTTAATGGGCATAACCCCCAAAAAACAAGTTAGCTGGCCCCAGCCAGGACTATGGGGATTCAGTGTCTCAAAGAGCACGGGTGTGCTAATTCCCACCAGAATGGGCATACATGGGCTTCTGAGGTTAGGGTTCAACTCCTGTGACTTAAGATGTCTACAGAATAAATGCCTGTACCCCATGTCCCATTGTAGTCACCAAACCATATGCTGGTGCTAAGAGACTGCTCTTGACTTCAGTATCTTTGCGGACCATGCAGCCTACAGTCTTGACTCCAAGGCTGTAGACCCTTGACTCTTTGGCCTCCCCTAAAGGCCCCAGTGCCAAGCTAGATGTAGAGACCTATGTTCAGTCAGGTGAGAGGAATTCCACTCCAGCTGTTTGTGGGACTGTAGATTGCTTATGAGGATGTGAGCAGCTGCAGAGGATCAAGAGATGGGACTGAAGTTTGTGTTAAATACACCAGCACATCTTAACCAGCCGTCGCCATGCTGGGCCAGTGCCTATGAACATTGCAGCTTCTGCTGTAGGAAGGGACAGTGAGATCACAACCACTGTACTTGTGTGAGTCCCTCACACCCACCTGGAGCTCAGAGGGCTTAGGAAGCGGATATTCGTCGCCTCAGCATAGCTTATCGAGGCACCACTTGGATTGGAGCAGTAGTAACAGTTGATAAAAACTTTTTTAGAGTGCTATATTTGTAAGCTTTATATTCTGCTATCTATGTCTGATGACATAAACCCATGGATGACAGAGGTGATTCAAAGCCCCACTGCTTGTCGCTGATCAAGTGAGGGGGAGGTGAATCAGAATATAGAGAGAGGTGACTCAGGGATTTTTTCTTGTGCACATAGGATGTGGTTTCTCTGTATTTACAAAACCAGCTAAGCAGGAGAACGGTGTGGCATCTGACAAATGAATTTTTCTTAGTGCAGCTTAGGCATGAAAAATCATTTATTGTTTCTACTGTTGACAGCCTTTCACAAGTTAATATAGTAAAATATTTAGTGAAGATGACAACAGTTCCAGTAAAAATGCATGTGCAAGCCCATGCATTCTCACAAGACAGCTCAGCTGGAAGATTACCCCTATTTACTCATTTCAGCCTTGAAACTTCACCTACAAAGCCAAAATGTTTCTTGGAGCAGATTTTTTTCTTTTTTTTGTTAGCTTGATTTTTGTAATAACAGCCATGAATTCCTGTAGAACACAGAAAATTTGGAGTGGAAGGAATGTCACAATATGTCACCATCCAGCCCAGGAAGCAGCAAGGCAGGACCTGAAAGAGATCCATAGTTGAGAACTAGATTCAAATGAAGTTTTGGAGCTTGAAGCTTGATGTGTGCAGAAATTAATCCAGCATTGTGCTTCTTAACACCCCAACTCTCTACTTGTCTGCTGTTACCCAAGAGATTGGCACAGCTGTGGACAAGTTCAGTCTTTCTGGACTCCAGAGTCTCCTCAGCTCCTGGATCTCTGCTAGATCTCCAGAGAAGTTTGGTGCCCTTGAAGCATGTGTAATCCATGCTGGCAGGTTTGGATTTCTCACAGAGTAGTGGTTTAGGGTGTTGCCTGCTTCTAGAATAGCACTCTAGTGTTCGGAGGCTCTCCTGGAATGTGGATGATCTGGGTCCAACTCTCTCTGTTTTGCAAGGGTTTGGATCCATATCTTCCTTATCTCAGAAGAACCTGAGACATGAGCACTAGGTCTGATAAACACTGTCTCTCCGAGGCCATTGTGTCATTGTGTGCAATTCTTGCTGAATTAACTCCTTCAGACAGTCTGCCTTTCCTTTGTAAAACCCAAATGTCTCAGGCTCTGAAAATGTGCTCCCTCCACAGTTCATTACATCCAGCCAGGTGGAGAGGCCCTTGGGTCTGGCAGCTGAGGCTGATGGCCTCTGGGCAAGCATGTCATGGAAACACACCAGATGACAGAAGAATGGGAGAAGCAATTCCAGTGTGCTAACGCTCCCCCTGAGGGGTTGTGAAGGAGAATGAGATTAAAAAAAAGACAATAACAGACCTTTCTCATGACATTTTGTGCCCAGAATTGTTGTACCAGGGGAAGAGCAGCCTCCGGTGTAAGTGCCCTGTGGACTGTGGTTGGGAAAACTGCCTGTCCTGTGGCCTTTTTCCATCTGCTGCACAGTGTCCCCTTGCTTCAGGCCATGACTTTGATCCACCAGCACAGGCAAAGTTGGCTGCGTTATGATGGAGCTGTGAGGCCCAACCAGGCCACCAAGAGAGTGATGCTGTTGTGAGGATACTTCATTGTATGTCAGAAGGAGGTCGATGGTATAATAGTTTTGGACCCTTTGCTTCTCACAGAGTCTAAAAAGTCCCTAAAGTGAGGTACTGCGGGGGTTCCTTCGCTTCACAGTCATGCTGTGTTCACGTCATCACTTTTTGACAATGAACAATTGCCAAGAAGAGTAAAATTTCATCAAAAAATCTCTGATGAACGCTTTGAGACCTCATCAAGAACTGTAGCCAAATCAGTGATGCATTTGTTTCACAAAAACAGGGTCGAATATCCCACTTGTTTTATTTTTTTTGTTCCTCTCTTTCTTCTTTTTTTTTTTAATTAACAAAAATATTAAAAATTAAAATGTTTTCTTAATTAGATATTATCAATATTGCATATTTTGCAAGGGCTATTCCACAAGCAATGCCTCCTATTTTATTATCTTGGCCCACAACATCACAGGTGGATATTGGTGGTATGGCAGTAGAGGTCGAACCTTCCCACCAACATCCCTCTACATTTTGCTGCACAGATGGCAGCAGAGGGGCAGTCTGACAAAATGGCATCTGACACAGAAGTGTGTATGAAGCAAAGGTGTGTCATTGAATCCCTTTGCATGGAAAAGAGGGCACCTATTGACATTCCTTGATGATTGCTGAACATTTATGGAGATGAAATAGTGGATGTGAGCACAGTGAGGTGGTGGGTGGTGCATTTCAGCACTGGTGACAGTGAGTCACCTCTGCTGGTGCAGATTTTTATAAGCACAGCATGTAGGTTCTTGTTCATTGCTGGCGAAAATGCATGCCTAATGGTGGTGACTACGTTGAAAAATGGTGTTCTGTGGCTGAGAATTTGCTCTATCACACATATATTATAATTGTGCTCTTTTGTATCTGCCATAATTTCCATGGAAATAAATAGGAAGCATTACTTTCAGTGCAATAACGTGTTTGTGACCCAAGACAATTCCTCTTCACTCAGCACAGTCCAGGCAAACCAAAAGCTCAGACATCCATGACCTAGTTCAAGTCATGGGTAGGGCACTCCTAGCATGATTTAATAACCTCACCCAGTGCACCACATCTCTCAGCATGGCTCAAGGAGGGCAGCCATCACAGGAATCAAAGATAGGGCAAGAGCAGAGCATGGCCCAGCTGGAATAGCTTCATCTGCCTGATACCCTCCTGCAGCTGATCAATGGGCAGCTGCACATGAGGCTACAGTTTTGCCAAAAATAGAAGTACTAGCAAAGGGTTTGGGCTGGAAATCTACTTCTTGGAGGTATCCTGAGCAGTTTTTTTTTTTCAAGTTTTGGCTGGGTCAGCCCTCACTGCATCTCAACACAAATGTGTTTGAATGACTTTGGTCACTGATAGTATATACAGGGAAAGGAACTCCAGCTGTCCTCTTTCATGGCAACTCTCATACCACTGAAAGGTTAGCGGGGTCAAATACCTCCCTGATCCTCTAAGATGTGGAGAAAACATGGTGAACACAGTTAGTCCTTTGAAACACACAGCTGGAGGAAGGCTGGTTGGCCATGGCATCTGTTCTTAGTGGGGCGGGCTGGCCATGTGAGACTTGCAGTGCCTTCTCTAGCATTCCAGCTGCTCTCCAATGGCATGTTTCTTAAGTGGGAGAAGTTCCTTCATTTCCATGGGACCGGATGTCACTGTCACTCTGCACTGTAACTCCCCAAGTTGCACAACTGTCTGACAGCCTCTATTCCAACATTCCTCCCTGCATTTGCACTCTAGAAGCCAAATATCCTTTTTCTTCTTAAAGCCCTGTTTCCTCTCTCCTCCTTCACTTCTTCCTTGCTTTCACGGTGAGAGTCCTTAGCAGTGCTTTTAAATGACTATTTAGTGGTCAGATGGGGCTGCCACTGCACATGCAAATACTGAAAATGGCTGGTATGAGGTTTTTGCACCAACATCTATTGGGGCCAGCAGGTAGCTCTGTTGTCCTGGGAAACGTTGACACTGCCATGCCCAGCAGAAGATCCAGCAAGTCCTGTTCCAGCCTTCCCTCATCAGTGACCTCCTGAAGTGCATCTATTCATATTTGCTAGGTCTATTTTACTTGGATTCATGGTCTGGCCAGCTCAGTTATTTGAGATGTTGTAAGAAGGCTTGCTGCAACCTCTCCTGATTTACCTGTTGTCTTATTCGTCCCATCTGTGCCTCTCTGCATTTTCCAGGATTTTTTAAATTAACTTTCTAGCCTATAAAGTGTTTTAGTCTGTGTCATGGACAAATTCCAGCGACTCTTCCCACCTGACATTTGTGATTTTGGATCTGCTGAGTTATACAGTCTTCTCTGCTGGTAACATCCAGATAGCCACTTCCCCAGGGTAAAAATCTGCTTAGGGAGCTGCTTTGATCTCTTTTATTGGCACAAATGCCATGTGAAAGTAAGGCAACAAAGTTCTCTGGAGCCAAATGAGTGTCATTCATTTCTGTCATCCTGTAGTATTGCTGCTTTAAGCAATATTGCAAGAACAGAACAGATAATTCAGAAGCAAGTTTAGAAGTTGCCTGAAACTGTTCCTACAGTACCTCCAGGCATGCAAAGCTTGTAATTGTGCGTGGAAAAATTAGAGACAAAATATTAAAACATTATGTCTGAAAATAAAATAAAAAAAGACCAGCTCAATTTCCTCCTTCCTGCTCCATCCCTTCTTTTTAAATATGTCTGTCATTTGCTCATCTGCTGGAGCTGTGCATACGCAGAATCCAAAATTCTAGTACTCTGAATGCATTTTACAGGAGTTTTCTGCTGTCTGTTTTGGTCTCTTGATAAGCCTCCAGACAGAGATCAAAGCTTAGGCAGAAAAGATTTCACTGCCCTAAAGCATGGAGACAACCTGGGCCAGCTTAGTCCTTTGGACCATCATCAAACTACAGTAACACAGAAGTGCAGTACAGATATTCCTCATAAAACGCGTTTGAATTCAGCCCTCTTTTTGATCCAATCAGATGTAACAGTGTTTTATCCAGAAGGACTCTCTTTGCTTGTGTTCTAGGAATAAAACCTTTGCAAGGTTCTTTAAAATGTATCTGGATGTTTCTGAGTAAAATCTATCAACCCCACGTATACCAAACCTTTATAAGAATTTATTTGACACTGACTCGTCCGCTTATGAGCACGACTCATTTTTCTCCTTCTGTCTCAGGTGCTTCAGTCCAAGAAAATCAATAACAGAAATTTCTTCCCTTCTACACGGAGACATTTTACACTGTTATTTTCCTTGGGCTATGAGGATGTGCTGTGAGCTTGGGGAAATGTCCGTGGTCATCAAAATCCTGTCAGTTTTCTCTACATCTATTTTCCAGTCTCTTCCCAGTTGAAGAGAAAATATCAGTGCAGGAAGACCTCTACTCTGAGAGTGGTCAGATCAATGCTGTCCACTAACTGGGATCTAACATGCCTGGGAAAATGCTTTGCCTGGTGGGTGCCTCCTCTTTTTGTGCAAAGCCAGAGCTGCAGGGCTCACTGCTTGGAGGATGCCTGCTTTGTGAAGCTCATTGTGACTCTTTTCTGTGAACTCATCTCCCACATGTGAAAAACCTTTTAACCTCAGGGTCTCATGTGTTGTCCCATTGCTGAAAACTGTCCAGCCCATCTCTGCTAACAGATCTTCTCTGTCAACTGCAGGTGGATTTGTAATGCTTGCTATGCTATTAGCCTTTGTGGCAGCTGCACTGTCTTTCTCTCATCTCATCCATACCAAGATCATTCCCTTGATCTCCTAAGGTTGGCTTTGTGCAAAAAACAAAAACAAAAACAAAACAAAACAAAACAAAACAAAACAAAACAAAAAACCAACCTTTTACAGAAATGGTTTCATTAAAAGTGGTTGACAATCCTGGCCATCTCCCTTCCCCATCAAAGAGACGCACAAGGGGTCCACTTAGGAGGTGACAGTGCATTAAGACCCTTTGGAGTGTCAGCAGATACCCTTGTTCTCACCCTGGCTTGGTGAGTGCAGATTTCATGCAGCTGTGATAACTCCCCTGTGACCAGGCAGGGAAAGCTGATGGCTTTGAATTGTCCTGCATTTGCATTTTATGCTCAGCCTTTGCCTTATGTGCGGTAAGAAGCACTTGGATGAAAAGTGTCCTAACAAGCAAAATGGTGGTGAAAGTTCCTATTTGATTTGGGCTGACACCAAATCCAAGCTGGGATGGGATCTCCAGCAGGGCTGGGAGCTTTGCCTATTGCTCCACATGCCAGCACCTGATGAGTGGCACAGGCTGGGAGCTGCTCGTGATTTCCATGCCTCACCTCTGGAAGAGGATCTGATGGCTCTCCAGATGATGCTGCTTCACAAACAAAAGCATTCACTTGGTTCCTTTATCATTTCCTGAGCAGGCGCATTCATCTGCGTCCCACTTGTGGCTGCCTGCCAGAGCCTGGATCTATGCAGGAAATCTGCCTTGAACAACACGTGAAAGCTGCCAAGAAATGCACTGCTGTCCCCACAGGCACCAGCAGACAACATTATAATTACTTATCCTATGGAGATCAACTTGCATGTAATGTTTCTTCTCCAAAAACCCCAGCACTTTCTTATTGCACAGTAGCTCTGGGAGAAGAGGGACAGTGCTTGAGACTGTTATCAGACCCAGATAGCAGAGATGTGCTGTGGGATCATTTCAGTGTTGCAACCCTTGTTGTGCCCATGCTGTCCCATCCTGCTTGGATGGAGAGTGGTTGTGGCCACAGGATTTTTGCCCCTCTTGGTCACAAGGAGGGAGACACACAGAAAAGGCAATCCTGCCACCCAGCAGCATTTAACCTGATCCTCAGGAAGGTGGGAACCTTTCAGCAGGGCTGCTGGTGTTTGTTTATCTCCTATTTGCTGTACCTCTGCGAAAGGAAAGTATGAGAGTGACTCAGCCACCGCAGCAAAGGATTTATGGCTCCGGGAGCAGCCGTGCTGCCAACGCACACAGACACAGCATCCGCTGCGGCCACTGCTCATCACTGCACTGAGAGCCTGGGGCTGCAGGCACAAGATGGACAGGAGGGCTCACGGAGATGGCTGCTCTCCTCCTTGGTTGGCTCAATGCTATCTTCTGGAGAAAAGAGAGAAAAAAATAAGATGTGATGCTCTTGTGTTGATCTCCCTGGGAAAACATTCTGTCTGTATGTGCAAAGTGGTGATTCCAAACACAATAGCAGTCACGTAGCTGAAATATGTGGCTGGAGGAGGGAGAGGAGAAGTAATTCCTGTACACTAGAAGGTAACAAAGGACTTTCTGTCTCCCTAAGAACTTATACTCTTCTAATCTGTGAGAAGTGAGGGTGTCTTTGCCCTATGCTCAGCCTAGCACTATGCCTGGCAGGGATTGCCAAGCCTTTTGGGCAGATGCTGTGTGCCTGAACAGAACTCTCTCCAGCAGCCAGCAAGGGGCTGCTGGCCACCAACTCTTTGCCCTTCTGCTTTCCATCTGCAGCATCATATTAAGCACATTGGTTTCTTCGCATTGATCATCACTGGCTGACATTGCCACAAGGATATTACCATCCAGCATAGGACATACACAAGAACTTGTCCCTCTGTGAGACCAGTATCCTTTTCAGGATTGCAAGGAGATGCAAATACCCAGCTGGGATCCACCCCCACCCCCAGCTGGGATCTGTTAACCAGGACACTTTTTTGAAGGCACCTGTAGACACAGTGTCTTTCGCAGAACTCCTCAGATCTTTTCTTTACAAGTGCTAAGGTTTGGTGAATGAATGGATTCAAATCCCTGCTTGCTGACTAGTTAGTTCAGTGGAGGCTGCTGGCATTACTCCTGTTGAAAAGTGGTCTGCTGTGCAGCGAAGAACTTCACCTCTGGTCAAGCCAGGACACCAGAGCAAAAATGGCTATTGGCACCTATGCAGGTGGGTGCCAAACCTTTCTGTGTATTTTACATTAATTATTTAGCAGAGAAAATAAGGAAATGGATTCCTGGAGCAGGGTGCTCCTTCTTATGGGTGAGCAATTTGTCTGCTAAATCATCCAAGTCATCACTTTCCCTGTGCTTTCCCAGATGCTCTGGGATCTCTGGGATCTCCTTGCATTTTAGAATGAGAAGAAAAACTGAAAGTTGACAGTGTTCTGCAAGAGGCAACCTGCAAAATATTTCACTGGAGATATCAGATTGCCAATATCATTACATTGCCTGTCAGTGAGCTACAGGACTCTTTCCTGGCTTCAGCTTGATGACTTTTGAGCTGTTCTGTGATGCAAAACAAAATAGTGAAATGCTTCTTTTTCTAACTGCCCCACCCTCATAGAAAATGAAGTGATAACATGGCTGTTTTCCACTCTGCCTGACTGCACAGTTTCATTTTGAACCCTGAGCAGCCAAAGCACAAAGAGATTTCACCAGGGGACGTTCAAATTGGATATATGAAAAAATTCCTTCTCTGAAAGTGTGCTAATTCATCAGAACAGGCTGCCCAGGGAGGTGGGGGAGTCACTGTCCCTGGAGGTGTTCAAGAACCGTGGACATGTGGCACTGAGTGGCACGGTTAGTGGGCATGGTGGGGATGGGTTGGGATTGGACTGGATGATCTTAGTGGTCCTCTCCAACCTTAAGGGTTCTGTGATTCTGTGTTTCAGTACGAGAGGTGGGCAAAACCAATAACATGGGCACTACTTAACAGCGAGTGCATAGGGGTTTTCTGAGAGAGGCTGTGGCATTTCCCCACTGCTTTAGGCTCTTCAGTGACGACTGCTGTCCTTAGGAATCCTGAAAGTTACCTCACAGTTATCAGCAAGTCAGTGCGTGGATGTGGAGACAAGGAAACAGGACATGGGATGTCCTGGACCAGGAAGGTGGAGAAAAGGAGGAATCGTAGGGGTGAAGCTGTAGTTCAAGGAGGCAAACGTGCAGCCAATGGGAGGGGTCTGGGACTGGCTGCTAAGAGGGAACGCTGCTTGGAAAATAACATAATTTGGCTTTTTTTTTTTTGTTTATTTTAAAGAAAAATGCAGTGCCTTCTGTGGGACGCTCTGTCCGACCTTGCTCTGAACCTGGGTGTGTGACATCCATGGAGCAGCTTGCTGTAGGTACTGTCAGCAGCAGACATTCCCACTGCAGACAGAAGGGCTGTGTTAGGAGTAGGGCTGGGTCAAGACCCTGCATCTCTGTACCACATCCACTCAACTCCTGCACCTTCCAGCCTGTGCCCGGCTGCCATCCAGCTGTGTGGTTACCTCCTCACGCTGCATCCCCGGCCTCATGACTCAGCACGCCCAATATAAGCATCAGATGACAACAGAGTCATCTGATTCACAGGAGCCTCTCTTGTAACAGCTCATTATAGAGCCAGCAAAGTGACTGCAAGCCAGGCAGTGGAAAGCAGATTGGAGAGCTTATGAAAGCAGATTTTCAGAAGATTTTCCTAGGCATGCTATGGAACCACCCACTTCCAGCTGATAAGGAATACCATCATGCCTTCCTTTCTGTTTGTATTCTCCTGGTTTCCATTCCCTGAGCCAGGCAGCTCAAGAAGCCAAACTGCAGCTACCAGAGCCACCAAAGCAATGGCCTGCTGGTGGTGTTTAAAGCCAATGTAAAAAGAAATCTGGCTGAGAGCTGGGCAGTGGAAGTCATTTCTTCCACCAGCACAGAGTAAGAGCAAGGAGAGCTCCCAGAGTTTACAGGTCTGTGTGCCACACCTCGGCCTCTCTGCTCATCCTTTCACAAGTCAGTTGGTGGACTGGAGCTCTATAGGATGCAAATTCTTCACACAAAGTCTCTCTCTATATCCTACACAGGGAGAGCCAGGCACCTAACATATTTTTTTTTCTTAAAATACACTGCTGTGCTTTACAGTTCACTCATAAATGTTAGATATGGTCAGTGTCACAGTAAGGGTTGGGACTAATCCAGGCTAAAATAAATTCCTTGAATTACAACAGCTAAAACTGCTATCGTGGCTATATCCCAAGCACTAAGTCTGTGTTATATGACTGCAAAGCCCCTCCTTGGTGTCACCTGCCTCTAAGCTCAATTAATAAAGGAAAAGGAGAATCCCTCCTCACATGCATTTCTGTCTCCATTCATGCATGACTGCTTGTGCCCTGAAAACAAGAAGTTATAGGCACTGAGCTCTAGCTGCTGCTTGGAGAGCATGTAGGAGACACATGCCCAAACCCACATGATGCTGGCCCTCTCCCTTGGTGGAGTGTGTGATTCCTGGGCTCTATCTGCCCAACTCACCCTCTCTGCATAGTCAACAGCAGGTTGCCACCTCTCAGAAAATGCATTAATCCTGGACTGTATGATAATCCATGGATGTTATTCATAGCCTCTCACCATTTTCATGCAAACACATCATGGGAGATGTGGCAGTCAGAAGCTCTCAGCTTTGTCTATGTATGACAGTTGTTTTAATTAAAAAAATAATCATCATCATCCTGCAAATACTGGGCCCAGTTTCTACAAGTCATTGCTTCAGGATCAGACTTTCTGGAATTCCGTGAGCTGCTTCAGGATCAAAGCAGCCAACTGAAGGCATGGTGCTGTTATCAGGATGTCTTCAGTTGTGTTATTTTCCCCATGGGGAGAAGTAATTAGGAGTGGAGTTTGTGTCTGAAGGCAGCATATTCTACAGAAATGCCACTTATTACTGCATTGCATTTCATCTGCAGAGGGAAAGTGATGTGAAAATGCCTGGAAGAGCAGAAATGTGCTAATATGAATCTCATTCTACTGCACCTAGGAGAACTTCATGCAGACAAGGATTTGATAAAAGAGAGTCAATGCTGAATAAAAATTCCCAATTAGGGCCCTCTCAAAAGCAGCACTTACACAGCGAGATGTGTTAGCTCTCACTGTTTTTAGAGAAGCCTGTGCTACTGTGTGCTTGCTTGACTTTTTTATAATGTCTGCACATCTCCAATCCTAAACTCTCTGATTTCTTCCAGCTGCCTGCAGATTGCTTGAAACATCTGGATGGCCCTAAGCAGCTGGGTGGCCCAGAACAGCTAGATGGCCAAAAGCACTGAGTGTAGTATTGGACAGTTGGGTAAAGGTGCTGCAAAATCATTGCTGCAGAAGAAAGCACTGGAAATTCCAGTCCTAAGATGAAGAAATGTCACCCATGATCAGTGAGTTACCATCGCTTCTAATAAAAATGGCCATTGCTCTGGGGGTCAGTGCTCCTAGGGAGCTGGAGGTGTGAATGACAGACCCTCAAAGGCCAGAATAGTCTCGGTCCCTGTCTGACAGGAAGCAATGCTGCTGCCATTGCCCTTTTCTTTTGCATTTGCTCCCACTGGTGTCATGAACTGGGACCTGCTCTAGGGGCTTCATTGCACCCCTCCTGTTCTGCTGAGTTCTGGGGGGGAAGGGAGAAGAATAAGACAGGCTGGAGCCTCTTCTGCCCCAAAGGTGTCCTAGGACACCTTCATGTACCTTCCTGCATAAGGCGCACACACGGAAACACATGTACACTCTGCCTTTGAGCACTCACAGTTTTAGTGATCAGAAAGGAGAAGCTCAGGGGTGGGAGCAGGGTGACCAAAATGCTCATCCGTAGCTCAGGACATAGACCTCCATCTCTGGATACGAGGCCAAGCAGGAGGCAGCAGCATCGAGCCAAAAGGCTCTGCGTGAATAAATGGGTTTTTAGCAACAACTTTGGTTGCACTCCCCATCAGCTGACATGCTGCAGGCATCTCACATTCTGTTCAGCAAAGCCACTTCATCCACTCTGAATTATTTCTGATTTTGCCCAGTGCAAAGCAGATTATTCTGTTGGCCCATTTACACCTGACCTATGAGTGCCATATATCCTGCTGTGAGAGTGACATCAGTGATTAACCAGGTGTTTCTCTGATGGGAAATTACTCATTTTCACTTGGCCTGGGTATAAGGGCACAGTCACACACATAACAGGGAAGGTCTCCCTGAGGATGCTCTCTTCTCTCAATTTCCATCTGCCCTACAGGACTGCTCTCCTCTGAGTAATGGAGATGCTGCCGCATGGTGATAGCATCAGCAAGAGGTACCAAGCAAGTCCATCGAGCAACACTGGAGGTCTTCACAAAGGATGTCAGCCTGCTGTGGGCATTCAGGTCTTTGTGTCACTTGAATGGACCCCAACAGAGGATTTGGGGTCCATGGTGCCATTTCCCCTGTGGGCAAGGAATAACAACTCATCCTCCTTCCCAAGGAGATGAAAGTGTTTGAAGCAGGTCACCATGCTCTTTATACCAGGTATTCATTTTTGTTAGAGCCACCAGGCTTACCAGCAGATGTGTTTTGAAGTTTCTAAAACAGCTGGGTGGGAAGCCATGGGCTGCCAGTATTGCTGCTGCATGAATCCCTTTTCCAGACCTTTGTTTGTTTTCTTTAATGTGTCTTTGCTACTGGTACAGCATAGTGCCAACAAAAACCTCCAGAAATGTCAGTGCGGGAATATGACCCTACAGTAGTTTGCAGGAAAAGTGAACATTTTTCATTTGGCATTTGAACTTAAAACCTACTCATGATTGACTACAGTGCTTAACTGACAGGGCCTCACAGCCCCCTGTACCATTCCTATATCCTTCCTGGGCACATGGTAATGACAAGACAGATGGTGGAGGCTGTTCGCTCTTCGTTTGATTCATGAAGCAAGCAGTTCAGCATTGAGCAAAAGGTGTTGTTGTTCTCCTACACTTCTGCAGATTCAGGATCCAGAACATTTTTTATCAGCAGTTTAGTATCAGCACAGAGCACTTATCACACTGGTCAATGTGGTTAGTGCTGGTAACGTGCAGCTGAGATGGGAGGCTTTGCAGTCCAAAACACAGTTTGTGAAGTACAAAAGGGGAAAAAAATCTCAGAAGATACCATTTGTGTAATTATGTTCATAAAAATGTAAGTCATTTCTGTACAGTGCACACAAATAGTTTGCAGTCTGTCTTGAACTCTGTGATTTCTAAACAGAATATGATTAATGTTCAAAATAATCCAATAGATGAATTCTGCCTTTTGGATTGTTTTACCAGGTCAAAGGCCATTATTGCAGTAATTGAATAATCCCACAGACCTTTGCTCCAGACATTCACTATGGAAACTAAGCAATGAGGACAGGCTATTCTATTTTCCAATCATCCAGACAGCATTTTAATGGAAGAGAAAAGTCTGATGCAGTTAAAAGCCCTTCTAAAAGCAGATTATGGTGAAAAAATAGATGCTCAGATGAGATGTAGGCTGGTGATTCACTTCAGAGTACCGTAAATGTTAAAGATTCTGATAACCGCTTTGGCAGGAATGCAGAGACATAGAAATGTTTTTTTTTTTTCCTTAGTTCTGTACTCTGAGAGACAAGGGGGAGGGGTGTCTTATTTCCACCAGACCAGTGAAAAGCACAGATTTTTAAAGCAGAAATCAGAGGACTGCTCTGAGAATGCTTTGAGACTATTGGGGTGAAAATATTCTGCTGTTAGAAGCTTTGAACGGCCTGTTTAGACAACAATGAACATGGTGTTTATTAGTGGTCGGATAGGATCATCTAATGACCCAGCTGAAACCATGACATCCCATGACAAGTATACAAGTCATGCAGTGAGGTACAGCCTTACCTCTAAATAGACCTGTAAACAATCACTGTCTATCTCTCCTCTTTACATCCTTGCAATTCCATCAGCTCCAATCGAGATGCTCTCAACTTTCCTCAACTTTGAATGGAGACAAACCATAGGAAAATATTACTGGTTTCCTTATTTTATAGGAGAATGGAACAAGAAAAAGATAAGCTACTTGTCTAGAGGCACAGGAGTAATCTGTGGAAAAGACGGCACTGACTCCAGCTACAATATATTAGTAGTGTAGGCTATAAGAAAATATCTTAGCTCATTTCAAGATGAGACAGAGCTTGCCAGAAACACTCAGTGTTGCTGATGGTGGGTCTCCAGCCTTTCTCCAACCTCTGGAGATTTTCCTAGCATCCCAGTGAGTTCACATTCACAGCAATCCTTTCACAGCTGCCAGGAAAGATTCCGTAGATCTAGAGAGATCCAGGGAAAGCAATCACAAATGGAAATGCAGACATGGCCATGCCAATGCAGCACTCCTCAGGTGAGTAACTGAGCCAGCCAGACTTGGATGATGTTGCTAAAAACATAATGAGATTTGCTTGCAGAATTTAACCTTTAGAAGTCCAGCAGCTGCCCCACAGATCCTGTGAGAGGCTAAGCCTTCAGTTTTGAAACACTGCAGATTCATTTTTTTATGCGTCTTCAATAACCTAAAAAAAGCTAGGTCTGCTGAATAGGTACTGCTGCATTACCGGGAGGGAGCCATTTAAGATCTGGCACAGTGAAGACAAAATGTTTAAAAGACAAACGTATCAGTCTTTAATGAGGTTATATGAGGACTGAGTGGCTATCTCATTATTGAGTAATCCTTAATGCAATGTGGACTGAATCTATAATTAAAGCAGCTTCCACCTTTATCTGGAGTGCTAAATCCTGATTTCTCCTAGTTCTTTCAAAACTTGTCTTCATTTTAAGGTGCACATGATGTATGCATGAGCCTTGAAAGTATTCATCCCTATTAGCCTAGCAGCACCACGAAGGGCTCACTTGGAGATGTACAAAAAAATAAAGAGAGGCTCAGATCCAACACCATGTTTCCCACCAACTTGGTTTCAACTAAATAAATTGGGTTTTGACAGAATGAAGTACCTTTATGAACTGTTGCCCACAGTACCTTGACACAGTACATGATCATGTTCCTTCCCTACGGAGAAAATCTTGTTTGCACCTTCTTTAAAAACTTCTCTTTCAGCCTTGGGGCCTTCAGGTCTCCAATGAACCTCCTTGCCTTCTCCCCAGTCACAACTCTCCCAGATACACCATTGTGAAATACTCCAGCAGCACCTGTTGCTGACAAAAGCAACTCAAGTCAAAAATAATTACCTTTATTTCTGTAAATTACAACTGGGAAATGCTTACTCAGGCTTAATGGCTGCCAAGATACCGCAGAGATAAGAAAAAAGAAAGAAAGAATCTTATAGGTCCTAGAGGGCAAATTCTCACAGAGCAAAATCAGCAAGAATCAAGTTATGCCAGTTGGAGCCTTCCACCTTTCTTTCTTGGGCAATCACGCAACTGTTCTCAAGGCACAATAAAGAATAGTATCAGTTTCCTCGTAGTGCAAGCATGGACTGACTATTTGGGAACTTCCTTCAGTTCCTAACTGTATGCCAGGTTCCGTGTGCAATCTTTAGCATGTCCCATGGACTCCATTTCTAGTCAAATATTCAGGTTCCCTATTTCCAGTGAGTTAAGGTCCTCTGCAGTGGCAGCCTTCCCTTTCTCCTGATGACCCTCCTGCTGATTTAGAAGTGGCAGAGCCTATCTCCTCTGCAGCATCCACCAACAGAGAGCTCCAGTTTCGATTTGGGCCTCCAGTTCACATTCATCATCACAGAACAGTTGTCATAACGCACAGATGGTGGCAAAGTTTTCATGTCTAAGCAAGAAATGCACAGAGCACTTTATCTCCTCACAGCAGATAACCTAAATAAAGCCTTCGTTTTCCTCCAGTTATTGAGCCAGAAGTGTGCGCCAGGCGTAGTTTCCACAAAACAGTAATTAATCTAATCACAGTAGCCATAGAGCAGAGCCATGTTGATAGCTGGCTCAGTGCAAAGAGATAAACATGTCAAGAGTTTCTCCTGAAGCAGGAATGACGTTTGGGCTGTGACTGTGGGAACCACGTTGCCATCATCAGGGATGCAGAAGAACTGGTGTGGTCTCCCAGCACCACTTGTGTGCAGAATGAGGGGCTTTTGAAGGCAGGTGAGCAGAGGCCAGCTTTCTAAACACACCAACTCAGTTACAAATAGCTCCCAAGTGCTACAACCAAGTTTGGCAGAGCTCTTCGTGCTGTGCCTTCTACTCAATTTTGTTAGGAGACATTCAACAGGAGGGATGGGTTCAGCCCTAGGATTTGGGTGAGATGTAATATAAGCCATGGTCTTGTCAAAGCAAAATCTGAGTGTTGTCATCCTCCTCTTGTCCACTGTTTCCATTTTCCACAAGCATCCTGGACTTGCAGGTTGGAGAGATACCTCAGGATGACATGCTGCTGGGTGACAGATGGATGGTGTCTTTTTGAGGAGGGAGTTCCACGATCTATAGCCTACTGACCCCAGTCCTCATCCCTGCTCTTCAAAGGCTTGGGAGGAAGCTGAGCAGTAGGAGGTCTGAAGGGACAGCAGGGAATTTGGTGAATATGCTCAAGCAATGAAACAAAAGTTGAATAAAGAACTTCAAGTACACAGTCAAATTTTCATAGAATCAGTTGAACAATCATTAAAATCATTAAGGTTGGAAAAGACCTTTAAGTTCATTTAGTCCAACCATTACCCCTTTTTGTTATGCCCACTGACCACGTCCCACAGTGCCACATCTCCATGGTTCTTGAACGCCTACAGGGACGGTGACTCCACCACTTCTCTAGACAGCCAGTTCCTCTAACATGTAAAGCCACTGAATGTAAACAGACCTATCCACAGAGATATTTTTGTACCTTACTTTTACTGAAATTAATGGGAATTATGTATTAAGCACCTAAATGCTCTTCTGGCTCTAACCCTAGTTCTCTAATGCGTCCAGTGCCCATTAAGAAGACAAACTCATTAAATGTCACGTAGCCTCTGAAACAAAGACAACTGATGTGTTGGTAAATTGAAAAAGCAATTTATTCCATCTTCAGTTAGAGAACTATGTCCTGCATCTGACAGTGGTTGCATTATATTAATGTTTTTCTGTTTTTGGACTTTATACTCCTGGAGAATTTGAGCCACACATAAATCTACCTGGTTTACATTTAATATTTTTTATTCAGTTGAACAGCTACTGGAAGTCAGAATTTTAGGAGAGAGCTTTCAAATTAATGCAAAACTTGAATTATTATTTTTCTGCAAACCAGTGGGAAGGAGTAAAGTTCCTCTTGAATGGCAGCCAATAGACACTTAAGTTAAAGTGGAATCAAGACATTTGCCAGTTTTCAAAAAGTCAACATATCCATCTGAGTTATGAATTAGGGATGCAGAGCTTCGACCAAAAATATGGACAAAAACTATATCTTGGAACTTCCCTGTTGATGCAGAAGACTGAGCTCTGTTTCTCCTACTTTTATGTGTTCATCAACACAGTGTTGAAAAGCACCTCTGCTTAAGCAACTTAAATACTCAATGGAATGCTAACAGTTCTTGAATCCCTTGATAGCCTTCTTTAATTTAGGCTTTCCTTTGTTGACTTGCTTACATTAAAACTCCAGTTTAAAATAAAGGGCAATTTTGCTCTGTACTGAAAGAACTTGGGATCTTCTCCCTCTTTGAGATATGTTGTGTATATTATGTCAAGTCAGGCAAAAATTAAATTTAAGTGGCAGCTTTAATTATAATTTAATCATAGTGCATATACAAATATCATATATAATTTGATTGCAATTTCATTATAATAACCATCACCAGCCCTGTAGGTAACATTTACCATGAGTAGCCTTCAAAGCACTTGGACAAAGAGAATAAACATATAATTAGCACTGTTTTACAAATAGAGAAGCTGAGGCAAGAGCTGACTTGTCCAAAACACAGAAGGTTAACAGTAGGTATCACATCTGTCCTCTGAGTGAGACCCAGGGACATCTGAATGCTCTGGCATCCTTCTGGCAGGATAAGCTAAGCTGTTTGCTTGGGATCTGCAGCTTTATTTTCCAAGCCTTCTTCTGATGTCCCAGACATCATCCACACTAAGAAAAAATAAACTAAAAAATGAGGCAGCGCGTGCTAATTATTCTTGTGGCATAACTTTCTACCTTCACCAATTAGTCACACAAGACATAGTCATGGAAGCAGTATGCAGCTGGAGTTATCACTTCATCTGTTAAAAAATACCTTTGCAGTGACTAATCCTGTTTAGACCTCTTGAGGCTTCACTGGTACAAAGCCCTGTCCCACTTGCAAGCATTTTGCTACTGGTCTTCTCAGGCTGTTTCAGATACAGTTGCTGCTTATCCATACAGGTACACCAAGGGTTGATGATATTTTTTTTTGGCAGAGCACCATAGTAAATAGATAAGTAGGTCTGTATTGCTGCAAAAAATGTATGGGCAAAGAATGAATCCTTGCTTAATTTGCTACTAATTAGACTGCACGCATCTTTAGATCTTATGGAAGCAGAAACTGATACACTAGCAGCAACTAGCTTAGTTATTAGCAGTAACTAATTCATACTAAGATCCTAACGCTGTAAAAAGAGGTGTTTATAAAGCAAATAAGGCTCTAAAAAGGCAGAAGAATCTGACCATGGCAGTAACTGATCTTCCTGACTTGTGAGTTGTTATGACAATTTCTGTCATCATCATACTGACAAAAGATTGAATTAGGACTCTTTTTCATTACTTTTTAACAAATTCTCTTTTGTTTTTTTTTCTTGTTTTTTCCTCTGCACTGATGAAATGATAGCAAACTCTCCAGGAAAGAAAAGATAAAAATGTAGTACAAATAAATTGGAAAAAGAATGGCAAAAGTATGAAATAATGTCTGAATGAATTGTGCATACACTGCTGTGAGAGGTGAATTCATACAAGAAAGTTGGCATATTTTTAAAATTTCCTGCCCAGATTCTGTCAGCAGAACTCACATATGGCTTTTGAACCTGCAACAACCCTTGCGTGTCCAAGCCAGTGGGTTTTGTTCATTCAATAATCCCTCCTGCTGCTCTGAATGGCCCTCCTGGTCCCAGTGCACTGGGGTAGGTGGATGCAGGCAGTCATTGCAGGCAGTGTGTGGAACGTGACCCGGGTCCTCAAAGTGGGAGATGGCACAAAGCTGGGTCAGGTGAAGGAGTTAGGTGGGGAACGCAGGCAGGAACTTGAGCATGTATATGTATATGGGGGAGTGTGCTAAAGGGAAAACACAGCCTAGAGATAAGAGAATCCAGAGAAAGGGGTAAAAAGAAATGTCAGGGAGTAGGAGTGTTCAAGAGCAGAGAGAACAGAAAATCCCCATTATAAGATTAAGTAGTTAAGCAAGTGTAAACATTGCATCCCATTATTGCTGGCTTGCTTTCATTGTAGCAATTACGGACTCCTGAATTTATTAAGCACACACAGACATACAAAAGAACAGCCTATAAAGACCAGGCCAGCTTACCATCATGGGGTGATTCTCACTAGCAGTCATCCATGGGTTAATGGGCTCTGGGATACAACTTTATTATCTGCCCTTGGACCAAGTGAGCTGGAAGCAGCGTTGGCCCACTCCCATCATTGCTGTTGGGTGCTGCTTTCACCCCAGGCCTTCTGGACTGAGCACAGCAAAGAGAAGAGAACAAATAATGCATGAAACAAAGAGAACACATAAAGGAGGGGTATTAGGAGCAATACAACCTGCTGTTTTAGGAGCTCTTTAGGACTTAGCCAAGCTAGTTACATGAATGGTGTTGGCAGCTTGCCCTCCCTGCACCAATCAGAGGCTCAGGAGCCTCCAGGCAGAGAGAAACAACAACAAAACACTCTCAGCATTTCCCAGGTGCAACTTGCAGGGTCAGGACAAGAGGTCAGAAACCCCTTGCTGTTGCTCTCAACTCTGCCCACCCTGAGGCCATTCAGTGAATCACCTGAGGGAGACTAAACCTGTGTAAATGCCTCAACTCCCTGGTTTGGGTGGTGAAAGGGATCACTGATCTGAACCAGTTGGGGATGTCTGAGCCCAGATTGTTTTGAACTGAGAAGAAAAAAGTGCCATGGCAAACTGGAGTGTGCCAGGGTGATGTGGAGGGAGCTGAGCAGCCTAAGAGGTGAAAGCTGCTTCAGAAAACTGATGCTCCTGCAGATGTTACATCACCTGTCTTTGTTATTCTTCATCCATTCCTGACATCTAGGTTCCAAGATGCCTTTGTGCTATTGCTAGCTAGTGGGAAGTCTGTATATCTCACTCTGATGTGATTAATTCCAGGCAAATACACTTGTTAGCTTTCACTGCTCACCCTCCTCATGTTCTCACATAAAAATGACTCAAAAGAAAAAATAAGTATTTCCTGGAACAGCCCTTGACAGACTGTTTACCATCTTAAATTGATCACCCATCACAGACTTTCTCTGCCATAACCACTCAATATTTCAGGGCCAGGCCAAGTGCTCACATTAAGCAGGGAAGATTTGTACGCTGTGTTTCCAAGACACAGGAATCCTTTGAGAGGTTAAATGCTGGAGCCTGCAGCGCTCCCTGAATTGGCTGGAGGCTGACACACTGCAGACAGGAGGGGAAGGCATGGGGACTGTATGCTCAGAGCTGAGATCTGGTGGAAATTGGAGCAACCCTACTGCTGAAGGTGATAGGAGCAATTTCTTGTGGTTTAAGTGTGGATAAAAACAAAAAGTGGGTCACAGTTTTCTTTGTTGGTTTTTTTTTTCCCTCTCCTTTTCCTTCCCCCCACCCCTTCCAGTTCTGTTATTGTCAGATAGGAGAGGTCAGGATGGAAAAGCAAAGAGGAAAGAGAGACAGCTACACAGAACCCAACAGAGTGAACAAAAAATAACATGGAAATACCAATGCATTTTTCATTTTACATCAAAACAAAAAAAAAGTTTTGCTTAAAATTACGAGTTTTGAACACGTAGATAAACAACCACAGCTCTCTTGCTATTTAAGAAGGCATCTCTTATTTCCAGAACATGCTCACTGACAATATTTCATCTCCCACTCTTATCCAAATCTGCCACCCAGGTTCCAGTAACACAGAAGGTCTATGGGGGTGGAAGGAGCCAAAGTGAGGTTGATGGGGTGATACGGGATATTTGGAAATCCAAAATCGTGCCTCAGCCTGAGGCAAGGATGCATGGCTGGCAGGCATGATGCTGCCTTCGTGCTGGGGAGCTGTGCTGAGTTAGTCTGGGGCCGCCACACAATCATGTTATTTCTGTAGAGTCATTAAAACATGGGTGAGCAGCAGGAGTTTCACATCAACCCATTTCTGGGTGGGCTGGTGACATCCTTTGTTTCAAGCAGCATTAATTATCCATGGCTGGCTGTGAGAGAGTGGCATAAAAGCCAGCCTGGGGAGGGAGGGCCTGATTCTGAGGAGGAGATTTGGGACATTCTGTGCAGTGAGGTGTGAGTGTGAGCAGCAGGCAGCCCAGGGACACACGCAGTCCTTGCCCAGGCCTCCTTCTTCATCGCAGCAGCGTGGTGCGGCTCTGAGCCTGAGACCTGCAAAACCACTAGTTTGGCCTCTTGTCATGTGGATGGATCCTCTCTGGGTCTTGCAGAGCTGGACAGTGCTTGGGTTCCTCGTGTTTCTGCTCTTCAGCAATATACTGGGAACTGTGGAGCATCTACCCTGAGGATAAATCCATCAAAACCTTGGGGTGCCGCCCAAGGGAGGCTGTGGAAGTCCCACCCATTGCTGCTGAATTAACACCATTCAGACCTCGTGTAACTATGACATTGTTTTCAGAGAAAAGCCAGTATAATGGAAGACATTTCCTAGTAAGGACAAGCTCCTACTGCTACCCCTATCTGCCCTGTCCTGAGGACTGTTTTGTTCCAGTGGTACAAACAATACAAATATTTTCACAGTGGGGCTAGCAGATTCCTCCCAAGATCCATATGGATTCATTGTAGAAGTGGATGCAGTCATCCCTGGTTGCCACCTCACGGGGTGGTGAAATGAGCCCTTTGCCAGAGACCCTGTGCAAGTCCATCAGTAATTTACATCCCCCCTAACACTGTGAATTCAGCACAGCTGTCTGATCCAGATTCTGGACCACCAACCCTTGGTTTTTCAGTGGTTCTCATGGAGCAGCCAGGCCATGCTGAGCACCAGTCTAGTCACCCCAGTGCTCATCACCCCTTAACCAGCATACATCCAGGCAGATTAACCCACCTCTGCCTTTGTCCCTCACCCACCCCACGCTTCCCCACACAAACAGCTTCCAAGCAGCTGACTTTAGCATAATGCAGTGATCCAAACACAAGTAGGCACAGCAGGATTTACTGGAAAACGTCATCTCTCACAATTCATTATTTATAAGTCCTCCATGATTAAAACTGAAGCCATTAGAATGGCAAAAGCTCAGGCTAGAACAGTGTCAGCTTACTCAGAAACACATGGGCACAACTACTCCCAGTGTGCGTATGAGTATCCCAATGTGGATGTGAGGTGTAAAGGGAAAGATTAAGCAAGAAAACAAGATCAGCGTAAGACTGAAGGTACTGATTCCAATCTTGTGGGAAGGCAAATGTCTGTTGCGCAGAAGAAGGCACCACAATGTGTGTGGGTGGCACAGGGGCTGTCTGCTGGGGCCAGCTTGTCTGCAGAGACCTGGCTGGGGATGTGGCTGTGTCCACGCCCTGGTGTCCCCTGCAGCCCTCAGCCCCAGCAGTATGCTCTGCAACCCTCCATCCCTCCAGCTGTTATTTATGGAGGCGTGCAAAATCCTAATGCTCGTTCCTGCAGCTGGTGCTGTGTCTTCAGAGTGCTCTTCCCACCTATGGAGCCATTGTTCATAGATGCCAAGTACAGCAAGTATTCAGTCATCACTATTGGTATCACAAAAAGCACATAGGGTGGAAGACCTGCACCTGCAGCCCTCATATCGCTAGGCACACTGAGGACCACCTGTATGTCTTCATACTAACTGTGCTCTTCAGACTTCATGCTCAGATCAGTGCAATGAATGGAGGTCTGGATATGGCAGCTGCTGGTGGAGAGCTGGAGGGGGACTTATGTTTCCCCAGAAAATACTGCCTGAGCAAGAACACAAAGAAAAACATGCCTACCAAAGCACCTCCAAATGGTCATTGCCCCATTGCCTCTATGCCATCTTCTGCACTAAGGTGGATTGAGGTATCTGTGCCCAAAAACCCACCCTGTGCTGACCATTCAGGGACTGTTTGTTATAGTTTTCTCCTCCCAGATAGACCTTTTTCCTGCAGCACCACCACCAAGATTGTGCGGGCAAACAGCCGCTCACAAGCAAGAAAATACTCTTATTGTAGATGGCTGGATGCTCCTCTACCCCACTTAGTCCAGGGTCTCATTTCCCAGTGGAGCAGGGCTTTCAGCCAGCATTCATTTCATTTAGATGAGGCTGTGAAAGTCACAGGGGATACTTAAAAATAAACCTCCCAAGCCTTCTTCATGCATGGCTGCTCAAAGCACCAGCAACTCACAGGCACAGGACGCTATCTCCCATCCTCCCTGTCAGTGAGATGGAGACAAGATGCTGAGACCTGCTGGGGGAGCCAGAGGAGGTATGGGAGTTCAGAGGGAGGGGGAGGAATTGTTGTTTTTCGCTTTCTCTCCCGTCTCCAGCATTTAATCTTAGTGAATGAGGAGAGACAGCCCAGGAGAGCAGAAAGGAGGAATAAAGGAGGAGGCCTCTTTTTCTTCTCAGAGATCACAAGAGTTCATGTCTGTAGGGCAGTTATCAGATGGCTCGCTGCCATACCAAGGCTCTAGCAGGCAGGCAGGTTTATCTATCATTGGCTGCAACGGCTCCACGCAAGATGTAGCAAGAACAGTTTTTCAGCATCCTTCAAAAATATTTGTAGTGATGCTCTCCAGAGCCATTCTTCTGATATTCCTTGCTTTGACCCCTTCCTTATCCAGGAGCTGACTGAACAGCTTCATGTACAGCTGAAGGCCAAAGGCCAGAAGTTTCCAAACGAGGAGAGGAGAAAAATTAAGCAGAGGGGGAAAAAAATAAAAAGGACACTGGCAGCTGTTTGCCAGAGCAGCAAAATAAGGAATCTTTCTACAGCATGGCATCCTTATGCCTTCCTAAATAATAGTACTGTGAGTCCCTTGCATATTTCTCATAGCCAGCTTCACAGCTTAGGCTGTGGGGGTCAGATTTTATCTCCACCACTTTCAGTTCAGATCAGAAGCTATTTCAGTTATCCTTGCTAGAAACACTTTGCTTGGTGAGCCTTTACTCTTCTCCACTGGATTCACCCAGAATAAAATCAGAACTGAGAAATTCGCAAGGTCCCAGCACTGCACAAAGTCTGTTTTTGCTTTTTCATTAATTAAAGAAGTTCCCCTTCCTCTGCACAGAGCAACAGGCTAACAGTGCTTAGAAAGGCTCAGAAAAACCAAAAAGACTAGAGAGCACAAAGTGCAAAATTAATGCATTTCAGAGAACATTCTCATCACCCTACATAAGAAACCATCTGAGCACTAGCCCCTAGCTCCCCTCTCTGTTCCCAGTCACTGTTGCCCTCTGTGTTAAGGAAAAATAAGAGGTTTTCAAGTATCTCTATCTTCCCCATTTCCACAGCATCTGAGCTTACTTAGTCCATTCCAGCCAGGCCCAGAGAAAATCCCACCCTTGCCAGAACCAGGCTCATTAGGTGTCACTGGCCACAGAAGCAGATCCTTAACAAGGATTTCAGCAGCAGCTTGCTGACTGGGTAACACCACCTGTGAGCTGCAGGTAAGCCTGGGAAGAAGCTCTGAGACCAGGGTTGTGTCCAGACCATGCCACAGCTCTGTGGCTCTACACCATCACAGCCCATGTTGCTCAGAGCACTAGACCTGTGTGAGCTCCACAGAGCTCTTCCAGAACCCTTCTGACCATGTTACCAACTTTCCATCCTGGAGAACTGGCCTAATGAATGAGGTTCTGAATGCTGGCATAGCTGGTGAGACACATCACATTTTATTTACACAGGCACTCACACAACACGGAATCCATTCAGCCCACCTTTGCACTGGTGCAAATTGGGAATGACAACTGCAGTTCAGTGAGATTAAGTCTTTGATGAGTAACAGATTCGTTGTCCCACAGCTGTGACACTGCTGCTGAAGCATAACCTCAGTCCATTGTTTCTGGTGAACAAATACTTTTATCAGTCTTCAGACCTGGAGTCTCCCAGTGCCTGGTCATCAGGGTCAGGAGACTGTTTTATGCTGCCAGACCTCTGACAACATTTTAAGGGCCCATCTGCAGCTATTAATATTCATAATTTTTAATATTTTCATACTCTTATCTGTGTGCTTGAATCTGCCTGGCTCTAATATTACTAACCCTGAAAATATCCCAACAGTGTCTACACGGCTGCCTCACGGTTGCATGTTGGATGCTGGGGACAGACATGTTTTCTGGGTTTCTGTCACATCCATTTGGTGTAAGTCTAGGGTCAGTCTCATGACTCAGATTCTTTGCAAATTGTGCAGTCAGATTGTTTTGAAATAAACGTTCCTTGTTAAAAGCTTGTTAATCAGTCATGAGATACCAGCAAATGTGGCAAACATTTTCTTGTTTGCGAATCTTCTCCCAAAGTTGGATAATTAGCTGATTTTCTATAACTCTAAACAATTTCTAGTGTTTGAGGATCATTCTGTTCTCCCAGCAAATCCCCAAGCCAAACAATGTTGGAGTTATAGCCCAAAGCAGTGTGTGGTTTCAATTGCATTTCCACTTTTTAAACTTCCAAAAATATACATTTATGGAACTCATAGGAAAGCAGAGCCAATAACTGCGCATCCATGATCTCCTCTGAACTCTTTTGAGCTGTACTTAGAACTGGTTTATCAAAAAATGCATTACTGAACAATAAAAAAAGTTGTGGTGGGTTTGGTTTTAGCCAGGAGACACAGTTCTATCCACAGTATTGGTTCAGACATCTGTGTGTGATCCTCATTAAACACAGGTCCTATTTGTTACAGCAAACACTGAGAGCAAGCTTGTATCTTATGCCATAGAAGCCTCATCTATCTATCTCCACCTAATCCCAAGTAGGCTAGTCTTTATGGATGATATGTTTTGCCCCTGTGTTACCGCAGAAAATATTGGATTGTATTTGACCCTGATCTTGTTGGGTTCTTGGTACAAAGGGAATGGCAATATATGGGAAGGATGTGAGAAATGGTGATTAGAGGGTGTCGTGAAAGAAGGTTTTACAGTCACAAATGGTGTGGAGAAGGTGGCTGAGGAACAATTGCACATTAGTTGTTATACATGAGAATTGAAGGCTGCTCAGAGAAAGGAGCAAGTAGCAGATTTATTTTAAAATAAACAAGGGGAAGTACTTGTTCACACAATGCATAGCTGGATTGTGACTCATCACTGCAGGATGTTGTGGAGGCCAAAAGCCTACACAGGTTTAGACAAACTCAAGGAAAAGAAGTCCACAGAGAGCTATTAAATAGGGTAGCTCAGGTGCTACCTATAGTTCACAGTCCCTAAAGCACTGGTCGCTGGGAATTAGGCTGAGATGGCATAAGCAGGAAATAGGCAACTGAATACCTGCACTGTTTCCTACCTCTTCACCCAGTAATCTGCTTCTTTTTGGTGTCAGAGAGAAGGCTTTGCTAGATGGACTTTCTGCCAGTGTGTATTTATGCTTTGCAACACAAGTTTATTTGTGAAACAAATTGTGGTCAAATTGATGACACGTCAACTGGAAGATTGCCAGGAGTGGGTCTGCTGTGTGTGTGGGATGTGCACAGCATGCCTCTGGAGCTGGATAAATCGATGGTCAATTACGCATCTGAGTGTGGGAGGGTCATTATTCATTTGCTTTGCTTCCAGGCTGTGTGATAGACTCCTGTGAGCATGTCACATCTGCAGCAGACTGGACAGAGCACTCACCAGTCTCTCATCATGATTTTGGATGGCCTGGTTTTCCTACAGCATCTCTGCTGGTGGGTGCTCTGAAACCCCTCCAGCAGGGATTAAAATGATTAGACCACAAACTGGCTAGGAGGTTCTTGTTCCCATCTACCGCTCAGCCTCTCAGGAAGATTGCTGCAGATTACATCTTTGCGTGTATTTAACCTACCTAATTCCCTATAGGGTTTTTCCATCTAAAGATGGATCTGCCTGCATGAGAGGAAAGATTAGTAACTGACTTGAGAAACAGAGATTTTGAAATTGCTGCTTTTAATGTCCTAAAGCAACTGCATATTACTGTATCCAACCCCCCACTGTAAGTTGTAAATACGTAACACCAGGAAATGGCTATCTGGCTATCTATGTCTATGTGGCTATCTAAAGAATATCATAATCAGAAAGGAGAACAAGTCTGTAACATTGCACAAGACACTGCACAAACACACATCCCTACAGAGCAGATGGATGCTCAGCTATGGCAAGTATTTTATTTCTGAGTTTCAGGTAGAGTGTGATGTAGAGATTTAAATGTAAAGATGTGAGCAGGTAAATCCTAGGAGCCAAGCTTGGAAAAATGAACAAATACCACAGTGAGGTGACTCTTCTCTCTCAGAATAATTCTTTGTGATTATATTGGTGATCTGTAGTAAAACATTTTCTCCACAGTCTTTGTTTTGACTCATTAAGATTTGCTGAACCATCCAGTTTTGAAAACAAGGAAAATTCATGTTTTTTCCTGTGGTTTATGCTCTCCTGGCCTTATGTGCAGAGAAAGGATGTGCCCATGTTTGATCTGGCTTGGCTCTGAAGTGGATTCTCAGAGTTTTACAGATACTGAATCTGGTTGTGTTCTCCTCCTACAGCTTTAAAAAGTTACTGGATCGGTCAGATGAAAGCAGCTGTACAAATTAGCTATCAGCTGCTAAATGTTTGTCAGCCTGGTAAGTGCCAAGATCAACCGAATCAACAGTTTGGTGTTTTGTTCCTTCTGCTAAATTAACAACAACAAAAAAGAATCTCTCTGCTTGTAAAGAAAACAACCAGAATTCATCTTCTCACTACCAGCATTGCTCTGCAGTTAAGGAGACCTCACTAGCATTTTATTTGCCAGTGCTTTGTTGTGGAATTACACCTTATCTCCCTACAGTATTTGAGAAGGTGATTTGTTGTGCAGTATTTTAGTGAGATGGAGCAGACTGCAGGGAATGGAGCTTGGGTGACTGAGAACTTTGGCTGACACTGAGTGCCACTGGATCCACACCGAATCCCTGAGGTTTTAACTAAGGGACCTTTCTGCTTTCTTATTCAATTTCCCTGCTTTAAACTGTATGGAATTAACTGTCCTTGGACAACAGTGGGATGAGGTGCAGAAACTCCAGCAGCATTGTTTTTTCCTTGCCCTGCCAGAACTGACCCTTGAAAGCAATCATGAATTTGATGTCTCTCGAGGCATTATGAAGTGTCCCGAGTCCCAGCCATTCCCTTTAAGTCCTTTAAGACAAGAAAATCATTAAAGAAAATCTCTGTGACAACAACAAGAAAGCACAATATTTTCTTCAGCAATTCCTATCCAAAAAGGAACCCCACTCCCTTTCAGTCATAAACTGAGGACCACAGCAGAAGACCTGGGTCTTGTAGAACCAAGCAAGGAGACTGGGCTTGTCCTGCCTAGGCACTGCTGTGTGCTCCACATACTGCCTCTGACAGCTGGTCACATGGCAAGGGCACCACCACATCCACCAGCTTTGAGTGGAAGGGCCATCCAGAGGGAGATGAAAAAATGAAACTAGTTATTCTGCAACTCAAAGGATGTTTAAGACAAATGACTTAGGCCATTCAGGAGACACATTTATGGAGTAAAAGGATGGGGAGTCATGAGCTGCTGCTATATCCCTCCTACAGCATGTAAACTCCAGAGCCTGCTGAGCACATAAAAACCACAGAAAAGAGTTTCATTGACTGGAATGTCAGATGTTGGCATGTGAGAGCTGTGCAGTGCCTGCAGAGATGCCACCTTTCATTGTACCCAACTGCCCCGTGACAGCTCTGCACTGTGGGATGTGCACGATATTTCATCCTATGAAATCTTCACGCTTATCTCCTTAAGCTGTAGCAAGACCCTGTTAGACTGAGTCTGTGTGGCTGTCCTTTCTCCATGGAAAATGAAGGTACTTTTTTGTTTGTTTGTTTGTTTTTCAAATATGGATATTTTCTCCAAGTTCACAGAAAGTATAATTTGTTCTGCTCAGCCACACAAAATTTCACCAACGTGAACTAGCCTCATTGCTTATCCAATTGCATAATTGTTTCGACTACAGAAAGCTAAATAAAGCGTTTCCAGAGATTTTGTTGTTGTTGTTTGAATAGGTTTGAAGCATTAGAATTTAACTCAGCCTTTAAAAAAAGAAAAAAGCTTTATACTTTGGAAGATGTTAACTTTGGCTCCTCAAAGGGATTAGCTGTAATACTAAACACATGCTATCATAACTCAGGAAAACAGAGACACACAGACTCTTTTTTTCAGTGATTTTGGACATTGTCTCCCCGTGTAACTTTATACATAAATAACAATTCTTTCTCCCTCACCCCACCCATGTATTTTTAATATTGTCTCTGGAAAGGCTTTTCTTAAACACTTTAAGGAAGTTTCTTCCCTTCCAAAGATTTTTTTACTGCCTCTCTCCTTATTCAAGAACTTGGGTGGCCTCTTTTCTGATAAAAGGGTGTCAGCCCTGTGAACCTTGGGGTTTCAGCTCTTTCCCAAAGCATCTGTCCTGGCTTATGTTTGCACACGTGGTGAATGGAGCAGGTGCTCCAGAAGAGAATGTCATGCCAGCAATGTTCCTGTAGCTGCAGTGAGCAGAGATGTACAACTACCTTGGCAGCAACATTCACGAGCGCTTTTGATTCAGACTGCTGCATTTTGGAAACTGCAGCTTTAAGAAGGTTGTGGAGCCTGGATAGCCCTGACGCTACCCCAGCAACCTCTGTGCAGTTTCTCCCCACTGTAGTAGGGCAGGAATTCTACCATGGATCACAGTTCCTCCCAGTTGTACTGACCTGTTCCTGATCAAAAATTCTGAGAGAGGGTTTAGCAGATAGGATAGGCACGGGTCTGGAGCAGGTAATATACAGAGATGGACTGGGGATGCTAGGCTGGTACAGCCTTAAAGTGAGAAGGCTGAGTGGATTTTACCAGTGTCTTCAAGTATCGTATAGGAGGGTATTGGAAGACACAGCCAGACTCTTCTTGGAGTGTACAGCAATGGAACAAAAAGCAACAGACACAAGTAGGTGAGCAAGAAACTCTGGTCAGATGTCAGGGAAAAAGACATTACTATGAGGATATGCAAGCACTGGCCAAGCAGGTTGCCCAGAGGATGGGAAACTGCCATTCTGAGAAACAGTAAAAATCTAGTAAAAACCTAGAAGAGGCCATGAGCAAGTCATTCAGCTGGTCCTGCTGTGAGTGGAGAGCTGGATTAGATGACAGTTAAAGGTGCCTTCCAAACAGAATTTATCAACGTTTCTCTGATTTCTCATGTACTGTTCCTTTCTCTTCTGTCTTCTACGCTGATACATTTGAATCACAGCACTGAGTCCCTCTACTCCAACCCCTCCTTATACAAGGACAACCAGAGCAGGGTGCCCAGGCCTATGTCCAGGTGGAGGCTTTAGAAGAACATCAAGGATGAAACTCCGCAACATCTCTGGGCAGCCTGCGCCAGTGCTCCATCACCTGCATAGCACAGAAGTGCTTCCTGTTGTTCAGATGGAATCTCCTGTGTTCCAGTTTGTGCCCACTGCCTCTCATCCTGGCACTGGGCATCACTGAAAAAAGCCTTGCTCTCTTCTCTTTGCACTTTTTTCAGGTATTTATGGACATTGATGAGATCCTCTCAGCCTCCTCTTTTTCAGGCTGAACAGACTCAGCCTCTCCTCGCAGAAGAGGTACTCCAGTCTTTCAATCATCATGGTGACTCTCTGCTGGACTCTTTCCAATATGCCCAGCTTTCTCTTGTACTGAGGGATCTGGAACTGGACACAGCACTCCAGGTGCAGCCTCACCAGTGCTGAATTAAGCAGAAAGATCACCTCTTTTGACCTGCTGGTGATATGTTGCCTAATGAAGCCAAGAATACCATTAGCCTTCTTAGTGGCAAGGGCACATTGCTGACTCATATTCACAATCTGTGCTTGATCATTTTCTCTGAAACCTGATTGAAAAACAATTTTGACTGGTCCAGATTTGAGGATTGACTGAATAACCATTTCAGAATCAAGAAAAAGTGGTCATTCTTTCACTTTCACAAATGTCTCATTTATAAGTCATAGCCTGCTTGTTTCATTTGCCTTGCAGACCCTAAGACCTTCTACTTTGATTCTACATTAGCAAAATAATATCTGAGTGTGGGTATTGCATAGGTTGATGAGAGAAAAGGAGACCATGCCTCACACTAGTAGAGGGTGACTGGAGGAATTTCATTAACCTTGCCTTCAGAGACTTCTTTCTATGGTAGTATAGTTCTTCCTTCCAATTACTCCAGCACACTGGCAAATATAAAGATAGGGATTTTGAATTACTCTTCATTTCTACTGACTTAGCAAAAACAGGGCTCAAATCCAGCAGGATATCAAAAGCACTGGAACATAGACCTGAGGAGGAGCCTTTGTCTAACAGAATTTAAAGAGGATAAACATGAATTGACCATATTGCAGCCAGCCAAACTGGGAATGCCAGGTCCTTTCTGAAAAGAAACTATACAAGATTCACTCACCTTTCTGCTTTCATTGGTACGAAGTAGCTGAATGTTCCTTTCTGCAGAAGCACTTCCGCTGAAGTCAATAGGGCTATATAAAAAAAGCATGAATTAGCCTCATGCTTGCCAAGTGCTTTGACATCTTTGGAAAACCGATCTGTATAAGTTTTAACCATTATTTATTAACATGGGTATTGATTCTTGTTTTTTTTTCAATGTCACTCTTCAACTGCTATGGTATTGCAACATATAATTGCAAATAAGTCAGAAATGGTCTCTGTTTGCCAGTCCAAGCATATATTCACACATATTAGACCAACAGTATATACATGCTAGGGGCCACCCTGCTGGATGAAGCTCTTCAGAAAAGGACCTAGGAGTCCCAGTGGACACCAAGTTGAATCTGAGTCAGTAATGTGCTCTTGCCACTAAGAAGGCTAATGGTATTCTTGGCTGCATTAGGCAAAATATCACCAGCAGGTCAAGAGAGGTAATCCTTCTGCGTTACTTGGGAATAGTGAGGCTGCATCTGGAGTTCTGTGGCCAGTTCTGGGCCCCTCAGTATAAGGGAGAACTAGGCATAATGCAGAGAGTCCAACAGGTGGCCACTGAGATGCTGAAGGGCCCAGTGTGCCTCTGCTGTGAGGCTGAGTGAGACTGTTAGCCTGGAAAAGAAGGTCAGTGGGGACCTTATCAATGTCTACAAATACAGACACAGTCTCCTCAGTGTTTTCTTGTATCTAGTTTGTAAGATGTGCATGGCAAGTGCTGCATCTGTAGATCTGCAGGCCCAGAGCATATTAGTTGAAAGTCGGAGAAGTGTTAAGATCGGGAAGTGGAGAATCTTTAATGTTTAGATCCTCTGGATCTTATCTGCTGAAGGAGGATTTTCAGAGCCACAGCTGCCCATTTAAATGCTATAACCCGCACAAACGTCACTGATATATTTCCTTATGAAGTCTTCGATGGCAGACAGCATCTCCTTTGTGGGTGAAACGGTATCTTCTGACAAAACCAGTCCAAATCCTTGCCAACTAAGTGCTACCTATTTGTTCTCTCTATCTTCATCTCTTCAGTTGGGGTTTGCTAAGTAACATTTTTGTACTTGTGGTTCCACCTCTGCTGCCAAAAAGTGAGTGGTTTGAACCAATCCTTGTACTTAAAATCCTGCTGAGGTACATCTCATAGGAAAAAGCAGGTTAGTCCACCATATAATGTCATGGCTGAAAGTGAAGAGACCCAGAAAACATTCAGGTTGTGAATGGGAAAAACAATGATTTATGTGTATCCTCTGATCTGATCTGATTGCTCAGTGCAGAGTCCGCACCTCCAGAGTCCGCACCAATGCAGGGAACTGCTCATGCAGAGCTCTTGGGACATCAGGGCCTTGGTCAAGTACATCTCTGGAGCACAGATGTCAGCTGCGAAATCACTGAAACTGTCTTGTAAACAACCTGGAGGGTAATTAATGACCCCATTATAAAGACACAGATATTGAAACAATTTAAGACGAACCTCTGGCAGACTTCTGTGGCAGAATGGATCTGAAATAGCAGAGAGAATCTCATCGGATCTGGATCTGTTTCCTGCACACAATGTTTGCATCCATCAGCTCCTGAGGATCTGTACAGATTACTTCTGACCCAAAAAGATGGCTGGCTTGGAGCTTACCACTTATTTACTTGTCCTCCTCCAAAGGCATTAAAATCTTTTGCATCTTATGTGGAGCATGATCCTTAAACTACACTTATCTCTTCCATGGGCAAAACTTGGACACTGACCTACAAATGGGCACTTGTACAGACTTCTGCTAACAGGCTGCAGGGATCTGCACCATGTTCACATCACTGCTGGATCAGGTCTTAGACTTGGTTTCTTTGGACAAGTGTATAATGGCAGACTATTCATTAATGTTCTCAAGAATACAGGAAGAGAAGGATGGTATTCAACTCAATAGTTACATTCATGGCTTTCTCAATCTGTACTTTGAAGTCTGAGTCCAGAAGAAGACCCATTAAAGGAACGTGCACTTTTCAGTCTTTTCACTGTGGGTACTTCTGATCTTGCTATGCAGTTTGCATTGCACTGTTGGTCCCAAACTGTTTGCTATCACATAAAAATAATTGTAAAAAAATAAAATAAAATAAAAGGGAAAACGAAGCCTTATTTGTCTACATGAGGAAGTGACACACATCCTCTTCCTTTCTCAGGCACGGAAACAGTCTGAGTTTGCTTGAGTCACAGCTGCGTGAAGATGATTATGAGCTCTGGACTTGCTAAACTAGGACACAGAGAGATGCTTTGTCAAAAATAGCGAGCAGAGCTGAATCAACCACCACTGTCAGTTTGGCCCCAGGAAGATACACATCAGCCTGTCACTTCATTCTGCATAAGTCCATTTTTAAACAAATATACACAGAAGTCACTGCAGCCATAGCAACATTTTTAAACAAACTATTCCTCAGCATTGTTTTTATAGGTTGATGTAAGTACATAATTATTTAAACATGCATATTTACATATGTAATCTAATTCTGTGTGTGTACGGGTAGATTTGTGTATGTACAATACTGAATGAACAGTGTTGATGCTATGCAAAGCACAGAGCTCTTTGAACATGCTCAGTGGTTTAAAGCATTGCCCACCAACTTGCACTTCACCGTGTGGCAATTCAGCCACCAGCCTGGCAGCAGGTTAACCTGACAGAAAAAACATCTAGCACAGTTTTCGGCAGTGCTAGAGCTGATTGGGCTGATGGGAAGCCTGGTGAGTACCAGAGCTGGCTGCAGGAACAAAAAGGACCGGAGGAAGGGACACTGATCTTTCAGCACCTTTTCATGAAATCACTTCAGTGAATTCACAGCCTTAGTTTTCTCCTAAATAAAGCCTATGATTGTAGAAAGAGCCTAGGGAAAAGAATCCTCCTTGTACTGGCCTTGCTAAATATCCCTCCTAGTGCATGCACTAGGATTTACAACTGCTTAACAAAACAGATCATAGGGCTGATTAAAGTGAACCCATGGAATTCAAGACACATGAGTTTTCACAGTTCAGCCACATCTGTTAGTTTTAACTTCTTGTCTTTTCTCTTCCACTTTTGCAACGTGAATACAGCAGCATCATGGCCCTGAAGATTAGTGGTTCTTTGAGCTGTTTCTGTTGTTTGAAGGCTACTTGTAATGGGAGGATTTCTGTGGACAGCGGTGGAACAGCTCAGAAAGAGCATTAACATACTTCAAAGTGGTATTATGTAGCTATGACATCTAGAAACAGCTTGGACATTTCCCTTCGTGCCTCTTGCGTGTCAAAAGATAAGAACACAATCTCCCTAAGGCAAAATATTGTAATATTTCTTACTTAACACCATGTATATATGAAAAATGCCTCTCAAAATTACTCAAATAATGGGAAAATAAGCATTAAGTATTCATCAAACATATGCTTTCCTCAAGATGAGTATTTTACGACTTTACGTGTACTCAGTGAATCACTTAATCTGATTATTTAAGTTGCTGCATATACCTACTCTTTTATGGCTATGAATCCTCTTCAGAAATATAAAATTCTGGATGCATTCATTCAAAAGCTCAGGCTGCAAGTCTGTAAAATGGCTCAACTCATTTTTATATTATGGAAAAACTGTTATTAATTGGAAAAAGCTGTTGGATCAATTGGAACAACCAAAGCACGGCACAAATTTTATCACATCATACAATCATTTCATATATGAAATTAGGGTAAACTGGTATTTAAGAAAATAGAAGAATCTTTTAGTATGGTCTTCACAAATTTACTTCCTTAATTTAGTTACTAGAAAATTGTGCTAAAATGGTAGAAAAACTGGGCAAATTAAGGAATAATTGTTAAAGAAACAAGCAAACAGGTTTATTCCACTGTACCAGCAGCTGAGGCCTTAGGGAAGAGCTCTGTCAGCACAAAATATACCTGGCATAGGCAATTGGGATGAGCTAACCAGCTGTGGTAACTTATGTTTATGGGAAAGGTGTGGGTCAACACCAGAAGCTATTAAGCTGCCACAAGTCTGGTCACAGTCTTGCATGTGTTCTTTCTATCTTATAGGGCTACAAAGGTGGTGAATGGTCTAAAAGGGAAGATGGGAATTGGACTGTGCATAGCCAGGAGCTGAACTTGATAATCTTTATGGGTCCCTTCCAACCCAACATATTCTACAATTCTATCTGCTTCACCTGAGAAGCAAAACACACTTGTTAACTTAGCAGCAAATGTGTATGGGGTGAGCAAGAAGGGCTCAGCTGATAGGATTTTACTCCTTATAGAATGGAGGTGTCCTTCCTCATGGGAGAGATTTAAGAAATTTGGTGCTTTGCAGTGTGATCCACGGATGGCTGGAAACACCTTAAGTTGCAATTGCAGCTACCAGTTACACCTTGTGTGGTTTTATTCATAGTGATTCTGGAGACTTCCAGCTGCTAGGAAGCCAACTGCCATTTCATGAAGAAAATTTCAGAAAATCACATCCCCAGGATTTTCCTCATGCAAGATGTATGCTCCAAAAGAGACACTCAGTTTTCTTGCTGAGATTCGTTTCTTTGAGTGTCAGGAACTTTGGGGTGCAGTCAGCAAAACTGTCTTTAGAAAGCATGGTTCTAAAATTCAGACTCCATATTGTACAGAAGCACAGAGATGGAAAGGGGTACAATGGTGCAGCCAATCTGCATTTCAGTATGCACGTCAGTTCTGCTAGATTTAATTGTTTCAAGACTCTATCCACGCTATAGATTAGACATTTGAAATTGGTAATTTGGTCTGGCTGGTTGAATATTGAAATTGTTTCAGTAAATGAAGCCAAACTAGCTAAGGCATTGCAGATTTTCGTTTATTTATTTGTTTGTTTGTTGAGATGCAGCATAAGAAATGAGTAAAAATAGCAACAAAACCGAGATGGGACAGACAATTCTTACTTAGAGTGCTGTGAACTGCAGACTGCTGTCAAGGCTGTCTGGGGGATGAGGTGTAAATCATGCATTTTATCCCTTGGCTGAACCACCAACCCATGGGTAGCTGAGATTCAGTAGGAGAACAAGTAACAGGCAATCATATTTTTTCCTCCTGCTCATTGGTGAGAACGGGAAGATCTTCAGCTGTACCACCCACAGTGCAGCAGTACGAGGGATACAGCACATACCTGAGGTCTGTAGCATCATCGCACACGGCTTGGTAGAAACTGGGGCAGAAGCAGCCCTGTGCACAAGGGATGATCAGCCAGCAGCCACGTGCTGTTCCAAGCAGATGAAGTCCAGCTCCCCTCCAGGCCTGTGGCTCATGTTCTACTGCATTATCCAGATTCCCAGCATGGAGACGAATCAACAAGGCTGTCCAGCTACCACACCAAACCTTGGTCTCTCTATTAGTAGGAACACTGGGTCTGAAGATCGTTTTCAACATGTAGAACCCCTTCAGATGCTTTTGCCCGTGTTACAGGTGCTGCTTTTCTGCTTTTCTATTGACACTTCACTAACAGCCTTTTAAATAATCTTGAAATAAGAATTTTTAGCCCCATTAGGGGATTATGGAGAGCAGGGTAGCACAACATCCCATTATACCAACCTGAGAAAATTACACTGCAGTCCTTCATGAGGCTTCTGCCTAAAAAATGGCAGCCTGAATGCTACCAGGGCTTGGAAGAGTCCCTAGCAGCACCTACTCTCCTGGTACATCGAGCCCAATGTGCTGACCACACACATTTGCCATCTGGTGTCAGTGACTTCTGAGTATCCAATATTTGGAACATTTTGCAGGAAGGTACTTTGTACTGTTACAATCCTTTGTAAACATGCTGTCAAACGCTTTCATGGCCCTTATTTATTTAGTGGAGACTGCAGTAATGGGCATTAAATTTAGCTTTATATTTCTATCTTGAAAGACTTTGTGTAGAAATGCAAAATTAATGCATTAAAATTAAAAAAGGACAAGATCTGAAATACTGAATTTACCCCTCTGTATTACTTTGAGCATTTCTTTATTCAGTGTATTTTTGCCTGCCATGAATTGATGGAAACCTTGGTTTCATTATTTCAAAAGAGAGAACTCGGGCTTTTCTCAGGTGGTAGCTGATGGCCCAATCTCACCTGTAGGGAGAATCACATCCTGGTGTTAGCTATAAGTTCAAAACTGTGAGGCTTCAGAAGCTTTCAAGTCACCTTATTCGGCAAGTTCCTGCTCGTAAACAGGATATGCAACATGAATAGCTGGTGAGTAGAAAGCAGATGGTGAATATTTAGAGGTCTTGTGCATGGTTAAGTATTTTATAAAAGTTAGTAGCTCAGTATATTTGTTTTTAAGTACAGTTTTAGTCAGCAAAATGACTTTTCCTGGCATGTTCATATCCATATAACTCATGTATTTCCCTGACCCGTAGATATCAAAATAAATCATGACTGTCTGCAAGCTAGTAATAAATCAATGCTCTTTTATAAAATATCCCAAAATGGAAAATTAATATCAAGTGTGGTCATCCTTCTCAAGCAAGAGCTTTTTCAGAAACAAGTTATTGGTGTGCCTATGCATTCAAAGCTTACACTTTGCTGTATTACTGATTTATATGAACTGCAGGCTTTGATGTTTCTGGAATTTAACGTTGGACTTTTGCTACAACTGTTTTCTTTAACATAAAATGTCTGTGGCATAATTCTCATTGCTAATTGCAACCTTATGATGGTGTTCTGTGAAGCACTGCTTACCTCATTCACAGTAGTATAAGAAGCCTCGGGACTGCTGCTAATGTATGCTAAGCCTTTTCAGTCTTGTTTTCTTTTCTTTTCTTTCTTTTAACCATAATAGAGATTATCACAACCTTGAGTAGTTGGGCATTTGGGGAGAGTTTGAACCTAGATCCAGACTTCAAGTCCCAGGCCAGACCTAGCTGTGGCAGCAGAGGTTCCCTAATTTTCTGGCTGAATTGTTCAGCTCTCAGAATTGAGCCCTCAGCAGTGAAGCAAATAATCCATTAAACAAAACCTGTGCTGCCCTCTTGCAGCTTTGGCTGTGATAGCATTGGTAGCACAAGAGCAATACTCCTATACCTCGTGGTTCACCTGAAGCTCACTTGGGGAATGTAGAGCCAAGGTCCTTGTAATCTTTTGCATCTTCTTCAGATATGCTAATAATAGAATTCAGTATTCTTTCAAATGTTACTTGCATTAAGCATTCAAGTTTTTTAAACTGTTTTTGTGCTAATGGTATGTTTGATTTTATTTTATTTTTTCTAGAGGTTTGTTAATGCTGAAGCACAGCACTGCTAATGGAGTACCTGACCTTTCAGCATCTTCGCTGAACAGCACTAATGAAATTTCCTGGCAAGCTAATTAATACATGTGTAAGGCACAAGTCAGGTGTACCTTTAGCAGCTTAACTCTTAGCCAAGAGGATGAAGTCCTCCTGCCTGCCCTGCACTGACATCTCACTAACAATAATGGATTTGGGACCTAATCAGGCATTAAAACAGAGGATTAGTGAGCTGCAAACTGCAGGGCTCAATTTGCAGTGCATGCAGGGCACTGGTAGAAGATACAAGGCATGCTTTCAACAAATGAGTATCTAGATATCTGACAAAACTATGTGAGCAGTAAAGCCTGTTGGATTTATGGAGCTGCTCAATGATGATTTTAGATCATCAGCAGAAAAGAGACACAGAGCAGGAGCTTAACATGAAATTATAGTAGAGCAAGGAGCAGTGAATGTTAAGCATGGGTACTACAACTGCCTGAAAGAAGGTTGCAGCCGGTCTGTTTTCTCAGATCACAGGTGATAAAATGTGAGAAAATGGCCTCAAGTTGCTCTAGGGAAGGTTTAGAATTGATAGCAGGAAGAATTCCTTCATGGGAAGAGTGGTGGGAAAAGCTGTCCAGGGAAGTGAAGGATTTGCCATCCCTGGAGGTATGTAAGAGATGTGTGGATGTGACACTTATGGACATGGTTTAGTGGTGGATTTGTGGTGGTTGAATTTGATGATCTTAAGGGTCTTTTCTGACCTAGATGATCCTGTGATGACAGTGTTAGTTGTGTGGTTATGAGGCAAAGCCATCCATAGTGAGTGGGCCATTCATAGCAGTTTATAAGGATTTATGATGGTTGTAGTGCAGTGGGACTTCAAGAAGGTCACTTTTATTCTCCTGCAATCTATGGACTATTGCTTGCCAGTGGTCTCATAACAGCAACTGCCACGCAGTTACCATTATACAGCAGCCTCCTGTTTCTGCCATTAGATTTCTGCTACACAAGAGACTGGCACACAGATTAACAAGCACTACCACTTCCTTAGTGCCCCAAGATGCAACTCTCTAAGGAGGCTAAAGGAAGAAGGGCTGATAGATGGATAGTGGAAAAATGAGATCTGATAAAAAGAAAAGAGGGGTTCAGCAGGTGGGATTGACAACAGAAGGGAAAGCAGCTTAAGACAGGAAAGGATTTCCATCTAGAAGTGTTAGTGGGTGATGGAGTGATAGAAGAGGGTTGAAGGCTTTGTATATGGCACAAAATCCACCCCAGGATGTTGCAGGAACTCTGAATGGTTTGAGTCTTCTTTTGACACGTGTGTTAGGTAGGTAAAGTCCTGGAGGTTCATAAAGTAGTGCAGCCCACATCTAGGTTTGGAAGATGGTGTATCCATGAGCTTCCAGAATATAATTGCATTTTACTGCCTTTCCCAAGAAGACGTTTAGTTTGAGCTCTTCAAGATCGCTCTAAAAAGCCACAGGAGCATCTACAAGGTTTGATTCAAAATGACACTGCCAGGCTGGACAAAATTGCTAAATACAGCCATTAAAGCCAGGGCACATACATCTCTTGCATGTCTAGTGTCTTTGGGAGGTGTATTACTGTTCATCTTTTACGCCCAGAGTACCTTTCTACACTAAGTGACTTTTCTGCTGTCAGCACATAAAGCAGGTGGTCCAATACCTCTAGCACAGTGTGTAGAGGGAATGAATTACTTCCCTTACTCGGAAGGAGTATGGGTGTATTGCTACATGCATGCAAGAGATAATAAGGGAGAGCTGCCACCTGCTGTTGAAAACATTCTGGTTGATCTTTTAGCACAGATACTGTAGCTGCTGTAGGTGCCTCATTAATGCCAGCTCCTTCCATCCCACAAAGCAATATTTTGCAGGGGTTGCAGGAAACCCAGGCCCATCTAGCATTGGGGAGAAGTAAAATTTGCCCTGAACTGTTGCTATTCTTGTTATTCAATCAGGAAAAAGCCAAAGTGTTTTACTTATGTTTTGAAGTGGTGCAAAGCTGGAAGGTATGGTAATGTCACTGTTTCTCTAGGAAGGAGTTCAGTGGAGTTATGAACTGTACTTCCAAATGAAGCTGCAGCTGATTGATTAAACCAGTGCTTACAACTCATCTCTGTGAAATAGCTATTTTTCAGCTATTCTATTGAGGTTCTTTATTTCTGCATTTTTTTTTTCCCCTAAAGGGCAAAATGAGGGGGAAAAAAAGTACATGTACTGTAGAATTATTCTAAACTCAAATTTCCAGTAGGAACTGTGGTAGCAGAAGCTGCAGCTGAGTATTCAGTTAACTCAACCATTCGTAGTGGTGAAGTTTTGAATAGTGAGGTTCTGATTTACTTGCTGTATATGTTGAAGAGTGTAAATATAAGCTTACAGTCCATGTTTGAAGCATTTAGCATACTGGCAGTTTATATAAAGACTGTTGTTTGATTTTTGGAGGAGGTATGGGGTAAATCCCAAGGACTGTAGTATGTCAGACAAAATCACGAGCCTTAACCACCAAACACAACATGAATTTTAACACCAGTTCAGCTCAGTTGGGCTGAGTCAAGGGATACTAATTCAGATGGATTGAATAGAATCGACTTTGTAGGCAGCCATGCCTCAGATTTTAATCTCTGCCCAAAACAAACCTGAGCAGTTTTTTGGGGGGGTGAGTTCATGTGTTTCGGCTGCCTTTGCTGGTGAGCAGAGGCTGGGTTAGGTTGTCCAGCAGATGGTGCAGCTGGCTATATCCCAAAGCACTACAGGTTTCTGGGACTTGGGGCAGCTTCTGATGCTCAACTGCTCTTCCACTGGGCTGCTCATGTAACTAAAGGCAGCTCGAGCTTGGCAAGGCAGAGGCAGGTTTGCAAAACCCATGAGTCCCTTCCCCTCCAGGTGCAAAGTGTGGTACAAAGGGAGCATCACTGTCTTCACACAGTCTGCCTGCTGCCTTTTGCCGTGAGAAGACAAAAGTGGATATGTAAAGCTGTGCTAAACAATCTCAGCAGCTGGGGGAAAGAAAAAAAAAAGAAGAGCTGAGCTCCCCTAAAAACTTGAGAGATCTGGAACCACTGAGGCCTGTAAAGCACAAACTTACTGCAGTAGGATAATGATGCTATCCTAACAAGTGTCAGATGCATTGAGTCTGAATCACTCGCTGAGCCAGTCGGATTTCCTCAGGCTGCCACATGATGGCCACGGAGGGTAAGAAATGGCTCCAAAGCAGAAAGAAAATAAAGAAAAAAAAAAAAAAAAAAAATCTTTCAGAGACCTGCCAGTAAAGTTCTTTTGGCTTTGAGTCTGGGCATCGCTCCCAAACTCAGCCTCTCACTCTCAGATAAAGCGCTACAGCCTGAAATGAGAGTCAGATGTGTGGGAGGGGAGCGCGCATATCTGTGCCTGGGCTGAAAAACACACGCACTGTAATGCCTAGAAAATGCTTTTTATTTTGGGCCTTGCTCCAGAAGACCTTTTTCCTTGCTTTTTAAATCCCCTGTTGCTTGGGATTGCCCAGATTTTAAACCCAGCCGAGTGGACGGGGAGTGCCAACACCCTAAGGGATTTTCTTTGTGTTCTCCCCCCTGGAAAAACCTCCATCCCCCTGCCAATGCTCTTCAAGATATGGGCAAGAAGGGATGGTCCCCTCAGGCTGTGGGGTGGGATGGCCACAGCCACATGACCCACAGCTTCCAGCTTTATCTGACACAATGGGCAGGTGGAGTCCCAACTACACAAGTGCCTGACAGGGCAAAATGGGGAGGGAGGTGAGGGGAGAAAAGATCCCGACAGTCTGCAGTTGGGTTATTCCTATCATTTTATCACGGGTTTATATTCCTGTGTGAGGGTGAAGTTTTACTTTGTGTTTCTCCCTAAGTTAGAACCTTGGAATTTTGTGATTATGTGGGCATTTTAGCTTGAAAACAAACACAAATCACCACCATCAATCTGTATGTTCTTAGCCTGCCAGCTTGGAGGAAGAAACTAGAAACATGAACTTTTCTTCTTCATGCCAATCTACCTCATGGCCCTTTCTAGGAGGTGAGAGCTGACTCCTGGCTGCAGGACAGCTGGTGGTCCCAACCCAGGGTGATGAAGGGGGAGGCAATGGGAATAGCAAAGGACCTGGAACACTGTGAGTGAAGAACTTGTTAATTCTGAGAAATGAGAAGGAGCCATTTTTGGGCTGGATGGGACCTTAGTAATTGCCCAGTTCCAAGCCCTGCCATGAGCTCCATCAGCTCAGGCTGCCCATGGCCCCATCCAACCCAGCCCTGGGCACATCCAGGGTACCTGCAGCTCACTGGGCAGCCTGTGCCAGGGCCTCAGAGCCCTGTGGGTGAAACATTTCTTCCTTGTATTACAATAAGGAGAAATGGGGATTTCCCAAGGCAACTGTGCTTGGGACGGCTGCGGGGAGCTGAGGAAGGAGGAGAGCTCAGAGTGGACGTGGAGGATAGTTTGGATGGGAAGGAGGAAGTTGGGCAGGTCCCTGCCAGCCAGCTCAGCCCCTCATGTACCCCTGGATCTCCAGTGTTACATTGCTCCACAGCCTGGTCCATTTGCATCTGGGGCTGGTCATTTGTCCTTGTGTTGGGGTAAACTTGGGAAAAACCTCTGTTATTTTTTCCATCTGAGGACTATCTAACATCTAATAGTGACTGCGTCTCTTCACTGCAGCTTAGCAATGGAAGGGTGCCGGAGGAGATGCGATTTACCCAAAGCAATAAATGCAGCATTGTGTGCGTAACTCACAGATGTTAAATCAATCTTCTTAAATCAGCCTTAATTGCTTAAATAGTTGGAGTGCTGTTGCTTTTCACAGAACTGAGCTGCCGGTGCCTGTGGTGCCGCAGGTCACACTCGCCTCTTGGGTAATCTTTGGGACCTGGAAAGCCCACGCAGACAAAAAGAGCTCTGTTTGCAGCCAGCACCAGCTGGGTGGCAGAACTACAGGGCTGGGTAGTGCCTAGGAGGTGTTCTTTGTGACTCCAGCACCCACTCCAGCACTCCCTGAACATCCAACAAATTCTGTTTAACATTTCCTGAAATATTGCTGCTACCATAATGCTTTTTTTGTGCTATCAAAAATTTACTCCAAACTGCTGTGCAGGGCTGGAATGTGCTTTTTTTTAACCTGAGCATTCTTTCTGCTGCCTTATCGGCTTGCGGTGGTCATTCCTACGCAGCCCTAATCACAGAAGTATTTATTTGCTATTTTTTTCCTTGCAGGCCAACAGCTTGCACAGGACTGAGACTGAACAACACGCACATGCCAATGCTGCAGGAGTGGCTGAAGGATGTCCTGCTGTGATTTAGGGGACACTTAAGAGGTAACATGAAGAATTTGGTCGTGTTTTAGAAACGTTCAGAGTTCCAGTGCAATCAAACTTAACTGCTGGTTTTGTTTTGTTTTGTTTCTCAGCACAGATTTCACCAAACGATGCCTGAGCGGGGGTGGTTTTCCAAGCACGATGCAGAACCTGTTGCAGTCGGGAAGTCGCAGTAGCACAGACGCATCGCTCCGGGTGCGTGTGACAGAGCTGGAGGTGGGCGGAATGTCTGGCGGTGAGAATGGCTGGAACTCAAACGCAGGGACTGATAATGAAGGAATTACTCACCTCGAGGTATCGCAGCAGAGCCTCCCGGTACTGAAGAGCCACAGGCGGAGCTGTGAGGGGTCTGGTGAGAGCTGCTGTACCTCAGCGCCCAGCGGTTCCTGGGGGGAGTTTGAGGGCTTCAAGGAACCCTTGGGCAAATGGCATCCCAGAGCTGATATTTTGCTGAAGTCAAAAAACACTTCTGATGGTGGTACAGGCGTGAGCAGAGGACACTGCAGTGCTGCTGCCGGTCACTTCTGTTCCGAGCCATCTCTACTCAGTGAGGCTTCCAGCTCTCTGAATGAGGTAAGTGTTCACAGTAAACCAAAGACCAGAAGTGTTTGTGTTACTGCTTCCTGCATCTTAAGATTTGTATCTGAATGTCTTCTCTATAGAGAATAACTCTGTCCAGGGAGAGAAACTGTCAGGCTGCATTTTAGTTAACTTGAGTGGAACAAAATGCAACTTCTTTCCAGTGTTTGACAAATACTTCAGTTGTCCTGCTGGAGAGCTTTGAAGAACATAACGCACTGCTTTTCTTCTGGGCAGCAGGAATGGGTTATAGCCCTTCAGAAACAATGGGCCCTGAAGCATGTGAGAGTTAAAAGCCAGGCGAAATGAGCGTAGGAAGCAAAGAGCTGGGAAGGCAGGTAACAAAAATAGAGTGGGCAAGTTGCCTGCAAGCTGCTTGAAATAAACCAACATAAAATTGAGTTAGAGACTGACAAAAACATTAGCTTCTGTTGTGTAGTACGCTGCCTGAATAACCCAGCAGTCCTTCTGGCATTTTGGACTGATTGTGGGTAGAAGTTAATATGATACAAGCAAATGAATAGCAAGTAATTTAATACCATTCCCCTCCTATCATGGGATACAATGTTGGAACTAAAATCTGAATGCTTACTAAGCTGTTTGTTCACCATAAGGGTTCTACCTTGCTGAAATTGGTGTGTTTTCATGTTTACCAGGCACAGGTAAGCACACTAACAAAAGAAAGATGAAATGAAATACTAACAAAATAGCAAGACTTCATTATTACTACTGTTATGAATTAAAACGTGAGGAAAAGGAGATCAGTCAACTCAGGCTTTCACAGAGCCAATAGCACTTCATAGCTCACAGCTTATAGTTGTAAGATCAGCTTTTATACGGAGGGAACAGAGTTTTGTGGAGCCAGGCTTCCCTGTCTGTTTGGAGCCTTGCCTTTTGCAGAGGCTTTGCTCAGGAAAGCTCAGTGCTGAGCATGGGGTGAGCTGTCTAACATTGGTAGAACAGAGATCACAACATAACCGGTGATGAGTTGCTGGTATGCATAAACAGAAGTTAAATTCTAGGGTTGGAATTTCAGACATGCAGTCTTATGCTGAAAAAGCAGAGTATGTGATGACCAGGGCAGAAATATAACAGATTGTATGGCTTCTTTCTTAGAAGTTGTACGCATTAATCTAATTGTAGCCTTTGCTTTATTATTTTTTTTTTCATGTTTATTGAAGTCAAAAGGAAATATCCAACATGAGCTGAAACTTTAGGCAGAGTTAACATACTTAAGGTGTCCTTTTCTTAGGATAGAGAAGCAGCTGCATTGCTGCTGGAGATTTCTTTGGGAGTAGAACACACATGTAGTTTGTCGTTCATTCTTGTGCTTTTTATATTGTTTGTTTGAGATCATAAACTCCTCAGGTTGGGATGCAGCCCTTCTGTATGGTCAATAGAGGAAGGTTGGAAGGGATCTAGAGATCATCTGAGGTCAGAGGTCTGACCTCCATTATCTATTGCATCAGTTAATTAAATTATAACAGTCAGGAGCAGAGTCCCCCACTTAAAAATGAAAACAATCACCATTTCCTTGCAGCAGCAGGATGCTTTGCCTACAATCATAGAACCACCAAGGTTGGAAAAAATCTCCGAGATCATCCAGTCCAACCATCCACCTACCACCAATATTCCCCACTAAACCATGACCCTCCCTACAGCATCTGAATGTTTCTTTCACTTGGCAACTTGGCAACTTCACCACCTCCCTGGGCAGCCCATTCCAGTGCCTGGCCACTTTTTTAGACAAGAAATATTTCCTGATGTCCAACCTGAATCTCCCTTGGTGCAACTTGAGGCCATTCCCTCTCATTCTATTGCTAGTTACATGGTAGAAAAGGCTGAACCCCAGGACTTAGAGGATTTTTCTTGTGTTCTTTAAATTCAGGCCATTGTAAGAGGAATGAGTGTACTTGCTTAAGCAAGTGCTCTGAGACAATATAGAGGATTTTTTCAGAGAGCAGACTTGAAATTTTTGCATTTGTATTTTTATCATCAGTACAAAGCTGCAAGTTAAATGGAAATTACCTGCATTTTGTGTTAAAACACACGCTGAAATAGACAGTAATAAAAACAAAATTAATACCAGAAAAGATCTTGTGGTTTTCCTTGGGCTTCTCATCTGGCTTGATAAGCTGTACTCCAGTGGCTTGTGTGCAACATCACAGGCTGCAGGAAGAAATGACAAACAAGGCAGATCTGCTTTCCTTTGTTAGTTCTTCTGCAATTGTTCTGTCATGGAACTCTGCTTTTCAAACGCTTTCCTCCTCCACATTGTATAAGTTCACGAAAGCAATTTACAAATCAGTTTAAAGTTTCGTGATATTTTGGGAGAGTTTTGGAGGGTTTTATCCAGGAGTTTTTGAGAGTCTCTGCAGTCACCCATGAAGAAAGGCAGTTCAGTAAGGGCTGAATTTCAGGGATGGCAGTGAGGGCTACGCTGCACTTCTGGGAGCATGCTCAGAAGCACAGAATCCTCTGCCAGCTCTGCTGACTGTGCACGCCCTCAGGACTTCCACTATTCACTGCATTTGTCTGAGTTCAGTATAATGAAACTGGAAATATCTCAATTTATTTCAGTCATTTGAATTGCGATTAAAACAACCTGTCAAAGTATCCACTCTTACATTTTTCAGATCAGATTGTTGATTGCTAGGCAGGAAAAACAAGCTGGCTGGGTTCATTCTCCAGTTTTCACACAGCATCTCTGCTCCTGGACTGCAGTCACGCTGCAGATTAAGTACTGCGATTAAGTACTTTGATTTAGAAAACTTGACTAACTCCTTATTTGAAGAAATAAAGCTTCTGGATGAGATGGCACAACAACATCCCCTTAGGATAGGATGTCAGTTACGCACGTTTTCCCTTCCTGCTCCTTGGATAACCCTGTTACTTCCACTTGTCCTGTTTACATGAGGTTAGATTACTCACGGCCGTGTCTGTCCTGCAAACCTCCTTATCACTGCTGGAAGAGGAATGAGTTTGTAAATCAGATCAAACTTCTTAATGTAAGCTGGAAAATGTTTGGTGCAAATGCAAGCATCCAGATACACAGTGACCTCAGCTTTTATGTGGACTTGTGCAGTGCAAGTATTTATAGGTAACTAGAAGTTATGTTACACTTGGTTGCATTAGATGTGGTAAAAATACTGTTATTAATGCAAAGCAAAATAAGCTCTGAGTTGGTGTGTGAGCATGTGTTGTTTTTGGCCTGGACTGAATTTCTTGAGGAGGAGACTTGACTGCTAGTAGGCAAAGCAGCCCATAATGTAGCATGTAGCAGTTGTGACATTACAGAGGAAGGTTATCAGAAACTCTTGGATTTTTCCTTTTTCTCCTCTAATCAAAAGTAAATACTCAAAGCACCGAACTATGGGCTCAGTCCCCCTGTGTTATTAATATTAATTCAGATTTTAAATGCAGTTAATAATACAATCAGTGGAAACATTGTTCTGTCGTGAGCTGTGAAGTTGCCAATCTGTAGCATGTGAAATGAAACTCTCTTTTTTTTCTAGGCAGACCACTGCTATGAGGGTATATTTAAGTCAGGCTTTCCAGAAGTCCTTGTATTGCAGTCCAGCGAGAGCATAAGAAGCCTGGATCAAGTAGTTGATGTGAATAATGAAGATGTTGGGATTCCTGAACTTACAAATAATCAACTTTGGTAATGAGTTTAGTCATAATAATAATAATAAAAAAGTTCCTCAGTAATCAAACAATTATGTTGTTTATAATTTAAATATTTGTGGTATTGATAACAAACTTAAGAACCATTTTAATCACTGTGCTCCTTCAGTGTGTAGATCTTACCAATTACGTATTGTGTTGGTCAAGGAAATGGATTATGTTTTAGCCATGGGAAAACAAGCTAGAGAATATATCAGAAGTACAAATTTCTGCTCAGTTTTTCCTGTTGTCGGTGCTCCTTCTTATGACTCAGCTCCTGGAATGCCGGAGCAGCCAGCAGGCAGCCTGTTCTTCCTGTTTGCTTGTCCTTTCTTTACAACACATCTGACTCAATTCTCCATCATCTGAAGCAGAAGCTCTGCTGCTCCTTCTGCTGACAACCCACGCCTTTTTTTCCCTCCCCGCTTTTCCCAGGTGGTGACCACTTTTCACATTAAAGCAGATTTTCTTCAGAAGCTGTGGCGCATCCAACTTCTTTCCTGGGGTTGTGTTAATGGCAGTTAGTATCACTTAACTTACTCTCAGGACAGCTGGAATGGTCTCTGCTTCGTAGTATGTATGTGTCCAGATCAGGTACCAGCAAGTTAAATAGCAGCAAGTTGCAGAGTGAAGTATGATTGACATGGAGGAGAAAGGTCTGAGGGACGGATCGTGAAAAGTAGAAAATTAATAGGGCTGAACTCTGTACCCACCTTACAGAAGCGATTGATTAGTATGAACTGTGGGCATGTAACAAACTCTGACGTGCTTCTAATGCACTTCTTCTCTGAGAAGCCTCAACATACAGTAATGTTGGCTGTTTCCATTGATTATCATGGAAATTTATTAGTGTGTTGGGTTGATACTTTGAACGAATGTGGAAATAGCTTTAAGATAAAGGTAGGCTAGTACACAACTGTATGGACAGAAAGAATTACATATGTCTTCTGGAAACTTTGTATGCCATCTAACCTCAACTTGTGTTTTCTTTCCTAGCATCGATTCTGGAAACATATGGAGAACTCTTAGAGACTTAGATAATACCTCCAGATTAAGACATCCCTGGAGTAAATCTCATTGCCAAGAAAACCTTCTGAGTGTCCTTGGAATAGATACAAATCGAATGGTAATTGAACAAAGGTCTGCCAGTATGCCAGTATAAACTTTTGGTTGCAGGTTGGATTTTATGTAAGCTATACATGCAAACACACGAGGAACAAGATCTGGATGAGTCATAAGTTTCTTAAAGAGAGCCTTTTCAAATGATGGTCTCACGTTTTCTCATCACTGTGTGTCAGTAAGAATGAAATTGTGTAGGGATCAAATTTTGATCACCTTTACGCTGAGGTCTCAGCTCTGTGGCACCCTGTTGCATTAGATAGTATGTTCAGCTTCAGGCATGAATGTAGAAATAGCTTTCAGATGTGTGTGTACTGGATGGCTTTCTTTTTTTCCTCAGAGCATGAAAAAGATGTCAGTCTCTAATATCTTTCTGTTAAGTGAAAAGTGGATTTGAATCAGTGAGGCTGCTAAAGTAATCACTGGGTGCTTTCATTGCATATGAACTGGAAGTGTGTTTCACTTCCCTCTTCCTCAGAAGATTCCATCTGTTTGTGCAAGACTTGAGAGGAATATGTTTTAAACTGAAACGAGAACAAACTATCAATATTGAAAATCTCAAATGTCTCTGATTAATCTCTTGTTTTGGGAAGATAAAGGCATGGGGGATGGTTCAGTTTTCAACCTGGTTATTTAGATGGCATGAATCAGTTGTTTGTGCTTCTCAGAGTAACTATTCCAGTTGATGATTTCATTCCATGATGCGGTGCTGTGTGCAATTCCGAATTGCAGGAGCTGTCATCTAGCAGGAGGAAACGGGAGACATTTCTCCAACATCTAACTTCCCCTTCTGTCCTTTGCTCACCCATAGAGACGTTTGCATTGCGTTGCTTTTAACAATACTGACTTCTCAGATATTTTCCAGCTTAAGCCAGGGCTGATTTTATTCAGTAATAGTTTAATTTTGAAATTGCAATTTTTAAATTTCAAATCATGATTTGGTTCGCATGTATGGGTATCTTTTTGCCAATGAATTGTTTCAGTGACAGGGAAACGTGACAGATACAGCTTTGGAAAGTAGAAATTGATGTTGTTATTTGAGAGGAAACTTCTCTTTAGATTAAGATCAGATAGTCATTAGTAAAGAAAATGTAAATTTGCTTTCTTAGGACTTTCTGGAGAGCCAGAATGACGTTACTGAGGAATCAAATGCTAAAGATAATGAAGACTTCAGATTTGACGGATTCAGTATTAATAACTGCAAAGCACTGATCCAGACCAAGGTAAGAACTGCACTAAACATAAGTACTTGAGGGAAGCATACAGCATATTTTATGTGTTCATCTGTGCTGCAGTCAGCTGTTAGAGCATATGTGCTGGCTTAACAGCTTGGTCCTGATAGGACTGTATGTATGTACTGTTGTACTTCACCCATCAAAACCCATTTGACTGCTTCAGAAAAGGTAAAACACAACATTCCAAATGCAAAACAATACAATGTGGAGGATGCTGAAATGCAAGATTATTTGCTAAGCAACTTGGTCTGCTGGTCAAACTATTTACTGGGTGGGAGGGAGCAACAATACCTATGATACTGTCAGAGTGTATGTCAGAAAATGACAGAAGAAAATAATGGTGTTAAAGGATAGATGTGATGAACAGAGAGACGCTTGTGGCTTGCTCCTAAGGTGCATTGTAAGGGAGACACAAGGAACAAGGTTCATTATAAAGAAATTGCATTTGAGCTTGCGTTTCACATATTCAGAAAGAGTCAGATTTGGTTTCTCCACTGTAGGAGAAAACAGGAACTATCTAAAGAGGAACGTAGAACTGATATTAACAATTGCAGGGATATTTTTGTTTTGTTACAGAACGTACAGAGAAACAAAAGCGGGAATTGTTATCTGTGCATTTGCCTTCAGTCAAGCAGGCATTTATAAAATCAGTTTCTTTCATGTAGTGCAACCTGGAGGACAATTCTGTCATTCTGCATTGCTTTAAAAAAATTAAATGAATCAGTTGCATTCTGTTTTCACCAAAGTGTTTGGGATTAGCATTCAAACCTAAAATCCCATCTTCAACAGAGAATTAACTTAAGCAATTACTGTTGCTGTGGGATTATGCACTTTGAGGCACATTTTCATTGCAGTGTTTTATTCCATTTACTGTACTGGATGCTGTATGATGTATGTTCTGTACTTAGGAGAGGTTAGGTTGTAGGATTCAGAAAGGAAATCAGAAGAGACCTTTGAGTGTATTCCTTCCTAATTCAGTTCTGCAGAGACACATGCTTGGAACTTTGTTAAATACAGGGGGAGAGCTTATGAAAACAAGTGGCTCAAGGTGAATTCAGGAGGAGTAAAAGTAGAAAGATTCATAATACAACGTTAAGGTAAATAGACAAATTATTCTGGAGTGGCTTCTGAAGGGAAAGAACAAGCCTTGCTGCATGGTGTCTCACTGAGGCTTATTAGAAAACATAAGTTGCTCACCCTAATTTGGAAGCAAGTTAATTCATACAGTGTGATCTTTTCCATTTACTTTCCTAGTTGTGTCCTTTTTAAAAATGTGGGCTTTTTTTTTCTCCCTTATGCTGATTTTATGAAGTCTGTCTTAAAATCAGATTGAAATATGCTACGTGATGAAGGTAATGTAGCATAGAAAATATTAACTTGCTTTTAATTTTTCACTCAGCTTTCTGTATCACCAGATTCCCAACAGGATCAGCTCTTCACCTGTAACCTCTTTCTGAAAACCACATCATCAAATGGGAACATGCAGTATATAACAATCCCAAGGAAGAAGCACATTTTCAGTACACCCAACCTAAACGTGAAATTTTTCAACAGTGATGTTTGTTGAACCAAATGCACTTGTTAATTGTTTTCCTTCTTTTTGAACTGAATGCATTTTCTTACTGGCTTTGTACTGGTGACTGCAGATGATCGTTAGGAAAGTTACTATTACTGTACAGGAGATACCTAAAGCTACATTATTAGAAGGAATTTATCTCATGTAGTTATGAAGTCAAGGGTGTAATTTTGTCCTGAGAAGTTTTGCTGCTGATTCATCTTTCTTACAGTAAATCCAGCTGCAATCACACTTTAAAAATCCTCTGGACTGTTCTTTGGAATTACTGACCTTTCAGGCCTCTGAAAAACCTGGTTTCCATGCCAAAACCTGAACACACCTCAAGTGTGTTGTGAAGTGACACCATCTCTTCTGTTTGGTCCAATCTGAATCTGTTGAGATCTGCTGCTTTGCCACTGCTTAGCACGATGAAGTGAGCCTTCTGCAGCCTGTGGCTTTCATTGGGGTTGAGGAAGGTAGAGCTGTGCGTTGTGAGAGCCTGCTGTGGTAATACAGGTAGTCAGTGGAACGATTGGATTGAAAATGTTTTGTCCTGGCGTTGGTTGCTAACTGAAATAAATTGCATCTTTGAAGCTGATTGTGTCAGGCCCTCTTGGATTCATTCAGCAGACATACACACATAGGCCTGCTTGCCACAGCTTAACAGCAGGATTTGTACCACACAGTGCTGTAAACCACGGCCCTAAACCTGTTGAAGCTTGCTGTTCTAGCCACTCTCAATATGGGAACTTTGTACAACTTTTTCTTTTTTAAAGAAGTTGTTAACTCATTCAAGCTCATCCTAAAGAAAATGCTGAAGCACTGCAGCACTGATATTCCTGAACTAAGTTGGTTCATTAATGATGCATCTTCTCTACTCTTGGCATTAAGAATACCACACAACTCCGCCAGACTCCGATTCTTCATCCAGCAAACTGTTCAGCAGGGCAATTGCAGTTGCTCTATCTTAGTAATGCATATGATACCTCAATGCTATTAGCATGAAACCAAACTGTATGGTGGTCCTCTTAAACAGTTAACAGAGCCTTTGGAAAAGTGCTGTTTGAAAGCAGGCAGCTCAGCAGTTTCCCATCCTCTCAGAAGGAGTTCTGCAGGGCTGGGCTGAGGACTCCAACTGCATTCAGTAGCAGGGTGAACTTTTGCACCTAGCACTGGATTCGAAATCAGCTTGAATTTCCCCTGTAAGTCTTTCAGAAACATAAAGGTGGAGTCAGTGGTCTGTAGTAACAAACTCAGTAAATGCTAGCGAATTGCCAATAAGTTAAGAATAGAAATTTGAGGTTGGTATTGAAAACAATTATAAGAATAAAATCTCATTTTTATTATTTCAGGGAAGCACGGCCCTAAAGAGGGTCCTTGAGAGGGCATTTTTTAGTGTGTTACTGTTATCTTTTTGCAGGTTTTGCTTTCACTGACATTAGATGAATGTATCAAAGAATTTTTGCACCATTCCCCCAGGGGAAGAGTGAATACATAAACCTCAGTCACAGAAGCAGTCTTGCAGCCCTGTCTAAGGGACAGGGAAAGGGAAATTTCAGCCCTGTGTAATACAATTCAGCATGGAAAAAACTACTGGCCTTCCAAAGATGATGGTCTCTGTGTCTCAGCTCTTTTTTTTTTTGGGGGGTCAGATGCTCTGGGCTACCTGAGTGCTGCAGCACATGGCAGGTGAGAGAAGATCTGTGACTCCTGTCTTCAGTCTGAGCTCATTTATTCAAAGAAAAGGACTCACAGATAGGAAATTGTAAAGCAATTCAATTCAGCATCAAGACTGTGGAGTCCCAGCTGCCTGCCTCAGAACTAGGACACCAGCTGTTTGGGGGATACTCACACAGAAAGGGAGACAGGCCTCTCCAAACTTGTTAGTAGATCATTTTCAGCTGTAGAGCAGCCTTGCCTTCTATTCTTATCTTTGGAAACAAGGGGTGACGGAAAACCCTATGATGCGCTTTGCACAAATACTCTCTGTTCATTTCCTTTTGTCATTTCCTTGTTGCCTTCCTGGGCACGAAGCCAAGCCTGCTAACAATCGCCACTCACCAACTCCTGAAATACACAATTGTATGAAGTCGGAGCAGGTGTTCGTTCTGTGAAAATGATACAGGGAGGAGAAGCTTCAAAACTTAGCGTGTTTTAAGCTACGAATTTCATCACTTCCAATCTTACTTTTGAGCTCCCAACTGTGAAATACTCCAGTTTTGATAAACTTGTCGCTGTACTCTGCGTTTGTGAAAGGTAAATACCACAGAGCTTGGTGTTTGCTCATGGTTTTGAAAAATGAAAACTAAAGCAAGGTGAGAGTTTTACATTGCAGAGCTGGACAGAAATGCATTTTTCCTCCTGTTTGAAACTAGAGGGAAAATACGTCCATAGAACAAAGTTCTACAAAGTTCAAATCAGAGATGTGGTTACAAAAATGGTTCCTCTATAGGAGGAACGTTGTCTACAGTTTTGAGTAAAATAGAACAAAAAAAAAAAAAAAACCCAAACAATCCCATTGTGAAAGACTGAAAACATTTGAATGATATTCTGCTCAATGCTGTAATCTCTTAGGGACCCTTATTCCAACAATCAATCCTTAGAGTTGAACAGAGCAGAGAGGCACGGTTTGGGGAGGTTCTGTCTTTGAAGCATCACATTCCTACTGCTAGAGCTTATTTTTAGAAGTCCAAATTAAAATACATATAATTTGATAACATAAACAGCAATCCAGACCCCAGTATGAGTACACCTGTGAGTATACACTCTAAGTATTCCTCAGTATACTGTAGACCCTCCATTTCTTAGGTATATGAATTTTAAAAAAGCTTTAGATGCTGGCGTTGATCCCTATAGATTTGTCTCCACATGAGGAGTGCTCCTGTCTATGGGCAGGAGGCCCTACTCTAACTCACTCCAAAGTGCTGCAGTCAGAGGTGAACACAGATTACAGCACTTATAAGATACAGCATTTATAGACCGACCTTAAGAGTGAACCTGGGAGTAGCCCACCAATACTTATTCCTAGTCCAGTTAAAACAGCAGAGAAAATCTAACTAAAAACAAGCTGCATTCAAATTAAATGTTAAATCCACAAAGCCACTTAGATTTGAGTTTACCTTCATAGAGTGAAGGGGGAAAAAAAAAAGCAAAAAAACCCAACAACCATGCAGCTCACCTTAAGTGCCAAAGCACAGCCAGTCCAGAACAGTTCTATCTGGGTTCTAATGAGGGAAAAATGTATGGAATGAAGGTTACAGGTTTTTCTTTTTCTTTTTTCACTAAAGGCAAGATAATGGTGAATACTAGGATATTAGATAAATACCTGAAAGCCAAACAACTGCCCACTTCCACGAATGCTTGATTTAATAATACGTACCTCACTGATGCATCTTAATAGCTTAACTCTCCTAATACTGGTTTTTAATAACTCAAAATTAGTTTGGGAACTAATTATAATTCATTTTCCTTGCAGAACTCATGCACAGGTTACCTTCTTGTGTGTACTTCCCTGCTGCGTGAGCTGGAAATTACTCTTGCTCCATCTCCCAGTACACAGAACATTGATCCAACCAGAGCGTTCCAAGTGCTGCCTACACCTCCCCTGCCAGCCATGCTATACCAGCACTGTGCATCATGTTGAAGCTAGAGCCTTCAGAGTGGCTAAAACTGAGGTAAGCAAATAGAGAAAACTCTCACTACATTTGAAGTCTCAGCATGATCTGATTCCCTCATTTTCTTAATATGCTGCAGTACTGTACCTTCACGAAGGCAGCTTTCCTATTAGTGAGTTTCAGGACACATCACGTGAGCGGCTCTGTGCTGCTGCAATGCCCCCACAGCCAAAAGCACGTTTCTGGGGAGTCACCTCCAGACTCACATTGATCAGGCTGTGCTCAGCAGCCTCTGTGGCAACAGGCAGGAGGGGTGCCTCACATACAAGCTGCAGTCAGTAGCTCTACCATTAAGATGAGGGATTCCCACTCTTCTGCAGTGAACTTCATTGTAGTGGTTGACAACAGGAAGAGAGCAGAGAACTTTAAACTTGAAGTCATCAGTGTAATCTCCAGTAGGGACCTATGGAAAAACGTCACATCTTTGAGAGGAGAGAGAGGACTGAAGAGTGGCAAAGGTCATTTGTTTATAAAAGAAATACTGAAGACTTCAAAATATAAATGGTTAAACTGCAAAACTGTGGCTTTTATTTCCAAACATACAATAAATAGGTCCACCACAACTAGCCTCTAACTTCATTTTACATGGAAGGATTTTAAAATTAGTTTGTGCATATTTAAAAAAAAATAATAAAACTTCCCTTTGCACATAATTCCATACATAACCCAACTGCATTACATACCAGCTTACGGTCTTGGCACTGTGATGCAAGCAACCAATTGGAAACGGAGCTTTGTGGCAAGAGATTGAACAGAAATCACATTTTGTACTGTTGATGAAACGTACCAACAATTTAATCTATGTCTGAAGTGTACAAAAAACTTTTAGCATGTAAATGCTGAAAAGCAAGTCTCCTTGTGGGGGCTGCAAGGTAAGTGGATTTATTAACTGTTTGCTATTTGCTACATGATATAATTTTCATACCAAAATACCTTTACTGCATAGTAACATTCCATATTTTCAAATGCAAGAAGAAATTAAATGCAGTCTTTTTGCTTTACTCCTCGTCGCTGAATTTAAAGACATTTTTAACCATAACTCTGCTTCATCACAGTGCAGAAGGCCCTTAATATTTCAAGGATTTATTCAGGCATATCTTTAATACAAAAGTAGAGGCTGAGGAAAAGCCAGAGTAGTCTATACACAATGCACAATCTGTGTACATTCTGAAGCTGTACCTCTTCAAGAACTACTTATACACTCTTCAAACAAATCCCTTTATCCAGCAATTCAAAATACTTTAGATCAGAAGTTTTATATTAGAATCAATACATTATATGCATATAAATACATTTATACCCTTCGGTTGCTGAACAACCCAGATGGCTGTGAGGATGTGACCTGAACTGGTTCTCCACTGGTCTGGGATACCAAACTGTATTGGCAGCTCACTGTTAACACAGTCACAGTAAGAAATGGAGATCTTTGCACAAGGTAGGTGTGCTACAGCATCAGTTAAGACTAGAAATAGTAGGTGACATCCTGGCACCTTCAGCAGGGCCAGGGCTCCAACTTTTGAGATGCAACACCTGGGCAGTGTTTTCTTTCTCTGCATATGCCCCGTTCATTTAGAGTCCCAGCAGAACAAAAACAAAACGAACAAAAAATAAAACCAAAGCAAAGCTTTTACCACTACAAATTTTCTTATGAGACAGGTGCTGCAGCTTTCAAGAGCAAAGCAGAATTCTGTCATTAAAAAAACAAAACAAAACAAAACTCCCCCCCCCCCCCCCCCAAAAAAAAAAAACAACCAACCAACCACTAGTGTGCAAGTGTGTACTTCAGAAGACAACAGCAAGGATCAAATACAGACCTCAGTTCAATCTGAAACACGGTAGCCAAACTGCTTGACAGAGAAATAGCTCTCACTGCAAATCTCATCTTCAGTTAGCGAGTGCGCTTATATATACTGGTATACACACCTGCCACACGCACACAAACCCCTCCTTCCCCCATCCTTCAGTACAATCTGCAGCATAATCATCATTAGCAACCACCAGAACGCTTTGGAAGCACGCAGGCAGCCCCTGAGCTCCCACAGCACCGCCTCCTCGCGAGCGTTTCAGGAGCATTCAGAACTGCACCGGTGCAGCGAGAAGCGTTCTCAACTTTGTCTCTCAAAGGATACAGCAACGCTGACTCTTTGAGTATCCTCCAAAGGTGCTAGAAGCTTTAAGTTTGAAGCGTTTCTTTCTACAATGCCAGGCATACAAACGTGGATCTCTTTTAAATAATATTGCACATAAAAATCATCTTAAACTTCGTAGTGAAAGCAAGGTTGGAGGACAGTGTTTCCCAAAACAGATTAAAAAGCTACCTGTACATATTAAGTTTTAATTTAAAGAACGCCAAGATTATTCAAAATCTAAGCACATAATACTGACAGAAAAATGTTAAATTGCACAATCTACATATAAATTACATTTGTAAATACTTAAAAGTTTTTAAACATTGAATACCCTTGATTTCACCAATCAGCTGGGTCACTGGCAGAGGATCAGCTCGATGAGTTAGAAGTACTTTCCCCCAGAAAAAAAATAGAAACAAAAAGATCTGCAGTCTTAGACGAAGCACTGGAAAGAGTTAAAGCATTTCAGCTCAGAGGTAGTGCTAAACACATCCAACTAGAAGTCCATTATATCTGAACTATGATGAAATAACGTAGTAAAATGTAGAAAGACTATAAAATTTACAAAAATAAATAGTTCTGAATGCTTTAGAAAATGCAAGAGACTTTGTTGACAAGTGTCTTGATCTGCTTTTCCGACCAAAAGAAAGCAAAGCGTTGTCTCATTTTTAAAATATACCCATCTCTAGTAATGTGTCTGCATCCATTCAATCCAACTACGCAACTCGACGTATGCTGACGTGGCATAGACTCTGATATTAAAAATAAAGTGGAGGCTTTGTAAAAGATCATCTCATATGAAATTTGTTTTGCATGTAAATTCTTCTGACAAATTAAAAATTGCACATAAAAAAGTTTATTGAAAGAGGCATGAGGGGTGAGAAGGGTATGTGCCTAATGTTCCACATGTACCCTGGAGGGAAAAAAAGATGATTGCACAGTTCTGATAAATAAATATTTCTTAAAAAAAAAAAAAAAAAAAAAAAAAAGAAAAAAGAAAAAAGAAAAAAGGACCACCACCTTCCAGGTTTAAAAGTTTTGGAATTATTTAGGAAACCTCACTACAGACAAGTTATTTTTAGCTGTGTTTTAAATAATTCTTTACAACGTTTCCAGTGGCTTTTATCCTGAAACCAAATGAAAGCGGCAGTCAAAAAGTATCTTTGGGTAAAACAAATATCAGGACCCAACCAGAATCTCCATGATGTGGTCCAACTCACTCAGATCTGTTCTACATATTTGAATGTTGTTTGCTGAAGAAGAATTACAAGTTGGAAAGGTCTTCAACGGTTCTTCTGTAGCAAGAGGTGGTGGTCTGGGCGGCATCAGCGGGGGGCAACAGAAGTCTGAATCGTACATTGAAGTATCGATATCTTCAAAAATGTCATCTATTGCCAGATCCTTCAAGTAGCTGGTTGAATTGGAAATCTCAAAGGAACCAAACACGCATTCGGCTCCTTTCAAATCCTGTCTATCGTCTTCTAGCTTTAGACCGGGATTTTCTGGAAACTTTGGCTGGTCATCTCCAGCAGGAACCAGACAAGTAGGTGGGCTTATATCTTCTACAAAGTCTAAATCCTTCAGAATAGACGAAATAGCAGACGACATATCATCATCTGAAACTATCAGCAGGCTATTTTCAATCGGGTCCTCCGCAGACCTCAAGTCACAACAGTTAGACTCTTGCTGACTAATACCTGAAGGCAGCTGTAGGGAAATCCCAGATGACTCCATCCCTGTGTAGCTGGGAGAACTAGGAGTAATGCCAGTGCAGACAGTAATTGCCTGCTGATTACTCTCTTGTCTCATTTCCTCTTGAATTTGCCGCACTGTGTTGGCTATGAGGACAGAGCGGTGCAAGTTCGGTTCCACCAGCATTTTGTAAGTCTGTAGCTTGGTGAGGCACATGTTAAGCACCAGCTGCCTCTTAACTGGATATGGCAGATTTCGACTGGAATCGAAGGCACTAGAGAGACCAGCCATGTTCTCCTCATAGTCACTCAGTTTGCGTTTTAGGCCTCTCCCCAACATGAACCTGAAAGAGAAGAACTCTGAATTAACCTTGGCCAACACGGTCACTTCTGTAAGATTCAACAGGCACCTTCAGAAGTCCACAGCAACTGGCTGACTTAAAATTCTAATGCTGTAGAACACTGAAAGACAGTACAAAATCCCAGACAAGATAATTTAATTCAGAAGAGGCACCTTCCACCTGCACTGTTTCACAACATTTTTTCAAAGGAGAAAACACTAGAAATAGAGTAACTACTGTCCAAAAAAGCAGCCTAAGAACTTCCAATTCCCATTTTTAATGTTTACTTTCAACTCTACTATGAGAATAAGAACTTTATAGGTTATCTGTGTTTTTTAACCTCTACCATTAAAGTTACACAGCATATGAGATTCATTAATGAAGTTTAAAGTCTTACATCCATATGAAAGGAAATAGTTGCGTAGCAGTTTAACTAAGGGACGAGAGGAAATCTGGCAGTGTCTCAGAGCTCAAAGAATCATTACCAGTACTCGTGGCCACCAGTTCACAACTTGCTAGTAACCTAACTCTATGGATATCCAGCAGGAGTCTTTCACACAGAAGTTTAGTAGTGAACAGTAAACACTGGTAAAATACTGATTACACACATCTTGATGTGCTCGAGGAATACAGGGACCTCACTCCCAAACAATTTAAAAAATTAAGCAATTGTACATTAGGCACTCAGTGGCAGATCAAGGGCAGATCCTGAACGTACAGAGATCCAGACACTGCACAGGGCCTCCCAGCTTCCTTTTCATGTGAGCACTGGGCACTGCCAGCAGCAGCTCAGCTGATGGCCGCAGCTGCCAGCTGCTAGACTTTTGGGAACAAGGAGATGGCAGCAGGATAAAGCCTCTTTTACTTCTGGGACTTCTCCAGATTTGCAGGAAGCAACGCAGGGCTCCATGGCTACGTTCATGTGCCTGGACAAGGCTGCTGGAGAACTCAGCTCCTCTGGAGGAACAGAAAGTGAGCAGGCAGTGTGTGCTTCTCAGTTAGAAATGCGTGAAAAACAGACAGCAAGTAGAGCAGTTTATGTTTACAACTTCTAAATCATACCCACAGTTTCTGGGACACACCTAAATAAGTTAAGCCTGTTGTAAGAACGTGTTTTTGCTTAATGGGTAAGTAGCTTGAAAAATAAACACAATTAGCTACCACTTATGCTATTAAAAAAAAAAGATTAAGTGAATCTTTCATTTCTCACAATTCTACCAAAGCTGCAATTTTTCTAAGCTTCAAATATAAGTTTAAACTTTGTAAGCTTAAGAATGTGTTCTACTCTGATTTTTTTCTGCCAAACTACCAGAGCAGCAGCTGAACCTCTTGATAAAAATGAGGTGTCTGAATGCTGTGTGCCTACTCATGTGCCCACACTGCCCCCAGCCCTGCACGCCATCTGAAGCAAACAGAGCCAGGCAGTACTGAGCACTCGGCTACAACAAAATCAGCACCAATCCACGTACAAAGTTCAAGTGCCAAATATTAAAAGGGGATGTGCACGTACACAATAGGCACTGCCTGTGAAACTATCAGCAATACTGCCTGCAACTGGTAACATCGCACACAAACCAAGGGAAACTACAAGTTACACAGGCCGTTACAATAAAGTTGTTGCTAGATATGCCAGTGCGTGGCATACTGTGAAGAAACAGCACCTGCCTATCAGTGACAAATCACACGGAAATCACTAACTCTCCATCTTAAATAGCATTTAAGGTTGTGCAATCTAAGGCATGCCCACATACCCTTCCTGTAAGGAACAAAAGCACACATCAAACCAGCTCTGTGTCTGCTAAGCACCATCGTTCCCACACACCACATATTAGCTGTGTTGGATTTTTCCCCCCCATTCTCTACTCAAGCAGACCAAAATTCCTATTCCCAAAGGAACAAAATACAGAGCACGCACGGAACAGCAGTTCTGATGGTTCGTACATTCAGAATGCTTGGTTTTGCCACTTTACAGCTGTTAGCAATCTTAACCTCTGACATCTCAAACGTGCTAGTGTTTCAATTCTGTAAGCAAGCTTAAAGAGCATGCAAACGTGCACGAGGACACGTCATTTCACAGAACAACTCAAACCCAAATGTTTAACATTTCAACTCATACAGTAGGCTAGACTAAGTATCTTATGCTCCCATAGGAGACACCCTCCTTTCCTCTCATAAAGAAGTGTCCTACAGTATTCCTGACATACGTAACAAAGCTCGGGTCTGACAGTACTTTGAACTGTAAGAACTAAGTGCAAGGAACAATTTCAAGTGCTTCTATTTTACAGACTCCCCATTCTCCACATGTTGCAAAAGCCATTTGTGTGTGTGGGGGGGGGGGAAGTTTTCTGATTATTATGATTTAAACATACTCCTATCTTACATTTCATTAATTCTGCCTGATCATTTTGATTTTTGCCTAATTGCAAGGCTGCTCAAGTCTCTGGCAAATAAAAAACAGTGCCACCAGTACAGCGGATTTACAAGTGACCAGTGGCATGGTTGCTACAGGAGACATGAAATTTCTTGTCAAACATACTCAGCTGCTGACCTACAAAAGATACAGAGTCCCTTTGTTACCAGCTAATCCACATTTTATCAGGTCTTTTGCTTTACTTTTGAGCATAAGAATTTCTGACAGGGTCATATTCTTAACAAACTGCTCTGTACTCACATGCAATTTGTCCTCTTGTAGCACTGCCCAAACCAAAAATCACAACCAACACCCTTTTATGATAGCACTGTAAGCCACTCTTTCCCTCAACATTAAGAAAAAGTTCAAAGATCCAACTTTTATAATCTTTTGTTATGGGGGAAAAAAAAAACACAAAAGCATAATAAGGAATGTAGCATCTCAACAAGTTTTCTGGTGTTTTCTCATCCTCTCTCATTACAGTAATGCAAACAGAGCCACAGCCCATTTAGGACTAAACACTCTTTAATTGAAGTTATTTTGTGGGAAAAAAAAAACTAACAGAGTGAATTTAATGTTTGGGAGTGCCAAACTCTCCATCTATGGCATGCACAGAAATTCTGCCCCTGACAGCACGCTCCTCACTTACTTTCAGTTCCACGGAGTCCATTTAATAGAAACTCCTCCCTGCTAAGAAGAGCAGAAGCCTCCATGCTCTGTAACCCTACACTGTACCCAAGTTGGAAAAAAACTTGGAGGGAAGAGGCACGTTATGGGTTGGCAGATCTGCAGAGAACAGCAAACACACAGGCCTGCTCAGAGCTTGCAGTTACTCAGAAGAAACATTCCAGGTTACCAAGAAAAATTCTCATTGCAACGTGTCGCAGACAATGCAGGACTCGTGCCACCATTTCAGATGAAAAACACAGCTCCATCTGTCACGGGGTCTGAGAGTGCAGTGCAGCTGCCACTGACACATGGTTAGGAAGTGCAGCTGGAAACAGCCACAAAGAACACAGCACGTGAAAACTCTCCATTACTCCTATTTAAGCAAACTACCACTACATTTCTTCTTCCTCACCTCCCCACAACATTTGAAGAGAGAGGTGAGCAACAGGTAGAATGTGGAACTGCCCAGAGCTTTAATTTTTAGACAAGAGAAGAAAAGTTTCAAAAAATAAGTACATAAAAGCTGGCTGGCAAGTCAAAATTGCATGAACACAAACTTGACGTGCAGAAAAGCAGCACTGCAGTTAACTACACAAGAATTACTGTTACCACTAAGTAGGTTTAAATGCCTAGATCACCAACAGAGTGCTTGGCCCGCACCATGCAGGAGGTCCAAATTATTTCCTCTCACCAGTCCCTTCTGGCCTCTCTTCTGAGGTTATCATTAAATTCAAACTTGCTTAATTCTTCACATGCAGTGTTAAGTTTTTCAGCCTTCATCTGTCTCTGGTGATAAATGACTGTTTCTTGTGAGAGAAATATTAGATTTGAACAGATGTAAGCACCTCCTAAGTGAAAGCTGCCTGCCTAGTTTCCAGTACAGACAACTGTACTACCTTGAATTCACATCAATATTAGAGACTCCTCACTATTTATAATACAGGTAATTCTCTTTAAAAGTCTCCTTTGGCACATAACCATCCAAAACACCAAACGTAGAGCCAGCCTGACTGCAGACTTCTGATAGTGACTGACTAAAGCTGGCTGATAACCTGATTTCCTGCCCTCCTTCCACAGGCACACGCCACAAGCATGCATCCATCTGCAGGAAACACAAAGGACGACAAACATCCCCACAGCCAATGGAAATCTCCAAGAACTATCCAATGTATGCTGCATGCTGGTTCTAATGACACCTTTCCCCTACCACACATGTGTTTGAGCACAGGCAACATAACTTCATTAAGTTTTAATTAAGTGGTGGGTGGAGTCTTGGCTAGTATTGCATCTATCAGAAGCTGCAAAGGAAAAAGGTACGACTGAAGGTAGAGTTAACAGTGTAAATCCTTTCCCTCCATCTGGACTTAACACTGATCACTTCAACACGACTTACATAACACAGTAAGCTGTCAACAGACCTCACAGGGCAGCCTATCTGAGCTGCTGGAGATCCCCACACAGCCACATCCCGGCTGCGACTGAAAATTAAGGGGAAGTAGGGGCAGGAGGATTAAATGCCTGAAAAGACTGGAGAGTAAGAAAGTAACTCAGACGAGAATACACTGTAAAACACACAAAGATGTATTTAAGTCCCCCTCCTCCCCGCCCTGCCCCGTTTTAGCCAAGATGAGTAACTGCTAGAGGTGGCTAAAAATGTACATATAGGGAGGAGTGCAGTCCTACCAGCTTACTCCCATACCTAAAGTCCTATGTAACAGTCTCTTTACAGGAGTTAGAAATGGCCAGAACAGAGCTGCTCAAAGAAGGGAGAACTGAGGTCAACGTTGGGTCATGAAATCCTGATCTATTAACACCAAAGTCTTTCCTGCTACTTCTCCGCTAACCAGAACACAGAACCAAGACATGCCACTGTTCAGACTTAAAAAAAACAACCAAACAAATAACAAAAATAGAACACTCCACACATGGATGCACCTAGCATCTTTTCCTGTATTCAGAAAATAAAAATAGGCTGAAAAGTATTCATTAATTAAGAACAGGAAAGAAGTGAGAGGAAAACTGAGCTAAGCACAGAATTACTTTGTGGAATTCATAACCTTCCCACTGTCCCTTCAGTATTTGTGGAAACGGAACAAATATCTACCATACAGTAATATTTTAGGGACTGAAATTATGTTTACGAAGCACTTATGAGCAAGTTTTACTTCTATTTAGAATTTAGATGAAGGCAACCTCCCATCTATTTATATTATGTCTAATTATGTCTAATACTAATTCCTACATTTGGAGGACATGGTCCTAAGTTCCCTACTCCCTTCTTTGGTGCTGATAAGAGCTTTGCTTTAAAAGCTACACCACACTAAGTTTCAGGGCACAACATCTCACTCTGGACAACACGACCCTCAACTGTGATGTACATTTTCCACAAGGTACAAACATGCAGCTCTGGGCGATTTACAACTGTAAACAAAACACATTCTTAGCAACTGCTATCTATCACTACAGGCTGATAATATAGATGTACTCAGGCATTACTACTGTTAAGCAAATACAATTCTTCATACTTAGGGAAAACCCAACAACTAAACAAAAGAGCCACCAGCATTACTCTCCTCTTCCCTTGTGACTGTAGCTCCACATACACAAGCAAAGCTCACAGGTGTGTATTTTTAATGAGGAAGCATCTAGCAGATATTTTTCAGGAGCGTGGAGTGTGGGTTTTTTTTTGTTTGGCTGGCTTTTCAGGTTCTTTTTTAAGCAGGAAGACAGGAATCATTTAAACTGGAGATCAATAGTAGATGGTAAGGGCTAACACCTGATCAAGAGTTACTAAACCAACGAACTCCCATAATAAAACTAGAACATAATTAAATGAGAACACACGAAACCAAACAAGAGACAAACAACCACGGTTCCACCTAAGGAAAAAGGACTGGGGAGGCAAATGATCCTTAGAACTTTCAATGTGAGGACAAACCAGTAATCAAGTGAATAATTATCAATCCTCTTTTCTTACATGATCTTTAACTTCAAACAGAGATACTGAATGTATTCACCTACTCAATACTGACATATTCTGGGGTTACAGTGATCTAGATGTAGATCACAAAACAAACAAAATTTACAGCTTATTACCTGTGTCAAATCTGGACACCTGAACAAAGCCTAAAGCACTTCACTTTATACTATATCATCACAGAATCATAAAATCACAGAATGGCCTGGGTTGAAAAAGACCACAATGATCATCTAATTGCAACCCCCCTGCTATGTGCAGGGTCACTAACCACCAGACCAGGCTGCCCAGAGCCACATCCAGCCTGGCCTTGAAATATATATACCGCAATTTTTAACTTTATTATTCAGTTTACCATTCTAGCCCACAAAAATAACACCTACAGCTGATTATGAGAACATGGAATATGCTCAGAAGATTTAAAAATATACAAGCAGATACCCTTAGAAAAGAGAGAGGAGTCCAGGCAGGAAGATTCCGGATTTTGCATAAATTGTGGTCATCCAAAGAGCCTCCAGCTACTCAGGGGTCCAGGCCATCCACAGAGATAGGATGATGTGACTTAAAGGGAAAAACATGAAAAAAAAAAATATTAATTGATATGATATTTTTAAACAGGAAAGATTAAGCTCGCAAATCAATAGAGCTATTCCAACGACTGTGCTAAATCCTACTAAAGCAGTGAAACTGGAATACGAAAAAACAAGAGTTCATCAATGCACTGCAGTACGAGGACCTGGTAGTTCCACCTACAAAGACATGAAACGTGAAAATTATGTATTCTTCCTCAAAATGACAGAAGAGCACTGATCCTCCACGTGTTGGGCTTTTGGGTAAGAACATGCACTGGTACTTCTTCAGGTTACTGAATGCTGACTTCCAATTGCAGTAATATCAGAAATCACACATCAGGAGAATTGTGAAGTACATTTCAGAATTAACTCCTAACTTTTAGAGGCTGCAAAACGAGATCAGTTTTTATGGAATGCCCTGATTCCTCTCATTTTCAGCACAAATGGAACCACTGCAAGTAGATAACAGGCAGGATGCCCCAGGACTGCATGTAATCAGCACAGCATCATTTTCATCAGAACTCTGATAAAGCAACATCTGCAGTGTGCCAACAGACCACACGGATTAAATTGTGGATTAGACCAAAGACTGGAAACACAGGGGGACATGAAAAGGCTGAAGTGACAGTGATCTGAGGAAGAGGCTGGGACGTGCAGATGGAATTGTACGATCCGTGTTCTTGTGGTCTCAGCTGCACCTGGAGAACCCAAGTTCCTTAGTTCCAAGATGTAACGCCCTTATGAAGGCTGGCAGCCTACCCTCTGCATTATACTTAATGTGCTTGTGTGTATGCACGCATACGTACAGATGCCCACCCACAGCATTCCAACTATTTCACAGTTACCAAAAGATCCAAGATCAGTTTTATCCAGATGATCACTGGGGACTGTATTTAAAGAACAACAGTTCATATGCTACTTAACTCTGCTTAAAATAATATGCAGTGAAAGCTGGTATCGTATTTAGCCAGACAGAACAGTAAATGAATACATGTGATTTTAGACAGCAACTCCCAGCCTATCAAAGGGCTCTTCCATTCACAGGTTCTTGGAACCGAAAAGGTGCAGTGAAAGAGCACAGAGGTGCTCATGGCTGATAATGCTCCATGTAACCTCAGTAATAGGTACAGCAGTACTGCCCTCCCACTTCTAGAAGCTGACTTCCTTATGAAGGAACGTTTGGGCCGGAAGGGACCATTAAGATCATGCAGTTCCAACCCCCACTATGGGCAAAGACACCTCCCTCTAGAGCAGGTTGCTCACAGCCCCATCCAGCCTGGCCTTGAATGCTTCCAGGGACGGGGCATCCACAGCCTCTCTTGGCAACCTGTTCCAGCGAATCATGAGAAGACCAATGTTATAAGTAACCAAAAAAATGAGACAAATAAGTCATAGTCTTTTTCTTGTTTTGTTGCAAGAACAACAGCTTAAAAAGTCAACGTGGTGATCTTCTGAGGTGTAGCTGCTAAGTCATGAGGGGGGGGGGAATACATTAACTGGCTGCATTTTCTACACACTAAAGATGAAAGGACAAACGTTTCACAGTGCTAATTCTTTTCAGTATTAAATACCCCTCTAAAAAAAAGCTAACAAATAAGCCGCAGCAGTTAAAAGTTTTGGATTCGGGATAAGAAAGGCCCAGAGTTCTGCCCACTGTATTTCAGAAGCCCGACCTTTTGCTGGAAGGAGCTGGAGTCCAAGGAGTTATGAAACTTAACTCTTTTATTCCGCACTTTAACAAATCCCTTTAGCATCAACCGTTGAGGTTACAGCGTTTCCCCTGCACGATCTCACGGAGCGGCAGCGCGGAGGGAAGGTTGGCGGGCTCAGATCTTACAACCCACGTAGCGAACGAGCGGTACGCAGCGCACGCAGCAGCCGCACGGCAAGCACTCCTCGCCGGGCGCAGAGCGCTGAGGGCGCCGCACGGCCCGGGCCCCGCCACCATTCGGCCTTTGTGGCAGCAGGCGGGAGCCGCGCCGTTACTTCCTGCACCTCCCCCCGGCCGTAACCGGAGCCGCCCCCGGGCTCCCCGAGCTGCGAAAAGTTGCACTCCTCCCCCTTCCTGCCGCCGGCGGACCTCGAGCGGCTAATTATAACTGCGCGGCCAACTTCCAGCCCCGGGCCCGGCGGCGGCCCGCTCCGACCCCTCGCCCCGCGCCCGCCCGGCTTCCCTCCGGGCCCGCCGCGCCCCGCCGCCCGTTCCTCGCGCTCCCCTCGTGGGGCTCAGACCGAGCGCCCCAGCCCCCCGCCCCCCCCCCGCGCGGCCGTTACGCCCCCTCACGGCGCCTCCCCCAGCCCCTCGGGCCGCCGCCCGGCCTGGCCCTACCCTGCGCCTCACCTGGCAGCGGAGCGGCCGTCCCCGTTCCGTCGCCGCCTGCCTGCCTGCCTGCCTGCCTGCTTGCCTGCCTGCCTGTTCGCCTGCCGTGCCCTCCCGCGCCTACCGGCCGGGCTCCCTTCGGCGGGGCTGGGACTCCGACCGGGAGGAGGCACCACCCCCGCCGGGCCCCGGCAGCCTCCGCTCCGCCCTTCCCTCCGCCCGCGGCACCCACAGCGGTGGCGGCGGGGCGGGGAGGGGTGTGTGTGTGTGTGTGTGTGTGTGTGTGTTGGGGGGGGAGTGGAACGCCGCGCGCACGGCGCCCGCCAGCTGGCCGCGTCCCTATTGGCCAGCGACCGTCACAACCTGCCCAGCAACCATTTTCTCACTGGTCCACGAGCCCGAGGGGGGTTGGGCTCCGGCTGGCCCCGCGGCACCGCCCAATGAGACAGCCGGAAGAGCTGAAGTGGGCGGGGCTCTCCAAAAGCTTCGCCCAATCGCTAGGCGGGCGCCACTGAGTCCCCCCCACCCACCCGTCTCCCGGCACGGCGCTCCGGGTGCCGCGGGCGGAGGGCGGGGGGCAGGCAGGCACGGGGCGGCACGCGGCACGGCTGCACGCCTCGCTACCCGCGGGGAGCGCCCGGCTCCGCCCGCAGCGCTAGGACCCGGCCGGAGCAGCAACGCGCCACCAGGCTTCGCGCGGAACCCGCATCTTTGCCCTGCTTTTATTGCTGTTATTAAACCTAAATAAAGTGAAATTAAAGTCGCTGACCGAAATCGCCCTGTTTAAAGGAGGGGCTCCCACAACTGCGTCCTGCCGTGCGGGCGCACGCGCCTCGGCCCGCTGATAACGCCGCGTCAAACGCTCCGAAAAGCATTTTCACTTCAATTTTTCTCCCCTTACAGATGAGAGCTTTTTGGCCGCGCTCGCAGCCGTTTTCTATTTGCTCTCCGTGAGCGTTTGGGTAATCAAGTGACAGCGGCACGATGCTTGTGCAAGGCCGATTTCAACACCTGACGTCCACGTAGTGATCGGTCGGAGCCGTCATCAGCCCCAGCAGGGCCACCTGAAACCCCAACGGCCCGGCCTAGGCCAACCCCACAGGGCCGCGGGGCCTTCTTCCATCCCCCACCCCCATTCACGACCTAACGCTGACAGAAGCCCGTATTTTCTCTAGGGATAGCGCGTCTTCCAAGTCCTCCATGCTCTCCCATTTTGCTTGAAATCCAAAGGCAAACAGAAGACTTAAGAACATGAATTTTTTATGATTCAAACATGGCCTTTCAGTCTGACTCCTCTCCCAGCACACGGCAGGACACCGATCTCACAAGCAGCGTTGTGACTTTCACACTCAATTCTGCAGGAGGCAGAAAAACCACACCCCAAACCCGGGCTCTGTATGTAACACGGCTGAAAGGAGCGCTGGGCTCTGCTCCCCCGCTTACCTTAGCGCTAGGCTGCTAGTTCGTAACAGCCCCAGAAGGCAGGAACTGATGGAGACTGCTTTCCTATGGATTTACGTCTGTGATTAATTGACTCTGCATCTAATGCTGTAATTGAAGCTGGTCTTCTGCCTGGAAATTGAAAAATGTCTCTATTTTATCCCAGTTACCAGACTCAGCACAATAGTTTTCTTCTGGTCTTTCACCTGCACACTTCTCCATGTGGCAACAAAACCTGGTAGCAATTAATGAGCTAATTGAAGTGGAATTGCACAACAATCACGGTGTGCCACACTTCCATGGCAAAGTGAGGAAGAAGAGCGCACCAAGCCTCATGAGTTTCACCATCTCCTTCTGTTGGTTCCGCCTCTATGAGCTACTGATTAACCATATATTTAATGCCAGTCCAAAAATAAATAAATAAATAAATAAAAAATCCCAGAATGGTAGAAAGTTGTGCTTGAAAACACACATTACACATTACTGAAGATTTTAAGTAAACTGTGATTCTGTTTTGCCACAAAGAACAGCTAGAAGTGCCTTCTCCCTTTCAAGCAAAGCAGAGGCACAGAAGCAAACATTTCTCGGCACAAAAGTGAGTTTGCTCTAAGTGCTGTTTTTCTCCTGTGAGTATTAAACTCTTCTGGTATCTTTCTTAGTCTTGTTTTGGAAGCTTGCACAATCAGAGACTGAAATTACATTTTCTTGATCTCCAAAATTTGTCTGTGAGAGGCACATGAGAATTGCAATACACTGCTCCTTTGCTGTAACACTTACTCCTGCAGTACTTACTTGCTACTTCCCACATGGTGCTCCTAGGGGACTTCCAAGTACAGCCTACATGTTCTTACAATTTCTTTTTAATTCTGTTTTTGCAAGAAGTCATGTAATCACCTGTATCTTCAATTATTCCTCCCTAAAAAGATGACAGCTGGAATTACTGCCTGTTTTCCCTGCAGTGGAAAGCTGCCCCTAGCTATATATTTTCCCGTTGACAAGTTGGTCGTGCATCAACATTTACCACAGTAATTTTTCAGGTCATAAAGCACTCATTTTTAGCAGAATCTTAGTTAAGCAAAGGAATAATTGTATTTAAAAAAAAAAAAAAAAAAAAAAAAGCTACAATTCAGACAAAATATTCCTTATTTTCCACTGACTATATAAAGAAGTCAAGCCACTACATGCAACTGAATTATATCTTCCTTGGTAACTTGAACTATCCAGTGATTTCAGCTCTTTGTGGAACTTCCTTGAAAAAAAATAGAAAAAAAACAAAAAAAAACCTGTCAGTTTTGTAAGAGACACCTAAAGGAGCTGGAATAAACCCTTATAGTTTAATTTTTTAAGATGTATATTTCATTGCCATGGAGTATTAGAGACAAGTTGGTGTTTTGGTACTTTTAGTATTAGTCACGTTTCCTATACTGTGAAATCACACTCATTTAGGAATTGATGAGCAACCAAAATTTGTCATGATCAATCATGGTTTTTTTGCATAAGGGACTATACATCGCAGGCCTGAGACATAAGCACACTTTCACTCTGAACACAACTCACTTTTGAAAGTGTCAGCATAAGACAGGATGTTTTTTTTCATGCTGCCTATTGACCAAGTTAGTTTGGTTACATGGGAACATACATCCTCAGTCACATCAATATCCCGAGACATGAGACATCCATAATGGACTGATAATTACAGTATAAAACTGTACTATCAAGCAGTTTACAGTAATGCTTTTTGAAATGCCTGCTAAACCAGTCTAGACCTGAGACTTCAAGAAATGACCAAAGGACAGCCTCCAGCACAAGTGAGTGCAGACTGTCTGAACCCTTAACCTGCTAGGGGATGAAAGCCACAGGTGTTGCTGTACCTTTCAGACAATCTGCAATGGCAGTTTTCATCCAAATAAACAATCCCCTCCTTGTTTACCAGATTTGTCCTTTATGCAAACATGACTACGTTCAGAGAGCCATGCAAAATTTCTTCCTCAATAAATTCACAGAGCTGTGGAAGAGAAAGGGGTTAAGAAATAAAAATAGCAAAGTGGTACATAAGCCACCTCAGCCTCAATTCTCACACATTTTGCCAAACGCCCTGACTCCAGAAGCTCCACATATCCTGGTTTTCTTGAAAGAGAGGAGAAACAAAACTACACATGAAGAGACAGAGGGGACAGATATTCAGGGTTCTGAGAAGGAAGCAGATGTGTGTTAGCTAGAAAGTACTTTCTTTTATGCAAGTCTAAAGCAGTTATGTCATTCAGACACACAGCTTACTGTGAGACAGCACAGACTGTCATGCAAGTTTTGTGGCCCTTTTCCCTAGGGAGACATAAAAGAAAGAGGCCACAAGAAATGGTAGGAGAACCTTAGAGAAGCCTTAACAGAGGTTCAATTAATTTCCATCTCCACGTAGAAATTAAGAAAATTGCCATCAGCAAATATCACATTCCTCATTTGGAATAAGAATTCACAAAAAAGAAAGCAATTTAAAGTTCACCAACTTACAGGCACTCTATCATCCTTACTCTCTTTCTTTATCAGGCAGGAATACAGAGCAAAATATTTTATTAACCTTTAGTGAAGCATATTTAACTATGACCTATTTGCACTAACAAAGAAATGACAATACGAGCACGAAAATAAAATTAGCTTTTTTTATAAAAGTGAAGCTACAGAATGAGCAGCAGTTAGTCTGAGGCATGCCAAAACGCAATAGGCTGACTGTAGACTGACTTGCAAAGTCAGAGCAGCTCTATGTACACATCTGCAGAGTGACTGTGCAAGTTTCAGCAACACAAATTCTTCGACCTGCTCAACGCTTGAGCCAAGACATCAGACATGTAAGAGCACATAAGATTTGGCATAAGTCTTAAGAACATAATAAAGCAGAATACATATTTCTGTTTAAAATAGTTAACAACATAACCACATACTTACCTAATGCCATTCCTGTTAAGCCAAGCAGTCCCTACAAATTACTCTTCGCTGAGTATGGCCTCCCCAGCAAAGGAATGCAGCTGACTGCGTGTTTGGTGCAATCATTCATATATGTGTGCATTTGACACACACAGTGTAAAAGCCATGAATGCTCACACTAACTCCCACCTCATACACAAAGACTGAAGCATACTGAAGAGGAAAGGGGAAAAGATCCAAATATCTAAACTTGTAATTTCTTATTTAATAAAAAAATGGAAGGGGAAAAGGAACAGTGGGGTAAACCCACAGTTGTTCAACACTTGGAGCTTTGAACCAACACAGTTCAGAGCAGTTTGGGGGAAGTTTCCAGAGGCACGGAAGGTATTTATTTGTTCAAGTCATCACTGCTGTTTCATTTGTAAAACTGTGAAGCAGTCTGACTATTTTATTCTAATGCACCTGCTGTCTATCCATACAGAAAAGCATCAAGCATGTTTTCTTGAGAATTCATCATTTTAGAAGTAATTTCTTATACTGTAACACTGACAAATAAAACAGACTATTCTCTCCCTGGGAGATATGACAGCCTATATCATTATTTGTATCCTCTTGGACTATATTATACTACACCTTTCAGTTATCGGTGATGTCTCTCTTGTTTAAGATGCCCAGTAGTACTTTGTGTTTCTTAGGTCCAGCTGTTATTACACAGATTGAAATTGCCAAGTGTCTGTATGGTATTTCATATTTAATACAGCTATTAATGAAGATTTAATTGAAGAAGCAATGTTTGACTACTATGGCAAGTAAAGATTAATATAATTTCCACTATCAAGTCTGAATAATTTAGCAAGTGATGTCATTTTTTTCCCCAAACCAGATGCTTCTGAATCACTTGTTGAAAACCTAAGCCCAGCAGTGTATTTTTGCAGAGGTGACACCAGAATACCCTTAACATCCTCCTGCCCTCACCCTCTCTGCTTTGGGGACGTTTGAGAATCTGAAAAAGGCAGTATGCAGTAAGAAAGGACAGGCTGCCAGGTACGGAAATGCACTATCTTCAAGTTCAGTGACTTGCTGGATTCAAATGTACAGAAAATGACTAAGAAAGTGGCGTATGTCTTCCTCTTGGCTAAAACATTCCAGGAACAAATCAAACAATCTCCTCTCCCTTGCCTACCTCGCTGCTTGGTCAGGCCTCTTGCCACATTTTATCTTTACCAAAAAAATCATACAGTGTATGTTCTTTATGCATCCTTCCCTTCACTTCTTCCCTCCCTCCCCCCCCAAAAAAAGTCTCGTAACAATATGCTTAATTACATACACTCACATGAATGTGAGTACTTGAAGAAAAGAACACCATCCCATGTTATATTATCTTTTGTTATTAAAAATAAAAAAAGCAAGAGGAAACTCATGTAAGAGTGGAGCACACTAATCATGACAAGAGATGGAGACATACCAGTTGAGATTTAAAGGCCGCTAGTAACACTTTTTGTAGTAATTAGTGCAAGATAACCCATATAAACAAATATTTGATGGTAGATTTCAGTGACAAACAATTCACTTGATGACATTTACATATAAATACACATAAATAAAATCCTACGTAATTTAGGTTTGTAGTTAAGAAAAAATACGGTCTGAAATGAATTAAATGTTATTGTCTCTAGTTGGATCAGAGCTCTTCCTCTAACGACAACCAAGTATATGGGGTATAAAAAGCATAATAGTACAGTTCTCAATTTAGTAAAGTACTACTCTATAAAACGGAATCATGAAAACAGCTCTTACATTTTAATGTAAAGTATAAAATTGTATATTTACATTTACATACACTTTACTGAACTACATCGGGTAGCTCACAGTAAAAAAAAAAAACCATCCCTTTTTGAAAACCTTTCAAAAAATACATCAACTGCAGATATGATCAAAAGTTGCTAAGTCAGCAGCTGACACAACATCTGTAGTAAAAATATATTTTAGGAAAATACCTGGAAAATTCTAAACACCAATAAACACTTTAAAACTATCTTTAAAGTAAAAAAATGTAGCAAGAACCAGAAGAAGCTAGCTAGAATAATGGGAACTATTGCATACTGCTCTTTAAGAGCCACGTAGCGACTTAGAACAGAAGCAGCAAATATTATAGGAGTTATGTGGTGTAGCAGAGTGGAAACTGGAGGAAAATGGGAAGCCAGTTATCCAACTTCTCACTGTGTTTGTTACCATTTTCAGTGGGAGAATGATAAAAAAAAAAAAAAAAAGAAGGATGAGAGAATCCTTCTCACTAAGCATATCCTCTGTCAAAGGCTAGAACAAATTTGTAGAAGTAACCCAAATTTGAAAGCCTTGGACCACATACTTAAAAACATTTACCGTATGTACTTACAGTTCAGTGGACAAGAGATTGGATCATTACACTACAAGTTGCAGGTTAACTTCAGGAGTTAACACTATTTTGCAATATGAAGTGCTTTTTTAATATATATATCTATATAATATATAGATATTTGTAAAATACATGTGCAGATTTGATAGAACAAACTGTGGAAATAGCTTTCTTGAGTCTTTTTCTTCCATTAACAGATCTTTATCTCCTACACAAGGAGTTTCAGGATTCAACAAGGATTTCTACAATATGATCAAGCTCGTTAAGATCAGATTTACAATTAGAGCTAGAAGTTGTAGTTGTTGGAGAGGGAAATGGTTCTAGCCCATCACAGTGTCCCATTTTTGTGTTGCTCATCATGCCTGTTAACATAGTATCAAGATCATAGTAAGAATTGTCAACTTCTGAAAACAGGTCTTCAACTGAATTAGGACTTTTGTTCTCCAGCGTCTCAAATATTTGATCTAGCGATTTTTGAAAATTTCCTTTATTTTCTTGTGAATTCTCCATTTCCCACACATTACTTTGCAGGTTTCTTAGAGCTTGCACTGAAGAAGCTGTTGACACAGTTTCTGAACTATCTTGTGCCTGGTCACCCTCAAAGTCTTTACTGAAAGTACTGTAACCTGGAACATGCTTTCCCTCAGCTTGCTCCCTAGATGAGCGACAGAGGATATCTGTTGAAACAAGACGATCCACGGATGCCTGGCCTGTATTCTGCATATTTATCATCTGCCAAGTCCCATCTTGGGTCATTTCCTCTTGGATCTGGCGTACCGTGTTGGCTATAAGTACCGAACGACAAAGGTTAGGTTCGACCAGCATGTGACACAGCTGAAGTTTAACCAAGGACATATCTAACAGTGACTGCCGCTGAAGATTATATGAAGGAATAGCCTTAATACCAGCCAGAGTTCCTTCAATATCTTCTTCGCCATCAAAACATTTTCTTTTTAGTCCTCGCATAAACATTGTGTCCTGTTAAAAAAAAAAAATAAAATATTGTACAACATAAACGCTCAGTAGACAGAAAAACAAAAGACTAAAAATGTAAACCAAAACAGAAAAACTAAACAGCAAATTCTTTGAAGATAAAAACATCAGAATTATCATACCAGGTTATAGAATGGCCATTGTGGTACAACAGGGGTCAGGAACACATGGACAGGGTCCCAAAGACGACACTCAGGAACCAGGAGTGAGCAGGTCCATGAGTCATGGCTTCGCAGAGAGGCACCCGAGAGAGGCACGGGCTCCCAGCTCCTGGTTCCCATTAAATGCCAAACTTGACGGAAGTCAGGAGCCGCTGCTTCGCACAGAGGCGACCATCTCAACAGCTGTATTTCACCTACTGGAGAGGCAGTTTCTCCTCGCTCCTCCTGAGTTTCTACTGGCATGCTTAACCTCTAATTTTGGAAATAAAAATACAACCTAGCACACCATCTTTTAAATATATGACCCCTGTGGAAAACCAATATGCCTAATGTAGTAACAAAAAGAAGAAAGATATATCTCACAGACAGCGTACTGGAAAAGGTTAAGTTTAGTCACTTGGGGTGTAACAGATTCAGTTCATATAACTCAAGCATTCCTTCATGTGCCCTCACTCAAGTGAGTAAATGAACAGCTCAGTTACAATATCAATTGTGCAATTCCAATAAGGACAGACTCATCTCTGTATGGGCTTCTGTACTTCTTTCGCAGCTGACTATTAAAAAACAAAACTTGCATTCTTACTTTATGTTCACTAGCTAAAATGATTGGAGCACATGCAGGCTTCTGACTATTTCCACCTAAAAAAATCACCTGTAGAATTAATCAAGGTATGAATTTCAAGCAGCAGCTTCCAGATTGTCATCTGAACCCTGCTGGTTTTTATAGCAGGCTCCATGCAAGTGAAGCACTACAGCTGACCTCTTCAAATACAAAGTAACTGTTTGTAAATGCAATAGACCTCACTTCACTTAGTCTTACAAAAGTTAGGATGCAAAAGAAAGCCGGCACCTAATCTTCACATTTATGCACCTTCATTATGTCCCTTTCAAGTCTTCTGTCCTCAGAATTCTTTACATAACATTTTGGGAATTTTATACACAGTGATTCAAATAGAATAACATTTTTCAGCTCAAAGCTGATAAGACCAAACTGCTATTGCTGCTGTGTGGTTTATTCTGCTTCTCTTGCTAAAGCCTAATCTCTATCTTGATTTCTGGTAGCTACAGAACGGGCTACATGTTTTCAGAGAGACCTCTTTCAGCTTTTTCAGTCTTAGTAAAAATGCACCCAAGTGAGATGGAACATATGAACTTTGTCTTAAGGTCTTACTCAATGAACTTCTAAAAAGCTATATACAGACTACCAGTATATTAAACGCTTTTGAAGTCTCATTCTAAAGTTTTCTCCTGTAACTCAACATATTTGTATTATTTCCAATAAAAACAAAACAAAAACCAACCCAAGTTCCTACTTGATAGTGCCTTTCCCAGACCGTTAGGCATTAAAACTTTGTATCTGGTTATATCCTGTATTATTTTTTATGTAATGTTGTATTTACAATGTTTACACATACACACCCTATGTGAAACAACCTCTAGGAAACACCTTTTGTGCCTAATGATCACACAGGGTTGGTTATGTCATCAGACTTTACATGTTCCACACAGAGTTTCAAATTTCTTTTTATTTCAACTTCTTTTCTTGTAAAAGAGTAATAAAACTGTAATCGAATGTTAAGCTGATTTTTAACCATCTACTGTTTGACAATTAAATACCTTCTAAGGCACACCTACGGAATAACTGAATGTAGTGTAGAACTTGGAAACATCAGTACATCACACACACAAGCTAGTAGAAGACCAACAAAAAACCAACAAAATTTATTCTTAAGCATTTCACAGAATTCACTGGAATTTTCAGTCACTTTCCCCATTATAATATTTACTTCTAATAGGTATCTTACATCATAAAAAAGCAGTTCTTCATTACCTTGTTTCTGAATCTACACAAAACTAAAAGATTTCTGTTTCATGTAAGGAGAAAAAGCTACATACCAGTAATTGTGCTTGATGTAGTCCTTCCTCTTCTCCCATGCTACTGAGCAAGAGTCCATACAGTAACAGTTAGGGCAGCACCTACCAAGTACCAGGAAGCAAGGCATCAGGCAAGTACAGGAGATGCACAGCAAAACCATTTCCCACTTCAAAAACATACACAGCTCTACTTTTTCAATTGCTTCAGCATCTCTATCCTCAGCACTCCTGTGACACTATAAAACCCGATTTACAACTGAAACACAAAGGTGATTTGCTGAACAATATGCACAGAATCTGTGACAGGAGAAGGAAACTGCCAATTTAAGTCCAAGTCCTGGGCTATTACACTGACCTTTGGACCAGCCTCCCCCTTATCCCTGTGCCTTTGCCATTTAAAGAGCAAACAAAATCTTTAGCCATCATCTGAAAAGCACAAATGTGTAGCAAGGCATAGTGAAAGCAAGTATATCACAAAGGTGTGCAGTTTTCACCTCTGTCGTACAGAACCACACATCTCCACAGCATCTACAGGAAAGGAATGTGCACGCACAAGAGTAAAACTGAAAGAGCAAAGGTGGGGAGGATTTTCCTTTAGCAGCAGCACAGAAACCTCATGACTAAGATTTTCTTTGCAAGATGACAAAAATGAAAGTAATGACAGAAATTGTTTTAGCTAGGAAGGCTGAGTTTTCAAAACACATTCGAAGCAAAACAAAATTGAATATACCAAACACAACTATCAAATACATGCAACAATTCCTTTAACAACTAAAGCAAAAAAAAAAAAAAAAAGCCATTTGAATGGGCTGCAAATACCTTATAGGAAAAAAACATGAATACAATTCTGCTACTGTTCTAGACATGTCTGACTGTACAAGTCAGTTCAGAGTCTGCAACTATAGTTGACCTAGAAAATAAGTAAGTTAACTGGATGCATATGTACACCTTTGTTTTCTGCTGTGGCTGGTAATCAAAATTGTTGAAAAAGCACTTGTTTTTGAAACTGGGGAGAAGGGAAGAGATAGTTGACAAAGGCCTTTCTTTTCTTTTTATTTATTTATTTTGGGGGGGGCAGAAAGCCATCTGTTTTTCTCCAGAGGCTGCATATTAAAATATTGCATTAAAAAAGCCACCTCAAATCTTTTGACACAACCCCAAAATATTACTTAAGTAACTAAAGCACTGTCACATCACAAAAACTATCTCAGCCAACTCATTCTCTCACAGACTGAGCTAGCAGCAGGTTCGAGAGGGGGTGGTGAGGCACCTGAACTACAGCTCCAGTGAGACATCACAGCACCTAGTCAGTATTCCTCATTTCTATCAATCACCTCATAATGCTATAGAAATTCCGAAGCTTTTGCTCCCTGGGTATATTCTCAGCCCGTTCTGTAAATCTGTAAAAGGTCTATAAATATCTAAGGTGTGGGGGGCAGAATGGCGAGGCCGGACTCTTTTCAGTGGTGAGTGGAGACAGGACAAGGGGAAACGGCCAGAAACTGCAGCATAGGAAGTTCCGCACAAACATGTGCAAGAACTTCTTTACAGTGAGGGTGACGGAGCACTGGAACAGGCTGCCCAGGGAGGTAGTGGAGTCTCCTTCTCTGGAGACGTTCAAGACCTGCCTGGATGCCTACCTGTGCTACCTGGTGTAGGGAACCTGCTTTGGCAGGGGGGTTGGACTCGATGATCTCTGGAGGTCCCTTCCAACCCCTACAATTCTGTGATTCTGTGATTCTGTGAAATGAAATGCAGGCTCTCCACACAGTAACCCATTTGAATCTCTGAACAGATGCCTCGGGTAAGTGACAAGGACAAAGCTTTTTCCATACAAAATAAACAAAAATACAACTGCAGGTAGAGATGATACAGTCACGAGAATAATAAATGAAAAGATTTTCTAGTGCTATTTTGAATATTAGACAGTTTTAGAGGAAGAGAGTATGGCCGTTTGCCTCCTGGAATGATATGGGAGAGGTCCCTTGATGAGAACACCTGGAGAAAAACCGCTGTCACATCCACAAATGAAAGAACACAGGGGATGTTGTCAGATCAGTCCAGCCTATGACTTTAGCACACTAAAGAAGGACACAGTTTTCCCATGCAACGTGTTAGTGCGTAAGACCTGCTACATGTGATTCTAGGTTCTTGCCTACAGCAATAAACAAACCACACAGACCTCTGTTAGCATAAATGCACTGAAAAATTTGTCCATCATAGCAACTATTTCTTCAGATTCTCTTCCCTGTCCAATCAGCGTGCCTCAGAACCTAAGTTCTTAGTAATTTTTTAACCTTAATAGCCACAATCAAATTCAATTAAAACCTTGCAAATAAACAGCCACCCCCTGACTTTTTTGCACTGTCTCCAACAAGTACTCATCTCAGGAGAATGCTAGCCTTAAAATCTAATTAATTAAAATGCTAAGTATGCTTCTCAATTGATTTACATATTAATGTACTCAAAAAGGTATCAGCTGTTACATAAAACCTCCCGGTACATGCCCACAGGATTGCTGCTGCTCTGGATGCAAGGTGTTCCAAGTCCCCCCACTACTTTCAGGCAGGATTTGCTTCTGTTCAATCGGCAATATCTGGACTGGCTATCCTATCATCTCCCTTCTGCTGCTGCTACCTCACAAGCCCAAACCTACTGTGCCAAAACCTTAACTGTTGTTTGAAACAGCTGTAGGAAAGAAGTTGTCAAGGAGACAATGGCTATTTGTAGGATAACTAAGTATGAAAAAAGGGGGAGCTGGCTTTTTGTTTGTTGGAATAGTAGTGCAGGAAGCACAGTGCTATGTCATTCACAAAAAATGTTGCTTTTGAGTTTGTGACAAACTCCCAGCCTGCTTTACAAATAAGGTGCTTGAAACCTGATCCAATTCTTGCTGGAGCATCAGCTTACACATTCCAGAACCACATTCAGATGGAGGTGGTAACACCCCGCAAAAGACATACCGGCTGCTTCAGAACAAGGCTGCTTCAGAACAAGGCGTTTTCTAACAGTGGAGCTAACAGAGAAGAAAGAGATTTTGGCATCGTTCACTTTTAGGAGGAAGCAGACATAACACGCATAAACCTGAAGCTGGAAAGGCAGCGACTCCCTTTCGGGCACGGTGTGCCCGGATCCAGGGTGGGCTCCTAGGACGGGGGACACCCCAACGGGCCCGAGACAAAGGCAGGAGGGAGGCTTCGGGGCCGGGTGCCCCTAGGGCAGCACGCGAGGGCCGCGGGAAGGGAGCCAGGGCAGCGGGGACGGGAAGGCGGCGGCGGAGGCGTGCCCGGGGCGGGGAGCGAGCACGGGCGCACGCAGGCAAGGGAGGGAGCGCGGCGGGGGCCGAGGCGGGGCCGAGCATCGGTGCGTGCGCTCGGGGGGAGCCAGGGGAGGGCCCGAGGAACCGCACGACGGCGGGAGGGCGGCGTAGGAAGGAAAAGGGCCGGGGAGGAGGCGGCCCCGACGGGGAAGGCCCTCGGGGGCTCTCGCCCGCCTCCCGAGGAACCGCGTGCGCGGCGGCCAACGGGCGGCCGTTTCTCGGCGTCCCGCGCTCCCGGCGAACCGCCCGCCGCCATTTTGGATTCGCTCCCTCCTCCGCGGGCTCCGCCGGCCCCGATTTCCCCCCCGCGTAAAGTCCCGGGAGACAGAGAGCAGGCGGTGCCGCGACCCGCACCCCACTCGGCTTTCTCCACTCACCGCTCCACCGCCGTCGCCTCCCAGCGCAGGAGCCCGGCTCCCGCCTCGGCGCTCGCTCCGCGCTTGAGGGAAGGGGCGTGGCCAACTGTAGCGCCCGGCCCCGCCTCCCTCACCCGCCATCTTATTGTCAAAGCCCACAAAGGATCTCGCTCCCCGCCCTGCCGCTGGGGGCGGGGCTTCGGCATCGGGCCACGCCCACAAGGCAGCCGCAGGTCCCTATTGGCTACCGCCGAATCGCGCAGACGGCGCTCGCCTTTCCGATTGGTCGCACCGTCTCCGCGGCACCCAGCCGGTCCCGCCCTTCAGGCGCCGTGCACGGGAGACTGCACGGTTGCCGTAGCGCCGGGCCCTTCCCCTCGGCTGTGAGAGGCTGGGAGGCGGGGGCTGAGGCGGAGCCCCCATTTCAAACGGCAGCCGAAGCCCCGCGGCGCGGCTGGGCTCCCGGCCACGGGCTCCGGCGGGAACAGGTTGGGACCTGGCCCGGCGGCAGCCCGCGGGGCCCTCACTCTGGGAGGAGCTCCATCCCCGGGCTGCGCCGCCCCCGCCGGGCCGAGCCGCTGCGCGCCGCGCCGCCGCTTCCCTCAGGGCCGAGAGTCCGCGACGCCTCCCGCCCCCGCAGCCCGCGGGGTGCCAGGCCTCGTGACTCCATTAGCAAGGCCTGTGGCATTTCCTGTCTGAGCGTCGCAGGCGGAGGACGGGCAGGCCGCTTCCCTCGGGCGGGGAAGGGATGGAGCCCGGTGCCCCGGCAGCTCCGACCTTCGTCTGGAGCGAACGGCCCGACGCTTTGGACGTCTCTCGCGCTGGCTGGGTGCTGCGGCACATCTGCAAGCGTTTAGCTGGCCCCAGCGTTCGGCCCTGTCAGCAGCCAGGAGGGGGGAGTGAGTTCGTTCCGGCTCCAGCTGCTTGGCACCGGCGACTGCGGCCGAAGGTTGGGCGACGAAAAGCTCTGAGGCCCCGGGGAGAGAGGAGAAATGGGGAGAAAGAGGAGGCTTGGCAGCAGGGGGAAGCAGAAAGTGGGCCTGGGAGTGAGTCGGTAGGGAGGGCTGTGAAACAGCGGAGAGCTGCAACTCGGTAGGAGAAAGCAGGAGAAAATAGTGCTTGTACAAGCAATTTCGCTCTTGGGATGAGATATTTTAGAATGTGCATTATCTCCCCATGTTTTTTATGGTTTCTCAGACAGCACATAATGACATCACGATGCAAATGCACATGTAAAGACTTTGAAAGAACAATACAGCAAAGAGGAGATGCTCTCCATCTCAACACTGACTTTTTCTAGATCAGCTGCGATGAATTCAGTACGTAATCTCAGATTAAGTCCTGCACAAACCCTCAAGCATTTGTGTTGTTCCCTGCAGGGTCTCTACCATAGAAAAGTGTGGTGGTACTGCTTGGAATGGTGATAGCATCACCTCCATATCCCCTCTTATCTTTTTTCCTCTTTTAGCTACAATGAAAGGATCTCAATTTTTCCCCAAATAAATTCTCCAGTGAAACAAAGGAAAAAACAATGAAATAAGAAGACTGATAGATTAAAAGGTCTACGTTGTTTGAAAAGGAGAACTATGGAAAGGTTCTCAGTGCTTTCTTTGAAAAGCTGAGAAAACTTCTGCACCTTAGTCAAGATATGACAAGATTTGATTACTCTCAGGAGAAAACAACTCTTGCATCTCACATATGTGAAACATAACTTGACAAGTCAGAAGGGAAATATCTGGACAAACCGATGCAAAACAATACAGACCAAAGTATTTACTAGAAAGCAGATAATCTCTGATAGTACTAAGATAGTATTATAAAGAAAATAATTGAATTGTAACCACAGTGTGATAAAGATATCAGTTTTTAGCTACATGCTAATGTTTTCTATCCACCTACTGGTTTGAATAAACGAAACGTTAATGCCAGAGTTAAAAAGAGCAAGTGATAAATGCTAGTTGAGAAAGCTGTGTCAGCACATGAAACCTTGGTAAGGTAGTCTGCAAGCAAAAGCAGAACTGGTGCATAGCAGTCAGAGACAAAGCACAGAGCAAAACTGGGAATAAATGTCTTCTGAACAATCTGATCAAGAAGCTGAAATGAAGACGGGAACTGCTATGAAAAATAAAAAAAAAGAAAAAATAATTCTGCTGGCTTGAAATGGCAGGTGACAAAAAGCAAAAGGTATTCAGGGCTGCTGGAGTAATGCGAGAGCTTACACCTGGTGAGACACTGGTGAACTGCTTGCTGATGTAATGACTACCATGTATGACAGGAGAAAACGATGCAAACCAGCTCAGCACATCTCTCATAGGAAAGTGGATCAGCGCTGGCAGAAACTTCAGAATGGTAGACCTGAGGAAATTTAGAAGCCCTGGCAGCCCTCTGAAAGCGTAACCACATAGTGGGCTTCACTGTGTCCTCGCTGAGCTGGACCATGATACAGGTTCATCTTTAGCATGCCGCCCTGACCCCCATTCCTCCGCTTGGCACACAGATGCAGGACGGACCCAGCTTCAGTCCGCGTGAGCTGCACGTGCACACCGGCTGTGCCCATGCCATCGCTCAGCGGCTGCTGGAGCCTTGCTGGCAGCCGGCCCTGGCTGTCCCCAGCCCTCTGCTCCAGCAGACGGCCAGCTCTCCCAGGGCCTCCTTCCCTGGCACTGCCTGGTACCGGCTGCGTGAGCTGCGTGCCGTGCTGCTCTGCAGGCAGCCGCTGACCCTCCCAGCCCCCTTCCGTGTTGGGCTGCGCTTTATGCCTCCGGAGCTTTGCTGCTCCTTTCACAGAGCCCCTGCTGGGCTGGCCAGACTTTCACACATCAGCGGTGACGGGAAGGCTGCTGTAGAGTTGGACAGTGTTTATAAAACCGCAGGAATTAATAGGAACTCAATGGCTGAGAGCAGGGCTGAAACTGTGTTTTTAAAGACCAAAAAAAAAAAAAAAAAAAAAAAAAAGAAAAGAAAAAAAAAGAAAAAAGTGTAATTTCCAGTTTATTTGTGCAGCCTTGAGCTTTGCAAAGGATCTCAGACCGTGACATTTCCACATTGCAAATGATTCTAAAAAATCTGTTTTTTTTTAATAGTTTTAAAGGGTCGGTGCTGTTACTACTTATGTAGGTGAACCTGCCTTAGCAGGGGTTGGACTAAATGATCTCCTTCCCTTCTAACCCCTGCAATTCTGTGACTGTGAACGAGAGACAGAAATCCATGCAGAATGAAGTTCCTCACTTCTGTTGGGTCACCGTGCTGGTATGATTTCCAGCCCACAGAAAGGTCTTTCCAAGAGAGTGTTTCATCTGCACTGACAGGCACTGTCTCTGTCTGAGTGTTTGTATGGGGCTTACTTCCGTGTTTCTCAACCAGTGGGTTGCATGCCTGCAGATAAAGAGGTTAGGAAAGTCAGTCATGAGGTTGCTTAAGCTTTGAAGCAAATAGTGTAAGAGAGATAGGAGTGAGCCCTGTCCCGGGCCCAAAACTGTGACGACAATGAAGCATTTTCCACTACCCTGCTGTGTGGCTGCAGCATTTTCTGTCTCTCCTTCTAGGGCCCTGGGGGCCAGAAAGCTGGGCGAGGAGAGCTGGAAAATGTGTGCTTGCACTGCCGGTGCTGGGTGCCAAGCAGACATGAGTCAGCCTTGAGCTGGAAGCTGTGCAGCTGTCGTCAGTGCAGCGCTGCTGCTGAGCCCTGTCGGGAGGCAAGGTGTGTGCATCCAGCTCTGTGCTGCACCAGCATGACCCTGTGCGGTTGGGGAAGAGTTTGGGCTGTGATTCAAAACTGGGACAAAGCTTGCTTGCCTCTGCCTGCCAAAGACAACGTGGACGTGCTCTGAGTCTGTGTTGTTTCATTAATAAATGTTTGATTAAAGCTTGTAAGTTACGTGTGTCTTTCTTTAATTTGGCTCAGGAGTAGGGCAGGAGGCCCGCCTGTAATGTACAGTTTCCTTTAAGCCCAACCTGGCAAATTCTGACTACCTTTGAAATAAGCAGCGTTGCGAAACAGTCCTGAGTGCTTCTGCAGACGAGCACATTCCTGCAGCAGAGCTGAGCCTAGAACTCTGGGAGCAGATGGAAGAAAGGCTAAGGAAGATAATTAAATGTGGCTGTTCCCCAAGAAGTAAGCCTGTCGTAGCAGCTCAGCTGAGCCCTGTAAGCCAGATACAGGCTACAGCCACACTTTGTGCAGTCTGCAGTCACAGCACACCTCATTTTGTACACTCATAAAATCGTCTGAATTGGAAGGAACCTTTAAAGGCGGTCTGATCCAACTCCCCTGCAATAACAGGGACACCTACAGCTCAATCAGGTGTTCAGAGCCCTGTCCAACCTGACCTCGAATGTCTAAAGTGTCTGTTTCCTTCCTTCTTATAGACTTCCTTTAGATACTGAAAGGCTGAGAAGGTCTAAGAGAAAGTGTTTTCATGTTACTGTTGTGTGTTAATGTGTGGAACACAAAATGTGGCCAGAAGTTCTCCTCAGCCTTCAGTAAAGTCTTTGTCACTGCCCTGAGCCTGGAGAGCTGTTACCTCTGTCTGTAGTAGGGGGGTGAACAAGGAATGGGGGCATCCAGTGTCTGTGGAACAAACATGGAGTTTGGAGTGAGTGAGTGAGGAGGAAGAGGAGAATATATCTGAACTGTGCATTGATGGGCTAAATGTAGCTTAATGTCAGGTGATAGTGACACTGGCATCAAGTGTTAGTGGTTTAGAAAATGAGCATAGCAGTCAGAGCACTCATCGCATCAACTATTACATGCACCAGCCAATAGGTACTTCACCAGGGCAGCTTTGGCTGTGTTGGCTCAGCTGTTGAACAACTGAGGAGCTGTAGCAGACAGGTGATGGGAGGAAGGGTGTGTGGCTGTCAGCATGAGCTGTGGGCGAAGCAAATCCATTCCTAGGTAGAAATTTGTCTGCCTCAGGCCACCAGCCTCAGGCCTTAGGTTCTAATCTGTCTACAAGAAGGCATTAGGGCTGACATGAGCTAAGAAATGAGCAGAGAATGAGATAAAAAGAACTTTAGCAGGCTCTGTTAGGATAGAACAAAGGGAAATGATTTCAAACTGAAAGAGGGCAGATTTAGACTGGATATAAGGAAAAGGTTTTTTATTACTGTAAGAGTGCTGAGGCACTGGCATGGGTTGCTCATAGAGGTGGTGTATGGCCTGTCCCAGAAGCTACTCAAAGTCAGGCTGGATGGGGCTGTAGGTGTCTCTGTTCAGTGCAGAGGAGCCAGATTAGATGGCCTTTTAAGGTCCCTTCTAACTCAAATCATTCTGATTCTCTGATCTGACTAAGAAACCCTATGTGCTAAAACCTCCATGACTGTTATCAGCTAATAGCTCTCTGGAACTGATAACAAATTGTTAAGAATATGTATTAATATGTTCTGACTGCAGAAAATGAAATATAGAGGAAACAGGAGAAAGAAAAACTGTTAGGCTTGTACTAATCCACAGACTTTGTTAGCCTGCCTTTCTAACATGGTCATATTGGAGTTGAGAGCTCTTCACAGAAAACTGTAGAAGTTAGTAGCCATCAGTTTCCTCTGCTGATCAAAAAGACGAGAAAGATGGAGTGCCTTCATATTACATTACTTGTCGCTGGTCCTCAGCCACCAAGACGTCACAAAATAAAAATAAGTGTCTTCATCAAGATTTGCATCTGTCAGCTGGTTCAGAGGAAGTGATTTCAGCAGTGGGTGGTATGCAAAACTACACAGGCTGAAGGAACTACAGACTGAGATGTTCCAGCCATAAAACACAAGTAATGCATATTGTATGCAGGGGACAGCAATACTACATGCTTCATGTTGGTGGTAGAATATTTGCACTAGGAACAAAACACAGATGATAAAAGTTTTCAAAAAAAGAGACTTTTAAGGTGATATCTAGCAAGGTAGCACTACTGTGATAGAAACCTTCATGGCAAAGCTCAGTGCTTTGTATCAAACAGCAGAAGTCTCCAAGTTACGCAGTAGCAGTCAGCAAAAATGGATTTTAAAGTGCTGAATGCTGTTTGGGGTTTTATTTTAAGGCTTTTGAGCCCCCTTCTGGATTATCATGGCAGTTCTGCTCCATGTCTTTGAGGGGCAAGATTGTTTTGTTGTTGCAAACAGCAAGTAGGTGTGCTCCTCTCATAACTGGAGCAGCACACCTATTTGCTTTGTAACAGGGGTTTTATTTTAAACATGCATTTTGGAAATTTGAATTACATGTTGTCTGGTGCTGCCTAAAATATGTTCCATATCTAAGCATAAATACCATGGGGTATGACAGTTGCTATAGTAACTAAGCATCTACAATTAAATAGCACCCCAAGCTCATAAAACATGTGCAGCCTGTCACTACACAAGGTATTGCTGTCTTTGCAGCAGGCTAAGTACCGTATTTTCTTCTTGGAGTTAGTCTGATACTGATGATGTGTTTGTGCGGTGCATATGAAGGTCTTTTCTTCTTCACTAGCTCTACCTTCCTTTGAAAACTGCAGCTACTGTAGGAACAAAATAGCCTGAAGCAGTTGCAAGCTGAAGAAGTTAATGAATAATTCCTTTTTCAGATATCCTTGAACATACGTTAGAGGATGGCTTTCAGATCCTTCAGGTCAGATTTGAGGCTTGCACCTTTGCAGTTCTGCATCTTTTGATATGGCAGCGTTATTCTCTTGGACTCAGCCTTTTGGGAGGCGTTGTGCCCTTGTGAGAATTCGTGTCCCTGAAAATTACAGTGACAACAGGAAACCAATTTCTGCAGTACTGGCAAACTGGAGAGTTATAATTGAAGAGCATGGGTAGAACTAACAGAACTTTTTAGAGTATTTAGCTCAGTTTGCCTTGTTGTTTTGTGGCACTGGGCATAGTTCTGCTAGATGGGACCCCAATAAAAACCATTAACAGCAGTTGTAGTCTGACATTTTCCAAAGCAGACATAGGATTTTCCTCTGGCCAACCATTACTAAGAAGAGTAGAACTCTAGAGGTAAGAGAGCTGTGGATAAGCTGGTACAGAAGTAGTGCTTTATCTGCAAGTTAAATTGACCCTTCCCTGACTGGCAGAGTAAATGAAGGCTGTGATACATGCTCAGATTGTTTCCCAGTTTTGCTTTATAGTCTGAATTGATAGGTTAAACTGTAAAACATTCTGTATCCACAAATTATTGCCAATGTTGATTTGATGGTGGCTTATCTGAATTACAGTTTGTAAGAAAAAATACATCTTAAATTAAATACAAAGATAACAATTATAATTTAGAAAGGGTATGCAAAAATGAACATAAAATGTACGTGATCTCATGAACTAGGGCATGGAAAGTCATATTTAAAATGTAATTTTTTAGCTTTTTTTTTTTTCTTTCCTAAGGGAATGCTTGTGAATGCCTGTCTGACTTATCTGGTTAAAGGGTTAACTCAATTAGAGGCAGGAGCATGAACACAGATAAGAGGCTGTGAGTGAGTCTCTTTCTCTGCTCTGGGTCCTGTGCCTTGATGGGAATGACAGCCCTGACTTCTGTAGCAATAAAGGAACGTTAACTCACATCTCCTGCTGCTCTATCAGTAGCCAGTGACAGCCTAGCAATCATTTCAAAATGTCTTAGGTTAACAGAGTAATACATGTTTAATTGGCCTTACTTAATGTGACTAACAAACAGCTCCGAGTGCCAGTCGATGTGCAATAAAGGCACAGGAGCTGCGCGGAGCAGCAGTGCAGGGCAATGCACAGCAGTGCGGTAGGCACAGAGACAGAGGGGCCCCTGAGGCTTTGCTCACAGCATGCTGGGTGTGCAGGTACTGCAGCAGCTGGCTCCGCTGGGTGCAGATTTCCCTCTGTCCCTAACATCCTCTCCATGGGCAGAGCCTGGCAAGCCTTATCACCCTCTGTTTTTTATCGTTTGACACAAGGAAGTTGGCTCTGTTCTTTTCTTTGCATGATATTTCTTGTTTTCACTTCTGTTTTCTGCTTCTCCTTTTTCTTTCTGTACATAGCCACCATTTGAATACGGATTTGTGTTTCTGCCATAGCTGGGTGAGCACCACGAGCCTTTCTTTTTTTCTTTCACTCTGAAGTTCACCACGGGCACCAGGGCAAATAGGTGAGAGCGTGGTGCCCTCTGGTGCCTGCAGTGAGCTCCTGGAGAAACTGCAGCTGGTGCGTCGAAAGGATGTGGGTTTGAGTGCAACAGACCTGGCCGGAATAATAAAAACCAGAACTATAGAAAAGAGAATTAAATCTCGGTGTCATTTCTGAAATCAGAAACTCCTGCTGCATGGCTCGTAGCAGAGCAGTAGGCTCATGATCTGGAGTTGACTGATGTGTTGATTGTTGGAGTACGTTGGGTATAGAAGCTTCATGTTAGCAAGTTTGACCCATGATGATGAAACAATGACAAGTCAGGATTATACATTAACATGGCTTTATGTTACAATGGATACGTCCAAGCTATATTTCTACATCAAAAAGTTTTCCTCCAAATCCAGGTGGTTTAAAATTGATATGAAATGGAAAGCCAGGCCAGAAAAAAAAAAAAAAAACCCTCCAGATTTGCATTCAATTCATGGTAGGAATGCTGATTTCATACATTTGGTTTAACTTTGTGTTGATTTATTTTTAATGGTTTTTGGTATCTCCAGAGAAAACAATGCTTTTCTGGGATTTTTGCTTGTACGGTGTCATTTCTCAGCTTGGAATTTGACTAAGAGGTTCTAGTATCTGAAACTGAAAGGCAAGAAAACAAAGAGACAAAGATTTACTACAGTTTCTAGCTTTTAGTGAAGGAGGAGTATTTCTGGCTCGAAGAGTGAGTGAAGCAGACAGGGCCCACAGCTCTCCTCAGAGCAGGTGGTGCTGTAAGATCACACATCTTCAATTCTGCTTTTCTGGAGCACTGAAGTTAACCTGCTGCCCCTTCCTACCCCCTCGAATCTTTTCCATTGTTACATTATAACCTTTCCGTATCTCCTTTACAGTTCAGTGTACAAAGAAAGTTCCCCCATCCCTTTCTTTTTTTTTTGTTTTTTTTTGTTTCTGACAGGAACTTTAGGTTCATTCTTGGCTTAGCTCTGATCTTCTGCCCTTTGTTGAGAGGCCATTCCCACAGTAAGTCAAGAAAGCAAGAAGTAAGTAATATCCCTGAGATTCTGTTTTAATGTAAAGCATATTTTTCTTCCTTTTTGCACACAGCAATATGCATCCAGTCTGAGTTCAGCTTGAGAAGTATGTTTCTTATCTTTGGGATGCAGCCATTACTACAAGTAATGAAATTAAAGCACATCATTCCATCAAGAGCTATGGACTATGAGTTTTCGTAAGCTTTACTTTGTTTCAGAAAGATATGAAGAAAATAATTAGAGGTAGACAGGAACCATGCATGCAGCTAGATGGAAAATTACAGGATTTTTTTAATACCTTATCAAATGTCCTGTATATAACATATTGTGTAGTCACTGGTAAGTGGAAAGCATACAGTAATAAAACCTACCTGCAGTGGGTAGTGTCATCTCAGTTCTGTCCTCACTATATTTAAGTGAAAAAAAAGCATCCCTTATTCAACCAAATGAGTGCTTTGTCTCAAGCACATTGTTGTTAGATCGTCAGAGACACATATCAGAAATCTGTTAGGAAAGTGCTCCCCAACCTACAAAAACTTTTCTAGGAAGGAAGGAGCTTGAGAGAGGCAGAGTCCACATGGATAGATCTTAAAGCACTGAGGATTTTAAAGATTATTGCCAGCAATCTGCCATATACAGAAGGTGAAACAGCAAGTGCAGTTAGCATTACTGATGGAGAGATGCTACAAGCCTTTTGAGTGCTTGGCCTTGAGTATTTTCAGTCTGGACAACCGCTCTATGGATCCGTGCTACTAACTTTCTCTTACCTTCAGGAGACAACCAAACTCTAAACTCCAAAGCATCCTGTTAAGGAGCAATCCCTGTGAAATCCCCAAGGGCCTAGTAACCATGTCCCTAGCAGGGAGGTTAAAGTTAAATGGAAGTCCTCTCTTCTTTTTTCTTTCTTTTATTATTCTTCCCTGAAGCTTACGAATAAACAGAAGCAATTACAGAGCTTCAAAGCTGCCTCTGAAAGTGCTGACTCAGTAGAATTTGTGTTTCAGTCGCTTATAATCACCTCCGCACAGCTCACTGCCCCTCTGCAGTGAGCACTGACTACGCATACAGCACGCACCTGATCACTCTTTCTAGTATCTCATGCAAGGGGCTGTGTTTTAAGCAGGCAGACAATGCTCAGGGGAAGAAGAGTTCCATTTTACAGAAGGAGAACTGTGATTCAGACTGAAGAATTTGTAAGCAACAGATTTGAATACTTAGGTATTTGCATACTTGTTCAGAACATCTGTGACTTCAGGTTTACAAGGCTTTTCAGGACTTTGTATATCACACAGCATCCTTTTCCCACACTTCTCTTTAATTCGTCGCCTCCCTCAAGAAAGCATTTCAAGACAGACCTTTGATCAAGCAGGGGATGCTTTGTGCTCATAGGTTGTGATGTACGTGCCCCACTACAGACTGAGGCTGCCAAACAGGATGGATTGTCTAATGGTGTACTGAGAAGGCATATTCTGCGGTTGCTCGTGCAGACAATATACATATGATGTTCTGTGAAATTCTCACCACATAACTTATTGCCCCTCCTCAGCAGACTTTCTATCTGCCTACAAGGCTGTTTTTTGTTGCTTTTTTTTTTTTCTTTTTTTTTCTTTTTTTTCCTTTATTATCTCTGAGCATTTCTTACAGGATGGAGTAAGAGGGTGAGACCTTAGAATTTATCAGTGATCTGAAATACAGAGATGAGAAGTGAGTTTAGATTCCTTTCTTACTAATGGCTCTTGAGAACAGCAACTAACATCAATTACCAGGACATCAGCATTAGCCTAATTTGGGATAACAGATTTCCCTTTGTTATTCACATTCCTTTCACTTGAGAACTGCCTGTCAGGAGGTCTTACTGCATCCCTGGTGCAAACAGAATAGAAGAAGCGCCCTCTCCTGTGCAAAGCTTAATTGTGCAGGGAATGAGAAGGAACTCAGCGGTGTGTTAAGAGAATAAAAGAGACGGAGAGGCAGGCATGTATGATACCCTTATCTCTAGACACAACTTGCAGAAGCTCTGCTGGGAGATGCTGCTGCCCATACACTTCCTCTGCACACCAAAGAGGTTCCAAATGTGACTGCATTTCTCTGATACAATCCCCCTACCCTTATTAGTTCCATGAAAATAAGATAGGCAACTTTGCCTTATCTTTCTCTCGAGGACATTTCCTAGAAGACCTATCTCACAGCATGACCTGTAGTAAGGCAATCGATCTTGATGTGAAAATATAAGATTGTGAACAGCCTTGAAACCTTGGTTCTAAGTTTCGTCACTCACTACTGAACAGAACTTCGATACTGAGTTGTAAGTGATAGCAGGGACTGAATGAGAGCAGCTGCAGGTCCACCAGCTGCAGACGAAACTTTGTCATGCTTAGAGTCTGACTTTATTCATATCTGTGTTTGCCTGTTTTACAGAGGAAGAAATTGTACTTGTGAAGCAAAATTTAATACTGAGATCACTTAATTTCTTAGAGAGTAATGGAGAATTCTAAGTGAGTTATTGCCAGCAAAGATGTAATGCAGCATTTGTAGAATTGATGAATAAACAAAAAGACAAATTATCTGCAAAAACTAGTTTGTCCACCTCTAGTTGATATCCAGAAATTATTCACTTCATGCTTCACATCCATGCTTAAAACAAGCAGCAATCCACTTATATCCCATGTACACTATGAATGTCTGAGAGACACAGAAATACAGTCATCTTTTATTATCTTGGTTGACAGCAATAGGAGGTGAGGGAAAGGCATGGAGCTGTGTCAGGGAGGGTCAGCTGGGGGTTAGGGAAAGGCTGTGCCCCAGAGGGCAGTGGACATGGAACAGGCTGCCCAGGGCAGGGGCACAACCCTGAGTGCTGGAGCTCAGGGAGCTCTGGGACACCTAACCCTAATCCACGCAATCAGTTGACCTTTCAGATCTGTTCTGACCTAAGTAATGTTCTTTGGTAGGTCTCCAGCTAGTATCTCAGCGTTGAGATCCTTCCTTTCCTTTATGATATACCGTGTAACAAAACAGTGAGCTCATATGCTTCAATTTATGGCGTGGGAGCACTCAGTGTATCTGATGGGCTGCTCTGACAATGTGGGAATAGCATTTCTTGATGTCTTCACCTGGCCCCTGTAATCCCTTCAGTATACTGTCACAGGATAAGTTAGATTGGAAAGGATCTCTGGGGATTGTGTAGGTCATCTTCAAAGTTAGATCAAGTTGCAGAAGGGTTTATTTCAGAGTGTATCAGAACAACGATTCTCCAAGGACTTATATTAAGGGAAGATTCACAATGATACAGTAACTTGGAAAGGCAAGTGATTTGGACAAGGCAAAAGGATTGCTGATGTTGTGTCAGATCCTGCTAATCCCTGTCCCCTGCATCGATGGCACCGGATTCCAATATTGTTTGATTTAAATACACTTACTTTTTCTCACATGAAAAGTATCAAAGAGATTTCTAAAGTCATCAGGTTGAATGTCCCATTTGCGACCATTTCAATCAGCTCAGAAGTCTGAAGTCTGTCTCGTTGGTTTCTTCCAAATTCACTGCCATTGTTCACCGAAGTTTTACATGTAGGCTATGAAAATCCTGAGGCTGAGGCAGTTTGCATACGTGTCTTCAGAGATTAATCAGCCACCCCCTGACTGACTGGGGCTGTTCTGAGCAACGCCTGCTGCTGATTTTCTTAGCAATGGGAAGTTTGATTTTCAGCAAAGTTACAGATATTCAGCATTCTCCTTTTTACCTCAGAGTGTTTGAGCTCACGTGAAAATAGAAAATTACAATTTGTTGATTAACATCACAACACAACTTGACATTTTTCCAAGAAACAATCTTCTACTACATTCAGAATTGTGCGAACTCCCTTTGGGAGAAAAGACAAACTTTTCATAGGAAGATGTCAGAGGACTCATTAAATAATACAAACATTAAATATGTCATAAATACAATGGCTTGAGGAAATGCCATTTGGGGCACAACACTTCTTCCCCAAAGCTTTTAAGAATGAAGCATAACATGCAGAAATATCTACCACAATTTTAAAATATTAACAAATACTTAAAATAGCCTTGACTAAAGTTAGTTCAATTCAGAAATGTGGATATTAATGCCAATTTTAAACAATTACTGAAATACAACATTGCAGATAAAGCAGAATGGCACTATGGAACACTTTAGAAACTTGTACTGAAATAAACATGCAATTGGTTCAGTACTTTTGTGATGTTTTATTTTGTTTGCATAAAAATATGAGAAGGTTTTTAGATAAGTCTTGCCAGGTGGTATGGTTAGATGCTTCTTATTTGGTGATTTCTAGTTTGAAGGTACAGGATACTGCCATCAGTAGGTTATACACAACAAAAATGGAGGCAGAAACAATGAAATCTGCCCAGCACAGTCTCACTGTGCACCACCAGTGTGTCTCATCCACGAGGAGAAGGGACTGTGTTCTCCATGCTGCCATCCATTCATCCTTGGCAGGAAGGCTTCCTTGGCAAAAAGGCCAAGGATCTCTTGTATAGATCCTGCACACCAAAATCCAGATTGCTACAGAGAGAGAAGCATTATCGTAGTCAGAAATGAAACACAAGTTCAACAAATATTTGGAGATGGCATAAAAACAGTCCCTGATTCCACCTGAAAATGTCTGCAATTTCTAAACATTTCAGCGCATTCCAGAGTTAACACCAACAAAACAAGGAAAATCTACCAACTGTAAAATATCAAGCAGTAGAAGGGTACATTTTTAAGCATTTCAAGACTGTTTGGTGCCGTTTCCTGACAAATACTGTAGAAGTACTGTTTGTACACGTTACCAGGACACTGCTTTGCCCTTTATTCAGTACATGCAAGGTAGATTAAACTGCATACTGAAGCATTAGGAACATTTTCAAGGCTCATGAAAGACTTCCTCATTTTTTATATTTTCCACTGGTTAACCACAAACTTTAACAACAGGATACATGCATGAGAATCTGAACGTGTACCTCCTGAAGAGCTAGTGATTTCAACCAGAAGAATGGGCCTCATGTTGTTCTCCCAGGTTGGGTGTTTCTTTTTGTTCAGCTCAGAAGAAGAAACTGATTCTCAGTTTGTAAGAGTGCAAAAAATAAGCTTTTAAGACTTCAGTTTGAGTGAAAGTCGATTTCAAAGTTTATTCCACATGTTCTTCACCAAGCAAGGTTTTCACTAATGGTACTGATGGGCAAACCTCATAGAAGGAGAGAAACAGAAATAAGTAACATTCCTGTACTGTTTTCAAGGAGCTTCTGGCCCATGTACAGCAAAAAAAAACAAACCCACAACCCTTCCTTTGGACATCAGCATGTAAATATTTGTGTGCTGAGCTGAGCAGTCTGCAACTCACATTGAGAACTTCTTTGCTGTCAGCAGCCAGCTGCAGCTGCAAACTGCTAGCTACCACCTTCTGGGTCTTTGCTATTATGACTGCATATGGTCTCCAGCACCTGTGATGAACTTGCTATCGCTTTGTTTTCTTCCCCTAATACTCCTTCTTGTGATTCTTTCTGCATTTTCAATTTGCTACTGTCAGTCTTATGATTAATGGATGAGTTGAGCCTGGATGAGTTTGATTTCCACCTTCTCAGGCTTCTGTAGAAATCTTTCCTGACATTTTCACTAGTCAGCACATAGATGATTGGGTCAGCAATGCCATTTGCAGTTGATAAACACAGAAATACTGTAAAAACTGAATATATACTTTTTTCAAATGGACACGAGCAATCTTGATGAAACATAAAGTATATGGCTCTTATTAGGAGTACCACATGGTAGGGAGCAAAGCACATCAGGAAAATGACAATGATGGCAATTGCCAGGTACTTCACTTTGGCTTTCTGGTGACAAGTCACGCTGTCACTTATTTTTGTTCTTTGGAAGATTTTGTAGTTGGTGAAAATGAGAATTGTGAAAGGTATGACAAATCCAAATAGGAATCTGGCAAAGCTGAAAGAAGCCAGTGTTTTGTCAAGGGGTAAGGTCTCGAAGCAGTTATTGTTATGTATACTATTCATGTTAAATATTGGACTGTGGATTACTGCAACCACAGCAACAAGAAAACATACTATTATGATTGCCTTTTTGCGTCCTCTTCTGCCTCTTGATTCCAGAGCATACACCAGTGCCACATAACGATCCAGAGAAATACAGCATAAAAGCAGAATGCTGATGTATATGTTGCAGAAAAATATGAATCCTGTTAATTTGCAAACCCGTTCACCCATAGTCCACCGGTGATCGTGTTGCACGTAGATAATCCAGAGAGGCAAGGTACTTAAATACATCAGATCACACAATGACAAGCTGAAAATGTAGATGGCAATTGCATTATTCCTTCGGATTTGTACAAGTGCGAGCAGGGAAGTTAAGCAATTTGCTGGAAGACCAATGGCAAAAACAATGCTGTAAACAGCAATTAGAAGTGTCTTGCTGTCTCCGTAGGGAATGTTCGGGCAAATAGTGGAGTTATCCTTTCCAATTGTGGTACAGGCTGCATGATCCCCCATGATTACGTTTTTTCCCCAGCTGGTGTTTTCTGTGAATCAGAAGACAAGATGGAAAGTTAGTATTTCCATCAGTTCAAAGTGTGTCAGTAAAGGCTGCAGTCCCACAGATGCAAGGACATGGCGGGGTGCTTGTCTTAATCCACTAAGACAGGGGAGTTTTCCAAGACCTGCTGGTGTCCTCCCCAGGGAGCCAGGTTGCAGTTAGTTCCAGGAAAAAGGATCTTTATTCACAAGGAATTTATGGACTATACTATGCCTATCCACTAAGATGGGGACTGACCCTAACCCAGGACGCCTAAGAAATAGGACAGAGCTGCTGATCAGTTACTAAAATCACTTTGCAGAGGAAATTAAGGGCATTAATCTTACTTTTTTTTTTTTTTTCTTCCCAAACTCAATAGTAAAAAATGCAAAGTATAGAGATTTCAGAGATGGGTTTGTAGAAGAACTTAATATTTCTGATCAGGCGGGGGAACATCTGAACTGGGTGGAGGCATTTTTGTGTCAAAAACTGCCTGGCATACAGGAAGCAGAGTCTGGCTGCTGGTGTGTACTCACATATAATTCACACCTCTCTCCTCTTGATGAATAGCAGCAGATGAAGAACACAAACTTGTAGTGCTATACAACATTCACCATCGTAATTCGACAGAACTGCCTACCACACCTATTTGATAGTTCTCGGAAAAAAAAGACAGGAAATAGGGGCAGTTAAAGGAAGTAAACAAGGGAAGAACGTTTACACTTTTAAGAAATGGAGTTGAAGAAAATTAATGTTCCTTTAGCAGGAGTGGCTACTAAGAACACCACCTTTCCAAGGCAACCATGCACGAGAGAAGACCTGGCAGCTGGTTAATGTAGAGCTAGGAGAAACATTTATTGCAAAGTCACATGATGATTTCCACACTAAAATGTCCAATTGATTGAAGAGAGAAACATGGAATATGCCCCAATGGAATTGAGTTGTCTTAAAAATTGTACTTCGTTGTATTTATGAGTTGAAAGTTTCCATTGCATAACATACTTCATAAAAGCAGATCTTGTCTGGGCTAATCCTTTGGACATTCACTGATGGGGTGGACACCTACTCCAATCAGGTAACTGCCAAGAGCAGATGTGTTGATAGAAGTTGAGTCCCATCACCCTGAGGATGGGCATGTGCCTTCCTGATCCACTCTGCATGAGACATTTTTCAACCTGTGTTCATACATGGAAGAAGGTACCTTTTGTCAGCCTATGAACAGTTATTTGTTGTTTGTTTGGTCCAATTTCAAGCAGACCTAGGGGAAGCAGTCTGCTCCCAGTTCAGTGAGGACCTAGATTGTCTCATGCATCTCTGGCAGGGTAGACAAGCTGGTGGGATCTTTCTTTCCCCTCCCTGGGATGCCATAAGAAGCTCTACTCTGAATGCCTAACAGAATGCCTACCATTCAAATGTGAGGGGCATTCAGGTTCCCTGACTTAGTTTAGTTACTGTAGGATGAGTACAGTATGAGAAAACCAACGCAGGCTGCAATAGGCTGTGCAGTACTCACAGCTGTGAGATGTTAGCCATAGCCATCAGCACCAGGAGAGATTCTCCTGGTCCATGACAAGAGGTGCTCATTTGCTACAAGTACCCAAATACAGTCAGAGCCCACTCAGTGACAGCAGCTTCTGACTGAAGACTCATTCCCAATCCTGGCAAGAAGGCAGATAGGGCAGAGGCAACGGTACCTTCCATTCCCAGTACTGGTGGCAGAGAAAACTGTTTCTCAGGGTGATACTTGGAATAGAGACTCTGTATACAGAGAAACTGAGAAAGCGCTGCTGTTGTGGAAGAAGTTTATCAGAGTGTGTGGCCATGCTCTGTGACTACCTTCCTCTTATGGCAAACCACGCTCTGCTTGCTTGCTGACATGTTGATGAATTTAGCAAGTGGTTGCCTCACTAAGCTGGGCCAAAGTATCCTGTTGCTGTCAAGTGATGGAGGGCCACATCTCTCCTTGTCTGAGAGATGGGTTATCTGGTACCCAAGCGACATGCTCAGGTCCTCTCAAGGAGGATTTGAAGTTGCCCTTAGCTTCAAATGCTCCAGCTTAAGGATGACTGAAGAAGAGGATCCTCACTGCTGTGTGTGGGAAAGACGGCACAGTACTCAGCAGGGCTGTTGCAAAGTTTTTAAATTTATTTCCCTTTTTTGCTAGCAGTGAAAGAGTTCTCATAGCTAGTATCATAGCTAGTATCAATATAGAAAATTAGTAGTTGTAAGAGATGGTAGTGACATTAGGTTTTTCTGCCTCTATCACCCTTGGTCAATGAGGCCACAAACCTTACCCAGGCCACAAACCAAACAATTGCATAGAGGGATAAAAACATGTTTTGTCTTCTGGGTCAGCAGAGATTTCTGTGCCAGATCTCACCTGGCATGTGACGTACGAGAGCTTGTCCTCTGCTTGTGTCCAACCAGTATGAGAACTCCAGGAACCCATGTAACACAAAGGCTCCTTAGAGACCTTCACTTCCAAAGTGAAGCACAGCAGATGAATGAAACTGATTCGTAATGGAAATAGCAACAGTCAAGTTGGGAATGTGGCACTGCTGCATGCTGTCTCAGCTACAGACCAACAGTCCAACCTAAGAGTGTTGCACACAAAACCTTTCAGAGAGGTTGAAGGTGTGTTCTCCTCCTCTCCCTCAGGCTTCACGTGTCTCTTGGCCCACTGCTTGTATTCATGCACTCTCCTTCTTGCACTTCCTACATCTGTTCACTGCTGGTTGTGCAAAGGCCTGCTTCCCCCAGAGGTAACTTGCAGCGGCAATGGTGCAGAGCAGAAAGAGGCAGGCTTACTCCATAGACACATGGTTCCCAAAGGGGACTTATTCTGTAGACACAACTCCTATTATTTCTTTCTCTTGCCTCCTTCCTTAGCCTCCTCTCTCCCTACTCTGCTCCTCCCATTCTTCAGGTCCAGCATTCCAGGGTTCTTAGGTCTCTGGCCTCTTCCTGCATCCCTCATATATATATACACACATATATATGTATGTATGCCAGAAGAGGTCCAAGTTGGATATTAGGAAAAATTTCTTCTCAGAAAGAGTGGTTGGGCACTGGCACTGGCTGCCCAGGGAGGTGGTGGAGATACCATCTTTGGAGGTGTTCAAGAACCATGGAGATCACAGAATCATAAAATGGCTTGGAGTTGGAAGGGACCCAGAGGATCATCAAGTTCCAAAGCCCCCGCTACAGGCAGGGCCACCAACCTTCATATCTGGTACTAGCCCAGGTGATACTGAGGGACATGGTTTAGTGGGCAGTACTTATGACTGGTGGATGCTTGGACTAAATGATCTTAGAGGTCTTTTCCAACCTTAATGATTCTATAATTCTGTGAAAATTATCATTACTGTCATTATATGCATATACATATATAAAATTATCATGACTGTTATTTCACTCTTCCTGTTCCATCTTAGTAAATAGACTGTATCTCAACCCACAGGTTTTACTTCTCTTTTTTTCCTCTGATTCTCTCCTCCATCCCACGGGCAGGGTGGCACGAGGAAAAAACTGTGTTGCATTCAGCTGTATGCCAGCTTAAACCACAGCACTGCTGCTTACTCTCTGCATGGCAGTTTGCCGCAGGAAGGCCTGTGGGTGCTACTTGGGGCAGGAAGAAGCATGAAGTCTGGTCCCAACACCTCCCTTCCGCATCGGCCAGACAGCAATGGGAGGCAAGGCTCTGCCTCCAGACCACATCTCTTTCCTGTGTCTGGCACCTGCAAGTGAGCCTCAGAAAGGAGTTCTGTGTGACTTTTTAAAGTTGCCTGCATCAGGCACGCTTTTCCTTTCTTGGTTTGTCAGCATATTGGGTTGAGGAGATTGACACTCTCACCAGCCAGCTGCCAGCCACCAGGTCTTGACGAACAAAGAGCACAAATCTATGCTTACAGAGAAAAAGCATGTGCTTGGTGTTTCTGGCCAACGCCTGGGCTGTCAGTGATGAAGCCTAGATCCTTCCCAGCAGCAGTGCTTCTTACTGTAGCCCCGGGCCAGGAGGCAGGAGGGGAAGGAGGCCATTTGCTCCCCTCCCTCCCTTCCTCCTGACTCTCAGCTCCACCTGGAGCAGCCTTCCAGCCCTGAGCGACACATCCAGCTCAGTGCTGAGTCTAGCAATGCTGCTCAGCTCTCTAAGTCTGGGGAGGGGCTTCCTTCTCAAGCTAAAGATCAGAAAGCAGCACTTGGCAGGCAGTGAATGAATATTCTCCTTGTAATGTTGACTCTTATCTGCCTTGTAGCTTTCAGCTGTGCCGATCCTGTCCAAAGTAGTTGTCCTCACCTTTCTGCAACAGCAATAATTCTGCTAGGGCTCACCATCCACCAAAACGTGTTACACTGGATCATGGTTGTGTTTTGCTTCGACAGCTCAACATATATTTAGCAGCACGCTGGGGCTTCTTGCTCTCAGAGAGTCAAGAGCAAGACTCAAACCGCAGTCAGCACATGAATGTTTCTCACCTTCCTTTAAGATTTGTAAAACATCTCATCTTCCTGGTTTGTTGAAGGAACAGAGACAACATCTCTGACTTGCAAAGCATCTGAGCACAAATCACAGTAAAATAGGATAAAGCACTACAGATGACTTGCTATGCTCCTGCCCTGTATTTGCCCTCTTTCTTGGATGTCTGCGCTTGGCTAAGTTATACATTACATATAGGTTATATATATGTTAGAGCAGGTAGATCTCCTGTAGAATTTCACACCTGCTAAACAAATGGATCATTACATTTCTTACTCCTAAAATGTAGTGCCTACCTGCTCTAATGTATTGAGATCTTACATAGAGGAAATCCTAGAAGGCAGATGGAGATGCTCAAGTAAAAAGGGTGTGGACAAATAAGGCAAACTGGATGTGAAATCCCACTTTCATGAGGTGTGGTGAGAAAGCAGCAGATGTATCTTGCTGCATGCCCACTCAATGGGACAACAAAACTGTATTAGATGCTGCCTACTCTTCTTTCACTCTGTCTTTGATCCACTGCACCTTGCATTTCTCCTGGCTGGCAGCCCAGGTGTACCAGAGGGAATGGAAAGAAAAGGTTCTCAGACTTTCCTAAACAGCGGCAGATTTGAGTTCAAACACCAAATTGATTAAATTCAATCTAGGAATCAGATCTCCTGTTTTGTGGGCAAGGACGGCAGCACTGTTGTGCAGGAGATGGACACCTGTGTGGTGGTGATCTGTTCTCTTCCCTAGAGCATGAAGGAACATTAAAGTCTCCTACAGAGATGTCCCACACAACTCATGGGAGATGAGGCTGTGAATCTGGGATGCCGTGAGGATGTGGTTTCACATCATAGCCACACTAGAGTAACAGCTTGGCTCTCATTGTTTTATTCTCTGCCTTGTCCCTGACCAGTACATCGTCTGACCCTGCAGTGAATACGTGCATAGTGGTAAGCTAGCAGAAAATGTATCCCCTTTCTTATCTGGGTCAACTGACCACTGGTTTATCTTTCTGAATTGGTTGACCAAAGTCACAGCCAGCAGTAAGGCTGGCGTGAGGGGATTGGTAGTTGCAAGTGGTCAGAAGCAGAGCAGACAGAGCCAGAGGAGGTGTGTAGAGAGAACCTTAATCTGGATGTGAACTACACCCTCCACCAACCACCAGAGACTCTCCTGGTTGTCTTGTTGCTTTAGCAGATTTAAAGACCCTCACTGGATTCTGGCCCTGTATGAAACAGAAAAGGATCTTGGGAAGTGTGGAGACTTGGCCAGCTTCATTAAGGGCTGCTGCTGCACATCCAGGCTGGTTTTGTCAATATCTGATCTTCCCTCAAGAGTCTGAACTGTTTTTGCTAACACTGAGGTGTAAAGAGGGAAGTGAAAACAAGGGAGAAAGCAAAAGGCTTTCTTTTGCAGTTGTCTGATGTTTATTAGCTATTCATGTAAAGCTGTTTTGATTCCTAACAGAGAAGTTGGAGTGATAAAAATAACCACTATTAGGAAAAGAGAAAATTTCAGATAGAAGAAGAGAAAGTAGAAAAAAGCACAACAGTTGAGTAAAGCAGTGGTGGAAAGGCTCTGGATTAATTCACCTTAGGTACAGAAGGACAGAAGAGAAAAAAAGAGACAGTGAAATCTGTAATGAGCACAGGTACCTCAGCTGAGCATGATATTTATCTGTTTTTCCCTTTCTAATCATTTTCTAATCCATTATGTCAAGGATTATGGTCAGAGCTGAGAATTTTGAAAGGCTTATGTGGACATTAAGAACATAACATTACATAAGGTAATATCTCTGTTAACTAATGCTGGTTAAAATAAGCTGTAGAGCATTTGTAGACTACTGCCACTGAAAATAGCCTCAGAGAGGAAGCAGCCGGACGTTGGGATTAGTTAGACAGCCTTGGCATGTAACTTCATACTGCAGATGCAAGCAGTCTTGAAAAAAAATAGAAAATATATGTAAGAGAGAAGATATTCATCATCTGCTATTCAAAAGGACTAACTGCTCCTTTCTAGCGAGAGGAAGATGTTTGATTTACTTCATATACACTGTTCTTAGATGTGAACTCTCAGCAACTAGGTGTTTTAAATACGTGTGTGGAGGCATTTACATATACTCACATATCTACTTCCTTACGTGTACTATTTTGCCAAAATAAACTGTTGTGGGGACAATGAAGTGAAACGGTCCCATAATTCAAGTGGATGAAGGACCTGGCTTGGAATTGTGATCCTTCCATAAACAGGGCATCCTGGGCTTGTGTTACATTGCCTGGTGAGGGACCGTAGATGAAAAAACAATGTCAGGCAGATAGACATGCAAATGAAAGCTCCAGCTACAGGGTTTAAAACCACTTCATTCAAGGCAGTAGGTAAAACCATGTGCACTTCATATGAGGTGATGGGTGACTGGGTTGATAGGGGAAGCTGAAAAACAGACCTTCACTTCCCCCATACCAGTTGAGTTTTCTTCCCAGTCTTAAATCTGAGGTCATGATTAATGATTTTGGGAACTTCATAACTAGTGACTGAGAAAAGTCCTCTTTGAGAGCATCAGAGAACGGCTATTGCAGGACAGATTTACTCTACAACACCTATTAGATTATCTAGAAAATGTACCACAGGCAGAGGAATTCTGTTTGGAGAGCCATTAGAACCCCAGAAATGCTGTCATAAATTTGAGGATAAACTACAAAGCCAGTCAGGTCAAAAGGTTGAAGGAAGTTTCAAGGTTGTGGAGCAGATGTAGTGAAAGTGAACAACTGAGAACAACCCCAAAACTGCAAGTTTTGTACTTCTGATTCACACCTTCCTCCGATAAGAAACCAGCAGGCATTTGTGCCTGATGTCTCTATGAAGATAGAACAGATCTAACACATAGCCTTGGTGGCAGAGGCTATTCAAATAAGGCTTCCCTTACTTGAGAGGCTCATGTAAAAATTGAACAGGTAACACCTCCTTGCTACTTCATGCTGAAATTATCAAATCTTGGAAGAACTGAGAGAGGATTCCCATGTGCAGCTTATTTAGAACCCCCTCGAGAGCCCCTGGATGCTCAGAGCAGCAAGGTGCCTTCAAGACACTGAGGTCTTATACAAAAATGAATACTGCTCTGGGTTCTTAAAAAAACAGGCTGGTTTACCAAGGAGTTGGCACTGATGGTGTTGTGGCCATGCGAGGCCGTTGTGACTGCTACAGGCTGCCTTCAATCTTCATGCTTAAGCTTTCTATTGTGCTGCTCTGCTTTGAGGCCCAGATGGTTCATGAGGTCCATTTTCCAAACCTCAGCAGAATAATCTTTGCTCTCTCCTCCTAGCTTTTCAATGCTCTTTGCTTACATACTGGGCCTCTTTCCCATTTCTTGGATGGGTATCCAAGAGGTGATGCAAGAATGATGACAAGTATCCCACCTGCACTGTCACCTTCTTATCTTAGGATCTCAGTACTTATGGATGCCTTCCTCTTTCTTCTGAGCCTCAGTTATCTAGGCTTGAATGCAGAAGACTCCTGCCAGCACCTCCATTGCCATGCCTATGGCTTGTGGTAGCCTGTAGCTGGCACCCATCTTCTGTGCTGTTGGCCTCTCAACACTGAGCCCTGGCCAGGCTCTGTTCTCCATTGCAGATCAGGTCAGATCCTGCCAGCCTGTCATCACCTGGGTCTGTTTTTCTTTAAATATGATCTGTGCATTGCCACAGTTTGCACTTGTCTTTCACCAACTTGCTGTTGCTTTCCACACCTCTGTACCATGTTAATCAGTGATTTGCAATCCACTGCTGACCCAGGAGTCAAGCTGGTAACTTGTACCTCCTCTGTCATTCAAGCTCCCAGGGAAGCCAGAGGATGCTGACTGGCCACTGCCACCAGGCAGTGATACATGCAGGGAATACTAATTCACAACCAAAGACATCTCCTGCTCAAACTCACAAATGCACAAGCTTCCCCTCTTTCTGCACTGACATCTCCATTGTCATAGGTTGTCCCTGTATCCCATAAATGTCTGTCCCTTTCATCTCTCTGCAATTCTCCACTCTGATCACAGCAAGGTAGTGCTAAAAAGAATGAGTAGGTAGTATGACTGATCTCTGTAGGAGAACACATAGACTGTTCAGCTTACAACCTCATGATGCTGTGGGGGATTTAGTGATCTTGGCCCTGCCCTTGTGGGTCTGCACAGGAACCACTTGTGCTGCTGGTAAAAGAGGCTAAAGGGGAAAACTAGATTAAAAAGAGCCCAGAATAATTTTGTGACCTCCCAGATCTGGGGACACTGACAAATTGCTTGTCTCTGGGAATTCTAGCTAGTTTCTGCTCAAAAGTTTTTTACTTAAGCTGAAGCGAATGTGTCTCAGCAGGTGGGATTTGCAAAGCTACATGAAAACCACAGTGCTTTCTATTCTTGAAACAATGCTATTTTTAACAGAAGACTTAAAAATGGTACTCAGAGCTCAGTCACCAATATTTCCTCCTTTTCCATTTACCCTGAAACTCATTTTCTTTGTTCCTTCTTGTTCTATGGTTCACTCTCAACTAGTTGGAGAACTGCTGATTTCCCTTTTTTGCCAAATGAGTCGTCTCCTGTACAGCTAGCTCATCTACCAGTTGCAGGGTTTTCCTCTTAAGACTTTAGTTATAGCACCAAAACTGTCACGCTCAAAAATTTCTCACTGCATCCGTGTGCATCTTTGACGTGTTTGTGAGCTCATTCTTCTATCTACTAAATTTCCTACTGTGTTTTGTCCATATCCTCAGCTGCCACCTCTTCCAACCCTTTGTACATCTTGTTAATGGCTAAACCCTCGAACATCTCATCTGAGGGCTGGGACCCATAGACTTTACACTAGAATGCATGTGAAAACACCCGCCACTAAATATTCCCCACAGTGTCCTTTTTTATGGATAGGGAAATCATGCATTTTTTCCAATAAATCATGTTCTGAATTTCCCACTTCTCTTCATTCTCGTCACTCCAGTAAGACCCTACTGGCCTATGCAATAATATAACACACTTTACTTTCCATATATGAGACTCAATACCGAATGCTCTGCGTTTATGGACTTCAGGTCCACTGTGTGATATTTGGTTCCTGGAGAATATTTTTGCCATATGTTCTGCTCCACCAAAAGACATCAACAATGGCTGAACCTTAGGTGTGTCTGATAACGTGTATCTGCACTGCATACCCTGCTATAAAAATGGTCATAATTCATGAAATTGGATAAGATTCTATCAAACCTCGTGTGCTTTATAGAAGGCATCTGTAAAGATGACAGTATTTCTGCCAACATGATGAGATCCTTGACTACTTCCTCCTCCAATGCTTTGATATATTTCCAGCACAGGAGACATTGTTAAGAAAAATAGTGTCCCTTATGTACACAGTCCCCAAAGTTGATTTAAAGCAGTGATTTTTCATATAGTGAGGCACATTCATGGAGGAGGCAGTAACATGTGATAGAGGGACATGAGCAGGTGTCCAATCTGCTAAATGCAACCACAGGAACCTTAGAGACAGGGGCAATGTGGAGATATTCAGATGCTTTTGGATAGGTTACCAAGTCTGCACAGGGAAGGAAAAGGGCTTAAGTCAGGTGGGAATGGAACAACAACATGTATTAGTTTCAGCACAGAACTGCTCATTGCTTTAGCTAACTACACCCCGTAACACACTGAAAACACAAAGAGTATAAAGAGAAGGCAAACAAAACTGGAGCTTGTCTGAGCTCAGGCAGTCATGAACATCAGCCACAGAAATTTGTCCTCATGCTGCTGCAGCTGTCACTCCAGCCATGCTGTGCTGCACCGGCACCAAAACTGCTAACATGATCCCCACAAATCATGGCTGAGTTTTGCCACTGCAGCCAGAGAGAGCTGAAACACTGCCCAATGCTACCTGTGTGCTCATGATAAGGCTCTAAATTCAGCATCCCCCTAAGAGGCGTGGAAAATGCAGAACCTGAAAGAGTCATCTGCAGTTTCAGGCAGAAACCTCTACAGAAGAGGTGCTCAATTCATACTCTATTTGTTTAAATGTAGTGTCATTTGCACAGACTATGGAAAATTCCTCAGTAGAAAACAAGCCTTGCCTATTAGCTGTGAAAGAGCAGGAAAAGGGTCTTTTTTTTCTTCAGATGAAGTTATTGGAAGCTGAGGAACTGCTTGTGTGGATGTGGTGTCTGGTCTAAATAGGATCACAGGAAAAATAAGTTAAAACTGAGTCTACATGCACATTGGTCTTTGGCAGAGTATCAAGCTTTACATCAAAACTTCTGTGAGAGCCAGTATCCATAACTTGTGGTGTTTTCTCTTGCAACATAAAGGAAAAGAATACCTGGGGAGAGTTACCAGAGAGATGAAAAGCAACCAAGAATATCCTATGAGAAACTAAATCTGGGAAACAAACTTCAGTTTGATCTAGCATGGCTCTTTTAGGATGCTTACCCTTTGCTAAATGCAATTTGGCATAGGAAAGATCCACCCTGACTTCAGAATCTCTCAGAGCAAAACTAAGTTCCCTTCAAGTCTTAGAGGGAGGAGCTCAAACTGATTCATTTTGCCCACATGCCAACGTGGTGCCAACTGTTACCAACCTGTGACTCAATCACAAAATTTGTTTTCTCCTTAATGCTGCAGCTTCACTAAATGCAATGGCAGAGCAGCTTTCATTTCAATGCAAGAGAACAACACTGAGCTTGATCAGCATTTTTAATGCCTCCGAAAAACAAGGCAAATCTCAAAATGTTTATTGGAAAAAGAATTATCTCAACTTAGTCTTGATATTCCTCTATGCCAGTGATTAGCAGAACTGTGTGAATAAGAGATGGAGAAAAGAAAGGAAGTTTGTATACCTGATCAGTCACTATACATCAGCAAATAAACACGATAAAATGCCTGTCTTGCTTTTCTGTCTGTGAAAGAATGAGTGGAAGGTCTGGGTGTGAATTCTCATTATGGTCTACCAAAAGAAGCCCAGCAATGACGATGGTGCTATTGGCATTTCTAAAGTAATTCAGAATGTATGCCTCATGCACTGCAGTGACCAAATCAAATCCCAGCAGCCTGGATCCTACCACAATATTTCAGTCTTACTTATCACTTATTTCTGATTGGAACTAATTCTTTTTGTACGAAAGGACTGTGTTTTGTTTAGGAAAGGAAATCTGTAAGAATAACAGGTAGCAAAGACTCCATAACTGCAGTGAACTCTAATACAAAAACCCAACAGCACTTTATCATAGCAATCACATGGAGTTTTAGGCTGTGAAACATCAATGAAGTCTACATCTCTGAAACACAAATGCACAGTATGGAGAAGCAGCAACAAAGCAAAGAAAGCAAAACGCTGCTGAGCAGAAACCTTGTCGCAGTGCCAGCAATCACTTACTTCTTTTCTGTTCCTGGCTTTCACAGAGAAGATGGTAAGGCGCTCTGACCCGAGCCGTACTCACAGGCTGCTCTGTAGGGACTTCAGGAAGTTGCCTACGATACTGCGTAGTCATAAGAGTCATGGGCTTAAAGAAAGTACACTGCTGACGACTTCATCAGGGTGCAAGTGTCACTTGTAGCTAGGTGCATGGTTACAGACGGGAGAGTGAGTGGAATCCCCTAGCCTTTAGAGTCTTGGTTCTGTCATTACTTGAGGTCGTTGTAAAGAGGCATCTACAGTAACTGCATTGGGAAGTTCTGCTCCTGAGAATATCCTGAAAGACAAGAGGTAGAAGAATGTATTTACTACTTACTGTAAGTAGAGGACACTCAGAAAGGGGAAAATACAAAAGGTCAGGACAGAAAAATGTGGCATTGGTGGGAAGTTAGAGGAATAAATAGCATGGTGCTTGTGGGTCTGTGTCAGCACAGCCCCCAGACTGAGGGCTGTGACATTTCTACTGATCAGAGCACACAGATTATGGGAGTTTCTACAACACTGCTGCAAATTCAGAGGTTTCAAAAAGTCCTCTGAAGCAGTCTGTTCCATTGGATGTCCTCTGCATTGCCTTTAGACACCAAGCAGTGCCCACACACACTGCTGCCCTTCCACCAGGGGCTCTTGCATGCACAAGATCTGTTCTGCATGGCTGCTGCTTTTTACCAGCTAGCAGCTCAGAAACCACAGCTGCATTTTAGTAGTGAGTCTGTGAGAAGGGCACAACTTCCTGCCCTGCTGTGATGAATGAGGCAGCACAGCCTTCTTTGGAGGTGTTTGAGCTGTTGCTCTTTGGCTCCAACCTCCATTTAATACATCCTTGTTATGTCAGGCAACCTTGGGCTCTGCTGGGAACATGTGGCTGTGTCATGAAGAGCTGATGGCTAATGAAGGAAGCAGAGACCAACCCATGCAGTCAGGAGAGAAGCTAGGAGAAAAGAAACAAATTTTACACAAAACAAACATTAATTCCTTAACAAAGGAATTAATTTCTTTCAAATTCAGCCATTTGTACGGTGGTGGGAAAATGTAGGTTTAGCTCTTGTAACTGCTAGGCTTCATTTGTGACTAGGAACATCATTTCTTGGACCCTGTCCTTGGTGTATACCCAACATGCCATGGACAATACAGTGTTGGGCTCTCAGGCTCTGGCAGAGAAACAGGCTAACTGCAATAGGCTCTCATTTCTTATATGTATGGTGGAGATAATACATATCCTGGGTGTCACAAGTCCATTCAGCTGTATACATACGAAAAAAGTTAGGTATTTAATTGGATGAGAAGCCCAACAGAAGAGGGTGGTGATATGAAGAAAAAGCTATTCTGTTTCCAGTGATGCTAGAATGGATTATGCCACCAGATGCTTACTGACTCCCACTGACATAGATGTGAGGATATCCAAATAAAAACACATACGCATTTGCCAGCAAGATATTTTGGTGACACAATGAAAGTTGTGTGGTTGTCCATAGAGAAATGGAAGACAACACCTCTCTGTGCTCTTAAATATTCCATATGGACTTAAAAAACATTACTGCTTAGAATCACTGCTTCTTCATGTATGGCCCAAATCAACATTACCCACAATTATTGCCCTAGCAAGTTGAGGTCAGATGTCAAGATTTCACATTCAAGATACTTTCAAAAGCTTTTGACATGATCTTCAGTGACTGGAGATGAGAACAGAGACATGGGTGGCAAAAACAAACCAAACATTTCAAGTAAGTTTAGTCTGTGTTCCACAGAGATAACACAAGCAGTACAGCAATATAAATTTTGGCCTCAGATGTATTGTACTGCTGTCGTGTTCAGGCAGAATAAAGATCTGATAAAGAACCATTTATAGCAGAAAGCAGAAACCCTCTGGCCTCCATCTAAATTCAACTGAAGTAAATGGAAACATTTCTTTGCACTTTGATGAGTTTAGATAGGTCACTTTGAGCTTATTTCTTTCTGCCTTTTAATTCCTGGGTGCTATTAAGACAGGCACTATGTTTACACAGGTTGAACTTCATATAAGGTGTCTTCATATCATCTTCCTATTGGTGTACCAAGGCTATCCAAAGTATAGGAAAAGAGTCCAGCCTTTGTTAGCTCACTGCTGCGTAGCATAGAACTTTCTTGAGAGTTTTGCAGTACTACATTAGAGAAAACGATTGTGCATCGTTGATCAGAAAACAGAAATAACTACGTGAGACTGGTGGGGTTCAGTGTCTTTGAAGGACTTTCAGGCTGAGTTATTCTCTCCCCATTTTCGTTCAGAAACTCCTGAGTAGTTTCTGGTAGAATATTTGACATTTCTCTGTTCCACTGCAGATGAAAATGCTCATTGTTAGTGTTATCTTCCCCTCATCGTGACCTAAATTAAAAATAGCAAGAACCTACGAATGAAAAAGACCTCAGATTCCCTCTCTGTTCTACCTCCCCATGAACCACACCAGGATAGCAACGGCCAAAGTGAGGCTCAGAAGCACAGAGAGCTGCTGAGCTCTGTGTCTCTCTGACCAAGCACAAGGTGGAGATGTCTCAGTGAACAAGTCTCCCTGCACAGATATGACACACCTATTGTACCAATGAAGAGCCTCAGCAGCACCAGATCTGAACACAGTTTGGATGTGACAATGGCTGTGATGTCACTGGGCATCACAACCTGTCACAGGAACAAAACCTAGGAATGCAGGTTTTTTTGCGCCTGATATCAAGATTGATCACACGTAAGATCCCTCAAGCAAGATACTGTGGGATGGGCAGGGCAGCTCCACTCCACCTTGTCAATCAGGCCAGATAAGTGGCAAAAGAAGTGGTGTGCCTTTTCTGGTTTCTTAGGCACATGCACACAGAAACCCTCCTTTAGTGCTGATGGATATGAAACACAGAAGTGTCAGCTGCTGAGATTTCTAATGCACTGATTTTTTTTTCTAAGTGTGATGTGTGCAGTGCTGCCATAAGGTGGGATGACATTGATGAATTGCTTTTGCTTTGTCAATCTGCATAAATGCCTGCCTCCCACACCTGTGCTTTAAAGCTCCACTGATTTTGACTCACCTACTTCTGTAAATTGTAGAAATCTGCCCTTCCTCAGCCTGCACTGATGTGGCAATGTATGCCTGGGGGGTGGAAATCTGTAAGTCCTGTGCCTGATCATGACCTCCTCAAGCAAAAGTCTCACCCTGAACAGCAAAGCCCTGTTTGGTTTGGCAGTCCTACGTCTGCAGGCACTGGGATTAATGTATGCCATGGCAAAACTCCCTGGCAGTGTGCAGTTAATTGTCACGCAATGCGTTTTGGAGACCTTTAGCTTTACTTTTGGCTTTACTTACTTTTCCAGGGAAATAAGAGGTTTGCCTTTCGCACAGTCAGAGTAAAGAGGTCTCTATGTGTCCATGGGGTTCTCAGGAGGAGATAAGATGCACTACTACCTTACAGTAGGTAGTACAGTAGGTACAGCAGCCTCACAAGGAGACACTACTGCAGCCTAAGCTGAAGTCAGTGAATGTGCTGCAGCAAGAATGGGTTTGGCTGCACATTCCCAGACCTTACAACCCACCCATGTCATTATTTCCTATGGTTTGAAGTGCCATTAAAAAAAAAAAAGAAAAGGAAAAAAAAAGAAGGCAGCTGAAAACTATAAATAGATGTAGATAGCAAGTGGGGACTGCAGCCCGAACTGCTGAGCATGATGTTGGTGCTGCTGCTGTGCTTCCAGGTGGGCTGGAGCCCTCTGACAGATACGTTTGGGTTGTTTTTTTCTTGTTGTTTTGATTAAACACCTTCTTATTCTAAGAAATGATAACACCCCCAGGGTGAAAAAGGTTACTGCTGTCTGTGTTGTGCTGCAAAAGTGGCTCAAAGCACAGGCATTTCTGTTTTTTTACAAAGTCAGAGAAGCAGAGCCTGAATTCTGCTCAGCCCTGGCAGACAGAGGGAAGAATCAATTGAATGTCTATGACACGGTCTGATCTGAGCAACCAAGTTTATCCTGTGGTGTAAATATAGAGAAATTCAAGCTGCTTTTGCACCTTCTATACACTGTGTTGTAATTTCAAATCTGTGTTCCTCTTTTTTTGTGTGTGTTTGTTTTGTTTCTCCTTGGAAGGCATCTAAGAAAGAGTGAAATGATGAACCTGCAGTATGTGAGTACCACTCAAGGGAATGGTTTATGAGGAGGCTGGACGTTTTCATGTGGCTACCCAAAGCTCCTCTGTGGTCCTTTTATATTTGTCTGCTATATCTTAGGTTATAGAGAAGCTATATTTCAACCATGAAATTGGTATCATCAAACTTGTCTACTGGTTTGAAAACTCCAGGGAGGTGAACAGCCCAAGGACACGCAGAAGGGATCTGGGATCAGCGACTCAAAGACCTCAGCTGTATATCCCAGTGGATTTTCCCTCCTGTTGCTGATTTGCAGCAAGGCTTGGCAAATTATAGACACTTGATCACCTCTTCCTTGTGTGCTCAGGGAGCATCCCTGCAGGCTATCTATGGCAAAGACCCCATCAGACCAGCTCAGAGGGCTGTTCTATGGACTCTGAGGGTGAGTGGCTTTTAGGAAGATTGTCAGGGAAATTGCTCCTGAGCTGACCTGCACTGGCAGGCTCCCCTGGCACAGATGTGTTGGGTCTTCACTGCTGAGGGGCACCTTGGAGAAATGCAGCAGGCATTTTGCAGGGCAGAGATAACACTGAAAATAGTAACCTACAAATGGTTTGATTTACCAGTTAGCATGTGCAGGAGCTGGAGTGTAAGTGTCACAGGAAAAGGATGGAGGAGAAGTGGGAGGAAAAGGGCATGGGGACAACAGATCTGTGGATTTCATTGGGCATAGGGCTTCCTGTCCTGGATTTTCTCCTGAGCATGATGCATTGTGGACCTCTCTGATCACATATGAACGCTGAGGATGCAAGTGCTTTGCTTGAAAGGAAATGTTCTTATTTATTTACCAAGAAGGGCAATTTGCATCATTTCGGTGTTCCACTACACTAGGAACTCCCTTGTGCATCTATATGGTTGGAAATACAGTGGGTATGCTAGCTCTTATCTAAAGCAAACAATTCCCTGAGCTGAAAATCCGAACTTCAGCAGCTCCATGTAGTGGAGAAGTGGTTGCAGAGCAGGCACATGGAGTTGTTCCCCTTGTGTTCCATTTCTCAGACTTTCTCAACAGCTCCTTTTGCACGAAGACCTCAGATGTCTCTGTGACTTTCCTGCAAGGCAATCCCTCCAATAATGTCAGCCTTAGGAGGCAAGAGGGGACATATCTCTGCCAGCAGCATGTAGCTCCATAAGAACACCATGGGGAACCTGCCATGGGAGAAACCCTTGCATGTACAGAGTCCATACAGGGAGCTGGCAGCAATGAACAGATATATATGAAACATGGATGTGGCTGAGGAGGGTTCAGCCATCCCAGAAACCTGGTGTATGCAAGAAGAAAGTGTCAGAGCACTTGTCACAGCACAGTGTCTTGAATCATAGGATCATAGAATCATTTGAGTTGGAAGGGACCATTAAAGGCCATCATGTCCAACCTCTCTGCAATGAACAGGGACACCCACAGCTCCATCAGGTGCTCAGAGCCCCATCCATCCTTACCTTGAGGGATGGGTAGATGGGAGAGGCCCCTTCCAGCTGCTGCTGCTGAGCTATTACAAGCAATTTACTGCTCTGAAGAAAGAAAAGAGCCTGACTAAGCCAGAAAAGTCCCAGATAGTGTCAGAAATAACAAGTATGGACTGCCTTGAGATTTCTAGGTATGCATGCACACTGAGGAAAAAAATCAAAGCTTTTCCCTTCCTTTCCAAACAGCTTTTCAGTTCCTTTTAACATCATAAAGACAGAACAGAAAAATTCACTGGAAATCACCCTTAAAAATGCTGACTTTTGGGCTCTGTTACTTTTTTTTTTTAGTATAAATAATTCTTCTCTTAAATTCAACTTCCTGAAGACACTTAGGCTTGTGTTCAGCAGTTTCCATTCACTTAAACAATGAATTTATAGCCTTCCTAACATGATTTCCACAGCCTACTTGGTGCTGGGATCTTATTTCTTTGAATAAGCAACCATGTTATGTGGAAAGACTCTTTAACATTGCAAAGCATCCATTCCATCACCTTTTCTCCTGAGGTTCTAAGAACTATCTAGCTATCTAAGGTTCTCCTAAGCTTCAGTCACTTTGCAAATAGAGAATATAAGGAACAATAAATGGTAAATACTATACTATAAATGGTAAAATGATAAATACCAAATAATGGTGTAACTTCACATTATGCTGGGATGGTACAGGTGTATTTCAATGCATGGTGCTGGAAAAGAGGAAATCTGGCTGCCCTACAACCTGCAATGCACAGAAGTGACATCTGAGTTTGCTTTCTTAGAGTGAGCTTGCAAAGTGGAAGCAAAGCTCTTTGCACTCCAGGCACAGGATGCTTTTGCATTAAACTGCGCAGCCTCAATGTGTGGAGAAATGCAAATATCTGATAATTTTCCATCAGCTCTGGTACAGTATGTGACCAGAAAATGAGAAGGAAACAGATACAACTGAGTGCTGAACTGATCTTGTGGGCTCTTTTCACTGGTCTCATCTTTGCATCAGCTGTGTTAACTGCTTACACTGAAGATATTTTGAGATGAAGTGGCAAAAACCCACTGTATGAAACTCAGATTATTGCTGCATATTAAAAAATATAGAGATATCTACCTTTAACAAGCATGCAGAGAACTCTCAAAACTCTGCAGGAATCAAAAGCAGGGCTCCAGCTGACTTGGCTGGGGGAAGTCAGTCACAGTGTGCTGCCAGTGTTGCTCAGATCCCAGCAAATAGAATCTCTTGTAAGAGAAAGGCAGCTTGCACTCCAGCTGCAGAAATGGATCAAAATAACTCATATCAGGCTTCCAAGTGCCAGGTACCAAAGAAAACAGTAATACAGGCATACCCACCAAAGTCTGATTTTCTTTTTGCTACAGAGGACCCCTCATGCCTCATTACCTCAGGTCACAGAATCACAGAATTGTAGGGGATGGAAGGGACATCTGGGTATCATCCGCTAAATCAGGTTCCCTACAGTAAGTTGCACAGGAAAGTGTCCAGGTAGGTTCTGAATATCTCCAGAGGAGATTCCACGACCTTGTTCCAGTGCTCTGTCACCCACAGAGTAAGGAATTTCACACAGAGGGTGGTGAAGAACTGGAACAGGTTGCCCAAGGAGGCTGTGGATGCCCCATCCCTGGAGGCATGCAAAGCCAGGCTGGATGTGGCTCTGGGCAGCCTGGTCTGCTGGTTGGCAACCCTGCACATAGCAGGGGGTTGAAACTAGATGACCATTGTGGTCTTTTCAACCCAGGCCATTCTATGATTCTATGATTCTATGAATTTCTTTCTCGAGTTCCCATGTTCCAGTTTATGCCTGTTGCCCCTTGTCCAATTCCTAGGCACCACCAAAAGAGCCTGACCCCATCCACCTGGCTTCTGTCCCTTAGATATTTACATTTATAATGATAAGAAGTTTTCAGGTGCCCTGAAGAAATCTGACTTTGCATGACTGCAGCCAGGCAGTGCCTTTCCTCAAATCTTCTTTAAAGACCAAAGAAACCAGCAGATGCAGCAGAAGCATAAGCCACCAGCCTCCAGTTTCCCCACCATGTGTGATTTCTGTTATCAACCTTTCACTTTATGTGTAAGCTGATATCTGTGGTCTCAGCCTGCTGCCTGGTAGACTTAGTGAGACATACACCTATCCTTGTGGTTTCCAGTATTATTTGTAGTGTTGCAGTTCATGCCCTGCTGTATGGATCTGATGCCCCTTGCTATGGGCTATGTGTAAAACTAACATAGAGGGACACCAGGATGCTGCAGGCTTCAGTTTAACATAGCACCTAAATGTTAGTGGGCACAGCTCCAGGAGGAGGGGTATTCTGACATCAGTCTTGTTCCAAAGGAGAAGGCTTAGCTCTTTAAAAAGTAAACAACAGGACAATTTTCTGCCATTTCAGTGAGAAGAATTGGCCCAAGCAAGGGTCTGACTAATGCCAGAGCTGGCATAAAGTCTGTGGCAGAAATCTGCTCTTCTGGCTCAGCTGCCTCCAGCTTAGGTCAGGCTGAATCACGTGCTTAAAACATTTTGTGACTTTGTGACTAATCGCAATGCCATTAGATCTGAGCCACTTTAGCAAGTAGACCTCTGTTAGAACAGTGGGATCCCTAGTGGCTATTGCTGTTAGCACCTGGTAGTGCAGTTTCAAAAAATCTGCTTTCTTGATTTGCTGCTTGATGGAATGGCAGCCTGGGGTGCTTCTGCTAATTTTGTTACTTTGAAATTTTAATGCATAGGATCATAGGATCATTTGAGTTGGGAGGAACCCTTAAAGGCCATCTGGTCCAACCCCCCTGCAGTGAGCAGGGACACCCACAGCTCCATCAGGTGCTCAGAGCCACATCCAGCCTGACCTTGGCTGTCTCCAGGGACGGAGCATCCACCACCTCTCTGGGCAATGTGTGCCAGTGCCTCACCACCTCTATTGTATAGTGGATACCTGACCTAGAATTTTTCCTCCCACTAGAGCAGGTTGCTTTGAATGCCTCCAGGAAGGGAGCATCCACATCCACACACATTATGTCACGATGATCTAAAATTTTTGCACTTACTCCTACCAAAAATATTTCCTCCCATGACACCTTCTTTTACCTCCCTGTTAGAGAGAGGCCTTAATAGAAACATCAGTGGACAACAAAACATTAAATAATCATTGAATTACGCCAAAATCCTTTTGAAAAATACTAGCAGCTTGGTGGTATTTACTCTTCAAAGTCTAATCCATTATTTCAGAGTGAAGAGAAGCAACCTATTGTAGCTAAGAAACTTACTGAGCTCAATCACAAAATTGCTTGAAAGGCAGCATACATTATAAGGTGAATTATTTCTTAATCCAATAAGTAATTTATAATAGCCTAAAATGAAAAATCAGATTCAATCTGCTGTTGGCCTTTTTTGGTAACCACCAGTTTACAAATAGCCCCTACTTCCAAAAGACTATTCCGTGTCTGACGCTAAATTTCAGTTCACTTTATTTTGGCATATCTGGGAGGAGTTTGTTTATTGTAAAACTGCAGGGAATTTCCAGATGGAAAGGAGGAGTCAGTACTTACAAAGCTGAACTCTGAGCTTTTCTGCTTAGCCTTGTTTTTTTCTGAGAAGAAAAAAAAAGGAAAACAACAGTTCCCTTCTACTGGTGCTTTTCATCTGGCTGTGTAGGTGGTATGTTCACGTAATAGTCTGATGGAGATTAAAGGAAGTGAGAGTGCTACATATCTTTTATCAGCAGGGGGAATCCCAGCTCCTTAAAGAGCGTGTGCAACTAGACGTGAGTAGCATCATTACGGGGTTCAAAAGATAAAACCAGCCCAAACAACCTCCTTCTCCCCAGACCTTCTCTAGAACTCCAGCAGGCATAAAACTGGGGCAGGTCCTTGACTGGGGATGTTGATGCTGGCTTTGGAGTGTGGTCTCTGTGCCTCACAAGCTGCTTGCTTCGCTCCGTTGCTCTTTGTTGAGTTCAAAGACATCCTGCTGGGTTGAAGCATCTCTCACAGAGAACTGCATGGCATCACTTTGGAGACATAAAGAATGAAGACCACCAGTCCATGGTGCATCTGGCCACTTCCCATGGTGTTTTGTCCCAGTTATCAAAGACTGTCCCTGAGAAGGGCCTCCTTTATTATAGTCAGTGTGTCTGGATTCCGCAGAAGAGTCTGACTCCACACCATTCATATGTAAGGAGTACACCTGTCTCATACCAAAGGAACACACCTATTTCAGCCTTCTCACCTAACGTAAAGAAGTTTTTAGCTCCTGGTATTTTCTTCACAAGTGAACTCCAGGTATAACCCTTAGAATGCTTTCTCAGTAGAGACACAGACAGCTAACATGGACCCACCTTTTGCAGAGCCCACATCTAAATCACACAATTTCCTTAGAAATCATGCTTTTTGGGGGGTTGGACTCAATGATCTCTACAGGTCCCTTCCAACCCCTACAATTCTGTGATTCTTTTCAACATCTGAGATTCAGGAAATGAGAAACCTTCAGCTAAACCCCTGATTGTCATCTTTTTCTTCAGCATGTAGCTATCCTACCACTGTAGTTCTTGTCCTCCCATCCAGTGGGGAGTATCCAATTGTGCCTTCTGGTTCCTATGAGGTTTTGGGTTGTTCTGGAAAAGGTGTGGTGAAGGGATAGGGGAGTGTAAGAAGGTGAGGTTTGTGCCTCTTCCATCCAAAGCAAGGCCAAGTGTATGGAAAATGTATTTATAAATCAGAATGAAAGTGGCTGGGGAACTGACCCAGCAAGTGGGGAACTTAGAGCTCAGCTGGAAGTCCCAGACGTGGTGCTGGGGCTATTTTTGTCCCTTGGTGTGCCAGATCTAACAGAGAATGAGTCCTGGCAGTGGGGCCCAAAGCACAACCGCTGCCTGCACACCCACCAAAGGCTAATGGCCATGCTGGACTGTTAGCAAAGGATGCAAGAAACAAGTCTTTTTTGTGTGTGCAAATATTTGTGCAATCAGCCTGCACACACACACAGTCACAGAGGGCCGAGCGGTGATTTAGCAGTGATGAACAAAGACTAAAGCACATAAAAGGCTGAAGAGCAGTGCAAGCCCTGAGCCTCGCACGGGTGGCTGTTTGCTCTGGCCTCTGAGCTGCAGGTAGCTCATGGATTCCCTTCATCAGATTGTTCTGAAGGATGCACGGAAGAACCGTGGAGATGTGGCACTGAGGGATGTGGTCAGTGGGCTGGGATTGCACTAAACAATCTTAAACATCTTTTCCAACCTTAATGATTCTATGAAATTTCTCCCTTCTTCAGCCCTCATAGCACTTATGGGAAACCTTCAGTGTTTTACAGGATACTGGGTTGTTCCATGGAACAGCACACAATGCCTTTGGAAACAGATTCCACCACTTCTAGTCCAGTATCATAAAGGTTGGAATCAGTTTGGTAAATGAATAGTTTGGTTCTTCAAAAGATGCTGATGACCATTTTCTGCATTCCCGTTCTTAGCTCACAGGTATGTGCATCTGTCACTTCTGTTTGCCTGTACTTGCACAGTTCATTCTCTTTACACTTTTGGAGTATTGATACATTATGAGCATTTCTTCCTTCTTTCCTCCTCTTCTTCTTCTTCTTCTTTTTTTTATTAATGTCACTATTAATTTTACTGCATCCTCCTAATGATATCCCTGCAAAAGCTTTAACTTTCTTCACAGACATTAAAATATAATCTTTCTTTGCTCCATTCTGTTTCCAGATAGTTTTAATTTCACTGGCCATTTCTTACATTCAGTTGCTTCTATTTTATATTGATTGGCTCATTTATCCCTTCTACATGTGATAGATTGTTTTTCTATTTCATATCTATTCCTTCACCTCATTCTGAACCAGGATGAAATTTTCAGCATGTTCCGTGTGCACTGTTGACTTGGAAATCCTGATTTTTTGACCACGTGATAAACTCTTTATCAAAGGATTCAACTTGAATTCATATTTTTCTGCCCATATTTCTTTCTGTTAGTGAATCTGGATAATAACTTTCCTTGAGTTGGAGAACTTAACTTCTTAACCTTGAGTGATTAGAGCATCCAGTGCAGCAAACAGTCAGGTCACAATCACGGTGGCTGATATTTGGAGGGCATCAAACTTTCCATCCAGCAATTAAGGTCATGATAATGAATGATCTCACCAGGGATTTAGTACCTGCTCTGTTAGAAATTTCACCTGTATCACCTAAATGCTGTTTTTCTATTGGCTGCATGCATCTTTGGTATACATCCCACTCTGAAGCCCTCTATGCATACAGGATTTGTACTTCCACAAACTGGACAAGAATTCAATGAATTATGGGTTTAAGGAATAATTCTTCTTGATCTTCTTCCCTTGCCTGACATCTGTAGCAGATTTTTCTCTAGATGTTCTTCCTCTTCTACACAACTTCTTATAAACCTGATTTAGCAGCAACTCACAAGCTGATAGCTATGATATAGAAAACCACTACTCTCTCTGCCCTTCCTTATGAACAATTTTATTACTAAAATTGGGGAAGTCACTTCACCACCTCTCAAAGGCATCAATTGCATCAAATGCTTTCACAAGTAATGGAACTTCTTATTTGTCTCAGCATGTATCAGCTTTCTAGCATTGATATAAATGAGTAAAAGTTCTCATTTTTGTCCTCACTTGGTCCAGCTGAGTTGCTGTCTGCATGCAACGTTGTGTGACAGCCACCTTCTCAGTCACTGTCTCTAGTGCAGCTCTGTATTTGCTCTGCTGAAAACAGGTAGGTATGTGACAGCCATTTCTTTTTCTATTCCTGATGTAACTCTTCTTCCTAAAGAATAAAAGACAAGCAAAACAAAACCAGATTGCCTCATACCTAATGTGCTGGCTGCCTACTGCTTATTCCCAAGTCATTCTGCTTTGCCTTCATGTATCAAGCTAGCACTCAAAATCACCACCTCTTTTTTTTGTTCATGCTGTTATTTCCTATCAGTTCCAGGTGTGAGAACAAAAAAGATCTGAATGCTTATGTGAGAATAGCTAGTTTTAGGAATTTTCAGGATGAATTTTGCTGATCTGTAGGCATTCACATGAATACCTACAAGTAGACTGACTCTAAAATGCTCACGAGTCACATTGCTGTTACAGTAATAAAAAATTAAGTGTCAGCTATAATATCTGGGTCAAGGGAAGGTGCTTGTGAGACAAGCTGTGGTTTTGAGAGTGCCTTACAAGAAGGTAAGAGGAAAGGGAGGGCATGCCACTAACAGTGATTGAACATGGAATTGAGAAAGGGAGAAATACAATAAGCCAACAAGCATCCCACTGTGGTGGCCAACAGCATAGCTCTGGATGCCAAGTCCTGGCTCTCATTTTGTAACAGGATGGTCAAGAGAAGTCGGGACTTGACCACATTGAGAGAATGACCTTTCTGTGGTTGCAGAGGACAGTACAGGATGGAAGAATGTAAAAATTGAGAATACAGTCATCATCTGCATGAAGGCAAAAGGCTACCCAGCCAAGTGGCTGCTGCAATCCCATGACTCACAGCAGGGACACTGCATTGGATGGAATTAGAGGGAGGCACCTGGGAGCAGTAGGAACTTAAAGACTGAGAAGTCATTGCTGCATCTCTTCTAAGAAGTCAGGGTAAGACTTGAAGGTGTTACAATCAGACAAGGTGCAAAAAGACAAGACAGGAAAAGTGGAGGAGGCAAAGGGACTTCTTTAGTGGTGGTATTTTGGGTAGGTAGTCCAAAAGGAGAAGAGGAATAGTAAAGGTTGGTGGAGATAAAGAAGGTGTAAATAGGAGATTTTACTGTGAGAATAATGAGAAGAGTCCTAGAGTTTGGCAAGCGGTTGGAGAAGTTTATGGATATGAAAACTCCACAACCTAGGGAGTTCAGCATCACAAAGTTGCACATCCTTAGACAAACTTCACACAAACTGCTGCCCATGTGTGCCAGCTGTTCAGCCTAGGGATCCCATATTTTGGAACTAAGCAGGGACCTGGATGTTGTACTAAAGAGGACCTTTTCAAGACAAAGGTTTGGAACAGGTTGCCCAGTGAGGTAGTGGATGCCTCAGCCCTAGAGACATCCAAGGTCAAGCTGGATGGGGCTCTGAGCACCTGATGGAGCTGTAGATGTCCCTGCTCACTGCAGGGGGTTGGACTGGATGGCCTTCAAAGTCACTTCCAACTCAAACAATTCTGCGATTACACGATTCCATAAGACAGTGTATATCTACTTTTCTCAACAGCAAGGAGCATTGTGTGATGGCTCCTACAAGAAACACAAAACTCTCTGCACCCACTCTCCCTTGAATCCTCCACAGCCTGAAGTGAGGAAGGAGAGCATTAGTGATGGCCAAGAGAGCTGCGGGGGCTTTCCCTCCACCACTTGGTTTGGTGGCACCCTGTGGCCTTCCCAATGACTCAGAAAATTTCCTGTGCTGAAAGTCCTGTCTTTGCAGACCTCAAAATTTGAACCACACAAGGAGAGTTTCAAAATGAAAATGAAGCTTTCTAGCTTTTTTCTGCCTGACTGGGAAATAGCGTAAGTCACTGGGAAAGCACGTGTCAGAGGGGAACCCATCATCGGTCTGTGTCAGCCCCTCTGTTCTCAGGCATGGCCCCATGACTTATTGGAGAGACTGCACCAGTCTGGCCTGCCAGGGTCACCAGGTCCAAAAAGGGCACACAGCCCTGTTTGTGACAGAAAAGACAATTTTTACTTCTTAACCTGGAATGGTAGATAACCACGGCAGCCCTTCTTAGGGCAGACGCCTGTGCTCCCCTTGGTTTCCATGGCTGAGAAGTGCAGCCGAGCCCATGAGGCCCCAGGGAAGGAGGTCTCACACTGGGCCAGAAGCAGCTCAACAGAGCTCCCTGCTGCTGATAGCAAGCTGCTTTTAATTTTCTACTTGTCTGTTTAATGAAGAGGCCCTGGAGCTGCGGTGAGGAGCCTGTGCATGCTCCGTGTGCGAGCACCAAGGCGGTGCTCATTTACATTTCGCCCACATTGTACTCGATAAGCATCTCCAAATGCTTGTTACTTGTGCAGAGCTATTCTTGCTCCTGCATGGCTGAAGGGAGCTCGTGCCTCCTCAAGCAGAGGACTCAGAGGTGGCACAGAAAGGCCGTCACAGTCTGCTGATCTGATGGGAACCTTTCGAATCACGCACGCTCAGGGAGAGCTGCTGCTTCTTTCTTTCTTTTTCTTTTTTAGTTATTATTTTTGTTTTTAGGCCATTCTTTGTAAAGCTATTCGAGTTACTCAAGGGTAGAGAAAATTCTCAGAGTTTGAGAGAGGCAAATTCAGACATGTCTGGGCTTTGCAGGCTGTACCTCAAACCTCTTATTTGCATGGAAGGAATTTAGTTGCTTCCATGTTGGAAAAAAAACAATGTGACTAAGATATAGCGCATCTGAATAGCAAAGAAACCTAGTTTGTGCCCCACTGAGTGCTAAAAGCAAGACTCAGCTCACAATAAGTGGTTTTGAAGTATCTTCTACTTGAAAGATCAATTCGATCATTTATCATCTAGCTGATAGATGACTTTTGCTATGAACGTCTCAAACCAAAGGAATTTAGGACCGCACATAATGGTCCTGCAGATAGAATGTCATCCTGAAGATATGTCCTTTGACAAATCTCCTGCTATGCCATGTCCAGAAGAAACCATCTCTGTAGGACAGGAGGAAAACTGTCCCACCCACCATTGGCCAAGGGAGTGGGGAAATGAGAACTCACAAGAGATGATGGTTCAGGTTCTGCAGAGCACACGGTCCCTGTTGAGCACTGTGGACATTTCATAACATGGTTTGAGTGCTACTGCCATAACAGGAATAACAAGGAATTCCTCTATGAAATTGGCTATGAAAGGCAGAGCACCATTTGGTTTTTAGAGTCTAACCTGTCCTGCTGGTTGAAACAACATAAGCATGAGGCTTCAATCTTTGCCCTTTCTCCACTCCCCATAGTTGTAGATCCCCTTAGTCTTGGAAACTGCCCCATTCTGTCAAGGAAGATGTCTGAGATGGATCACTTGTGAGTATTACACCATGAAAAGCGTGACACAGAGAAAGGTTTCACATATCTCCATGGTTATCATCTGAGCTAATGAGAAGAAAAAGTTGTGACAAGCACTGCCAGCATTTAGACTTGGAAGACATTTGATGCTCTCCTCTGATGCACTGAAAATGATCATTGCTTGGGCTGTTCATACCTTTCATTAACATTTTGGTGACTACTGAAATATAATGAATACAGACTTAATGGGGGAAAAACAGCAAAGTTGTGAATGACTGTAGGGGGCCACTTTAAGCTGCCATTAAAAAGCTTTTGGACAGATGTTCAGCACTCCCTGGAGAGCAGCGCTCCATCTGAGCAATTGTCACTGCTTGTACCAGTGTGGGCTGGTAGGGACTCCATCTCAAAGACTGGAAACTGCTTCCATGGCCCATGGACAAGCTTAACATCACAATCATGCATAATCTTGCTATGATTTGTCCTAGGAATTTTGATACAGAGCTGGTAGGTGCTGTCATCCCACTTAAGATTTTGTAGAGACTTTTTTTTCCCCTACTCAACCAATGTATTTTCCCCAAACCAGCAGCACTGCCAATGTGAAAAAAATAAAGAATCCTGAATCCTAAAAGCAAACCAGCTTTTCAGGGTGCTTCCTAAGTAAAACATCTCTCAGCAGTGACATTTAAGAGACTGTGGCTCAGCTACTTTGCAGTGTCATGAAAATTTCATGCTCACTTGGCAAGGAAGTTGGTGAGTCAGGCGGATGAGCTCTTGTGCTGTCTCCCTGACCTGGATAGCAGCATGCACGGCTTCAGATTACTGTTATGGGTGTTCAGCTCAGAGAAACAGAGTATGAAGTGCTTTTAGACCTTCAGCATCTGAGGAGACTGAGTTTGAGATACGCAACTGCACCTTTAAGGACTTTTGCTAATTCCATCCCTGGTTCCCCTAAAATACACCACTTTTACAGCTGAATTCTTGGCTTCCAAATGCAAAGGTTTAAGTCAACACAGAGCATTCATTCAGGAGCCACTGTTTTGCACTGGCAGGGACTTGCTATTGTTTCCCAGCCAGCAGCCCTGTCCCACAGCTGTGTGATCATTTCCACTTCTCTGCTCAGCTGCTGCCAGCCCAGGGATGCTCAGCCTTGCACTGGAGGCCCCATTCCACCTCTCACCAGACGATGTCATGCTAAGCCTGCAGATGCCCCACAGCCCAAGCCGCAAGCATTGCAGCACAGGCTGCCTTTTGCTTGTTGCACTCCTGGTTTGACAGGATCTCCTTTTTATACCGATCAGGCAATCCAGAAGATACCATTAAGGCTTTAAAGTTTAATGAGCTCTAATAAAATCTCTTCCTGCAATATGCAACCTAAGCAAAGGCTGTGCTGCAGGAAAGCTGTACTTCTGGTAGCATGCATATACTTTTACATCTTTGTGTTAACTATATATTCCCAATCAGTTGGATAGCATTTCTACAGCTTAGTGATATGCTCTTACTGTGGAATAACTCCATAAATGCAGGTAGGTATCTTAACTGTTGCTTTGAGACTAACTCTACATAGGGGTACCTGCCTGCATTTCTGACATGTTTCTATAGGCAAAGCAGCCCAAATCTTGGCTTGGGTGGGTTGATTTTGCCTAAATCTGAGTGATGACTTCCTGTAAACAAATAGGAAGCCTGGCTTCTCTTCTGATGTGCCTAAGATGTAATCATCCAAATTTATAGGGCCCATGAAGATCTACAGATGGCTGGATCACATAAGCATTTTCGAACTCATCAATAATTTACACCAAACACAGATGACACTGGTTTCCACCTTCTTCCAGCTTGGAAAACTAGACTGAACCTCCACATGATGGTTCTCAGTTCACAGATTATCTCAGTGCTCTTCTCCAACCTTAATGATTCTGTGATTTCTATGGTTCCCATGTCCTGAAAAAATGAGCACACATCCAACTGATAGATTGTCTGGAGTTTGGTCTCAAAGTCTCCTGCAGAAGCTGTACCATGTTGTATAAATAGTTAAACATTCACTGGACCATAGAGAAAAAGTGAAAGATGGACTCTCCAGCCCCAAAGCCAGGACACCCATGTGTGCGATGTGGGAAAGCCTGGTTATAGGTTCCTGCTCCAGTGAACAGCTAACTAGCAGCACAAACTGGACCAGCTCCAACAGGAGAGGCTGAGAGCCCCCTTCTCAGCTCTTGCAGAACCTGCTTGTTTGGGCATGTCCCTGAAACAGGAGAGAAAGGACACCAAGGGCCACCTGCAAAGTCTGCAAGCATCTTAACTGCTGACACAAGAGCTGAGATGTCCACGGGGAAAGACTAGAACTACCTCACATGAAGCCTGAAACATGAGCTGGGTCAGAAGGCACCATCCAGTCCCATGTCTGCCTCCAGCCTTGGCCTCTGGGATATCTTTTTCTGTAGTCTTAGATTGGGTCTGACCTATTTGGTAAAAGAACAGGGGAAAAGAAAAAGCCTCTGAATAGTTAACTTCCATGCTCCATCAAAGAATCTCTTAATTCCACACTCTACTTAATTCTGCACTAATTTTAAAGTGGAGTCAAGGGGTAGAAAGAGAGTCAGTACAGTTTATTAGTGCCTCCAGTTTATTTGGACAGAAAAAAAAGCACCCAGACCTTGGCTGGTCTGAAATAGAAATCAAGGCTAAGTTTGGGAGCTGCTATTTGAGACTTGAAAAATAGTGGGAGTCTCTGAATTTGTCTAGGTCAGAGCTATTGAAAAGTATTTCTATGTAGACCTTTCCCAAAAAGTATCCTCAGACCACCTCAGCTGTAGTGAGACCCAACTGATGCAAGAGGAGCTGCATAGATGGTAAAACAGTAATGGAGAGAATGCCAAAATTTTGATGAAGGCTTCTCATTAGGAACATTTTTAAGGATCTTTAGACATGTTTGCAGATCCCCTGACTTCATGTCAAGCTCTGTACTTAACACATTAAAAGGCAGAATGACTTAGCTTTGGAAACCCTAGAGACTTCAGGGAGAAGTTGTTTGACCTCCTTGTGTCTCAATCCATCCAGAAAATGAGAGCAAAAAATAAACAGCACCTCATTAAAAAAGAAATAGATAGTGTGACTGACCTGAGTTTGCCTTGGTAAATAAATTACGAAGCCATAAAACTGCTTGAGGAGATGCTTTGTTCATCTGAAACAACACCCACTCGAGACACTCTCTAAACACATCATGCTGGGGGTGACACGGAGTAATCGCAGAGGAGCTGTTATCATTACCTACCTGTCAAGCTCCCATACATTCTCCCTGAGCTTGTATCTGAGCTAAGGAGAAAGTACAAACCAATGACAAGAGGTCCTGATAAACACCAGAAGAGAAGGATTTACCCATGACTGTTCCCAGCTGGTCTTTCCACACGAGAGTGGCCCAAACTCAAATTTATTCCCGCTTTCTTTTCCAGGCTCACGATGACTATTCTGATGTTGCTACCAATGCTGCTTACTGGGATGACCCTCATTTCATTGGAAGTAGTTTTTTTCTGTGGGGACCTAGCAAGAGTAAACTACAAAACAGGCAGAAACTGCTGGGTGAAGTGTCAGAGGGGTGATCTGGGACCCTGAAGATTAAAACAACTGGGCAAGCAAACAATTCTGGTGCTAGTATGTGTTGATTTAAAAATGGAGATGACAGGCTCTGAGAAGAAGGCACTGCCTTACTTCCTGCACCAGGTCTGACAATGGAGAAGTCCCATGCCTGCAAAAGCAAAATTTGCCTCTAGAAAGGGAGTCCAGGGAAAGTTAAAAGTCTTTCTAGTACTTATGAGTAATATCCTGTCTCCTGAGAAAAATGGGAAAGCCTTTCTCTGGATTCCCACAAAGCCAAGATTTCATCAGAGGTCTTTGCAGTAGACCTGCTACACGCGCTCGGTCATTTTATCCCTAAACAGTTCCATGGGATGTCACATAAGAGACCTGCTTGGAATTGGCATCATTTTATAGTAGATAACAGATGGTGATATGTACAAATGTAACAGGATTCCAAGTAGGGAAAAGATCCACACATCACTTGGCCAGATGCAGCATAATTCCCAACCACCACACCCGCTTCAGCAGACTGAATGCACAGAATCCAGTCAAACCAAGAAAACATTCTGCCCCTACCCCCATCCTGTGTGGAACTGAAACCCTCACCCCTCCATAGCCTCTGTCTTTGGGAACATGACCTGCAGTGGGTCACACTAAAGCCTTACTGTGGTCTAGATACAAGCTGTATTAATGTGTCCCCACGCTTTGCCCCATGGATAGGTTAGGGTGGAAACAGAGTTTCCTCCTGAATGTAAAGAGAAACCTCCTCGACAGACCATGGTCTCTTTGAAGAGAAAATGCAAACTTGCTTTTGAGTAGTTGCAGAATCAGTGCTTAACTAACACAGAACTGGTAAAGAAGAGTAGAGTTTCTTGGCATGGCCTTTCTACGCTGCCTTTAAATTCTTGTTTAATTAAAAAGAAGCAAGGAAAAATGCCCAAACCACAACAAGCACCACTTTTTATTTCTCCCCTAGTGCTTAACAAAGTCCTAAGGATTAGGGAACTATAAAGACAAGACCATTGAGCATGGCACACCAGAGCTTATGGGCTGCATCCAGCCCACTGCTGATACTGAGCAAAGACGACCACAGCATACAGCTGCAAGAGAGCTTTAAGTAATTCAGGTCACTTACTCTTCACGACTGCAAGGCTTTTGTACAGCCAATGGAGAAAAACAACTGTGGCGCTTACATTAGGCACCCAAACGCTCCTGTTTTTTGAGCAGGAGGTGTGATTTTATGGGTCAAGTCAGCTCTTCTCCCTCCTGCTTAGCTGAGTGAAAGCTCCATTGCCATCAAACATTGTGAGATGAGGACAGAATTTTGCCTTCGTTATAAAATAGCTCAGCAAAGCAGTGAAGTGGTATCTTCACTAGGCAGGATCATTCAAGGGGAATCACGCTATTTAATCTTACTATTTAGCATTGCATAACGTGGTTTGTCTTGTGGAGGAGATTTGTTGAGAGAAGTACGTTAAGAAAAGCGCAGCACACCAGAGAGAGGATCACTTCCATCTCCGTGGTATAAATAAATACCCTAATCCTTCCAGCTCAGAGGAAGGCACTGGTTACTCAAGATGAGATGCAGCTCTGTGCTGGCCTCCTGTCCTGGCAGCTCTTCTGAGGCTAGACCCAACAGGGTTTCTTGATGCTATCAGTGGCAGCATATCTGCAAATGCCTTGGGGCCACAGACTTCGTTGGCCAAGCCACCCTTGGAGTTACCCTGACATGCACTATTCTGAGCAATCTGGATGACTTTATGGGCAGATTCCCTCAGGCTTATACATGCTCAGCTCTGATTACCTAATGGGACATCTCAGAGAGCAAGAGGCTATTCTGTGCAAGTGGGAGCTCAGCACTGGCCGTGACTGGGGAACATTGCATCCAGTTAAGCTCTGCACACTCCAGTGCTGTAGTTAATGCAGTTAAAGTCAATGGGCTGTGTTAATTTACCTCAGCTGAAGTGCTCAGTGCCTGCATTTCACATGGCTTTCCAGGGCTTTCTTTAAACTCCATTAATTCTAATGTTTAATTGCAAACAAACCGGCTGATGGATCAGTTAAAGAAAAATCAACTGTGAAGGGTCAAGGATTTAACCTGTCCTATCTCTATTACTCCCACACAGATCTCTCAGACCAGTTATTTGCATATGTTAAAATCTAATTTGAGTTGTTCATCACATAGAACTAGGTAAGCTTTTTTTATATATAATGAGAGATGTAACTTCAGGGCACTATTAAATTCTAATTAAAAATCAGTAGAAAGCACCCCTCTCTTAGTGTTTGCGCCTGCAGCAACACTTCCACTGTGGTATCAAAAGCTCAGTTCATTACTTCTTAATTAATTTTGCCTTGAGAAGCTCTAAGTTCTCAGAGGACCTGTAGGATTTTCAGAGCGTTGCCTACATAGCATCGGCTTGTAGGCAGCAACCACAGCCAAATGACATTGAGATCAGGAATTCTTCCCCATGTAATCCAATTTGGTACATTGGCTGCAGCCTTTGGGAAGCTGAAAGACCCTTGAAGCCCACAGCACAGAGAATATCCTGCCTGGAGTTCCTGATCTGGTAGGGATTTTCCCACCTCCCTGTTCCCAGTGTGCACATTTTGCAGTGGAAATGATTGATATTATGGGTTATTTGGCTTTTTTTTTTTTTTTTTTTTTTTTTTTTTTTGTGAAGAAGATGCTGATGAATAAGAAACCAGACTTGTTTCTGACCCCCCAGAAAATCTTATTTTCAAATGCCTAAGCTGTCCAAGGTTTCTTTTGCTCTGCCAGGCTCTGTGTAGCTCCTGAAGATTTGCACGTTCATGTTCAAGATAAGAATCCTACAGTCGTGATCACCCATTACAAATGATTCATTTCCTTTCTTGGCCTGGCTGTGTGTGCACGTGTGCGAGGGTGGTGAACCAGGGGCTGACCACTGCCCTGGAACAAAGAGAGGAAAAGAGGGGAAAGGGGTGGAGGAGAATAATCTACCCAGCCTCTCAAGGGAATAATTCTTACTGATCTAGGGCTTTTCACCTGAATGAGTTCTGCAATGAGCAGAGTGTTAAGGGGCCCCAGGTGGCACGAACATCCATGCTCTACACAAAGTTCACAAGATGGGTTTGATGAGAGAGCATGAACTTGCCAGTATCCTTCTGAGCTGAGGCTAGAGCTGCTTTTCAAGCTAGGAGAGGCTTGAATTGTATAAACCTTTATTAGAAGCTGTTTTATTGTGCCTGGGATTTCACAGCCCCTAGTAGCAGGAGCTACTGCTCCAGAGCAGAGCATGAAGAGCCCATAGGTCATATAGTAAACGAATGCGAGCAGGCACTGTAGGAGGGGAAGGTGCCTTACTCTTGTTAAGTATAAATAGGTTGACTTACTGCTTTGTGCCTTCCTGGATTGACTGCTTCCCCTCTGCACTCAGTGCTGATGAAAGGAGAAATGTCTGCTCAGGGAGTCTTGCAAGTATTTGCCAGAATGCCGGATGCGAGGTGAGCAAGGCTGCAGGCCAGTTTTAGCAGGAATCCCCTATATATTGGAACTTGCTTCTCTTTTCCTATCAAGAAGATCTGTCTGCAGGGCTCTCGCAGTTGCAAACTGCGAGAGCTCCTGGCAGGGAAAGCAAGTCACTTGTGAAGGACTTCCTATGGGAAATGCTTACATCCAGCGAGCTTTAACATATTGGAAAATGTACAAAAAGGAAAAATTCCTACATTAGACAGAAGATGGCCTAGATAAGATAAGCAATCTTATCAGGCTCTGAAAGTCTAACTACTTACTTACACCACCCCGCACTGAGTATCCTTCCAGCCCACACCTCCCAACATATATCAACTATCAAGAAGCCTGATCGGTGTGGTGGTCCTTCCCCATCCATCACACTCTCATTCCCTCCTCTAGCATCCTGGCAACACCTCCTGCAGCTGGCATCAGGCAGAGTGTGGCCCTCGGAGTACGTGCCTCTGACCACTTTGCCTTGAAGCATTTTCAAAGCCACGCACTTCTATGCTCTGGGATTGCCAGTGAGTTTCTAAGGAATTCATTTGTCATTACTTGCAAAATAAATGGAGCCTGATAAGAATCTACATTCTGTTTCCATAAAAACCTATAGGTGCTGGATCTGGTGTCTAAATAGTTTCTCACAAGAACGCACAAGTCACTCATTCTTCTCCATAAAAGCCGGAAAGCACTGCCTGGATCAGCTGTTGTAGTTAATGGTTGGGAGGGAGGCCTTTGCGCTCTCATTATCAGCAGTCACCATGAAATGTTGGACAGGGAGGGCTCAGCAGCACAGCAGGAAAAGGGTTTCGTATCTGGAAATAATCTTGCAGAAGTCTCTCCTAAGGCTGAAATTCTTGGCAGGAGCCTTTCATCCAAATCCCCTGGGACTGCAAGGCAGCGGGCTCTTGTCCTTTAGTAAAACTTGGCAGCTTTCATGTTTTTGAAAAGCAAATTCAAATCTTTAAAAAGAATCCCAATGGCAGGTACTGTACCAATATAAAATGATACAAAAAAATCTAGCCTTTTTTTTTTTTCTTTTTATGATGAACATAAACCAACATATTCCACAAGTGACATTTGGCACAGATCTCACTCACACATCCTGAGAGGTCAGACCTTCAGGTGCTCAGTAGTTGCTGAAGCCACTGTGATTTACGTGGTCACTTAAACACTTTTTTTTTCCAAATTAAGCCTACTTCAAAGGCTGGCAATTAGGGGCATGTAACTCACAATCAGATTTTCTGAAGAACTTGGTCTAAATCACAATACTGAAAACCTCATCCTTGCAATTGGCCCCAGTTTTTGGAGGGGACTCATAATGGCATTCACATCTATGCCTCCAGACCTGGGCTTCACAGGACAAAGCAGGCAGAAGCTAGAACTCATTACCTCCAGTTGCCTTTTAGTTTTCTATTATTATCTGTATTTTTTCCATTATAAAAGCATCAGACACAGGGAGGGCTGGGTGGGAGAGACTTTTGTGCTTCAAATAGGGCTTCACAAAAGGGCTAAATACAAAATCCACAGAACATCCAAGATAGCATTGTCATCTGTAATATTAGTAGCGTGCCCAAAATGGAAAGCATACTTAGTTTGAAACCCTCTTGTTGCTGTTTTGTTTGCTCCTTGTTAAGAGTTAATAAATGGAACTGTTTGGGTTAATTTTGTCATGTGTACTACGAGTTGCTAAGTAACGTGGCTCCACTCTGCCTGAAGTCTGTGTAGCGAGACAACCAAGAGAGGCATTAAAGTGCTATAAAATAAATGGGATGGATCATGTTAGAATGAACCAGCCCCTGCCTTGGCATGTGGAGTGTGATTTTTCTCTCTCTCTCTCTGCCTGAGATAGAGGAAAAACTGAAGATACAGAGTCCACCTGGTGCTCAAAGGGCAAAGGAGAGGCTGTGCTTTTGGCAGGAACGAGGCTGGACAGAGCTGCCCAGGAGGTGATGCCTTCAGGTTGGACCCAATTTAAGGAGCGGGGCTTGGAGAAGAGAAAAAGCTGTATTGAGTGGTGGTAAAGCAAGGTGCTCAGAGCAGAAAGCTGTCTGCCTTTGAGAGATGGGGAAAAGGCAGTGATTTTATCGCAGCTTTCAGACAAATGGACTCCTCTTCAAACCGGTGCCTAAAACTGTCATATGAATGTAAATTGAGAATTACTTTCTGCAGACAAGTACAAAAAGAGGTACTGTGTGTAAGGTCTGATTTCATACTGAAAGCAACAAGTAGACAACGAGATACTTTTAATAGTAATAGAGACAAAGCATGTTGCCAGGCTGGGAATTACTGGGGAACATGCTGAAAATTTTATCAGATCTGCTTTGTTCTAGCTCGCAAGCATTGTTTGGCTTTTGAAGAAACCCTAATTTGGATATGAGGGATTTCAGTCTTTCAAAGGAGTGTTCTCAGCAGCATAGTCAGCCTCTGTTTCAGCCTCCTCCAGGGGCAGGCTGTTAGAGAAAGGGGATTTTCTATGTGGGGTAAGGATACTGAAGGAAGTATTACAGCTGCGTTCTTAGACATCTCTGTTACAGACTGTAGGTGCAGTCTGATTAAAGCAAATATCATGGAAAAAAAAAAAATCTTATATTTATCCATTTGTATTGTGAGCCACAACTTCCAGGGCATGTCAGCTTTGGGAATGCTTACTTTGGTGTGAAGAATAGTGGTTTCAGTGTACAATTTTTCAAGTGTCAAATTTTCTCTCGAATTCAGTGACCAAAACTAGTGGAAATGATGCTGCAAATCAAGTAGGCCTTAGGGGAGAGAGAAGAAAAAAAATAAAAAATGAAATCTCTGAACACTGATCAGCCAATGGCAGATGTTAGGGGAAAACATGAACAGTGCAAGTCTCAAACTTCCAGAGCTTCCCAGATTTCTCAAAGCAGAAGTACTACTTGTCATGGTGGGAGGAAAAACAAAAACAAAAAAACAGCTTTTCGGTCTTGATGAAGTGTGGGCTGGGTTTAGCACTTGATGGATCTCTTCTAGGACATACTAAAAGCCATTTCTGTCCATCAGCCAGCCTCCCATCCTCCAAGCGCCTGCAGACATGCAAAGAGTGCTCCCAGCACTGTCTGAGGTCGCAGTTAGAAGCACCAGGCTGGTCATTGCCAAGATTCTACCAAGAATGTCCTAAAGGATAGGCAGAGCTCATTTATGGCTTCTTCAATCAACAGGAGGGCAGGGTGCATTTCATATGGCTTACGTGTAGAACACATATAGATCATGCATACACAGCCTACTTTCTTTTGCCTGCAGTGCCTGACATAACACTGTCTGACAATGAATCATGCAGATTCAAAGAGTTCACAGTGTGCCACAGATTTAAACATGTAAGTGCCATTTCCTATTGTCCCCAGTCCAAGGAGTTGGTGGAACATCATGTTAGAATAATAGGGCTGCTATTAATAAAGCCATTAGAGTCTGTATTTAGCACTGCTACATGACAAAACACATCAGAGAGGCAGAGGTTCCCATCTGCTGATATAGTATTGAACAAAAAGCTGAACCCAGCCTGCTGACATGCTTCTCAGTTTCACTGGAGGCCCTGTAGAAATCTTGAGACAAATAAGAGCAGAACAATACTGAATCACTTCTTACCAATGCTGTCCTGTGCATTCCTGCTGATGGAAGGTAGTCTAACTTTCTGGCAGTATTTCAGCAGGTCACCTTATTTGTATTAAGCTGTGCCAAATGAACACTGTCCCCAGAGAGAGCATGGAGAACTTCTTCAAACCTCAAGAAGAAGGGAGATGGGGGACACCTACTTCAAACAGGAGTATCTTGCAAAAGCAGCAATCCCAGCAGGTTGAGACAGTGTCAGAGCACGGACAGAGACCTGCTATCTCGACAGGAGCTGAAGGTGTGAGTGACAAAATGCAGCACAGCTGAAGGGTCATTTGAACTTCATTAGTCAACTAAAAGGTGTCAGGTGGATTATAGATATTCCATACTGCACATTGTAGAAGTCTATTATAATTGATTATATCTGACTGGAAGGGATGCTTGGTACCACAGATCATGTTTGCAAGGCTGGGCTTCACCTGAGGAAATGTAGAAGCTGTCTAAGGAGAGCTTCCCCTTCAGGGAAACCCATCTCTTCCCTAGCATTGACTTTCTTCCATGTTCCTACCCACCTTCCACCCAAACACTGCTTTTTGGTCATAGAACCCTAGTATTGTAGAATCATTAAGCTTGGAAAAGGCCACTATGTTCATTTAGTCCAACCATCATTATGATGCTTTCTAAACTACATTCTTCAACACCCAGCCCTACTCTCTAGAATACAGGAATAGTAATATCAGATCTCTGAAACCAGCATTTCAAGATTAGTTCTTTCCCTCCCCATCCATGTGAGAAAAAGCCAGCAGCTTCTATACTGCTCTAATTATTTGCTTACCAAAAAATATAGCTATAATACTATAACACAATGGAAAGCACAGCAATGACAGCACAGTAGCAAAGTCCTAGGCTGCAGCAAGTGAGGATATGCTCAAACACAGTGGACATAAAAACAATAGAAAGAATCTGTTTACCTTTGTAAGGTCTCAAGTACACAGAAATCTCCAACAAGATACCCTTACCTCAACTGCCAACCCTTAAATGAGCTCTGGGAAGGGGTGGATCCTTGCTTCATCCCTTCCATTTACTCTGGTGCATTGCTTGCACCTGAGCTTCCCTGGGTGAATCCTGCTTTCCCATCAGGTGCTCAGTCACTGGCTCAAGCCATGACTTTGCATTTCTGCTATAGTAGGCAATCTGCAATCATTGTCGGTCTGACTGTCTGCTCTGTCCTCATCTTGCCATCCTATTACAGGTGCTCATAGAATCACAGAATATCTTAGGTTGGAAGAGACCTTAAATCCCACCTGTCTCCAACACCCTGCCACGTGCTGGTTGCCCCCACCAGATTAGGCTGCCCGTTGCTGTTCTGCAGATAGGTCACATAGGCACAAGCCTATTTAATTAGGGATTGAACAATATAGTAAGAGGCATGTGGGCCTCTCAGGGGCCCATCTGAATTTCAGTTCATTGAGAGAGAAGCTTCTGAGAAAACAAGAGAGAATTGAATGGGGCTGTACTCTACATGTACATGCTACATGGCAGTTAGGTTGATATGGCAACAAAGGTTCTAAAAATGATGAAACACAAATGATATTCCCAGCTATATAAGTAGCTGTGTCAAGTTGTTATGGAAACTGTCAAGTAAACTGGGTTAAGGAGGGCTACTTTCTCTGCTCTCTCTAGCCAAGGATCTCTGAAATAGTTTGTACCAACACTCTTCATGAACAAGGACCTATGAAAACCAACGAAGCGCTGATCAAAGAGGCCTTAAACATGAAGTGGGACCACAGTGCAGCCTCTGTGTGCCTGGGAGGCTAGGACTCAAGGTCAGGCCAGACAGGGCTCTGAGTACCTGATGGAGATGTAGTTGTTGCTGTTCTTTGCAGGAGAGTCAGTCTGGATGGCCTTTATAGGTCTCTTCCAACTCAAACGGTCCTATGATTCTGTGACTTCACGAGAAATGCTGTACAAGAAAAGCTCCATTCCCTATTGCACAGTGGTGGAAGTTGTAACATGCTCTCATAAGAGTCCCCTTCTCAGGGCATGGTGATCTGGGGAGACACTGCCATCGTTCAAGGCACATCTAGGTAGATTTTATTTTTCTGAAGATGTAGAGCAAACACTCAGTGGGTGAATGCCAGGTGGAGTGGCAGTTGCAGGTGTGAAGTTCTTAGGGCAGACAGGTGGAAGAAGTTTCTATCATGCCTCAAAGTAATTCTACCAGCTTTGAAACCAATGTGCCAGCTGTGGGTTGAAGAGAGATTCAGGTGCCTTTGATGGGAATATGAAAAAATAGAAATCAAAGCAAAAATGTTGAATTGCACCTTAGGCACAAATCTTTTGTCTTAAAGGTATAGCAAGAGCAGATAGACCCAAAACATTGAAAACTTCTTGGAATTATCATTCTGTTTTTCAGCAGAGGAATTACTTTGACGTCCTGTTTTCAACCCAACCCCTTTTGTGAAGTCCACAAAGGCACCACTTAAATTAACTTCTTCTTGTGAGATGCCCACTGTGTTGTATTGTCAGACAGAAGATTCTGAGATAATGCACTTGTTCTTGATTAGGAATTTTCCAGCAATGAAATGCAACTTGATCTCTTTGAAAGATACCAGGCAGGTAATTTAACCACTCACTCTATTAACACTGTCCTGTTATTGTCACTGTGTCTGTCTTAGAACATAATTCAGGCAATGTAACTGTTGATGGGATGCATATCCTTCTTATCTTTGTTTCCACCAATGCATTCATCTGGCACCTATCCTTCTCAACATGATGTAGATTGGAGTCAGAGGGAATGAGGCTGTTGAAAGATTTTCCTTTCATATTTCTGAAGATATGATAGCAAAGAGAATTTTAACAGGCTATTACTGTGCTGAGATACAGTGGGTATTCGATCCTTATAAAACCTCTCTGTCATAGATTTGATTCACCTTTCTTGGGCTTTAGTGAACAGGATGTTAAGACACGGTGATGTTTCTCTGGAGCTGCGTGGAAAAAAAACCCCCCATAAAATTCACAAATCTGTAGGAAAGAAAGGAAAAACACAGCGAGTTGGCTTAGTGCCACAAAAGGGCAGTAAAAAGGATGGGAAAAGTTCCCCTTTTTGCCTTTATCCCTTCAGTGAAGAAAAACGGCTGTTTGCTTTGCGAAAGAATGGTGTGTGTGCACAATGGGGAAAGGCTGCGACCCAAAGGTCAAATGGTAAAAACTGCTCTGCAAATCATTTTTGAAAGCTGAATGAGTTGTAGTGTGCTCATGCTGGGATGCAGCTCCTGCGGAAGATCTGACCCTGCAGCAGGGCAGGAGGACAGTGCTGCTGGGTGGGTCGGCAGGGAAAGGGCTCCTCTTGCTTCTCCTGCTTGTGAAGTGAAATGTTCTGAGATTGCTTAGTCTGTAGGAAGCTCATAGGAGACTTGATCACCCTCTACAACCCCCTGAAAGGAGGTTGTAACGAGTTGGGGTTGGCCTCTTCTTGTAGGTAACAGTGATAGGATGAGGGGCAATAGCCTGAAGTTGCACCAGGGGAGTTGCAGGTTGCACATTGGGAAACGTGTATTCTCAGAAGGAGTGGTTATGCACTGGCACAGGCTGCCCAGGGAAGTGGTGGAGTCACCACTCCTGGAGATGTTCAAGAACTGTGAGCACTGAGGAGCATGCTCAGTGGGCGTTGTGGGGATGGATTGAGGTTGGACTAGATAATCTTAGTGATCTTTTTCAACCTTACTGACTGTGATTCTGTGGTACTGTCAGTGTCGTGCTCCATCACTTAACAGTCAGGGGCGAGGATGACGCTGGTGTGGTGCAGATGAGGAGTGCAGGCATGTATGTTGATCCCTCTGCATGCCAGTTCTCCATCTGCCATTGCAGTCATCAAGTCCTCAGGTGATGGGCTGTTTCTCCCTGCAGTGTGTTTCTGGTAGAGATTTGAGGCCAGTGCTGTGTAAATTAGGGGTAAGTAATAAAGAGAAAAGTGATAAGGAAGAAGATCAGGTGCTACATAGATGGGCAGCAGTAAAAAAGACCGGAGATAGATTAGTAATGCAAATATTTCTGCTGAGGGGTAAATGCTTCAGAAGGAAGAAGTAGAAGATAAAACAGAAAATGAATCAAGCACACAACTGGGAGAATGCAAGGCTCCTGGTGAATGGCTCCCAGCCAAGAGAATGTGCAGGCAGAGAAAGGAAGGGAGCAGTGCAAGGTGTTTTGAGGTGGCTTTTATGAGATAGAATTAGTGACCTAAGGAAACCCAGAGAGGAAATATCATTCTTTGCATTGCTTGCCCTCCTCAGGGAGCTACAGCCCTGACAGGGAGTAGGGAAATTACCTATGTGCCATGCCTGGGAGGCTCACATCTCCCCAGCATGGATTCCAGAGGCAGGTTGCTGTCCCCTGTCTCTTGTGTCCATAGGGAACTGACAGATAAGATCTGGATGGTCTTATGCCCCTGAGATGTAATGAACCAGGACTGACTGCATGATGTTTTAAACAGTGGAAATGCTCTCAGAAATAAGCTGTTCTCACTGTTGGAAGTACCTGTAGGATTGTGTCCAAATGATGGACTCTCATAAGCTCTGTATAACAAGGTTACAAGTTTCTATTCTGAAGGAGTCTCACAATGTTGGAGTCCATCAAAACTGGAAGTCTTAGCATTCATGACACATCTCCAAATGGAGACAAGTGCAAAGCAGAAGAAGAGTTGAACCAAACAGCCCCACTTTCCCTGTCATTTTTCAGATCATTTTAGGAGAGACCACAGTGGAAGGGGCACTTGGTGACAAATCCTTAGAAGTCACTTAGTTCTAAAGAACTCCAGAGGAAAAGAAACAAACAAAACTCCCTCTGCATCTCAAGGTGCTTTGCAGTGATTTTCCAGCCCTTTTCCAATTGCTTCACAGCACGTGGGCTGAGCAGTGATTGGAAGCTCGTACATTTTAATGCCAAGTTTTAGAAAGATCTTTCTCAATGTCTACTCCACCTTTGTTTCCTCTTTTCTTTGTGGTTTGGGTCCACCCAGACTCAGAAGCCAAAGAAAAGTGGATGGACTGACTTACTAGACTTTGCACTTAACAGCTTCAAACGTTTTCCACTCATTCCAACCCTCCTTGGAGGTATTCATAACATTTTTGCTACTTTTTTTCCACAGCCTTGCATGTATATACATTACACCAGATTTCCACTATCAGATAGGGTAATAACCAGCATTAAAAGAGTGTGCTCATTCACGTCTTCTGGGTGATGCAGGACAGAAAAGTAGCCCTCAGCTCAGCTCCCTTCAGCTCTGCAGCTTCTCACATTGCCCATGACAACACCTCTCTTCCCAACAACAAGAAGACCCAACCTAGTAAAACATCTATTTGATAGCTTGTTGTATCTTAATGCCAGGTTCTTCCATTGTTTCTCCTTGAGATCAGGATGCACATCCCAACTTTCTGCTGCTTTTATTCCCACTCAGTGCATCTCAGTTTAGATTTTTACTTCTGAACCGAAGCTGTTATTGGGTATGTTCTCAAGCATACTTTGTGGTCCTCACAGGGAATGTGGTCTGAGCTCTTACAAGGCTAGAGAAAGTTGGCTCTAGAGGACAGATCCACAATGACTTCTGTTTTCTTGCCTGGTGGGAGCTAAAAATTCCTTGTAAAATCCTCCTGGGAGATACAATACCTTTCAAGATTCTCCTCCCTTTCTTTCTTCTTCCCAACAGTGGAAATGCTTTACATACTTTGCAGATGTGTAAGGCTGTTACGTAAAACATCACATGAAGGCAAGGACTCTTGCAAATAATAAAACTGCAGGCTAGTTGAAACCAGCCCCCTTTTTTCATTTTCCTTAACGAAATGTAAATCTACACCCACACAAACTATGCACGCTCGGAGCAAAACAGTATTCCACATTCTGCAGCAGGGAGGGAGCCATCTTCCTGGAGGGGCAGCTGCCTGGCCACGCTCCTTCTCCACTGGGCTTGTGCTTGGTTTCCACATGAGATCTGATCAATGTGTTCATTGATCCAGGTGCCAGTGGGGACACTGAGATGAGGAAGAGGGCTGCTGGTTCATAACCCATGGGGCAGTTTTCCTGGAGCATCTGCCCACCCCTGTGGGTTTTGCAGGATATGAGCTGGAAAGCACTCGGCCTGTTTTCCTTCAGGCACTCTTCCACATGTCCAGGCAAACTTCCTGCTGGATGCACTGCTGCTGGCCTGGGCACGAGTACAGGGAATAAGAGAGGGACCTCTGTCCAGCTGATATGCAGGCTGCCCATTTCCATTTAACAGCATGGACTTTCTGACCTCTTCCCTCCTGGTTCTCAGTGGAGGTAGAATCAGAGAATCATTTGAGTTGGAAGGAACCCTTAAAAGTTATTTAGATCAACTGCCCTTCAAAGAATGGGGACATCTACAACTCAATCAGGTGCTCAAAGCCTCATCCAGCCTCACCTTGGGTGTTTCCAAGGATGGGGGTTGTCCCACTGTCACACCAGCTTTCTTTCACGCTGCCCCTGGCTCTGGTTTAACTATGGAATAATGACAACAACTCTACCACCTCTCTAACATCCAAAACAAGAAAGGACCTGGCAATGCAGGAGGAAAACATCAGTGGGCATCTCCAAACGACTGTGGAAGAAATAACTGAGTCACAGGGCAACCTGCATCATTAGACATTTTTTAGTATGATATCCTAAGAAACATGACTAGCTTCAAATTAATTGCATATTATTCAATTAAAAATAAGAAGAAACAAAACCTTATTTAATTTATTTCTGTCACCAATCTATGTAATCTCCAGTATAACTAATCTGATGGTCTGCCTTCACATGAATAAAGAATTTTTCCTCAGGCCACCTATTCCAGTCATCACTGGGGGATGGGGAAATCTCAGATCCATTAACAAAGGAGAAGTCCAAGGATGCTGCTCTGCAGATGGGACAGGACAATTCCCTGTTGCTATTAAAGTGCCCTAACTGGAAAAGGCACATTTTGGCTTGCAGAGGGATTTTCTAAGAGCAATGACTTCCTTTTCTTATATATTTATAAAAAAGTGTTTCCCCTCCTCTTCCCAGAGGTGTTTTATATGCAGTTTTTTTGTCATTCTCTGCTAAGGAACTGTAACATGGACAAAAAACCTTGTGAAGAATTCCTTCCTCTGAGCATCAATGCCCTGACACGCTTTGCCTGCTGTAAACCCCTGCCCAGAACATGGGCCATCCTGCAGCAGAGACTTGTTGGGCCAAAAGAGTGATCCTAAACCTTCAGGATGCTGAAGTGGAGCTGCAGCACTGACAGAGTCCCTGACAACGGCAGCCTTTGCGGGGATCTGTGCTCTCTCCTCCCTTCCTTAGCCTTATATAATGTTACTGCTCAGCTGCAGCTCATGTGACACCGCATCCTTTGTGCGATTGTAAGGCTTTTGCACATCAGCCAAAATGCAATGCTAAACCAATCAGGATAATAAGCGTCCGGCTGTTAGCATGTGGTTTCCAAAAGGGAGGTTGTGTAATATTTCATTTGTTGCTTAGAGAGCCAGGGAAAGGCTCTGCCCAACAGGGCGGTGGGCATAGAACGGGTTGCCCAGGGCAGTGGGCACAGCCCCGAGCTGCTGGAGCTCAGGTACTGTTGGGGAACTGCTCTCAGTCATATGGTCTGATTTTTGGGTGGTCCTGTGTGGGCCAGGAGTTGGGCTCAATGATCCTTATGGGTCCATTCCAGCTTGGGATGTTCTATGTTCCTGTTGCATTTTTAGCACAAGTCCATGAGGGCCATAGAAGGAGCAGTTTTTCTTATCTCCGACCCAAAAATAAAACAGAAATGAGGCAGAACAAAAAAATAAACAAAGAAATAACTGAGACGAGGAGGGATTGCTTGTGAGGCCAAGTTCCAAGCCTGAGAAGTGAGGTTAGAGCACACAATCAGAAATTTGGGGAGCAGATGACAAACTGACCAATAGTCCTTTAAATCAATGTCCTGCTCCCAGCCAGCCCCCAGGCACCCAAAGCTCTGTGCAAATATAGATAATGTAACACAGCATCCTGTTGGGAAGCTCACTAATTGTTTGGGGATCAGTGGGGATGAAATGCTGCGAGATGGATTTGGGGCTGGGGAGGCCACCAGCAAAAGCCCTGCAGCTGTGGGGCTGTGGCTGCCATTGCTCAGTATGTGGGATTTGGCTGCTGTTGGGTGGGCACCTGGGCCTGCCTGGATGTGTGCTGCATGGCCAAAGGGAGGCACAAATACACCACGGGGGCTTGGGGTGACTGCAGGATGCAGTCATCTGACTGCTATAATGTTGGCCTAAAGCATATGATACTGGTTATCTTCTCTGAATTAAGCCAAATACTGAAAATTAAACATTTTTCTGTACAGCCTAGAAAAACATGTTCCTGACTGGCTATGGCTTGGCACCTACTTTTGTCTCCTAGTTTTCCCAGTGGGAAATGTACATTGCCAGTAAGCCAGCATGACATATCAAATTCTGCTCCCTGAATACAGCATATTAAAATGCAATTTTTACTTCCCTAATTATATTGAATTATACAGTCAGTTACAATTTTGACAGTAACACTGAACAGAACACATTTCATATGCTAAGTAAAACAGGTTTTTTTTTGCTAATTTGCTGGAAAAAACGTTCTAGTATATCACAGAATCACAGAATCGTAGGGGTTGGAAGGGACCTCCAGAGATCATCGAATCCAACCCCCCCTATTCAGGATATAACGTTTCTGGGAGTGAAAAGAACCTCAGCAGCAGGTATGTGGTCTGTGATCTTTGCTTTGGGTACTGGTGGTAATCACACACACTTCTCCAGATGAAGTGACAGATGCTTCACCTGGTATTATTAAACCACCCCACTTCATGTAACACATTGACAAACTTCAAGAATTTACACATAACTCTGTGAAAATATTAGCTTACCTAGCTTTCAACAGCAAAGTGCAGTACAGTAGATCAAAGAAGTGACCCTACTTTGTACAAGAAGCAGTGGTGCATTCCTACATGGCCAATGGCATGCAGGGGGTATCACACATGCAGCAGTGCTCAGAGGGCACTGAAGCCCCATGTCCCCTCTATCCATGCTTAGCAGAGGAGTCCAGAGGCTCCCAGTCCACAGCCCATCTGCAGCTCTAAATTCATTTTGGCACGTGTCAGGCCAGCGATGCACAATAAGAGATAACTAGTGATTAAATTGCAATCTTTTATCTTGGAAAATGATGTTTACTTCCTCGTAGGCTACCTACAATGGGTGTTCAGGACAAGGTGAACAAATACATTTGCTTCGATCCCCAACAAAGCTCTGCAGAAGCAGCTTCCCTCTCCTGAGGCGGCTCCTGTTCTGCAGCCCTCAGGATGCTCCCAGTGGAAGATTTGCAGTAGATGGATGTGCACCCGACTATCTGCTAGAACGGGGCTGTGCAGCAGCAGAGGGCAGCAGCTCAACACGATGCTTCCTCCACCACAGGCAACTACTTCTCATCTCCCATCAGCTTTTCCTACCGCTTTTTGCAGACACTAGGTAACTACGTGTGCTATCAGTGTCAAAAGACACCATTTTAAAGTAATCCAAATGTCCTCCGTGGGGAAGGAAGAGTGCTTGCCTGCACCCCCAGCCCCTTGGGAGGCATCTACGGGTGGTAGGGTGCATACAGGTGACACTGCAGTGGGTGGCTCAGTGCTTCCCCATCAGCTCAGGAGGTGGCACCTGAGGCTTAGGGCACTCTGTGGGCTGTGTAGGATGCAGTGAGCACCCTGGGAACGAAGTGGGTTGCTGGGCTCTCCTTTTGTGATGAGTTTGGACCTCATAGGAGAGGTCTGAAGAATGCAAAGTAGGCTTTCAGCAAAACCTACATACTGGCCATAAGACCTCAGCCAGTGCTGGCTTCTGCAGTGACCTGGGTGTCAGTCTTTGGAAACAAAGCCAGTTCCTATGCTATTCAAGTTCTGATCTAGCACAGAGCACCCAGACCTTGCCTCAGCAGTATTAAAAAAAAACACAGTCTTCTTTCTTGTGGATACTACAGTGACCTTAATGCCAAAGGTACTTCAGACAGAGCCTCACCTAGAAAAACAGGCAGAGGCACAAAAATATGATTCCCTCTATCAGTACAAAAAGCCTCTTCAGAGGCTTCAGAAACCCCAGCAAAGAGAGGGGAAATAAATCATGGAAACCTCTAACGAACCCCACCCTGAACATACCAGCATGCCAATAAAGCCAAGGCACATGCAGCAACATGGCAGGCAGGCGCTCACCACCACATTTTACACAATCCAGTGCAGGTATGCGAATTATTGCCTAGTGCCCTCCTTCCTCTCCGAGACATTCACAGAGCTGCACAAACATGTTGAGGGAGCTGCGGGTTATATCTTTACCTGCTTTGGCAAGCTCTGCTCAGCCACGTGCTGGGTGAAAGCTTTGCCCCACAGCAGGTCCTGAGAGCTGCAGCCCTGGGATGTGCATGCTGGCATGAGGACTTGTTTCCCAGTGCAGCTCTGCAAGCTGCAGCTCTCCTCGAGACAAGGGGGAATGGCTTTGAGCTAAAAGAGGGAAATGTATCGGTTAGATGTTAGGAAGAAATCCTTCACTCAGAGGGTGGTGAGGCCCTGGCACTGCTGCTCAGAGAGCTGTGGTGCCCCATTCCTGGAGGTGCCCAAGGCCAGGCTGGATGGGGCCCTGGGCAGCCTGAGCTGGTGGAAGGGAATCAGCCCACGGCATAGGGTTGGAGCTCAGTGATCTTTAAGATCCCTTCCAACTCAAACTGTTCTGTGATTCTATCATTCTATGGATAGCCTACAAACATCTTCACTTTGATGCCGTTTGGTGCTCTGCAGTTCAGACACTTTGCATCCAGATTTTCCATCTTCGGCCACTTGTACTATGTACAGAAATGCAGCATTTATTTTTAACCCAAAGGGAGTCACCCAGGATAGAGTTTCACATAGGGACCTCAGAGCATTCAGGCTGTATCAGATTTTTTAAAATGTTAGCACATTATAAATCAATACATTCCCAGTCTGCTTTCCTCACCTCTACTAAAAGAAAAGATCCAGCCAGTGCCATGAGGTTCCAGACAGAGTTTAAATACCATCAGGATTTGTTAAAATATGTTTTTTTGCAATGTCTGAAAAAAAAAGAAGTAAATGGGTTCCCATCAACTTGATTGTCTCTAGGGGGTTCTTTCTACTGCCTGGTCTGCAAACACAGACAGTACATCCTTGTGCACTTTGTGTCCAGAGACCACTAAACTGGCATGGACAAGATGTAGCTCCAAACACTGAACCCTAAACCCAGTGAAAGCAAGTTTTAGGGTGATCCCAAGCTATTTTTTCCTTTGCAGGAGAACATCATTACTCCTCTCTGCCTCAGAGGACTACTGAAGTTAAGCAACATGACAGAGGGTATGCAGCCACTCGGTGGCAGGGACAGAGAGATTTCCTGTCTGTCACACTGGAAGTGCTGATGTACACAGAAATGTCTCTGAACAGGTCACTGCTCACAGTTGAGGAGTATTTCAGAACCTGATGTACCAGGCTGAGAGAAGCAGGGCCATATCCCAGCCCAGTGGCTGAAAGGGCTGTGAGAGGACACTCAGATAGCACCATAGTAACAGTGAAGGTCATTAGCAGAATTCTGATGTTTACCTCTCAGCCCTTCAGCTATGTCAAAGCCAGCTCCTGAGGACTGTGGCATAGGCTGCACAATGCAATCCAGGTTGCCAACGCTGCGGTGATGGCTTCAAGGACAGTCTTGGGAGAGAAAACCAGCAGACCCAGCTGCCACCAGTGCTTATCAGAGCTGGAGAAGGCACCGATCATAAGGATTTAAAGAGGAGGATTTGGAATTAACCGTCTGTTAATAATCCCCAGGCATTACCTGTTGCTTGCTCTGTAGATGGCAGCACAAGGAAGCCAACCAACTTGGGGAAGGCAGGGCAAGGCGAGAGCGTGGATCTGTCATTAACAGGGTCAGCCTAGGGAGTTATTTCACCTGGGACTTGAACCACTTTCAATTTTTAACAGCAGTGGGTTAGGAAAACAAGAAAGAAGCCACAGCTGCAAACAAGTAGTAAAATTAACTTGAAAAGCAAGCAAGGTCCCATGTCACGCAGAGATAGCTTTGAGCTCACAAAACCCCCAATGGTTACCACATAACTTCAGATCAAGAAAGCCACCTGAATGGATTTGCTAAGAGCCTACTTTCTTTTGGGCACAAACCTGACCTTTAAGCTGTGTTTGAATAGCAAATAGGGACTTGTTGTCTCAATCCCCAAATGTCTCTGCAAAAAAGGCTGGTGTGGCAAAATTTATCAAAACACAACATGTTCAGAGGAGCTTGGAATTTCCATTTGAAAAATGTGGGTAGCTAATAGTCTCCAATCACCTCCACCGTGTATCTACCCTGCAATCTTTTGTTTGCATTGTGATAAAGCTCAGCTTTGCAATTTACAAGCAAAATATGCCCTCCTGAAGGGCTTTGTTTTCCCTTCCATGGGGCGTGTTGGAGAAGGAGCCTGGAGGGACCTTCATCTGGTGAACTCCCAGGGCTGCTATTTCTGAGCATCGATTTCCTACTTGGGATGTAGATCTTGACCTCTGTGCCCCAAGCCGACCGGTTTGCATAAACAAAACAGCATCGCAAAGAAGTCAAAGCCGGATGTACCTACAGCAAATAAATCTCTTCCTCTCTGACAAACACAGAATGAATTGACCTCTTGCACGTCATGTCTGCTTGTCTGACCAAAACTGTCAGTCACAGCCTTCCCTCTGGAAGCCATGGCTGAGACAAGGGATGAAAGGGACGTAAGTGGCATCAGTAAAACCAAAGCAAAGAATGATAGGATTTCCTTTACCATCTCCATTACTTGATTCCTACAAGTTTTCCAATCACTGCTGGTCAGATCCCGGCCGGTGCCTGTGTGCGTTTGATTCATCTGAAGCGAATGAACAAACACCGCCTGTCGCTCCCTCTGTGTGACCCAGCCCCATTTTTGCATTCGCTTTTCTGGAAGTAGTCCAGCAAACAAGTTCTCCAGCAAGAACATATGGGTCGGAGTGAATTTTAAAGCAAACATCTGTGATCTCTGCAAACAGGAAATCCACCACACTTACGGGCTGGAAACATTTCTAGCTGAAAACTGGGTTCTCTCTGTGCTTGGGCCATGAGATCTTTGGAAGACACCCTGTACTCCCCACACCCAATCAAGCCCTTGCAGTTCTCCTCAAATTTCAGATGGTGAATCCTAGAAGCACAACGTGAGGAGACATACCACAAATTACGACAGGAATTACTGTATCATGAGTCATGGGAAATTAATCTGTGAGTGCTGGACATTGCTCCTGGGTAATTTGGTGATGTCTGGGCTATGGGGGATGCAAGCTTCCCCTATGGGGCACCAAGCTTCCTCTCTGGCATCACAGATGGGATTCTCCCCATGGGCATCAGGGTCTTGTGCCTTCGTCCCCATACAGAGGAGCACAGTCATGAGTCCCATGCTAACTCTGTGAGCAGCAGTGCAGCTGCATTCATTCCCTAGACTACTTAGCACAAGTTATTTGCTCAGCTTTGCAATGAAACACACTACAAAAGGTTGCAGACAATTCCCACCCAGGAGGATTTTTAGCCCCACTCACACAGAGACATATCCTCTGGTCTACACCAGCTGACCTATTGGACGTGCACGTATTTATGGTACCTAAACTCTGGCCCAGTAATCTCAGTAAGCTATGTATATAAAGATGGATCGTAAAGCAGTTAGGGAGGCTGAAGGTCCAATAGACAGGGCAACCCATACTGAGAGGCATGCATTAATCATGAAATGGAAGTGTAGGGAGAGAGAGAATTTCCACATCGCACTGAATACAAGTGCTGCCCTTTAGATGGCAGTGGGATCAACTCCTGACCTTCCAGGAACTGGTGAGATATGGAATTACCAGATAACCTCCTCCCCATGGACGTACCATGGGACTAACAATCCCTTGCCAAAGCCTCCTTTCAGCCTGGAATGGGGAAACTGAGGCAGTGGCTGTTACCACAGAGAGGAGAATGGTGACATGGTCCTGCTTTGGGCCCTGCTGAGGCACGAGGTGCAGAGATGTGGGACCAGGCTCCTGGGCATATGCTGAGCTCAGTTCTCATGTCTGGGCTGACCGATTACACTGGTGTAAATCTAGGCTAATTTGGGCAGTTTGTGTGGGAATATTGCTTGGAATGCACATCTGTATCTTTTTTTTTTTTTTTTTTTAAAGCCCTGTCAGATTCCAGGCTTGTGAAGAAATGGCATGTCAGGCAGGAAAGCTTGGCAACCTTTGGCCAAAACAGAGAGGGGAAGCTGCATTGAGAGATGCTGAATTACCTTTGTTTTTTTTGAGTGGAGCTCAGCCTGGAAACAGGGGCCCTTTTCTCAGAGCCCAGAAATTAAGCTGGGAACTCCTGGCTGAAGCTCCTCAGCTCTCATCTGGAATCACCTAGATGGGTGCCTCTGGATGTGCCTTTCCATGTAGAAAGGAACTGGTCGTTCCAGTTGCTTTGCCTCCAAAAAATGCTATTTACAAAATTATTTCCACTCTTCCCTTTCTCCTCATGCTTCAAGAGCTAAAACCTTTCCTTTGGGAATGTGTGTAAATGAAAACAGGGCTGCAGTTCTGGGATGCCCAACTTATTTCTCCAGGACATTTGAAGGAGAAGGGGACATGTTGGGGCTGATGGGGAGCAGAGCCAGGTGCTGTGTGCAGTGGCCATGGGCCATGGAATGCTCTCTGAATGGTCCTAGTGCATCCCTAGAGCTAAATTCTGGTCTCACAGCTGTCCTCCAGCCCTGCTATTACTTGCTGGAATGGGGGGGGGGGGGGTTGCAGGGAAGAGGAGGATGAAGGCAAAAACCTGAAGGAATGATGAAGGCTCCACCCTCATTCCAGCTCAACTGCGTCATCATTCTTCCGTTTTTATGGATCTTGAATATAAAAACTTCTTCCACCATAATGGAGGCTTCTGATGTGATACAGAAATAGTTTCCTCATTCCCATTACTTCAGTGCAGTGCTCCCAAGAAATCTTCCTCTGGCAGTTGTGAGCACTGCTTCAGGTGGCAAGGAAGTGTTTCATTTATTTGCTCATTAATTTGGATGTTGTTCTGCTGCCCTAGAGGCAAAATCCCTGTACCAGCCTCAGCTTTATGCTGCCAGAAGTGCTTGCAGTGCACACCCTTGGGCACCCCATATTTTTCTACACAATGTGTTTGTGGGAAGGGAAGTGGTGTTAGTCCCTGAAGAACCCCAAAAGGACTTGGACAAAAATTAAAGGGAGGTGAGGACCAGGACTGTGTGACTTTCCCAAGGGTGGCACAGGTAAGGACGTGGATCTGGGAGCCTGGAGGTCCCTGCAGATGTCAGACCCCAAGGACAGCAAGCTGGCATGCAGGCTGAGTGCTCACCCTGTATCTGAGGATGCAGCTCAGTTGTATCATATCAGGCCAGGCTAGAAATCACATTTTCTTGCTGAGTTCCCAAGATAAAGCTGCATATAATATCTCAGTAATTTTCCATCCATCCATTCAGTCTCATACACTCAGCATTTACTATCAACTTTACTGTCTCTTCCAATGCAAACAGCCCCACAGCGCAGCACTTATCTCCACCTCCTTATCTCCAGGCTTCCAGGCTGGGGGAGCCCTCTGGAAAAAGTGAGATTTTTCTCAAAGAGCAACATGATTTCAGGCAGTTCATTCCAGATAGTCCCTACTGCTTCTTTCTCTTGTAGTGGGGAGGCATGCACATTGGGATCCCATTATTTAAGTGTAATACTTACACAGCTGGGAAAAAAAGCATGTTGGAAGGGTGGGAGATTCGCATGACTCCAGCCAGCAGAAACTGGGGAGAAAATGTGTCATTCTTTGCATTGGTCGGTGTTTATTCTGAGTGGGACTTTCTGATAAGGCTTTTTGCTGATCAGATGCTGTTTTCCTGACTGTGCTATGCACTCCCAACAGCCAGGACATGAGAGAACACCTTGCGTTTTTTCCAGATAAAATGAGACACCAGAGCACATGGGGCTAAGAAATATTGCTGGAAGATGTGTGGAAGTGGAGCAGAGCCTCCTCTCACGGTGGCTGTGGCAATGAGGGCTTGGGGAGGATGCAAGGCACTGCTTGGAGGAGGTTCTCTGGGCATGATGCTCACAGTGCAGAGCCTGTGGGCCCTACGTGCTGGAGATAGTATCAAGCACTATATCCACCGAGTGGATTCCACTTTTTCTTTAAAAAGTCATCACAGGTATTTGGAGGAGCTGAAAGAAGCCTTGACTTGAAAAAGGAAGTGTGGATTGAAATCCTAAATGCCTTCAATGCACTAAGTCCACATGTGAAGCCTGATTTAAACTGAGATATGTGTTGCCTAACTCAGATGCTTGTAGGGACAGTTACATTAACCTCTTTGGCACCAGACAGAAGATCACATCCCACCAATACCAATGCTAAACAACAAAACACACACCAGTAGAAACATTGACACGCAACTGGCATGATCTCTGTTTTCAGTCTGGGCTGTGCCAAGATACTCTTTCTTTACAAAGATTTGATCCAGCTCAATTTAGCAAAAATAAATAAATATATCAGTTCCCCAAGTCTGAATCCCAGCCCTTGGCATGTTGCAGACTGGCAGGCACACTTCTCTAAGCAGGACATGTCTTGTTCACTGGAAAAGCTTAAAAACCAACACCTCAGGCTGCATTATTGCAGGAACTTTTCAGCACAAGGGAGCAGTTTCCTGAAGCACACGGAGAAAAGGGGTGCGGGAAGGCACGGAGCTTTTCGTCAGTTGTACTCTGGTGGAGCAGTCTCCTGCAGAATCCAGGTTACTTGCTCACAGGCTAAACTTGTGTTGCACCGCTCTTGTTCTTACGAGCATGCAACATTGTGACATAGCACTGAGGAAGTGAGCCACTCGGTACCCTGCTGGGAAGGATGATTTGACCAGCTCTTTTTTTTTTGAAAGAATCATAGAACAGAATAATAGAATCACAGAATGGTTGGGTTGCAAGGGGACTGAAAGCCCATCCAGTCCCAAACCAACCCTTTCTGTAGGCTGGTTACCCCCACCAGATCAGACTGTCCAGGGCCTCATCCAACCTGGCCTTGAGCACCTCCAGAGATGGAACATCCAGAAAGACAGACAATTCAGCAGAGTCCGAAGGCTGAGAACATCCCCACGGTCTGCAGAGTGGTGGGACCTCAAGAATCAGATCCTGCGGAAGCAGAGCTGCCACAATACATGCTGAGAGGTGCTATATAAATATGCCATTTCCAGTGATTCACTCTTCCCACAGATTCTAGTCTGTGCCATGTTTCTATTAGTGTTATAAGCAATTTGTGGGTGAGATGGTGTTTTACCAAGGACAGTATCTGTGATTCAACACTTTCTTCCATCCTGGCAGTTGTAGAGCTTGCGGAAGAGACTTTGGGATATGAGACACAACTTACAGTTCCTCCATATGCTGGATGGAGTGACTGCTGAATTCTCACTTTCCCGACCCAAACCTTTTTGCTTATTTGTATCATGACTGTGCCTAAATGCTCCACAAAGCTCAGGCGGTGCACACACAAATATTCCCCATATCTTGCCCTGCAGGAGCAGGAACTGGCTGAATGCATGTTTGAAAACTCCTCTTCCTATCATGCCCCCTCTCTGCCCTCCCTCCCCACTTCTTTGAGGTGGAAATGTCCCCACAGCTTGTCCTTCACTCCCAAAGCAGAACTATTGATACTGCCTGAAATGAAGCTGTTGCTCTGAACAAGTATGGACAGATAGAGATTGCCATAGCAACAGAAGTTATGTGTGAAAACCTTGGGAACTGTTCCTCCTCCCCCATCCATTCAGTCTGCTTTTCAGATTTCTTTTTTTTCTTTTTTTTCTTTCTTTTAAGGTGCTTTCATTCCTGCTGCCGAGCACCTGGGGAGGTTCTTTGAGAACAGCCCATCAGGTTACAACAGCATGCCACCGGTTTCTGGGTCCAGGCCATCTTTGTGGAGCACTGCATTGGAAAAATGTATCCTGCCGGGTCCAGGGAAGATCTTAATAAGGTGAACTGAAAGAGAGCAGATAGAGGGAGGGTGGCTTCCTGCATATAGGACCTCAAGGGCATATTCCAAATTTGGTCCTGATCAAATCTGCACTGAACTATTTACTTTTCGAGGTGCTCAGTCAACAGATTTGCATCAGAACAAATTACAACCATTTAACATCAAGCTGCTAATGGCTGGAACCACACAAAATAATGCAGGTTATTAACCCCATAATAAGGAGCTCATTAAAATGTGAATTACCGATTAGGTTACCAAGGAGAAACACAAGCAACAGAAAAACCACTGACAGTTTGCCAACTGCTATGCGTAACCCCCAGTGAAGACCAGTGGCCAAGGAGAAGGTCCCAGCTGGTGCAAACAGGCAGAACTGCCAAGGGCTGCAACACAGCCCAACTGTCTTAAACTGGGGAAGGACTGAGTTCAAATGTCTCATGGACTCATCCTGACCTCGAGGAGGAGCATATTATGGAGGAGGTGCTGGGAGGTTCATTGGTTCTGAGTGATGCAGAAACCATTGCTGCCATTCATGCTGTGAGACATTTACTTTCACTTGGGTATCAATGCTCCCCTTGGTCAAAAGGGTATATTAAATGCATTAAATGCTCCCTGAACACTATGTTCGGCCCTAAACTTACCAAAAGCTCTTCATGCAGTAGGCTCTGGCCAGAGGGATATTGAATGGGATGGCTAACTGCAGCATGACCTTGCATGCTGGCATCCCCAGTCTGCTTTGGAGAAGAGTTTTACTGTTCAGGCCTGTGTTTCATGCAGCTCAGGGGTTTTAACTTATTCTCTTCAGGTACTATCAATTTTATGTGTAGGGAACTGGCATCCTCCCAGATCTTGCTTTGCTTTGTATATATGTGTAAAAATATATTTTCTCCAACATACTCAAAATGGCATGCAGAGAGGAGACATCTAAGCTTTATTTTTTCCTGCTTAAAAGTGGCAGAGAAACATGTTCATGTTGAGATCACCACTTCCCAAATGGCTTCCTTCTTGTTTTCCCCACTCACGCCTCAGTCAGTGTCAGATATCTCAGGAGAATATGAAAACAGCAAGCGCCTGGCAGGCGAGCTGAGTGTGTATAAAGATTGAGACAGAAACGTGTATCAGTTGCTCTGTTTCCATCAAAAATTTAACTCAGAAATCCTAAATTTTTTTGAGAAGAAAGAAGATGGCTAAGAGAGTATAAGAAGTGGTGCACTCTTTCATCTCCCTCATACCTATATCCTTATTCTGAAGGCTGTAGTTGGCCACCCCAGAGTAGCAAGCACTTCTCAGATGGAAGAAGAAAGAAGGAAGATGGGAAGATGCCCCAGAGAAAGCTAGATGGTGCCTGCGTGCATGAGGAGGGGGCTGGGAGGACAACAGATGCGAAAAATCCCTTTTGTTGCACAGCTAAAGCATCTCAGTCTCACACAACAGGGACCCAACCACCCCAGGACATTCACTGCAGTCAACAAAATGACTGATGTTTCTGGAGGAGGTCCATCTGGTCAGGGAAAAACCTCTTCTCAGGAAGAGTAGTGATGCAGTGGCACAGGATGCCTAGGGAGGTGGTGGAGTCACTGTCCCTGGAGGCATCCAAGAACCATGTGGATGTAGAACTGAAGGACATGGTTAATGTGCACGGTGAGGGTGGGTTGGGGTTGGACTAGATGATCCTAGTGATCTTTTCTAACCTTAATGATTCTATGATTCTATGATATATCCCATCCTGAACTGCTGCAAGTTTATACCATGCTGCCTAGCACCAAGAGGAGTTCAGCTGGGAAAATGCCTTCTGCTGTGCTGCTCCCACAACTGGTACACACTGCTGGGATTTGGAAGCTTGGGTTCTGCCTCTGCTTGGAGCAGCTTGCAATCCCCACTGGGAGCCCTGCTCACGATGGCCATGGCTTTCATTCATGGTATCCAGCAGCTGTCCCAAATACACTTTGCAAAAATGGACCCAAGGTGGGAGAGGACACACTAGGGTTTGGTAGCTGCCCCATCCCAAGTGTTCCTGACAAACCCCTACAATGTCCTGTGTGCAACATCAGGGTAAGTAGAGATCACATGAGGGATCGCCAGTGACTGGTGGCTTCAGGCGAGTACTAAGCTTGGCTGATGCAGTAATTTGCATGAGGATAGGAGAACACTGTGTGTGTACTTCTTTTTTATATAGTTAGACTGGCACTTCGGGGGAAGGAATTATGTGAGCTTATCAGTAATATCCTCACGCAATCCAAGGTGAACACTTGGAAGTCATTTAATAGACAGAGCTTCTTTGAACAGGCAGCAAATCAGGATAATCTCATTCAGCAAAATCACAAAGAACAGCAGAAGCATTAAATCAGTCGAGTCATGTGTTTACAGTGAATAATTTAAACAGCAGCATTGTTGAGGCCAGAAAGATTTGTTTCAACACTTTGAATTTAGCTCTGTTTTCAGAACCACATAAAAATGGTAAATTATGATCTTCTGTTCCACTGGTCTGAATGAAAATTAGTCTCTCCCACTGTGACTTTGCAAAGGATTTGCATCAGAGATTGAGTAGGGGCAGGTCCCGTTCTCTTTCATCCTCCTCAAGATGCTGACTTTTACCTGTATGTTTTAAAGAGGACAGAAACTTAGATAAAACAGGCAACTTTACTAGCATTGTTCAGGAATGAATTATAGAGATGTGAAGTATATATTAAACTAGAACTGTGCTGTAATCTCAGCTGGTATAGACTGACATATTTCCTAAGGTATAATGGACCGATGCCAATTTGCATCAGCTGATTACAGCAGAAGATATTGAAACCAATTGGAAAAACTCATCTGATATTTAAAAGCAGCAGATGGGAGCAGAAGAGACTCTGTGAAGACATTTGTATATTCTACTATGATGTGGAAAGAGGTGTATTAATGTGTATTGATCTGAATCTGTATTCTGTTGAATGTCATTTCAATTTAAATCTCATGCATATCTCTTCATGTTTTAACATTCCTTGTCACGGCTTTTGTGACACGAGGGGAAAGTGAATGGTACATCACTGCATGTGCCTGGGGAGTCAAGTAGTGAATGTGCTCAGCACACCTATGCTCAGCAAAGCAACCTCAGCAGGACTTGAGGACAACCCAGAGAACTTTGCTCAGCCAGGGTTTGCCTTGCCCTTGGTTTATATGAGAGTTCAACCTGCACGTTTGTCAATGATCCACTACACAACCCGTGCTGTTTGTAGAACACACACTACGAGAAGATGACACAAATATGGGAAAAGCATCTGTTTTCTCACTCTCCTTGGCAGCAGGTTTAAGAGCACAGTGCATGTTTTGTAGTGATTCAGCATTTGAATACTTAAAAAAAATCAGTATTTCCAACTCTGTTCCCCTTATGTCCTTTTATTCTTTAAAGACGTTGCAGTAATGAGAGCCTCGCCGTAAAGACCAGAGTAATCTACAAATGCAGTGTAAAATTGTGAATTTTGATATGAAATTTGAGCTTGTTATTGCTGCAGAGTTTCGAAAGAGGAAAAAGTCAGTCTCAGTGAAAAACTTAGAGCATAATGTTAAAAGGTATTTTATCAATGGAAATACAGCTGAAGAAGCTCAGAATTTGTCATGGCTTCCCAGCCTGACTGAAAACCTCATGCTTTATCAATACACCCAACAATTCTACCCAGTGAGCTCATCACAGAACTGATCCGAACCACATGGGCCTCAGTGTGCTCTGTCTTAGGTCACCTATGACTGCTAAGAACTGGAGCGGGAAGCAACATGTATCAGATACAAGTGGAAGTGGCAAATCGGCATTGCCAAGAACCCCTGGTTTAAAGACACTTCAACCTTCTTTTCCATCCCATTTACTAAAATAAATGTTTCCTGGTACAGGTAAGCAAACACTGAAATCACAAAGTTTTAAATTTTTTCCTCTCTTTATCTTGCAGGAAGCAATGGGGGAGAATTACTCGCAGAAATATCTGCAACTTAGACCCTGCAGAAGGCTCAGTACAAGGACATAGGATGTAGTTCAAGCTTCTGTGTATGGACTTGCAAGCTATTTATGGCCCTATGGGGATGGCCTGAGTGGAAGGACTTAGATCCCTATCAGGCTATTTCCTTGTAAGTGTATGAGCACCAGAACAGCTGATAGATGCCCTGAACCTGATGGGTGCAGGAGCAGTTATGTGTGAACCCTTCTACTCCCTGACGGAGTTCTTTCCCTATCAAATTGTCACATCGTGAAAAGCTCTTCTCCAAGAAGGGTTAATTTCCCACAAGCACAATTGCTCTGCAGAGTTGTCTCTCCGATGGCCGTGGAGCTGAATATAGATTAAGTTCCTGACTTTCAGGCATCTGGTATTGTATGAGATGACTTCTGGCCTGGATGTGGCACTAAGTATCCTCGGATGCTTTGGAGAGCAACCCAAAGAAAGCTAGCAAGGCAGCAGAGCCTTCTCACCACCACCAGCACTGACTCAGTCCCATGGCATAAGAACACTGTATTCTTAGCCTCAGATAAGAGGCTGAGAATTGTCATAAAATTGTCAAACAGAAAACCATATGCTTTATGTACAACAAAGTGTCTGTTTTATACCATTATGTTTTTATTTCCTCAGGAAAACTAGGACAATTAAAGGCAGGAAGGAAGATCATAAATTTGAAAGATGACAAGGGGATAACCGCTCACCTGAATTGGAAGTTGCAAATAGTCTATCACTGACTCTGGGCTCCTCAGTTCAAGAAGGACAGAGAACTTCTAGAAAGTCCAGAGGAGGGCTGCAGAGATGACTGAGCCCTGGAGCATCTCCCTTATGAGGAAAGGCTGAGAACCTTGGGGCTGTTGAGCCTGGAGAAGAGAAAACTTAGAGGGGATTTCATCAGTGCTTAGAAATATCTGCAGGGCAGGAGTCAAGTGGATGGGGCCAAGTTCTTCTCATTCTTCCCAGTGACAGGACAAGGGGCAATGGGCACAAATTAGAACACAGGAAGTTCCATATGAGTGTGAGGAACTTCTTTACTTTAAGGGTTACAAAGCAGTGGAACAGGCTGCCAGGAGAGGTGGTGCAGTCCTCTTCTCTGCAGATATCAAAACCTTGCTGAATGCTTTCCTGTGCAACCTACTGTTGGGAACTGCTTTAGCAGAGGGTTGGGCTGTGAAATGTCCAGAGGTCCCTTCCAACCCTAACAATTCTGTGGTTCTGTGAGTCTGTGACTCACCATGATTAAAAAAATGGCATACCTTACACTTTTCCTCTTGCTTGCAGAACATGGAACAGATATTGGGCAATGGATGAAAATGGACTTTTATTGCAGTTAATACCCAAACTGATCAAGTATCTACATTAGTTTTACACATACATGTTACCCATTCATGGCATAAGTATCTGGTGAATAACAACTAGTTCTGCGAGCCATTCCATGAAGACAAACAATTGGTCTTCAGCCTTTCAACCACAATAAACTCTCCATCATAAGACCTAGCCCCCTTGTAAATCATTCATACTCTAACTCCTTGCCCACGCATACATACATATGCTTCTATAAATCACAGAGATAGTCCCATGTAATAACTAGTTGGCCATGCTATATAACACGTGTTCTCTATAATCATCTTGCTCTGTACAAGAGAATATAATGGAACAGATGTCAAGTTGAAATTAATATGAGTACCTTAGAACTCAAGACTTCAAGGCTAGAACAGGGGACTGACCTTAGATTACGTCTCACCATCACTGCCACAAGCTTCCACTTCCTCTCATTTAATGAAATTGAACTACAGTGAGATTTGAAGATTAGACAACATAACATTTCCTTTGAAAATATAATATTCATTTTTGGTTCTTGATTAACAGTCCCAAATCCAACAATTGTTCACATATCTGTTTATTCCCTTCACGATTGTTTCTCTGAAACAATGCTTATGTAAGACCACATTGTCCAGTCAGATTAGCAATCCTGGAGCCTTGGGATGCCCCTTAAAAGCTGTTTTCTACTGCTCACAGTTGCTATGCATGCATGGCCTTTCCTTTTTAACCATGCTCACAGCCAGTGTGAGTTAGATGGTGCCTTTCTGTGGCTTCTGTGCAGTAAAAACATACTTCTGAATCTGGTACAGTAACCAGAGATGAGCAGATCCCAAATATTTTGATAGACACAGCCCTATAAAACATCAAGTTAGAAACTTGGCAGCCCACAGACACCCATGACTTCAGCAGCTGCTTCAACCTGTAGCAAAGCAGCAATCCAGCAACCCATGAGTCAAGTGGTGGGAGTGAATTTCTCATTCCCTTCCTTCAGAACTTCCGTTAGCATTGCTACGGCTGCTGTTACGGGCACTCAAATGATTCTGTACAATCATAATGTGCTGTCACCCTCCCAGATATGTAGGTGGATTTCATATCACCTAGATTACATGCAGTGAAAGCCTTTCTACGAAGAAAAATTGCCAGGAATTCCTCAGTCTGCTGTGAGTAATGCAGCCTGAGCAGAGAGGTGAAAGCTGCTACTTCTGATCAAGATCAGATAAGAGTAAGATGTGTCTCTACTGGGTGCAAATCCAAGAGCAGTGGGCCTCCTGCAGACAAGTCCTGCCATAGACTTCTGAAAGCCCCATACAGATACAGACTCAGAGATGATGCATGCTGAAGTGAAGAAGAATGTGGCAGGTTGAGGAGCTGGACCTTGCCCTTTTCAGGGTTTCTGAATCAAAACGTGCATTATGAATCCCAACTGAAACTTGGTGGGCAGTCAACACAGAAAAATGGAGACAGTGGTGGAATGTGTGGCCCATCTATTTTGTAAAGTGACCAGTGAAATTCCCAATAGGTTGTCTCATCTTTTCCCAGAGAGGATGTGGCTGTCCACAAGAAGAGACACTGAAAGATGGTGGACAAAGCTCAGGTTCAAATGTAGGATTAATCTTCTGTCTGTTGAGAGTCTGGTTGAGGTTGTGATCAAATTGGATCCAGTCCTTGATGTATGGAAGCAGAGGGTAGCTTTTTCTCTATTTCCTAAATTTGAGAAGCAGGGTACTGCATCAGGGGTATCTGGAAGAGGGTGAGATTTGTGTGTCCTTTGCCCCAGGTTGATTAGTCTCCAAGAAAAGAGAATAAGTAAAATTCTTGCCAAGGACATTTACGATCCTTGGGATGGGAACTTGACTTCTCCATGTGATAGTTCATGTCCTTTGCTTTGCCTACCACAGAATATCCATGCTTTGTCTTTGGCTGCCCAGACCTGGAGTGATTTAACCCCATGCTGCTGGGATTTCCCACCTCTTTCTTTGGCTACTTTCCTTGCACTCACTGTGTCATTCTTCATCAGTGTGTTGATTTTGTTTCCATTTTCATCTCTACTGGCCCAAGGAACATTGTTAAAAGTGGTCTGTAAGTATGCTGACCACTTCACGTGGGTGGAGACCAAGGCTGTTTGTTCATACAGAGACTTTATAGACTGTTTTTCTGGACATCGGAGACTCTTTTGAGCCAGTTCTACTAGATGTTTTGACATCAGATCATCACTCTCTTTCCCTGTTTGAGCGTGGCCCTGTCTGTGTGTAGTTGCACCATTGTTAACTGATGAACCTTGGTTCTCCCTCCTACTCAGCAGCATTCTTCCATGGGAAGGTTTGTCTCTATATCAGACCGTACCTTGCTGTCTCCTTTTTTTTCCAGGCAATGTATGTCTCTAATTCCTTTGATCTTTACAGTAAATAGGTCATTGTTTCCACCCTTGTCTATACCAGTTAATCTATAACATCACCGGTTCTCCTGTACTCTTTTTAGTAGGCCCTGCCCCAACTGGTATTCTATTAGCACTTCAAAAGTGGATGGATCTGTTTTTTTTTTTTTAAATGAATTGCCAGTTGTTGTTTTCCATGAACATTTGCATCCAGAGGCCTTTTCTAAATTACTGCTCTCCACAGCCTCTGACTTACTGTTTTGACCTCTCTTCAATGACAGTTGTTGTCCTATGGTTGTTTCTGTGCTCATCTCTTGCTATTCCCACTATGTCCCTATCTTCATTTATAGAAATCCCTTTAGGATGATGCTCCTAAAAAATGATTTGCAACTCACACTCCAGCTGGGTGTTATCTTTGAATTTGATTGACATATTTTTCTGCCCCTTCCTCAGTGCTACTGCAGATGAATACAATGTCCAACACAGCAGGAGTCCCCGAGGAGCACTGTGGGAATATTTACAAGCATACACAACTTTCTATTGCAGGGGCAGATTTTTATCTCTTTTGGTACTGTTCTCTGTATCCACCCTTCATCATTCTTGTTCTGCATTGGGCCCAGTCCAACCACTGTTGAAGTCAACTGTGTCTGCACGGGATCCTTTAGGGACGAATCAGGATCTACAGGAACAGTATGTCTGAAGAAATTAAATGAAATAACCTCCTGAAATCAAGGAACTGTCATCAGGAGAGGTCTCTGCACAAGCAGTTGTCTTGTCAACGAGTGAAGGGGCAAATTTACTGAATGACTTAGGGGAATGCAGCTCCCTGCTCTTCCCACCAGCGTGCTGCACTATGGAGAAGCAGCTTCTTACACTTCACTCCCCTCACCCAACACACAAACCCTGTGGTTTTCCTCCTCCCATCAACAATGTGGGTATAATCTGGCTGTGCAGTCTATCGCTCAGATGCAACTGCTTTTCTTAGGGTGATCTATCTGTGTGTGTGGTACCTCTGTTTCCCTCTTCCTGCATAACATCTACTAATAATTTCTGATTATTGGAGACTGAGTTTCCCCTGAAAATGATGTAAAGTGAATTGATCCGCAGTTCCCTTTTAGGAAGAGGAGTATAATGTTTTCCCTCTGCCAATCATCAGTGGCTTCCTTGGTTCTTCAGGAGCAGCTGAATATAATGGATAATGGGCCTAAGAGTTTTTCAGCTAATTCCTATAATACCCTTGGGTATGTACCATCTGGCCCTGTGTGCTGATTTGAATGCACTCCTCTCTTAATATTTATCATTGTATTTTAATGATTTTGGTAACTGAGTTCTCAATCTCCTGGCTTTCATTTGATTGTTCATTACACGCACTCATTTCAGAGGAAAACTGATACAGGTGATGAATGTTTCAGCCAAATCCTGCTCACTGTATTCGTGGCAGAAATGAAATCACTTTTAAAATTCCCATTTCATGAAGAGGCATGGACTCTCAGAAGCCTGAGCTGCAGCTGTTCCCTTGTACTCTACCCTAGGATGGCTGTATCTGCAGAACATTTTCTGCTCCCTGAAAGGTCTCATGAAAGACAGTTTTCTCTATGACCCTACACACAAGCCTTATCTTCTGTTAATACTGGTAGGGAATTTTCCCTTATTCTAATACATCCTATTTTTTCTCTAAGTGTATTTTTATGACCCTGCCTGCATCTTTCAGATACTTGTAGACTCACGTCTGTTATTTTCTTATCTCTTCTCCAGCTTATATTTAAACATAACTTAATCTTCATAAATCAAACCCACACCGAGTGATCTGATCGTGTCACTACTCTTCGAGGTCTCTGATTTTACAGTGTTTGGCAGTGGGATGGCAAGATATTAGCAGCAACATTCCGACTGTATCTAAGCCAGGTTGGTTTGTGTAATGCCCACTGAGAATGGCACGAGCTTTTTGCAATTCACGTAGGCTGCCAAAAAGTTACATGTAAATTGTCCCCCTGTATCACTCCTGAGCCTTTCTGTATATGGCTGCTTCTGAGTGTCCTTTGGGGTTATTTTTTTCCTGAATGTCAGTAGCCTATATTATTTCGGTTTTATTATGTTATTTCCTGGCCACATTGCTAATCACTGTAGGCGCCACAGGATAATTTCTCTGTTCAATAACATTAAAAACTCCCAGCTTAGCTTCATCACTCTCTTGCTTAACTGTGTATTTCCCCTGCTTGCTTGTTTGTGAATTGCTTTCACTTTTTTTCCCAATCTTTTCTTCTTCTTCTTCCTCTATGCTCTTCTTGGAATGTTTTTCCTTTAAAAAGGCATCTGTAGGTTTTCCCCCTTTTTTTTTTATTCCTTGAGAAAACACATCCTTTCTTCTACTTTCTACATATGCTTGTTATATGTAATAGGTTTATGCTGGGTTACATCTAATACGTATTCTCAAAATAACTCCTGGTGCTGATGCTTTGGCTCACATGCTGAAAGATGCAGTAAGAGGTAAGTAAAACTCCTTAGCTGAAACAGAAAGCAGGCAGCACATGTGTGTGCTGGATGGGAATAATTCCCTGTACAATCTGCAGAAGTCCTGGCAAACAGGGGACTGATCCTAAGCCCTTTGCGTGACACTGCCACGGGGACCCTCGGGGCCTCAAATGGACTTCAGGCCTCTTGAGAGGCTGCTTGGATAGCATACAAGTCCAGTAATTGCCTTCTGTTCACCATGACTCCTAAAACTGCCATGCCATGGACTCCGGTATTCAGCTCCCTTGGCACCTTCTGCAATGTGGTGCTGAGGTACGGGTTAACCTACACATGCTGAGATGCTGCAGAGGCAGAGCACAAAGGGACATTGGGTAACTGCCCTGAGCCTTCAGGCTCCAGGAGAGAGCTGACCAGTCTTTTTTCTCCAGAAAAATAAAAGATTTTCAGACAAATAACAAAGGACTTCATTAAAGCTTCTGCTTACAGGAGAACATGTAGATTTCCGTGATATTGCATGCCACTACAGGAGGAGGGATTAACAGTATTACAGGACAGATTTACAAACCCTGGAGAGAATAAGTATCGAACGGAAATCTTTGGCAATCCCATTCCCTTCCTCTTCTGGGTCGCACCCTGACTTCTGGTAACACTTAGAACAAACCACTACCTCTTGCTTTTTTTAGTGTATTCTCTACTTTGCCCTGAACCCAAAGGAAACATCAAAGCTCTAGCTCTAGCACTTGCAAGTAAAAATAGCTCTTGAGCCAATATGTGTAAGGCCCTCAAATGATATCTCTGAAATAGTTCATCCTAAGCCCATGAGAGGGGGAATGGTGTTGTTTGTTAAAGGAATGCATGCTGTGCTGATAGTGGGCAGCACTGACATGTGAAGAGCAATGAGTGATACTGCAAAACGAAAGGAAGGTGAGAAAAGCGGCATGAAGAATGCATTGCACTGTGCTGTGAAAGAGGAGTAAAATATACTTAAGATAAAAGCCAGTTTCAGGCTGCCTGTATTATTTCTTCCATTCTGATCCTTCTCTTTCCTTCTTAGAAATTCAGATTTGAAAGTGTCTGTCTTGGTACTTGTGTGTACCATACATCTTGGTTCATCTGAGATTCATGAGAACATGGCTTTCTATCTCCCAGTGTAGTTCTGCAATTTCTTTTACCATCCAGGATTCATTTATTCCCTGTGCCTATGAAAGTGTCAATCACAACCCTTCTAGTGTGCTTGTATCAGTCTTTTGTATCTACTATTTTGTATTTCTCTTTCCATCTTCTAGAAAATAGGTAAATTCTGCTTTGCAGTCATTATTACTTCATGCACTTATGTCTGCAGTTCCCTGCTGATCCCCAGAAACATGGACAGAGGCAGCTCAAGCCACTGCAATAGCACTGCCAGATGGGATTGTTGGAAGAGATCAGTGTAAGTCCTATCTCCCTAAGATCTGATGTTTTCCAGCAAATCATTCTCAAATGCAAACTTTCACATTAGTTTCTCTCAAATACCATCTATGGGTACCACAGACTCTTGCCCATCACAACAGGCAATTTAAGAAATCTTTCTTGTGAAAGGGGCTTCCTATTAGCAGATGGCACTCATAAGAGGTTGGAAAGAATACTTGTTATTAAGCACAGGCACACATCACTCAAACTCTGCTGCATAGAGAAAACTACTGATGTGAGCATATCCTTACAGCTCACCTGTGAAGAACATGAACATGGACACATGTAGCAGATGAAGCTTTCAAAACAAAACCTGCACTCACAGAATCACAGTTGGAAAAGGCCTCTAAAACCGTCTTGTCCAACCATCCACCTACCTCCAGTGTTGCCCTAGCCTTGTCAGCTGAGCCCAGAGAACAGGGGAATGGGCAAAAATGAGCAAATATAAAGGGACAAATGCTGGAGGGTGTGAAAAAGAGTCTTGTGCCTTGCAGCCCTCAAAGCTTCTCTATTAGCACAAGGGCTTGCTGCATTTACTTAAGCAGGATGAACAAAATAAAAAGAGCTTGTTGGTGTTGGATGCTGAGGCAGTGCTTAAGACATCCCTGACTCACAGCTCACAAGCTAGGACTCGTCTTGCAAGTTCAGCCCGTGTTCAGATAGGATCAGGGACTGTCTCTGGGCTGGATTGCAAAAGAAGCAGACTCTTGCCAAATATGCTCTGCCCACAGCACCGTCCAAACCCGTCAGATGATATTTCTTCTAATTTTACTAATGTATGCTTGGCCCCGATTCCGTGCTACCTGAGGCTACAGCCGTAACAAAAACATGGCACACATGTCGTGGGTGGAAGCATGCAGCTGGTGGGAGTTGAGGCACGTGAAAACGAACAACACAGCCCTTTCTTAATTGCAGCACAGAAATTAAGAAATAATATTCTTCTGATTCCCTGCCTTCTCCCTCTCTGTGGCACAGCTTTACCCACAGCCTTGCCAGAGAAGATGACAACAACTTTTCTCTATACGTAGGTTGCTCCATATCCTGAGCAATGCATTAATTTTCAGAAGTGGGCCTGTGTGCCACACACATAACTTGTGTTTGGGTGTGTCTCCATGCTAGGACCATCCCACACTCTCAGCTCGTTGGTGGGGAGTTGGTGTTCTGATCCCTACCTAAGGATGTAGCCATCAGGCCATTGTCCTGCCACCGTCCTACAAGACATTGTCACAAGATGGTATGAAAAAGCCCTTGGGACACACTCGTCTCCTAGCCATGCGTTTCTGCTCAGGTAGCCAGGGGGCATGGAGAACCTACTGGCTTTAACCCAGCAGGCAGGTCCTCAGGTTGTTCCTGGCCAGGTGTGCTGCCCCAGTGAGAGGTTTGCTGTGGGGCAGCATCCCTCTAGCTATCCATGCTGAGCTCCTCTTGAAAGGGAAGGGGCAGAGAGGAGCCTTTTGATTCAGCTTTTATTTCTGCTCTTGGGAACTAAAGTCAATAATTAGATGGATACTGCAACAAAGGACCAGAACACCTCGAGGTACAAATGTGCCCACAACCAAAATCAGTCAGCTATCACATCTCCTGGAACTCTGCAGTGACTTTCCACCATCACATAGCCCCATAGTAACTTATGGGCCACATTATTCTCTGATGGCTTTTCACACTGAAATAGCTCACAGGAAGTATCAGCGTAGGTTAGAGAAAACCATGGAAAGTGCACTGCAGATAGTACAAGCATTTTCAGTCTAAAAATTTACATTCATCACAGAGCACAATCTATTCTTGTTGGGTTTCAACAGCAGTGCTTTGATAACTGGTGGCTTTTCTGCTGGCTGATGTTCAACAATTCCACCTGCTGATGCCCCCTCTGCAAGTAAAGATGATGCAAGAAACAGAAAATCATCGCTTCCTTCTTCCACTTCTCCTTCTGACTGATTTCCCACAGTTGGTATCTGTTAATGACTACCTTACTTCACTGGTCTGTGTTGTGGTTTGTCTCAATGCCTTAAAAGCATTGCCCAAGCAATGCACTGTCATATCTGAAAGTTCCTTTTCCTCACTCTCTCCAGAGGAACCTCCACCCCTCTCCAGGCAGAACACACGAGATGCTAAGGCTTGAAATTTACGGCGCCTGATTTAAAAGCCAGGACATCTCCTGGTCTCCAGGGAAGGGAAATGACCCTTGGCTTATTATGCAGTCACTCCTTTTTGGAGAAGGAAGCGCTAATAAGAGCTCAATTATAGCACAACAGCTAAGGACAAATTAAGGCCAAAAAGCAGGAGCGTAATTGATGTGAGTGGGAATACAGCAAAGCCAAGGAAAACACGTGAGAAGCTTCCCTTGTGAGCAGTGCTCTGCAAGTGATAGAAATCAGCAGTCATGCTCATGTCTGAGGCTGGAGCTACTGATCACCAAGAGCCACCCGTGGGGGCTGCTTTTTCCCCTAAAGCAGCACTGGAAGAATTCAAAAAATCCACATGGACAGCAGTGGGAGTTAAGGGTGGAGAGAGAGCACACTGCACACCCCATAGATATGTGAGTGCTGCAGCCATCTGAGGACAGCGCTGGGACTTGGTCACACTCACCCAGGATGCCGAGGGGAAATCCAAGGTGGGATTTCAAAGCACAGCATCCTCGGGCATGTGCTCATCCTACCCTGTTCCCCCTGCTCCCCCCTCTCTTGGAGGGCTCAGATTCATCTCTCAGCAGAGAGATCTCTTCACCTGTCCTTCAGGTGAAATGGATCCGCACCCTGAAACAAAATGCCACATGTGCTGGGCTGGTGCCATCAGTGGCCCAAAGGTATGCATCCAAATGGTGATGGCCCATCCTGCCCCAGGGGCCACCATGCACACAGAACCATGCACACCCAGTGCACAGTGCTGCTGGAGTTCAGAAGGAGCCTTTCAGTTGACTTACCTGTCTTGGTGGGTTTCAGATTTCACGCAAGTGTTGGGTCCGGTGACTTTGTTAGGCAAAGAATCTCAGCCCTCTCAAAACAGTGGGGTGTCAGATCAAAGAGGGTTGGGATGGACCAATCCTGCTGTTGTCTGATGTCCATAAGTGGCAGAGAAGGGTTTGGTGAGCTGTGCCTTGGTGACATTAGTGGTCAAACTGCAACCCATTGCTGCAGAGGCAGGCAAGGAGAACCCATCTTCATGCTCTCTGAACAGAGACAAAAGCAGTTTTGGATCTCAAACCCAGAAACTGCCTTGACCTGTTGATAAGGGTCAAGAGGCAAAGGGGATGTGACAAAACTGCTTTGTACAATTGTTGCACCACTCTTCTTGCTGCACTTCCACTTAATTCATTGCTCAAGCATGGCACACAGCTCTCTGGCCAGAATTTGCCACTGTTATGTTGAAATTCAGAGTGATAGTGTACAAAATCATAGAATATCCCATGTTGGAGGCAACCCATAAGGATTATCAAGTCCAAGTCCTGGCACTATGCAGTACCATCCAAAATCTTCATTTAATTGTTAACAGTGTTCATACAATGCCCAAAGTGAGAAAAGCAATTTCTTAATGGGAGATTTGATGCACACAGAAAATTGTGCACACCCTTTGAATGCTATTGATAACTTGTTAGAAAATCATTTATCAGGTAATAAATCTAGGAGTCCTGGGCAACCAAGTCTTCTGTGTTCCTCATTTATAAGTCCTTTTCTTGCTACAATATACTATAAAGCTTCAGAAGGGGATTTGCTCTCATGTATGTATGTAAACATACATTCCCACCAGGTCTTTCTGAGATAATGATGCCTTCATTCAGTGTCTTTGTCTTAAAAGTGAGGGAACAGCTGCATTCTCCCCAGGAAGCACTTCATCCTTTCTGATAGAGATCATAGAATCATAGAATTACAGTATGATTAAGGCCGGATAGACCACTAAGATCACCCCGACCAACCATCAGTCCATGCCTGTGACCTCTTTAGACCATGTCACTCAGTGTCACACCTACCCTCTTCTTGAAAAGCTCTAGGGATGATGTCTCAGCCAGCTTTCTGGACATCCCTGGATGTTTCCTCTTGGCCCTCCATTGCTGGCAAAGACCCCTACTTGCCTTCCAAGGGGCACCCACCATGAAGGAACAGATTGTTCAAAATGAGTCTGTGAGACAGAGCTGCTGAAACAAAATCTTCCATCCCTGCAACCTCATTGGTGAGCACACACAAGAGCATCCTGCAGCTTGGCTGCCCACACTGGAGCTCTGTCCTGGGGAAATGACACCTTGGCACTTCCAGTAAATGCTGCTTCTGGGAACTGCCAGCTGAATCACCCAGCACTCTGCAGGCAGCCACATGCTTCCTGCTCTTCGTTGCAGGAGCAACCAATCTGTGCACATGTGAGGTGCATAGGCAGGGCCAACCAGGGGGTGTCAGCCAGACAGAAGAGTATTTTCAAGATAACTTCAATCTGGGGATCTTCTGCTGTCATACTGTGAAATGGAAACATCCTGAGTCCTCAGAGGAAGATAGTAAATGTACCAAAAACACTCACTTAGAATGCATCTTTGGAAGAATAAATTCCTTCCTGACTCATCTAGGAGACATGAGGTTGTATTACTGTCATATTCTTCTGACAGAGTAACTGCAGTGATGCCCACACTGAGGACCGTGGCAACTGGCCTCTTTATGCATGATGTCCAGGCAAAGGAAGAACAGCCCTTGGATTCAGAGAGCAGCACACCCACCACACCACGCAGTTCTCATCCAGGTGGAATCATCTATCCGCAGCAATTAAGTCACTTCTCAACCTGCTGCCTGAGAAGCAAAAGGCATCCTGATCCTCTCACCCTGATCCTCCTTTACACAACTCATTGTCTATATCCTTTCGCTGCCCTGGCACAATCATACCTGCAACAGATGCACAATTGCTTTCCTGTTTCCACTTTATATTCCTCTGGGAAGGAATTGGACTTTCCTGGTCGTGAAACTGCAGGGAGAGCAGTCACCCATCTCATAGGCAGACCTGGTGTTTTCTTGGGAAGGAGAACTTGCATCTGTGCCTGGCTTTCCAGATAGCATTTGTCACAGCACTTTCATATTAAGCAAACAAAAATGCAAAGAGCAAGCTGTACACCCCTACACTTTGTTAACCACATTCTTCTGCACATGTTCCCCAGTAAAATTTCCAAACGTGGTCAAGGCACTTAACTCATTATCATCACAGAGTTCCCCCAGACTGAAAGTTGTCCAGATAGATGTCAAAGTCTAAGTAGTATGGATCACCAAAACCCAATGCTGCAGCACAGCTGCTTTGGATGAGAACACAGCAGCTCTCCCAAGCCAGGAGTTACACAACCGCTCCTCAGAAAGAATGAAATCCACAAAATTCTTCTCCATTTGAAACTGCAGCAGAAAATTAAGTATATTAAAATGGTGCTTGGCCAATAACACTCAAGCTCCAGCACCTGGGATCATGGTGGCTAAAGGGATCACAAGCTACCAGGAAATTCAAGTAGTTTTCTATCTGCGAGGAGGGACACCAGCAGTGCTGTGGCTCTGCCAGCACTGAGTTAATCCTAGGCTGACCCAGGCTGACAGCACATCCCACAACATCTGGATTCTCTTTGGACATCTCCTCCAAGTTGCAGCTTGTTCCAAGCCTGCTGAGTTCACGCGACCTGAAAACATGCAGCTGGCTACAAGCGAGCAGCTTCAAAGGTGAGAAGCTCACTCCCTACTTGCCTGCAGTCATGCAGGCATCTGTGCAGAGCAGAGTGCTGCAGCCTGCACGCAGCCTAGCAGTCCCACCGCAGGTGGCAATGCATGGGGACAGACACATCCTACATCCATCCCTGTCCTCTGGCAAGCTGCAGCAGGAGCAGCTGGCAGGGAGGGATTCGCCCTCCATTACACTAGCTGGCAGAGGGCAGGGTGAGTCACAGTGGAGACTATGTGCCTCCATCAGTTGGAAGAGAGCACAGCCTGCCCTCTCTGCAGCCCCTGGCCAAGCTGGAGGCATTACCTCCAGAGGAATGCTCCTCATCTCTCATGCCAGCTTCCCCCCAAGTGGGATGCTTAAAATTGCAGTGCCCTTTGCAACCCACAGGACACCAGAAGAGCAACCACACATTTGAAAATCAGAGTGGTTCTACAGCAGCTTTGGGGACCATGGGTGCTGAAGCCCCCGATGGGACCCAAGGCTGTGGGGCCATGGCAGCTGTGTGGCCAAGCCGTGTCTCTGCTGGCAGTGACCCACATGAATTACAGGTGTTTCCTCAATGACGTGGCCGCTGGGGCTGAGCTGAATTTTTGAAGAAGAAAGCAAAGCCTTGGGTTAGTGTTGTTGTGCACGTGGAGGGTGTGCCGCGGAGCCAGAGTGTCTGGGACAGCCACGGTCAGAGGAAGCTGCTGCGGCCACTCGCAGAGGAGGAAGTCTGCGTCCCAAGGATGGAGGCAGGGCAAGCAATGAGTTTTTGCGGGGGGAGCTGGAGAAGGGGGAGTCCAGCCTGGATGTGTCAGAGGAGACATGGCTGGAGGAGGTGGGGAAGTGCTGCTGAGTAGAGCCAGGAAGCAGGGACTGAGACTAGTGAGTGAACAAGGAGAGAGAGACGGTGACACCAGGGACCAAGAGCCATTGTGCAATGCTGCCATAAGGCCCAGGCTGAGATACGTGTAAGCTGGGAGGCATTCTGGAGCAGCCAAGGTGAATAAAAAACAGAATGTTGCCTTCAGGTATCTGCAGAAAGCACATGATCTGTCATACATTGTACACCCGTAGCTTCATTTCACCATTGTTTTTGTTTTGCTCAGTTAAAACCCCTAATCTTTACCTGGCACCATTTAAATCTGTTGAAAGGGAGCAGGCAAGGGGCATCTGTTATCTGCTGGAAAATCCCCACGTACCTGCGCACAAGCAGAGAGCAGACCCAAGTAATGCAGCCAGGAACAGGCCTGGAACCTCCAGCAGAAGCGGGGCATGTGCCGTGGGCATCTCTTCTGATGCATGGAGAAACCAAGCCAGAAAATATCAGAGCACACAGCCCCCAGCATGGAGAAAGGCCAGGGCAGGATTTCTCAGAGATGGGCAGGAGAAGAGGTGTGCTGCATTGCAGCCAGGCAGCACAACTCCCCAAAAGAGAGTCAGTGATATTTTCCAGCTATGGGTTTAACTTAGTTCTGCCAAACCAGACCCCGGTTCTTCCTGCCCAGCCCAGCTCAGGACTAAAACTCGTGACTGTTGTTGGATGCTAACGCCTGTATTCCTTGGAATGTACCCTAGAGACGTCCCAAGGAGAGATTGAGCAAACTCCTTACCCAAGGACAGAGAAACTTTTAGCACAGCCTACAGCAAAGCTGGCAGCATCCAGGGGCCTTGCTTTCCTGCTGTGGCATCCCCTCCTTTACTCTGGTACTCACCACCACAGGGCCCTATGCAACTCACCTCGTGAGTGATGGGAGATGGCTGATCCCAAGGCTTAGGAACAAGAAGGCAGATCTGCAGTAGCTTTGAATTTGGCTTGAACTGACAAGAGATCAGCAAAGAAATGTGTTATGTTAAGATGAGCACCTTGTTGCTGTGGTTCATAAATTTTGGGCTGTGGACTGAGCTCCTTGTATTGTACCCAGAGGACTGAAAGCAAGTAGTTCCCAGAACAGCCACAAAGGCAGAGCCAAGCTGCCCAGGCCTTTGTGTCTTATGCCTGGAGACTGAGGAACCCAATAAAACATGAGGTGTGGCTGTGAGTGGGCCATCACAACTGCTTCTGCAGGCACGCTTTGTGCCTGCTGTGGTTGAGATCGTTTTGCAATTCTTCCCTGCGAGCTAATGGGGTTTCTTTCTCCTTAGAATGGAAACAAGCATTCACAGAACTTCTACAAATGTAGGATATCTGACAGTCCCCTTCTGCCAAATGTTCATTGCAAGTGGCCAGAATTATTAAAAGTTTATCTGGAGGGAGAACACATACATTGTTTTTCCTAAGAGTCTCTGCAATATCTTGTCTGTATACTGGCATTCTGTGGGGGGAGATTCCTGATGATATGAAAATAGAGCCATGCATTGGGGTAGTCTCAACAGCACGGAGCTGGCCACAGTGAGCATCCAAAAATGGCTTCCTACAAACAAGATCTCAATTCAACATTTCTGCACTTGATTATCAAAATTTCTGGGTATCTTCTTGATTTTCAGATGTGACTTGGAGCATGTTTATATTAATTATGAGTACCAAGACCTTTGCAGGTTCTGCTGATTTGGATGGAAAAGCGAAGTAGACCCTGTCTTGTCTCACGATTCAGCCTCATAATTGGTGTGTTCAATTCTGATGGCAAAAACACCATGGCAGTAGAGATGCGGGAGCATTGAGCCTCTGCTCAAATTCCCAACCTGATCTCCATTGTCTGAGCGGTAAACCTGGACCTGTCACAAAATAAAAGCTGTATCAGCTTTCTTAACAGACAGGAAATTTATAGAACACAACGTAATTACTCTGCAACACGTATTCCTTCAGTTAGAGAGAGCAAAGTCTGCCACTAGAACTTCCCGTTCAGGATCAAATATTTGTCACAGAAAGAAATATTGGCAAATACATATGTACATATACACATGTACGTATACATATGCATGCTCAAAGACACATACACATTTTCTCACTGCCTGAGCCTTCTGTTAGTGCTGAGTGCAGGTGTTTGCCTGCTAAAAATAGTCCTTGCATGATGTTCAAGCAACAGTTCTTATCAGCCCTGCCTGCCTGTGGCTGCAACCCCCTGGAAGTACCAAGTCTTTGTGATCTGCCTGCATAGCTAGAAATAGAGACAGAATTAAGAAAACTCAATCTGGCCGGGATGGTTTTAGGCACATTTTTCCCACTTTTCCATCTGACATCAGCTTTCTACGAGGCATAGAGGGAAAATCTCAGTGAGAATTTGGTGAAGGATGAGGAATGCACTGATTGCAGAGATCCAAAGGGAAAATAAAGGTGTGTCTCGTGTTTCATCTTTAAGCAAGAGATAAGAGGGTGGCCATGCAAGACCTCAAATAGAGACACCACTATCAAAACCTGAACCATGTTTTCTCTTTCAGCAGCCTTTGTTCATGGAATCTGCAAGGTCTGGAAATCATAGCAATGCTGAATATGTATGAGGAGGGGATGTTTGTATCTGCAGAATCAATGGAAGGGACAAACAGTTAATTACATACAGGTGCTGGGTATCTAGTGATTTAAAGTTAATGACTGAATTTGGGAGGGTGTAAGAGAGAAATGTGGAAACGAACAGCAAGCTGTCCAAAGAGCTTGTTCTGTTTCCCTCAAGGAAGACCAAGTGGTCACTTGGTGAGGAAACACATTCCCAGCATAAAGGTGCATTCATGTATGATGTGAAACATCGAACCGTGCACAGGTCTGAACAAAAGACAGACTGAGCTGTAGGGGGATGCAAAGAAACCAGCTCATCCATTTCTGGGCTTGACCCCACTGCAACAAACTTGGTTTGGCCTTCACAACCATTACCAGTTGTGTTTTGCTGGTGAGAGTGCTTACCCACTGAAACAAACTGGCAAAGGTGTTGGTAGCATTTGCCTCTTCAGCTGGAAGCTTTGCTGAAGCCTCAACGTGAGTTACAGGGCTCAGCTGAGGGGTCACTGGATGAAATACCGTGACCTGTAACATGCAGAAGGTCAGCCTAGGTGACCTAATTGTCCCCTTTAGCCTTAAGCTCTATGAATACTCCAGCAAGACCAACTGCCTTAATCCCTTACCAAAGAGGTGGGGGGATACTTATCTTCTCTCGTAAGACTTTCCATCTCCATTACGGTGCACACTCTTAAGCAGCTCACGTTCACCCATATGGTCAAGCACATACTTTGCATTTGTCTTCTGCTCCAGTGTTAATGATCCTACCAGATGCACTCACATATGACTGCAGGAAATTCACCCAGCATGTGCAGTCATTTCGGAATAGTGCATCATGTAAGAGATACCAGCTTTTGTGGGGTGAGCAGGGGGAGCTTACATTGACTCATTCCAGCAAATTTCAGAGAATGAAAGACAAAAAGGTGAATTCTCTTCCTTCTGGCAAAGTTTTTTGCCACCTACACAAGTGTCTATTCAAACAAAGGATTTTCTTCCTCCTCAGATGTCCTCAGACACTGAATTTGTAATATCTGATAACACACATTTCCATAGCAACAAACAGTGATGACCCAAACATAGGATTATGTGACTTCACTCAGAGTCGAGCAGAATATTAACAAGGATACTGATAGCTAATACTTTCCACTTCTGTGGCACCTCCCTGCAGAGGATTTCAGAGAGCTTCATGCACATCAGTTCCAATTTGCAGATGGACAGGCGAGGAAGAGAAGAAAAATCTATTCAGAGATCAAGGAAAGTGGCTGGGCACAGAGCGCTCAAATGAAAGGAAGGAGAGGAATGGCCAAATCTGGCTCTTCTGTACTGCAAGCATCACACTGAGCTGATAACGTCCTGCTTTTCCCCATCCATGACAGCTGTTCCCTTTGGGATAACATCTCCACCTGGCTGTTTCCTATCCAGTCTCCATATACTCTAATTCCGAACAAATATAGAGGGTCTTTTGGGGGTAATTTGCTATTTGTAGGCCCAAGTGCCTTCTGCTAGCATGCACTGAGCCTGCCTTGCTCCTCCCTAACTACCCAGAGGCTGCTGAACCCGTTGCGACCAGGCCCAAAGTTATGGAGATTTCATTCACTCAGAGTGATTTATGTAAGGTGATATGAAGGCAGAGCCCATTTGCAAATACAAGGTGCCTGGCCTGAAATACATGAAATGCAAATCCAGGAGATCAAACCTCAGTGAAGGGATGGCAAGAAAGCAACTAGATGAGCAAGAACCATGCAATGCTCTGCTGGAGTCGAGGGAGAGGGGAGAAACCCCAGTGTCTGCACTTCCATGTGTCCGCTTGGGAAACAACATATAACTCACTGACGGCAAGTTGAAAAGACTGTTGCATCTTCAGAAACTCAAGGAGTCTTTTAATTTCAAAAGGAATTTAATGCAAATGATAAAAGGAAACACATCCCTATCTCTCCTCCCTCAGATAATTGGGTGTAAATACCAGCTTCTTTTCATGCATCAAACCTTTTATCTGTAATTAGAATTGGCTTCATCCAGAGCTGTTGGTATCCCATGTAAGGAGAGCTCTGATGGTGTAATAAAATGCCACGTGATTATTTATTTATTGTTATAATACATGTCAGAACACTTTCCAGAGATTTGTCTGGTTTTAGAAATGAAGCTCTGGAAGGCTCCCCTAAACTGAAGCCCAAGAACAGATCCTTTTGCATGTCTCTGCAGTACTGTGATATCGTGGTTGTCTGATCCCTGCGTTAGAAGAAATGAGGAATTTATTCAGTGAAGTATTTGGTTATGTGCTCATTTCCAAGTATTCTAGGAAGTATCCTTATAAACCAGAAGCTAACCAAATGCTCAATCCACACTGAAATTACTTGATAATTCTAGTTTGCTAGGCATTTCAGAATACCGGTAAATGTTTCAAAAAGCAGATAAAATCAAACTTTTCTTTCAACCCCAATAATACATTTTACATGAGACTTGAAGACTTCTCTCACAGGAAAGCAAAAGAATACTCTGGGGGAAAGGGGCCAGGGTCACAGACAGGTTGGCAGTTTGTTGGCCAAGGAAGCACGGACTGGATGCTACCTTTGGCACAGCGTGTAGCACATGCAATCCCACTAACTGCATGGGAATCCCCTTTTGCTGCGCTGGGACAGCCTTGTAAATCTCCTGTGATCTTTCCCTCCCTCTGCATGGGTGCCCTGAGTGCCCACCTGCAGACTGCTGGTGGCACAACACCTGGCTTTTAGGGTCCCTCTCAGAAGCTTGTAGCTTGCAGGAGGACCCCAGAAAGCCATGCAATGTGACCTCCACTCTGAAACAAATTAATGGCTTCTTATGTTAGCAATACTGAGCCTGATAGAATGGGAAGATGGTTTCTTTTCACACCTAGAGATGTGTCACACACGACTTGAGCACTGGAGAAAAATGTCTGCATCTTCTCCACGGAAATAAATTCCCATTACCTTTTTTCTTTTCTCCTTCCCATTTGAGATGATAATTATGTTGATTAATAATAATTAATTATTATTAATTACAATATAAAATTTTTAATTTTAATAGTAATAATAATACTATTTAAATCTTAGGTTACTCTCAAGGCCTTTCAGAGGGTACTAATAATATTCTGTGACAAAAAGCCTGACTGGAGATAGGGTGGAATTTCTGAGCAGCAGGCTTCACTGGGGATTTGAGGCAATCCCATATCCAGTTGCTATCCTGGTTCAGAAAACACTGTCTATGTGCAACAAAAAAAGGTGCAGCGTAAAGCAGCCAAGTGTTAACGTTATAAGCAAGCTCATAAATTAACATCTACTATGAAAGAAAATATGTGTACATTGCTGTGCACAGTTATTGCACATCCATACTGGAGAACAGCTGCAAAATCCCTGTGCAGCTACTGGAGCCACAGTCTGTGCTATTGAACTCAAAGAGATTTTAGCTACAGCTTACACACTCCTTAGGACTTAAACTGGACTTTGGGAAAACCAAACAAGCAAACAACCAACCAGCACTGCCACCAACAAAAAAACAGTCAATAACAACAACAACAAAACAACAGAAAAAACAGCCTTATCTTGCACTTTGTGCATGTGACTTATGCAGTCAGCATGTCAAAAGGGAATATGTTTCGTGGCTCATTCTAAAGAAGAGACATTTGTCCTTCTTACAAGATGTCACATCTTGAAAGAATTTGTAGAACATTCTGATGATGATGGAGAGCAAATTTCTTTTTATCCCTGTGGCTGGGACAAAGTGGACACACAGTGCAGTGGCCAACAGAGATCACGCCACTCTTATACCTGGACACTAAGATGTCAGCAAACCTTCAAGAGAATTCAGGCTACAGAAACATCTTGTGCAGCAAGTTTCCTATTCCCCACCACACTCTTCCCATTAACACTAACTTTAAAGAAAAAAAAGAAAGAAATGATTTTATATCAGTCAATGAAGAATAATAGAGCAAAACTTGAGGGACAAATAGCATCTTCCAAACAAATCCAGCAGTTGGAACCAGTTCCAAGAGATGGAACTCAATATCCAAGAAATGGAAGGCAAAAGCAAGCTGTTGTGCAGTCTAGACTGAAGTCTGAAGGAATCATCATGCCCTGAACTGGTTGCAAAATGTTTGTGAAATCCCCTACCATTAATGGTTCTGCTACAAACAGGGGACCAGATGCCCAAGCATTTCTTGGTGTACTCTGATAAATTCAGATATGTGGGCCAAAGAAGCCTTCTTGTTTGCTAGAATGAAGTTGGCCACATTGCTTTAGATTTCACTCACAGTGTTAGGACCCTGTTGGCAGCAAGACTCATTGCTTCCTTCAAATAAAAAGCAGGATATGACAGACTAAATTGTGCCTTGAATTCTGTGGATAGGATGATTCAAAGACTGGGATTCTTCAAGGGGGGAAATGAAACCAGGCTGTTTGCCTGCCAGGAGAAAGAAGTTCTCTGCAATAAGGAAGCTGATGCAATTAGCCCTTGCTGTGAGAGAGCCTGGGTATCCTGCATTTGGCACGGCAGTGGCAGCCAGACACTTCTCAGAGTCATCACTGACATTTATGTAGTTACACTGGTGAAGAAATGCTGCTGGGGAAGTGAGTATGATGCTTCCTGCAGGCAAGTATACATAGACCAGTGCTTCATGCTAGTGTGTCTAGATGTCTCACTGCACATGCATCACCAGATCAGGGTGAATGTTACACACAGACACACAAGAGTTGTAATACCATGGGTCTGTGTGAAGGGAGGACCAGATCCTCTGACGCTTCCTTCCCCACACTGTCACAGCAGCATCATGCATGTGCACTGCTTCTTCCCTTTCTTACAGAGCACAACCACTTCCACCTCTAGGCAGCACTCCTCAAGGGCTCAGCTTCAGCCTGGCTGCCATGCACCAGGCTTCATTTCCACAGCTTACACTGGGTAGTATATTTCATGTTCTTTGTGAGATGGAAGAGAAAGTAATTTTGGAAACCTCAGATCATTTAGACCTACTGAAAATAAAGTGATGTCTTCACAAGCCATCTAAACCCTTAAAGGAAACTTGTAAGAAGGAGACCACAAAAGCAGGATGAGATTGGAATGAAAAAAAAAAAGGTGTTTCCAAACAAAATGTTAAAAGAAGGAAGATCTCAAAATGTTGAAGTCCTTTTTGGCCTTTTCATTGCCTTCCTCAATTACTTACATTTCCCCCCTCTTCCTTCGCCTGTACAGAACATGTTTGTCTTCTGCTCGGTCAAAACTTCTGGCATATTCCACCTACCTTCATCATTAGCATCTACATCTCCACAGTCCCATGTTTGAATGAACTGGTTTGCATGGGAACTCCATCTGGCCCCAACACAAGCCAGCAGGAGGCTAGGTGTGTTTTTCTTTCCTAGAGTTATTTCTGTCAAATCCTGCTGGGAGTAGGGCCCAAAGGAAGGCTCAAACATGGGCTGAGCTGTGACATCGCTATTGCTCAGTGTGAGGCTTGTCCCCAAGGTAACTCACACTGGATACGTTTGTTTGCCATAAAAGTAAACACTGCTATAGTAACCTGCCCTGTGCAGAATGGCCCATGCCAGCAAATCTCATCATTTGCTGTATTCACAATAAGTAACTGCAGGGCAGATGCACCCAAGATTGCCTTTGAATGACTCAGTTTGGAGCAGCACATTGCTCTGTGCATGCTGTTTTTCAAAGCTCACCCACCGTCTCTGTACTTTGGGCCAAATATCCTCAGCTGCTCTTCTGAAGCTCCTCATCTGGGTGGTTTCTTTCTCCTTGACTTTTCAATTATTACCCAACCCAGTCCACAGTGACTCCACCACCTCCATGGGCAGCCTGATCAATGCCCAACCATTCTTTCTGAGAAGATTTTTCCTAATTTACAACCTATAGTTCTGGACCCACCCTACCCAGAAGTATCCTTGGCAGGCACGCTCTTCTGTCCCAAGCTCTGGTATGGGCACCATGCTGTCCTGTCTATGCTGCTCTTCCTGTCATCATTCTCGCAGTTTAAGAGGTTTCTGACATTTTCTCTCCAGTTGATCTTTATTTCTGTAAATTCCTTCAGCAAAACGATTGAGATCTTTCAGACTTTATCCTCCTTGTTTCAGGATCACCTTTGCTTTCTTTTAGGCATCTCTAAAAAAGCAGTTAAGCCCTGGAGAAAGGTGTAGGCTCTGGGAATGTACCCAACAGTAGGCATTTGCCTTTACTTTGACTTATCATTGTACAGAGCCAAGGTCAATATAGCTTTGAAGTCATTCCTCCACACACATCCACAAATCCAGTCCTCAGCCACTCAAATTAGAAGCCCAGGAGAGACATCCAATTCCTTCCCTACTTTGTCCACACAAAAAAATATCACTTCACCTCATAAATAAAATGTTAGTAGTTTTCCTCTGTGATTTTTTTTTTTAAATTTGTGACTATCTGTGATTTTTCTCACATCAGGCAGAGTAAACAAATGTATTCAGCCCTATTTGCTTGAGAAGACTTACGTCCCAATCAGTGCCACATGAAATCATGTTTATACCTGCACAGAAGTTGCTCAAGAACAGTACGTCCTTGTGAAACTATTGCCTGTCCCCTCCCTCTTTCCCCCCACCTCACGATGGCCAAGGCCTGGGAGAGCTGAAGCTGTTTGGCCACAGGGCTGGAACAACATGAGTGCCGCATGCCTGGATGCCGCAGATCTGTTTGTTTAGTGGCTCTTTGCCCTCTTCTCATTCCTCTTCCTTCCAATTGTTCTTTGCCTCCTCTCACATTTTCTCGGTCCTGGATTGCAATGGGACACACATGCACGCTCCTCTGGGAAGCTCTGAGGAGCAGAACGTGTCCCTTTGGTGAGGGCAGGAGCAGTAAGAGTGGACAAGAGTGGTTTGAAGGCCAGGCTCCTCTCCCATCCACTCCCACTCAACAGGGCAGCTAAGCTGGTGGCAGATGTCAATTTGCTCCTGGCACTGGTCTCTGGTGAATTATGACAGAATCCCAGAATCACAGAATGGTTGAGGTGGGAAGGGACCTCTGGAGATTATCCGGTCCTGTTCAAGCAGGTCCACCTAGAGCAGGTTGCCCAGGAGCACATCCAGTTGGTTTTTAAATATCTCAAGCGAAGGAGACTGCACAACCTCTCTGCACAACCTGTGCCAGTGCTCAGTAGAAGGAGCCAAGGCCAAGGAGAGAATGAGTAAATTGCTGGAGACACAGCTTCTGCCTTTGGTGGGAACCATCAGTGTCCCTGGGCTCTGACAGTGTGGTACAAGCAGAGAAGCTAGATCCAGGGCTCTGCCTGCAATGGAGGATTGAGGGCAGCACAGACCTTTTTGCATCACAATTTCTCCCTTCCTGAAGTCTCTTAAATTGTCCTCTTCCAAAGTTCACACTACCAAAGACCATTTGCTGCACCTGAATCATGACATACAGTGCTTGAAAAGTGCTCAAAAGGCAGAGATGGACCCAACAGTGCTGCAAACAAATACAGAAGTTCTTTAACCACACACTCTAAAGCATGGCTTTGTGCATCCTTTGTACAAAAATGGGAAGGAAACTGTGATTTTGGGTAGGTCTGTTAGTTTTGGCAAGGAGTGTGAAGTTTCCTCTCCTGTCCCCTGCCCTCAGTTTCTGCCTTGTTTGTCTGCTTGTCTATTGTGATCAGACATCATGCAGGGGTTTGTAGAAAGGGTTGGAGAAAACACTGAGTGCAATACAAAATTCTGTCCAAGCCATGCGTGTCTGTATACTGAACTACAACAGCCTGAAGGAGGACCACAGCTGGATCCAGTTTAAGAGCTCAGAATGTCACTGACCACTAACAATGGCTGGAAAGAGCTGAAGACAGCTGTGACTGCCTAAAATTGGAGAAATGTTACTTCTCTCTCTTATTCTCTTTATTAGGAAAGTCAGCAGCTTCACTGATTTTTAAATTTTTGTTTTTTTCTCCTAATCTGAATTCTGGTGATTCAAGGGGGACATCAAGCAGCATAATTTCTCTTTTTTATCAAAGGGGTTGCTGGATGACTATTTTGCAACAAATCTTTTCAGAGCAGAGGTGTCACAAGTCAGGACTTCTTCATAGCACCATGATATTCATCCCTGCCCACAGAAGAGCTAGATGGAGCCAAGCTGTATTCTCAGTGTGGCCAGTAGGCCCCCATGATGAATCCATGGCTAGAGACACTTCACTCAAGTGAGGCAGGTGATCAAACACTAAAAAGTAAATTGAAAATGAAGGGAATCCTTTCATTATTGTTTACAAGAGAGCACTGATGATAATCACTTCCTCTGTTCACTTCATGACAGAGAATGAACATCGAGGCCAATGTGAGTGGGAGGATGTCACCTTCACCAGGACAACCGATGGGGACAGCATGACCTGACGTGGAATTCTTTAAGCTGAACTCACTTCAGTGAGTTCACTTCAGTCCAGTTGCTGAACCCTTCCTGTGGTTGGTGGACCAGGTTACAAAACTCGGAGTTATCACACTATGAGTAGTTGACTTGATCTTATATAAATTTATACATATAATACACCTGCATAAGTAAGGCAGGCAGACAGGCTGTGCTGCATCTGTTAGAGAGGCTTGGGTTGAACCAGAAAGCTGTTTGTCAGATAGAGTAATGGTTATGACAAATCACTGCACATGTCCCCTTTTACTGAATTTAGCACTGAATCAGAAAATCATAGCTTGAGATAAGGCAAGAAAGGTCTTTCTGATCATTTGCACAAGTTGTGGAATTTGACTTCACCATTCCTCTGCTGCTCTCATAATTTCTTGACACAAAGAATGCCTTTCAAAAATTATCTGACCTTGATTTACAGAATACAAGTGTTAGATTGTCTGTCACATCCGTTGGCAAGTCCCTACAATGGTACACTGCCTTTTCTGATAAAGAGAAAAGTTGTACCTGGCTTACAAGGAGGACTTGTCTACATAGAGCTGCTGGTTATCAGGTATGTCTTTTACTGTCTATCATTTAATGTTTAAATATTGGGCTAGGCAAAGAAATTTCAATGGAAGTTAGAGTAATTGGTTCTATTAGAATCTGAAAGAGTTGTGAAATCCAGTAGAAAAGTTATAGGCAGTTTTGAAAGAATCTATTCTACAGTTGGCTTTTTTTTTGAGAGTGAATTGCTTTATTAATTGCATTGTTCACCACAGAACAGTTTTTCATTTTGATATTCTGTTACAACATGGATCACACTGTAAGAAAATGTTCACGTCATACACTGGAAAATGGAAACACTGAAAAATCAAAATGAATCAGATCAGCAGAATGAATTTAAATCAAGCAACTGTAGCTCATCTTTGTTTGTTTGCTTGTTCCAAATTTTTCCCTTATCGTAGTTTGAAAATTTGGGTTTTTGACCTCATGGAGAACAAAGGCAACCCTGGAATACTTTCTGAAACATAACATAAGCTGTAGGTAGGACCTTCTAAGATTTCTTTTGCTGATTCAGCTTCGTTACCTGGAGGCACAGTGGTACTGTACCAGGTATGGAGTTACCTTTATTAATGCACACAAACCACACTGGGGTGCTCTGTCAATGCAGCCATTCCAGCAGAGCCTCTGCAGGAGTAAATTGCCCTCTGCCACCTGGTCCTGGTTAGCTTCGTATCTCTATGCTGGCTCAAAAATATGCATCAATCCAAAATTAAACTTGAGCTTTGGAGTTTACTTGGCTTGTGAAATTTGGTGCTGTCCATTTTCATTCTATTCAGTTTTTATACACATGTATATGTCTATATATGAGCATTCGCTATACACATACACATACAACATCACAGCCTGGACACAGGCCTTTTCTAATGTTTTCCAAGTGGTTTTCAGGCTCAACAGTTGAGGTTTATTCTGTCTAAAGTACTGAGCAGATAAATATTGCCGTTTCAAAAATAAACTTCCTCAAAATTGTCCTTTCTGCTCTGAAAGACCGTCTTGTTCTTTAGGTGATTTATGAAATCAATCTGTAACTACCTGTGTATTGTTCAGAGTGTTCAGCAAACAAGACATGAGTGTTTGAAATACTTCAAGGCAGGAAGACGTACAAAACATTTAAAAAGTCTCTTCTAGTACAGACACTCGAAACTCAGTGTCTTCTTTGCCGTTAATGCATCTCATGTTGTCATTACCTCTGCATATGAGCAGAAATGAACGTTGGCGTACGCAAGGCATTTGAGGAGCAGAGACCAAAAGCAATTTGAGTACTTCCTCCACTCTTGTAAGTGATGGGCCAAGCTTGTTACATGTTTACTTGATGCCCAGCCAAAATATCTGCCAGATCTTTCTTGATTTCCCTCACTAAGGCTGACAATGTGGGGACTCCATCCAGTTAAAACGTGTGATTAATATTTGGAAACTGATGCCCCACAACTGTGGAAACCACCATTTGGTGGCAGGGTTGGGCCAACTCCAGTTAGACCTTGGGGGTTCCCATGGATCTGTGCCCAAGGAAAGCACCCTGACAGCATTTCTGTTTCAAGGAGCTGGGGCTGGAAACTCTCCAGAGAGAAGAGCAGAAGAAATCAGCAGTAAAAATCATGAGGCTTGAGAGTATCATGGGAGTCCTGAAGGCAAAAATCTGAGTGGGGATGGGCAAGAGTGTACAGCAAATGTATTCTCCTGCAAGACCAGCCAAGCAGGGAGATATGAGCCAGACTGGGAGGAGAAGGAAGAGAGTGAGAAGCAAAAGGAAGAGCTGGTAACCAGGAGAGGAAATCTCACACAAAAGTTGAATGCGGATCATGGAGCTGAGCACTGAGGCCAAGATGTTGGTTGAGGCCAGGCAGGAAAAGGGATGCAGGAAGGTGGTGGTAGACTCAACCAGTTGAGAATGCAGCAGCCCAGGGAGCTGTGATTGATGGGTGACATGGGGGTGTTGTATTTCAACAAGGGGTCCCCTTGGTCACCTTGAAAATAGGGAATGGAGAAGGGATGGGTCAAGGGTCTCATATAAAAAGTCTTACATGAGATAGGCATAAAGCAGTGAAAAGAAATAAAAATCCATATTTATTCTAAATGAGATGTAGCTGCTCAGAAAGACAGCAGACAACTCTGCTGAGGACAAAGAGACTTTGGGACCATGCTCCCCCCACACTTGCTGTGCACGATACTTGCTATGCCCATGGCATGGGATTCCCGTAAAGAGCAGGAAGCACCTCAGGAGCAAGTTGCAGCAGAAGCAAAGTATTTGATATGAGCCAGTGCCAGCACCTTGCCATGTATGTCATGTGCACACCCCGTGCACGCCTGCCATTCCTCTGCCACTCCTGATGAAGCAATTCTCACTGCTGGGCTGTCCTGCTGGGCATCACAGAATTTCCTGGGGAAACAAGGGGTGGGCACCTAACTGGGGAGCTGGAGAATCCTCCTGGATAAATTAGTGCCATCTACTCCATGGGTTGACTTGAAGAGGTTCTGCACAACCGAGTAGAGGTGCTCCTGTGCTCATGATGCGCTTTTTCATGTACAGCCTGACCACTTTCAACAGTTTGATTTCCTTATGGTCCCCACATGTGCAGGCATAGAATCAAGGGAAAAATTAGGCTGGGAGGCACCTCTGGAGGCCACTCAGTCCAACATCATGTACAGATCTATTCAGATCAGTTTGCTCAGGGACTTTTGCAGTCCAATCTTGAATACCTCCAAGGACTGGAAATCCCACAGGCTCTTTGGGCAACTTGTTCTGTATAATCACCCTCATACTAAAAATATTTTGTTTTATATCTAACTGGAATTTTCCATGTTCCAACTTGAGACATCGGAGGTCAAATACCTGCTCGCTTCATTTGTTTATGAGTTTGTCTAATCCTCATTGGCCCTGCTGACACTCTCTGCCTCCACAGCCTCCTAAAACAGCAACCTCCTCCCACTGCCAGCTGTGCAGGCAAGGTCCTGCCTCACAGGTTAATGCTGGTGGTCTAGGACAAGGACAGCCTTGGGGAGTGGTGGCAGGGAGATGGGCAAAACATATTCTCTCTTTATACACCTTCATGCTCCATTAAAACCCATTTTTCCATAATAACCTATTTTCCAGGTCTGGGCCCCAAGTATTTGATTTGCCTGAAGAATACTATAAAGCTTATTCATTTCACTAGTGACTGATTTCCATAAATTTGTTCAGCCAGCACTACAATAGCTCTTTCTGGCCAAGACTTAATGAGTTGCACACCTCGCATTATATATCTCATATGTATATATATTATATATCTACATGCACACGTACGCACACACACATTCATCATCGTGATACATCCTTTCGTGTCAGGTATGTGAGTTATTTTGTTTTTAAGAAACAGAGTTCCCTCCCTGTGCCAGGACTGAGGAGACCTGTATTCCTGGCTCTCTTTGGGATCCCATGTGATCCGACCAAGTCGTTTCATGTCTCTGTGCCTGTACCTCCTGTCCAGCAGGCAGAAGCAGCAGCAGCAGCAGCATGGCTTGCTTTCGTTGGAGCCCAGAGATGCCAAGTGGGAAGCAGGAGGACGTGTCACTGTTAGCAGAACAATGGCAGTTCTGACATTTGTAACGCCATGGTGATGTCAATATCCAACACAGTAGGGCTTTGTTAGAGATCCTGATTAATCGGTGATTAATATCACTGTCATTTCCTGCAAGCTTAGAATAACCTGTGCTCTGTTCTTATTTTAAGAGAAGGGAAAAAAAAAAGGGGAAAAAGGTCATACTTGAATGTGCTGGTAGGTGCACTTTAACGGTATCTATAAACAAAGACAGGAGACTCATTTATGAAAAAGCAGGGGTTCCCAAACTGCACTTATTCCTGTGACATTTACGCTGCTCAGGTTCGTGTACTTCACACTGTGCTCCGGTGACCCTCCCTGGTTCTCAAGTGGTGCTTGTGTAAAGTGTCAAACCGGCTGAGTTTAGGGATGACAGTGACACACCACAGCTATTTTCATCTTTCTCTTGTGAACATGCCGTGCCCCTCAGCCTAGCAAAATCCATCCCTGGGCCACAGAGCGCGTGGGAGATCTATGTTGTGTCACAGTATCTGTCACTGATTAAGTTATTTCAACAAGAACACCTTTTTGAAGGACATATGGCTTATAGTGGAAAAACAAATTATTAAACATGATGGTTGCAATGCTTCTGTTTCTCTGGAACATCTGAAGCTAGCTTTATCATCAAAGCTAACACATCTCATAATTACACCCAAGCCGCTGGCCATGGTACATCTCCAGCGCCTCTTCTGCCCTCATTGTGTGGCCCAGACAGAGGAATTTTGCCCTCAAATTCTTGTTGTGCACACATATAACACATATTTTCTAAGTTAACAAAGCCTTGTTGTGTACCATTGCACTGCAATGGATTTGATCTCTAGGATTTAACTACAAAGGCCCATTTAGATGCAACATAGACCCCAAAGGACAAATTCTACACTTTCATCAAGGCAAAACACTGAAACTATTTAATTACAACAAAATATGGGCAAGGATGCTAGCAACATTTCTTCAGAAGAGGTCCAGACAGATAGACACATTCATTTCAATCAAAGAGCTAAGAAAAATCCAGACCAGTATCCACAATAATCAAATGGATGAAAGAGCTGGGGGGCAAATTTCCTTCATACCTAAGGTCTGTAAATTAAGTCGTATATGAAGATGTATGTTTCTAAGAGGACACTTAAGCAAAGATAAGCAGTTAAGTACTCACAGCTTTGCTTGTGTCAATGTTATCAGTAGACATTCTTTTTCCACAACACTTTGAGTGATTTTTTAATGTACAGATAATGCATTCTCTAAATGGAGCCTATGTACATGCACTGTGAGTGACTATACAACTAATAATGAAATTTTGTGCACTTAAATTAAAAGGCCATCCTTTGCAGGACTCTTCTCTCTGCTTCTGTTCTATGAAGCCCCTTTAAACACATTAAACAGAGTAGTTCAGCAACGGCTTTCTCCACCACATTTGCACTAGACTGCCCTGGCTGCTGAGAAGGTGGCAACTCTCTTTTAGTAGCAGAGAAGCAGGATTTCTGCCAGAACACTTGCTGTTCTTAAAAAGGGCAATTCTATAAAGGAAAAAAATAAATCAATTTTAAACAGATGCGAATTTCCTGTCCCCATTAAAATAACTAGATCTTTCTGGGTTCTCCAAGACAGCAAGGTCTTCAGGGCGGGAAGTTCTTATGTCCTGGTTGCTCACTGTTTTCTTCATGAAAATTAACTGTCAGACGTGACCAAAGTTAAACTCTCTGTTTTCACTCCTACTCCATTCTTTTTCCATGTTCCTCATTGGCAAAGTCTCCATCTCTTCAGCCTTAATGCTCTACTTACGTTTCCTTTCCCATTTCATTTAAGGTCCCAACTCCGCTGCTTTCTTTTGGGTAAATTCATCCTTCAAGCCCATCCTGCCCCAGCTTTCCCCGAACCACAGCAAATTCCCAAAACCAAAGCAAAAAAATATTACCACCTCCTCCCTGCCACCTTTCCTGCCTCCTCCATTCAAAAAGTAATGTGGAACTGGTTGGGAGCAGAGGGAGAAGCCAGGGAGAGGACAGGAACAACACTTGTGGGGTTTGATGGCAGTGGAACTGGGGTGTATTTAGCCATAAGAGGTTGCCTGCACTGTGGCACGGTGATACTGTGGTTGTATTGGTTCTATTAGAATCTGAAAGAGTTGTGAAATCCAGTAGAAAAGTTATAGGTGGAAGTGGGGAACTCCATCACGTGCTAGTGCAGAGCTGCATCAGGGTGCACAGCATGTAACAGAGATGTGGTCCGACAGTCCTCTTTACCATGCACCTCCTGTTCCAAGTATTAAATCTCACTTGCAAGGGATCTGAGCTCCTCTTCGCCCATCTCAGCAGTGTCTTCTGTGTGCAAGCACTGTTTATATTCTGCTTTTTTTCTCTGATGCTATCTGAGCGCTTATTGCAAAATGGAGCAATACATATCAAATAATGTCAGATATTCCCCTGACTAAACCTACAATAGATTATTTTTTTTAAATTTAATCATATCTCTTCTAGCATCTCAAGACCCAAGCATGATCTGCAGCAAACCCTTGATGTATATTGAGAGGGATAGGTGGTAGTCCAAAGTGTAGAAAAAAGGAAATGCATTCTGCAATGATAGGAAATTGAAAAGTGGGAGTAATGATGGCACTTACCACTGTCCCTCAGGGAGATTATGGAGTAAGGTACAGACTGCAGAATGCACAGGCACCAAACAACCATCCAGCTTTTTAAAATAAGTACACAGTAGACAGGTTTGTGCAAAATCCACAAATAAGGCAGAGCAAATGGCAAGTCATTGCCCTATGGTAGCATGTCAGACTGCAGAACCTGAATTTGAGGGGTTATTCCCTTAGGGTAGAAATTTGTAGATATTGCCAAATACTAATTTTAAAATTGTCTGTTTTACAGTGCTTAGGAAAAGTAAGAAATCTTATTTTCAGCCTTAAGCAGTGCAGCAAATTCAGACCAATGGAGTTAAATTGGCAATGCTTGCAATCCTAGATTTATATGTCAGTGCTTTATCAGATTTCCAGAGACATATAATGTCTCTTTCTGCTGCCAGTAAAACCAGATGCAGAAGTATCTTTGTGTGTTTATTTAGCACAAGGCTGTTAATGCCTGGGAGTAGCATACACCAGGGTGTGGCTTCCATGTCTTGCACACAGAAATCAGTGCTCAGGGACCAGAATTAAAACAGAGCAAAGCAGGAGCACAGCAGGCTGACCTTGGAGCCAGCAGGGTAGGAGTAGAGCTAATGAAAACCTAGATGTGACAGCAAGGGCAGGGATCATTTCTACCCCTGGAAATTCAAAAGTGATTGGTATTATGTGCAGCTCCAGCCTTGCTGAGGGCTGAAGCTGGGGTTAGAGCCATGGTGTATCACTGTAAAGGTGAGAACAAGAGGGTCTCTGCTCCAGAGAAGGCCCAAGAACAGCTGGCCCATTAAAGACAATTCTGGAAAAAACTGGAAAAACCAAAGCTTCTTTGTGCAAAAATGCCCATGTCCAACAAGTCAACACTCATAATCAACTTGAAGTCAAGTTGAAATCAAAAAGGCCCACTCTGCCTCTGAGGAAGCAGCAGCAAATAAGTGGGAAGGGAGGGAAGGGTGCGTTCCATCCACATGGTTCCTTGGCAAGCCCCAGCAGCGTTTGATTAACCAGGAGCAAGATTTATGTGCTATAAAGTGCTCTGGGGAAGTTGCTGATGCCAAAGTTCTGCACCTGGGTTTTGAAAGCATCTCTAAAGGGATGAGAATACACAGGAAAAGAAATCCCCCCTAAAACCAAAAAATGACTACTGCTTTTTGGCAGAAGGATGGGAGAGTGCAATTTCACCTGGGAGGGAGATTTGCAAAAATAGCAAAGGTCCCAGTCCCACAGAAAATGGTTGTGAGTTAGCATTTCATGACTATGCACCTCTGGGGAGATGTGTCCCTTCACTCCTGATTAGTTTGGATTCTTCCATACAAGGAAGATTAAAGAAATATCCCCTTAAATCATTTCAAGATTGTTATTGTGTTTTCTTTCTTTTTTTTTTTTTTTTGAGTCTTAAATTATTCTGCTCAGTATAATCCCATGGAAACTTGCTTCAGGAGACAAAGGAGCTCAGTGTCTCTTAATGGTTAGCGGAGTCACATACTTGTGCGACATCTGCCTCTAATATGATTACTTGAAAATGAGCACACCAGCGGGACTAAAACGTAACCAGGAATGTTATCAGCCTCTCAGCAGACTTGAAAATTAATTTTCACCACGTATTGTTTGAAATTGTATTGTGCTGAGCGTTGAAATTGGCCTGTGTTACAAATCATTATGCTGCACTGATGATGTTTTCAGTCCCTTCTAGAAGCCATCAGCAGTCTTCAAAATCTGGGCGTTGTGCAGCCTTTGTCTGGAAAGCCTCCAGTCTACACAACTTCTGCTCTAACCAAAAGGAAGCTATTCAAGGGGATGTGTTAGCACCATTTCAAGGGTGGTGAGGCCCTGGCACTGCTGCCCAGAGAGCTGTGGGTGCCCCATCCCTGGGGTGCCTGAGGCCAGGCTGGATGGGGCCCTGGGCAGCCTGAGCTGGTGGGGATAGCCAGCCCATGGCAGGGCTGGGTGCGCTTTAAGTTCCCTTCCAGCCTAAGCCTTTCTATGATTCTATGCATTCCTATCCAGAGAATTTTCCTTCAGCAATGTGATGCTATCAGCCACCAATTAATGTCACATTTGGTCAAAATCCTCATTCAATATGGTTTATGTTTCATGAGTTCCATAGCCCCCACTAAAGAAGAGTATGGTGACATCAGACCATAGATGAGGGGGATGAAAAAGGATAAGAGAGAGATGTCTATACCTCAGTGAATGGTAGAGAACCACAGAATGAAAAGAGCTTTGATGAGGAAAGCTGAGACAACCTGGATGCCCTGGCTCACCTCATCTTCCATCACTAAGACTAAGACTTGAACAGCTTCTGGAAGCCAGTGGCCTTGCACAGAAAAAGGGAAGGGATGGTGATCATAATTTTAATAGAAAAGGTGCAGAACACGTGGCTCACAGAAGCAGGACAGAGGTCACAGCACAGTCCTCACGTACTCTGGGAGTGAGGCCAGTGACCATTGAGTGGCGGAGTGCTGGGAGAGGAAGAGAGACTGGGGTGTGAAAAGATGTCCTGAAAGGAATTAAGACCGTTTGTGATGGAAAGCAAAATTTATTTTTCAAAATTATTTGGGGTCTCACTTCTGATCCTCAGTCTGCAATGTTTGAGGCAGCCCTGCACCAGGACAACAAAGCATGAATGACAGCTAGCAAGGTGTTGATGTTTTGGCCATTTTGTGGCAAGGCGCTGCCATTACTTGCTACTGACCCCTGGACAGAGACAGACTAACTCTATGAGCAGTGCCCACTGCACCTCCCTCCACTCTATTCATGCCAAGCCATTCAGCTGCACAAAGTACAAGGACAAAGGACAAAGTGTGCATTCGGTCTTTGAAATAAGAACTGTATCCCAGGGGCTCCTTATGAACTAGACCACTAGGCTCGCTGGTCTCCTAGTACACCTAAGTACTTATCCTGTGAGACAGGAGATCCCTGAACGAATACCAGGAAGTAAGCAGTTTTGTCTGACCTTGTAAGACATCAAGAGCCATGTAGCTAAATCCCACTTGACTCTTCAAATTCATCAGCATGGTCAAAATCTAGAGAATGTTTAAGGAAAAGAGAAGCTATGATTATGACTGCGAGCTGAAGAGATCCTCAATTCATGCTGACAAAGTCAGCGTGAGAATTTGACTGGTCTGCAAACCCCTGCAGTGCTTCCCTTGTTTCTGGGTGTTCAGGCTCCCAGGGACTCGATGTTCATGTGAACAATGAGTACACAAATTCTTCAAATGCCAGGCACGGCCTGGCACTTACATGTACTGGATGACTTGTACTCGCTGCTCCCTGTGCAGACCTCCCTGCTTGATGATGCTTATGCCTTTGGCAGTGCTGGCAGCCATCTCCAGCCTATTATCTGAAGGCATCATGGTCATCTCACCTGTCATCTGGAAGATTAACCCAGAAAAGTGGGTCACCAATGAATCTCTTGAGGTGCTGTAGGTAAACCTCAGGAGCATTCTGACAGATAATAAGTCCATTACATTTTGAATGCAAAATAGGTAAATGTACATGCAGAAATACTATTTATATTCATATCTAATCAGCTGCTAAGTGAGAGTGATCCAGTCCCAACACTGCCCTAGAACCATGAAGTATGTGTGGTTAAATATGCTTTAATAGGATATGGCAGATCTGGAGAAGAGATGTTTCTGGTGTGAGTTGGTAAGACCCAAAAGTTTGCCAGTAATGCAGTCTGGTCCCATGATACTCCTGTCAACGTTAGCCTTTTATAGATCTGTATCTACATCCATACACTTCCTTACAAATAAATATATAAATTAATCTCCTAATTGGTCTGTAAATTAGATGTTGGATCTATCTAAAAATAAGGCAGTGAAGTGCAGGGATTTTATCTGGAAACTTATTTGTAGAATGCTAACATTTAATCTGAGTAAGTTCCCTTCTTGTTTTTCTTAAATTGTATCTTCCACTCGGGGCACATTGTAGTGGTACTGCTGATTGCAGTGGAGGTCTAACAGCACAGATCAGCTGAGGATCCAACCCATGCAAAACAATATGAACATCAACCCCTCTCTGTTTTTTTTGTTTCTGTGTGAACACTGGTGTGATTCCTCCCTCTGAGAAGTGGCAAAGCCGTCTTCCTGGGTACCAGCTGGGGTGGTATAAGTAAGGCTGCACTGTGTGCTCCCTTGATGGTAATGCATGAAACTTTCATAAGACTGGGTTTAAATTGTGCTGGAGTATTTGATTTCTTGAAACTCAAATCAGACCTCTATGCATGCAGAATATGGAGGCTATAAATTCCTGTAGCGTTTTATAAGCTATTCTTAGTAGCAAATATCATGTGCTAACTTTATTGGAATTGGTACTTGCACCTAAAGAAAACAAATGAACTGCTGCTGAATTAATTTGCAGCTCATCCAGAAACTTTTTTGCACTTTGTCTGGAAAGCTTCCAGGCAATGGAGCAGCTGGCATGCAAAAAGTGGGTGGCTTCCTAGAAAAGGGGGTTGGTGGTTATTTTTTTTCTTCTTCATAATTTGTTTACAAAAATATCTACCTATGGTCAGACTTAGCTCTGCCAACCTGCTTGGAGTAACCCATTTTAAAGGGAACATGTTGAGTCAGACTAGTCTTTGTCGCCGGTGGATGAGTCTCCAAAGAGAAGCGGGACTTCCTTCTCAGTACAGTCCATTAGGGTGTGATACACTCCTGGAGGAGGCTACTTCTCTCCTCTTTGCCACAAACAGGACCTAAGCAACTCCCTTATCTAAGCAGTTACATTTTTCGTGGTCCCTGGAAGACCAGGAAGGGAGTGTTGCCCACGGCTGAAGGCCAAGTTGGACTCAACGTATCCCTCTATAGTGGGTTAGCAAGCTACAAGCATCTGCTGTGTTTGGGATCATTTCTGAGATAAATGGGCAGAATGTTCCTGGTGATAGTGAGAAGAACATGTGAAGACATGAGAGAAACAAGAAAAGGGTTTTCTAAAACAATCCCTCCCCAAAATAAACAGCTGTTCCTACTATACTAGTTTGTATCCTTCCTCTAGCCCAGGCCAGGCCCCCCACCATGCATGTTGCCCCTGAGCCCTTCTTCTTCCACGGCCCTGAGCTGCTGCTGCTCTGATGCTCTAACAACACTGCTAATAAGGATGATGACTGCAGCACTGTAAAGTGTATCTGATGCTTTCCCTGGTGATGTAACTTCTCTTGATATGGAGATACCACTCAAAACCCTTTAGCTATACTTTTTATTACACTTCATTTTCTTTCATCTTTCTTTTTTTTTTTTTTTCTTTTCTTTTCTTTAAATAAACTTCTGATTCTGGCATAAAACAAATGAAACATATAGACAAGTTTGTACAAGCCATTAAAATTTTGGAGGCAGAAACTAGTGTCCTATCAATGACATTTCTTTTGAGGAAGTTAGGAAGCCAATGGGAAATAAACTGTTCTAACTTTTCAAACAACAACAACGAAAAGTTTGAAGTGATTTCCTAGAAAAGAAAACAATTAAAAGCCAAATCATGACAGTAAGTACAATATAAATCCTTCATCAGCAATAAAAATCAATCAAAAATATCTAGAAAAGCCCGGGAGGCTAAACAGACCTGTGCAGGGACGAAGATGACACATGAAGGAAGGTACATTTGCCGTGCGTCATCTTCTCACGGTACTGAGGTGTACTGAGGCTGCCCAGAAACAAGCTGATCTAAACTGCAGTCTCAGCTGTAATGGCACAGAGTTGGAGCAGTTCTGCTAACTTCAGCCAAAGATGTTCCTCCAAAATTTGTCATGCGTTGGGATGGTGAGAGCTTGGTGTGTTATTTATGATGACACAACCAAGTGGTGAGTGTTGATATGGTGTACAACTCTATATGAAATACAGAAATGGATCACCGATGGAAGTTAATGGGTTGATGGTTGGCCTAGATGATCTTGGTGGCCTTTTCCAACCTTTATGATTCTATGGGGTGTGACACAGAGCACAGTTCTTTCCCACTCTGTGCTGAAGTGGTGACTGGTGCTAGCAGTGTGATGCCATGTTGTCCTGGGATGAAGCAGAGTTAGCAGAGCACCACAGCTTGTGTGAGACAGCCACTTAGAAATCCTCTGAAGGGGTGTGTTTCCCCAAGGCCTCCCCACAGACATGCCAGGGCTCCAGATGATTGCTCCTGCCACTTGGCTCCGTGTCTAGTGCCAGAAGAGGCACTCCAGACTGCATGGGCAGGCTGAAGGGACACACAGGACCCCCATGGAAGGGGCTGTAGAGGAGGGCTGCGCCTGGGCCTGCTGTTTCCCTGTCGGGCAGAGGCTCACCAGACAGTGGAGGCCGGTGGAGGAACCCACTAGGCTAGAGCAAAGCAGCCCTGTGTTCAACCCCCACATCCCTGTGGAGGGGGGACAGTTAACAGCTTTGAACAGCGCTGTTCACAAGACTCCATTTTTCACTTGTTCCTCCACCAGCAGGAGTCAGGCCTAGGGATGCTGGCGTATTCCTGGTCCCTGCCAGCACCATGGTGCCCCTTCCTGGCACTCAGAAAGCCCGTCCTTGCCAGTGCCAAGAGCGAATACCAGAGGCATGAATCCTGCCCTAACATCTCCGTGTTTGCAGAGCTTAATTAAAATGATAAAACAGCTGCAAGGCCAGGCAGGCCCACTGGCATGCGGCTGGCGGCAGCGACGGGGCCATGGGATCAGCTGGCTTCTCACCACTGATGGGGATCCTGTGTGAAGCACAGAGGGCTTCGACTGGTACTCAGGTCCCCAGAATGCCCAGATCTTGGGTAAACAACTACAGCAAGTTTCTCCTCATGTCTATACATGGCTGTTTGCTAAGGCACATGCACACCTCCTGAGGAGATCCACTGAGGTCTGCACTGGCGGACTCCACTGATGTTTTCTTTTCACTCGAGAGGTGGCCAGCAGTTGATGTTGCAGGTTCAGGCCTTTGTTGTGGAGGCATTTGAGAGAGAAGTTACCTTCCAGGGAAAACGGAAGTGGCAAAGCCCCTCCTTACCCAGCCTGAGGGACTGAGGAAGTTAATTTGTTCAAGCAGAGAGATTAGGAAGAGTGAGATGCAAGTCTTTTACTCCTGCATTGTTTGCCCTCCATCTCACAACAGATAGCCAACTCCAGCATTGTTTGCCCTCCATCTCACAACAGATAGCCACTTCCAGCTGACATGGTCTTTGAGGGATTCAATCCGTTTCCCCTTGGTTTAGAAAAGACTCAAGATCTGCTGCTTCCTTTCAACTGAACCCACCTGCTAACTACACAGAGGTCCTACCTGACACACACTCCTATCCCCAGGAGACAACCATTTTCCACCCATAGCCTCCTGAGCCAGGAACAGCTCCTCTGGAGTTTGATGACCCTCTTAAATTTCCAGCTGGCTGCATGCACAAATACATCATCAACTTGTGTCCGGACCCTTTGGTTTGCCTAAAACTTGTCTATCTTTCCAACATCTAGGCAGTTATTTTAATGTCAGAAGGACTGCTAAAGCCTAAGACACTTTTTTTTCTGTTTTCTGGATCTCTATGGCTATTAGAATGCTCTCAGCTATTCTCAGTGCTCTTCCTCTTCAGGGACATAGCTGAGCTGTTCAAGGACAAATATTCCAATTATAGATAAAACAGAGAGCTCTTGGAGGCAGGTGTTACATTCTAGCTTATAGCTCCACTGTTTTCAGTGCCTCTTTCAAGGTTTCTAGGCAGCAGATGTAATCCTCTCCACTTTCTGTCTGCATGTCTCACAGTGCCCTGTGAGCACGGAGTATGGTCGCCTCCTGGTAAAATGGGAAACATAGAACACGAGAAACCTCTGCAATGTGAGAATGGGAATGGAGATATGACACGTTCACAGGACGTCATGAGTGTGCCCCCAAAATCGGGCACTGGTTGAACTAAGAATAGCATTATAAAACTATTACAAAGTTGGGGAGAGAAGCCGGGGGTTTTCTCTTCACCCCTCTGCTTTTAAAGGCTGTGGTCTTGTGCCCATGGGATGGCTCTGGCCTATGAGTGGCAGATCAGGGGTATCCATGGTCTCAGCATCCCAACATGCACTGCAGAATGAGAAACACACTCTCATCACCAGGAGATCAGTGGCACGTATATAATGTTACACTCAGCACACTAAAACTGGTCTCTTTTACTGAGCTGTTTAGTACCCAGCTTGGATAATTCTGACACTAAACACAGAAAACTTGTCTTGAAGACAGGAAACTGAAGTGCAAATGCTGGGATATTTTCTTGAAAGATCGTCTCCTACCCAAGAGAATGCACAACAATATTAACATGGTAGAAACAGCAGCTATTTAAGTTATCTTTGTTCATGTTTCAATTTATGCTGACTTCTGATGCCCAGTTACCTAGCTTTCAAATCCATCATGCCAACACAGTAGGATCTACCTTTAGCACTGTCACAATTAATCTCTTCTCCTATGCAGGTAAACTATCATTTCTTGATGGAAGAAGAAATGGAAATGGGATCAAAAACTGCCAACCTGTTTTCTTGGAGCAGAGAACTCTAAGAACTGTTGACTCTAAAATAACTATTCCTGTAAATAGATACCAAGTACAAGCCTCCAACATCTGTTTTTTGTGTAACTTTTTCCATGGCTGGGGATAAGAGAGCATCTGAACTGAGTGGCCAAAGATAGGGAATGAGGCATCAAGAGGGCCAGCACTAATTTTAATGCTATGACCCTGGGCAAATTACCTCTCTGGCCCTGTTTATGACACCACACACTTTGTCTTGCCTGTCCAGACTCCAACTGCTTTGGGACAGACACCATCTCTCAAAATGTGTTAGTAATTCTCCTTGGAGGGCACTGGAGAACAAAGTAAGCGCTTAGTATAACATCAAAATATTTAGTAAATAATAGGCAATTGTGAGTCACTGCCCTGTAACTCCATGTCTGGCTCTTGGTAAGTATTTTTATACACAGCTATGAGGTGCAAGTACTTACACCTCATCTTCAAAAGAAGGAACCTAAGACTCTTGACTCATATGGAGTTAAAAACACTTTGCCTGAGACAGGCAGATGTCCTGTTCAGCTTCCTCTGCAGCAGTGCCCCACAAGGATGAGGAACATGAAGAGAACAGCTGGCAGCCATCATTGACTTCAGCTGTCCCATTATATAGTGGCAGTCATAAGTCATTTATGTCTCAGTATCTCAAGCTTTTGAATGACTTCTGAACACAGCTTCAATTCTTGGCACTGAAGAATTTAGTGGTCTCTTGGCATTAAAAAGTATTTATCTTGTTGTGTTTGTTTTGCCTGTTATTCACTGGTCTCTGAGCTGGACTTTGTCTTCTTTACAATCTTTTAAAAAGGTTTGTTGAAGAACAGCTATGAATCAGCTTTGGTCTGCAGGGCACTTGGAAAGCACCCAGCATGAGGACAGCTTTGTCTGTGAATGCCTCATAAGAGATGTGCCCAATTACTCTTTTCTTTCTTCGTGTGTTTCTAAACTTTTCTTCATTCATTCAATTTCCTGCTGCTTTCTCTTTAGTTTTTTACAGGATAATCTGGTTCTGCAATACCACAGAAGAGTTTTGGCTGATACAGTGACACCAGGCTCAGCGCTCCTGCCCCACACAAAGAAGAGTTCATTCTGCTGAGGGTTGCCCCTCTCCTCCCAGACCTTCTACCCCGACACCTTTGGCTGCTGGATGAAGCTGTTGTCAGTTCAGTGAAAACTCTTGTGCAGTCCTGACAAATGTACAGTACAAGAAGTTGGATCTGGAAAGACCATGAATGTGCAACTCAGCTGTGAGTTTGAGGTGGCCAAGTGTTGTTTCCATGCTCGGTGATGTTGGCTGGTCTCTTTTTCCAGTGGCTGGCTTAGAAGTGCAACTCGAATTGCTGTCAGGTGAGATGGCAGGAGGTGATGTAGAGAAGTGAGGTTGGTTTGCTTTGGTGAACACAGTGATCTGGTGAGATAACAGCGGTGGCCAGATCAGCCATATTGCTAATGAGATTCAGGGGATCCTTTGTGGAGATGAGATGAGGAATTATTATGTTTATTCTCTCATCAAAAAGACCTTAATGTACTCCATGAGTAAGAGGGCATTCTGAAGTATTTCCCTGCAACACTTTCTCCTGAGCACTTAAATCATCCCTAAGCTTTCTGTGCCCTCTGCTAGGGGCTGCGCTGAAATGAGGATGTTCATGCAGCCAGTGTGGGGAGACGTCAGTCCTGCTTCTTGGAATTGCACATAAACATACAGTGCACAGAAATTGCATGATGAGAGCAATATTCTGAAGGGAGCTGGATCCAGCAGAAAGCAAGCTCTTCCCAGATCAGATCCATTTTTTGCCCTCCAGATATCAGTGCCACTGGGACTTTGAACCAGACCAGCTTCTAAAGGCAAGTTTAAAAGAGAGGAAAAGATTCCCTTGTTGACATGTCACAGCCTTTGCAGACAAAACCGGAGCTGCAGGACCACCAGGTACATTTTGTTATGTCAGAAATGATAGAGCTGCTCATCCTCGTTCCCAGTGCATTCCTGCTCCCACTTCTCCTTAAAAGGCATCACCCACCTGGCCCAGCCATGAACATGAACTGAGCAGCCTCTCACTCACCCTTGCATAGCAACTGTGGGGTACTGACAGATTTTAAGGGAATTGGAGGTTATCTGATACACAGTTGAGCAGCCATGTTCAAGGCTATAATTGAGCCTTGCTCTTTCTTTTCTTTGCCACAAGCCCACCTGCTGACTGCAGCTCTTTCCATCAGGTTGTCCTCTTAAAAAAAAAAAAAAAAGGAAAAGAAAAGAAAAGAAAAAAAAAGAGGATTAATCTGGCAGTGAAGTTCAAATTACACAGGAGTTATTTGACAGAATAATATCTGTGCACTGAGCTAAAGAGCCAGCCTGGGAGTAAAAATCACACAGGGCTGCTTTCCTCGCATTTAAACACTAGAGGCTGGACTCAGCTGGTGACATGGTGTAACAGATGACACAGAGGGCAGATTTGTATTTTTTATTCTCATTTTCAAGGGGCTCTGTCATGCAGTGATGTATGCTCCAGGCTAATGTCAATTTATCTTAAACTGCTCCCTTTGGGTGGATTTAAGGGCTAAAATCTTGCTTGTTATTCCAGCTGTAGGCAAATTGCATTGCGCTGTGCCTGAAATTGAAAAATAAAATCACATTGGTACAAGTAAATGACACTGGAGTCACTGATGTAAATTATTTGCAGCTTGAGAAGTACATAAGGATGAAAGCATACATCATTTATTAGCAGTTCAGTATGGTGGTGAAGTCCTGAAAGAGTGTCATTGGCCGTGTCTTAAAGCTATGCTTGGTAGTACTGCTTAAATTATTCTTTCTATGGAGATAAAGCATTGCTTTATTTTCTCCATTTCCTGGTTTTCTGACCTTAGCATATCTTCATATTTTGCACTTTTGTAGCAGTACTCATGGGTTTAGGAATGTCTGTGAATTTACCATGAAGGCACTTTTTGAGACAGAAGCCAACTCAGAGGTGAGGAAACCAGCTTTATTTATCAGCCTACAGGCTACAGGTGAGGAAAAGGACCTGGGGTCGATAGCAGGGAGGGAGCAGTTGATTGGATGAGGTTGAGAATCCCAACAAAGTCCTGGAGGATCCGATCCAGCATGCTTTGCCTAATTGCTAACTGGTCTGCTGGCCTCCTGCATGAGATCCTCAGCTCTAGAATCAGCACCAAGGGAATCCCTTTGCAGGAGAAAGGATCATGGAAGTACAGCCTGGGAGTCATAATTACTGTTTTATTGCCAGTTCTGGCAAACTCTGATGTCAGAGCAGCACAACCAAGGGAAAATCCCCGTTGGCAGACTTTGTCTTGTGTCACAGTCTGGGTTTGGTCATCATGCTGCCACTTTGTGACTCAGTTTCCATCTGCAGAACCCCAGTAACAGAGTTCCTTCTCCCAGGCTAGATCTGAGCATCTCTGTTAATGCTCACAGGGGGAAATAAGCCTGCAATAATCGTGTCCCAGATGCTTCCCAGGCTAGTGCTTTTAGAAGCTTTTCCATGGCATTACCAACAAATCACAGACAAAAAGACGATGCCGGAAAAAAAGAGAATTAAAGTTTCAGGAGGAAAAACAATGGGAAGATCACATTCGATCTCCTAATTGAGGCAAAGAGGTGGAAATGAAGAGATGGTAAATGATGGTGTGGGATTGATGGGGAGGGACAGGTGACAAAATAGGGGCACTTTAATCACACGGTGAATTATACAGATTTGCTATTCTTTGAAAAAGGAAGTCTCTGGGACATTCTTCAAGTGTGCACAATTTAAGTTAAATAAGTTTAATAAGTTAAATACCTAAACTGGTTTGGTTTTTCTTGTAGCCAGTGCACTGGGCTTCTAGATAAAATGTGTTTTGATCCATGTATCATGTTCCCCTGCTGTCATTGCAGCCATTGCAGTTTGTGACAGTTTCTACTTCACTACAGAACATGACTGCTTTGTGGTCTATGATAAATTCAGTCTTAATTGAATTTTACTGAGAGGTTTTTGGACTCACTGGCAGGTTGTTCTTACTTCAAACTTTTCATAAAGCATCCAAGCTGCATCTCAGGGAGTTTTAGAAAGAAAACATATAGAATTGTACCAAATCTGATTTATCTTTTTTGCTTAAAATGTGCTTTGTCCCCTAAACTTCAGGGAAAAGTCTTGAATATTTCAAAGGACAGCATCTCTCAAAAAATCCCTCCTTTTTTTGGCAGAAACTTGGTTTCATTTTTGTTTCTTTGGAATCATGGCATGCTTTTGTTTTATTCTTCAGTTTCCCCTTTCAAGTCTAGTAATGGGCTGTTATTCAAAGTCACAGATGACAGCACTCATCACCTTCTTTCTTTTCTGCCTTAGCACTGATGTCTAGTGAAAGCTAAGCTCAGTCTTTTGCTTCTTCCTAGAGAGCATGGGATAAATCGCCAGCTGGGTCTCTCTCTGCCCACTGTAAAATGAGCACAGAGGACTAGAGAGAGTAAGTAGATAACTCTCAGATGGCTGAAATTGCATCAGAGATTTGCACCCATAGCGACCAGAAGAAAAACGAGTCAGGTGAACAGAGGATTGTAAGAAAGGAAAAAAGAAAGCACAGCCTTGGCTATCGTAAAATCGACGTGACATTGACAGGTGAGGAACAAAGCAACTCGAAGTAATGAGTAAAAGGGAAAAAATAAAGAAGAAAACAATGTTTCAAACATTTTAATTCCAGTACTATACTTGACATGGTTGAGTTTTGTTACAGTACAAATTCAGTATTTCTCATGCATCTCTCTTCATCATATCGAGGTTCATTTTTACTTCTATCACTCTACAAATGTTCTGTCATTCTACAAGTGTCTGACATTTGTTGCCAAAGAAATACAACACCTGTACCCTGCAGAACAGTTTCTGTTAGCACAAATGTCTTCCTCTGCCTTTTTCTGCGTCTGTTTTCCAGCTTCAGCTGTTACCGCCTGCCTTCACACACTCCGAGGCCAGATGGCTGGAGGGAAGGCATTCAGCCACCAGTCAGAGGGCACTACAGGGCTTCCCCATCAATCCAGAGAAAGACAATCAGTTTTTCCCTTTCTGGTATCCTTCACACTGCTGTGTGATGGGAGGCTCAAGGGTAACCGACAGCTAATCCTTGGAGAGCTGGCAGCTCTGGGCAGTAGTCGTGGCTGGAGAGGTTACTTCTTTCTTTTGGGTAGCCCCTTGGGATAGTCCAGACGTGCTCCATCATGTCTGGTGGGGCCCAACAAGTGAACAAATAGCCCTTCAAAAGGAGCCCTTGTCCTCCGAGGTAACTTTAATAGGTTTTCACTGTTATGTTAGTTCCCAGGGGTGGGTTTCCCTATGGTTGCTGTAGATCGTCAGGGAGTTGCACCATCTGAAAGAGTACCAAGGGTTCAACATGTCGACCCATCTGCAAGCCTGCAAGACTAAGAAATCAGACTCATAGGTACATGTGGCAAACATGAGATGGACATGGTTTAACAGTGTGCCAAAAAAAAGGAAAGCCTCCTATCAGCATTATGACTTGCCATCGTTCATAATGCGATGAATCTGGAAACTGGAAGATAAATAAGGAACTTGGAAACCTCTAATAGCTTTTAAAGGAGGCAGTATAGCTGCAGTCAAACAAATGTGGCCCAGTTTTGATGCTTTAACGTATTTTGTCATTTTTCTGGAAGAAAAAGGAGAAAGCAATGAAAACTAGGTTTTGTTTTCCATTGTTTGTCCCAGCTCCAGAGGTATCTGCAGAAGATTGAGTACATTGGGGTAGCCCTTGAATAAATGTATGTTGAGAAGCTATCTCTGTGCCATATAACCAGCACCCAAGGCAGACAAAAGCTGGGCAGAGATTAAGAAAAGCATCCAGTTTAGAGTCATGCAATATAAAGAAATGAAAATAAAATCCAAGATTAAATGCACTCGATCAATTTGCCTCTTCTCTCACATTCACAAGTGCTATAAGCTAGGATGCCAGAAGGATCTTTATCTACTTCTTCTCTTTGAAATGGATAGAAAACCAAATGGACCCCTGCAAAGGATCTTATGCCATCTCTGCTGGCTTGGTAATTTCTTCTGACATACCAACAAAAGCATCTCATGACTTATAGGACTTGGTGCTAGCAGTCAGTGTTGCCATGACTCTTCATTTTGCAAACCTTTCTTCTTTTCCCAAAGTCAAATATGGAAAAGCTGTGACAGCAGCATGAGCAAAAGGATATTGGAAATAATCCTCTTCATTCAGCCCGCATGCAAGATTTAGTGGTGCAGTAGCATTGCAAGGATGATTTCCATGCATCTGATAACACTGTGACACCCTATAATAAAACGTATACCTTCTGTTTCATTTTATCCATTTAAGCCCTTTGAGCAACCAGCAGTTGTTGAGTTCCCCACTGCTGCTATTAATAGCAGGGGCAGACCATGTCTGCCTACTTAGATTTATTACATTTTAACTAATCTTGATTGAAGTCTTCCTATGTATAGGCTCCTATGTATAGAGTGGTCAGTCACCAGGGTTACACACACACGCACACGTACACACAATTTTTTATGAAGTTAGCTCAGTAGATCTGAAATAAAAATTATTTAACATGAAGAAAATATATATATATTGATTCCTTATGAAACCTGGAGAACTAAATACAAGAATGATGTCTTTCACCATTGATGAAACTTGGAATTTCACACACACACAGAAGTCCCTCTGAAATCCACGGGGAGATTCCCTTGAATACAGAAACTTGTTCAAACCCACACATCTTGTCTTCACTGAGCAGCCATTCTGCAGAAGAGTTCACATGCAGGAAGGCATAGAATTTCTCCCTCGTATTGGTATGTTTTAGCTGAATATTTTCAGTAATAGACTTTGTGTTGAGAGACCTGTCAGTGGTGTAAAAATCCACTTGGGGAAAATTCATGATGCAGTTGCTCAGTGTGGGCTCTCACATGTCCCATGTACTCATCACACAGGGGTGATACAAGGGGCAATGCTGTCTTTGAGGCTGAGAAGAGAGGGTTTAGAGCTTGCCATGTGCCTGTGTCCCTGCTGCTTCCCCTAAGAATGCGTGAGAACTGGGTGAGCAGCTGAAGCAGGACTTCTGAAAAGCCACAGAGCGCTTTGCTTCCAATGCAAAGAATAGACTCATCATTCCAGGAAGAAGGGATGCCATTCTTGAATTCAACCCACCATGAGTGGTTCTAGGGAGTGAATTTGATTGTAGATGATCTATCAATACACCCAAACTGCAGACAGCACTCCAGAGAAGCTGTGCAACCTCAGGAGCCTTTCCTTAGCAGAAAAGACTGTAACCATTAATAATCCTAAAACTATGGTTTCTTGAAGCTAATTTGCCTTGTATGCGCACTAAAACTGTTGCTAGGAATAGGTGAGATGCTGCAGAGAGCAGGGAGGCAGTGCTCCCACCAATAGAGATACCCCAGAGACACTTCCTATCCCCTAGGCCATGGAAAACTCAATCCAGTAAGGTTTCTGGCTGCAGGGCTTCAAGGTTTCCCAAGCAAAAATTCTCATTTAGCAGCATCATGAAGTGCCCAAGTACAGATGGGCCTCAGCTGCCATCTGAGACACCCTTGCATGAGAGTACACATGAGCTGCAGATCCCTTATTTCTGGAAACTCTGGGAAGAAACCTGGCTATGTCCATAACCCTGCATTCAAGGAGGGGCAGAGAGAGACTTATAAGAACTATTTTCTTACCGGTTCAGCAAAAATCCCAGGCAGAACGATAGCCAGGGAGGGGCAGTTTGAAGTTTGGTAAGGGGATATGGCTCAACAAGGACATTTCCACTTCTTAATACTTCCTCCTACTATCTGGGCTCAGGACAGAGGAGACAATTTGTTTCTTCTTCCTTCCTCCCTCTTGAGAACAAAGTAAAAAGGAGGTGATGGAGACAGCACCAGGTTTGGAAAGGTGACACAGATACTGCTTGGACTCTTGCATGGGTGTTTTATGGAGAGCGGCTGGCTGATTCAGTGATTTCGATCAGGAGTAGCACAGTGATTGGCGTGTGACAATGGCCACATGCAGCTAAAAGACATCTGCAAACCCACTTGAATCGTAAACACATCAGCTGCAAGGGATTTGCATCTAAAGTCTTTCTTGGCACAAGCAAGGAAACTAAACTGACTGCTCCCTGTCTGCTTCTGCTACATGGCATAATGCTGGAGATCAACAAATCATCACCATCAAGGAAATCTAAAAAATTCTGTGAGTAATTTCATAGAAAGATGTCCTCTGAGCCCACACAGGGCAGAAGCTGAAACTGGAGATACAACACAGGGGAGTGCTAACCATCACCAGCACTGTAGCTGGGAAATTTCAGGTCTTTTTCTGCCTCAAACACCAATTGCAAAACTCTGCATCTTATCAGTTCTTCAAAACGGAGTCCAGATTTCCTCTGTAAATCATTTTTATTTGCTGCCATAGCTTTGTAAGTGTGAACGAATTATTCACAAGATATCATTGCAGTCACCAGCACTTGGATAAATATGTATATATCCCTGTGAAAAAAATAACTGAGCAGCAAACAGAAGCGTGGAGATTAAAATGCAGTTTTAAGAATATTGAGGCACAATGGTAGGAAGGAAGAAAGCCTGGCTGAGAGAAGGAGACAAATCCTCAGCAATTGCTTTGGATTGTCCTGTGGCCAGGGAGGTGGTGGAGTCATTGTCCCAGGAGGTGTTCAAGAACTGTGGAGATGTGGCAGTGAAGGATATATCAGTGGGCTATATTGGTTGTAGGTGGATGGTTGGACTAGATGATCTTAGTGGTCTTTTCCAACCTTAGTGATTCTATGATTTTGGACATCCAGGAAATCCTCCCTAATTCTTCAAGTGTGGATTTTCCTGAAACAACCCTCTCATCCCAGCAGCCTGTCTCCAGGAGGTTGCACAGGAGGTGAGAGCCCAGATACAGTGGTAGTAAGGACACGGTAGCTCTCCCATCCCCCAAAATGGGCTGCACAAGATTGAGACCCCCTGGGACTTGTCATTGGCCTTGATCCTAGAAGTGAGGGCAAAAAGCTTCCATGCAGATGCACTCCTGGACAATTCTCCTGCAAACACAGGAGAAGAGAGGTGATGTAATCTGGAAGAAAGTGAATCCACAGCTGGCAGGAGGGTTTGCTCAAGCCATGCTTCTGCCACAGCCAAAATAACTAATTGAAAAAAATATGTCATTTAAAAGAATCATAGAATCATAGAATCATTTAAGTTGCCCTCTCATATATTCCAACCCCATCCCACCCCCACCATGCCCACTGACCGCATAACTCAGTGCCACATCTCTACGGTTCTTGAGCACCTCCAAGGACAGTGTCTCACCCATCTCCCTAGGCAGCCCATTCTAATGCATCACCACTCTTTCTGAGAAGCAATTCTTCTTAATATCCAACCTGAACCTCTCCTGGTGCAACTTAAGGCCATTCCTTCTCATCCTATTGCTCTTATCTGGGTGAAGAGGCTGATCCCCACCTCACCACAACCTCCTTTCAGGGAATTGTAAACAGCAATATGGTTTCTCCTGAGCCTCCTCTTCTCTAGACTGAATACTGTCAGTTCCCTCATCTGCCCCCCATAAGACACATGCTCCAGACCCTTCACAGTTTTGTTGTCCTTCTCTGGGCATGCTCCAGGGCCTTGATGTTTTTCTTGTAGTGACGATCCCAAAACTGAACATAGTAAATGAGTTGTTACCAAATAATGGTTTTAGCAGCATATATCCATTTGTTAATAACGGAGTAGAACTCTCCACTCTCTGCTGGCCACCAGTGCTCACATAATTACAGGCAATTGTTTACTGCATTTTGCTTTCCCCAGCAAGAAGCCAACTGGGAGCTGCTTCTTGGAAAAAGCCAATCTGAGTGGAAGCAATGACCCTCCCACTAAAACCTGTGCTGGGAGGAAGGAGCGCTGCCATCGCCCACCTGCTTCCCTCCTGGGAACCATTTTGGGAGAAGCCTTCATCACAAAGCTGCAGCCTGGGCTCGTTCCTTTCAAACGTCACCCCTCTCCCCAGGCTTTGCAGCAGGATCGGGTGGGCTCAGCTGAGCCTGGAATTTATTTAAAATATGCTGTGCATTCCTGTCTTGAGCCTTCTCACTCTGTTCCCAGAGAGGAGAGGGCTCTGTGAGGCTGCTGTGGTCAAGGCAGCCATGAAGCAGCTCCACGGGCATGATTGATGGGTGCCCTGGTGGTGGGAGAGCTGAAAATAATCCCAACAAATGTTTCCCAGTAGCACCTGGCAGCCAACCAGAGGAGAGCACAAGCATTTCCTAAATACTGAAAAAATGACTGTCACCGCAGATGCCTCACTAAATATAGCCTTGGTGAGGTGGCAGCCTCTGAGAGGCTGCAGAGGGGCAGCTACCCACAACATACGTACTGCACCGCTCCCATGGAGCCCTGGCAATCATCCCCAGGCTGTAGGATCTCCAAGACTTTGCTGCACAGACCTGCAAGTGTCTCTCAAGGAGTAGGAGCCAGTAAAATATTACAAATTAAAAACACAGAGATATCCAAACAGAACAGATTCTTTCCATCCATATGGGTGTGGTTTTGGATGTCCCTCCATCGCTGGAACACCCTGGGATGGAGTTTGCCCCATTTGGGACCATGATGTACACGGTTCTCTCGGATGCAACCCGGTGTCAGTGCAGAGGAACACAGTATTTAATTTTTAAAGGAGATAGGGGTGTTCTTTGCAGACAGCCCCTCTCCTCTTTGCCCAAGGTCTCACCCTCAGGATTAGTTTTCCAGCAGAGCCTGGTGGTTCCTCTGGTGACAGCACCGCAAAGCATCCATTCTAAGAGTAGTGCTGTATTGAGTTACGCTGCCACTGTTTGCTTTAGCAGCTTGCTGGGCCACCATATGCATGCAGATGTGCAGTTTTGATGCTGATACATGAGTATCATTTTCCCAAGGTGGTTTTTATAGGGCTTGTGTCACTCCTGAAATAAGGACTCCAGTACAAGCGCCTATCAAAGTGCCTTATGTTTTTGAGATGCAGATGTATGCAGCCAAAATATTAAGTGAGGTACATAAATTTGCTCTTCTAATTATCCTGTTCAGATTTTCCTGTTTACAGAGGTAGCATTTGCTCTGCAGCCTGCTAACGACTGCCTGCACGAAGTGTGCAAGATCAGCCCTTGTTGGGGATGCAGTAGCAGTGTTTCAGCAGATGCAGCAGCTGTGCTTCATCCTGCTGCATGAAAAGATTCACAGCTAAGATAAAACACCTTAATTCATTAAAATAACTTTTTCTGATCTGCTACTGCACAAAGTTATGGGAATGTCTCTTCAGTGACGAATAGGAACAACCTTGCTAGATACTAAGACAGTTTCTAGCAAATTTCTCTGCTTGCTGGAGATTGGCTAAGCAGAACTTTCCAGTCTTGGTGCTGCAGCCCAGGTGATGACCACGGTGTAGCCCCATAGCATTTATGTGTTAGCCAAAGTTACACTAGCATTAGATTCCACTGCTGGAGGATTTTCTTGTGCAGCAATCTTTCATTGACTTCATGATATCTGCCAAAACTTGAACTTCATATTGGATTCCAGCTTCATTTCAGCCATGTAGAAAGAGCATCCAAGTTGGAGATTTGTTTTTGTGGAAGATTTTGTTTTGTGAACCTGCCCTTTGATTGTGAGTTGTAAGAAGCTGAAAGCAACATTTTCCCAGCTCTTACTCATGAACAGTCAAGAAAATCATAGAATGGTTTGAGTTGGAAGGGGCATTTAACATCACCTAGTTCCAACTCCCTGCTATGGGCAAGGACACCTCCCACTAGAGAAGGTTGCTCACAGCCCCATCCAGCCTGGCCTTGAATGATTTCAGGGAGGGGGCATCCACAGCCTCTCTGGGCAACCTGTTCCAGTGTCTCACCACCCTCAGAGTAAGGAATTTCTTCCTAGTATCTAGTTTAAATCTGCCCTCTTCCAGTTTAAAGCCATTTCCCCTCATCCTGTTGATACATGCCCTTATAAAATGTAGAATAAAAACTCAGCCTGTGATGTTACTGTAAACCCTGGGCTGCCCTCTGTCTTTTTTGTACAGTACCTGCTGCAGCAAGCCCAGGGGTCCTACAGACTTCCCATCAGACAGGCAGGTAACAAAGGGAGGCAGCTGCAGACTTTCATTTCAAATCCATTGCACTGCAAACTTGCAGATGGGAAATTTGGAAATTGCTTTCCATAGCTGCCATCTTCTAGATGCAGCTCCCCATGGACTGCTCTAACTGCTCTCTGGAGGCTCTTGCTTGTCCTTTTTCTTAATGAGTCAGGTCTCAGCCCATCAGGATGAGTGATTGAGTTCTGAACCCAGGAGCGCAGGGTTTCAGGAGTGCAGGTGTGCTCTCCAACAGGAGCTGTCATAGGAACGGTTCCTACAGCAGAGTAGGTAAACAAACGGATATAGAACAGAGTCCTCTGTGGGACAGCTGGCGAGAAAAGCTGTAAGGGCAGAAGTGTCATTTAAACAAAAATATCTGATTTGGGATCTCCTGTATGGGACAAAAGTCCTTACAGTTACCAGTGTTTATCCACACCAGAATCAATGGTTTTTGCCTGCAAGGTTTCTTTCACAATGCACGGAGCATGTATGTGTTTTGATGCAATACTTTAGAAGAAAAGAGTTGTACAGCTTCATCAGTGCTGCATGCATTTCTTGGTTTCCTTTTTTGATGTGTGCTTCCCTCCAGCCTGGCTGTCTGTGTCCACCTGTTGCCCCTGCTCTTATGTTTCAATTGTAAGTGCTGTGGGAGAGGAAGGGTTATCTTCACAGGGAGCACTTGTGCAGGGCCCAAGCTGCTGGCCTTAGTGCTGTGATGTAACGTGCAATGGGCTCTTATGGTGCTGGTTATCTGGTGCTCAGCTAGGCATCCATCCCTGGGGCACAGCGTGGTGTCCCTGTGTAGGATCACAGAGTGCTGGCACCATGTGGCAACGGAGGGATGTGGTGTCTGAGGTCAGCAAATCCCTGTTCAGTGGGCAGTGGAGGAGTTTTGGGGGCAAAGCATCCAACTGAGACATGATTGATGAAATTCAGTCCCACTCCCAGCACACTGTAGGGTAAGTTACCCACTCAGGAGCTCATTTCCACCCTCCCATTTGTGTCTTCTCATCCTTCATCTCACCTCTTTCAGTGTCCACCCTGCAAAGTTTGGATTTGTTTCACGTTTATGGGATGCAGTGGAGCAATGGGGAGAGGAAAGAGTCCTTCAGCCCACTTTCCTGGTTGCTCACAGTGTCAGTGCTGTGAAGATGCATTCAAGTGGTTTTGGAAGACCAAAAGCTCTGGACCTACCCTTCCTGAAGCTCCACAGCAGGATGATGGCTCTGGACAGACTTTAGAGGCAAGTAAAATCAGTTTATCGGAGACTCCCTAAATCCTTACTTTCATCTCCTTTAGGAAGGCCCATTGAGTATCTTCCAGTCCATTCAGGTATTAGCAGAGTGAAGAGGCACCTTAGGAGCGATTAGGATTTTAATATTCATACAGTTTCCTAATTGTTCACTTCCCAGAGACTTTTCTTACTGCCAGGAGACGATAATGTTTCTCGCCTGGAGCTAGATTCCTCCAGCTCCCTGACTAATTTTCCTACAAACTTTGCAGCAAAAGCAGTTGGCTGGTAAACCTACTCAACACCTGAATGGCACCTGGGGTGAAATTCATCTCCCTAACTCCAGACACCTCCATCTATCTGGTTGCCATTTAGCATGCTGCTGCTGTCTCTTTTGTGTCAGTGGCTTCAAACAGAATTAATCTCATGGAAAGATAGATGCCTAAAGCCAATTGGATGCATCCTTCTATAAAATGCACTACATGTCTGTGAGGCTGTAACACAGCAGCCATGTGAAAGTCTAAAGCATGGTGAGATGAATCCTACTCTTGTGCTCCATTGTTCTCCAGTCTTTAGAAGTGGTTAAAAAGAAGAATGGCACTATGAAAAATCTGCTCCAGAAAGTCAGCTAAAAACCTTGACTTCTAACTGTTCCAAATGAATAGTTGCTATTAGCAGGATTTTGGCACACACCAAAAGGCAGCCACCTGGTGAACTTCCCAGCTGAATAAGGAGATGCTAAACACTAGGGAGATTTGAAAGGAGCATTGCAATTCTTTCTAGGTCTAGGTAATACGTGTGGTTGTTCAATGAACTGGAGATTGTGAGTCCATAGATACACACGCATGCACGCAACTGGTTTGCAAACTATCAATTACTGCAGTTTAAAAAAGCTCAGTATCTGCTGATACACCCAGCTGAAGAGGAAAAAAAGAGTAATAACAGCAAAGAGCTGGCAAAGGAACTATCCAGAGGTAATAAGTGAAGCTTTTAAGCTCAGTTTGAAGGCTAGCTGCAACTTGCTGCACAGGAAAAAACAGAAGACAAAAGCACTATTATGCTTTCTTAAAAATGTAAGAGTACAGCACACACATTCCCTGACAAGGTCATTAAACATCAGTTCAGAGACCCGTGGCAGCAGATGCCCAGGACCTGGTACAATGGATGTTTACTCTTTGATTCAGCGAGATGCTGGTATGCACTGGGGCTGCTGTCACCTGAGAGCACTGATTTTGGTTCTGTGCAGATTGTTATTGCTTGGTTTTGTTGGTGCACAGAAGTGTGGCTAAACTCACCCCTTCAGATACCTAATTTCTTTGGAATGACAGGCATGTCCTGACTAAAAATTAATTCTGCCAGGTGATACAACTTGTTTGAATTTGCAGGAATTTGCCATTTGGAAAAAGGAAAAAAGAAAAACGTTTAATTACAGATGGAACTAAAGCAGATAATTTGATCTCCCAATGGAAAAAAAGAATTACGGGTTGAAATTGAAGATTATACACTCTGGGTGAAGAATGCTCCCTCTTTCAGGTATGCTTTGATGAGGCTTCTTCCTTTGCCTAGCAATGCAGTGCACATTTCTCTTGAAGTAACAGCAACACTACCTTGATCTCATCGTTGTCCTCCTGCCTCTGTCCATGATGACCCAGTCGTGGTGGGGACTCACTGAGGGAGACAAGTTGTGCTGTTAGGCTCTTTGCACCTTATCCATTAGATAGGAAATACAAGCCTGGCTGCTGCTGACAAGTTTTGGAGAGCAGCCCTGTGTCTCCAAGGCTTTCCATGCCAGGAAGTAGAGCACAGACACCCTGTCCTCTTCTCTGGAGCAGAGCATTCTTTTTCGCCCTCACTGCCTTATCCCACCAAGATCCCATGGCACAGCCCTGGCAGCAGAGAGCTGGGGTCTAGGTGGGTATGGTGTCACTGTGCTCCTGACTGGCCAAAACATGGACACAAGAGTGCTGCCCAGGGCTCTGCTGTGCCCCAGAGCAGCCCTGCAAGAGCTACCAACTTTACTGTGTCCCCTGAGCCACCACAGCCCCTGCTCAGATGCTGCCTTGCAAATAGAACAATAAAATAATTGAATCATAGAATCATTAAGGTTGGAAAAGACCACCAACTTCATCTAGTCCAACTGCCAACCCATCCCCATCATGTCCCTAAAGGTTTTGACCTCACATCTTCAAGAAAACAGGGCAAATTTCCCACCACCTCCAGCAGCTCAGGTTCTTCACAGCACCAGGGATGTGCCCCAGCCATGATGGCTTCTGGGCTTCCTCCTCCTGAGGGATGTGCACCAGGGCCAGGTGGGACATGCTTTGGGATTGCTGATTGCTGCAGGGCTCACGTTGGAGTGTTCCAAAGGTAGACAGATTCAGAATCTGTCTACCTGCAGCTACAAGCAGATGGTCTAGACCACTGAAACCACACTTTCTGGAAGTAGTCTTCCCACAGGGAGTCACTTCCTGACAGAGATCTTTGTTTTTTATCAGGAGGAGCGTAATCTGAAAAAGGCTGATTATTTACTGGAGGATTGGATTATTATTGAAAAAAAAAAAAAAAATATCTTTTCCCTTTTCTTATTAGTGTCCTTCCAGTTTATTATTCACTTATGGCTTTTTTACAAGTTGTCTTTCAGGTGAGGCGCAGTGAAGTGGTGTTACATTCCATGCATGTAGAGGCTTAGCTGCAGTTTCATTGTGTATTCAACCCTATAATTAAGACTAAGGTGGAAGACTTTATGCCTTTAAAGCAAAGAAATTCTAGGTTTCTTGGCAAAACATTTGGCTGAGTACATAGAGAGCACCTTAAGTACTTAAATGGTCTCTACGTGAGGAAACCTGATGCCAGAAATGATGTACCTTAAAGGCAGGCTGTTAGGAAAAAGCAAATAAACCAGAGCTAAATCACTTGATGTCTCAAGGTGCACTCTTCCTGTGCATTATTTTTTTTCTTGGAAGATGCTCTGTGAGAGGGATTGTATTCTCAAAAATGTTTCGTTGCTGGCACTTGATCGTTATTAATGTGAGCCTCATAAGGAGTGGGAGTCAGCAAAAACCACCCGGCTGGTTTTCAATAAATGATGAGCAGCTCAGCCGTTCATTTAAGCAGATCAATACAGCTCTGCTGCAGAGGGGAAAATGCAGCGGGAGGAAGGTGGAGTCGTTCTTAGGGCTGGGAGAACATCTTCAGAGAGTGGGTCAGCAGAATCTCCCCATGGTCCATGGGGAACACAGATTGGCTGTGCTTTATTTTTTGTCCTGTGCTGGAGCTGGGAATGGCAAATACAATGTGTTCAAACACCAGCATGGCACAACATGGGTCAGCAGTGTTAATGGCCACCACGGAGGTAATAGAAAGCAAAAAGAGTATTAATGCTAGCAATAATGATATATTGTTCAGGCAGCTCTTTTTCCACCTGTCAATCTCAAAACACTCCAAAAGGGGATCAATAACACTTTATATAGATGAAGAACTGTGGCACGGAGCCGTGACCTTGTCACCGCCATCCAGCTGGCTGGCAGTGGAGCCAGCAGCAGAATTAAATTCACAACATGTGTTTTAATCAGCCTAAAATAAACTCGGCTTTGCCGTTTTGGCTTTTCACAACGCCATTCTAAATTCTGGCAAAGGAAGGCACATCTATCCTCCACTCACCTCCCCAGGGTTTGGGGCCTATCGCACGTAAATGCAACAGCAGAACGAGAGCAATAAAGATTTCTATCGATGGGGGACCTCCCACTGCACAAGGAACGTATTTAGTTTGACCTTCAGAAGTAAGCAATTTGCCAAATGTCAGCCCAAGCTTTTTAGGGGTATCTGTGTTTCTTTCAAGGTGATGGTCTGTGTATCAGATGAGCCAGGATCCTTTGGGATGTGAAAATTACAACAGCGTCTTTTTTTTTCTTTTTTTTTTTTGTTATTAGGCATGAGAGTAAATAAGCATAAACCCTACATGGAGCATCTTGTTGGGGCATACACTGTATGTGCTCCAGGGCGCAAATATTTTACACACCCTCCCCTTTGATTTTTTTTAATGGAATATGCAAATTGTGCATGTTTCAGCTGGGATCGTCTGCCTTTGATCTGACTGCACTCCAACCTGGAATTTCTCGCAGTGGGGAGACTGAATTCAGGCATGCAGTAAAAGGGAATTTCACCCTGCACTTTCCCTAAACCCACTGGAGGCCCAGCAACCTCCCTGCAAGGGCTTTGGCTGATGGCAGAAGCTTTGGAATAAAGTCTTTAGAAAGGAGGAGTTGGAGAGTGCCTGCCTGGGGCGTGCAGAGTATAGGCAGGCAAGGATTCACCTATGATGGCATTGATTAGTGAAAGAAAGTAAAGATTTCCCTGAGCCATGGTGCCCATTCTCAATGTTGGAGGGCCAATAGCCACGATGGATGCACTCTTGAATGCAGCAGGATCCCCAGCCTTGCCCAGCACCCCTTGGCTATACAAGGCTTCACAGATCAACCTGAGTACAAACTGGCCATGGGGAGCACCTTTGGAGTCCCTTGGCCATCCTGCTAAGGACAGGAGATGCTCCATCCCCAAGTGGAAAATGGTTTTAAAGAAATAAATGCCACGCAGGGAAGGTGGCAATAAGAACCACCAGCAGCCAGGAGGCTGGGGCACGGTACAGGAAGAGGTCAGCTGGAACAACAAGCAGTGCCTAGGCTACGCTGCCAAAACAGCTCACGCCGGGGCTTGAATTACTGCCTTTGTGCAAGCAGCAAGCGTGGCTGCCACGCTCAACTCCCTGTTTTTGATGAAGCAGATAGGGGCGAGAGGAGGATGGGGAGGGAAGGCAGCATAGGTGATATGCTTGGGTTTGCAGCATGGAACAGGCTCCTGTTCCCACTGCAGCCCCTGGCTATAGTGACAGGAAAAGCTGTGCACGGAGGACCTGAGGAGGTTTTTTGGCAAACGAGGAAATGAGCTGTCTGTCAAGCATGTATCGATGGGCAGGGAACCCAGCCCGTGTGCCAGGCAGTGCTGCAGCAAACCAGGCACAGTCAGGAGTTGGCATATTCAGAGAACTATTTGAGCTTCCTGGAGAAAATCATGCTAATGCTGAGGAAAACAGCGTGCCCTTGATGAATTTGGAAAATATTCCCGTTTGTTTCTGCTTCTGTCTAGGGCAGAGGGCAGCAAAATGAATCATCCCAGCCACACAAAGAGCTCATAAATGCCTGTCAGTTTGTCCTTTTCTGTTTGTGTGCTTCTGCATCTCCAGGAGCTCAAGCAGAAGGAAAGGAAGAACGAGGACTGACCCTTGGCCCTTTGATCAGTGAAGAAGTTGCTTGCCTCCAGGGATGAACGTGGTCCATCCACCACTGATGAAATCAGATGTACATGGAGCCCTGGCCTAAAGCAGAGCCTGTTGTGCTCCTGGGTTCCTGCACATTCACCTCTGGGGCGAGCCCAGGACACTGCCAGGGGTCAGCTGGGGGGGAGCCAAGCGTTTGGCCGGCAGATTCACAGAGCTTATCAATGGGCTCTTGTTCGGCTCGGGATTCCTGAGCTCCTGAGTCACATCTTTGCAGGTAACTATAAATCACCCTGCAAAGCCTTCTGCAGAGCCCGGGTTTTGCAATACTTGGCCCTTTGCAATTTTGCCTCTTCTGCAAATAACAGGAGTGCCCATTTTTGCTCTGCCTGGACCAGGCTTTCAGTTTACAGGCTGTCAGTTCACAAGGGATTTTTTCAGTCTCCACTGAACTGCTTCTTTTTTACCAAAATTATGCTACTCTATTAAAATCAGCTGGAAATACATTAAGTTCCTCTACACTCTTGTTTTTAAATATGAAGAATAGTTGCTGCTGTGCTGGAAAATTAGCAGAAAGCATCCCCAGATGTGGGGCACAGGGTAGCCTGAGCTGATGGCTTAGGAATGTTGTGCCTATGGTGGATGGTCCCAACTGTTGGCTCTGCCACACAATGGCAGAGTATTCCTACTCCCTTAGCTCTGAGCTAATTAACAGTATCACAGGATGGTTCTGTTTAGAAGGGCCTTCTGGGTCCATCTGGTCCAACCTCTGCTCACCAAGAGCAGGGTGCCCAGGACCATGCTCAAATGACTTTGGAAGGTCCTCAAGGAGGGATTCAACAACCTCTCTGAGCAATGTGCCCCACTGCTCAGCCACTCACACAGCACAGCACTGCTGCCTGATGTTAAAGAAGAACCTCCTGTGCTCCAGTTGTGCCCATTGACTCTAGTTCTGGCACCGGGCATCAGTGGAAAGAGCCTGACTCTGTCCTTTTTGCATCCTTCCTTCAGGTATTTATAGATATTGTTAAGATTTCCCTTGAGTCTTAGGATTGAAACAAGTGCACTGCAAACTTTAACATTTACCAGCTCATTTTTGGCACAGGATCATTCCCTTTTTAGGAAATTGCTAGAATTATGGAAACTCCCCTCATGCACACATTACTGTACTAAGCCATCAGCATTGCTATGAAGTCTTTGTCTCCTGTCCGATCAGCTCTGCCCACAAAACCAGCAGCCAAAGCCTCTCAGGGTTGGATTTTTGCCTTTTCCATTTTTTGGGCTCACTCTCCTCTCCCTGGTGCCTTTCCCTCTCTCTGAGCTCGCTTAATAATGCATGACAAGGAGCACGGCTGCTGGCTCTGCCACCCAGGCTGTAAGGCAGCTTCTCCATGGGCCAGGCTCAGGTTTCTGCCGCCCGGGAATTCGACAGATGGGAGCGCTGGGATTCTTTCCATGGCCCCCTGCCTCCTTGGGCTCTCAGGATAGCAGAAGATTATCGGGGGCACATCCCAGTGCAGCCACCAGCATGGGAGAGCAGGACCTGTGGAGAGGGTGGGGGGATGGTGGTAGAAGTCAGTATTTTGATGAAACCATTGGTGATGAGAAGATGGGAAGGCACTGCATTTGTAATAGGATCAGTTTTTTGCTTCTTCAAACTGATTTCATTTTCATTCATATTACAGAGAAACAGAGCAGTTTCTCATGAAGTATCCTCTGTCCTCTCCAGTGCTATTAAGGGAAACGCAGCAAGCAGAGTGAGAAGTGTGGTCCTCTCACCCCATGTGATGCTGGTGTTTCCTTTTTTCTGCATGGAGTTAGAAGCACTGTGCTTTGAGGGCATCAGGAGATGCCCAAACACTGTGGCCATCCAGACTTCCGCAATCCAATGGGGACAGGGGAGGTTTAGGTTAGATATTAGGAGAAAATTTTTCACACAGAGGGTGGTGAAGCACTGGAACAGGTTGCCCAGAGAAGTTGTGGATGCCCCATCTCTGGAGGCATTCAAGGCCAGGCTGGATGTGGCTCTGGTTGGCGACCCTGCACATAGCAGGGGTTTGAAACTAGATGATCATTGTGGTCCTTTTCAACCCAGGCCATTCCATGATTGTATGATTCTATGACAGAGGTGTGGGGATGGAGCACCCTCCTCGTGTGCAGCGGGGTCCATGTGCAAACACACAAGCACTTTCTGGAAAAACTGAACGGTGTTCACGGAGGGATGCTTGGGCAGACTGCTGTGCTTGGCTTTCTGTTCCACCCCACTGGGCTTTCTACTTTCCTCCCTGGAAGGGACTGGGACATCTGGCCCTTTTCTGATCCTCAGGAGCACTTTGCTTGCAGGTCAGTCCCATGAGTCTCAGAAGCCCAGAGGTGCTCACATGGAGCAGCAGAAAAGCAAAGAGAATTTTGCAAATTGGTCTTATAGGTAAAGGGAAAGTAAGCCAGATGTGTTAGGTGTATGTCTGAGTTCTCTTCGCTGCTGTCTGGGAGAGCTGACTTCTTCAGATGACAGAAGATGCACTGAAATCCACACTCAGCCCCCAGCCCTGGGGCTATCATATCTCTCATTCAGCAATGTTGTGGTGTGGGGCCAGGCACCCACAGGGGACAGAGGGACACAGGGTCCTGGGACAGCCCAACCACGTGAGCATCTTGTAGGGTGCACTAGGCCACATGCTTTCAGGAGCTGGAGCTATCAGTGGGAGTGCGTGGTAAGTGATGTTCTCTGAGTTTGGCCCCAATAAAGAAGCCTGGGCTTCTTTACTCCCAGGATTTATCTTTTCTTCTAAAAAAAAAGAGCATGTCTCTTCCAGATTTCACTCCAGATCAAACAGGTGCTTGTTTCAGCAAAAGCCATCTGTAGCAAAAGCACTCATGTTTCATAATTTTACAGTATGAAGCCTCGCAGAAGCCATAGCTGGTTACATTTTGCAGTTACGGTGGAGCAGGTTGGGTGAGTCTTGTAAAAAATGGCATTATTGTCAGAAGTGATTGCCTAGAACATGAAAATGTAGGTGCCGTGGATACTGTGAAGTTCTGGGGACAGCTCTCATGTCTCCCAAGTTGCTTCCTACGCAGAAAACACAAAATAGGAACCCACTAGTTAATAACACACTGTATCATAAGGGCCATGGCCACAGGACCAAGCTCTGTGCAGGAGTGGTGCAGTGCAGCTGAGCAGTGGGCAGGTGCTGTATGTGACTTCACCCTTCGGTGAGGCTGCTCTGCAGGCTGTGTCAGTGCCAGATGACGAGGTGCAGAGATGGAAGCCAGCATTTGCTCCCTGTCTCAGTTTGCCTGCTCCACGAGAATAGTGAAGGAGACATACTTTGTCCCTGCTTGGCTAATGCAATCCAGGCAAGAGACAAGGGGACTTAGCTCACACAAAAAAATGCCATTAGGCTTGCCTTTAAACCTTGCCTTCAGGCTTTCCAGCTTAAAAATAACACCCACCGTTGGCCATTTATGTTTAGCTTGCTGGGGACTTTCTTTCCTGCAGGAATGTGAGGATTAGATGCTCTTCTCCGCTTGTGTGGTGACTCCACCAATGCCCTGCGAAGCGATCATGTTCTCCTTTCCTAAAGCCCGGATTGGATTGGCAGCAGTGGTGCAACAGCAGATGCATGAATGGGATTCCAGTGCGCTGCGTCCCGTCCGGGCGAGAAGGAGGGCACTGCTCTGCAGGGCGAGCCTCACAGGAGCTGAGTAGGACCTTTGAGCCAAGCGAGGACTCCAAGAAAACATGGGTGGCATCCAGCTCTGCTTCACAGGCAGCAAAACACGCTGACTGCAGCACTGTGATTTCTGAAGGTCGTATCCAGCTGCCAGGCTGGAAGGTTTCAGTGGAGTAAAGTGGCTGTGAGTGACAGCACGAAGCAGCCAGCAAGTGGCACGAGTGGCAGAACGAGGTCTTAGATCCCCTTGCTAAGTACATTGGCCATTGTAAGCAACTTCTGGTCTCTCTGGTGTGCAGCTCAGGGTCTGCAGAAGTGTCATTGCCCAGGATATTTCAAAACATTTCCCAAGCTCATTGTTACACTACTTCTAAACTACTTATTTGTTTAGAATTAAGCAGATTTTTGGCCAAGTAAAAATTCAAGGATGGTGGGGAGGATAGAAATAAATCATAGAATCATTAAGGTTGGAAAAGACCCCTCAGATCATATAGTCCAACCACCAAACTGAAAGTCTCATTGTAAGAGGCCTGGAATTAACACCCACAAACAGTTGATAAGTCTGAGAGCTGTCTTACTGCTGAGAGTAAACCCGAGCTGTAATATTTGCATTGCAGCATAATTTTGGACAGGCAGAAAGGCTCAAGTCTTCATATCTCAGGGAATGGATGTGTGGTGGAGCACTGCCTCAGAGCAAGCCTGCTACACCTGGAGGCTGCCTTACAGATACTGGGAGACAAGTCTTGTTCAGAAGGAATTTTCTTAACAGACAGTGACGTTGGACAGAATGCTGGCTGCTGGCTGGGTGCTGCTGTGTGTTTGTCCCCTGTCCTGCTGCAGGAGAATTCAGCCAGACAGCCAGACAAAGGGATGCAGCCACAGGCACTGCCAGCCTCTGGTCTGTGTGCTTCAGGATGTGATTCAGAGGCACTGGGCTTCCCCAGAGCTGGGGAAGTGGCTCCAGCCCAGATAATGCAACACCTCCCATCCATCACAACACCTCGGGATGTCTGAGCGCTGTGCTGGCCAGAGGCTGCAGAGATGACCATGACTTTCATCCTCAGAGAATCTCCAGCTTTCCCATTGCATTTGGGTCTCATTGAGATAGGTGGTTTCCTCCAAAGCTGCTTCAGCCTTCTATGATCTTTAGAGCAATTTGTTAAGCATAGGGCATAGCACAGCACATGGGGAGCAGTGGTCCTTAAAATATGCTTGTCAGAGAAGGAACACTGGCAAAGGTGAACATGAGATAAGAAGAACATTCAGCTCAGATGTGAAATACCTGATGGAAAAAGTGCTTGGTGGTGAAATAGAAGTTTGCAAATACTCTTGTGATGGCTGGTTTAAGAAGCTGAACACTGGTCTAGTTGTAAAAATGCAGAGCATCTAGAGATACACTGGGATGCTGAAAGAGCAAAGTGGGTGATTATTCTTACTACCAACCTAGTAAAAATTTGAACTAAAGTAGCAGAGGAAAAGAGAGTCCAAAAAAGAAATGTAGGAACTGACCTGCAGATCCTTATTGTCTTGTATGGGCAAAAGTATTTTTTTGTGAAAATGGGAATCTGCAGCCAAGTGGGAGCGTGTGATGGAGAAGAAATTGTTGGTTGTCATCACTAGTGATAATATATTAGCACTGGATGTCCTGATGAAGGCCCTCTGCAGTCAGTTAAACATGTCTGCAAGTCTTAGCTGCAGTGCCTTCATTTTAGAGAGCACCTGATTACATCTAGACCCACTGCATCTTCAGTCATGGCATGTTATCACTGCTATTCACCTGGCACTAGAGCTGCCCATCTGCTGGGCAGTGGGAAGGATCAGCAGACGTGGGAGCTGATTCTCTTGTGAAGCAGAAATCAGTACCAGTTCTGAAGTGTGTCATTCACAGGATCACAGAATCGTAGGGGTTGGAAGGGACCTCTGAGCTGGCCAAATGACACACAGTATTTTCCTTCCTTCTGAGCTCCCAGCCCACAGCCACACTGTAGCTCCCAAGGTGCAAAATGCCAGGTGTGTTCTACCACAGCCCCTGACCGAAACCTGGGGTGAAAGGAGGGAACTCACCCAGCAGGCCTTCAAAGGACCATGAAAGAGATTTTGTCCATCCATTGCACCTCAGGACCACTACAGAGGAATTGACCAGGGCAATTCCTCTACTGCTGGTGGGGAGGACATGGATTGCCCTTTGTGTCAGAATCCAGCCTTATAGCATGACCTCCTGGTGATCCCATTTGGTTTATGCAAATTATTACTTAATTGGATGAAAAAGAACCATCGTTTTCTGGTGACCTCTCTGAGCAGCAGCTACATTCCCAGCCAGCGGTGCCTATTACATCTCTGGGAGCCGTTGGGCTGGCACTGTTCAGGCAGGCCGAGAAGTGTTTGGAGAAGTGAGCTGGCTCTCTCAGAGTAAATGAGCTCTCTGAGATAGCTGGAAAGCTCTTTTTTGTGGGCTTTGCTAAATACCGTGGTCGAACGGGCCGTTATGTGCTCCTTGGTGCTGACTGTACATGCTGCATGCACACCCTGGCATGACGTTATGCTGTTTGTCCAGATTCTAGGGTTAAGCACTAAAATTAAATGAGCACAGGCACACCGAGCTTGAGAAAACAAGAGGTTCGAAAACCACTGTCAGCTTCACACCAAAGCACACAGGCATGAGCCTTGCTTTTGTTGCACCCTTTTTCCATTGGTGTAGCCCCCTGGCAGTATAAACAGAGTAAGAATCATACAGTGTCCATGTAGTAGGACTTGGGTCAGCACACAACATAAATGGGGTGGTCTGAAACTGAGCAGGCTTCCTGGAGAGGTGGCTGGTGCTCCATAACTGCCAGTATCCGAGGGACATTTGGATTATGCCCTCAAACACGTTTAACTTTTGGTTAGCCCCAAAGCAGTCAGGCAGTTGGACTCAATGATTGTAGAAGGTCCCTTCCAACTGAACTATAACCAGTTTCCTATGGAAATCTCCCAGCTCGAGTCCTAGAGCCAGCCCCTCACAGGGGATGAGGGCACACGGCGATGTTTGTTTCCCCAGGGCAGCAGCGCTCGCGGTGTGGTTTGCTCCTGCTTGTCCGCGCATTCCTTCCAGGGATAAGAGTATTGTCTCAAGGAGCGGCTGGCAAGATCAGGAAACTTGTTTGGTCATGCTGTGATCGCAGCCGGAGCTCTTATCTGCCTTTATCATGTAGAGCTGCAGCACAGCTTCCCCACCACAGCTGTACCCCAAGACCAAGCAGCAGCAGCAGCTTCCTCAGTGCTCCCAAGTGGCTGGGCTCAGATGCAGCTCTCCTCCAAAGAGTTTTCTTCAATATGGGGGAGCTGTGAAATGTGCATCCTGTGCCCCGTGCCTCTGTGCTGCCCAAATCTGTTAATCTGGTGACCCCAAAATACAGTGGTGAGAAAGAGGTGGCAAACCTTGGAAGGCTTCAGCTTGAGTCTGGGCACATGAACCCTGGGCTGTTTCTGCCACAAAAGCAGTGTTCTCCTCACTTCAGTTCCTGGGGTTGATTTGGCTGATAGCATTTTTGCCAATTTCCCCCAGATGTAAGAACTTAGATAGAACTTAGAGAGAGCTTTTCCATTATGCAGAGGTGCTGTGATTTATTGCAGAATAATGTACAGATGGGTGGAGGAATGGGCATAGTGAGGGGGATCACAGTGTGCTGGGAGAAGAAAGTGTAGAGCCAGGACAGAGAAACAAAGACAAGGTGTACACTTCAACACAGCTGATGTTGACTTTGGGGAGGTATTTGGGCTGCAGGATTTAAGCCCATGCAACCAAAATATGTCAGAGAAAGGGACGAAGGCAATCATGGGAAAGACAGCACAACAGTTGGAAAAGGCCATTAACACCATCCAGTCCAACCCCAGCCCACCCCCACAATGTCCACTGACCACGTCCTTCGGTGCCACATCCACGTGCTTCTCAGACACCTCCAGGGATGGTGACTCCCCCACCTCCCCAGGCAGCCTGTACCACTGCATTCCCACTCTTTTCGCCAGTGCAAGGAGCATTAGCAGCCAAGCAACATCTCACTGGCTTGACCCATTTGTGGAGCAGTGCCAGCAGCTACAGGCCCTTCTTGTATATGGTTTTACACATCAGAGTGCATCTCACCCCTATGGAAACACTCTGTTTGTTCTTGGATTCAGAGGGAGGCAAGCCAGGGGCTGGAGGGGCTAAGACTGAATATATTTGCACATTCCCTGCCTATGTGGGATTGAACCCATGTCAGCCCAGTGATGGATGCACTGCTGAGCTTGTGTATCTGATCACTGCAATCATTAACCAAATTGTTTGAGGGTCAAGGGCCAGGGAGGCAAACACCATTTCTGCTCCCAGTTTTACAAAGTTTCTTTGTCACATGTCTGCAAGCATCAGTCAGTTGTGCAGAGGTGGTGACCACAGAGCCCTGCCAGCACAAGCAAGCTGGGAGATGCAGTGAACAAATGACAAGCATGGGGATGTGGAGAAAAAGAAATGTGTGAATGTGGGCCTTTTCCCATGCTGATATCTCAGAGTTAAAAAATAATCAGCTGCAAGCTGGGATGCTCCTGCTCATCATAGAGGGCAAACTGCAATGGAAAGAAAGGGATGTGTTCCATCCTCTGCCTATCACTGAGGGTCTGCTACAAGGCTGCTGAATCAGGTTTAATGCACCACTGATGTCCCTAAGAGGGGATTTAGGGACTTAAAATTTGCCAGGGGGCATTGACACACACTTTGTGAACACAATTTGGGAATGGCTTTAAAGTAAAAGAGAGGAAAAGAGGGGTTAGGTGTCATGAAGAAATTCTTTACTCAGAGGGCAGAGAGACCCTGGCACTGCTGCCCAGAGAGCCGTGGGTGCCCCATCCCTGGAGGTGCTTAAGGTCATGGATGGGCCCTGGGCAGCCTGAGCTGGTGGGGTAACCAGCCCATGGCAGGGGTTGGAGCTGGGTGGGCTTTAAGGTCTCTTCCAACCCAAACCATTCTGTGATTCTCCTCCAACTGCAGCAGATGCATCTCAGATGGGGAGTAAAAGCTCCAGGATGAAATTCACAAGTACTGATGTACACTGCCCAGCAGCTTTTGAAAGATGCTGAAAGAAGGGTAGAAGGAAAATGTGTGATAGAACTACAGTCATTTCAATGACCAAAAATACTTCTGCTCATTCTTTAGTGTCACTAGAAGACATTTTTAACATAGCTTATTTAGACAGCTGCTTGCAAATATTCAGGTTGAGCCCTTTCCTGTTGGAAAATGGACATGAAAATGTGCTAATTCAGAAAGAAAGAAAGAAAGAAAGAAAGAAAGAAAGAAAGAAAGAAAGAAAGAAAGAAAGAAAGAAAGAAAGAAAGAAAGAAAGAAAGAAAGAAAGAAAGAAAGAAAGAAAGAAAGAAAGAAAGAAAGAAAGAAAGAAAGAAAGAAAGAAAGAAAGAAAGAAAGAAAGAGAGGAACAAACAAACAAACAAACAAACAAACAAACAAGCTCTCTCTGGGAACATAAAGCTTTCAGCCAGAAACCACTTTGCAGAGGTTACACTGGCATTTTCCTGCCAAGGGCAAGATATTCTCTTGGCCTTTTCCAACAGCCTCTATTTTTTTTTTTTCCAAAATAACTTTTCATTAATTTTTAATGCATATTCTATTACAAAGAGCAGCACAGTTTAGAACAGACTGGAATGAGGAGCATTGATTTTACTGATGAAGGATATTCTTTTGACTTCTAACCTTCCAATTGTCCCTTTGGAAGGAGATGCCAAACTTTTAAAAATTTCTTTGGAAACAATCTTTCAAAATCTGAGAAGTTTCAGAATCCCATAAGCCCCCCCATCCAAGGGAAATTCGCATCCTGTGCAGCTTTCCTCATTTCTCCTGAAGGCCTATGAAACGCCTCACCACCAGCACTGTGCCAGGTGGCAGGGCAAGGCAGCTGCTGGGCATCTACTCATATGCTATGGGGAATGAGAAAAAAGCATTGAACAACTCCAGCCATGGATCTCCTCGAGTCAAAAATCAGCAGAGTGCAATGGCCCTGTTAGTAACGCTGGCTGCAGGGATGCTGCAGCACAGTAAGGACTATTTTGGCCCCAAAATGCCTCACCACAGACTGCCCAGCACAGGAACATGGGGCAGGAGGCTCTCGGAGAGGCCAGTGCAGGTGTGCAGCAGTGATCAGATTGTAAGGGACCCAAACTCCTGAGCTGTGGAGCACACGCCAAACAGGTTCTCTCAACCTGCACCACCAAAATTTGAGGGCTTCTGTGGATGCTGTGGGTGCTTTTGGAAAGCAGCACTGCATGGTCGTGTCTCATGCCAGGGGCTGGTCCACAGCAGATGAGCTCATGATTGGACATGGTCTGTGGTCAAAGGTAGATTGGGCATCTCTCCTTGTGGCTGTTTTCAGCCAAAAACACGACTCAGGTGCAAGGAGCAAGTTTGGAAGCAACCCAACAGGTGCTCTCAGAAATCTTGTTGATTCTCCAGCAGGTATCTCATCTGGGTGCAGCCCAGAGAAAGAAGCTATGCTACAGAATGGCCCCATACTGTTGATGTTTTGTACATTTTCCTTCCTTTCAGGCGAGATGCTGCACAAAGAACCCTTTGGGTTGGTTTACTTGATAGATTTACAACTGGATGCTGCCCCAATCTCATTGCAGATGTGTCCCAGGCTCCAGACACTCTGCACTCAACTCCCTGTTTGGGAAACTACCTTGAGATCACCTGGGCAATTTGGCATCTAAATGTTTCAAAATGAGAGCTGACTCAGAGTTGTGCAGAGGCTGCTGCAATAAACTTGGTCTGTAAGACAACCACACACATCATCTCCGACACAGAAGCTGATTAATGCCATGTAGGCCATTACTGGAGCCTTTGCTGAATCACTGCACTTTCTGGCTGGGATGGCTCGTTTTTATTAATTATTAATCCTAAGGAAGACAAGTTTCTCCCATTTGTAAGCTGTGGGCTGCTCTGTGTTATTCACTTAGCCTTGAAGGAGAAGGCTGCGTCACTTGGTCTCCTGTCCAGATCCAGAGTAACAAATACCAAATATTCCTTCTTCTGAGGACTGAATGATTTACAGAAGGGCAGTAGAAAGATGTGGATAGGTGAACGAAATGGTAAACTGCTCATCTCTGTGGTCAGCCAGCTGTGGGAAAATGATTCTTAAATTATCAGTTGCAGAACTGTACACAGGGCAAGAAAACATTCAGTTCCAGCTGAGCTAATAATTCCCAACAAGGGATTTGCTTGGTGAAAGTGAGCAAGGTCTCCATGAGTGGCTTGTGAATTCCTTGGAATTACTGACTATGGTTCTTTGGTTTTTTGGTCTATGGTTTCTCTTAGCAGGTTCTTAATGAGGAGTTTTTCAAGGGTGGGAAGGTTCGTCTTGAGATTGGAATGTCAGGTGAATTTTGATGGGAAATGCAGCACGTGGCACTTGTTTCTGTCCCCTGACAAGCAGAATAAGCCTCCTCATTTAGAGAGTACTTTCTGGAACAGAATGAATAATTCAGGAAGGATCAGTAATTGTGCCCAGGGGATAGAAATGGGGTAGAAACTGAGTTTCTTGGAGCCCATGCAAAAGAATAAAATGAGAGAAAAATAAGGATATAAATAAAGCAGTGGGCATAACTTCTCAGATATTTCTGCATATTTGTATAGAGTCACTGTCAAGTGCCAAAGCTGACAAGCAATGAGTTTCATCTAATTCACAGTCTTCTGGCAAAATACAACCATTGCTCAAGTGAGGATTTGGTTCTTACTTCTGGCTCCAGGACATTGGCACGTCGTTAGTCTAGGACACTGATGTGTTATTCCACAAGCAGATGAGCATGGCATTGCTCTAGGACATTGGCGTGTCCCCACTACTGCTGACAACCATTCTCAAGTCCAAGGAAACAGGGAGTTGTGCCATTGGATTCCTCAGAGATAAAGGAAAAAGCAAACCTAATAAGCACAATAGGCTCTTGTTTGAACAAACACCATAAAGAGAACAGAGCCCACCAGGCAAATTTCAAGTAAAGATGGGTCTGAGCAGTTTTCCACACGCTTTGGAATCAAAAAGCATTGCCAATATGCAGCATGAATACTCCAGATTTCACATGGTGTCCCATTTTTCCACCAACGTTTGGGTGCTGTGGGTGTTTTTCTCCCTTTCTAAGGACATTTGAAAAGTCCCTGTGCTAATGACCTGAGCCTGCATTCAAGTCAGCACGCTCCTTCAGCATGACACAGTCCAAGTGTCCCTGAAGGCCCCTCAGAGCACTACCATCAGACACGTCCCAGCTGGTTGGGATGCTGGTTGGGATGCCAACCCCTCTGTCTGGGGAGGACCGGGTGCTGAAGTGTTTCTCTGCCCTCATGCTGTGCTTTCATCACCTTTATCATGTCAGGCCATCTCTGAGCAGGACTCGGATATTTTGTCAGGCTTCATGTCAATAGGAGGCTGTTTGCCCATCTTCTAAATGGTTTCTGATGCCGAGTGCCCAGCATCAGGATGTAAGAAACACAGCAGCAATGCAAGGATGGGGAGGACAGTGCACCTCGGAGACAGTCTCTTAAGAAGGTGATTCTCTACTTAATTTCAGTAAGGAGGACTGAGATACCACTTGATTATGCCATATACATTGTACCAATAGGATCTTAAACATTTACAAAGGCATAAGTGGTCTGAGTCTTTGGGTCAAGTCTATGTGAACCAGAGGGAAAGCATAAATCTGAACAATGGCGGCATCTGATTATCTGGGCAAAAAGAAGCAGCTTCTTGTCTCCCTGTCTGCCATGCAATTTGAGCCCTAGTAAAAAGTTACTGAGCTCGAGTAATTGAGATGAGTGATCCAATATCTGGGCTAATCCAGATTTAGTAATTCCTTCTGGCCACAAAAGCTATGACACTCCTGGTTCTCACAGTCTGCCAGTGGGAAAGGGCTGAATTTGGTAAACTCAGACAAGAATGTGGCATGCTATATTTATACGAATCAGCAGAGTTTGCCTTGTAGGGAGCAGCCCTGTCCTGTGGGGCATCATTCACTCACTGAGGGGCAGCAGCAGGTCTGAGACAGGCTGGAAGCCATTGCACAGCCATCCAGGGCAGCACCACATCGCTATGACCTGCTCTGATGATGGTCTGCTTCATCCCACCTTCAAGTAAATGCAGCTTTCTGAATGCCCACAGACGCGTGAGCTTTACCAGTCAATCTCACTGAGCTTGGGCATTCTCTTCTCACAGGGCTTGTGGCCCAAAACAGTTCACAATGAAAAGATCCTGAGCACAGCCCCCAGCTGTGGGAGAACAGCTCTATTACTGTGGCAGTGGGGATAAGGAGCAGCCCCCACACTGCAGCTGATGAGTGAAATGTTTTCTGGTCCTTTCAAAGCCTTGAAGTTTTTTTCTTCTCTTCTTAGCCCAGATTAGAAGTAGTGCAACTTAAAAACAATTAATGTCCCCCTTGGAACAACAATGAAAACCACAGCGATTTTTCCTTCTATTTTTAAGCCTTGCTTCACCACAATAGCTCCAATATTTCACTCCTGACTCAAAGGCGAAGGCAGAGTGAGCAGGATATGCTGAAGGGTATCTCTCTTGCCACACCATTTGTGTTATTCCTCAGTTCCTCTCAGCTGGGTTGATCTTGGCAGCAGATCACAGCATCGGTGCAGCGCAGTGTAAACTGCAGCCATTGTTGCTCCATCTCGCGCTCCTCGTCTCTGCAACAACATTTCCCCAAACGCCTCCCAGTGAATTGTTGCTGTGTCCCTTCCCATTTCCCACCCCCCCAGATCCATTAGGCCGCTGCAGTGAAGCTATTCATCGAGCCTCCTCAGAGGCACCAAAATACAGCGGTTTCCCGTTGTTGGCTGATATTGCACAGGGTTCTGACAAATGGTCCTGGTGACAGCGGTGAGTGACCGTGCTGTGAGGCAGCTGAGTGCTGTGTGTCACATGCACTGAGGAGGCAGAAAGGGCTGGTGGGGAAACGGGGTGATCAGAACGGCTTCAAGCTGCCTTGTCCCCTCTTGTCACAGAGGGCAGGGCTGGTTGAGGCACAGGGAGGTAAGGCCATCACTTGTGCTGTCTGATGAGTATCCATCACTCATCCCTGTCCAGGTAGGGTTTTGCTATCAGTACTGTTTTAGAGATGGAGCTAGGAGAAGCCTGTTTTCTCCATCAGGGACTATTCACTGGCATCAGATGCTTTCTGCTGAAGCTTTTGCTTAGAGATTGGTGGCGGACAAAGCCCTGCTATCCATAAATACAATGCATAGATGTGTACATAGGCTGGCTCCTTCAACAACACAGAGCACCTCAGTGAGCTCACTTCCCATAGGCAGCTGCCACTTGGTCCAGCAGGGCAATTCTTGGCCATGTGCTGGCACACACTCACCTGGGCCAGGCTGTGGGCAGAGCCGTGCCCACAGAGGTCCCCTTAACCATGCACTACCCATGCTCATAGAATCACAGAACATCCCAAGTTGGGAGGAACTTGTAACGATCATAGAATCGTTAGAGTTGGGAGGGACCTTTAAAAGTCCCCTATTCCAGCTCTCCTGCACTGAACAGGGACATGCACAGCTAGGTCAGGCTGCTCAGGGCCTGATCTAGTCTTGCCTTGAAAGTCTTCAGGGATGAGGCATCCACCACTTCTCTGTGCAACCTGTGCCAGTACCTCACCATCCTCACTGTAAAAGACTTTGCTTATATCCAACCTCTATCTCTATCTCTTTAAGGTTGAAGCCATTTTCCCTTATTCGGTCACAACAGACCCTACTAAAGAGTCCCCCCTTCTTTCCTGTAGCTCCCCTTGAGATATTAAAAGGCCACTGTCAGGTCACCTTGCAGCCTTTTCCAGGCTGAACAATCTCAGCTCTTTCAATCTGTCCTCATAGGAGAAGCGTTCCATCCCTTGGGTCATTTTTGTGGCCCTCCTCTGGATGTGCTCCACCAGGTCTACATCTCTCCCGTACTGAGGACTTCAAATCTGGACACAGTACTCCAGGTGAGGCCTCAGCAGCACAGAGCAGAGGTGCAGGATCACCTCCCTTGCTCTCCTGGCCACGCTTCTTTTGATGCAGCCTAGGATACAGCTGGCTTTCTGGGCTGCGAGGACACAGTGCTGGCTCGTACCCAGCCTCCCATCCACCAGAACCCCCAGGTCTTTGGCACATCTACACTCTGACCTTCCCTCCCCCAGCTTTTATTGGTAGTGATAGTTGTCTCAATCCAGGTGCAAGACCTTCCATTTGGATTTGTTGAACCTCATGTTGTTCACCTGGGCCCAGTGCTCAGCCTGTTTAGGACCCTCTGAATAGAATCCCATCCTTCTGTTGTACTGACTGCACCCCACGGCTCGGTGGCAAATTTGCTGAGGGTGCACTCAACCGCACTGCTGATGTCATTAATGAAGATACTAAAGAGTACCGGTCCCAGCACTGACCCCTGTGGGACACCACTTGTCACTGATCTCCATCCAGACACTGAGCTGCTGACCACCACTCTGCACTCACTCCTGCAGCCAGTTCTTCATCCATTGAGCAGTCCACCCATCAAACCCATATCTTTCCAATTTGGAGAGAAGGATGTGGTGGGGTGCCGTGTCAAAGGCCTTACTGAAGTCCAGACAGATGACATCAGTGGCTCTTCCCTCATCCATTGTTGCAGTGACACTATGTGTGCGAGGAGCTGCAGGTTACCATGAGGGATCCCCTCAGCCTCCTCTGCTCTGGCCCCAACAAACCAGGGGGCCTCAGCTGCTCCTCACATGTCTTGTCCTCCAGCCCCTTCCCCATCTTTGTTGCCTCTCTCTGGACACTTTCTAGTAGTTTTATGTCCTTCTGATATCGTGCTGCTCAGCCAGCCCAGGCCCTGCTGGCAGCAGTGGACGCTGCCCAAGATGGGCTGGGAGCAGTGATAAAAGAGACGTCTGTAAGAGTTCTCCGCTGACTTCACTGAAATGGGATCGAGCCTTCTGTCACTTGGCAACTTGCTTTATCAGCGTGAACTTGTATCTCTCTCTGGTGCTGTTTTTCCAAGGGCTATTCATGGTTCAAAGCTGTAGACAATGCCATTCCTTTCTTCACTCACCGCCACCTAGTTATCTCTGGCAGAGCGTGACTCAGGAGAGAGGCAATTTGAGAGGAAATACAGTGGTGATGGAAAGAGTGTGGAAGATACAACAAGGACTCGACTTTCTTGCTTATATCTCAGTGAAGATTACATTTCCTGACTGCATCCCAAACTCATTCAGGTTGTTCTAAAAATTACAAAAGGAACAACAACAAAAAAAACCCTTTTATGCACTTTGCAGAAAATCCTGAATGATTCCGGTGACTTCCAGAGCATGGAAGAAGGAAACAAGCTCAGCGTTTGGCCCTCGGCTAAACCATGAAATACAGGAAAAGTTATAGAATGGCTTAGGAATGGAATGGCTTTGGAATGGACTTTAAAGATTAGCTGCTTCCAACTCCCTGCCGTGGGCTGGTTGCCATCCCCCAGTTCAGGCTTCCCAGGTTCCCATCCATGGTGTTGGGCACCTCCAGGAATGGGGCACCCACAGCTCTCTGGGCAGCAGTGCCAGGGCCTCACTACCCTCTGAGTAAAGAATTTCTTCCTAACATCTGACCTAAATCAGACCTCTTTATTTTAGAGTCATCTCCCCTTGTCCTACCATTCTCAGGCCATGTAGATCACTCCCTGTACAGCAGCGTGGAAGAAAGAATTGCTACATCCCAAATAGACACCCACATGGGAACACTTCTGTCAGCATTCCAGCTCACAGCCACAAACATCTTAATCTCTGCAAACATTCAATGTCAATACAATTCAGCAGATAGACAAATATTAAAATGGGAAATACTATAAGATAGTGACAGGATGCTCTTAATTAGGAGAAGTAGAGGGGAGGGCTGTGCTCCTCCTCCCTGAAAGTCTGCCAGGTCAGTTCATCTTCACTGCAAGAAGGTTTGGTCATGGTGGGCTCACCTTTCCTAACTTTATTTAAGTTCCTACCATGGAAAGAAGTGGAACAAGTGCACACAAACGCATGACATTTTTAAAGGGAAGGATTTTGCAATTTCAGCAAAACTTCTGAAAGGCCAAATTTTGCCTTCCATAGGTAAATCAGATCACCCAACCGACCCGATTTTCTGAAAAATGTATACATAGACATCAAGTGCTATGTTTGTAATGAATAAGCGAAAGAGAGTAACGAAGAAAAAGCAGAACAGAAAGAAAACATCAGGAAAGTGGTGAAAACAGTGTCCTTAAGAAACAAAAGTACACCAAAAAGTAATCAGACTTTTCCCTACTCACCTGAGCATCAGTTCAGGCTGGAAGGTGCCTAACTCCGGGGGGTGGGTTCCCTGGAGCAGAGACTGAAACTTTCCATCTACTTTGATCAAACCCAGCTCTATTGCAATGCATTTTCCTGTGTTAATTACCAGGAATAAACAGCTACAGTTTAAATAAGCACTGCAGGGCCTCTGATAGAAAAAAAAAGAAAAAAAAATGAAACCTGACAGCAAACATTAGCAACAGATTTTTAACAGGTGGAGAAATTATTGTATGTATCTAGGAAAGAAACAAAACAGGTCCTCCTAAGTCACCAGTGCTGACTTAAACACAAGCTTTTAGATACAGTGTGAGCAGCAAATGGGCTCTAATTGATGAACACTTGTAACCAAGCAGCAGCTTTCATCTGCAGCATCACGTGCAGTATGCATGCTGTGCTGGGACTGGGACCTGCTGCTGAACCTGGGGATGGAGATGGGTGGGAGCTCTTATCTCCTTAATGAACCACATGGCAGAAGCACCCTGGAGGAAGGAGGGAAACCAAACACAGATCCACACTTTGGAGTGTCTGTACAAAACATGGAAGACAGGTGCACAAGGACTCCAGGTTTGCTCCATCTTGCCCAGAGAACCAGGCCAACATGGTCTAGAGGCAGCTTTGTAGCAGTCAACCTGTGATGAGAAAGTGGCTTTGTAAACCGCCTCCAAGAGATGTCATCTGCCCTGAAGCAAGAAAGCTGAGGGCGCTTCCAGCTCCTGTCTTTGTGTGGCACATCATCATCCTTGTCACCCTTCATCTCCCGCTCTGGGTGAAGACTTGTCCCAACAGCCAGCATCTGTCGAGCACTATGAAGAGATATCTGAGCAGTGATCTGTGCAGGCAAGTGGGAGTGCGTGTGGCTGGAGAGAAGCCTCTGAGAGATAGTCAGGGCCACAGATGGGACAGGAAGGTCTGCTGCAGCAAAGCATGCAGGTTAATGCTCAACCTCTGATGCAAGAGCAGAGGAGATAGAGCATGTCAGGAAACGTCTTAGTGTAGATACCATCGGGCTGAAAGCACATAGACCATGCCAAGGAAGTAACCTTGAGCATCTGCTGGTATTTTTCTCTGGAAAGCAACAACAGGATATTACGAAAGAGTGGAAATATGGACCTGCTTGCCAGTGCTTACCTAAATTCATAAATTATCTGCCCTGGAAAGGAGCAGGAAAGTGTTTATGCCTTGTCCCAGACTAGGGTCCTTAAATGGCCGTGCCCTGTGGCACAGCCAACTGGGTGAGTGGACTCAGGCCTAGAGCTTGGCAGCTGCAGTGCCTGAGCATGCAGGGGCTGGGTCACAGAGCATCCCCCTGGCTGCAGCAGCCGAACTGTGTGCTCATCAAACACCTGCAGCTGGGAAGCAGCAGCCTCTCCTCATTTGGTTCTTATTTCCAGAAGTTTACGTTGCTCTCTCCCCCAATAAACAATCACTCAGATGAGCCGAAACAGAAGCTGGCAAATCAAAGCAGCCCAAGTTCTGAAAACATTTTGCCCACAAACCCCTGTTCAGCACCATCCCCCTGAGCAGAAGAAATGCAAGCCCAAGCAGAATATAGCTCCTAGGCTGAGTACCCAAATTTAGGCATGTGGATGGAGCAGCTTAGCTCCAAGGATTGCTGGGACCCATATAGACCACCAGAGTCAATGGTAGCAGCAGGTGCTTGGAAACACTGCAAATCAAAGCGCACAATTAGGACACTAAATATAGAGCAAAATTTAAACACCCAGGCTGGAAAATGTTGGCCAAGTCATCCCTCTGCTGCATTTCACCGTGGGACCCGTGCATACAGGCTGCTCCCACCAGATGCCCCTAGAAGGTGCTGGGTCTCTGCTCCCACCACAACTGCTTGTTAGCAGGCGACACAGTGCAAAGTAGGTTCTCCTCTTGGCTTTTCTGGAGGATATTGCTGCACTTGAGATAGCCTGCTGGTTTATCAGCACTGAAAGCGATGTCAGCAGCTGTCAAAGCACCTCGCAGTGTCCCTAGTGCCTCAGGGCTGCTATGCTTTTCATTTGGAAAGTAGGGGTTAGGTAGTGCCACACCATTGAACTACTGCAGCAGGGTCAGCCCTACCCAGGATAGCTGGAGGGTTCCTCAGAGCCAGGAATGCTGACCTGCAACGTCAGGGACGTTGCTTTGGCCACGGTGCGTCTCCTGTGCAGGCTGGTTGGGGTTTCAGCACTGACCAGCCCTTCCTCACACCCCTTTACGCTCCCTCATTAGCAACATACAGAGAGTTTTGGAACATGGTCCAAACTGCAGTGCAGCAAAGGGACCATGGAAGGGGGAAAAGCTAGATGAGCCGTGTGGCAAAAGGAGGAGCGGTCACGAGTTGGACCTCAGTTTTCCAATACCTGGAGAGGTCAGTTCTGGGACTGTGTCCCATGAAGGTGCTAAAGGATGGACAACCCCCTCCCTGTCCAACCCTGCCCACAAGAGCTATCAGATACTGTTTAAAAACTATATAACAAACATAACTACATGAAATGATAGCTGCTAAGTATAAAGAACTCTGATTTTAAGCAGTATCTGAATGGAGCATAACATGAATACCAAGAAGTAGTATGTCTATACCAACCAAAAGGTAAATATTCAAGTCTTTCTTACAACCACCAGTGGGCTAAAGAGGAGAACAGTGCTGTCTGGGAACACACACGCTTCTGGTCCTGTTCAGCGTGGATGAAATCATGTAATAGAGAACAGGTTCCTCGCAAACCTTCTGGCCTAGGAAGCCCATAAACCACTGACTTCAAGAAGCTAGATGAAAAAGGGGTCTCATGTTCTTTTTGCTGCTTTCTTGTGCTTTCCTGACACATCTTCTGCTGGCTAATGCAGGAAACAGGTTGCTAGACTGGATGGACCTTTGATCTGAGGCTCTACAGCTGTTCACTGAATAAACTTCCACTCACAGGCAGGGCTCTGCTAACCAGCAGTAGGGTTACACCCATAGATACGCTCCCAGCCAGGTGGCCTGGCCTTCAAAGGGCCTTGTGTGTGCCGCTACCATAGCAGTTTCCAAACCTGCTCCACCATTGCCTGGCTCAACCTTCTTTAATACACAGCCTATCAGCATGGCAAATCTGCCACAGGGAAGTCCCCTCCAACCCAAGACTCCTTCAGATAGATGAGAAAAAAGATAGCAAAGCAGTGAGACAGACATACAAGTTAAGAAGTCTTTCCCCACCCAACAGCGTGAAAGGATTTGCATTTGGGTTGGTTTTGTGGACTTGATTTCTTTGGACAGAACATTTGAAAGCAATACTCTTTCAGGAGCCCAGAAAACAGAGTGTGACTCTCTAGCTGTGGTCTTGCATCTCTACAGGATTGCGTAGAAATGCTCTGTGCATTAAGAATGGGCGTTATAGAAGACAGGAACATGGAAAGCATTCAGTGTTACCTCATTCTGAAAGGAACCTTTTGTTCCTTTTGCATTTTACAAGCCCATTCTTCATTCCAAGACTTATTAAATACTAAATACAGGAGGCTAACTAGGAAGGAACTGCTTTTCAAGCACAGAGCAGAACAAGTTTGTGATTCAGTATTTTTTTCCAAAGCAAGATTCTACCAGGAACCACCCCACACCTACTGCACACTTAAGCAGCAGCAAAGCCAGTCACCAGCTCCCTCCCTCCCAATAAAACTCATGAAGGTCACAACCAACAACAGGCTATCAAATTACCACGTCTGAGAACTCCTTTGGGCTCATATGATCTCCATTGCATCCCAAGGACTACAACAGCCAATCAGCATGGAAAAACAACGAGAGACTGTGCATCCAAATGCACTGAATCACTGTGCAAGTGAACTCCATGCTGCCCTAATTCCTTATCTAAGCTATCTCACGACCAGCATTACAACTAATACTTCCCTGCAGCTGGGTCTCAGGAGTACTAATTAGATTGCCTGCTGGAGAACAAAACAGAAAATGGCCAAAAGGAGCAAGCTTACCAAGCGTTTCGAGTTCACATCAGATCTTGATAAGAGCATTAGAGAAGTTGGCCTGGAAACACTAAGTTGTTTAAAAAGAAAAGCACTCGGCCCATTTACTTGTTTTACTCATTACTTAGTTCAGGTAACAGTTCTTTCAGAAGTGAAGTGGTGCTTAGCACACCTCCCAGTACCTGCACCATCAGCCAGTTGTGATGCACGGGTTGAACATTTCCTGTAAAAAGTCAAAAGGAAACCAAGCTACAGAGTGAAATCATGTGAGACAAGGGGAGAAGGCATGCAATTATTGTAAGAGCAGCATAGAAATAAAATCCATATACAAAGCTCCACTAAACTAGAAATCATGACTTTTTTTTTCCATCCTTTAAAATACTTCAAGTGCTTCAGGCTAAATAGCTTGTGCTTGCAGGTGAACAGCACTACCTGCTGTGAATTCAACACCTGCTACATTGGTTTCACAAAGCCACATCGGAGCAGCTTTCTGACAAGGCTGGACATCTTCCTGAGGCCTGGTGCCAGTCGTGACCCAACACCCAGAGCCATGGATTTGGGCTGTGATGATCCAGCTGCAGGTTCAGACTGCAGGTTTTCACCCACTTAACTTTACATACTATTTCGGTAATACGAAGCAGCAGATCTAGAGCCTTCAGGGCCAGTGAGGCAGCTCACTCCTGTGGAACAGCAACAGCCTTACTATATTTAAAAATCTATTATTTCTCCTTTTCTTTAGAGCAGAAAGAGCCACTACATTTAGCTGTACTCACATACAACCTCCCAAACAAGCAGCATTCTCTCCCTCCGCTATATTAAGTATAAGATACCAGAAACTCCTCTCTGCAGCAGGAACTTGCAAATGCTGCAGACTCAGAACAGTTAATCTCACAGAAGACAACAGATTCCCAATCTGGCACTGTCTTGAATTGCTAGTGTCGTTTCCAGTACCACTAGGGAGCTATGGGAGCCACCTAGGATGGCCCTCAGTCCAAAGAACCATGGGAGTTGATTTTAGAACATCTTATTAAGTCAGAAGTGTCAGTTCTTCGTCTATCCTTGCATTTCCACTCCTCCACCAGCTCTTCTACTAGAAGAGACATATCTAAAAGTGGGAAACCAGAGGTAACAAGAGAATTTGAATTTGAGAATTGACTCTAACAGCTCTCTCATTCAAGACAGAAACAAGCCAACCCCAATACCCCAAAGAAAATCATGATGGAATAACCACACAATGACAAGAATGAACACTGAGTGCTAGGAGCTAAGATCTGCTTCAGATATTGACAGCTACTAGAGAAATCAAGCATTTATATCCTGTATTTCCTTATACAAGAGTTCAACTCTTACTGAAGAAATTCCATACGTAAGCCATTTAAGTCATCATAAGAAACAAGCACAAACCTACCTACTCAACTGAAACTGGAGCATGACAAGAATACTCTGCAGCTCTTCAAGCCTTTTAAATTTTACTTAAAAGAAAAAAAATCACTTTGGTAAGAGCACTTGAAGCCCTTTCATGTCTGACTGCTCTCATCTTTCCCAAGGAAGCACCACAGTGCTGCTAGACAAGCGTCTGCTCAGCAGCTGGGAGGAGAGCCGTTTCAAAAGGCACACAGTCAATAACCGTCAGCAGAAAGACTTTTTGCTGCAAGGTAACGCAAGAGGCAGCGCAGAGAAGTGCCACCATTCAGGCACTGTCAGTGTCTGTGGCTCCAGACAACACGTGGGGCACCACCTCCTACGCTGACGGTGCAGCCGTGGGCACAGCACAACACTGCCAAGTAGGCTCAGGAAGTATCGACACGGGAAGGCTGTGAGCTAAGGTTACAGGAAGCAGCACACGTTCTGTCAGGGCTCTCTGTCCCTGCTCACTATGCATCACCACACCACAACTTCAGTCACTCAAAGCAAACACAACGTGAAGTATCTTACACACAATGAGGGAATCATTTTATTAGATTATGGAAGACAGCAGCATTACAGTACAAAAAGTTACAAGAGTAGCAGGAAAAAAAAAAAAGTGTTTTTGGTTTAAATACTCAGGATTATACTGGGGAACATGAGAAGGATAGTACCCTTTTCTAAACTCCTAACCAGGTTATCAAAATAAGTTCTGAATATTCAGCACAAGTAAAAAAGTTACAACAAACATCATTATAAAATGCTTTAATAAATAGTTTCTTTTCCGAAAGGTTTTTTTTTTGTTATTTTTTTTTTTAAAGAACATGTCAAACAAAAACATACTAAAACAGAAGATCCTGCAAAGCAAATCCTGTGTTCCTGTATAAAATAACTGGTTTCAAAACATTGGTGTTTATATTGTTCATGGGCCAGAGTTGATACTCCCAAGCATCCGCTCCTCTCACTGGCAGGGTAACTAGGGTATGTAGTGTTATGCTTCTTCAGTGATTAAAATAAATGTAGTTTTGCACAGTTCATAGCAATAACAAAGCCTTAACAAAAATCCTAAGCCTTCCCCTACCAATAACCATTTCCAATGAGGTACTCCCACCTTCTGAGTTTGCCAGCCTTTTTCCCTTAGAGCAGAAGATGAATAAAGCACAACAGAAACAAGGTTGAGGAAAATATTGTTCCCTTCATTAGGCCTGTATTTAAACGCAAAAAAAAAAGTAATACCACATGTAATTAACATATTCACAAAAGAAAAAACAATGCCTCGCTATGTTGGTACTGTACAGTAGATGCACCTGTTAGTGTTCTTGAGATGGGCTGAACATGGGGATAAACAAACATTTCTGGATCTATTTACACGTAAGTGGTTATGCTCCTATGTAAATACAAATGACCAACAGATTCCTAACATTGATTGTATTAACATCATTTTCTAATCTGGACATAATACCAAAAAAAGAGTCTTATAAACTGCCATAAAACCTCCTTTTCTGCAACATAAATTAAAAGGAATGACATGTAAAAAAAAAAAAGACCAAAATATTTTAAGTTATTAAATCAAATATACAGAGTGATTCATTTAATATGTACATATTTACAAAAAAGCACTTTCACTATTAGAAAATAAACTGTGTCAGTTGGGGAACCTAGAGTTCTCACAATTTTACTATCCATATGGCAGTCTTTGACAGTTGCTATAGAAAAAGTTTCATCTCAAGGCACTTGTCACATGCTTCAATACTGCAATTCTAAAGTAATTGAACAGAAATTAAAAGGCCACTTTTAAACCACAGTTGAAAGATCTCTATAATTTTTTTTTGTTCCTATTACAAAGTGTGTAAGGCAAATTTGGAGAAAATCTTACAGAAGCTACTAACGTAACAAGTGCAGTGAGCTGCCATTAATAGAGATTCAAAGTCAAGAAAGCAGTTTAAAGTTCACACAATTTCCTCAACCAGGAGGTTTTAAAGCCACCATTAAATTAGAGCAAGTAATAAAAAGAAATACATTCTGTAAACAGTGTACAGTCTTTTGTAATAAACTTTACACATATTGAAAATACAACCTCTCCTCTGCCACACAGCGAGTGTATTATAAGTAAACTTTACAAAAATAGCAACTATCAAAGATTACTCATTTTTTTCATCTGACAGTCATTGAATAATTTATACAAGGCTAAAGAAACAAAATAAATTTTATTTATTATTATTTTTATTTATTTTTTTTTTTACGCAAAATAAAGAAACTATGAACATTTGACTCCAGATACTTTTAGTCCTTGATGCAAAGCAGAGATGTCAATTTTCCCCCTCCCCGGTAAGGGCAGGATCAGTCTGCCTACATTCCAAACACAGATTAGTCTCTGCTGCCTTCAAAGTTTGATGCATTCACATTTTTTACAGATCTGTTGTCCATTTTGCCTATTTGAAGGGACTTCTTTACTGGACTGCTCTCTGATGCGTCAGATGCCTTTGCGGGCAAAGGCTTTGTGAGTTTGTGAGAGAGGAACTTGTCCATTTCCTCATCTCTTTCCTCCTCTTCATCTTCCTCTTCCTCATACTCTACATACTCCTCCACTGCATCACAAGTTCTTTTTTGAGGAGATATGAAGTTTTTGCATTCGTAACGAATGTCTTTGTTACTGTAAGATCTGTCTATAGGATTTCTGATGGGATTCAAAGGCGCCCACTGGTTATTGGCCCCCTCTTCTCTGGGAGGATGACTTCTTTCTCTCTCTTTTCTTCTCTTCCGAGTCCACCACACACAGATGATTATACAAGTCAGCCACACAACGCTAAATACGGCACAAAGAATTGGAACCAAATAATCTAGAGGGCAAATGAGAAAAAGCCTTGAGTTAATATAGCTGGATAGACAGCACTCGGCAGCTGCAAGAGGAGGTCAGCCCAAGTCTAATAGAGAAGGTCTACTCTAGGTTAGTCCAAGGAAGGACTTTTACAATGAAGGCAGATGTCATTACTGCACAACAGTAGATGTTCAAAAGCAACAATTCATCTACAAGTGCTCTTTATTTTATTTTTTTTTTTTAAACTGGACTCCATCCTGCTTAACAATAAGGGAAAAACACTACATTTGAAATGCTTATTCCTCCTCCTTAATGGGAAAACTGGTTATATAAGCAGGATCTTCAAGTACCTAAGCCAAGTTAGCCCATAATCTCAGTACATTACTAAAGGAAAACAAGTCCATCTTCATAAGAGGTAGACTGAAGAGTATTACCCCTCTAATTTGTTACAGAAGGGGCACCAGCATCTGTATCAGAAATACAAGCCACATTTTTACTACCAGACAAACTCAAGTCCACAGACATTTTCCACCAAGTTTCCTATCACATATCCCCCAGAAAATCAGTGTCCAAAACAAAGACCCACATTATTTCTCTGGGAAAAGTTCTAAAGATTCATGCTGGGCATTTCCCCCCCCCTCACTCAAGCTTTGCTACTAGGACAATACTTTGTTTTTGTAAGCAAGGATTCACATATTGTAAGCAGTACCAAGACATCACATGCTTTGCTTTTTGTAGACAGAACTGACCAAACTACCACTCCAGCCTCAGCTCCAACTGTAAATTGTCAGCATTTTCAGAACAACTGCTTACAGAATAATCTTCAAATGGCTGTACAAACCAATCAACTCAATACCACAGTCACACATGCCAACGTTAAAACATCTTCTGAACGTGTTCTTGTGTGATGGTTATGGTATGCAGGATCTGATATTCCCAAAACATGAGTTAACCAAGAAAACATTTGGCCTCAGGAGACCTAAAATCATACTTTATCACACTGGGACAAGATCGTACTCTTATCAGTAACTGCTAATTTCTGCTCATTTTTCCTACACAATTCAATATTGAACTGTAAACGTGGGAAGGTGGAGAGGAATTTAAGGAAAGAAGTTCTTCCTTGCCACTTAGAAATAAGGTTAAAAAAGATTCTTAGGCAATGGATAGCCTCCCTAGAGACTCCGTGTAAACATTTTCCTTGAATTAATAACCATCTCCATCTAGACATTTCAGCATCCCTGAGAAATCAGACAAGGACAGAGGGCTGTGCATCAATGCTTTAGGTAGGTATACCTCTACCACACTGTTTTTAAAACCTAAAGGTAGAATACCAAATCAAAAGACCACAAGAGATCAGGCTACAGTCAACCTCTTCACAACTATTCCAGTTAAAAAATTACGGGCAGTCGGTCAATACTGAGCATAAATAGTGAAATTAAGAGTCTTGGAAACTCTCATAGCTTGTGCTTAAGAGTGAAGCCAACATCTTTCCACTTTCTCCAAGGATCTTTGAATTTCTTTTACACTGGTGGCAAAGTAATCCCATCTCTTTTTTCCCAGGATTTAATGCATAATCAGAAAACTGAGATGCTAAACTATGTCAGAATCACAGCTCCATTCTTTATTATCTATACAATTTCCGTTCAAGAAAACATCAAAACCTGTTCACTCATTTAGTGGAGATGAGGAAATAGTACATTTGCCAAGGCTTTAACAGATAAAGGAACTCCCCTAAAGGGGTAACACAAAGAAAATGGAACCAGAAAATTTACTCATTGTTTTGACTATGGATGGAAGATCTTCCAGAAGATTGCTGAGGAGATCTAGGAAAGAGTTGGGAAGGTCTCCTAAGACTTCCACATTGGGCACCTTAACTGAACTGCTGCCTACCAGGGGTCCTCTTTGTTTCCTCCAGTCACAGCGACTATAGCAAGGCATTAGGTGGGACATTTCAGCAGTGGTAACTCCATCATCACCTTAAGACCTCACAGCCCCAGCTTGTATAGTGCAGCAGCACTAACAGCTAAGGTTTGGTTAACATCAGGAAATCAGAACAGATAAGAACACAAGGGAACTTTTGATCTTGTGAAAAATATGCTTAAGCTACAGAAAAGAGTTTGAAGTCAGAGCCTAAACAATGGCAACAGTGGGTAAAGAACATTATGACAGATTAGATTAGGTTTAGCCTAGCACACAAACACAGAAACTTGCTTAATGCCTTCCCCTCACTACTAATAGCAATTAAAGAACTTAATAAACCATACCTCCGCACAGAGACAGACTAGATGCTGGCAGCAGGGAATAGAGAACATTTTAAAAACACAGGATTAATGCATGGGGAACCTTACCTGATGATGAATTCCCAACAACTATTGTCTCCACTTTGACTTCAGTTACTGCCAACATAACAGTGCTGTTTTGCCGCTTGGTGATTGCATTCACTATTATATTAGCAGCATTCTGTATGAGACTGTTATCTTGTTCATCTCGATGAGGGACAAAAGACTAAAAGGAAGTAGAGAAAAGATGAAAATAGAATTACTGCAGTTATTTAGACAGAGAATTCTAATTTTTTTAAAATTCAGCTACATCTTAGTTGATATCCATGGGCTGGATTTACCTGACAGAAGTTACGAAGAGTAACCTTAAAGCATTCTGTAGCTACAGCATGGATGGTTTGATATGAACTGCAGAGGCAGTGTCAGGCTTGACAGGTAGCACACCCTGTTACTAATATCTAGCACCCCTCAAAAGGCAGCTGACTTCCATGTTCCTTACACTGCTCAGCTAAATTTAGTCATAACTCAAAGCACTTCAAGACATGTGGATTATCTAGATAGAAGCCCAGACTAATAACAGTCTGCTCTATTTATACCATACGGTTTACTTCTTGCATCATCACTCAGCGTGTTCTTTACAGCACTGGTAGAGACACACTCCAGCTTCTGCCTGGATAAGCACTACCATGAAAACTATTTACTTGGAAAACAAGGCATAAGCAAGCACTATGAGCCTGAGCTAGAAATGCCTCTAAAGCAAGCATTTAGCTCAGTAGAGCAACAATCACTTTCACACATCTAGCTTGCACCGTTTTTTTAAACTTAAAACATGTAATGAATATCCTGCAGTACCCATACTAGATGCACAGCACCAACTTCTTCACACTGACAAGATCCAATCCAGCTACCTGCAACTGCATCTTCACTGATGATATTAGTAGAAACCTGTTCACTAATACACACTGAATTAGTCCAAGGCAGTTGCACAGATAACAGAGTAGGCTTCTGTCAGTCATGAAGCTTGCGCTTCATCTATCCAGCAGTATAGGAGATTCCGTGAGATCAAAGTCACTGTACAGTCAGCCTAAGCCAAAAACTGCAGTATCCTCACTGAAGTGAAAGCAGTAACCTCTTCTGTGGCTCAAACTAACACAAAGACATTTGTGTACATGCACACACACACATACACACACACCTCATACTTACAATAGCAACTTCTACTGCATTCTCTGTGGAATATGACAGATCACATAATATTATCAGAGTTCTGTCCCTGGAAACAGATCTAGTAACTGGTAAATACCGAATTTCTGAACAGATATTTTCAGTTGTAGTGCCCTGTTAGAAGAAACAGATTGTATGAGTTCAGTTCAAGAACATAAAAGTAAACACCTTCAGAGTTTTTGCAGTTACTGAGATCTGATGAAAGAAGAAAAGAGGGCAAAGTAAGAAACAGTCCTGGAACGGAGGGTAAGAAGCTGAGCTTGTAATGACTACCCTAGTATAGACCAAGACAGGCTCAGACTGTAAGAGACAACTTCTTTGAAACTTAAAAGACAAAGTATTTGGTATAAATCCTAACTTTTCCTTGCCCTTTGAACAAACAGTTTATATCAACAGAAGAGTCTAAAAATAAAATTTGCAAGTAACTGCAAGGAGTTGTGTTAGAAACATTAATCTTCTATGTCTTAACATGGAATATATCTCTACATATATTGCCATTCTTCATTAATAATTCTGTTCTCACCTGTGGGACTTTGTTTCCATTAAAAATTAAAGTAATCCTAGCACAGTCATTGTCCAAGTACCCAGAATTAGGTAGACACTTGATATTGGGAGGCAGAGGTTCAGAGGCACTGCATTCTCCCCACTCAGTGCACGGTGGATGGAAACATTTCATGTACTTCTCTTGGCATTCTTGACCCATGGGACATTGGTAATTTGAATTATCCCAAAGTTTGTGTAACAGACAAGGTTTTGTCCCACACCACACCTGAAAATAAAGAACAAAAGTACTGTCACACATCATTGCTCTTACGCATCAAATCAAAACAAGCAATTTGCATGAAAAGGTCATGACCTACTGCTGATTGTAAAAAAAAAAAATCACCTTTCTACAATGTTACAGTCTTAGTAGCAGACAGAATAACTTGAAAATATGAACATCTTGTATTGACTGAAGTGTAAACTGAGCAAAGGTTACCCAAGACACTGATGACACTGAAGGACTTGCAGATTTATCTCTCATTACTTTGAACTTCTAATACTTTTTCTGAACCAAGGAAGTTGCACTCACTACACCGCTTTTACTTATTCCTCAAAGCTGCACGCTGCCTTCTGGTACACATCTTCAAGACTCCCTTCACATCAGTAAGTACTTCTGCAGTTATAGTTACAGCCATGCACTGCTCTCTTCAAACTCCCAATATCATAAAGAGTCTAAAAATGCACACTGAATAATTAAGTGCAAGTTATTTCTTTGCCTACAGGGCATACCTACTTAAACTAACACAAAGGCAGAGCAGATCTGTGAAAGCCAGCAGTTTTCAAACTAGTGCTTCCAGTGAAACGTGAAACATCCAGTTGAGGCAATGACATCAAGTACTGTTAGTTCTTATCTCGAGCCACCCACCTAGCCTTACAACTTGTAAAGCACAAGTCATGTCTCTCCCCAGCTGTGATGTAAAGCTGCACAGCAACCACAAATCCACTAAGATACACTATCACAGCACAGCTGAAAGTCCTTAAGTATACATGCTAACACATTCTATCTGCACCTACACTAACCATATTTCTTCCAATATATTATCCATAATACACAAACATTGCAATTTGTCAATTCATAAAGGCAAATATCATCCACTAAGGAAACTGTCCTTTACTTTGGCATTAGCATTTCACAGAATTAGAAGCTCTAACACCACTTTCAAGTATTTGGCAGAAGTTTATCATCAAGGATCGTTATTCCTTTACAATTCCTAATTATTTTTCTGCAAGGTACCTATCTGCTTCTAGAGAGTTTGTCATGGCAGGCAGAGAACAGAATAAAAGCTTGCCATTATGAAGGCAAGCCCATAAATGTTTCTACAAGAAGTCAGTGGACATTCAAAGAAAAGGCTGTTTTGAGGGTGACCCATGCAAGAACCTAGACTGAAAAGAGACCAAACTATGTATGAAAATTAAGCACGTTTCAGTCAGAATGACTTTAAAAAAATAGGTCAAAATACCTACCTTGGTGCAGTCAATACGGCCGTCCAAACAGTGGCAGCTGTTGCATTCTTGATCCCACCTGCTGCCATGAGGAAAGGTCATTCCTTTAAGCCAGCAAGGCTTTCCAATTCCAATCACTAAATAAGAAATATACAGACACTTCAGAGTTACTGAAGCTTTACACATTTTAAGAAAGCCTACTTTTGCTGCTGTTCCTTATACATCAGACTACTACACATGAATTCTATACTAACTGCATTGTATACAGTTGTTTTTTGGGTAAAGGTTGATAGTAGATATAGGAATACCTTCTTGACACCTAGGACCAACTCTTCCGGGAGGACAAGTGCATCGGTATCCGTTGATTTCATCTATACAAGTGGCACCATATCCACAAGGGGAAGATTGGCATTCATCAATATCTAGATAGAAAATAGGTACAAATCAATGGCAAGAACATAGAGCACTATAATTAAATGATTGCAATTAGATGTTTACCATGATGTAATCTGACAACGCTGGGTCTTCCAACATACAAAAGACAGCTTGGCTGTCCTAACTGGGCAGCACTACCATTTCAGCTGTAACCTCTTAGCAGCCTCTAACAGATTTCTTTTATTTCCATCCTAACTGAAGCCCCGTTGAAAAAAACAGCACTCAAGTCATCCACTGACTTAACTCAGAGTAGGAGTACTGGACAACTGAAGGTGCAAATGTCTTCTCTATATTCAGCTTGTGTCAGAACAGAGTGTGGGACTTAAGCCCTAGAGTTTGCTATTCAGACTTCACAGAAAAGCACACGCTTTCATCAAGTTACATAGCAAGAACTGAACAATCAGTTGGCTTGAAAGTGCCACCTGATTAGGTTTGAAATAACCTTAATCCACTGTAAGAAGGAAGAATAACGTAGAGCTTAGTTTGTGACGGACATTTCACACAACATCTTAAGTATGAAAGTGAGTAGACATTTATGTTATTTTTACAGACAGAATACCATTCAAAGATTGAGGCTTAGACCTGGAAGTCTATCAAAAAAGGTGAGGGAAGCACTGTTCTTTCAGATGCAGAACACTGGGGAATCGAGCAAAACTAATTTATGCAAATGTCTAGCAAAGGTAACAAACAAACCTGTCAAGCTCTGATCCATAGGGCCCAGCTGTTTCATTGCTGATTGTCACCAATTCCTCCCAAAACATCTTCCAAAGGTTCCACAGAATCATTTAGGTTGGAAAAGAACCTTAGGATCATCAAGTCCAACCATCAACCCAAACAAAACAACATTCCTTAGGCGCCACATCCACATCTCATGTACTTCCAGGGATGAGGGCTCCACTTCCTTAGGAAGATTAATGCCTAACCACACTTTCCAAGAAGAAATTCTTCTTCATATCTAATCTACAGAAGCTTCTTCTCTTCAAGCTATATTGGTTTAGGGCCATCTAAACAGCTGTTAATTCTGGTAGTCTTACCAGCTCTCTGTAAAAGGCATTTTTGTCAGGTCTACTCCTTTCATCTATATACCACACAAGGGGAAAAGTCAGCAAGCCCATTACAGATACACAGTATTTGTCTTTGAGTAGTCCTCTCCATTTCATGTCTGAGGACAGACAGTTCAATCTCTCAATGGGCATCTGGATGTAGATACACATGTGATTACAAGCCATATCTGGTTCTTCATCCAGAGATCAGCAAGTCAAATCTACTGCCGTAAGTGCTGTAATTACCTACTGACTAGAGGTATCAGGTCATGGACTGTCTGGCAGAACGAGGATGTAATCTCTATCTAAACACACAACATTGCACTGCTTGAGAAGCAGGACCAAGACAAAGAGCAAAGTTTGATCTTCCAAAGAAGTAAACCTGTGCATATATGTGTGTATGACAATTAGGTCAAAATGGTAGTATTCAATTAAAAAACATTTGTCCACAATAATTAAGTGCAGTCTTTGTTTTTCCCTTTTCAAGTTTCTGTCCTTCAGGTTAATAGCTAGTTTTGTTTTATAGCTTCAAAAGATCTCTGCAAGAAATGTGATAAAAACGTTGTGCTCTATTAGCTGCATGTTATTCATATGCCACCACTACACCCCTCATATTTTCATTTGTTTATGATGTCCCAGTGGATCTTAGTTTCTAACATCAAATAGTACACTTACTGCATTATCTTTTAATTAGTTCTTTTGATAAGCAACTTAATTATACTTTCTATGACCCTTCAGAAATGCATGGCAAAAAGCAGCAACTTAGTCTTTGAGTATAATTTAAGTCAAGTCACTTCTACACCGTTAAATAGAATAAAGAAAGGAACAGAAACTGCCATTGCTTGCAAGGTGAGTACCAGTGCCTGACGGACTCAGCTTCTGTTATTTGGAATTCAGCTGACCAAATGCAAAAGAGTCAGTCTTCTTTCTGACTTGTGTGCCAGAATGGTACCCCTTTCAAATCTTTGCCTATATTGGTGCTTTACTTACTAATTCTGCAGTCAGGGCCTGCAAATCCAGGTGCACATTCACATCGAAACCAATTCACACCATCAACACAGATGCCTCCGTTGTAACTGTAAAAATAATAAATCACAGAGGTGTTCTCAGAGTTCACTCACAACTCTAAAGATGAGCAAAAATCAGTTTCCTTACACAGCTTGTTCAAACAAATCCTTCCTATTGGCCCAATTTATGGCACTTTCTCACTATTCAACAAAATAAGTCCTTGCTAATGTATAATACTAGCTTTAAAACTTCATTGAACCATACTGTTTCATTGGCATGTAATTAAAGCTTTGTTAATTAAGCCTTCTGCTACTGTTCAGGGGGACAAACCTATTCCATCAGTAGACAGAGCACACTTTTAGATAAATATATTGCTCAGTAACAGCAACACCCACAAAAGCACTGTTGGAAGTTCATCAATAGAGCATTACAAATCTAATACAGAGGAAGCCTGAGCTTTTATAATTTACAATACATAAAGAGCAGCTTACTGCAGAAGCAGAAAACAGCAATAATGTAGACAGCTTGCTTAATCTACATCAGTATTTTTCCCTTTCAAAAATACATGAGAACTTTTGTATTTAGAATACCCCCGAAGCATACCTCCCCTCAAAAAACCTTAAAACTTTATACAGAAGATTCAATTTAATTGGATGTTTCCACATTCCTCTAGAACTATTTATTGTAAACTTAACAGGTTTTGATTATTTCTCATTCTGAACTCAAGAGTAAATACTTGAAATGTTATCAAGTCTGACTCATTTCATATTATAGTAAGTCAGTCACCAGTCAGTTCTGGCATGGAAACTACAACAAAATATTTTCTGTTCATACACAAGTCAACACAGCATCGCTCTGGGGGCTTTGCTACTGTCAAGGAATAGAAGAATATGACAATTATTTTTGGACTTGCACAAAGGTTGGTTTCATTTTTTTAGATTAGAAATAGTTCTAATCTGGAGTTGAAATCTGTATTCCTGTATTTAGATTTATTTTCACAATAGGCATAGAAGTGGAATCCTGCTACTTACCATGGATGAGGGTTGCAGTCATTGGTATCTACAAAAAAGACAGACCAATGTAACTTTTCTGGTGTATTTATTTGGAGGGTGCAACATTAAGTTTAAAGAGAAAAAAAGCTAAGAAATTTCCCCACTTGTAAAGAAAATTTAGTTAGACCTAGAAGACTGAAGAAATACTTTCAGAATACTGAAAATAGTGACAAATGGAATGTCTTACAACTTCAGTAATCCTGATCTATCTACAGTACAAACTGATATGCAGCATAATGTCAACATAAAAATAAAACAGGGGTATTGGTTGTATTGACAGTGCCTAAAACAAACATCCTGTAAATGCTTTCTGAAAGATGACTGCAACTTTGGTACTTCATATATATATATGTGCAAAATGCCAGACCTCTTAAGTGTATCTTTCACATCACGAAGAATTTGCAGGTCAGTTGCAGGCCTTACTCCACCTAACCACTTCATTGTATAGGTACACCGAAATAGTTAACTGCTAGTCTAAGAGAAATAGCTGCAGATTCTGGAATATGCACTACCACCTTATTTTCCCACATACTTCTCATCATTAAAATTAACACACAGAGCAAAACAGTCCCCATAGATACATATTCCTGAAGATTGTTTTTCTGTAAGAGGCTGAAAGACTGACTATGGCAGGGAGCTGAGAAAAAGAAACATGACAAGTTCTTCATTCATTAGTCAAGGCATCATCTTCCCATCTACTTCCCACCCTGAATGATTCAGATATTTTGGCACTTGAACACTATAAGCTTGCTCTGTTTCAATTAACAGCTCTGTGCTAGACACTCCTAGTAGCTCAAGGGAATAAAGGAGAGAAGCCTTACTCTGTGTGCATGTACGTCCTTCCCATCCTTCTTTGCAGATACAAGAAAAGGAGTCTCCACTGCCAACACATGTTCCACCATTCATGCAAGGGTTTGGTATACAGCTGCTGTTTTTAGCTTTGAAAACAGAAAATGTATCTATTCAGCACAAGTAAGATACTGATCATCTGGATATGTCAAAATACCTGAATAGTATTTGAATCAGCACCAGCAGATTCCAGTGCCATGTATCTGTCACCTACCTCCATGATCAATTGCTTGAGGCTTATGAAATAAAACATACCACGCAGACTGAATTTTACTCCCATCACAGATATTGGCAGTAATGCCCTGCAGAATGCAACAACCCTGCAAATCACCTAGGAAGAACTCTTATTTTTCCTGTACATGTGCTTGTATGTAGTTTTCTCTTGCTCACTAGGAGATCTGCATTATGAGCTTCAGGCAAAGCTGAGGACTAAGTTCCCTAAAGCTTTTTGACTTTTTATTTAGTCTCTAAAGACATGAGCCCAAGTGCTCCAAATTGCTGAGGAGCTACAGAAATGACCACATAAACCCATCACAAGAGATGAGTTTCCAGACTTCAGTATCTCGTGTCAAGTGACACGAACAGCCTGCACAAGACCTGAATGCTGACTGCTGCTTATGACTGGATGTTTTTCTACACAAAAGCAAGAAACCACTCTGAATTCATACACCAACTAAAATACAGGTTTGCCCATTTACTAAACAGGTAAGTGTTATTTCCTCTGTACTACTTTTGTCAGCACACAGTTAAAGAGCTTACCAATGTTGCAAGTACTTCCAATCCATTCTGGAGGACACGAACAGCGGAATGTATCTCCATCATCATAACATGTTCCACCATTGCTGCAAGTATTTGCATCACATTGGTATTCACCTACACATTGAATAAGTTAAAATTTAGCAACTTCAGGCCAGCAGAAATTATGACTGGGTAGTTTTTAAGTCACAATTTCCTTTAGAAACTGCATTTAAAATTTAATAGTACAAGAAACACATGGTTCCAGTTGAAACTTTATAATAAACCAAAAATAGTGGAATCTAAAAGCATCTCTTAAGGCACAATTCCACTATGGGTTGTGAAAAATTAAATTATTTAGAAGTCGCTGTGAAAGTAGCAGAGGTAATCAAAATGGCTTTATTGTGATTGATTTATTTTAAATTTCAGGAATGCCAGACTCATGCAAAGAAAAAAAAAAATGAAACACACTTACGTGAATGGCAAGTCTTTCCTTTCCAGTCATTCTTACATTCACAATAGAAGTCATTTACCAAATCAATGCATCGGCCACCATTGTGACATGGATTAGGAGAACAATCATTGAAATCTAGAAAAAGAGTTATTCAAATGAGCCAATCCAGTCTAGCCAAGACCATGAGGAAGAACTCAGTATTTCTCTATAAAATAGGTTCTGTAATAAAACAGTGCTTTTGATTGTTAAGGAATTATATTTGTATAAAGAAGTTTTCAATTTTTAATACTGAGCAACACATTACGGAAGACTAAGAACTTAAGAGGAAAGTTTCAGTAATAATACTGCTGATTGCCAAGTAATTAGAGAGAAAGTCATTTGCTTTATTCCAGCAAACATCTGTTTCGAACCTTATGAATTTTCTAGCATACAATTTATAGGGAGGGACCACAATGTCCCAAAATATGAGCCCAAACTCAGGTCTGCCACGAGATGAAGCTCTCTCTCCTGCTTCATGTTCCAAAATACATAGCATAGCTGTTTTTACCATATATGTGTGTGAATACATGCATAGTAGTTTTAGAGAATTCTTTTAACTTGAGACAAGTTTCAATAGTTAAAGCAATTAATCTAGACCATCTTAATTTGGACTACACAGAAAGACTCTTGGCAGTGATATCTACCAAAGGCTTCTCAGCATTTCTTTCACACTTAAGTTGATGTACATCCTGTAATAAGCTTCAGCAACTTCCCTTCATGTTTTAGAGGGGACTTCATTGAGAGTAGATAGCCACATTCAGCACAGAATCAACTGCAGTTTGCTCTGAAGTAACTTAATCATGAATTTCACCTAGTATGCTTCTTTCTTAACCACGGTTCATTGAGTCTCAGCCAAGGTATTAAGAATAAAGGCTTACTCCCACTGAGTCCAGGATACAGAACACTAACTAGCAATATCCATTCAATAATCATTCAAACTGCAGCAGTTGTAAATTCTAGTTCTTTGTTAGGACATTTCTAATTCCTGCAGTAAAGTAGAAGCACATTATAGCTTGCACTGATCTGAAGTCTCCAAATGAAAAAGCTTTTCAAATTCGGAAACAAACCTGGATTAGTAAATCTGGTAAAGGACAGTCACTGAGCACTAAGTACGAGAAGTTACATATGCTTATAGCAATAAAACAAATGAGTTTTCCAAGCAGTCTTTCACTTTTGCCTCTCCTAAGGAGAAGAAAGTCTTCCTCCCAAGGTATAGCCCAAAGAACACCAAACCACCAGATGATAGTCCCATTAAAAGAGCAGTCCTTTGAAGCTGCTGCCTGAAAGTTGTATTAACATTACTTCAGTAACAGTCTACTCAGTTTATTCGCCAAAGAACAGAGAAACTACTGCACTATTAGCCATACACCATCATGACTTTTATTATAAAATTAGTAACATTAACATGCAACGCATAGTAGTACTTACTCGTGTCACACAATTCTCCTTCCCAGCCACTTGAGCAGAAACATTTAAATGAATCAACTTCATCAATGCATGTCCCACCATTCTTACAAGGTTTCCCAAGACAATCATTGATATCTATGACAAAAAGTCAGCAGTTATTGCTCAAGGCTGCCTTCTATATCTACTATCTTCTTCTGTCTTTTACTGTCTTCTAGATCTACTATAATCAAGAATCCAGGTGGGTGACTTCTAGGCCTCCAGAAAACAGCAAAGCCATTCTCCACTTTCAAATACACAAGAACAGCTCAAAACAGTTGTTTTGGTAAGCTTGGTAAGGGTTCCAAAAGCTCTCACACATCAAGATAAACTAAAGCATTAAGTTCAGCTGGTATATAAAAAGCCAGATGTTCAAGAAATTCCCAGAATAGCAATGCACATCTTAAGCTATGTTTATCAGTCTCTCTCCACTACACCCACACCAGAGAAAGCCATGGCTTCTTTTGTAAGACTCTGTACAGAAAGTTACTGGGTACAGACATTTGCAAAGTTGGACTAATTCCAGTTTTCTTTCACAGAGTGAAGGACTACAGCAAGACAACAGTTACCAGAAGAAACTGGACAATTCACTGTGCTCTAATGCAACTCTTAAAATCCCAATGCATCACATGGTAGAGCTTAAAAAAAGACTTTAAGGGGGTTTAGATTACAGAAGTCATTTAGAATAAACTCCCACTTACTTTCATGACAGTATATTCCAGTAAAGCCTCTGTCACAGGCACAGGTGAAATTCCCTCCTGGCTGACTGATACACCGCCCATGAGGCCCACAAACATTAGATGAAATGAAACGAATTCCCTCTTGGGTAGTATTGCTGAAGACTTCTATTGTGCAGCTGTCTATTACTAAGAATGAAAAATAAACCATCAGACCACAATCTGTGTCACCTCTCTTTAGAGACTGAAGGAGTTCTCCAAAAATTAAGACACTCTACCTCTTCAAAAAGACTGTCACAAGCATTTCCTTATCCCTATTTCGTTTTAAGACAACAACGTGGTTTTTTATTATACTGATCTCAGTAAGACTACTTTTCTATACGCCATCAATACAGTAAGACAAGTATCTGGACAACAGCAGGTACCTTTACAGGAATTGTTCTTGCAGTGGTCCTTGAGATGAGAACAATTCTTTCCATCATAGTCATCAGGGCAGGCACAATAATAATCTCCTCCCAGATCATAGCATTTAGCCCCATTCTGGCAAGGGTTAGGTTCACAGAAATCAATATCCATCTGTAAGAGAGATCACAGTTAGCAGCAGCTTCATTTCTGAGGAGTAAATAGCTCTATCTTGCCAGAGACAGTGGAAGATAATTTACAAGAAACCTCAAGCTTTAACATTTATGGTTTTTCTACACTGCATTTCATCATGCAACAGAGGGAACCTTCAGGTTACTTCAGTCAATTCTGATACAGAGGACTCCTGATACTGTGATAAAGATACCTCTTCCTTGCAGGAGGCTGAATAAACAGAACGACTTAGCAAGGTATGAGACATAAGCTGTATATCATGATCACTGTGGAACACTACCAGTCCCTTTTCTATCCTTTATAACCACAGACTAGAGTGCTATAAGCTAAATACCAATGTACTTGCCTCTGCGAGACTCTTAAAAAGCACAGAACTTTATTCTCTAGAGTATTAGCCTCCAGTCCAACACTGAGTTTTAGTTTTTTTTTTTAATAATTATGCAGCTAAAGAGGGAAAAAATAAAAGCTAATCAGAAGGAACCTCAGTACTCTAAGCATTTAATTCACCAGAACATGTACAATTCCAGCTGCAAGATATTTTCAGCACGCTATTCTCATACAAAACATATAAAGTAGACTACAGAAAACAGTTGAAGTCTAAGAAAGACTCCTCAGATCTCTTCTATCAGATGCTTCCATTTGTTTCCTTCCATTAGTTTAAATTTCCCCTTCCCAATACAAGTTCAGTAGCTGGGACTTTAGCATCTGGAATGAATGGTAGATATTTCCTGCAACACACACGGCAAGCAGCCAATTTTCCCTCTATTATTCAAACAGACTCGCTGAAACTTTAATTACATATTACAGCATGAACCATCCAGGAGCAGAGCACTCAAGACACAGTTCTTGAGAATTCTTAAGAACTTAAGCCATGAAAACTATTGTAGTTAATGAAGCCACGGCACTCACCTCACAGAAGACCCCTGAGAAGCCCTGTGCACACAGGCAAGCAAATCCATTCACCAGGTCTTTGCAGCGGCCTCCATTTTGGCATGGATTGCTTTCACACTCATTTGTCTCTATCTCACAATTTTTGCCCATGAAACCACGAGGGCATATGCAATGGTAATCATTCACTTCATCCTTCAAGGAAAGGAGAACAGAACTGTAGGAAGGCTTGTTTATTTGATAAAACTCGTACAAAATACTTCAAGCCATTTTTATACTCTGGCTTTGTGAACAGGAGTAGCACCACAAAATCATTTTAAGATTTCATGAACAGAATCTGCATGAGAAACACTAAGATTTTTACATATCTTAGCTTGTGGTCTCGTTTAGCCTACCAACAGTTAGAACTACAGAATTTGTAACTAGTTAAAACAATTTATTTTCAACATGGTATAATAACTGACAAGAGTTACCTTACAAGTACCTCCATGTTGACATTGTCCATGACAGTCATTAATATCTATGGATAAAATACACAAAGTATTAGAATTTATAGAAGACTAAGCACTAAAATACATGTCTAGAATAAAAAGGGAGAGCAAAGGACTTCCATTTTCCAGATGTTTGAAATGGGAAGCAAGGCTGCTTGAAATCTTTAGATATTCTTATTTTAAAGAATTTGGAACTCAACGACAGAAATTAAACAGCATCACCTAATTTCACATTTAAACTTTCAGGTAAAATTATTCAAAACTGAACCAGTATGTGACAGCCAGAATCAGGGACACAGTCTTGCTCCAGGGAGATGTATTAGGAGTTACTTAAATTGACTTTAACACTAATTACATTCCTAAGTTTTCAAATGCTAATTTCAACTTACTTTGCTAGAAGTTAAGTCCTGACAGCAAATATTTTTTTCTTATAAAAGTATCTACGCTATTATTGATTATTAAACCTTTAAGAAAAGAGTAAAATATCCTACGGTCAAAATATATACTAAAGAAATACTAACTGATATGACAATTTACTCCTTTCCATCCTGGAATGCAGTCACAGTAATATCCACCAATGAGATTTTTGCAAGAGTAAGCATTAACACAAGGTTTCCCCTCACACTCATTAGCATCTGTGAAAGAAGATAAAAGAAAGAAGAGAATAAAGAACAAACCCAGAAACAGATTACCGCAGCACCAAGCAAAGTACCCATGCAATCCAAGCATCAGAAGCTTGTCTTACACAAATTGGTAGGGCAATAAAACCATTTACATACAACAGGTTTTCAAAGCACGCTGATCTACAATAGCACATGCATGCTATCTTACTTCTGCCATTTGCTAAAATTCAAAAAGGGTAACATGCTAGTTAGGGCAAACCCTTTTCTTGCCTCCATAGGATAAGTCACTTTCTGCCACCATTAATTAGGAGCTACCATCACCAGTGCTGTATTTTGAGACAGAGCAGTTACTGGGCATTCTAGAAGAACTATTTAAATAAACTTAAGCTGGCACACTCCTGGTCACAAGTTCGCTTGAAACATCTATTTAAAAACTGAGCTAAAATAATAATAGCAATACGCAGCTTCAGTTCTTACTCAATACTCATTACTTGAGAATTCTTCTCACTGGCTTTCCAAGATAGAGAATGTGATTACTTACCAAGCTGACATGTTGCTCCAATCCACTGCTGTGGACATATACACTCAAATGAGTTAATATGATCAATACAGGTCCCTCCTTGAGCACAAGGGTTAGATGCGCATTCGTCAATATCTGTGAAGTCAGAGTGTACCTTCCATTACAAGGTTTAAAGTAACTTTGCAAGGAGAAAGAGGTGCTGGCATACAACAGTTTACAAAGAAGCTTACCATTCTAACCTAGTTTTTTTTCTTAGATTTCTCTCACATTTTTGAGATTGGGGAAAGAGGATCTCTGCAGTTTTATACCCACAAACTGAGAAGAACTGATCTGTCACAGCTTACACATCACAATCCTAACATAGGCCGAACCAATATTTTTCAAATACAGCTGCTGTTGAAAAACATTGTAAGAGTCTTTCAAAACCGGACAATGTGCAAATCAAACCCAGATATCCACTAGGACATAACTGTTACATATCCCCACAAAAGATGTCAACTGCCTCTTCTGCCCTCCAAACCAAAGATTTCAGTTCTTAACTGAGACATCTATTCTTCCAACTACTTTAAGGAAGCATCTTTAATGTTTGTTTCTTAAAGAGATTTCACTTTATTTTTACACTTTAGTTTGGCTAAATAGCTTAAAATTCTCCCAGCATTTCTTCATAGTTACCTTTAAAAGCTCTGTAGGTAATATGACCTAGCTTTGCTTTTCACTACTTGTAAATCTAAAACTGCATCACATACACATTGATTTTAACACACCACAGGCCACACAACACCATTAATCTTCTCAGTTTCCCAAAATGAAGCTGTTAAATGCCAGGTAAAGCAGAATGACCACTTTTAAATTCCATACCCACAGAGCATGATTATTAGTTGTTTGTTTTTGCTTTTTTAAAATCTTCCAGCCCAAGAGGTCAACCATCAGTAAAGGCATACCCACCAATAGCACATGTTGGTCCACTCCACCCTGATGGGCAGTGACACTTGAAGCTTGATGAAATCTCATGACAAGTCCCACCATTAGCACAGGGATTAGATACACAAGCGTGCTCCGCTGGAAGAAAGAGGGAAACATTCTTGCTAAATACTCTTCCAATATCAAATAAAGAACTCGCATACTTAGAAAGCATGTTTTGATTAAAAGTGACTACAAAAACTGCATCATGTTTTGTAACTACTAACATTAAAGGCCTAAGGGTAGATAGGCCATCACATCTCTAAAACAGCAGTTAAAGTTTCACATTAATATACTGCATCAGCCCCACACTTTCACCTCCAGACTGCTCCAGCTTTTTTTAAAAAAACCTTTGGTGACACAAAGCAGGTGAGATGTATGCAGACATCTGAAAACCACTAACAGCTTAAGTATCAAAGCTCTGTTTAGCTTCATTCTAATACTGCTCCTTGGAAACAGCAACGAACAGAGCTACTTGTAATTACAGGCAGCACTGCCTGCTGTCATTCCATGTAGGGTTGTAACACTTGCAGGAGCTGCAAAGTAACAATTGCTTGAGATACCTCCTCTCTCAGAAGCCAAGGCAGCTCTGGGAAAGAAAAGCAATCCCTTTACTAGACAAAGGGAATGCTGCTAGCATTTATATTTTGGGACTTCTTCAGGTAAGTTATCTAGTTTGTAGAATCAATTTGCTTTGTCTTGGAAGATTTATGAGCTGTTCTAGGCACTAATACATATCTTCTGCTAATAATCAGTTGAGAACTCGACAAATACATTTCCTACTTTATTTCACCTCCTCATTCAGAGAGCAAAGTTCATAGAATGCTTTGGGTTGGAAGGAACCTTTAAAGACCACCTAGTTCCAAGGCCCAAAACATGTTAAGAGGAAGAAAAAGTGAGTTCTTCCTATCTACACCTGCAAATAAGGCTAACTAGAGCATAGCTCTGCTTAAAACCGTTTCAGGTTACACATGCAATATCCAGAAGTACCAATTTCACAGTTCTTTCCAGAGTAGCCATCCGGGCAAGCACAGCGATATTCATCTGGTTCAGTATTCATACAGGTTCCACCGTTCAGGCAGGGATGATGATTTCCACAGTAATTCAAATCTGGACAAAGAAAAACGCTGATCAGCAGGAAATAATTCCAATTTTACTATTTTAATCAGACATACAGATGCATTTCTGGCTGGAACATCATTCACCCATATCATCCCCATATTCCATTAGCTAGGCTTTCACCTCACTATTACCCACAAAACAGGAAAGGATGAACAAAAGAACTGGACGAGTTAGAGGAGGCAGGATCATTCCAAGACTTTTGTCTTAAGCTTCCTATACTTAATATTTAGTTACCACCTGCCATGAAAGGATTAGAGGCAGAAATACTGCTTTTTGTACACTACCAGGAAAAAGTGGTTAATGAATTATCAGTTAATCATGCAGCTTTATTTATTTTTCCTGTAAATTAATGTTAAGTACCTTTGTTACAGAGCAGGCCACCCCAGTTGGTTTCACAATTACACTGCCATGGTTCATTACAGCTCCCATGAGCACAGCCTGGGTAGCGGACACACTCATCACAGTATTGTCCTTGCCAACCATAATGACACCTAAGATGTAAGTTCACACGTTAAAAGTTAGCAACATGATGCTTGATCAGCATTACAGGTATTTTGAATGCTACACTTACCATTCTCAAGAACAAAGACAGCTGCTCAGTGTGCAACAGATAACAGTTATATTTCTGCCTTTTAGAAGGCACACACTAGTCTTGCTGAACATCTTTCATGGACTCACCTTGCTCAACCCCATTACACACAATGGCAACGAGCTAAGCACTGTGTTACGAGAGTCGTATGAAGGGATACCTGATTTCACATAAGGAATCCCATCATCACAATCATCTCACACCAGGATAAAGTTGATTGATGCACAAAGTGTTAACGAAACTTTTCGAAAAGGAGAATGCTTTCAGGAGATGAGCTACTTTGTGTTCAGTTTTCTCAAGAGTTATCTAAAGAATTTTTATTTCTATTATATCTTTAACAACATTCACAAAAATGGTATCTTTGGTAAAAGGAGAACAGAAGCAAAAGCCATTAGTAATCCATTTAAGTAGTTTATATTTTACCACAAGATTTCTTCAGAGATGACTGTCTTTAGATTACATCACCTGTAATGTACCCAAAGTTATGCTAACAAGATAATATTTATGCTACAGGACAAGTATTAAAGGTATTAGCCTCTGCTTTTTGTTTTTGTTTTGTTTTTAAAGTGCATTTAACATACATTCTAATCAAACAGAATTAGTAAGCTCTGATAAGCTGAAAACATTTGTCCGCTCTTAAGTTTTTCTTACAGACCATTTAAGATGCATAAAATCATCTGACACCCTGACCTGAATGGGGTCTAGGCACAGGCAGGCCAGAGGAGACCTGAGCTCCAACACGTGGGGGGGGGGGGGGGGGACAAGGGATAAAAATGCACAGAAGGGTACATCTGTTTTTAAATCCATTACCTGTCTATAAGTAGAATGTTTTGAATACCATTGAAGAAATCATAACTCTTCTGGGTGTCAGAAAAGACGAGGAAAAAAAACTGGCTCCTTGGGAATCAATTCATTTCCACCATTTAAGTGAGCATTATCGATCCCCAGAGGAATAGACCAGGTTATGTTGGCATATATTTCTATGTACACAGGCAGAAAGAATTCTGATGCAGATCTTCACAAGGCAGCTTTTCTTACACAAAGCTCCAGAACTACTTTGAATTCTCAGCCTCAGCATCCTCTCTCAGTTCAAAGCCTCAGAGCTGCAGGATCTGTATATGTCAGCCTCAGCTGTTTGAGCAGTCCAAAGGCCTTCAACAACCTTTTTTTTTTTAATTCATGTGAGGTTGTCAGAAGAACATGCCCAGTGAACATGCATACTTCAGAAGCAGTTTGCTTTTGCTGTATTAGCAGCAAGAGAAAACAAATACCGTTCCTGCTAAATTTGATCTTTTCCTTCCTTCTCAGGGACAGAAAAAACTTTTCAGAAGCTGATAATAAACAATAAAAAAAAAAAACACTAACTCACTTTACTGGCCCTGGCCCAAGCCAGCATCCATGCCAAACCTGGCACTGCTGCCAGTGATTCACCATGACTATGGCAGCCCGAGCCAGCTCCCCACCCACATACAACAAGCATTTTCAAGGGCTGAAAGTCTGCATCACAACACAGACACACAGTAAATCTGTTTTCCATACCTAAATAGAGACCAATTTTCTTTAACACTGCACTGATAATTAAGCGCGAAAAGAAAAATACTGCTGCCTTCCTGGAACTTGAAAGCATTTTAAGCACCTACCTGAATTTGTAGGTATGCTCAACTCTGCATTAAGATGAGTTTAACAGAAAAGGGTTGTTGCTTTTTCATTGTACTCAACACAAACTTTACTGTTAAACATACCGCCAAGCTGAAGGGAAATCATTTCTACAGGCTAAGGGCAGCCCAATCAAAGGAACACAGTGTTTACAAGTCAAAAGGTTACTATGTGGTAAGCTGATCAGCCTGCAGTTTACAAGGAAGAGTAAATTAGGATTTCCTCTTAAACAGGAAGTCTGGTCGCATCCTACATTAGCAGGTGCTAGGACAGCTTTAATCCCACTTCCTTCTAAAATGATAATGTTTAATAGATCCCAGCTCACTAAGAGCAAGATATGATTGATGAAGTGAAAACAAGTTAGAAATGGGCACACTGCAAATTGAAGATAAAAAAATCAAGTCAAATTAAGGGGAAAAAAGCTCAAAAGATAGAGGAACAACATCTATAAGAACAGAATTCCTTTTCAAATAATGACCACTTTCTGAAGCAAAGGAAAACTGTCACTGCTGCTAGTGGTGGGCTGAAATTTCTTCCTTCCCATCTCCCTACTGAGGATAGCTAGGAAGTTTCTGCAAACTTAAGTTTTTCACATCTGAATAAATAAGAAAGCCAAATTTAGAGAATTAATAAAGACTCCCATTGTTCAATGGACAAAGGAAATTCTTACTGGAATCAAGATTCTACTTCCTTTGTCCTTCCCCTCTGCTGACTTCATATCAGCTCTAACTCCTCTTTACAACCAACCACAAAACAAAAATCAGAGATGGCTTAATCTCAGTCTTCGCTGGGTTATTAACAGTACAAAAGAAGATACCATAAATAGATCGTTACAGTTTAGTAACTTCCTGATGGAAGGCTGAAGCTCAGGCATCTGCTCCCAGACCAAAGCCTCCCTGCAGGTCAGGATTAAAACAAAGAGTGCAGAAGGAATAGAAGAACAATTGCTGGTCATTTTGGAACTGAATTTGTAGAGAAGATCCTGATAACTTTACACACGTTTCACAGCTTTCATTTTTCTTAGATGAGAGTCTGGGGGCAATAGGTAATGAGAATTTAAGTACAAGGCCAGGGCAGAGGAGGTGGCAGGAGTTAACATTAGCAAAACTTTGAGATAACTTCTCAGTTTTGTGACTAAAGAAACTGCAACCATGCAAGAAAAGAAATGGTTCTCAAAGACAGGCAGATAAAACCGCAGTAATTCAACTCAGTGTATACTCAGAAGTAAGTGAGGCTTCAAGCAGCTAAATTCCAGTATAAAGATCTTCTACAGTGTATTCAAAGCCACAAATTCACTGAGAAACTCCACATAAGCACCCACCATCATGCAGAATTTGATGATACCCAGAGAAGGGGAAAGAAATAGCTTTTTTCAATAGTTCCAGCTCTGTGAAGTACAAATTATTCTTAGAGAACTATGCTTTTCCTATATTCCTCTGGAATAGTTCTAAATAAGAAAAAAGTTGACAGCAGTTCTTGTTTTCCCTGAGCATGTTTGCAGTAACCATACAATTAAGTCTAGATTAAAATGGAGATTCTTGAATCAGACAGCACAAGGAGTTCAAAAGATCCCATATTGTCGCAAGTAAACCACCGTGAGCTTTATCTGACGTACTCTGGGTGGACTGCAGGACTAGATGACTATGGAGATCTTTCCATTCTCCACGATTTTACGACAATATTCCACATGCAGCAAAAGTCATGATGTGGAAAGGTGAGGAGATGTACTCAGACCCTAACAGTCTGAAAAACATAGTCCCTCAGTAGCTGGGATTGATTGAAAAGGAAGAAGTCTGTCATGCACCAAGAAGCCACAGTGCTCTCTATGGCCCACTTTATTCATTCAGCTGTTTTATGCCACCTTCTCACGCGGTTTATTCTCCTGCTTCAAACGCTTCTAGTTATTTGCAGATCTTAAACTGTCAGTGCAAAATTCATTGAGAAACGACATATTGCAAGCTTAGAGCTGACTTAAGTATTCTCTCCTGTTTTGCACCTTTCTACTGAAGTTTGTGCAACTAATGTGTACCAACAACTAAACACCAAACACCAACAGCACAAAGAAAATTAAAACTATGTATGAAGTTCATGTCAAAGCATGGAGCCCAAAAATAAAGAAACAAGGAGGACATTCCCCAGAGCAATACATGCTTCTAATTATCATCTTCCTGCTATCTTGTACATTCTATGAATGTAGGAGGAAAGATCAGTGTGATCAGAGATATACACATGATTATTTTTTTTTTGTAGCAGGATTTTTGGAGGGAGCTTCTCCCACTCAGATTTCAATTAGAAAGTGTGGCCAAAATACTGAACACAGGAAAACAAAGCAAAGCAGTGACATTAAGAACAGAAGCAAAATGCATCATTTGGAGGTTAGGGGAAAAACAACCTTCTTAAATAGAAAACCACTGAGTTTTCTGATGACGTGAACAGGATGGTGTTACATAGACCAGAACAATGGCTTTATATTAGCTATTTACTTAAAATAACTATAAGAAAGCCTGCTTAATCCTTCACAAGATTGTTGAATAGCAGAGAGCAAGATGGTCTTAATTGATCCTACAATTCTGGGCATTCAATTCAGAATTACAGGCAGTATGGTATCCACTGAGAACTGGCGAAGTCACAGAGATGCATTCTCTGCCTTCCTGCCTTTGTAACAGGCATGACAGTCAGCTTTGTCAACAAGATGCTCATTAGTGCACTCAAACCCTTCAATTACTCCTCTACTTCTCTCAATGCTACAGTTCTTACTAGACCAAATGACACAAAGCTTTCCTACAAACCCATTTCTCCTACAATAAAGTTACTGAAAGTTAACGTTCATGCTCCAGTGCCTTATTGGTTTTTGTGAATATGATAGAGGGGATGGTTCAACATGGTTTACCCAGAACATAAGGGTTGCTTGCAGTAAGTGGTTCTTGGGGTGCAACTACACATCAGGAACATGCTTTCTCAGCGAACTGTGTGTGTGTGGGGGGGGGGGGGGTAACACCTGCATTTCCCAGGACTTGGCCTATGCTCCACCATAGCTCCACACAGATGCAGTCAAATATAAGCTGAGCAGTATTAAGAGGTTAACTGTCTTCTGAATAAGAAAAACCATAAAAATTTCTCACATCATGGTGTCCTGAAGTTTGCTATTTTTCTTTTTTTTTTTTTGGAAAAAAATGCAAGAAAATAGCAAACTTAACACCACTATTAGTTCCTTTCAAGACGAAGCATCTGTATTTGCTCAGCTGATGAGATTCAGCTTCAGCTAGCAACCTGTAAGTTATGAGTAGTTTCCAGTCATTCAGCTACAGCAAAAACTTGGTTTTGGTAAAACATTTAATCCAAGAACAGCCCTAAATTACTCTGGAAAATATCAAAGCACAGGGATAAATTCAGAGTCACTGCTGAAGTTATCTGCATGTTCATGCAAGTTGAAGATGGAAACTCCTTTCCATCTCTATTTATAAATACCATTGCACACATTGCCAATGAAGTAGCAACTGGCACCAGTAGATTTCCACGCATCTCACACCCATGTTTTCCTCACATTTTCATTTTCCTTTTGAATTAAAAAAGGACATTGTTTTCACCTGCTAAATGACAGCGGCAACCGTCCAAAGACCGGGAAGAAGGAATCTAGATTATAATTCAATAGCACCAAACAGATTTTTTTTTTTTTTTTTTTAAGTAACAGCTTCCTTTGTACTGCTGAAGATAAAGGTCACATCTCCAAGCCTTATTTTTAGTTCAGCACCATTTTTCTATAGAAAGGATTATCCATTTGGATTAGAAGGTCCACCTCTAACATAGCCTGGTAACCATTATGGAATACAAACTAGAGATATCTGCATGACTGAGCTCAAGCAAACAAGTCGCTTTCAGAGAGCTGAGAGCCTTTTGCAATAGTAGAAATAGTGGCCATACACTATAAGAATAGACTAATTTCCTTCAACCTGCTGATCAACTATCACTTGAGTAGACAGGTATGAAGAATTAAGACAAACAGCATTCAACCCATCTGGATCACTAAGCCCCCTATTCCTTCCTCTTGTACACTTCTTAGATGACTGAATGCATCCAAAGTAGTGAGATTTCTGGTCAGAGTCCTTCAGTAGCCTCAGTGCTACTTTGGCAAGGTTTGTTAAGGGGGGCAGAACGCAAGGGGCACCTAGATACATCTTTATGTCCTTGACACGATGCGCAGGAAGGCTTTGCTCATGACACAAATTACTGACAGACACCTTTAAAAAAAGCTATCCTAAGAACCCGTACCTCATCTTCAGTGGCTCTGTATTCCCTCCTCAAAGTATTCCTCCCACTCTCCAATTTCTGTCCCTCCCAATACAGCAAGAGTTGCAGACAAATGAAAGCTCACAATGAAAATAACTCCTTTCCTCCCAGAGTTTCACATTTGCCTTAAGCTAATTGCATTCATCATTATTCAAAGACTCTTTCATTCCAAAAGCAAACATTCACAGGCTCCTAGGGCACTCTTTAGATAGATAAAGAACTCAAGAAACCTTTAGATGAAGCAGAATTCAGTAAAATAGGTTCCTAAGGTTCTTGAAAGGCTCAGGAAAAGGAGTATCTCTTGCTCAGTAAAGATCAACAGTAACAAGAATACACGCAAAACAACATCACCAGGAAAATTTCTAACAATAAGATCCTAAAAGCCATTAAAAATACTTTTTCACAACGGAAATCAGGGATCAGATAAACATCTGCCTCAGTCTTAGAGAAATTTTTAGTTCTTCAGAAGTGAAACTTCATATGCACAGCACCACACTGTACTTTGCATACTGAATTAGTGCAGAATTCAGTCAGATTTGAGAACTACAACACAATCTTCTGCAAGTCAGGAGCATCTGAAAAAGTTAAGGCAGCATGAAACTAAGATGCAATTATTTCAGATTTTCTTTGTGCCATACTCTATCGTCAGAAACCTCCAGCTCTCCAGCAGAACGGGACTGGTTCACATATCTGCTTCCAGAGCTCGCTCACAGCACTCCAAAGCCAGCAAAGCTAGGCTACCTGCATTGTTCTTCTGCTGCCTCTGTGATGGCCATACTATTTACCAGTAGGAGCTACTGGTAGAAGATGAAGCAGAATTGCCTTAAACTGTCAGAGCTTGACTCAAATAGTATTTGCCAGCTCCCAGGTATTCAGACAGCCACTTGTTTCACCCATCCCAAGCAAAAATATTCTATATATCTTAAAACCAATCACAAATATAGGAAAAAACTTAAATGATCGCGTTTGCAAGTAGACCGGTTTCATTTCCTCAACAGTCAGCATAAAGCAGGACCTGTTTCCCCCAACACACCACACAATGCATGAACTGGAGTAAGAACAATCCACTCTCAAAGCCTGCTTAATCACAAAGTAACAAAAACATTTCAGTTATTTCATATCGAGGGGCGAAGAATATTCACATGGGGTAGAAGACTTAGGTTGAGGTTGCTACTGTCATCATTACTATCAAAAAAGCTTCTCTGAGGAAGAGTTTTATGTTTTCATGATATATACCCATTCAGCATTCTGGTACAGTGAATATTTCCTATTCATACCAGTCACTCTTAAGTTTCCCTTTTTATTTAAGGAGGGAAAACAGTACATAGAGATGAAAGCTCCTCCGGACTTCTTTAAAAAGAAGAGGATATTTCTTACTTGATAAACGCATAGTGTATGGTTACATGAGGCAAAAAAATATCCCATCCTATACACAAGAACACCACAGGATTGCAAAAGTCTGCTTACTATCTAATGACATCCACGCATTTGTACAGATCTTCCTTTTTAATGTAAGCCCTTGCAAAGTAGTAACATACACAAGAATCACTAGAAATATTAGTACTCAAAATATTCAAGCATGCAGACTTACTTGCATTCCCCAGGTACACTGCAACCCCCATGGAGCAAATTACATCCTTGTTTACATACAGCTGCAAATAAAAAAAGGGATTAGGCTTCAGTTAGTTTGAGCTGTCAGACGTCCCCAGTACAGCAGCAATCTCAACTGTTCAGCTATGGGTTTTGTGTTGCAACCTGTTTGTTGCTCATGCAAAGCTGGCCATCTCTGGACATGTTCTAATACTCCTTGCTTCTAGTGAGAGAATCCACGAGACAACACTATTGCTTGTGAAGAATAACTCAGGGTAACTCATCAAGACAGCTGATAGCAAACTAAACAGGCAGACAGTGCCAGTACTGGAATATTTATCAAAAGTGTATTTTTTTTTAAACCAATTAGACTGATGTTCTATCATAAGATACACAAGCCCTTGACTAAGCCCTGAAGGTGGTCTTCCCTCTCATTAATAGCTTTTTGCTGAAGAGGAAAAGGAACAAAACCAAAAGGCTTCAACAGAAAGGGAGTATGTCAAGTTATTTCAGCACTAATTACTCACTGAGAGAATAGAGGCAAAACACAAAGATCTGATAGCAGATTAGCAGTGCATTAAAAAAAGATGACTATACTTGAATTTCTGTTCACATTAAGAGCTATCAGAAAGCTTTCAGCTTTGCATACATTAAATTTTAAAGTTCTTAAATCCTGAAAGTGTTACAGGGGATTTTTAAAGGATTAGAAGCCTACAGTATTACTGCTAGATTATTGTTCAGTAAAATCTCACAATTATAGACAGTGCACCATCTTCCTTTCAAGGAACATTCCCTCTGAATAAGGCCAATGAGAGAAAACAGACTTCATTGCTTTGAATTCTGAATTTCTTGTGCATCCCCTACAACGCGCACAAGACTGTACCCTGCCCTAGGCTTCGCTCTAGAGGAAGAATTTTTTGTTGTTTGAAAACTACTTTTCAAACTTATTTCAAGATGAAATAACAGGCAAAAAAGTCGTTACACTTTGACAAAAACATTTATGCAAAGGATAAAGCTGTATCAGTTAAAATTAACAGGCTGCAGCACTGAGACTATAGAAATCCTACAGTTCAGTTCTGTTGTTCATATAGTTGAAAATGAAGTAAACATAGTACCTTGTTTACATTCTTCTCCCATCCAACCTTCCATGCAGGCTTTGTTTCCATTTTGATCACATGTGTAGTGACCAACAAAATCATCTCGAGGGCCACAAAATTTATTGCACAGAGCACTGTAGTAATTTTCATCACACTTCACCCTTATTTGTACTTCAAAATTGGCAACGGGACCATTGAACTGCAGTGTCTTCCATCGATCTTCTGGGTTGATCATGCCTGCATGTGCCACTCGTTCTATTAACAAGTCTTCACCTATTTCATAAAAAAAAGCAGTAAATTCAACAGATGTTATTCTGATAGCATATGAGCATGTAATCAAGTGTATTTAGCTAGTTAAGGGAAAGCCTAGTGAAGAAATTGTTAAGTGATAAAAATCTACTGTGAATTTTCCTTTGCCTTGCAAACTTCATTACAGGAAGGCCAATTTTAAAAAGTGTCCTAGAGGAAATATTAAAAAAAACCCTGGAACATAATCCTTAGGAAACAGCTTATTTTTCAAGGCAGCCAAACATACCACACCCACATGCTGACAACCAGCAGTTATCTTGATCTGAGGCTCTTTTTGCTTCCTTTTTTACTTATAACATCACAAAATATGCCTAATCTAGTAGCTGAGATACTCGTGTAACAGTTCCCTGGTATAAAATTAATTTTAAAAATAAAACAAGACAGTACACCCTTACAGTACACCCTTAATATGCTGCCGATTTACTAAGTAATGGTAAATGCTCTGGTAGGCTTCCATGATATACATCAGCCAGGTTATTTCCATTTCCTCTGTTTTCTATACAGAGGGCAAGGCATCTAGCAAGAATTCCATAGAATATTCTGTCCAGTTGATATTTAGCTCTTTGAGAAGATACAGACAGGAACAAAGGACCATCAAGAGATTGTTCTCTGCTCTGCATCCTGCTTATCCTTATCTTTTGTGGAACTACAGGTAATTATGACCACTGCTGCAATACACAGAAGCACCCTGCACTGCCCTCAGAAAAAGCAGCAGCACTGCCACTTCCAGCCTCAGTTCACTGAGATGAAACGTGCATGAAATGCTTAGCAGTCTCACAGGACAGAAGGATTCTGTAGTACAAGATTATGGAACTGTTAATTCTAATTTTTTTTAGAAAGAATATTTTGATGGATAAAAAATGCCAAATAGGTGATTTTGATACAGAGGCTTCAATTCTAGGAGCTGAGGGGCAGTTAGAATGAGCACAATGCAAGCACAGTGAGGGTAAGCACAGGCAGTGAGTGACCTTAGTGATAAGTTTTGAATAAGAACTCTCAGGCCTCTATCCCAACCCGATTACATCCACTGCAAGTTTTTCTAGGTAACCCTGCAGGCTGCAGCTGGTACTCCAAGCACTAGTTAGGGCAAGGGAAGGGTACAGAAAGTCCACTTGTGTACATTAATTTCATACCCACTTACAAAACAGCTGTAATATTGCTAGCTCAGAACTTGTTTTCTTTTTTTAAAAAATATTCTTTATAATGCATATAAAAAGAAATGGAGAACCAAGAGCCTGCACACGGGAAGAGACTGCATTGTTACTGAGAAAGTCAAAGCATAGTAATTCAAAACAGGCCAAGCCAATAGCAAGCAATATTGAAACCCATCGCTTTCAGCAAGTGCACTCTACATACATAATACTCATCAGTCTAACAGGTTTAGGAAATAAACCAAGTCCCAAGGAAGTTGCTGACATCACAGAAGTAGCCTACACATCTGTTACCAAAGCTGCACTTCCCCCCAGCATAAGAGAATTCAAGTGACAACTTTCCAGTTGCTAAAGGAAAGCTACAGCAGTAATGGGCACTGCACGCTCTGTTCCTTGACGTTTTTTTCAAGCTTGCTTCTCCAATACAAATCTTTCCTCTCAGAAAGTATATTGAAACAAAAAGTAAAAGCTGTGTTTGACTAAGCATTGAATGGTTCTCCAATTAAGTCAAAGCTACCTACAGGCTACAATTCATGCTTGTTCAGACTAGTCTGTATAAAGCATTTCATGCCTATACAGACACACACTAAAATCAGTTGCAGTTCAACTCTCTAATTCCTACAAGTGAAGTCCTCTGCCATCCAGCAGCATATATCAGCAGACAAGAAATCCACAAGCTAGAGGAAGCTGCCTGCCTTCTTTCTGTGCCTGAATCATCCCACTAGCCACTTCTAAAAGCCTGATGATTAGATTCTAGATTCAACATCCTCCCATAATCTCATTCTCTAATGACTATTGATCTGAAGACCTTGACAAAAAATGCAAAGTCACTTGATGGCCAAGGAACAGGAACAAGTATGTACTACAGACCTATTCTCCAGTCAGCAGCAACACAGGCTCATTAAAATGGCTGCACAGCCCCTGTGCTCCAAAATCACCCTGAACCACAAAGGCACACAGAAAATCAGCTCCAAGCCATCTGGTTTCTAATGTTAGAGTCATAATTACCACAGTAAGCATGAGAATAAAAGATTCTGCTTTCTTCCAGATTTAATACTCATCCCAAATGAGTGCATTTCCCAAAGCTATCATGTAACCATTGGGAAACACGTCTGTCAAAGTTTCTCCCTCCTCCTCAACAATGCTTAAGTGATTCTGAAAATATTTTATCACAGTTGTGAAATGTAAGGAGACAGGTATGAGACAGGTTTGCTCCCTGCATTTGGTTTACCATACAATTCAGCTTAAGCTACCCACCCCCCAACACACACAGCATGTTTAGCCCTTGGTAAAGGCAACAGGCCATATAACTGAATTTGATTACTGGTTAAAGGGCAGCACACAGTACTCTTGATCATATAACCTCTTATCTGATCATATAACCCTCTTGATCATACACCTCAGATGAAATAGGTTTCTTTTCTTTGACTGAAAATGTTTTCTAGAAGTATCTCTAAAAAAGCAGACAGCAACACCAAAACTTACATAGAAGGCAATGACAACTCAAAATTCCCTCTAATTACCACTCCCAAAGCACTCAGTTTAAGAGGAATCCTTATCTTTGGCTATATTTAAGAGGCTCACTCTAACACAATCACTGTTAGCAGCAGCCATACACTCACAGGCCACTTCCAAGGCGACACAAATGCTGCTGGAAGCTGTTTGCAAAGAGACAAACAGCTACCACAAACTCCATGCCTAAGTGAACAGGCAGTGCCCACCTCAAGAGCCTTTTCAGCCTCTTTCAAGCAATCACTTTAAAGCTGCAAGGGCAGATCAGTGTTTTATAGACTAAGATGAAAGAGGAAGGCAATCACTACATCCCCACAGTAGACTCAATGTACTCAAATGGAAAGTTACTTCACAGTGAAGATGCCAGCCTGCTTCGTAATGGCAGCAGTGGGTGAGGCACTGCCAAGACCTCTGCTATATAACTACAAGTCTGCCAAGTCAAATGACTTACCTGGAAAGTAGCAAGCACCACTGTGACAGATGACAGAAAGCAGGCCCTTCACATTGACTCTGTATCTAGGCCAGTTTCCTCTCCCCCCTCCTCCACACTCCCAAAGCAAACAAGCAGTAACACTACACTGCCACAAGCTCCCTCCAGCCCATGGCTCCGTGCAGTTCTGCCAATGCTGCTGCACAGAGGAGGAAAGCACAGGAGCAAATCCATATTTAAGCCCCTTTTAATGGTTTGCACTTTATGATAAATACCGGGGAATAAATTTACTCTGACAGACTTCTTCCTTGAGATGGGTATTTCATAGATCTGCTATAAGCAGTCTCAGCTTGCTTTTTGTGAGCACAAAAGAAGAATGATGCAAGCACATACAGGGAGGGAAGCATAACTGTTCTGAAACCTTCAAAGTTGTCTCCAGAATACGTTTCTTTGTTAAATACCTACTGAAAAGTCCAAGTGCAAGCACTTTAACTGTCAGCCTTATGCTAACCCCCCTCATGGGAAAATACAACCTGACTTCAGAACCATTCATCAGTCCATAAAGAGACTGATAAAGCAAACATTTTAAGCCTCCTTAAGAAGAGGCAATATGAGCCACAGATCAGCTCAGCATTCAGTATACAATAGGGAGTTCAGCCTTCCAAAGATCGTCCCTTCATGGCTCTAGGATGCAGAAAGACACTGTCTCTTCTCTGGTAAAGATGCTACGGTGCTTTTCTACTCCCTTACAAGTGCATTCTGATTCATCTGTCCAACTGAAGTATCCCAGTAGGTTTTCCCTTGTAAATCTGACCAGGTTGCTTCTTAGAGAGAGAAAATCTCACAGAATTGGTGAACAGACTAGTGAAACACTTAGCCTCACAACATGTACTTAGCTAGACCTCTGTCAAATTACAGGCCTACAAAAATTTTCATGAGCCTCACTAAGCTCCAGATGCAGCACATGTTAATAGCACCTGTCTGGCAACCTACATAAAAGGCTACTTCACCTTTCATTAGCAGTTTCTCAGAGACCTAAACTGTAATTTGAGATTGACTTATTATTCACAGAAGCCTTTTTTTGAAGGAGAACTTCCACTGAAACTGCGAAGACATCACACATTGTTATTCTGAAGCTGAGGAAAAAAATTAACATCAGTGGGAGGATACAAGTTAAAAAATAAAATCAACTCTGAAGTACATATGCACCTCCTTTTCTGCAGAATAGCATTTTCATGTTCACCTCCCTCCATACCATCTGAGCCCATTAACAATCTAGAACTTGGGAATGGATATTTCCATATGCACTGTACCAGCTGCCTTAGACAAATTATTCCCAGGCTGGAAGCTTCTGAAGCTAGTGAACTTCATGCAGTACTTTTTGAAAAAGCACTCAAATGAATGTCTCTGAACTGCTGCTATGTAGGATATCTACACTTATTCAACATTTTGGTTTACTCTGCTCGGCACATAAGATCTCATTCTAAATACCAATCCCAGCTTTGGAAACTGCCACTGAAGTAAGCTATGGATCAATAAAGGGTTGCAGCAACATGAATTACCAGAGATCTAAAGAAAACATTTATTAGGAAAGATTGAAGCTAGAGAACAAGACAAGTTGGTTAATTGTAGCAGAGGGAGGATTGAGGAAGAAACTCATCATCACTTTACTCACCAGACACAGTACATTAGGAAAATCTGTTAGTTTGAGAAGTCTGTCAGGGAAATTCAAGTGGGATTGATCCCAGTCTTCAAGGAAAGGGACCTTGAAATGCTAACACAGCCTTAAAAGTGGACAAAGCTAGAATGTTACGCCTGATACATCTTGATAGGGATGGTCAGTGAAGCAGTCGAGAACAGAATATAGAGAAGACACATCTTTGCTATCTCCATGTCCAAACACTTTGCTTTTTCTGTGATAGCCCCAGTCAAGATTAGATAGTCATTAACAACAGAAAATCTGAAGCTCACTTGCAACCACACATTATTTTGAGACGTTTAAGCCATTACCAATGAGCAGGTTCAATCTGGAATCCTACTTTAGCAATATTACAGCAACCAACACCTTCAAATTATTTTCAAGCATTTAGGCAGTAATCCTGTTTTTTCTTTAAAAGAATACCCTGCTCTGACACTGAGGATTAGTGTTTACAGACCAGAAAGAAGGCAACTTTCAGCAGTAGAGAAGAAACACATCACAATTTACATAACTTTCAAAAACATCCAGAATATTTTCCTCATGGGAAACAAGAATGCCTACCTTTATCTGATCACCAGTTACAACAGAAGGCAGTGATGGATGAACTGAAGAGGTTCTACAGCACAGATTGCCTCCCTTAAGGAAAGAAGGGCTTACCAGAACTTTTAGACTGCTTTTGAAATTGAAAATAATGTATTATATTCCCCATTTACTAGGGTCCATTCCTCTTCTTTTCAGCAGTAACTTTTCAAAGATGCTACTATATGCTTCTCTGCTGTGATTTGCATATACCCTTTACTTAGACTGCATGCTTGCATTCAGATTGATTTGGAATGAAGTCTGATGGCAACAACCAACCATTCTCCCCTAATCTGTCTACAAAGAACACAAAATAAGTGAAAGCTGAAAGTTTATATAAATACTCACCAGATTTTGTGTCATTATCCCAATCCCATGCTTCTAGTACTAGTGTGAACGATCTCTGAAAAGAAATAAGATACCAATTAGATAACAAAAAACACAATTATATGCCACAAACACTGATTTGGAATAAGCAGATATTACTGTAAGAGAGCCAACTGAAAGTAGTTTGAAATTTCACTACTCCAATGTCATGTGAAAGTCCTTGAAGGCATCTTCCCAAAAAGTTGAAATATAAAGCATTAAAAATTGTGGGGCAAAGCAAGCTAGCAGCAAAACAAAAACATCTTCCCCCACACACCAACAGACAAGTTATTATTTTTCTCCTCCCACTGCGTTTAATTCTTAATTCCCAGCTTTGTTTAGCCACAGAAATTTTTTTAGAAGAATCCCTAAAGGGTTTGAACAAAGTGAAGGGTTCTGAACTTTGGGAAATAGCTAGGAAATTTAAGACTAACAACTCAGAACCAAAAGCAAAGAAATAAAATGAAATAAAGACAGTAGTAGACTTTTCAAGAAAAAGATGGGAAGTATCACTTCAGACAGTTTTAAACCTAAGCAGCTTTATCTCACTAAAGCAAGGCTTCAGTAATTCTTCCTCGGTTTTATGACCAACTATGCAGCATACATGTTGACATTTAGATACTAAGATTATTTAGGAAAAAAATTACCTTACACACAGATGCAATGTTTATGTGTTTTTTGTTTAACAAGAGCAGCTGTGAGGCACTTCAGCTCAGAGTTTCCAACTCATCCAAGTTAAAATCAAGTTTCTCACATACATTCAAAACCAGTAACAGTTACTGCTCCACTGTCCTAAAACCCTCATATAAACCTCTTGGTGATTGGAGACCAGAGGTAAGCCACACAAAAAAACACCCTGAAACTCATTAAATCCAGCAGAACCAAGTGGTTGTGTGTGGAGAACTTAAGGACTAAAAGCAATTTATGAACTCATATGGACCTGGGAACAGGCAGCTGAGAAATAAAGAACATGTTAAGAGCATAAGGTAAGAATTCAGTAGTTTTTCATGTGTTTAGGATTTGTGCTGTATATCAGTAGGGCGCTCTGCTAGAGGCCCTCTGCAACCACAACGGTGATCCTCTTTGCAGTGTCCTGAAACGAGCACCTATTCTTTTATCACTTTAACATATAAGTCACAGACGATGCCCTTTAGAAAACGTTTCTTCTGGACTTTTAGCTTCAGGCGTTAGGGAAGGAATCACTGGAATGCAGAACGCTGTAGCGGCGAATAGTCACAGCGCACTGAAGGAAGCTCAGCAGCAACTACACTGGACAGAGACACACTGGAGCTACAGCCACCTTTGGAAGAAAGCAGCTCAAAGAGCAGCTGATCAGAAGAGACAATTTCACTTTTTTTTAAAGAAATGGTACTGTAGCACTTCAGTAGCTGCCTCCTTTCACCCCCCACATTATACCCCCAACACAGCATTTAGGGAGGCAGGATAGGATCCTACTGTAGTCTGAAAATACTACTAATTACCTTCTTCAAAATTGCTGCCTGAGAAATAAACGTAAAGTGAATAGTATCAGAAAGTAAGAACTACATAGTATTACCCTAATGCTGTCCTCTGGCAGTTTTAAGTCTGCTTAATTTGGGTATGAAATCCAAAATGTATTCTAAGTACAATCCTGCAGAGACTTATGCATGACTCAAAGTCCTATATCCACCTCTCCTGCATTTAACAACTGATTTCATAACACACCCCTCAACCTTCCTATGCTCCACTGATTTTTATTAGAAGTACGAAAGTGCTCAAGTGCTTCCAGATGTCCACTTATTCATCTTACGTAAGGGCTGGTCCTTCCTGCTGCAAATCAGCCACTGCATCCAACTGCCCACACAGCCTAAGGCAGTAAAAACCTATGCTGGACTTGATGCTTTGATCAACTATGCCTTCCCATCATTCCATCTGAAAGCAGACTTCTATCTTTAGGTAAAGTGGTAGAGTGTTTGTGGGAAATTGAGTGCCAACGTGCACAGGAAGGGGTGAATAAAGAGACAGTGCACAGGTTCTAAAATGCTCTGCAAGTCATTGGTCCCATGAACCTGAGCTCAAGCACTCCAGCTGGGGATGATCAGGACTCAGGTGGCCATCTATACAAGGCCTAAAAGGAATATATACAATCAAGACACAGCAATATATCCTTTCATAAACTGGCATCCTATATCTTTGATTTCCCTGTCTCCATCTAGGTCACTTACACTCTACTGATGAGAAAAGTTGAGCATACAGAGCCGCAACACTGAAGGAGGGCTTTTAGTCACACTTCAGAGTGTAGATGTTAGTCAAATCACAGCAAGGAGTATTTTCAGACTAACACACGTTTACCTGAAAAATCAGTTTCAGCCAAAACAGCTCAGCCACCCTCCAAACACCCCCAACAGACATAAGAACATATCCAGAAAGTCAGCTGATTACAGAGCTATTCTCCCTGCAGAGGAGACAGTAAGGTTACCAACCCACCCTATGATCTGTGGTAGGGCAACAGCTGTTGTGTTACAGTTATTGCTCCTCAAAACAAGAAACTGAACCCTGCTCCTCCAGCTCAAAAAACACTTCTCCCTCCCCCTCCCCCCATAATGCATTGAGTATCACACAAGACCTGGTTTAACTCTTTCAAACTTTCATTTTAAAACAACAGCTGAAAGTACAAAAAGAAGCACTGAATATGCTCATGATATGCTGCACTGAGAGCTTTCCAGTCACAGCTCAGCTATCAAAAACATTTACTAGGGGAAACCAATATCCACACACTCACCCATGTTGTAACCCTACTTGATAACCAGAGTTAAGAGCAATAGGCTTAGTAAAGCTACTAGATATAAATATTTAACAGCACTTTTAGCTTGAACAGACATTCATTTTGTAAGAGCTCCACCACTGGCTTACATCAGCAGTATCTGCACACTCCAACAGAAAGTCCAGCACAGGGTCAGTCAGCATGAGAGGCAAGCAACTCTTCTGTAGCACAAGGCACTGACACAAGCCTGTGCTTTTAAGCTGTGCTTATAGAGAGCCACTGAAGAACCTGCATTAATTTAGTAACTGCCTCACAGTTTAAGGTCTACCCGTATTTAGAACCTAAACTCCTGACATGATCCCCACTCTTTAGAATACCTTCAGGAAAAAAAGGCTGTCTTAAAAGTGAAGTTCTCCCCAGAATCTTCTGATCTAATTATAAAAGTACAAAGTTCCTACATAAATCCAGCAAAAAATTCCAGTTTTCTAGCAAGTACCCTAAGAACACTCCAAACACACAAGTACTTCATAATGGTACACACATTCATTTCTTGTACACTTGTACACTAATGCTTTGGACTGATTTGACCAGCACCTCACCAGTAGGACCAGAACATTCTAGTCTGCTCCTACACAAAGGAAGCTTTGTGAATTGGTATTTGTTGTCTGTTTCAGCTAGTACACTTCAGAAGATATTTTGCAAATGACCATGGCACAGCTTGGAAAGCGATGACGTGGGGTGAGCAGTACTGCACTGAGAGGTTCACCTCCCAGAAGGATTTCAACACAGTGCAGCTCTGTTGCTCTCTAAATCAGAACACAGTATGCTGGGGGCTACCAGAGAAGAACATCAGCACATTTCTGAAGAAGAGCATGGATTTGCAAAAGAGCTATTTCACAGGGGTGAAATAAGACAAGCTAAGCCCTTTGGAAAGATACAACTTCAGCCTGTTCTGCTATCCTGACAGCGCTGCTTTAGCTGTTTTCCTAGGGAAACAAGTTCAAAGCATTATTCCACTGCTTACACTAAACAAAACACTCCCCATACTATCCCAATGACCTCTTCTCCGGGGAGGGGAGGAAAACAAAACCTGTAATATTGGTTTTGCAAAAACTTTTCAAAAACTATTACTCTGGCATTTGCAAATCAACACTCAAAGATGTTCTCTGGATAGACACATGTCAGATTTCTAATCTAAACAAAGATGACCAATCTTCTGACAGTACTCTCAATCAGGAAGAGAATTTCTATTTTTAAACAAAATCTCCCCAAAAGCCACAAAATATTGAGCTGAAAAGTGATACAAAAACCATCTAACAATTAACACATTAACTGTATTACATATTTACTCTAACATTCTTGATTTCAACTAAGATTTCCAATCAGAGACATTTGCCTGTGAGTTTCCATAGACAGACAACAACCCAAGAGATCAATAACCTGCTACAGATCAGAAAATAAGTACTGCTCCTACACAAACCTGGAGCCCACATTACCTTCCTGTCCAGCAGACTGTTATACTGGAAGCACAGGCTCTCACCACCAATCAGTTCCATTTCCTTTCAAACTTCACTCACGAATTAGCAACTGAAGTATCTGAATACTTTGACGGTAAAAATAGGTCACAACAGCCTCATATTTAACTCCTGAGGTTAAAGAAGTTAAGCTAAGCCGTCACTAATAATTCTTCAGATCATGTTTCTAAATTCTTGACCAGCATGGCCAATTCCCAGATTTTCTTTATTTAAAAAGAAAAGACTTCCTACAGGAGCGAAGCAAACACAGTAAAAACAGAGGGGAAAAAAAAATTGGTAGCCTTTTTCCCCCCCTCCCCCCTTTAAATTACCCGCCCCCCCCCTCCTCTAAGCAGCCTGCCTGCCATGGAAAAAGCTGACTTAAAAGGCAAGCATATTCCATTTCCTTCCCCAGCAGCTCTGTAAGCCCTTACAACTTCCTCATAAATAAACCAGATTGCAAGGGCAGGGAGAAGGATTCAGAGGAGGTCCATCTTCAGCACAGTTTTAAGGGCAGACGTATAGAACAAGTGTGCAAGTTGCTCTTCTCAAAGCGGTTGTGACAAAGACATGACAGACACCTCTGCAGAAGGAGCAAGCATTCCCCACTCCCCAGGCCATTTTCCAGATGAGGGATACAGGGGAAAGACAAAATGAAGCTCATTTTTGAAGCTTCACAGAAATTTCAGCCATACTTGCATGCAAGAACTTGTCTGCCGAAAGCAAAGATCATTCCAACACAAAATTGTAAAAGGACCTCTCCTATAAACCCTCATTTTTCATTTGAGAAGTACCATGGTGAGGCCTAAACAAAAAGCCTTCCCTTAGGAAACCAGGACCAAACAATCACGTTCTGTCAGGAGCGTTGCGGAAGGCTGGTTTGGAGTACTGCAAACACCGGCAGCAGAGAACAGAAAGATATTGAGCAACTCTAAGTCATCCATTTGAGAGCAATTACTGCAGTTATATTCCTCTTGGCCAAGTCACAAAAGCGGGGCAATGTTTACAAGCTTTGGAGCCTTGCTGCTCTTAGAGGGGAGCTGTTTACAGATGAGCCCCACCTGACCCTCTTTTAGGAAGCCTACAAAACCTGGGAGGTGAGGAAGGGAGAAAAGGGAAGGTACTTTTGACACCACTACTAGCCATCACACTCAAATCTCCACCTACATGAGCTTGAACACCTCATCCCTCCCCCAAACAAAGCAAGCTCAAAAATAGAGGGGTGTGTATGTGTGCACATATGGGGGTGGCAAGGGAAGAAATCAAGATGTTTAGACTATTAAGAGTCATTTCACTAAAAGAGGAGCACAAATAAAAACAACAGGTGAATAAGTCAGAATCAGAGATAATACTTAACACCCAGGTAGGACTCACATTCAGCTAACAAAAGTAACCCAGCAACTGGATAAAGGAACCCTACCAACAACTGGCTGCAGGTATCTAAACGAAAACAGTTTCAAGAAGGAACTCAAAGGGGTATTACAGCATCTGACAGCACACACATTTTTGTGAAAAAGGAGCATAGTGGGCTTCTCATCGAGGTAATCAAACTATTAGATGCAGCGATGTGTTACTCAATAGTACAGCTGGAGGAAGATCTTTAAGACCTGAAGACACTTGCATATCCTACTGATACACTGCATGCAACCTGAAAGGCCTTCAGATTTCACAGGAAAACTTTCAGCTGCAGAGTTCTGAAGTTATCTGAAATTGTGTATTAGCCTTACCTAAGACCTGTAGAAACAGGGCCCGTTTCCAGGTAGCTCACAAGAGGAGAAAGATCTCTAAAGGAAGACATTAGCAGTCACTTCACACCACTTGCAAAGCAGACAAAGCTCTCACCTAAATAGAAGATAAGCCACCAGAATAACCTACAAGCCTGCAGTTTAGCTCCCGAAACAAACCTAACCTAATTTAACATTATAACAAGTGGCGACTCAGAAGTACTATTCGTTCCTAAAAACCTCAGCAGCGGCCCTGAACTTTGACAGCAGCCTCTGCCAGACAGCAGCTGCAGACCAAGCAGTCTCTTCGTCCAGCAAGCAGGGAGCACATACCTCGCCAGGTCTTCCAGCACCAAAAGCAAGTAATTAGCTTCTCATTTAGAAAAGCTGCAGGAAATCTGCCCAGGCAGTAGCCTTGCCAAGGCTTATCTGAAGAAAAGCTGCTAGCTACTATTCCACTCACAGGAAACTGTAAAGGTTCTACAAGAGCCCATCCCTATTTTAACAGTTCCTTTCAGCACTGTGTGCAGAGCATTACTGCTAGTCTTGCTGAATATAAGCAACTCCTGCTTTTTATAGCAATCTGCTACTCATCCCCACCCCAGACCATCTTCCCTTCTCCAAATCCAGCATACACACATCTCTGCTGTATTCAAGGAGATTAAGTTCCACCCCTGAAGCCTAAACTGTACAAACTACCTAGGATTACTTTCCAAACCTCTTGCTTAGAGCTCCAGAATTAAGGAGAAAAAAAAAAAGAAAAAGCAGAGAATACTTTGTTACCTTGAGTGCAAAGGGTCCTGCAATACCATTTTATTGCAGAGATTAAAAAAAAAAAGCAGTGTTTAATATTAACCCAACATACCAGTTATTCCACTGATCAGTTTTGGTGAAACACTTCTATTTCATGGCAAGAGCCTTCAGTCTGCGTTACCTCTAGACATCGTGTGTACACATCTCAATAAAACAAGTAGTTCATAAAACTAAGAATATCAGTAGTGACATGGCAGAAACAGCATCTCAAATCTTGTCATTTACGCTTTCAACATTGCTGAATGCGAACCAATTCTCAGAGCATATCATAAAATCCTCAGTTAATGACACCTGTGACTGTTCTTCCTTCTGTGAAGATTTTGATAAGCAAGGCTTCACAAAATACATCTTTAAGTCGATTCCATGACCAGCTCTACTCATTCAATTAGAGCCACTTCATTCTATCCAAGCAAGCTGCGTTCAGAAGCTCAGCACAAGTTTTGTGTACAGCAAGAGATCAGGTCCCCAACTCGCATCCATGTCTTGACTACTTAAGACTCAGAGCAGCTGGGCACTTTGGCTCTAGCCAAAGAAAGAGGGGGAACAAAACCACAGACTGTGGCTTGTCACTGAGCAATTCTGTAGCAGAAGGGGATGGGAAGCAGCATGGCTTCAGCGTGCCATGACCAAGTAGGGAATGACTTTTCTACAAAGAATGAAAACAACGGTCAAAATTCTTCAGGCTGGAAGGGAAAGAACTGAAGTACGTGGCTTTGTAGATTTCTATTACAAAAGGCCAGGGAGATGCTGAAGAAAAACAATTCCTGGCCTTGACAAGAACGCCAGGTCATTAAATTAAGCCAACAGGAGCCATGCTCAGGGACAAAAAACCCACAGAAAACAAACACAACAAGAAGGCACTTCATGCAAAGCTTGGCAGTCCACGAGCAGACTAACACAAGCATTTGACACCAATCACAACTAGATGAAGGTTCTTGTTTGGAAAAAAAAAAAACAAAAAAACCAAAAAAAACCAAGTTCTTACATATTCTTGCCTAGTCCTTATCCATAAGGATTTGTTTATGTTCCCTCAACTCCATCTTTAACCAGGCAGCTGATGAAGTATTCCACTTTTTCTGATAGCTAGCATTAAAACAAGAGACCACTACTAAGAAGCATTCACCATGTAGGCTCCTGCAGGCCTGCTCAAGTCATCAGTACCTATCTTGGGGTAAACCACATTGTGACCAAGCAATGTTTGAGGGATAACGAAAAAAACAATTTATAATTATACCTTGGAACTCCTCTTTGAAAGCTATAACATCTGAGAAAACCTAATTGAATTAAGATTGTCCTTTCTGCAGTACTGTCACCTGAAGTTAGCCAATTCCAAAAGCCACCAAATCATGCAGGTAACATCCATACCAAGCCTTATACTTGTTGCAGCACAAAACAAATGCTATTTGAAGAAAAAGACAAGCTGAGCTGGAGCTACTAATTGGGAGATGTTACTAACTAGAATAAAGATTTGGAGGTCTAGAGGCTTTTGAAACTTCTCCTGGGAAAATGGTAGCCCAGGTGGTCCTTAAGAGCAATTAACTCCAGGCTGGGTGGCACAAAGCAGAACATGGTGTCATCCAAGGACACGTAAGAGAAATGCACAAACGAAACAAGCACTTACTCTTCAGTACCTTAATGAAGTTTGACAAGTGTCAGGTAGAATATTAAGTTTACTGATCTCATAGCAATTTCCTCCCCACACAATTGTCAGCACTTTGTATTTAAATCCCTGTTTTAACTATGAAAAGCTCAGTACATTTCTTGGTGAAGGCTGAACTGAGAAACAACTTGTATTACTAGACAACTCATCATCAGGCTTCAACTACTCTATGTCATGGTCAAAAACAATCTCTCCTGGCTTCTGTGTAATACACGACTGGTGCCAGCACTGGCTACTTACTCCAAAAGAAACTGATTTGATACCATCTGCGTGCGTTGCTGAGCTAAGCATCACAGCTCTACACAAACAGGAGCAGCACAAGGTATCACTCCCCCCACTAAAAACTGGGCCTCTTGCGCTCTATGATTCTCAAGAACCAATCTAGAGAGGTAGCACTGCCCTCAGAACACTGTCTGCATTTGAGGGGAGTTAGGGGCACAATACAAAGGGTGATGTTAGCATGACTGGTAAGGTAGTTACAAAGGCAAAGCACCTGTGGCAGACTGGAAATATCAGCTAACTGGAGAAATGTTGAAACTTGACAGCTGGGAAAGAAAAGTCACAGACTGCTGAAATTTGCCTAATTTGAGGGAACCACCTCAAGCATTCCACTACTATCTATAATGTCTAATAATTGAAGGAATTTGCTGTTATTATTCCAGATTACAAACTACAGGACTATCAGTCTGCAAGTCTCATTACGAGCCTTCACTTCTAAAGCATTTTCCTCCATACTTTACGTGGTTACTCTGAGCAGCCCCAATAAAGCCAGCCACAAGACAAATCTTGATGGCCCTTCAGATCTGCCCCAGCAGCACCGAGTCAGCATTAAGCCCAGTTCAGTGCTCAAACAGCACAGCTTCACAATCTGAGCCTCAAGCAGAATCCTTGGCAACCTCAGGAAGCAAACAGTCCAAAAAGATCAGGGATGGGGAAGCACAAGTTATCACCAGCCTTTCGAAGTTACACCTACAGAGATGAGCCTGCTTGAAAATGTTTGCAAACTTTTACACTCCGTCCAGTAGGAAAACATACCTTAAAAGACAGTTTTTACTAAGTACGCACAGAAGGCCCTTTTTTTGGTCTCTGAAGACAGAAAATACTACTAAAAAATGAGTATCATTCAACAGCTCACTAAAGCTGCTTTTCTTCCACGTAAAGGAAACCCACACATTGCAGCCTGCAACAAAAAGCATGGCAGGTTTTTGCCTGCACTCATTACCTTCAAAGGAGGTAGATCCCTACATCTACTGACAGAGGACCAGTGGCCCACAAAACATTCAGGAGTGAGGAAAACAGGCCTCATTAAGAAAAACAGCTTCTACCAAATGTCACATCTCTTCCATACACGCTACAATGCATGGGTATAAAATCAGCACACTTTCCCTTTCTGCCTGAGAAGAAATCAAACGAAGGAAAGCCAACTATTTGAAATTTAAAGCCATTTAAAGTGTAACAGCTACCAAAACAATATAATTTGGCATGCTGTACTACAGCCATACCAAGAGAAGCAACATCCTAACTGGTTTACCTGAGGGCAGTCATACAAGCACACAATTTGCACTGCACCTGCCCCTCACAGGGATCCCAGTACAAACTCTCCAAAATTCTGTTTCTCTGTGACAGTTCTAGAGTAGAAAAGAACAAGGAAGAACAATTTCAGTGGGAATCAACCTTGCAAACCTGCTGGAACCTCAAGTCATAGCCTTCCCTTTCATCCTATGTAGGGAGAACACAGGGTACTTTTAAACTGAGACTAGAAACAGAGATTAAATCAGAAATTACATACAGAAGAGTAACAACTCCAGCAGATGTTTCTCCACCAGTGCCTGATTTCAGTGGACAGCCTTTGGCCTGGCAAAAAAAACATTTTCAGAAACAGAGTCATGGGATTAAGTTTCAATAGATATTTGCCTTTTACATGAAAGCTATTTACACCTTAAATAGTCTCACAACTTCAAGGCTATTAAGATATTCTCTTCTCTACCACATCCGAAGCCAGCACTGGGAATTTCCAGAAATCCTCCGAGTTAATCCAATAGCAAATACCAGAAGGAAGTATCAGTGACATAACAGAAAAAAGCCTGCTAGAAAGACGCGTACAAATGCAATACACTGCAGTCAGATAGGCATCATCATAATATCATTTCATTAGATTCAAAATGAAGCTTTCAGCCTTGCTACCACCTTTGAAGGTGGCAAACTTGACAGTAACCAAGTATCCATGCCCCACTCCTTTCCTAAAGTCTTGGAAGAAGTCCAAGACAAATTAAGTCCATTATAGGTACACTTTCTTGTTGCATTAATGAAAATGTACCTAGATCATCTCTTTTGATGCCTATGTAACAACCACGAAGACCAATTAAATGTTGATGCAAGCCTTGTTTTATGCTAACAATTCAAATTCAAAAGATGAACTAGTAATTAATACTGCTCTTCCCTCCCCTCTGCTCCATGCAGCATGGATATTAGTGTCCTCTGGGCACTTCAAGCCATACATCATTATAATTTCAACTTGAAGTCAAGAGGGAATTAAAGTAAATATGTAATAACACTTTAATTATTGTTCTAAACACAGAACACCTGCATGCACTCTTTTGTATTGCAAATACACATCCCAAGAAAGTAGGCGAATATAGAAAAGACAGATATGCCCTTGAGTTCTATACATGTAAAGTTCCTCAGAATAAAGAGTATTTTAATCATAACCCTTTTAAATAACATTAGCTGGTGGCAGCACCTCTGTCTTTTCCTTTGTTTCTGAAAAGGCAGGTGGCCACGAAACTAGCTCAACCTAATGAGTGTGGATGCCTTGCCCGAGGAAGCAGAGAGGCCCATACTCAACCTCCGTTCCTACAGAAGCACTGAGCTAAAGGCAGTGTTTTTCTAAATCCTACTCAACTTTCTCGTCAATTCTACCCAACTGAGTCCCATTAAAGCTAAAGCTAAGTGGGCAATACCAGATGTGTATGAAAGACGACACACAAGCAAAGATTTTGGTAGCCACAGCTAAATTGAATGACCTTAATTTCCATTTCATAGGTAGCTGCTCACCTTACCACCACCTCAGCACCAGGATGTTGCAGACATGACCAACGCTCTGCCTGTGCCTCACTGCTCTCACAAACATGCAGAAATAGGCTGACCAGAAAACCTACTGCTGTAAGAGGACAAATTCTTTGAGAGATCAACGCACACAACAGATTTGAACCAATATTTAACTGTGTGCTCGTCTGTGTGCAGCATACCTGTTATGTATACACAGCAGCACCAGTGTCCAGAAAAGCTCATACAAACACGCTCCCAAAACAAATGCCTGCTTCTTATTTTAGCAGCAACATGGAATCTTCTGAACAGTACTTTGTAGCTACAGTAAATGTTAATCATGTTTTCAGCACCAATCAACATGCTGTATTTAATTCCTATTAAAAATTAACTGCTTACAGCAACAAATTGATACGGCATACAGCAGTACATGAAGTCTATAATTCCAAGATTCTATCTGAATATATGCTAACCTCAACTCTATCAGCTCCAGTGTAACAAAGCAGCATCAGAACTCCTTTGTAACAGGTATAGCAGAGTACATGGACCAAAAAGTGAAAGCAGGCACTTGTGAATTAAGAGAGCTGCTTTATTTTTTCTTCCCCACACTGATACAGATCTGGAAGCTACAAAAGCCAGGTCTCACAGCAAGTTCTCAAACTGATTTCATTGTTAACTACTAGTTACTTCCCAAAAGTATCAGTGTCACAGTTTTCTTAAGGAAGAATACCAAAAAGCCACAAAAGCAAACATTAAAAAAAAAAAACTGTTCCATAAATAGTTTTGGTAGCCCAAAATAGGATTCATAATTCAGCAAGACCCACAAGTGAATATTTCTCAATCTTTTTAACACTTCTGCTCTTCTACCTTCTTCAGATTCCTTGGCTAACAGAAGTCTCGCAGACCATCACAGTTTTTTAGAGTCCATCCTAAAGACTTAGAGGCACACAAATTAACACTGGTGTAAGGCTGTCAGAAGTCAGACAAACTACTCCTGCCAGTTCATTTCATTTACTCTACATCTGCAGTGATCAAGGAGTAGATATGAAGCTCTTGATATTCAAGAGCTTGTTCTCTAGAAGCCCTGTGACAGTTCATTATGGCAGTTCACAGTAACATGTAGTGCTAAAAAAAAAAAAAAAAAAAGATTTCATTTCTGCAAATTAACCCCTTAAGAATTGCCACCAGCTAAATTTGATCAGCCACTTCACATTTTCTCTTACAGAGAGAGATGCAAAGCATCTACAAGCTGTGCAACCCCAATGTCACCCCAGCTTAACGATGGACATCAGAAAACACTGCAGGAGTGTATTTGAAGTATTCAGTACACAAACCTAAGTTGGTTTTTCTACTTCCATCCCCTTCCCGCTTTCTAATAGAAGAAAGCATTGGTCTGTATGGATCAACCAGGGAATAATACTCAGTTCTACAAAGCTCTTCAACAGATGAATACAACACTACAACACTTTGTGCCTATATATAAATATACGGTTTAAAGAGCAGTTTACAAACAATAAGGAGATGCTATCACTTCATTGTTGTATAGACAAACAACCATAAACAAGGGCTATGCTTGTCCTTCAACACCCCTCATCAAGTAAACATGGTCTGACTTCTAGACTTTGACAGCACACAGCCAGTTACAGTGAAGACTCCATGCTATAACAAGGAAAGTCATACTGGTTTTAACACCATAGAGAGGTAGAACTATCAAAACCACACACAAAAAGAAAGTCTTTATGTATAGCACAAGAGCAAGGAACCACCTCCCAAAAATCTGAGGCAGCACACAAGTTACTTGACCTGTACTGTTAGAACTGTCTTCAGCCAACAGAAAGAACAGCAAATGGAAGCCAGAGCTGCACACCCTGCTGAACTACTGCAGTCTTTATTGGAGCAGATCAATAACTAAGCTGCTCATGTATTCCTCAGCTCGCTGCCTGAAGCGCATCAGTCAGCCTTCCAAGATCAACCAGCCCCCTGAACAGAGCTTAAGTTCTCCAGGTAGAAGCCAGGACCTTAAGCTTTAACAATGTAGACTGTTCTACATTAACCTAAAATTTGTCAAGTTGAAACATCAGTAATACACACCCAGAAAAGACCAAAACATCACAGTGTTTTAAGCTAACAGCCAGCTCATGCAGTATTTCACTACCATTTAGATGCACTGCTCTGTGAGTACTGACACAGCTCCCACTGATTACAAGATACTGCATCAGAATCGACCCTGCCACCTTATTAAAAGCCTGGATGTGTAAAGTTCATCCAATTCAAGTATCAGACACTCAGTTACTTAAGCTGTATGTTCAGAGAACTAGCAAGCACAACAGATTAGAAAACCAGTGGACTATTTAGGAATTGAAGATGCACTGCAAGAAACATTTAAGTGTAATAATAGTAAAATAATGATGTACTGAATAAAAGCCACCAGAACACATCCTGCTGGGAACAAGATATATACAATCAGGACTTCCAAGCCTGAAGCAGGATGTAAACAGATTGCAGTTTATGTACTAATACTCCAGTCTTATCTCAGATTTAAAAAAAACTTTAGAGAATGAGCACCTGTGCATCTGTCCAAGGGGCATATAATTGGTTACTCAAGGACTATTAGGCTGTTTCTTAGCAACCTCTGCAAGCTCTAATCAAGTAAGACTAAGATTGCCATTCAGCCTTGAAATGCCATGCCCCTTCCATCTAATGCAGCATTCTAGCTGCTGTTGGGAAGCACACTAATTTCAACCACAGATAAAATCCACGCTTACTGTGTTTTTAGCCAAGTTCCTCTTAGCGCTTAGCTACCAGATTTTCACATAAGATGTGCTTTCTAAACTTTTAGTCAGTATCCAAGATGTGAGTCTGTAGAAGTCAGTTTTCCTCCTTTTCATACGCAGTAACAGCTAATAACCATTCTTAAAAAATCACCCTGGAGATAGAGTTTAGTAAATAAGCACAAGCTACAGCTCAGCTGTTAAACAATGTTTTGTAACAGTAAACCATTCTCTGGAGATAGTTATAAGAAATAAGTTCAATATCTAAAGCAACAGCAGACATATCAGACTAAGAGCAAGCATTCATCTCAGTGTGAGTTTGTATCTAAGCCTTTGGAGATAAGATGCACCTACTGTTTTGTACATCACTGAACAGAACCCAGGCCACCAGACCAAAGGCATCTGAGTAATTTAAAACATAGTGACTTAGCTGTTCAGTCCTAGACAAGCTTCATTGCTTTTCTATATCAATGCACATATGATAGTCACAAATTAAGACTATTTGCTAAGTTTCATATACAGGTTGTTTTTTCTCTTACATAGCAAGCAAAGGCACCAAAAGCCCGACTTGGCCACTCCTCTGACTCGAGATGATCTAGAAAAGACACCCACACAGCCCTATGTGCTCCTGCAGCTCTGTCCCTGGGCATACAGGAGAGGAAGGCAGTAGCTGTAGGACAGTCCCATTCTCCTCCTGTCTATATGCACCCTTCAAGTACTGGAAGGCCACAATGAGGTTCCCCCCAAAGCCTTCTCTTCTCCAAACTAAACAAGCCCAGTTCCCTCAACCTTTCCTCATAGCAGAGGTGCTCCAGCCGTCTGATCATCTTAATGCCCTCCTCTGGACCCGCTCCAAGAGCTCCACATCCTGCCTGTGCTGGGGGCCCCAGGCCTGGATGCAGTACTGCAGATGGGGCCTCACAAGAGCCGAGTAGAAGGGGACAACCACCTCCCTCTCCCTGCTGGCCACCCCTTTTTTAATGCAGCCCAGAACACAGCATGATGCAGCACAGGTGATCCCAGCCATCTACTCACTGGCCCGCTACCCAGCCTCAGTGACAGCAGCCAGGGCACATGGGAGGTGGCCATATCATGTGTCACCTCCCACTCACAGGATGGCTAAACATACCATCCCAAAGCCACCAAGTCGATAACAGCAGCCAGCAGCGGCCAAAGGCCAACCAAACTTAGATACCTACTAACCAGGAGCCAGAGCAGCCACAAGGCCGACAAAGACCATCTGAGTGCTGAAGAGGAAGAGAACAGCAGCACTACTGCAAAGGAGCAGCAGCAGCAACCATCCTTTAGTATCTCACTTAGCACTAATGGGCAGAAGCACTACCAATGCACCCTACTCATTCTTTCAGCTTGTCACTCTGCTTTCAAGCCACTGCTCACAGCTTCTTCCAGCTCAGTGGATACCAGCACATGGAACCAGAGCAACCCAAAGGAAAGTCAACTGGTGTGCGAGTTGTAAAGTGACCCTCCCTCTTCAGTAGGTTGAACAGCTCTAACTACAGCAAGCAATGCAAATAGGACCCACACAGAGTTGACAAAACATCGGTCTTGTTTTCAGAAAAGGGAGGGAAGCTTTCAGGCATGGAGTAATTTAAAGCTTCTGCAGATGACTAAGTGTACGATGTGATCACAGCTGCTTTACGAACTTAGTTTCTAAAGTATGTTCATAGCATGTATTTCAAAGCCCACGCTTACACAAACCAACGCATACAGGAAAAACAAGTGAAGGAGTGAGATTACACAGAACAGGTAAATTCCACCCCTCTCACCTGCACGCTGACTCTCACCTACATGGTGTTGCTCAGCGGGGGGTCAGCCAGATACCAACAAATGAAAGTCATTTTGAAAGGCAAAAAGTAAATCACTGTTTACCTCGCACACCATCTGCCTTAAATACAATCTCATACAAGAGAAAAAAATGTGTGGCAACTTATTAATGACAAGCAGCTTAAAACTACACAAAGCCATTTTTGGCACTTCCTACATCCACAAAAAGTAATTGTTTCACATCATCTATGGCTTGACAGAAAATTAATTTTTTCATAGCTTCTGTGCTGGCAGCCAGTGAACTCCTAATAGCAACTGAAGCCTCATGATGAGCTGGATTTGTGCAGGGAATACAAAAGCAGTAGCACCAAAATCAGAAGTTAAATTCAACAATACAAGGCTTCTCAACATCCAGACCAACAGATTTCCTTGAACTTCACAGGCTCTCACAGCCTACAGTACAACGAGACCATGGCTCAAATAGGCCAGATATCACAAGCCTGATAAAAACACATCCAATTATGGTTTTACCCCAACCACTATGTTAAAGAAGAACCACATCATTTAAGATGAAAGCTACATGCTCTCATGTCTATCGCAGATCTTTCACATGCAGGCTGGTGGGTTGTTTTTTTGGGCTTGGGTTTTTTTCCTTAAGAAAAAAACAGTAGCTGGAACATCTTCAAACAGCCCAAAGCAGTGCTACAAAGCTTCCATCATGTTGTGGTGAATGGAACACGCTCGGTTTCTACCTCACCTTCTTCTCCACCTCACATGCTCTAGCAAAAGGTAATCCCAACTGCTTTAACACCTTTGTCGTTTTCAGAGATGTGATGCCCACACCAGCTGTGTGCCTAAGAGCACACGGTACCACTGAAGCTGAAGTACCTTCTGGAATAAAGATTAGAAAGTTGGCAAGAGGTGTAAGCATACCATTCAGTGTCCTGGAGGGAAAGCTACCTGCCTGCAAGTTTTAAGATTAGCCTCAGCTTTTCTAATAAATAAGTGTTTACCTATTGAAGATTTTAAGGAGTATAAATAGAAGTGTTTTCCTTTTTGGTCATCCCCACAATGTTCATACTTCCCCCAACCCACCAAAGGTTAAGGTACAAAGGTTTAAATAGTTAAAATACTGTTCTCTAAAACACATTTATTCCAAAGACGTAAGAAATTCTAGATGCAATAACAGCAGTGTATAAAGGATTAAGAGTGCAAAGAACATTTCTGCTTCAAACTAGAAGATAAGATTTTCTACAGTTACATGAAACTTAAGTCTTTAGGCTTTCTATTTCAGGCAAGCTGCAAATAGTTGCTGGCACAGACAGCATGCCAATAATAAATCCCTTTTTCAAAGAGTAGTTCTGAAGTGCCCACCATTAAGGCCTTGATTCTTTTTTAGAGGTGACACCTGCAGCTGCTACTGAAATCAAATGGAATTGCTTCTACTCAGCACTGCTAAAGCTAGTCTCTAAAACATAAGCAGATGATTTTCATTTAAAACGGAACATGGCAAAACCTGCAAGCTACTCTGCATTTGCATAATCCCAAACTGAAAGGATATTTTTATGTAATAAATCATTCCCTCAACATACTCCTCTGATCAAAAAGGTTTTAAGGCAAATACAATACTAAGCAGGTGAAAGCTTGTGATTCCATGACCTGCTTCTCCAAGACTGAGGACATACAGATTGAGAAAGTCCATGTTCTCCAATCCACTGTGTTGTCTGTCCCTGAACCACACAACAGGCAGGGAATGACTGTGTGTGTGTGTGTGTGTGTGTGCGCGCGCGCGCAAGGGCTGCAGGTGCTTCTGTAAACACAAGAAAGTTTGCCGTGCCAGTTACCAGGGCAGTCCCACATCTACCAACAAGCCAATCTGGCAGTCAATAACCCACTCAATAACAAGCTCAGGGATAGAAAAGGAGTTGAATATTAGAAAGATTAGCGCTTTCAGCTCAACTTCCACATGGGAAAAGAGGTAGGCTGCTGGCAAATAAGACACCACACATTTATGCAGTCCATCAACATATACCACTACCTTCTACGTTATTTTTCCAAGCTGACTTCCTCTGCTAACAAGAAGTTATACAGCACATGAATTGCACACCATACCAGACAGATTTTTACATTTGGTATAAGGTGATGCTCTTATTTCCTGCCCTCAGGTATTCCTTAGGACTGGGTTCGCAGTTGCTGTATTTTTTTTTAAGCTTCGGTAGAGCCAAGTACAATCATTTAGAGGCACACTGAGTATCACTTGATGCTTTACTTGTGGGCTTCTGATCTTCACGATGGAAGTGCCCATTATGTTTCACTGGTACAACTGCATACAAGAACCCTTTTGAATGCTCGTGGTTTAGCTTTAACCTGCCTGATTTGAGCGCATCTGACACAACGGATCACCATCCCAGGTGACAGAATGTACGTTTACCCTACTAGCGAGCAAGCAGTAACCTAATCCAGAATGTTTTCATTATGAAGCCTCAAGATCCCGATCTTAAAAAGTGATGTCTGTGTTAAGACAGAAGGTAGACCAGTTGTAGCTCTACCAGCCAAACAAAAATAGCCTGACCATAGGAAGTGTGCAGTCTATCTAGTTCCCTGCAGGCTCCAAGGATCAAGGGAACTTACTTCAAGGCTAACTGCCTCTGAGGCCTAGCTGCTTCACAACATACACAAGTTTGCAAATTGGAACGATGGAGAGAACTTGATGCAGAGGACTATACTGAAGTAGATGCCATCTGAAAATACCAGAGCACTGCACCCATTAGGTAATAAAAGCTCTAAGGTCAAGTATTCCTGCTCAGGTCTTGGCAGGAGAGGGGGTATAGTTGGTTTCTAAGAAACTCAGCATTTACTGCTGCAGCCAAGTTATCCTTTCAACAGCTTTATGTCTTCGATGGTTCATATGCTGGTTTATGTTTTAGCTCAAGGCTGAACACTTCCAGGCATTTGGATGAGACTCCCATGTGGTCTGCATGCAGATGAAATTCACGGTCTGGATATTAAACGCACATAATTTCACTTATTTTCAACTACCTGAAAGTTAACAGTCCTTCTGAACTTGAGAGATAAGTACTATAACCACACTTTCAAAAGGGAAAGCTTGAGTTCCAAGAATATAGATACAACAAACAAGCTGCCTACGCTCTAGTGGGGAAGGCATGCTTACAGAGCAAGCAGCAAGGACCTCCTGAACATCAAGGAGCCCTTCCTCAGACACATACAAAGCCCAAAAGCTAAGCAGCCGATCAGCAGCAAGGAGAAGGAAGTGAAACTGATGGCTTTCCTCCTGGCCATTGAGGATTGACTTATTTCCAAGTCCCCAAACTCTGTAGTTCACCTGCAGAGTTCAGAGCACAGAGCACTCGTGCATACGCTGCACTGTCAGTCACACCAGAGCATCAGAGGGGCTGAGAGGAGATAATTATGTATGCTGTTATCTATGATTTCAACAGCCACGACTAGTCAGAACAATTCCTCTATATGACTAATTAACTGAAGTAATGAATGCCATACCAACACTTACAGTGCAGGAAAAGCTGCAAATTCCCTCAGGGAAGGAACAGGGTGGAGAGAAAAAACCACACAAACTCTACTTCACGCCATCTTGCAAAGATTATGAAAAATTGTTCTGCATGATACATCCAGGAGAATGTCCTTACCTTTAAAAGGTCTTCAAAACCAGCATTCCAAGTAACCCCTCCCTTACCAAACCAAAAAGCTGAAATCCTGCTGCTATTCTGTTAACTACTGCTCTGTAAGCTTTCCCCGACTCAAACAGGACAAGGCACTTGAAGCCCCGGTGTCTGAACAGCTTGGTGCTAAAAAAAAAATGCTTAGCAAGCCTAAGCTGTGCAAGTGACCAGAATTTATTCCTCAAAGCTACTTGGAACCTTCTTTTCTGTTTTAAAATTCACACAAACTGCAATTGCATCATCTGTTTGTTAACGACCTCAAAAGAGCATTAAGCTGCATGTTTTACAGCAGGAGGCAAAAGAAATGTGAGGTAGGTGGGTGAGGAAGACAGCTGTATTGTTCTAGCTGTTCCTCAGCCTCTCCCACTGCCAGATTTCTGGGGATGATGTATCCCAAGGTAGCAATTTTAAGAACTTTCTGGCAATATCCCAAGCTCCTCTTGCAAATCAGAGATCAGATTAACGATATTAAAGACGACAGGAAATCAGAATAAGCAGGATAACCTTCTCTGTACTAAACAGTAGAAGTCACTGAAGTCTGGTACTGCAGCTTTACAGAAGACAATAGTGATCTTTAAGAGTAAAATCTTTCCTTTAACTGTAAACTTTCACTATGTCAAATCACAAAAAAAAAAACAACCAGTGTAACAAAAAGGCAAAAATACCTTTCATGACTATACTTGCATTACAGCTGCTGTCATCTTGAGGAACTGCAATATCAAGCAGATGTCAAAAAATCCTCCCTCAAGTGATTTATACTTATATACTTCATATATCAGTATCCTTGGAGCTATCATACAGATGAGTTTCAGTAAGAAATCCACATAGACTAATGCTGGCTTCCATCAGGACTGGATTTCCCAATCTTACAAATCCAGTCTAGAACTATCAGGAGTGCTTCCATGCACTAAAGCTAACTTGATTCACAAGTTAAAAGACTGTGTCTGTACTGTTGGGTTTTTTTCTTGTTTGGGTACAGAGATAAGAATAATCTTGAAATTGCCTCAGAAGTTGGAACTTCACCTGGGAACCAATCCACTTTAAAAAAAGAAGTTGTTAAAAGAGCATTGCCTTAATGCTTAACCTATTTGCGCAGTCTATATGGCTTACGTACAGCTGTGACAGATGCTGTGCTCCCCATCCAAGCGAGCACCCATAATTAGAGATGAAACTACAACACAGAAGAGGGACTTCTTTCCCTAAGTGCATCTGCAGGCAGCAATACATAGATTGTTTTAAGACATACAACTACTACACAGCTTATTTTTAGCATCAACGGTGGGCAGGGAGAAGGTTCAGTAAACCTTCCAGAAATCAGCCAGCCACCCACCAGACTGCAGTGGCACTGTTTAAATAAACGACAGGCTGCTCTGCAACAGCTGCAAAGCAGCAGTGGAGCTATAGGCATCAAAGTCTTCAACTCCTGAACAAGGCTCAGGGTGCAACGATACGAGTAGTAACAGCAGACATGGTATCGTACACTTAGAGACACAGCAGTGATCTACCTGTGAGATGTGGGGCGAGAACAGGTAGGCTTGTGCTCTCAGGACTAGAAGAGCACAGAACAACTGCATTCCACAGCTGCGAGGTAGGGATGTGCTTATCCCAACACAGAGCCAAACAAAGGCAGCTGGGCTTCAGGACCACAGGGATCACTCAGCCCTCCTCCTGTTTTCACACAGCAGAAACTGGCAAATTAGAAGTGTGACTTAAGCCACCTTTACTGCCTCGTGTAGATAAAGTCTGGGGTACTACTGTTACCGAAATCTCCTACTGAAGCCTGTGATTTCACAGAGCCTGTCACAGACGGTCCACAAGAGGAAGAATACTCATTTTTCTCTCCATCTTCACTTCCAAGCACAGCTTCAAACGTCTGTACAGCACTGTCTATACCCATTAACAGCACCCTAATTTCAACAGGCACTGAAACAAAGGTGCTCAGAGTGCCCAGCAATCAGAACACGAGCGACCAAGCAGAGACATTAATCATCTACCCACTTTTATTCAGCCTAACTCGAGCAAAGCCCCAGCATCCGAGGAGGGGCTCCTGAGGTGCGCGAGCATCGGGTCCGCGACAGCACGGGAACTTCGGAGGGCCGCCGGGGAGCGTTTCCCTCAGCGCCAACGAGCTGCGCCCCTCCGCGCTCTCAGTGTTGGAGATGAGGACGCCGCGAGCCGCCGTGCGGGCTGTGCGCTGTGCCAGGGCTCCTCAGACACCGCTCCGCAGGTGACCGCCGCAGGTGCCGCTCCGACCTCGCCGCCCACAGCTGTGCCACCGCACCGCCTCCGCAACGGGGAGGAGGGGAGAGGAGGCACGCGAGCGGCACCAGCGCCTCTCAAGCGGCCTCGGTTGCGCGCAGCCGAGCCGCGGGTCAGGTTTCAACGCCGGCCTTCGGATATCCTCCCCTGCTCACGTGCGGGGCGGCAGCTTCGGCCTCCGTCCCCACACAGGTGCGGGGCTGAGTGAGGGGCGCCGCCCTCCTCCCTCCGCGCACCCAACGGCGGCGCCCCTCCCACCCCCGCTTCAACGGTCGCCGCGGGGGCGCGCGCGCGCCGCCGCCACCACCACCGCTCCCCTCCTCCTCCTCTCCCCCCCACCCCCCCTCCTCAGGCGGCCCCGCCCGCGCCCCAGGAGGGGCGGCAGCTCGCGCCCTTCGCGAGCCGCGGCACGCGCCCCGCGCCGCGCCCCCACCTGCGCTGCGCGTTATGGCGCCCCCTGCTGGGAACAGCGCGCGCCGCCGCGCTCCGCGACTTCTCCGCATAATTAAATATTGAGAAATTAAAGCAAGGAGTTCAATCCTTTTTTTTTTTTTTTTTTCCTTTTTTTTTTTTTCCCCCCCTTTCTTTTTTTTTTTTTTTTTTGAAGCGTTTCCGCGCTACGGCGGCCCTGAGCAACACCCGCCGCACGCTGCGAGCTCCGGCAAGCGCGCAGCCCCGCGACCGCTCTCCGTGCACAGCGACCTGTTGCACGGCCCCCGCCCGCCTCGCGATTAAAGAAACGCGATTAAAAGAAACGACAAAACAAAAACAGCAGAATGAAAAATAACGCCGGCGAACAGCAGAGCCGGAGGGCACCTACCGGCCAGGCGTACTGGAACGGGATGACGATCCGCCCCGTCTCGGGGCTCCTGCCGCGGGGATGGTATTTGTCGCCGTTCAGATAGAAAATATTCCCTCCGAGTACCGGGGTGGAGCCGGAGCCGTAGCTGCAGGGTCCCCCCATGGAGATCTTGGCCTGGTACTCCTTGAGGCACACCTTCACATACGTGTCGCACTCGTCCCGGCCGCAGTCCCGCTCCGGGGGGCTCTGCTCGCCGTCGCAGCATTCCCCGTTGAACAGCTCCCCGTTGACATTCCGCACCGAGTTAAGCTGCAGCTCGAAATAGCCCGTGCCGCGGGACACCTAAAAATAAAAGAGCCGAAGGGAGAACGGGGCTCGGCAGCGCAGCGCCGGGGAGAAGGCGTGGGGTTGCGGGTTGCAGGTCGGGGAGGGGGGAGGGGGAGAGGTTGGAAAAACGGGGCAGAGCCCCCCTACCTGCACGCGGGCGGCCAAGAACAGCAGCAGCAGCAGCGCGGGGCCGAGGGGGGCCGGGTGCCGCATGGCTGCAGCTCCGCGCGGCCGCCTCAGAGCAGCCCGCCGAGCCCGCAGCTGGCGGCATGGGCGGCGGGGGGGCCGCAGGGCATGGGCTGCCGGCGGGGCCGCCCGGAGCGCTCCTCCGCCGCCGCTCCCCTCCCGCGGGCTCCGCTCGCCCTCTATGCGCCTCGGCTCCGCGGACGGCCAACAAGTAGGTGCCGGAGTGACAGCTTCATTACCCATTCGCCGCCGCGGCCGCCGCCTTCATATTAATGAGGGGGACGGCCCGGCCCCGCGGCACGGCGGGTGGGGCCAGCGCTGGGCCCGCGGCGGCTCTTAAAGGGAGGGAGAGCGGGGAGGGCGGGGGGGATAGAGGGGACTCCTCCCGTTTTGCGCCGTGGTCTGCTTCTGCCCCGCCAGCTGCGTGCGGAGCCGTGGGGCTGCACGCACGATGCGAGCACCCGCACTCCCGTGCAAGCAGGTGGGGGCTGTGGAGGAGTAGGCAGGGTGCTCCACGCTCGTGTACGGTGAAAGCGTGGCCGTGGAGGAGCGTGCACGGCGCAAGCTGCAACGCTTACACGCACCCCACCTGCCTGCATAGCCGTGGAGAACATGAAGGAGCCCTTTGTGCATCCCGCATGGGATACGTCAGGTCCGTGTGCTGATGTTTGTGTGCAAACAGCTGGGTGGCCCTGCATGGCTGTGAGAGAGCACTAAGGGTGGGTGTGCCTTTGGACATAGGAGAACACGTGGGAAATGTGTGCCCACGCTCATGTAGGAGCGCCTAGGGTGCACGCACACGTACTGATGGTGGAGTGCTTGGGGCGGGTGGGTGCACCCACACAACTGCAGGAGCTTGGGCATAACTGCAGAAGACTGCACAGAGTGGGATCACCCGCAGCTGTGGAGGCGTACAGATGCTGTGTGCACACGGAATGAGATTGGTGACAGCAGTGGAGCGGTGCATGGGGTGGGAGCACCCTGGCTGTGCTGTAGCACTCACACTCATGTCAAGCCTCTGGGCTGCTAGGAGCCTTGAATTCACTGGGAGCATTGCAACACACGGTGTGGGAGCAGATGGCTGATGCTGGGCTCCTGCCCTTCTCCAGCGGTGGCTGAGGCACTCACTGAGCACGCAGAGATTTCCCCTCTGCTTTAAGCGCCCTGTGACTCTGATCCCTGCTGACAACTATGAAAGCTGTGCATCCAGACAACTGCACGCTGCAGATACGCTCCTAAAGCCCAGTTCTATGCTGAAGACCTCGCTTTCCCTTCTGCTTCTCCCCCTCCCCCTTCCCCATTTTAACTCCGGAGCACCGCTCATACGCCAGAGTGGACAATTGCAGAACAAACAGCTCTGAAATCAAAGCGCTGTCGTGTTCCCCTGCTCCCAAACCTTTCACAGACCCCCCTGCCCATTGAGCTCCTGTCCCTTCAGCAGCCAGCCGGCACGCTGCTGCTCCGCTATTCAAGGCCAGCGTGCAGCTGCAGCCCTCGGCCGGGCTGACACAGCAGCAGCTGCTCGCTGCATGCCAGCTGGCAAGCCACGAGCCCCAATCCTCTTGTTCGCCTGCTCCCCTCGCCTTTCTGCTCCCCACCTACGGACCTGATTCTCCTTTCCCACTCACGGCTCAGTGCGCTGCTGCTGGTTGCTCTCACCCCCGTCCTGAGCCCACCCCGCTGCCGCCTGCGCTCACCTCGTCTGCTCCCCAGCAGCGGCCCTGACTTTCCCTCTTATCCCTCCTGAACTCAAACAGGAGCTCTCTGAAGTGGAGCAGCAAATATTGCTTTTATGTCGTGCGTCCTCTCTTTGAAACTACATTCTGGTGAAGATTCCGCCCTGGGATAACTGCCTGTAGAAGGAGGCGGGGGGGGGGGGGGGGGGGTAGGAGCGGGGGGGACATGTAGGGTTTGATGGGATGTTTCCAAGTTGCCACCTTTCACTGATCAGCTCTGCTGGGCCCAAAGCCCTGCCCATAGCACCGCTGCCAAGTGGACAGGCGGATGCCATGTGGCTTTTAATTACTTTGTTCTGGTGAGTGAAGGGAAGGAGGTCCTTAGGCTTGCTTTCTGCCTAATGGTTATTTTGCCGTGGATGACAGCCAAACTATTTTGCAAGACAGGTATTTTGTTTGCGTGTATCATCATAAACAAACGCAAAACCTCATCATCTGCACTTGGCATTACGCGGTCAATCTGCCTCTGGAGGAAGACATATTTTTATCACCATGCTGAGCAAATGCAATACAGAAGAAAGATGATCCAGGAGTTACAGCAGATGCTCGGGCTCCGCAGACCCAGCTCGGTTACCTGCTGCATCGCACGATTGCTTTGTTACCTCTAGCACACTGCGTGGTCTTTTTGTGCTTTGCTTTTGCCTTTGTAAATATTCTACGGTGCTCAAAAACTCCGGTGCCATTTAAAATGCCTTTTCTTGCTGTAACCTGATTTCACAGGAGCAGGGAGCTGCTATTTCCAGGCATTCTCTTTTTCTGTTTAGGGAAATGTTCATTCTTTTTGGTGCTGCAGCCCCATTTTCAGCCTGTTCTCTCACAAAGCTTATTAACATTGACAGAGAATCATAGAAAACCCAAGTTGGAAGGGACCCATATGGACCATCGAGTCCAACTCCATTGTTCAAGTGCTGTGGACTTTCACTCTTCTGCAGGCACACAAAGCTGCTTCATTGTAGTTACGCACAGAGATGATTTGAAGGAAAAACAGCAAAAATATTTCTCATTATATGAACTTTGAGCTTTTGGATGAGTCCAGGTGCTGGACCATGAGGTGAATTGGGAAGGAGCTGGGTGACCCATCCATTGCACCACACCTGGGGCAGCATCCCACCTGTGTGCTGCTCTGTGCAGGTCAGCACAATTTCCCCATGTCCAGCATAAGTTCGAGGCACTTTTCTTTCTCCCTTCCCACCAAAACGAGGGTTATTGAGCTCAAAATCCTATAGATCCTCACATTGCTCTGTTCCTCCTTTAGACTGCAAGTGGGAACTAGTGGGTAGCAGCCAGCCCACAGCAGGCAGCTGGAGCTCAGTGATCTTTAAGGTCCCTTCCAACGTAAGCCATTCTGTGATTAGGGGCTCTACACGGGGAAAAAGTTGAAGAAGAGCTGAGGAAGCTCATGCCTGACTTTAAGCTTGAGCCTGCAGCTCTTCACCAGGGACATGGCTGGAGAACATCGGTCCCAAAGGTCGGGGAGGACCCGCTCACCATGGCCCCAGGCAGGGTGGGATTCCTGCACCCCTTACCTCCTCATCCCAGCTCTCTGGGACAGGATTTTGGCTTTCGCGCTCTGTTAAGTTTATGCCTGTATGCAAATCCTTTGCAAGTATGCTCATTAAATCATTTGCATAAAATCTCCCCGGAGGATAGTAGGAGCTAGGAAGGGGCAGGGTTTCTCCACTCGCCTTTGAGACTTCAGAGGTACAGGGATGTAGTTTGTCAGCATGTGCGTGGATGTGGACATATACCTCATTTATCCAGGCCAGAATGCATCCGCTTGGGAAACTTAAAGGCAAGAAGATCATTTTGGATTGTCTCCATCTGAAACTTGGCAGGGTAGGAGTTAACCCTCCCTTTCTGGCCGGAGAGGCTACAGCTGCCTGTCCTGAGAGCAAGGCATTGCAGGACAGAACCAGCTGTGAAGAATTAATTTCTCTCTTTCCTCCTTTGTGTGGAGGGCTGGGGCTAATGGTACAAATGGAGAGAGCTTCTGAGGAAGGAAGGTAGAGGGTAACTAGAGGAAGATTTCTCTCTCTTTTTACGGAACTTGGCTGAGTGAGGTATTTTGAGCTTTGCTGTGGACTTGGCAGGGCAAAGATGTGTCTTCTCCTTTGACTGAAGAGAGTCCTGCTGGATTTGGATGGTTCATGTATTGTGTTTAACCTGTGTGTTCACACATATGCATGCTCTTCATGGAAGTAAGCAGGCTTGAACTGCAAGGACATTGTCATAAGTCACCTTCCAATGGAGACCTGCAATTATCCTTAGGTTAAGCTGCTTGCACAGTCCAAGAGAAGACGAGCTGGAGAAGGCACAAGGTGCTGCTTGCATCTGTCTGCCTTCCAGGCTCCAGCTTTGCAAGCAAAGCTATGCCTGACGGAAGCTGTGCCAGAAAGGAGCTGAGGTCTTGGCAGCACCCTTTCCTATCTCCAGCTCTGGGCTGGCACTGGTTTCTGAGGGCTCTGAGGAGCAGAAGGAAGGTGCTTCCCAACATCTCAGCCTTGCTGCCTGGCCAGCTTTCTGCTCTGGTGCCTGGTCTTCTGCCAGCAAAAGCATATGTGATATCTGGCCCCTGAAGCTGGTTGGTTTCACTCTATAGAGATTGGTTCTGAAGGCCAGCAATATTAATGAAATGGGAGAAATGTAGCAAAGGCACAGACTTGCTGAGTTACTCCCAGCTGATCACTTCCCACATTTCAGAGCCCTGCTCAAAGGTTTTGAGGTGTGGGTGGGCATGAGCTGTTAACAGGTCACCGGGGAAAAAGTGCAGAAAGCCAGCTCAGCTGATCTGAGGCTCAGTGTGCTCCTGCTCTTCTAGTCCTTGTCTTTGTGGATTCTCAGGAAAACGGTTAAGTTTGAGACTTCTCAGATGGGCTGAGCCGTGCTGTACCCACAGCTGGCCTTCACTCTCAAAGTTCATTGCAGTCATCCTCAAAAAAAGCCAGAAATCTCTACCTATGGCTTTTCTGGTGTGTGAATCACAGAAAAGAAGGTCAGAAGGGATATCCAGAGATTATCTAGTTTATCCCATTCCACAGAGCAGAACAAACAGTGCCTGCTTCTTGCATAACAGATGGGTATCCGACCTTTTCTTAAAAGCATCCCCAGACAGAAATTCTCAGCTGAGATCACTTGTTCTAGCAGTTAACCATCAGGACATGCATGGTGCTGTATGTACTGCTGCTCTTTGATCCCACTTCTTGACCTATTTGCAATGGATACAGAGCACATCATGTTCCCTTCCTATCTACCGCTGCTCTTTATGTAGTTGAAGACCACTACTGTGCCTTCTCCTGATGCCTCATGTTTGCACTGAAAAAGATTTTTTTTTTTGGTCTTATGATGGTAGATCATATTTTCTACACCCTTGATTGTTCCTATGGCCCTGCTTTGGTCTATTCATAATCGTTCCTCAATTTCCTTAAATCCAATGTGCAGAGTTCCATAAGACCTCAGTAGTGCTGAGTAAGGTAAAAGAAATATGTCACAGAGCAGGCAGGAATTACTCCTGGCAATGTGAGCAAGCACAGTGCTTGCTTCAGTGTATTTTTTTAGAGGAAGGGAGGACTTGGGTTTGTTTGTTTGTTTGTTTGTTTGTTTTGGCATGATATTATTATAGGATCATAGAATCATTTGAGTTGGAAGGGACCTTAAAAGTTCATCTAGTCCAAATGCTGCTGAAGTCCAGTACAGTTGATTTCAGTTTGGTTTGCTATCCTCTAAAGAGGTTTTTCAGATCTTCAGATTATGTCTTCTAGTTATGATAATAAAATATGAGTGTCAAAGTCATAGAATCATAGAATGATCCAATAAAGGATGGGTTTATTGCATCTGCAAGTTCTTGCATACCCTGCTGCCCCAGTGGAAAAAAAAGACAATGCTGTTGAGTTCACAAATCTTTGCTGTTACCCCCTTGTTATTTTCCAGACATTTATAGAATATTTATTTTTCCAGTTTTCTCTGGGATTACAAACCAAGCTGTCTTGAGCATCATTCTTCAGCTCCTTCCTTTTTAAAAGGGTTTGCATCTCCCTTTTCTGGTCTTCTGGTACTGTGGTGGTTCTCTGAGGGCTCATAGAGCTGCTAACTATCATGAGATTGTTTCAACAGGCAGTACAAGAGTATAATATTTAATCTGAATAAATACTCTTCACTTCTTTCTAGACTGAGTTCTTTCCCTGCTATCATTCAGCACTAACTGTGGTAACCATTTTGCCACAAGGGATCATTGTACTGAAATCTGAAGCAGCTAAAAACTTCCACTGTCTTTACACCATTCACTACCACCTCTCCTTCCCTTTTGGGTAGTTCTTCCCACCACCTTCATGTCACTGCTAATGTGTTTGAAGTTTTCTTGATGTCCATTGATCCCGCTGGTTGATTCTCTGTTTCTCTCTTGACTTTCCTGACTTGGTCCCACACCTTCAGGCTGTGCATTTACATTCAGTGGCATGTGAATCTAGTTTCTGTTTTCCGAAGACACCATTTCATGTGTTAGTGATCAGTGAAGTGGTGATGATTTAAGCACATCATCTTGTGACAGTTGCTTTTCCTCCTCTGCTGGGATTGTTTGAATTGATGTCCTTACCACCATTGTTTCTTTAAGCTGCTGCCAACTTTCCTGAATTCCCTTTTCTCTGAGACTTGTTTCTCATGATTATCAGTTCTATGAGGTTTTTGAAATATGCTTTCTGGAAGTCCATTGTGTTTATTTTGCTGTTCTCCTTCCTTCCTTTCTGACAACTCGTGAACTCTGTTGTTTCATGGCCGTTCTCACCCAAGCTGCATTCCTCTTGCATGTTATAAGTGGCTCATTCTCGTTGGTTACAGTCAAATTCAGTTCTCATTTTGATTATGTATCAAGATTTTAATCTCTTCTACTGAATTCCTTATCCGGTGTGTGTTATTTCATCAGGTGATCCACTGTCCTCTTCAGCATCCCTCCAATGATTATCCTATGAGTAATGGTATTTCCCCTAGTTTACATGCCTCTACCCAAGTGTTTGATGCTTGTATTTACCTGTTTGCATTTGAAACCAGTCCTTGCAGATCCTAACTGCATTAATTTGTATCCCAGAGATGCTCTTACTGCTTTGTGCATTGAAGGCTAGCTCTGATCACCAGTCCTTTTTCTTAGGATACTCACCCAAGTCAAAACCTTCCTGATGATACCATCTGCCCAGCCATGCATTCATTCCCAGGAAAAAAAGTATGAAGTAACTGATGCCACTCGTGACCAAAGTAACCAGTGCCTAATTCACTGAGAGAATTTTCCCTTCCTGCTTCCTGTCCAGAACTGGTCTGACTGATGCTAAGAAAACCCACTCTGGGTATCTTGGTTCTAACCAACGGCCAATACAATGCTAATTCCCAAGGGAAATTCTTAGGGAAATTATCCAAGATGCAGCTAGAAGTTTGCCTTCTTGAAACTCAGTTTGGGTTCAGACTAAGCCACTGACATTGATGTTATCTTGGATAATCTGCTGTCAGAGGACGGAGACCTGGCATCCATCTCCTGAACCAAAACACTTACAACCCTTCCATAATGTGTCTCTATTAATGCCTGGATCTTGGTCTTTGGCCTTTCTTTCAGCTGGTGCTTCCCAATGCTGTCTGTAAGGAGGTTCACGAGCTCAGCAGATGCTCTTGCTTGCAGAAGACAGCTCAATTCATTTGAAAGAAGAGACTCAGGGCCAGGGCCAGGGCCATGCAATCCACTGCGCTGGATCAGAGTCCACAGTCACAATTCATCTGTTTATGCCCTGATTAGCCATTAAAATAAAAATTTTATCACCCCTAGTTAAAAGCGGGCATAAATGAGAGCTTCCTCTTCTGAACAAGGGACAGTGCTCCAAACTAGAATCTTCCTTCCTGGAACCAGGCAAAATAACTAAGAGGGGTGACAGATGATTCATCTGCCAGTGCTCTCCCATCAAAAACTGTAGCTAAAACAAGATTACCAAGAAGAAGAGTGCTATTAAAGGAGGAAACTGCTCCTGTAATTTTGTTAAGGAACATGAGATTATTTAAAAGCCTTTTAAAAAGTGTGTTTGTTCCAGGAGAGGAGGAGTGAGGGAGGATTTTAGAGGGATGGAGATGATCAGTCTTTCTTTCCTATAAAGATTCATGCTGCTTTTTTTGCCCTAGCCAGCAAGGGTGGCTATTTCAGGGACCATTTTAAGTCATCACTCCAGTCCCAATGAATGGGGCACAACCTGCACCTTAGCTTTGCAGGGGCTGAGAGCAGGGAACAACCACAGCAGGGTGTGAGGAATTTGGGGCACCAAACTACACATAATTGCAGGTTAAGGCTTTTACAGCTTGCCTTTTTGTTCCTGGCCATGGTGATCCCCCACACATTCACACAGCAGCATTCTCACATTGTATGGTATTGCTTTATAAACTCTCAAAGCCACGAATGAGCAAGCCTCAAAGCATGCACCTTGCTTCACTCACAGACGGGCTGCCAGCACCTTCAACAGGCCTGGATATATCTTAATCATGGTGAACCACACTACAAAAAAGGTGTTACTGCAGTGACCCTGTGGGGTGCAACGCAGGGACCCCGTAGGAGCAATGAGACTTACAGTGCTAAATGATTCCACAAAGCAAAGTGCTGGGAACGGAATGGACCCATTAAACAAGGTGCTTTGGTTGTGCAAAAAGCATTTTGTGTACAGTGTCAACTCGCAGCCAGAGCTGTGCATTTTGATCAGATTTTCAAGGTCAGATGGAAACATGACAGTAATGTAGTGTGACCCTGGCTGCTTGCTATGGAGCAGGGATCCTCAGATTAGTGACAGAGCTGCATTAGGAATGGGTGCAGGTTTCTCTGTGCCTTTCCCATAGACAAAGAGTGCTCTGGAGAGAAGCTGATACCCATCAGCAAGGAGCTGAAGCTGTGCAGCCATCTCTGATAAGGGCTATGTTTAAAACGCAGAGCTCTGCAAAGCAGAATGTTATTAAAATTTGGGTTTGTAATGAGGTAGAATGGGGATTTATTTTTACTGCATGAAGGAGGTTGGAAGTTGAGAGAGGTTCCAATAATGAACGAATGAAAAGAAAGACTGAATTCAAGTTGGAAAAACAGCCCAGGATGTGGGTTGTTTTCTGTAGTTAATCCCTTCTAAATATTTAAGGGGAAAAAACAGAGGGAAGGGAAATGGTGCTTTGTTTAAAAATAGGATCTAAGCTCTACTAAACACATAAAGAAATCCCACAGATTCCTGTGCACTCAAGTCCCTCCCCTCAAATGAGCTTGTTCCACATGATGAAGCCCATGGGGAGCCAAAAATGAGCACACCAAGGATCTGATAGCCTCCAAACAAGCTTCATGTTCAGTCCCTGAAGTGCAGTTCAGAGCACAGGTTGTGCACAAGCCATTGCCTACATGTGTGTGTATGGAGATAGGGATGGCACCTGCTCTTGCCTTGGGCACAGACCGCATTTTCTGGTCCTACGCAGCCCCCTCACTGCTCCCCATGTGCAGTCCCTCCCTGTAGGCCAGCAGCATTCCCCAGAGCCCTAATTCTGCAGCCATCCTACATGGACTGACACCAGTCCACTGCAGGGGGTTGGAACTCTATGATCTTTAGGGTTCTTTCCAACCTACACCGTTCTGTGATTCTGTGATTCTTTGTCAACCCAGGAGCTGGCTGCACTCTCGCCCATGGGGTGTATTGTGTCTTTGCATGTATTTCCAGACAAAGCATGTTACACCTAGCTCCTGATGCCAAAGCTTTTCAGTTCTGAAAGAGCAGTAATTCACAATGGAGCAAGTATTTCTTCAATTTCCTTCGCTTTGAAACGGAACCGAGAATCTGTTCTGAATGGAGGCAGACGAAAAATGCTCCATGTTAATGCACGCGCTGGGTTAGCTGTCTTTGTTAAATTAGAATGAGTGCTGCTCATTTCCCATCTGGTCCTCTGTGACATTACTTCCAGAATGCATTCACAGCTCCTATTTGTGCGGTGCAAGTAGCTGGCTGTAGTACCAACTTTACCTTTTATAGGCTGCTAAAACACGGGTGCCAGATCGCAAAATAACGCTCCACTTCTAGGAAGCATCTGTGGACTTCTCCTGCTTCGACAGCTTTCTTTTTTCCCTCCTCTTATTTTCTTTAAATGTAACCATCTATGTGAAATGAGTTTGTTGTCAAACCGAGCTGATGGTTTGACAGCCCCGGAGCCTCCATCGTGTGGTGAGGATGCAGCAGGCAGAGAAAGCGATGCGCTAGCAGTCTGTCCTGAGGGCTGCAGGAGCAGATAGGTCCCATCTGCAGCTCTGCTCAGTGCCTTCGCTGCCTGCTGTGCTACGCTGTGCATCCTCCGCCCCTGCCCTGCAATGCGTTTCGCTCCTACCTGGGTACATGCAGGCTGGTGAGCTGAGTTGCCCACGTGCTTTGACCACACCATGAATTCTCACCATAGCAACTGCCCGCCCCAACAGAACGTGGGGCTTATTAAAGAGGCCATTTGTGTACCTCTCAGGCTGTGAGAGTGGCACAGAACCTGCGAGCTGAACAATGCTACAGGTGTCTTCCCATGGAAAACATGTAATTACTGCCTTCTGTAAGTGAAATGGATATGGGAAGTCTGCGTGGGGTGGCAGTGAAGATGTGGGGTGGCACACTGCTATTAGTGCTGTTATGAATGGAAGATCAGCAGGCACACTTCTCAGAAGACGGGAGGCGGTGTTGGTTCACATAGCATCAAGGTTGGAAAAGACCACTAAGATCACCCAGTCCAACCCCAACCCACCCCCATCATGCCCACTGACCACGTCCCTCTGTGCCACATGTCCTCAGTTCTTGAACACCTCCAGGGATGGTGACTCCACCACCTCCCTGGGCAGCCTGTGCCAATGCTTCACCAGATGAGGCCCCCAGAAAAGGGGTACATGGAGCCACAGCCAGAGCACACCCCAGACCAGGAGTACTGAGCATCCCAAACACACAGCTGCACTTTCTGTCCAGTGCCCAAATGTGCTGCATGCTCCTACACGTCCCAGCAGGGATTTCAGCTTGCTGTCATGATGCTGGCTGCTTTGCCTGCCTGCTGCTTTGAGGCTTAGGGACATCATCAAAGGTGGCCCAATCCAGATCACAATGTGCTAAAGGAGCAAGGAGCTGCACTGCAGCACACACTGGCATCCTTGTGAAAAAGAGCCAGGGCTGTGTGTCCAGCACTGATGGGATGCTTGGGATTTCATGCAGGCAGGTGCTTGCAGGAAGGCATGGTAAAGGTCAGAAGTGCCTCTGTGATGAGCATGAGCCTGGGAATTGGAGTTCATCACATTGCTGGCTGCAAAAAGTCAACGTCTCAAGCAGCTTTTATTAACATTTTACCTTGAACTACCCTGAGAGCATCATTTCTGCCATTTGGTGGCAGCCAAGGAGATCTGGTCTCCATAGCTAAACTCACAGAACAAGGAGATACCCCACATGGCAGCAGGGAATAAATTGCTGCAGAACAATGTTTTCAACTACTAGGACCTTGGGAGGGCCACCACGGCTTTGCTGGCATCATCCAAATCATGGGGCACCCAGCATGGGGAAGCATTCTGGTCCACTTGGACAGCACTGGCCACTGTGACATCAATGCTCTCCATTTCTGGGCGCTTGACTTGAGGTGGCAAGGGTTTCATTTTCTCAGCTGCCAGGCTCGCCTTGTTCGTGCTGAAATCAGGACAAAGCACAGCAGAAGCCTGCAGTTTGGTTGTAGTGGGGTATTGCATACCTGGAGGGCAGAGGTGATTGCTCTCCTTTTGAAAGGACAAGGATGGAGGGTCGTGAAGGAATGAAGATTAAGCAAATGCCAGCGGTGAGCATGTAGAGGGTGATCAGATTAGAGGGAGAGCTGCAGGCTGTGACATGTGGGGACAAGCAGAGTTATCGGGGCAGCTACAGGCTGTGGGGCTCTTGCTTTGTGCTGCTCACGTCTGTCAGAGAGGTGCAGCTGGGTTTTGTTCCAGCTTGGTTGTGGCAGTCAGTTCCTCTTGTTCCACCCCACCCAGTCCAGGCACATTTCACAGTTCGAGGTATTTTTCTGCTCGCCATCATATGAGCAGGAGTATGCCCCAAAACACAGCCCTGAGCATCTTGAGGAACCATTTTCACAGCTAAAAGTTTTGCAGTGTCAGACATTTGGTGGTGTGTGAAGACACGGAGATGCTGAAAGATGCTTTCCTGCCATTCAGCTACATAAGGAGAGTGGCGATGCATGTTGGCCTCCAGCCTCCTCATAGGGTTGTTCACTGCTCACTGAAGGACTTTGGGTCAGCCTTGTGTGGGACTGGCTACATTTGGGAGAAAATCAAGGTCCCCTGAAAAGGCACGAATTCCCAGGGATGAAAGGACGCTTAGATGGAGGCGACACCACTCGCTCACCACGTGCTCCTGCCAGCTGGACAGGTGTGCAGCCACCATTTGGGACCCCAGCTGGACCCAAGCCCCCAAATTCACCCTGATTCAATCACCTGGGCAGCGATTGCTGCGGGTCGGACAATGATCCCTTTGTTTCTCATTTCTGAGTCGTCCCCCTTCACTGCCTCCCATTTCCAGCGATGAACAAGACCAACTGCCAGTTCGGAGAGTTATTTGTGTGGCAGAGCGTGCCTGATGGGAGAGACACCCATCGCTATCCGTTTCCATTAGCAGCCTGTCAATAGAAATTAAATTACATGAATAAGGCACTATCGGTGCCAACATCACTGCAGGAAAACATTAATTAATCCTCATTTACATTAGTCAGTGCTACCAGCAAATAGGCTCTTCTGTTGCTACAAAAGACGTTTCCACAAATGATTGTTGCTATCTGATAAACAGATTCACAGCACTGCACTGATTCACTTGTTGGTCGCTCGCCATCATGTTGGGGTCTGAGCAAAGCAAATGCTCAAAGCCCAGGTTGAACATTGGGCCCCTGCATGTTGTTCATCCAACCCGAAAACTGGGGCTCCCGGCTGCAGTTAGGTTACAACAGTCAAAGCAAATTTATTTTTCTAAGGATTTTTTGATGTTCCTGTCATGATTATATCTAAACTTAGTGAAAGGTGCAGTGATCTTCAGGGCACAAAAAACAGATGGGGAAGATCATTCATGCTCGAGAATGAATGACATTAATGGCAGGACAAGGGAAAATGGTTTTAAGTTAAAGGAGGGAAGATTTAGGTTGGATATCAGGGGGAAATTCTTTACTGTGAGAGTGGTGAGGTGCTGGGACAGGCTGCCCAGAGAGGGTGTGGATGCCCCATCCCTGGAGGTGTTCAAGGCCAGGTTGAGTGGGGCCCTGAGCAGCCTGGTCTGGTATTAGGTATGGAGGTTGGTGGCCCTGCCTGCAGCATTTCAATTGGAGATCCATGATCCTTGAGGTCCCTTCCAGCCAAAGCCAAATGATTCTATGATTCTATGATTCCTTCTGTCCAAGTGGTGCACACTGCTGTGGGAGCTGTGCAGGTATCAGCCTGGTAGCCCAAGAATATCTAAATCCAAGCAATGTCCTTCTAATCCCCTTTTGCCTTTCAACCCCTGATAAGTTGCATTGCACATCTTTGCCAGTGCTGCAGATGTTTTATTGAACTAATGGGAAGTGAGTATGGGTGAAAATGGAGATGGCAATCCCCAGCAGCTTCTGCCAGGAGATAAGGAAGGCCATTAGCATCTCTCCCGGGCAGCAGAGTGCTGTGTCATTGGTGCTACTCTTCCTCCTGGAGCAGGCAGGAAGGCTTTATGTCAGGTCCTTTCTCCTGGTGCCAGAGAGCCACTTGATGTGCAGGTGTTGGTAGTTTTGGAATACTATTTGATGCCTTGGCTATACAGGGTCTGGCAGGAATCACTGGTTACTGTAATAAGTCTGTGGGTCTATGGGAATTGCCCTTCCATTTTGCTTTTTCCTATCACTGGCCACGTGTGCAGCCACCAGATGACTGCATGGGGATCTATAAAGCAATAAACAGCAGAGTCCAGATAACAAGGCTTACTGGGAATAAAGATAAGGCAGCATCCACACCATCAGTGCACGCATGGGCAAAGACGAGAGCAGGAAGAGCAGGAAGCACCTCGCAACCTCTGTGCATGAGAGCAAGATAGACCCCAAGACACAGTAAGAAAGAGGAGATGCAGCCCATCAACCTCCTTCTGCATCTCTCTCTGCGCCCATGGATCTGCTGGGAGAGGCATTCTGGTGCACACTGCCCTGAAGCTGATGCGTGAAACAGTCTCTGCAGGAGATAATGGTGAGCAGCCCTCAATGAAAGCAGGAGCTAAATCTGATTCACGGTAATCGCTTGAAATGTGTTACCCAGTCATCTGCTGCCTTGTACAGCGTGCCAACACTGATATAATGAACCGCTGATCGTTCACTTAATAGCTACACAGTGGCTGAAAAGCTGGGGACTCCTACATCATGTAAATTTGCCTAGATTTCATACGCCTACTGGTGACCTGCAATCCCTTTTACAGTGGGTTAGTTCCTCAGAATGTAACAGACTTATTTTTTTCATTTTTTTTTTCTTCAGTGAGTTACATGAAACAAGAGTTAGGTCCCTGATGTTACGTTAAATTGCCTTGAATTACCCATGGCAGAAAGTTTCAACAAAGGTGAAACAGCAGGTGTGTTTTTTTTAAATGCTCATCACCAAATTTCTTTGCATAACATTCTTTTTTCTTTTTTTGCCCCCCAGTAAGTCTTCAGTTCTTTTTCCAAATCTTGAACCTTTCTGCCTGAGAGCTGATGGTACTGCTGCTCCAGGGGAGTCTCACCATGTGGGACAAGTGAAATTAGCAGTAGTCAGATAAAATTATGTGGCACTATGAGGGACTGATAGTGCTGAAAGAGAATAAGAAACTGTAGATAGTCTCACCTTGGGGGTTTTAAAACATGATGATTTAAAGAAGCCAACTGCAATACATACTAAGGTGTCAAAGCCAAAAATAACCTTCAAATTGCTCATCACCTTGAGGCTGTGGATGCGCCGTCCCTACAGGTGTTCAAGGCCAGGTTGGATGGGGCCCTGGGCAGCCTGGTCTGGTATTAAATGGGGAGGTTGATGGCCCTGCGTGTGGCAGGGGGGTTGGAGACTCATGATCCTTGAGGTCCTTTCCAACCCTGGCTATTCTGTGATTCTGTATTTGTGTTGCTGTAGTACTTGGAGGCCTAGTTGTTGTTCAGCACAAACAAAGTTTTTGCAAAGTTCTTGTTGGTGCTCCTCCCTTGTTTTACATTTGCTTTGAGATAACAGGTGATTGCATGGGAAATAGAAGCTGGGAAGGAGACCAGCCCCTAGGCTTTGCTCTCAAAGGCTTCCCAGAAGAAGTAAGGCATTTCCATGGATAAGTACATGCCAGGCATCCCATCAGAGTCGTGTTTAATCAGTCAACAGTGATGACCCTCCTAAAAATTGCCCTTTGCCTTAGATAAGACATATCTGCTCTGATAACCTCAGTATTTGCCTTATACAAGATATTTCCTATAACAAGTACAATGAACTAGATTCTATTTGTTTAAGCAAAATTATTTTTGTAAGGAATGGCTGGCCCTGGTTCAGACAGTTGCAGGTGCTCTGGGGTAGCGGACAGCCACAGCAATGTCCTTTTGCAGATAGGCTGTTTCTTGCAGGGCTGTGCTGGGCATCCGCCCCCCCGCCTGTGGGCAGCGAGCATGATGCCTTGTAACTCTTCCCACCCATAGACCTCAAAATCCCATGCATATGTTGGTTCCAATCCAACATGAAGAAGCTGAGCAAAGCTTTGGCGTTCTTAGGGTCTTCTTCTCAAGTGAATTTTTCCCTGGTTTTCAGGTTCTTCAGTGTTATGCCCTGAGAAAAGGTGGTAGTAAGGAAAAGGCAGTAGATGAGAATGCAACTGGGTTCTTGGTTTGGGAACACAGAGGTGGACTATGGAAGTCTGAGAAGGATGAAATCATGTCCCCAGACAGGAAACCGACACTTCTCTTGGTCTTTCTTACCCAGTAAAGCAAGAGGTCATTGTAGGGAAATTGGACTAGATGACCTGTAGAAGTCCATTCCAACTCAAATGATTCTGATTCCATGATGCTGTGATTTCTATGCTAGCCAAAAGATGGAGAAAATGTTATGGAAGGGAAACGGAGAAGGAACTCTACTGGAAGCAAAGCATGCTTTCACCTTCAAGAAAACTTCTACCAAAGAGTCATCAGAGATTTCAACTTTTTCACTGTAGTTTATATATGTCTACTTGGATGTGTGTCTGCCTACGTCAAATCCCCCAGCCCAGGCACGGTATGCTGACCACTCAATTGAATCTGTGAAGAACATTATACAGACCTACAGACCCAGGAATGACAAGGATTTTACAAGGGGCATATACACACAGAGGACCCTGAAGCCTAATAAGGAAACTCTTTACCATTTGTTTAAAGACTACATAATTTATGTTTTTCATCATCTCACAGAGGAGAGAAGGCTGTTTACTTTGATTTGTTGATGCAGCAATTTTAAACACACTATATGGTATGTGGAGCCAATCTGGAACAAAAAAGAAAAAACAACCAAAACCCACACCTTTTTGATTGTGGTGCAATCAGCCCAAAAGCCACGGCATGTAAGGAAGAAAGCTGCCTGCATGTGACGCAGAGCGCGCCGCTCCTGCTCATGTCACGCACCAGCGCTGTTTACGCGATAGCAGTGATCAATGCCACCTTGCAGGAAGAATGAAGGGAAAGGCAAGAAGAAAGGCTCAAAACATCACGTTTGTGGTGTGTGGTGAGGCAGGAGGAAGGAGAGATTCGTGTTAGGGCTGCGGGGCTGCAGGGCTCCCCAGGCAGCGGGTGCAGGCAGGTAGCTGCGAGGCCAGAGGAGCAACAGCGAGGCGACTCCACGGAAAATCCGCAGTGATAAATTGTTTGCTCTTAGTATAAGCAGGTTCATAAACCAATCTGATCCCTGAGGCTTGAGAGAGACCAGATACCAATGAGCACATTTCCAGCTGCGGGGCTGGCAGGAATCGTACCTGGGATCCTGACCCAGGTACGGCCTCTCGTTGTGTCTCAGTGCCAGGTTGGGTTCCTCGCAGTGTCCTCGCTGGGTTACCCAGCACTGTCACACACGGTGAGGGTCTCAGAGCTAAAATAAGCTTTGAATTTGTAATCAGAGGCAGGGCTGTGCTCTGTGGGCTCACCCCATCCATCCACCTCTTATCCTGCTGAAATCCCTCCTTTTGCTCCAGTGTCCTCGCATCTCCTCTTGTTTTCATTTGCAATACACAAGTGTGCTGACGATTGTAAGTGTGGACAGCAGGCCTTCAATTCTTCAAACTTTTTACAAGAAAAGAGTGCACTTTGCCTAATATGGGCTGCTCCCTGGGCTCTTTGCTTACATCTATAATTTTAAACAGAAGGAGTGGGTTTTGCTGGTGGCTTTTATTCCCTCCTTGCTCTCATTTGTTTTACTATAAGGAAAGATGTGGCCGCAATCCTACTTCTTTGTGCAGAGGATTTGCCTCCAGGCAACAGACAAGAAGTAACAATTTAAATTTGATAGTGTATTTTCATGGACCTGATAAGCAAATGGCAGAGACACACTGAAAAAAAAATTCTGCCTTCAGTTGCTGAGTCAGATTGAAGTAGGTGGGCTACACAAAAGAAAAGTCTAATACAAACATCTTTCTTTGTTTATAGCAATTGATTTTCTTTTTCTTTACATAAATCGTTCCCTTTTCAGTTTGGGGGTTATTTTTCTTTTCTTTTCTTTTCTTTTCTTTTCTTTTCTTTTCTTTTCTTTTCTTTTCTTTTCTTTTCTTTTCTTTTCTTTTCTTTTCTTTTCTTTTCTTTTCTTTTCTTTTCTTTTCTTTTCTTTTCTTTTCTTTTCTTTTCTTTTCTTTTCTCTTCTCTTCTCTTCTCTTCTCTTCTCTTCTCTTCTCTTCTCTTCTCTTCTCTTCTCTTCTCTTCTCTTCTCTTCTCTTCTTTTCTTTTCTTTTCTTTTCTTTTCCTTTCTTTTCCTTCTCTTCTCTTCTCTTCTCTTCTCTTCTCTTCTCTTCTCTTCTCTTCTCTTCTCTTCTCTTCTCTTCTCTTCTCTTCTCTTCTCTTCTCTTCTCTTCTCTTCTCTTCTCTTCTCTTCTCTTCCCTTCCCTTCCCTTCCCTTCCCTTCCCTTCCCTTCCCTTCCCTTCCCTTCCCTTCCCTTCCCTTCCCTTCCCTTCCCTTCCCTTCCCTTCCCTTCCCTTCCCTTCCCTTCCCTTCCCTTCCCTTCCCTTCCCTTCCCTTCCCTTCCCTTCCCTTCCCTTCCCTTCCCTTCCCTTCCCTTCCCTTCCCTTCCCTTCCCTTCCCTTCCCTTTTCCTTCACTTCCCTTTTCCTTCACTTCTCTTCCCTTCACTTTCCTTTTTCTTCTCTTCTCTTTTCTTCTCTTTTTCTTCTATTTTCCTTTTCTTCTATTTTCCTTTTCTTCTCTTTTATTCTCTTTTATTCTATTTCCTTTCTCTTTCCTTCTCTTTCCCTTCTCTTCTCTTTTCTTCTTTTATGTTTATATTGTAATGCAGCTGGGAATTTGTCGGCAATATCTCTTATCAGAACTTCTTGCACTGTGCCAAAACGTTTATAGAGACATTCAGTAGAGACAGAAAAGAACTTCATAGTGCGGGGACCATTCCCTGCAGCTTAACATTTTATTAGAGGTCATGAAATCAAGATATCACTTTAGCTAATGGTTAAAGTGGACCAAGAAAATCCTCTCCTTATCTCTTCCACTCCTTTTCCTGCCAAGATATTTTTGTCAAGGTGAAGTTTTAGTGGCATTGAAGCACTTTGGCATTTCTCAGGAAAGCCTGAATTTCTTCTGCGGAATTCAGAAAGGCTTTTGTATGTGTTAGGTACTGTTTCTGCTAGCAAAAATGTCTAAGCAGAGAGGTTTCAACCAAATTTACTAATAGCAGTGTGCTTTTTATTCCTATCTATTAACAGCATATATTCTTGTCAGTACTTGAAATGAAATAGGCATCTATTAATACAAGTTTCAGCCTGGATTTTTGTGTTCAGATCATTCTATTTGAATTCTCTTTGCTCGCAGATTTTTTCACTTCAGAAAGGCACTCGGTTTATCCTCAGTGTCCTTTTTGCACTGAAGACCCGATCACTCACCAGCTGTGAGCGGCATTAATGTGTCACCGCCTCTCAGCATCTCATCCCTCCGCTCCCTTGGATTGGGTTGCAGCAGTACGCAGGTCACTGCTATAGACATCTATCTGGCAGTGTGCTGGGTAAGCAGCAGCAGCTAACAGAGCAGCAAGGAGGGGAGGCCAACAACTTGTTGTCTGTTGGTGGCGCTGGCACTAGCAAGGCATGAGGGGGCTTGCAATGCTCCTGGGCAAAGCACCTCACCTCTGCGCCTAGCACACAGCAGCTTCTGGTACAGCAGAGCCCAGTGGCCTCCAGCACGCTCTCAATTAAGCCATTATGCTTGTGACTAATTACTTAAATATCTGCTTTCCTTCTTATGTTCTCTCGAGAGGCTCCTGCCCTTGGGCTGAGTCACAGCACACGCACAACATGGGCCTGGTCCTGTTCCTGCCGGGCCCAAGGTCTCAGTGCATCTCCTTATCCACAGTGTGGGAGATCGGCCCCTGCCTTTGGCTTCTCACAAACACAGCACTTGCATCCAGAAGCTGCTTCATCCAGTTCTAAAGGCATCACCGCTTCCAGTGTGCAGCTCCGCGTGTTATCGGGGCAGGGACTGTGAGAAAGCTGTCAGCTGCGGGACCGGCAGAGAACTGAACCGTGCTGCAGCTGTTACAGCTCTGACAGATGAATCTTCCTTCTTCACCAAGTCAGCCTTCCTGAAGGAAGCGAGGCAAGGGGCCAAGCTCACACGGTGCTGCAGTGCAATAGTCACCAGAATGCTCGTTCCGAAACTGCAGGTCTTGCATGATCCGAGAGCAGAGAAATTTGGCAGCCTCAGCTCTGCGTATGCAGCTGAGTTCATGTACCAAGACGAGGCATGGGCTCCAGAGCAGAACCTTGGTTTGTATTGAGGGAGAGGTCAAGGAGAATACCAAGGATGGGAGTAGTGTTTCCTCAGGTACAGAATGGTTAAGGAGTTCTTGACTGCAGCACTGTCTCTGGGTGGATCGCCTCCCTTCAGATGAAGCCCTGACATATGGTTTGGGTAGCCATGGGCCGTGGTAGGTGGCCATCCTTTTTTCCACCTCCTGCCCTTGGTGACCTACATGCCACATCCCAGTGTGGCGGTTCTGTCCATCTCTGGAGAAGACAAGGATGGTCTGTGGAAGCAGCATACATCGCCCAGACAGATTCCTGCTGGCTCTACCTGGATGCTGGGCTCGAGATGCTGGGGTTGAGATGTGCCAACCCAGCTGCTTCCCATGGGATGCTGCTGCTCAGAAGCTTTGCAGCCCATGCCATCTCTTTGCCAGCTCTGCTGTGCCCTCCCAGTCGTCCTTCCAGCAGCATGAAACATTGATGCAGAGAGCTCTGCAGCTGGAAGAGCAATCACGTGTCTGCGAGGACCTCACACACACGTTATTAACATTTTGTGGCAAGAAAAACATCACTGGGAAAGACTTTCCTCCCCAGAACAGGGGCACGGCTACATTTGCATCAGGGCTGTGCTGAGCCTGCCGACAGATCTATACAATTTCCAGACCCGTGCCTTGTGTGTCCTTAGCCTTGGAGAGCAGATGCAGCACCACTGAGCTCATTCCTGCTTTTCCTTCCATATTAGGCAGACCCCTAAGTGTCGTGCCCTTCGCAGAGCTAACATGATCTCCAGATAGCAGCAGATGGCACTCGACGGCTTGTGTTGTGTCCGTGATGCCTTGTGCATGCATTGCCCTTCTCCAGGCTTCAATTCCTTCACCTAACATCGTGCCGCACCACCTCATCCCTTCTGGGTGCCACTGCTGGGACATGCCTTGTCTTCTGTTTGGAGATAGCTGGTTGCTTGGGCTCCAAACGAGCAGGTACCGCTTGGAACAAGCTACTGGTGCTGTAAAGAAATGGTTCCCAATGGTTCCCAACCTAGCAGCCTCCCTGTGACCAAACTCTAAAATAGGCAGCAGAATGACCAACAAATGACATCTATACTTGATTCACTTTGGCTTCTGCTGAAGCCTCCTCCTCACTCCCGTGCCATTGGGCTGTGCTGGAGTGAAACCATCCTCACCTGGCGTTTGTGGTGCTAAATATGATGAAGGTGAATGAGAAAGGCACTAGCAAACACAACTCATTGTCATTTGGTGGCCTTCTGCAGGACAAATCTCATGCAAATGTACACGGTAGTCATTGGAAAGATAGAGCATGCACAGGGAAGCATGTCACCTTACAGACATTCATCTGTAACAAGTGAAATCCATACTCATTCTGGGAGCAGAAGGATTTTGAGCCACTGCAAGAGTTTGAAATATCTATGCAACATATTTATCTTAGCCTGCGGCTTCAGCACTTAGTGTTCTGCAGTCCATAAGCACAGAGAGGGGCTTTCGCCTCTTCCTGGCAGAAGTAACAGCCTGGCAATCTCCTTTGTGTGATTAATGCAACCAAGTGTTAAGTGTGGGCAAAAAATGGGACAATTCTTTGCTCATGCAAACCCATCATCCCAGCGGTCGGTCTGGGTCAGGAGAGATTATTTATTTTCTGGTGGGCAAAATGTGCTTTAATGCACAGAGAAGTGACTTAACTCCAGGTATGCAAAAACAAGGGGTTGATTTCACGTGGCTGATCTACAGATGAATCCATCATTTTGGCACTTGGTATAAACCAGAAGATTGGAAACAATGGGTGTGATTGATAACAAAGAGTAGATTTACATGGGTCACCTTCTCGGGCTGAAATACATCCTCTGCCTTTGTGGACTGCCCTTATTCCCCAACACCACGCAAAGATCATAATCGTAGCTCCCCGTGCCTCCTTGCACACCTTTCTATCCCTCTGAATTTGCACTCAGGGCATTTGCTCTCATTTATTCAAAGGCCAGGCAGAGTTTTCACCAAAACTCTCTGTCTTCCCCAAACGTTGGGGAATGGTGGTGGCACCCTGAGATCTGCCAGCCTGGTGGAAATCACAGAATCACAAAAACATTAATGTTGGGAAACCCAGTAAGACCATCTAGTGCAACCATCAGCCCATGTCCTTTCACATCTCTGACCACATCATCCTTAATGCTTGCTAGGCCAAGTTCAAGGAAGAATAAACTCGAATCTGGGGCAGTGCTGAGACATTTATGCCTTCCCCGCCGGTGGCAGAGCAGCCTTTCCAGCCAAGGGGAGAAGGTGTGCACTTAGCTCATAAAAATAAATAGTGTTCTCTGCTGCATTCCTGGACGTAATGTTTGCAGATCTGATATTCACTTGTGCCGCTCCGGCAAGCATTAGTTGGCTCAAATACTAAATATTTACATAGCGTGTGTCACGTGCAGGCTGCGAGGAGGGAAAGCATCATCGCTCCCACTTACAAGGCAGTTAAGTGACTGTGGCTGCTCTGCAAAGACCCCAAGCAGGACCTACGAGTGAGTGGAGCCCTGAGCACGGAGTGATCTCTTCCTCGGGGACTTGAGAGCTGTTGTTTTAGGGAAAGGTACCCCTTGGCAGTGAGAAAGGAGCAATAGAGAGCTCAGCATGGGCAAAGTGTGTGCGCCATGGGGGCATCACAGAGTTGCATGGCTTAATTTCACGCGGGACGCGGTGCCAGAGCGTTTGAAGAAGCAGCAGCTGCCACTAACTCCAGAAATGACCCGGACTTCTGAGAAAACTCATCTCTTCCCACTGGCGTGGCAAACAAATCATTGCTCTTTCTGTTGACAACAAGCCATAAATTACCCTGTTATATAAAAGGGACCGGCAGCCCGGAGAGCTGCAGCCAGGCCAGCGAGCAGGGGGCTTGCTTCATCCAGGAGGGGCAAAATCCTGTGTTGAAGGGAGGTGCCCCCGGTTTACCCAGCAGCACGCTGGCTTTCTGGCTTTTTTTTCACTGCAGGCTTCTGCAGTAAAGGTCGCATAGATGGCTTGAGAACAGCTCACCCCACTCACTGCATGTCATGCGAATGCAGCCGAAAGTCTCCCAGGACTGGTTGTCTCCTGCATGTTTATTTTATTCAGTGGTATCATGTCAGTGTGTCTGCCTAAATATAGCTTCTGTGAAGAGCATTTCTAAGTTTCCTGTTACAGTTTCACTCGCAGTTACCTTACAGTAAATGGAGGAAAATCAATGTAAGCTCCATTACGCGCCGCATCTAAATGTGCCTTGCTGGAAATTCTGCCTGGATTGATTCTCTTCCTCTGGAAACCGTGTGCCCTGTCTGCCTCCCTCCCTCTGCCTTCTCCTTTATTTTATTTTTTCTGTTGGAACAAACCACGACTTTATCATTCCAAACCCCTTGCTCTCCTTTATCTGACGTGCCCTGCAGATAAGCCGCTCGGAGGAACTGACAGTGCAGAAACCATGGAGTCCCTGGGCAGAGTTGCCACTGTAAAGCCCAGATTAATTGACTTCATGTAGCATTTGGACATGACCATGTCGGCAGCTTAGACAGAGTAAATTGAGCAGAAGGGTCAAATTCAAGGTAATCTCTGAATAGCAAACATTAGCTGAAGAGATTGCTTTTGTCCTTTACGGCCTCAATGATCCCACAAATAGCGAGAAAATGATTGCTTTAAAAATGTATTCCCTTCTCCATGGTGTTTCAACACAGCTCCCTTACCCGTCCCTTCCAGTTCTACGGATCTACAGCTACGCAACAAAAATACTATTATCATATCCCTGCGGTGTTGGTGTCAGTCAGTCTCCAGTAAACAATCACGGCTATAAAATGATCCAACAGATGTTCTGCTGGAGAGGAGTAGTCTGAAATAGAAAGTCTAAAAATACATTGGCAGGACCAAATCACACCCTCATTCTGCTGCCAGGCTCTGCCATTTCAGGCCCACAGTTGGCTCTCTGGCCCCCAAGTGTAGGCAGTGCTGTGGCCATCAGTACGTGGGGGGATGTGGCCAATAGGGCCAGCACTCAACACCCAAAGAGCTGTCCTGGTCCTAAACCTGTGCCTGTGAGACTGAGGGCTGTTACTATCTGCCCCTAGAGTTCTGTAACCCAACACCAAGGGCTCTGCCAGTGCTAACAGACTTTCAGAAATGGTACATATTGGTATATGTGTTTAAAAGCTTGGACTTGTAGAATGCAATACTCAGAGGGGTGCTGTTGGTATGTGTGAAAAGCAAAGCAAATTGCCTCAGCTGATGTAGGGAAGTGGGATGGGTTATGGTGGAGGAAGAGCAAGGCTTGGCCTTGAGGAGCAAAGAACAATACCTGGGTGATGCTGCTGAGGAGCTGGGGCTGGATATGGGGCTCCTTCACTCCTGTTGTGAGTGCCCAGCCCCTGGTACAGCAGAACTACTTCAGCAAGATATTTCTTCTTTCATTATTGTCATTTTTTCCACATTTCTATAGCCTGGGGTGGAGCAAGAAGCCCACAGGGGTTAAGAAGTAGCTCTACATAACCACGTCTATGGAAACCTGGAGACACATGCAGGGTTATGTTGTGCTTCTTTGAAAGGAGAGACTTAAAATGCGTACTGGGGACATCTGCTCTGCAGAGAAGAGGGCTGCAAACAGGAGGGCCCAAAAGAGGGACCCTACAGACCATCACCATCGGGCCCTAGGGGGCTCATTGCAGCAAGTGAGGAGCAGGTGACAGCGCTCCTTTAGGCCTCCGGTTGCGCTATCTCAGGCTCTGATCCTATCAGACAAGATGAGGCCACAGCAGCAGCTGGCTGGGAGATTTCCAGGAAAAAGCAGTGAGCAGCCAGTGCACTCCTGCCTCACAAACCAGGCACTGCTCAGCACGGCTCAGGGTCAGGGGCTGAACCATGGACGGTCCTGACCCAGAGGGTCCTGAGGACTCATCCATCTGCACGCTCCATCCAGTGCCTTCCAGAGGTGCTGCCTGGGATGCCATCTTCCTCTGTGAAAGAAAACAATACATCCAGAGGATGTTAAAGGATATAAGCTGGAGTGCTTTGTCTTCTGAGATGACACAAGCCTCTCTAATTTATCACTGATTAATTCTTGTTCCTTGTTGCTTTTTTTTTTTTCCACAAAGGCTTCAGGCTGAACTCATAAACTCCAACAAGAATTCGTATTGCTTCAGCTTCCCGACACGGGTTAAAATCAGTAACATTAAAGTTGATTTTAAACACTTTGGTTTATCAAAGCAATTTTCTCAGCATTCCAGAGTGCTGTATTTTTTTTCCCCCGCTGTTATTTGCAATGCATTAGGTGCAGTGAAAGTGTTTCACAATCCCATTTGCTTTCAAAACCCTTTCTACCAAACCCTGCAATGAGGATATAATTCATTTGGTGGAAAACAAACATTGGACCCAAGGTGCAGCACGTGCAGAGGAGCTCAGACACCCATGGGTTTTGCTAAAATAAAGTCGTAGTGTGTTACTGTCCTGCAGAAGCTGCTGGCCTTGTGCAGCTCATATTAAAGCCATAAAATATATCAGTGCTTTTAAATAAACTTTTCCTTGGCCAATTGCTCTGCCCTGAGCTGATGTTTGCAAATGCACTGTGTCATTATCAGCTGAATAAATGCAAATTTGCTAGAGCACAGCACCTGAAAGGGAAGAGCAGACATTTCTGCAGGTGGGAAGGGGTTGCAAGAGGCAAAGTGGAGGCATAGATTTGATGCATCAGTTCTGCAGGTGAGCCCCCTAATGAGGGCAGCTGGGTTGTACATGCATGGCACCCTGCTGTGCTGCAGCCCTGCCTGAGCTGTGCAAAGCAGGATTTGGGAAGCTGATCCACAACTGCTGCAGGCTCACTGCTGCGATGCAGTTTGCAGCCGTGCACGCACCACGTTGTGAATTTTCACTTCTGAAAATCAGGTCAGCTCTCAGGTGCCAAACGTGGCACTAGAAGTCTAATTTTAGGCTCATGGCTTCTGAAAGCATCCCTGTACATGCTCAGCTCTGCCCAGCTTCTGCAGGCTGGCAGGGAAATTTGCATCAGGGAGGTTTTGCTGTCTGCACCCAGACAGATGCAGAAAGATGATCTGGATAGAGAAGCCTGTGTGAAGGCAAGACAAGCAAAAAAATCCAGATGATTTGCTTCTCAGCACAACTTTGGGGCTGAACCCGCAGAGGTCCATGTGCCAGGAACACGTAGAGACAACCTGAAGCCCCAACCTGCAGGCAGAGGGTCAGGACGAGGTGCACGAGGTGCTGCTGGTCCCAGTGACTGAAACCACTGCTGTGGGCTGGGGGGAGCTGAGGGCTGCAGAACAGGGAGATGGGAGTAGGGATGGAGGGGGCAGGCTGCAATGCACTCACTGCCCTGCTCCCCGACCGTGTCCATAACTGATCCTCTGATGTGACCCCTGGGTTATCTCAGGATGCAGTTAACAAAGTTCTTGTTCACAAAGGACAGCGGTGTGAGTTATCTGAGATGCTGGCTATATGCATGAAAATACAATACTTGGAGCTCCTCGATGCAAAGGGCTGTGATGTGATAGGGAGATACATATTATAGGGTCTTAAATCATGTCTGCAGCACTGATTACAAATTCCCGTAGTCCTGCCTCAGCATGCAGGGGGATCAGGGTCAGACCTGGAAATTATTCCATGCAGATGGACGATTCAAGTGCTCCAAATTCCTGCATGGACACCAGGAGAGGATTTTGCTTATGCTCTGCCTTCATTTTCACTCTCCCTTTTCCCTTCCAGCCCTGGCAGATGTGTGGGACACAGCAGTTTGTATCCAGCCCTTCGCCTCTTTGGTTCTCCTGGGCTGACCTTCAGAGGATGTGTTTTTAATATCATCTCTATACATAAAGGGCAGTATTGCTTTGCCGTAAGCTCTGCTCCTGTGTGTTGCATCCAGGCTGAAAGCCGTGGGACGTTTGAGGCCACTGCTCTGAAAGCATCCAGGGAGGTGCCATGGACGTGAAACAACTTCTGAGCCCTCCCATGCAGACACCAACACCATGTGCAGGGATTGTTTTCAGCTCTTTATCAGTAAAGGGGAGCGAAGTGCTATTATCTGAACACAGTGACTTAAGGATAAAAACTCTTCATGTCTCCAAGAAAACCCTAAGTGCTTGAGGCTCTGTACTGCTCTTCTTTAAATGACCCTTTCTTAAAGAAGACCCAATGGGCATGCTGGAGATGACTGCAGATAGGGGAGCTAATTAGTTTGCAACCTGCAGCTGCAAATATGAAACGTGGGGGGAAGCTGGTTGTTTTACCTAATTCTGCAGCTCTAAAGAGGAAATAATGGCCATGCATTGCAACCAGGACCACTGGGGTAGCCCCAGGGCTGCTGATAAGCAGCAGGGTTAGGGCAGGAAGACAACATCTCATTGCAGGCTGTCACCAACAGAACTGGAGATGCACTCTTGGAAAGAATAAGGGTTCTGGGGGAGAGCGGAGGTAAGTGTGCTCCTGAAGGGAATCCTAGAATGGCCTGGGTTAAAAAGAACTTTAAAGATCATCGGGTATCAACACCCCTGCCATGGGCAGAGTCACCAAACACCAGACCAGGCTGCCCCAAGCCACATCCAGCCTGGCCTTGAATGCCCCCAGGGATGGGGCATCCACAAGAGAGAAGAGATTGTCCAAAGGAGGGCTACAAAGATGGGGAAAGGCCTAAAACCTTGCAGCACAGCTGGGCTTAAGTGTGCTGGTTCAGAGTACAGCCCTGCTGATGGCTGTGAGCAAAATGAGAGCTTTCACCTCCCATGCCTGTAATTAGGCTGCACAGAAGGCAAAATATTCCACGATGACAACTTGAGAGCTGAAAGAAATAGGTCTTAGGCAGACGCTGATTTGCAGGATAAACAAATCAGTTCGGCTCAGGTTCGTCCCCTCCGCCGCTGACGTTCTTTGTTCTTTGATTTAAAGTGTCAAATACAGCACTTGTGCCGCACACAAGTGACAAAAGCCAGGACAGGCCCATAAATCTGCAAGCAGAGCATACACCCAGTGCCCCCGGAGGTCTGCTGCTTTTGTCTATCATCCTTGGGCCTGGAGGAGCTGGGCGCTTATGCAGGGCTGCCGTTCCATAAAGCAGAACTCCATTTTCAGAGCTCTAACAGCTTGCAAGTGAAACGATAGCCTTTGATGCTGAGCTCTCCCAGGATTACCGGGCTGTATTAGGTTGTACAAGTAAGCAGATTGAGCTTTGTTAATTTAAACTCTCAGTCTCCAAATTTGAGGGGGGAGCAGGGGGTGATGAGGGGAGGCAGATGCTTGTCCTGCCCCATCCCATCCCACTGCTGTGGTTTTGCCATTCCAGCAACAGATGACAGTGCTGCCCCCAGTCCCCATCCCATCTGAAATGATGTCCCTCATAAAGGTTCATTTGTGACATGATGTGGAGATGTGGCATTTGGGGACGTGGTTTAATGGGCACGGTGGTGATGAGTTGATAGTTAGACTCGGTGATTTTAAAGGTCTTTTCCAACCTTAACGATTCTATGATTGCATGATTTTATTATTTTAGGAAAGAGCGAGGCCCACAAACCAGGGTCGGGTGCTGGGCCCCTCACTGCTATTGCCCCATCACTCAGCGCTGGGGCATTCCTTGAGGATTGGAAAGCTCAAGTTCATCAAGTCAGTTCAATGGAAGCCACTTGGAAATGAGTTCAGCTGAAAGCAGACAAGGAAATAAATTACTAAGCGATGTCTCCTGAAGACACGTGCTCTTACTGGGAAGTTGAGCTTGGGTTTGAAAGGACTTTGCCTCCTTTAGAGGTCTGTGGGTCCTCTGAGTTCCAGGTTTAAACCGAGACATAATTCAGCCCTTTTAATAATTAAAAGGCATTTGAGTCTCCTTAGTCCAGAGGAGCAGATAAGCAGCTTTCTGAGCACTAAAACTCAGGCTGGTTTTATAAGGGGCATTAGTGCAGTGGTCTTCCAGTGTTCAGTAACAGGAATATTAACGTACAGACAGGCTTAGAGGAATCATCTAATATTCAATCTTTTGGCATTTATGTTTTTTTCAACATCACTGCCACTCAGTGTGGATGCTGCTGCGTGCCCCCAGGCCAAGGGAAGGGAGGCCAGGAGTTGGACTCGATGATCCTTGTGGGTCCCTTCCAGTCAGGATATTCTATGACTATGATAATAAATAGTGCTGAGCGTGATGGGGCTGTGCAGTGTGCTCGTATCTCTGCTCGGTGGGGTTAGGATCTCCAACGACATCCTTAAGCCCATCCTGGAGCTGCCACCCTGTCCCAACACTCTGCTGTCCATACGGTGGGTGATGGCTGGAGCCCCATGCTGGGCAGCCGCTTGCATCAGCCCCGTTTCTTTCTATCTTAAAAATAGGCAGGGAGCCGTGCCATGGGCTGTGTGCTGCTGGAGCCAGGCTTGCTTCACATTGCAGCAGCGCTGGGACTCCAGCCCACAACACGAGGGCAGTGGGATGGGCACCTTTGTTAGGGCCGGGGTGGTAACGAGGAGGATTGAGGAGGTCTCAGTTTCTTTATCTCCTGTAAGAAGGTTTGTGGCATAAGACGATACCTTGCTGCAAGGCAGTCTGGTCAAGTGGAAATCAACACTGGCTAAGTAAAGGCTGATCATCCTGCTTAAAGACTTGAATTAAAAAGCTTTGCCAATCAGCTTTGACTGGTAGAAAAAGGACGGGGCATTAGGATCAGCCACGGGACTGCAGGAAGCAGGACTGTCCCCTCCATTTTTTTGCTTCTTTTTGTGCTTGCTGACACCTCCCATTAATCTGGCTGGAAGCTGAGCTATATTAGTAACTGCAGGGTATTTACACATTGCTTTTGCCAGCAAAAAAAAAAAATCTGCCCATTAGTGTCCATCTAGGAGCTAAATCCTCTGTTGGAGGAGCTGTCACTGCTCTGACAAATAGAAACGCTAATGCTGCCCAGTGCCTGAAAAGCCCCTGGAATCAGCCCTTACTCCTTGGTTATATCAGTGTTATTTTGTCTGTGCTCAGTGGGGACACCGGGATCAGAGCAGTTGAAGGCACAAAGCCAGGCAAAAGCAGCAGGGCCTCCCTCAGCCCTCATTCCCCCAAACTCACTTTCTTCTCAGATAGAGAGGTGATGCATTGGCACAGCTGCCCAGGGAGGTGGTAGAGTCACCATCCCTGGAGGTGTTAAAGAATTATGGAGATGTGGCACTGAGATATGTGGTCAGTGGGCATGGTGAGGTGAGTTGGGGTTGGATTGGTGATCTTAGTGGTCTTTTCCAACCTTAATCATTCTAACTGCTTTCATCTGGCTGGAAGCCCATCTCGCCACTCCCTGCTCCTTAGAGGCAGCGTGCTGTGCTGTCCCTCACCTGCATGCTGAATGGGAAAGGAGGGTTTGAGATACCTTGTGTTTGGTTTTCCTGATCCCATTGCCAAAGAAACACCCCGAAAGTGCAGGGTGGGATTGGGGAGCCCGAAGGAAGAGAGGTTACGAAAGGAGCTGTGGGTTATCGGAGCAAGTGCATTCCTGCAGGGCAGGGCAGCCAGGGCCGCTTTCAGAAAGCCCAGGAGGTGTTTGCACAGCACCCACTGCTCGTCCCAAGAACATTTCTTAAATTGTTTCTAGCACTTTGGAGTGCTTGGTTGTGCCTTGTCTGTGATTACTGCATGAGCGAAAGCCCTTTGGAGGTGGCCGCCATCATGATTACAGCAACGTTCCTCTCTTGTAAAATGATCTAATCAAGTTACTGTTAAATGCTCTGCTCCTCACACCCCCACCCAGCACTCAACCCCAGGAGACACAAGAGGAGCACAGGCATTTGTAGTGGAGTCAGGGCATGAGGGAAGCTGTTCCTTGCTGTCCCTGCATCATAAAATCATTAAGGTTGGAAAAGCCCAAAATCATCTAATCCAACACCCCCACCATGCCCACCGACCACATCCCTCAGTGTCACACCTTCACAGTTCTTGAATATCTACAGTGATGGTGACCCTATCACCTCCCTAGGCAAGCCTGTGCCAATGCATTACGGCTCTTTCCGAGAAGGAATTTTTACTAATATGCAACCCAAACCTCCTCTGGAGCAGCTGAAGGCCGTCACCTCTTGTGCTATCTCTGTTACCTGGGAGAAGAAGCCAACCTCCCATGACAGCCCATTTTCTTCACAGCACAGCGTCCAAAAGGGTTTTCAGAGCACCACTGCTTTTGAATGTTTTATTGGCCAGCACAGGATATTGCACTGTCCAGCAGCAAAGCAAAGCAAGGCAGGGTTTATAAGTGCACGGCTGTATTTACAGGTCTGAGGCAGGCCAGAGAGTTCTGAGCACCACAAATCCGGGCCATTTAGCTATGGACTGACTGCTGCTGCTGCCTTGTAATTTATCTGGAGAGCAGTTAAAGCCCTTGTAAAAATGTGTTCCTGATTACAGAATGAGACAGGCTCTCAAGAATTATACAGTTCCAGGAGTTGAGGAGTAACTTTTGCGGAAGGATTTATATGAACATCGTTTTGGTTTATATCAAGCAAAATCCCAAGTAATCCAGCGCAAGGGAAAACCACCATTGGAAACCTGCTGCAAACTCTACAACAGGCAGCTGCATCCTTCTTTAAACCAAATGTGAGTGGGGGCTGTGCATCCCTGTGTGCAGCAAATCCTCTTTGGTGAGGCTGAGCGCAGAGACAGGCTGAACTCGGCACTGTAGTGGAGGTGAGCCCATCCCACCCCACATCCCTTCTTGGGAACCACAAGAGCCTCATCCCGATTCCTCCAGAACTGCTGCATGCTCCAGGCCCTGGCTCCGAGCGGCTTCAAACAAGCGCTAATCTGCGGAGCCTGCAGAGGGGGACCGAAGGAGCGGGCAGCACAGCGGGAGCCGCACACACAGACTTTTATGGCCACAAAGGCCAAGTCGCACCTGCTGACGGTTGTGAATAGACTTGCAGACAGCACCAGGTGTGCCATTTCAACAGATTTCACAACTGGGCGTGCCTTTCATCTATCTATAGAGCTACGGCCAGGGGATGAAGCCTGCTCGGCAATTGTCCTAATTTAGCAAAAATCCCATTCGGCCGGTGGGCCGCCCTGCGCGGTCCGCGCGCGTTTGAGGAGCAATTATATCGGTTGCCCTTGGGCTGGCCCCAGCCCTGCAGGGAGTTGGGGCACGCTGCCTTTGTCCGCGGCGGGGAGGGATGGAAATGAGGCAGCGGGCAAAAAGGCGAGCGGCCGCCAGCGGGGAGCAGCCCTGCAGCCGCGGCACCTGGCCCAGGATTCATCAGTGGGAATCGTGCTGGTAGGTGCTGCACAAATATGGCAAGGAAGAACAAAAATACACAATATCCGCGTGCTCACAAAGCACTGGCCGTGTCGTTCCTGCCATCTCGTAGTAAATCTGATGATGACTTCGTAGCCACTATTGTATGATTTCTAACAAAGCTCGTTGTATCATTTTGGTATCGATCGATTATCTCCATCTCCCAAAGCCACATCAGGAAGATCAGAGGCACTAAGGTTTGTTATTTAAGTGTGGTCTGATCGATTGTGCTCAATAAAAGAAAGACGCTGATCTCACGGGGAAGGCGGGATGAGATCAGATCAGGTCTTTGTAAGCCGGAGTCAGTATTCATTACCAGCAAATGGGGACTGTGTTTTATTCCAAACGCGGGCTCTCCGTGGCCATATGTGTGGTGGCACGTCCGAAGGATGGGTATGAAATGCAGACATGATTTCAAGATTCCATTAGAAGCACTTTTCTCCTGCCTGGGCTTGGCCGATGTATATCAGATTTGCTCTAATTATGATCTCTGAAATGAGCCCTGATGAAAAAAAGTGGGATCTGAATTGCTCTCGTCGTATTTTTGTATATATGAATCATCCACCATTTGGAAAAAAGTCCAAACCCTTTCTCCTGCATTTTCAAACCGTCCTGATTACTCATAAAGATCACCACCAAAATTAACAGGGAAGAAGGAAAAGGATGAACGTACTTTAAACTCTGTCCAATGGACCGTGTCCAGGGGAGGGCTGGACTAAGCAGCCTCCTGCTCACAGCAGCAGCAGTGTGGGTGAGATCTGGGAAGTCTGGCACTGCCCTCAGTCCTCTCCCAACACTGACACTCCTGGGCAGGCAAGGCACTATTAATAAGTCATATTTTATTCAGTTTTGAAGGCCACAGCAGCTATAGGACACATACTGAGCGCTGTAACAATGCACAACAATGCAGACCGTGCCCTAAAACATCTCCCAGTGTAAATATATCAGACAGACCAAATTGATTTACTTTTCATGACTATTCAGCCCTCGACTGTCCACAGGCACAACTCAATGCAACTGTGCTGAACTCTCATGAGAGGTGTCCAACTCCACAGGCTGCCACAGCTCTCTCCAGTTGCTTTTCAGTGAGCTTTCCTCCCGTCAGCACAAGAGGCGAGCACCAGTTTTAAAGGCATTTTATTTATTATATTAATTTATTATTATATATTATATTAATTTATTAAGCACCTCTTTAGATCTGCAGCTATTTCAAATCACTTCCCTGCCGCACTTATTCCAGCTGCTATGTGAAAGTTTGCACATTCCCTCTACTCGCCTTCTAAAAATACTTCATACCTCCACAGTCCTGCAAGTACAGATAATGCAGACATCTTAATTAACACTAACTCAGTGAATAACATAAACAACTCTGTAATTAAATGTCCTGACTTGATTCTCTCTCATTCATGCTATTAACAGTTTCACGTGACAAACAGTCCACATCTAAATCATGCTGGCAGAATAATATACATTTCAATTAGACCACTTTATTAAATCAAATTGTGCTGCTCAGTATGTCTGTGCAAGCTGCATGGCCTTCAGTGTAAACTGCACAAATGATGATAAAGTCTCTCATTAAAGCACTTCTGACTGCGGGGTTTCAAAGGAGCGTTACTGGAGGGAAAGTCCCACTCTTCACATTTTGGTGATATGGAATCTGAGACGACAGAGAAATCACTTGTGTTAGCCACCTTGGAGTCAAATGAGAAGAATTTGGCCTCTCAGGTCCTGCTCTAGAGGACAAAGTTTGATCTAATTAAGCAAGTACTATCCATTAAACAAACAAAGAAGCATGTGTTCCCGTAGAAACCCCCCATCACTCACCCCACCACTGCTGCTCAGCGTTCTGCTGAGAGCAAACAGACGTACGCAGCCTTACAGCTGGTCTATTGTCAGAACAACGTGTTAGCAAAAGGATTTACAGACATGTTTGCTTATGGAATAAAAGTCTGCATGTTCAGAAACGCAAGCATTTTCTCTGGTACAGGAGCTACACAGAGAAAGCTGTTCCCTGAAAGCTGTGCAGAACTCAACAACATAGTTAGGATATCTGTCACTACGAAGCTGTGCTGCCTTCCCCAAAATATTAGGACAAACAGCTCTGAGAGCTCCAGTGAATACACAGCTGCCAGAATGTACAGCCAACAGCAACAGGCTGGCATAGCAGCTGCACTGTGGCCCTGAGCATCTCTTCAAAACAGTGGTAGAGCAATGCCATGAAAAAGGAGAACCAGGCACATCTCCTTAGGCTTTGACTGAGAATTAACACCTGACTCATGGAGACAATTACTGGCCCCAGTGCAGCTCACCAGATTTTTGCTAATGATAGATTACTTCAGATTTTACTTCGGATTTTAATTCCAAATTTACAGTGAGAATGATTTGAAAACTGTAGCAAGGTGAGTTGATGAAGGCAGGCAGACTTGCAGTTTTCTGTGCCCACGGACCCAGCAGGAGATGTTCTCTTGAAATCAGGGTGCTTTTATATTATTTTTTTGGCAGCTTGGGTGCTATGTTATTTTGGAACCACATGAAGCTGAAGATGACACCCATCGTCTTGGGAAAAGCCTCATCATAAGCAAACTTCATGGAGTCTTCTAAAGGTATCTCTACAACTTCAATCAGCTCTCCTTCCTCAGGTTGGCCACCTCCTTCACTTGTTCTCATCTGGTCTGTTACTTCTGCATAAAACAACGTCTGCCTGGAACCTGTCACACCTACTCCAGACCTGGAAAAAAGCAGAGGAAATTTTAGACAAAAAACGATATCTAGAAACCTGAATCCTTCACTTGGGTCCCGACTCTCAGTGTCATTTAGAGCTTTCAAAAGCAATTTGTTAATATGGAAATGGAATACAACTTTCATGTCAAAACGTCATTGGTTTTGAATACAGTTGCACATTAAATCATTCTGTCTTCAAATATATTCTGCAACTTCGGGGAAACGTTAGTGTGAGGGAAGATAAGAAACATTTTCTTAATTGGTGAACAGTTGTTCTACATACACTGAAATCAACAGAAGTTCTTTCAATTAATCTTGGTGAGAACAGGACTGCGCCATGACTCACACAGATCTACAAACAACAGAGTGAAGCTCCTCAGTGTATCTGCATGCTATTATTGCTACATTTGCTTACTTGTTTTTACACAAATATTTAGATTTTTTACTCTTAAGAAGATTAGGTCCATTCACAGCTGGAATCCTCTGTTTGTGGACTGGAGAAGTACAATAGAAAGGCAGCTTGAAAGTCTTTCTCTATCCTTCCTGAACTTTAGCCTTGACCCAAATGGACCACTGTAAGCTCACATGTATCTGAAGTAATTGTCTTCCCACTAAATTTGTTACAGTGGATTTAGTTGAGGATATTTTAGATTATATCATCTTTCTTCAGCCAGACCACTTGCTGTGCATTATACTTCTTGTTTGTTAATCCTCTATTTCCTTGAGACTATTTCATTTAGATGTTTTTAAATAAGGGATTAGTACATAATCCACTCATTTAGTCCTTCCAAGAAAATATTCACATTGTAATTGCAATTTTGTCATTTCATATGATTACAGGCGACTTTTCAGATTAAAGCTGGATCCAGAGTTCACTGAAGCTATGAATCAGGACTTAGGGAAAGCTGAAAAATTAGCCTCTGTTTTGTTATATACACAGAGGATGCCAAGATTTGTAGCAGTGTTACAATCTTAGAGTGCATATCCATCCCTGCTCAGTCACTGGTCCAGCCAGTCTGCAAATAATCCGACATAAAGGACACCCTATAGCAGGAATCCATTAGCTATCTCAGCTTTCTAAGAACAGTGGCAATTATCTTGTTTGGACAATTAATGCTGATTATTGAAACTGGTTTCTTACATCAATATACACCTCCTTTTCTAAAGACAGGAGTGAAAAAGTGTATTATTTTCCTAAGACCACTACAGACCACTCTTGACTTTGGGTAAGGCATTTCACCCCTGCAGAATCATTCCTCCATCCCTACGAAGTGACAGAGCATCTTAAGCATCTTTCACACTTCCGAGGACTCAGAATGAAGGCTGCTATGTGATTTCAGTCACTGCAATGATGAAACACTCCATTCTCTGTTCTTCCTTTTCTTTTTTTTCCTCTTTTCCTTCTTTTCTGCAGGAGGAAGCAGAAAGGATTTTTCCTAACCACCTAGAGCCAGGTCTGCTGCTCTCTCTGTACAGTGACACTTGTTCTGCAGTTGTTTCTGTAGGAGTATAATAAACATGTGAACACTGCTTAAGATCCCCTCACCATTTAGCTGGGTGACTTTGGTGACTAAGCACACTGTGTTATTTATGCACACGCTCACTGACTTATTGCCTAACTCCATGCCCATTTCAGTGTCTTCATTAAGACACAGGAACATATGCAAGATATTGTAATTCATAAAAGCAGGTAATAGATACTTTCTCATCTTTTAATTTAATGTTTCTTTCTCCAAATGCTCTCACTCTGTCACTCGATCGTTCTCGCATGGAGCTATGTGCAATGCCCTTTACTAAATTAAACATTCTCCAGTATTGCCCACCACTTTCACATTTCCAGACTCTCAGGTATTCCTGTATTCTGCTTGTCCTTAGAAAACTGTAAAAATATCAGTGCTAATTGCAATCCATTTTTTAGTACCTTTGGTTTTTTATACAAATGAAAATTCTGCAGGTCTGCTGCTTCAAAGCCAACCCGAGCCTCCACCTGGATAAAGTAATGAAGTGCTTTAACATGTACCTTGGAAAATGTGTACACATTTCACTGATCTGCGGGCACAGGGAGGAAAAGAGGGGAGAGGCAGAAGGCAAGTGACTGCTAAAAAGGCTGCAATTTTGCTTTCAGGTGTGCTTTCAGGTTTATCTGTTACTAGAAATTTCTTATCCTTTCCCACAGTTATTTTCTGAGCACTTTGTTCAAGGAACTTTGGTGTGCCTTTATTTGTGGTCATATTCCCTTTTCTCCTGCCTTCTTTCTCTATCCTCAGTCTGCAACATATGTTTTTCCTTTCTGTACTATTTCATGCTACAAATAAAATGCCTTTTGGTCTAAAATGAGTTACCTATTAACAGATTACAACAACATTCATTAGCTTTGCATCTGTGAAAATCACAGGGGTCAGCACACCCGAACTGCCAGTGATGGGAAAACTACCCCCCTGACAAAGGTGTCTCCCCTTTTAACACAAGAGAGATGCAGTTTTGGGGGAGGGCAAGCAGGGTCTAAACTCACAGCACTGGCCCTTCAAGCTTCAGCCTCACTCTGTAGGTTTAGCCCCAAGCTGCTCAGACCAGGCATGGCATGGCTCATACTGACCCAGACCTATTACGCCTGGCCTGACCTAGCTCACTGTTCCAGATAGATTCTGATGCGTCTGCATGGTGCCTGATTCTCATTTACCAATGTGGGACAAATGCAAATGATCTATACAAACTGCAGCTATGGTTCCCTGGTCTCTTTCTCAGAAGGATATTCTGAGTTTATAGTTAGTTCAATTAGCAGCTACATGGCTGACAAAGTCTCTGGCAAATCATTAGGGCTTAAGCTCACAAACTCTACCTTCAAGAGAGAGACTTTTAAAAGACTCTTAGCACTAAACCTTAAGCATTGCTTCAGAGATGATTAGAAACCCCCAGTGCCTTTGTCAACAGCAGGTCTAAGAATGTAAGCATGTCAAACTAAGGATACCAAAGCGGTATGGTTCTCATCATAACAATAACTTCAGCTTCAGTTGACTACATCAAAACAAGACTGCACACTGCTGTCCCACATTTCACTTCAACTAAATTGCCCAAACATTGTGTTCAAACCATGCTATTCCTTCAGACCTGTGAACAACACTTGGCAGCATCAGAGCAGCAAAGACGCAGCTGCAGCATTACTGCAAAGTGCTTCTCCTACCCTCCTGCACAGGGGTGGCACAAGGCTGCAGCACAGACACTATCACTCCAAGCTGTTTCTGAAGCACGGCAACAGCAGCTCCCACAAAGCCTTTCTTTAGCTCTTCCCTTCTATCAAATGTATCAGGAAATACACAGCACATGAAAGTGAGCTCACAAAGCAGAACTTCTCACTCACCGAGTTCATAAGGTAACGTATTTGATTGATTCTTAAAAAAAAAAAACAAGCTAAGTAGTTCCTAAAAGCTACAAATGAGATTGAGTCCACCTCATGTGAGTGCCTGTGCTCAGCAATGGGGAGTTCTGCTTCAAACAGGTACACATATGCACATGTCAACATTTGTGAGCAGGTCAAAATCGAAAGCACACACTTAACATTAGCTCTCTCCTTTTCTCATGTCCAGGTGCTCCTCTATTCAAATCCATTTTTACATTCAATATTTCAATTTAAAGGAACAGACAAGCACCTGTGAGAATACAGACAGCATTTGATACCGTGCTCCTCTGTTGAAATGTGAGGAACAAGTAATTGAGATTAACTTATTAACTAACTTACTATCAACTAATTAACCTTCTAGTTAAACTCGGATTTCTGATAGATGGTAATTAATAGCTAACTCTCCCATCTTTCAGTATTTGATAATATATGAAGAAACATCACTGATCTGTTCATATTAGCACAGAAATTTGGATATACAGTGGATACGTAACTCACGTTTACAAATAAATGACAGAAATCTCAGCTATCCATGCTGAAATCAAGAACTACTCAGGCACACAAGATGTACACTGATGAACAGCGGCATGCAGCTCCTATTGTCACTTCTTAAGACCTTTGCACAATTCTGACTTTCTAAGCAGCAGGTGCAGGAGAAAAGCAGAGAAGTAATTAACATAAAATTATATTACATTATGCCATCACCCAACAGGTGTACTGGCAGGTGATCTTTCTAATTATAATGCACTCCGACATTTTCGAGGCCGTTACTCTGTCTGCACAATGACCTGTGAATACAGACCACTTTTACCTCACTGCACACCGGCTAATAGCCACGGCACAGCAATTGGAACATCCAATATTAATTCTGTGAATACTCTCCTTTGTTGTATACTTCTGGAAAAGTTTCAAATGTAGAAAGATTAAAGCAAGTGCCATTATTAATATAGGTAAGCCCTTAAACTAATCCATCCGAGCGTTTTAGAGGGCTGAGAACCTGCAGGACCTATTGTACCCAATTTATATTCTCTCCAACCTCTGAGAGAAACTAAAGATGGAGTAAGGGGGAAAGAAGTTGAATGAGAAGCTCTAAATAGCCTTTCTCCTGATGGGGTGACATATTACTGACGTTTATAAATATTTTTCACGACAACCAAACATTTCAAGAACTGGCAGAAAATATTACAAGATGCAATATTTATGACAACATGTTTAGTAACAACAAAGCATTTCTTTGCCTCAGTCTTGTAACGAAACAAGTCTCAAGGAAGATAGTATCTCAAGCTATGAAACTAACTAAAAGCTTAATTCCAAATGGGATTCAAACTGAAAGCTGCTGGGATTCAATGACAGAAAGAATAATAATAATCTAGTATATGAGAAAGGCTCGTTCCCCCTTTGAAATCTTGCATTCAGGAAAACAAAGCGGGAAGAAATCCCACAGATTAACAGTTCCACTGACAACGGTTTTCAAGAAGCCCCAATTTTCAATCCCACTGCTGCTGTATGATCTTCATTTTGCAGTTGGTCTAAATGGTTCCAATGGGTGTAACCATTGCATCCATGCCATTTTCGACTGAGGCCATACACACAGCTGCCTAGAACTCAGCACACTACGTGTCAAAACATTCAGAATGGAAAATGGAGCCTGCAAGAGTGGATTAGCTGCTGATGGAACAGAAAACAAACTTGCTGTAATGGTGAAATGAGCCTACTTCTATTCCATTTCAACCCCTACTCTGAGCTCTCACCACATACTGTCCATGTCCCTCCCCTTCTCAATCCGCAGAACTGTGTTCATCTCTCTAGCAAAAACTGCTTCTCCCTTTACATTTGTTGCATCTTCTGCTCTCCATATTCTTCTGTCAGATGTGCCTTTATTCAAGTTAGGCAATTTCATTCTCATTACCATGATACCAGGTGACATGAAGCATACAAGACAACTCCTTCCTTTCAGACCAAAGGATGGATCACATAAGTCCTTGCTTGCGTGAAAGCCCTCTCACTGTGCACAGAATTCTGAGCTTTCATCTACAAACATATAGCAGGCTTAGTAATTCTGAATTATATTTCTATAAATATTTTTAATGCTTGCATCAAGGAAAGAGCCAGCAGCTAACAGATTTGTAAAGAATGTGTCACATACAAACTATTTCAGCTGTAACAGGATAATAGGACTGGTGAACAGGAACAGCAGCAAAACCAATGTAACTTCAATTTATTAAAACTTCACTAATGTGACCAGTTTAGTAAGAAATCTGGAAATCACAATGCAGTAGGAAACTGAAGAAACTGAATTTGGTGCAAAACCAGTATGAACATGGCACTCACAAAGTGAACACCACTGTCAAATTAAAGGTACACCAAACAGGATTCTGCTGGTACTCCGTTTAACATAGTTCAATATTTTGTTTTAAGACTTTCATATTCAAGTACTGTGCTCCACTTCAGGCTCCACTTAAGAAAGATGCAGAACGGATGGAAAGAAGGCAGAGGACAGCAGAAAGGATGATCAGACATTGAGAAAGCATTGTCTGAAGAGAAAGGTAAAATCAATGAAGACAGCTTTGCATAGACAAAAATAAAATCAAGAGGAGACATGTTCAAGCAAATACACAGTAGGTACAGATGTATGTCATGTCTGCTGGGAAGAGGGTAATAAATCACAGCCTGGAAATGAAGAACAGGAAAATGAGACCAGATATCAGGAAAACCTTGCTTATAGTAAGGACACTTCAGACTGAATGCTTGGAAAGGCTGTGAAATGATGTCATTTTAGAGAAAGCACAGACGCATGCTTGTTAGAAATGACATAAATCCAGCTGAGCCTCTTCTTTGGAACAGGAGATCCTCCCCAAATTCCTTCCGATTCCATTTGTCAAGGCTTCTCTCTGAACTGCTGCAATGGATCAATTAATAATATAGAGCATCTATTACACGGATCGTTGGGATGACAAATGATAAAAGAATTGTATGACACAACCATTAAAGGCATGCATGTACATTCATGTAACACTTATGTTAATCTCTTTATGTTGATGGCTGCAGCACAAAACAGCATAAACCATTTGGAAAAATCTGTTGCACTTAGAAAAAGCCCTGAAATTCTAGTACATAACATAGCTATTATAGAAAAAATATGTCCTTAGCAGAGCCTAGAGGGACCAATTATTTCTTGTCTTTGCATCAAATGCTCAAGGATCAAAGAAACACACCAGCCTGACTAAAGGAAAAGTAACAGGACGCTGCCAACAGCAAGATCATAACATTTAGAATCAAATTTTAATACACAACACAGTAAGTTGAACAAAGAAACTGTAAAAATATCATCTTTGATGCTTTGGCCTTTTATATGAATCTGAAAAAGTCAGTATTATACAGGATCTTTTGACTCCAGCATGGATCTCCATGGGCAGAAAGCTGTGTCCACATACACAAAGCAAGGCTGGGGAATTAACACAGTAAGCAAGCATGCTTTGCTTAGTCTCAACACAGAAAACTCCCATTGCATATTCTCTTTGCAAGTCAGACTGCAATTAAAAACAAACAGAAAAACCTCACAACAACATGTAAATGAAAAAGACATTTAACAACCAAAAACATACAGCATTTTACTGGGATGAGAACTGTTACTGAGACAAACTTCTACACTGACAACTACAGAAATTATACTCTACTCTTTCTAGTTTGTGGGTGTGCATACAAGTGTACACATCAGTATGGTACAGCCCACCAGTGTAACCCAGCATAGGAAATGCAGTAGGACAGTTTTTATTCATCAATCTGGAAGGCACTGTTTCTTCCAGCAGAACATCCCTTGGTTTAGTGTCAAGGAGCTGTAGGAGGCAGCTCCTGTGATTCAACCCCTCCCCTCAACAGAAGCACTGCTTCTTAATCCAGCAGGAAATAACATTTGCCAGGATTGACAGCTGTGGATTTGTATTCAATTCCCAAATTAAAAACCAACGACAAGGCCTGGTTCAATGGAGATGTCAAGCAAAATGAAGAAAAGAAAAAACTCGCAGCATTCTCTGTAAAATACAAACATACATACATGTTGGATACCAAATGCTGGGAAGGAGATACAATGGGATTAGAGCAGAGTTTCCCCTGAGTTTTTCTTTTCTTTTTCTTGAAACAACTCACATTTTCTATTTTTCTTCTTAAATATTATTTTCTTCTTACACATTAGAATCTATTTCAATAGTCATTTAAAACGCTGCAACAAATGACACGTAAAAACCTTCACCATTAAATCATCAAAATCTTCACAGATGACATTAATTATCATTCCATTCAAAGATGCATTAATTATGCTCTAAATATAATGGCAAAAGTCCTCATGCTTCCACAAAGTCACATGAATAGAAAATCAGAGCCCACTGTGTGCAGCTTGTATCAGAATAGTAAGAAGCAGAAGTGGAAAAAGACTGACCCAGTACAGCAGTGTAGCAAACTGCTCTTAGAAGCTCATTAACAGTTCCAACACATTGCTTACATACAGGAACAGGGAGCATTAATTCACACTTAAGCTACTTCAGAAATCGGTGACACAAGAAAACATGGTGCTTTACTTGCTGCTCTTTACCTGTAGGAAGTGATCTTCTTCAGGTTTGTAACAGGAACACGATAGCCACATTCTTCTAAGATCTCCTCACAGGCAATTTCTTCTAAAGAAAGCTGTGGCTTGTCTACGATGCCAGCACAGAGTTCATAAGTCACTCCTACCACTGCAGGTAAGGGATCCTCCAGGCGGGAGAAACTCTCCTTGTCCTGCTTCTGGAAGAGCTGAGGATGTTGCCTTTCTACTTCACACATGTAAACAGCTTAAAACAAACAAACAAATACATAAGGAAAAGAAACAAGAGGGTTCTTTGAGTTTATTCGTATTCAAAGGACAAAACATGCAGACTACAAATATTTGGGGCAGAAAGTTATCATGAGAGCATGTGAAAGCAGCAAGTATCTGGTGTGCTAGCTATTAAAATAATGACACAGAGAGAATACAACTTTAGAGAGCAAAGGATCTCCTCCAACTTCTGTAAATTTATTCTTTGAGCTCTATTTGTGCCTTTATCATTTGGGATGAGGCCATGCACATTAAAAAGGAAATCTAGCTCATCCAAGAAGTCTACACCCCAGAAGCTCCTAACAGCTTCCCTTCGTTAAGCAATGTGGCTATCAGGATTTAATTTAAAGCCGCAGTTATTTTGCAGGAAAGTTGGGTTGCACATAATGTACCATGTGCACAATGATGAGTCTTTCAGCCTGTCAACTCAGCTGTTATTTAGAAAGGGTATGAAAAGCATGTATGTTTGTTTGGAAAAAAAAAATCCCCTTTTGAACATATAGTTCCTTGCACAGATTCCTGTGCAGAGTTTGAAAAAGACTTCTTGAATTAATCTACAAACAGCTGCCACTGTAATGCACTCCTATAGAAAGTGCCAGATTTTAGTCCTCATTTAAGCAAAACCTCTCACCGATGTCAACTGAAATTCTGCCCAAGTGAAAAGTGCAGGAATGGATGTAAACACAAAAAATCATTGTTGACAAATCCAGATCCTTATCACTAAGGTACCACAGCAACAACTTTTCAAGCACTTTCTAAACCCCAGAAATTGGTGCCTGAAATTCCACCAGGCTTCTTGTGACAACTCAGAAGGGTTGTACAAGAGATCAGGTCTTTGTGGGCGTTGTTCAGATCAGTCTGGACAGAAACATGAGGTGCAGAAGTGTGCCCAAAATTCACCTTTGTCCAGAACTCAAGATACCCAAAGCCGTCTGTAGTAGGTACATTTAGGGCCTTGAGATACAAGCATTTAAGGAAAAGCAGCCTTCATTTTTTAAGTTGATAGACACAAGTAGAGCTGTTTTCTTCTTAAAACGCAGTAAGGAGGAGGAAACAAAATCCTTGAAGGGTGCTTACTGTCATTAATACACAAACTTTTAAAAGCTATGAATTACCATAAAAATGACAACTACTTTCAGGATCCCTCTGAGATTAACCCAATACTAGTGTTGCTTTGTGAGTATGGACGTATCCTTATCAGTACACACAAAATGGAGCAAAGCATACATTCCAATAAAGGGCTTAGGCACCAAACCAGGATATAGGTAAGAGTGTGGGAATGGAAATACGAAACTGTGATTACAGTAACTCTCTGTTGTAAGGCTGCTGAATCCCTGAAACCCCTTCTGTCATTCCAGCAGGCACCTGCCATCCTCCTTCTCCCCCAGCACAACTGGGCTCCATGTAGATCAAAGTTATATTCCTAGAAGGACCCAATCCAGCAGTCCTCTTCAGAGAAAAACTCTGGGATATGCCAACATGCTAGCACACTAGCAGCTTTTCTCTGTCAATAAGGAAGAAAACAAGCTGTACTAATCACTTCTTTCAAGAGTCCAAAAATCAGTATTCAATCAAGCATGGACTCACTACCACCAGGCTTGGAAAGGTTTGGACTGAATTTCTCTCTCACACAGAAACAAAGCCTAGAAGATCAAGATGCCTTAGTACCAGGGACCAGAGTCCCTCAGGCTTCTCTTGAAGGTGGAGAATTGACTGCACAAGTGATGCACCCAAGGTCCTAAGGTAACAGATCAAACATCAGCCTGTGGTCTACTGGCTTAGGTGCACTCTTTGGATAGAAGCCTGAGACATTCCTCTTCCTCACTGCAGGCTGTTTGCTTACTGCAGAGGCATGAAGAGTTCAGAGGGCAGAAACTAGAATACAGAGTTCCTCTTCCAGCAGTTGCTCACTCACTGCTGCTGTGTCCTATTGCTTCCTCATCTTCTGATGGCTTACATTACTTTGGTCAGAAACAGCCATTACCATCACGAAGCTTCCTCCATCCTTGACCTCTCACAGGCCAGTCAGATAAGCTGCTTAACCGTTAAAATCACAGAATTGCAGGGGTTGAAAGGGACCTATGTGAATCATCAAGTCCAACCCCCTGCTAAAAGCAGGTTCCCTACAGTAGGTTGCAAAATGATCTGTTTGCAGCCACATCAGACCTCTGCTAATGCTGCATAAGGAAATGTGGTGGGGATGTATGTACAAAGATGGACAACTGCCTTCAGAAACAGCACGGACTTAAATGGGAAAACCTGATCAGCACACCACACCCCAAGGCAAGGCAAGCACATATGTCATCCACCACACATGCAGGGGACGAGCCTGCTGCCTGAGCTGCAGCTGTTTGCTTGCAAGAAGAAAGCTGTATTATCATCTTCCGTGGGATCCTGAGAGAGGCAATGAGAAGCCTTCGCTTTAATTTCTGCTCGGAGAAACAGGCATCAACGCAGACAGTAACCAGCTGATGGAAATAAAATTACAGTGCTGTGAGTAACAGGGGGACATGGTTGCATTGACTGAGCTGCTACAAGGTGTTGAACTGATCACTGGCCCCCAAGGCCAGGTTTGACATCCCCATGGAGATGATACAATGGACATTACTAAGCATATATCTATGCCAGCTTCTGCTTAAGATTGCCTCAAAGAGAGCAACAGCTACGTGAGTGATTTTACGCAGCTGGCAAATAAAAAGCACTGAACTACTAATAAACAGATAAACAAATTCCTTATAATATAGTGCTTCCTGAGAAATAAACACTATTATTACAACAGTGTGGCACAAAACTGAGCCTGTCAATCACTGCTGGTAAGTAAGGACAGCATGACACCACCCCAGAAAGTTTCCAATGAAGTCTATCACAAACAATCTTGAAATGGTTTCTTAGCAACAGTCAGTGAAATATCTTGTGAATTTTTTAATTTAAGATTCAGACAATATGCATTTCATTTTTAACTTCCAAAGACTAAATATTGCTTTGCATAAAAATAACTGATTCAAAAGCCAGAAAATACAGTATATTAACTTATATTCCTAATAATGTCCCATTACATGAAACTGTTATTGTATGGATGAAGCTGATTTTCTCATATTTTCAGTTTCCAAGTGTATAACACATAAAAAAACACAAGCTACTTTAAAAAAAAATAAGGACCATTGCAATTCTAAACAAAAGCTGGCAGCTAGGTAGGTCAAGAATCAGCTTCAAATAAGAGTAACTCATTGCACGAGCTGTTTGAAACGTCCCCAGAAGAGGACAAAGGCATTCCCAAAAGCAGGGTGTGAGGCTACCCTCATCATTCATTTCATCTGTAATGGAAATTTCCTTGGTTAGAAATTCCAACTTGCTGAAAAGGGTGGGCTGCTGCACAAAGAACAGAATATAGAACAAAGATTTTATCACCACAGATGCACCAACTTTTAACTGCTAAATCCTTAAAAGCTTGCTTCGCTAGAGAGCAAAAGTGAATCTAAAAAAAGGAGGATTACCTGGGCGGAACTGCTTCACCACTACAAAGCACTGCCGAGAAGTATTGAAGATCAGGATCGACACGCTAGGGAGAAGATAAAAAACACAAGATCAATGCTTTACGAAGGATACGTGCAGCACTATAAACTTACATCTTGTGAATTTCATTTCAGCTACATAAATACATAGAAGAATTATTAAACCACAGTACAAGATCCTTGACAAAGATCCATCAAGAGGCACAGATAATGGGTCATGTTTCCAAAGCGCAAATTAAGTCACTTTTGCCTTCCGTTGTGCAGATAAAGCAATCTGCCAATTGATTCCTTCTTCCCAACAACAAGAAGACCCAACCTAGTAAAACATCTATTTGATAGCAACAAGTCAAAAATTCCACAAAACCAAGACCATTTTATTCCCTCCTATAAGGCTCATATTAGAATACTCTAATTTTTAAGCACCGTCCAGCCCTGAAACCAGACTTCTGTATAAGCACAGAAGATATCTGATCTGCGGCCATTTGCTCAGCTGGGCCTTAGAAAAAGACACCACCAACTTTGTCCAGACTTAAATCTGGAGTGCTTTTAACCGCTACAACATTCTATGGTTCAAAAGTCAGATTTTAACCTTTCCCCTGTCCTCCTGGCTGTTTGAAATCCCTGCCACTGGGAAACTGATTCCAAGATGCCCAGAAAGTGTGGAGGATTGATCCTCCCTGCTCTGATCTCCAGTCAAGTTACTCCTACATTTTACTAGTTAAAAAAGTTGGTAGCCCATCAAGACCTGCAGAACAACTGCATGTTGTGCTTCTTCCCATAGCAGCACTCTCCCATTTGTTATGCCTCACCATACGCAATTGGAAATTTAATTCATTATTCTATGAAGTCTACAAAGGTTGTACTGCAATGGCAGATATGCAGCATTTAGTCAAACTTTCAACTTTCCCTGTAAAAGAGCTGTGCATTTATTTTCATTATTTGATTTTATAACCAAGTAGAGATGACAGAGTAACTGCTATTTGATGATTATTAAGAATATATGTTAAAGCTTATTATAATAATATTTAAAGAGCAAACAGAAGAGGGAAGTCCAGATGCGAGCATTTATATTCACACTTGTTAAAGATCAGTACTGCACATTGATGGTGAGATGCCATTTGTAGGCAATTTTTAAGCAATGACTTTAGCCTTTGGAGCTGTTGGAAGCAAATCCTGAGCAACAAGCAAAAAAGGTATTACTTCTGTTGAATACATATATATACATACAGCTGACTGTAATTCCAAGACAGAGCAAATTGCCTGAAAGAAGAGACAGCAGCAGCCCAGAGCTAAGGGGAAAGGGAGTAGTGGGGACTTCTGAAGAATGCAGTTGTCCTTTCCCTTTCTTCACTCCCATCACCCCAGGCCCAATTTTTCCTTTGGCTTTCCTTCTTCAGCACGTCTCATTAAATAAATCGTACCAACTCATTAAAAGTGGCTCAGCTATTAGACATTACTTTTTTCCTAAGAGTCAATCACTTGAGATTTTTATGGAACAGATGGGAAAATTAAAAACAATCTGTCAGAATTAAGGAACAAGATCAAATTAAGCTGGAAAGGAGTAGCAGCAAGTTATTACAATTGTCTGCTTCTCACACCATCTTGAGATGAGAGGGTACAGAGATGGCACAAATCTGTAGAACTTTCTATTTAATTACTTTCAATTTTCTGAGAGACTGACAAACAATTCTGAACATAAATTTACATTTTTTAACAAACTGCAACGTACAAGTTCTAATATTTCATGCCAGTTGAAGAGCCACAGAGGAGAAAGTTCAAAATTAAATACTTTAAGATGAGTGTCACTCTATCAGTGCCATTTGGTATTTTTTATTCCACAAGAAACAATAAAATGTGAAATATTTCCACAGGTTACCATGTGTATAACTTAAGAGAAGCCAAATGAAGTATTCAGGACAGTTATCTGAGTACGGCAGAAAGATAGGGCAAGACTGTTCCACTGATCTAAACAGAAGATCCCCATGACCACTGCTTTCATTGATTTCCCTAATGCAGCAGTAAGTTTTAGTCATTTGGTCTGGCCTACAAGATTAAGAAAGCACACAGACTGCTCCAAAAGTAATGCTTCCTGTTCCATTATGTCAGCCCACAACACCAGAGGTCGATATTGGTGGTATGGCAGCAGAGGATGAACCTTCCAACCAATATTCCATCTTGTTGACATGTGACAGATGGCAGCAGAGGGGCAGGCTGACAGAATGGAGGCTGACATGGAGGTGCATATGGAGCAAAGGTGAATTGAATTCCTCTGTGCAGAAAAAATGGCACCCAATGGCACCCACTGACATTCATTAATGCTTGCTGAACATTTACAGAGACCAAACAGTGGATGTGAGCACAGTGAGGCAGTGGGTGGTGTGTTTTAGCACTGGTAACAGCAACAGTGGGCCACCTCCACTGGTACAGATATTTTTACGAGCACAGCTCTTGTTCATCACAGGCAAAAACGCATATCTAATGGTGGTGACTGCTGAAAAAGAGTGTTTTGTAGCTGAAAATTTGCTCTACCAAACAGTGTTATTGTGCTCTTTGTATCTACTGTATTTTCCATGGAAAGAAATAGGAGGCAGTACTTTTGGAGTGACTGATTCCTCTTCTACCATTAAAAGAGTGATATCCACCTAAATACTTCCTTTATATCTCAAAATACCCCTTACAAGAATTTGGAAGATGCCACAGACCTGAACAACTCCTCCAGGTTCTTCCTTCCATGAGCCTAGCACAGCTCTGTATTTACTGAGCTTACGGTAATGATGCTTTACGGCGTTTCAGCAGAGCAGACATTGATAGAGAAAAGACATTACAGCTCCACATGCTCACAGCTGAGGAAGGCAGGTGATGCCTCTAGAAGCAATGTAAAAAACCATGGGGTCTGACAGCAGCAGTGCTGAGGCAGGGAACTGATGATAACCAACATGTTTTTAAAGCGTGCACACACATACGGAGGGACAGAAAGTTAATTCTTTTGAAACACACTCCAGCCATTAAGATCAGTAAATGAGCTTTGCCAAAGCTACAAGAACCAGTACGTCTTGAGATCCAATACTAAAAGCATGCTTTTTTTCCTCTGATTTTGCTGAGGTTATGGGCTTTCCTTCTTGATGTTGCTTTTTGGGGATAGGAAGAGAATTTCAGCTTGTAATCGTTGGCTTTGTAATTTCTATCTGGACGGTTTGTCAGTTGTTGGCCCGGGCTACTGCTAATCCACAAGCAACTGCTAACACTTACTAATTGCTTCTCATGAGACAAACTTTTAGAAGGCTTTAATAAACAAAGGATTCATTCAGCCTTTCATTATTCTTACAGTGACTTTATCGCCTACTTTACAAACGCTCACCCACAAAACAAGTAAAATGCCCAAATAAACCCCAGTTAAATAATAGCAAAGAAAAGGACAAGATTCTCTTGTGTTTCTGTGAATGAAATGAGGCTCTCAAGGCTGGAGATGAGGCTTTTTAAAAGATAATCTTGTACTAATACTACAGTATGCTAAGTAATTGATGAGGTAATAAGGGCAAAGAAATTGACCTTTCTTTAATCATCCTAAGAGGAACTCAGGACCCTCCTTGTGCAGGTGGGAACAGGGTATATGTGTATGTATGTGTCACACAAATAATTCTAATCAAAACTGAATAAAGGAAGATGAAGCACTTAAAGAAAGACTGGCATTAACATGGAAAGCCAGAGCTTTCCCAACTATTAACCAGCCACTTCCACCTCCTTTTAAAGGCTAAAAATCTCATAATTAGTTGAAAACCTGTAATAATCTTTGTGCTGCTTGGAAATGATTATGTTCCATAGAGGAGACTGCAGGAAATAATGCTATTTGATTAATGGGAAAAAGAAAGGAAAAGATAAAGGAGACAAAACCTCACAACACCGTCAGAGCCCGTGCCAATTCAATTCACATTCTCAAAAACAATGAAAACAGAACAATGAAAATAAGATTCATAAAAAAAAGAAATACAAGAATGGCAAGCAGGAATAAAAGTAACTGATTGATTTAATCCGTCCCTCCCCATTCCTTATCAGCATATTTGGTATTTCGGATACAATCAGAAGAAAATAAATGCAGTGTGCAATCACACAGGTATTTAGAAAAAATGTACTCATTGCAGCTGGACAGCTGTGAATATGAAACATACATCTAGCACTTTGTCCTTATATGGCCTCATAACGGAGCAAATGGGAAGATTCATGAAACGTTCAAGAAAGAAAGGTAGTAAGAAAAACAATCCCTGGGATGCGATACCATTGTTTAAAGCATCAATTTATTTTTGTTCTTAAAGTTACGTGCATTAAATTTCTGAACACAAAGCTGACAAACTGATCTTTCCCACCACTTCCTGTGTCAATTTATGACTCCGATCAAAAATGATTTTAAGGGAGGATTCATCCTTCAGGGAGACCTTTGTCATCCCAAGTTACTTCAGAATTATTTGGGGGGACCATGAGAAAAGCACTGCATGCATCCTGTGTTACTTCTGTAATCAGATGAGCCATCAACTTCACAGCTGCACATCCCTAAAATTTACAATACACAGTATCTAAAGTGCTGTGTTCTTTCTTTTATCAGAAAATCTAGAGCACCCAGTGTCTTAAGCCAGAGGAAACAGCCCATTTTCAGAGCAGACAAGTAATAAAGCTGTACCCTTTGATTATTCTCCAGTGCAATTCCTCCAGTTTCCCAGAGCTTGAACTATAATGCAGAGAGTCCTGAGATTAAACGTGTGTGCTCGTACAATCTTTATTGGTCTATTTAAGTCTTCCTTCAAAGCATTTTACATTTTTCAAAGGCCAACACCAATCCAATTGGCTACTTAAAATGCAGCCTATTACAAAAGCAAAGCTATAAGCTCCCGACAAAAACATTCACCCTTTCATACTAATCACAGATAAAGTGGATTTGGCAAAAGATAATTGGAGATGCCTAGAAGACTTCTGTATTCAAATAAAATTTGAATGCTTTCTCCAATACAATTTAGATATTTATTACTAAGTGAAACCAGGATTAAAGTGGCAGGATGCTTGCGCTTAAGGAAATTAATGTTACATTGAAAAAAATCAAAAGGAAGGCAGGTTTCAGTAAATTGAAGTGCAGCAGGAAGTTGTTTGTGGCACCATAAAGCAAGACATGTATGTTTGATTAATCATCAGACTTGCAGAAGAATGACTTAAGAAGTGCTAACAAATCCATATACGTGCACTTCTAAAACAATCTCTGTCTAATTGTAAAGTAGCAATTAGTACCCAGGCAAAGAACAAGGCGCAGAACAACTTGTTTGGAATAAACAATCCTCCCAGCAGGCTGTTTTCATCTAACAAAGGAAAAAATAGAAAGTAAGTTCAACTGCAAAATAAATGAGACATCAAAGCCCATTGCTCTCAATAACATTCTTCAAGAGTCGTATCTTGGCCTGTATCCCAGGATACCCTTGGAAATGAAAAACTGCACCTCAATGGGATTCTTTCAACAAAATATTTTAATAAATAAATTCAGGCTTTATGCTAACTCGGTTAATTAATAAATCTTTGTGGGCACTAAGCATAGAGTAAGTCAGAATCTGATGGGCTTTTGTTCCAATTATTAATTATTTGTGAAACCAATGTTTACAAATGTTATCACATAATAAGACCACTAAATGATCTATCTAAAAGGCAGAGGTATGACTTCATTCTAAAAAGGCAAAAGCCAAAGGTTTAAAACAATTTGAGAATCCAAGGACAGCACACAGAATAAAAAAGCCAAGCATTCTGCCCAAGCTAGGAAGGGATAAACCAGAAACTTTGTTTCATACCTGTCAAAAATCAAATATGAAGTGAATAGCAACATGTTCTCAGGAACAGACGGTAAGTCTCATCACCATTAGTGAGAAACAAATAGAGAACTCATATTTTACCAACTTTCCCTATTTCTAGAATAATCAGTTTAATAGCTCCCTCCCTTCAGAGAGATATTTCTAGATAAAATCCACAAAATAGAGGCACTCTAATTAGAGAAACTTCCTCGTTTTCATTTACTTTTACCAATCCCAGATGCTGGCGATGCCCACGTTACTGTCTGTAGATGATGTAAACACCTCCAGCACTCCTTTCAGACAGAAGAGGTTTAAGTCAAACCCATTCAGAAGCAAAGCAAAGACCTTAGATTTCACTGACTAGAAGAAAACAAACATGTACACTTCTGTTGTATAATACTGAAAAATACTTAAAAGAGACATTTCTGAAGTTGTAAAAACTAAATGTCGCTAATTTGGCCACCAAAGACCTCCATTTAGAAATGCATGACTCATCAACCAAAACTCTGATGTATGTGCTTACATTTAAGTATGTTTATTAACTCATGTAATTTTCCAATGAATCAATGCCCCGAATAAGTATTTTATCCCCATCTTATTCTATTTGGTAGAGTTTATAAGGTAGGTGGTGATTTAATGACAGCCGCTTAAAAAGGTAAAATCAGAACTCGAAAATCTGGCTTCTGATTTTGTGTTTTTCTCTGATAACTTTACAGCATGAAACGCATTTAGTTTTGCCCCACCATAACATCACCCCGATAGCATCCTTGATAAACAGATACTGGCTCTAGACCTGAGCACTTCCAGTGACAGGGATTACAGAACATGCCTTTCCAGATTTTCTTAATGCCAATTGTTTAAACAAAAAAGTTTCTTAGCATTTCAATTTTGGAATATTTTCTGTACAACGCCATTCTTCCTTGTTCTGTCATTGGTTACTGACGAGACGAAAAGGTTCTGGTCCGCTTTCTAACATTCCTTCCCATTTTCCTGATAAGCAGTAATTTCTCTCTCCAGTCGCATCACCCTCTGCACCAACATGCCCTGCCATCATTACTTTTTCCCTCAGCTGTTGTTTCCCTCAACTTTTCATCATTTCTGTTGTTTGTTGAACTATATCTGGTACATTATCTCCTCTACTATCTTTGAAGATAAGGATGAGAACTCTGGAGCACTGACACCCTGGAGATGTTACAAAGACAGAGGAGCTTTACAGCACAACATATTGCTGCGCACAAGAGGCACATGCTACCCAAGAAAGATTAATTTTTTCTTAAGCTGTGAAGATGCTAAAAGGCTGTATTTTACCCATTCTGAAGCTACTGTGATAATTCTTGTGCAAAGGAAGCATCTGAGTTAAATTTCACGGCATCTTATAATACACCAGGACATAAACCAGAAAAATACATGCGGGATTAAATTTCCATAAAGCCCAACCGATCCGGCGTATGAAATAGGAGAAGGAATTTAATCTACTCCTATAACATGCTCAGGGCACATGACTTCCACCATATCTCCAGCACTGCTGCTGCAGCCACCGGGTCGGAATAGCAGCCGGCTGCCTGTGGCTGCAGCAACCTGGGCTGCAGCCACGGGGTGGGCAGTGGGGCTGTGGGTAGCCATCCCAAGAGCAGCTTTCTCCTCCCATGCTGTGCTGCCAGGCTTTCTGTGGGTCTCAAGAACCTGTGGGAGACCACACTGATTTCTTCTGTCCCCTTTTACCTGCAAACTGATGGGAAGCTCTACTTGTCAGCTGCCTCTGCAGTACATACAGCCTGCAGCCTCCTCACTGAGCAAACACTTCAAGTAAGAATGAAGTTGCTTTTAATGAGAAATGAATTGATCTCTTACCTTCAAAGAAGTCAATCTCATAATGCAGCAATTTTATTTCCTCCCCTTTTAGAGAGATGTGAAAGAAAAGGAAGTTTTTTTCCATTCATAATTTTTAAGTCAGGAACTATTCCTATGACACTGTGACATGTTTTTGTAGTCTAACCCAAAGTATAACTGTGCATGTGCATTGGAACTTTGTTGTAAACTTTTGGGTCCTTGTGCCTTTTTCTTGTCTCATGACGTTGTCAGGGTCAGGAGGAGCTCACCTAAACAATGCAATTCAAGCTCCTCAATTTTCCTTTTCCTTTTAAATGTAGTGTTCTTTAGATTGACATTTTGATAGTTCTAAATAGAGAAGTAGCCATAATTTTGCTTTATATCCAGTCTGAAATGTGTCCTAATTGTCAATTACAAAAAGTTTCTTGCTCTTTACATTACTACCCCAAGCACAAAAGCAAGCGCATGACTCCGCACTGACCTTCATCTGTTCCCAAATTGTGTCTTTTAAAAGCCTTGAATCCGCTTAAGGGGAGCTGCTGAAACCTGAAACGAACTAAGTCTATTGCTTTATAGAGTAGATGAATGTAAAACTGAAGTATTACATTTCAGGCTCTTACTGTACTAAATATAGCAGAATTAGGATGCGGGGGAATATAACCAGAGTGAGTCTGGTTTTAGAGACAAGATTTTTGTTACAGACATCGATGACTATTTTGTAATACTTGGTCTATTCCTGTTCCTGACAGAATATCACTGTAAATGGGCAGAAGTAAAATGTCCTCCCAATCAAGAGATTTGTATTGAACACCAGTGATCTTAAAAAACAACAACAAAACTCTCCCCCTAAAGACCACCACACCAGCTGCTGAGTACTTTTGAAAGACCCAAGTGTAAGAAGCACCCTGCATTTAGATTTTCATTCTCTTGTGCTCTGCATGATTCTCTTAAAGGTGCATTTAAAAATGTGGAAATAAATCAGTTGACTATTCAGAGGAAAAGTAAGAGTCCATATGTATTTGCCAAAGAAACATGAACTGAAATGCAAGTCCTTGGGACCAGAATTACAATGAATGCATTATTTGCAGGCAGAGCAGTGGCTTTTGACTTGATAGATTTCTTGACAAGTTCACAGTTTTTTGACAGTCATCAGATGAGAAATGTAGCATTTATTAAGCATATTTAATTTACTTACAAAAAAAAAAAATCACAGAAATTTTCAGGTCCTAAGAGACTTTTGTGGATCACCTGAGTCAATCTCCTTCTCATCCTAGAGCTAACTTCAGAGCTAGGCTCTGGTTGAGCAATACTCAACTGACTTTTCATAGAATCACAGAATCATTAAGGCTGGAAAAGATAATGTAGTCCAAGTGCCAACCCACCCCACCATGCCACTGCCCACATCCCTCAGTGCCACATCTCCATGGCTCTTGAACACATCCAGGGACGGTGACTCCACATCCTTCCTGGGCAGCTGTGCCAGTGACAGACCACTTCTTCCGAGAAGAAACCTTTCCTAATATCCAATCTGAACCTCCCACGATGCAACTTAGTTTTTAACAATATCATTTTTGAAAGTCTGCCTTGGTAACAGTTGATTGTGTGACCAGTAATAATTTCGGAAGAAAAAAAAAAAAAAACCAACAAAAATCAACTCTTTAAATAGAGTAGTGGGATTGAGAGTAAGCATAAATTGTTCAGCATAAATTACAAACTAAATAAAGCACTGTGGGCTCAAATTCAGATCTGCAGTAACTAAGAAAGAAGGGGGGAAAAAAAAGGAAAATCAAATACAAATGTACCATTTCAGCTTGCACCAGTGTTACGGCAGCTTGTGGATGTATAAAGGATACTGATAATGAGCCCTCCTGATATGTGTTTAAGATTTTTAAAATAGGTGACTCACACCTAAGGCAAGTGAATTGACTGCTGCAGTGCTCATGTCTTCCTCTTTGTTAAATTCAATCAGCTGTTCATCTGAACAGTTGGAAAGGATACATTTATACGGAAATAACTCTCTTGCTAAACATTTTCCTGTATCAAATATATATTCTGATAAAAATCTGCTGAATATTGGCTTACGCTGACCTCATCCAAAATGAGAAAAAACACTGAGGTCCCAGAGGAGCCCAGAGCACAAGCTCTCAGTTTACTGTCATACAGCACGTATCAACTGTACAGAAATTTATAATGCCCTTATATGTGTATTTTGCAGATCTGCCACTCTAATCTGTAGTTCAATTTAGATACAGTTATAAACAGTTGTTTTTTTTAAATGAAGCATTTAATGGTATTACAGCATTTTCAGGAAAAAAAAAAAAAAAAGCACTTTTGAAAAAGGTGTCTTAAATTTGGAAACTCCTACAATCTTCCTGAATGAGACCATCATTTCCTAACTTCATGCACTAGGCAATCATGATCAACAGCACGTGTGTCATGGAAACTGCTCTTCTCCAATATCTTATCCTTCATTAAGGCCCTTAAACCTGTAAGGGCCCTCTAAGTATATATTCCTCTACACACTTCAGCAGATGGAAATGACTTTTCCTTACAACTAGCATCACAGCTATCTTACAAAGATACAGTAAAACACAGTTTATCAAAAGCTGACAAGGAATTCTTGACTAATCCATTTGATAATAATTGACTTTCCATTCACAAAGAAAGATTATGCAAAAGCATGGATTTCCTATGCAGAAAGTGCACATTATTACCTTTGATTTCAGAAGTTGCCATGAATTTACTTGCAAAAGAGCATTAGGCATTCTGCAGTTCAACAGTGATCACTAATAAGTTTGGATGGCAGCTGTTGTACATCTGAAGCTAACAAATGTTATGTGGCCAGAGATGACTGGCACGACATGTGTCTGTAGCCTTTTTATACAGTTATGTACTCAACTATTTTAAAAATGTTCACAAAAGTCCTTCAGAAATACCGTTCTCAACAAGTTCATGGAAAAACAAGCCTTTAATATTTACCCCGCTCAGTTAGTTGCATATGCTCACACATTATCGCACAGTGACACAAAAGTAATGACAAGTTATTTTTCTGGAAGTCATGCCCTCCTTAGCACTCTGATTAGAGGCTGGATTCACTTTCTTGAAAGTACAAGGCATATATTCAATTTCCAGCAATCAATTATCATTTCAGGCTTTGTATCTGTGATCATAAATCCCAGCACATGCCCACACGGACAAAGTGCAAAGACTGAACAGTCTTCCAGGCAAATTCCAAAAGCAAGTGTAAAGTAATGAAATATCACTCTCTTTTCTGTTTTTAACCTCAAGCAGTAGAAGCTTTTTTAAATTTTCCTCAATTTAATATTTTCATAGACATCCTGAAAGCCTTATGTTCATATCTTTATGCTGATAGAAAGTGTCACTATCACCAAAGTGATGCAAATATCCATCTCAGGAACCTACAAAAAAATATAAGCACTCTAAGGACTGAGAGGGTTCTGACAGAAAAATTTCAGAAAATACAAATGATTTTACTGACCTCATACAGAACAAGAATACATTCCCCAGGATGACTCTGATTGTTCCAGCTACTTTTGCCGTAAGTGCTTTGCTATATTTTTACATGAATCAATTCAGAAAGGCTTTTTCCAGGGAAAAGTTGCTACTTTTGCTTTTTATTTTTCTATTTTCCAACACTTGAATTTTCAGTGACTAGATCATACCTTTGTACAATGTAAAAAGTCAAATATTTTATTATTAAATAAGTCTGAGACTGAGTCTCTCTCATACATACTCTGTTTGCTATTATTTTGCACGAACTGATATATAAAGTCAGGAGATAATTTCTTTTTTTTCTTAATAGGAGAAATAAAATTGGAAAGACAGAAGAAAGCCGAAGGCCATCCATTCCAAGTTAAAGGAAAAGAAAGACAGAGAGCTGTTGGAGAGGGTCCAGAGGAGAGCCACAAAGACGATCAGGGGACTGGAGCACCTCCCCTATGAAGACAGGCTGAGGGAGCTGGGCTTGTTCACCCTGGAGAAAAGAAGGAGAAAAGGCGGCTTCCTTCTTGAGGTCACCTCAAGATGGTGACCTCATTGCAGCCTTTCAGTACCTAAAGGAGCCTATAAACAGGAGGGGAGTCAACTCTTTGAAAGGGTTGATAACTGCAGGATGAGGGGAAATGGTTTTAAGCTGAGGGAGGGAAGATTTAGGTTGGATGTCAGGGGGAAGTTCTTTATAGAGAGAGTGGTGAGGTGCTGGAACAGCTGCCCAGAGAGGTTGTGGATGCTCCATCCCTAAAAGTGCTCAAGGCCAGGTTGGATGGGGCCCTGGGCAGCCTGGTCTAGCATCAAATGTGGAGGTTGGTGGCCCTGCATGTGGCAGGGGGTTGGAGATTCATGATCCTTGAGGTCCCTTCCTACCCTGGTCGTGCTGTGATTCTGTGAGGAACGGAATATTCAAAACATTAAGGTTTGACCATTGGAAGAATACAGCGTGAAATACAACTTGAAGACAAAAGGAAGTAATGTTATTCCATCTGTTACCTGTCATGTGTCCTCATAAAGTCCCAAAACTTCTTAGCGCCATTCTGGGGAAAAAAAAGTAATAAATGTGTCAGTAAAATTAATTCCAAGTGAGAACTGATTATAATGAAATTGAGCAAAAAAAATTTAACAGGTGTGTTTTTAAAAATTTGATAGAGCTGATTTTATTGATGAGATTATTCTGGATTCTGACAGTACGTATTACAGACGCTGGGAACTATCTCAGGCCATTCCAAACATTAAATACACTACACTACTCTGACTGCTAATGTACAACATAGCCTTTGGGTCCAGCTCCGGCCGCAGTGTCTACTCACACCCCCAATTTAATCACCATGTACCAGGAATCACAGAATCACAGAATCACAGAATCACCCGGGTTGGAAGGGACCCCAAGGATCATGTAGTTCCAACCCCCCTGCCTAGCAGGGCCACCAAACATACACATTCAGATCAGGTTGCCCAGGACCCCGTCCAACCTGGCCTTAAACACGTCCAAGGACGGGGCGTCCACAACCTCCCTGGGCAGCCCGTTCCAGGGCCTAACCACTCTCCTAGTAAAGAACTTCCCCCTAACATCCAACCTAAATCTTCCCTCCTTCAACTTAAAACCATTTCCCCTAGTCCTGCTGTTGTCAGCCCTTTTGAAGAGTTTACTCCCCTCCTGGGTGTAGGTTCCCTTCAGGTATTGATAGGCTGCAATGAGGTCACCCCGCAGCCTTCTCTTCTCCAGGCTGAACAAGCCCAACTCCCTCAGCCTGTCCTCATAGGGGAGGTGCTCCAGCCCCCTGATCATCTTAGTCGCCCTCCTCTGGACCCTTTCCAAAATCTCAATGTCCTTCTTGTACTGAGGGCTCCACACCTGGACACAGTACTCCAGGTGGGGCCTCACAAGAGCCGAGTAGAGAGGGACAATCACCTCCCTGTCCCTGCTGACCACCCCTCTCCTGATGGAGCCCAGGATCCCATTTGCCTTTCGAGCTGCCAGAGCGCACTGCTGGCTCATGTTCAGTCTCTCGTCCATCAGGACCCCCAGGTCCTTCTCTGCCGAGCTGCTCTCAAGGACCACTCCTCCCAGCCTGTACAGGTGCCTGGGGTTCTTCCGGCCCAAATGCAAAAGGAAGGCATATGCAGCTAAGTTTTAACCAGTAAAATAACCCACAGATCTACATTCTCCCATGGTACCTGTGCAGAATAGTTCATCTTTTCAGGACAGCCCCTGCTGAACTGATTTAGGATCCAGGCTCAGAAGGTTGAAGCCCACACCTAATTGATGTTTCATATTTTGGTTTCTGCTTTCCAGCATTAGGAAACATACTGACAAAACCAAACCAAACCATTGAACATGTTTGCAGAGTTATTTCTCTGACTTTATATCCTACAAAAGGTGATTCTCGGGTAGCCTCCATGCCACTGTTTACCACTTGTAAGTCATCTTGTCCTCTGCTCTCTTAAAATGAGTGACACCTACCACAGCACAGCTGAAAGCAACTCCTGAAAGCACTTTTCCACAGTGACCATGTAAACACTTACTTGCACACATATCTATGTTCTGTAATAACTTACATCAGTCCATACATACTAGTTAAGAGACATGTATATACTTTGGTACCTATTTTAAGTTTATTAGACACATGGCAGTATTTTTCAACTGTACAAATCAAAGGACTTGCCTCCTAAGTCAGGTTTAAGTCTGTGTCACAGAATAGGACTCGAGGAAATTCAGTCAGTTGATACCTTTTTTGTATTAGCAAACAAAAACCAGACCAGCTGAAGACATACAAACCTTAAATATGCTTCATGTGAAGAGCAGCACAAGCTCTCTGTTATAACGTATACTTTAGCAGATGATCAAACCCTAAGCAACTGGTTAATGATTTAAAGCAGGTAAATGCAAGCAATGAAAGAAGAAACAAGTTCAGTTGGTTGGTAAAGGTGCCAACCAATATAGAAAGGCTCTTCAGCTCTATTACAGATGTCATGACTACCAAGTACACAACAGCTGGTGGGGATTAGATAACAAGCACCCTGGTTCAGAGATTAAGCTCCTGAGCTCTATGAGTTTACCAAGCTTTTTGGAAGAGTGACGGTTTGCTTGCTAGCTGGGTTTTCCTTCATTCCCACAGCTCTAATTATAAACAGTTGTCCACCTCAAGAGAAACTTTAGTCTACTCTTCCATCAATGCCTGTGCATAACTTCTGTAGCATTGACAGGAATCAAATGTATGCATCAGAAAAGAAGCCATGTCAATGCTTAAATGCAACAATGTTGAAAGAGAAATAACGACAGCAAATTCTCAGGGTGAACTGAAATACTAAAACCCTTGGCCATCAAACTGAGTACATCCAATCTGTTCCACCTGGTGACAGACAGAAGAACAACTTTGAAAAGACTGTGACACAACAGATATTTGCAACTTAAAAGCACAGGCCAGTGCTGTGTGGTAAGATAATTTAAGGCATTACATCCATAAGTTCTGCTCAATCCTCTCAGAGATTTATTTCTACACGTAAGATGAATGAATGTGCGATATTTTTTCTTGCTTGCAGACTGCAGTGCAATTTGCTGTTTGACATGAGTGACTTGAGGAACTGTGAACTAGAGGTAACACCTTCTATATGTACCTTCGTATCAGTTCACCAGCTCCAACCTCCTCCTGCCACCACAGTTAAGATACCTGTCCATCCATTCGTCGTATCATTCGTCGTAATTTCTCCTTCCCTTGACAAAAATATGGGTGTCCAACTGATGGAGATGACAGACACACCTACATCAAGGCTATCCTAGATTAATTTATGCTCTTAGTCCTGTGATATTACTTCCTACGGTATGATCCCAACAACAATCCTACTGGCTTTTTCCTCTTCCCATCATTTCTTATAGAATCTGATTGCTTTGGAGTACTTAAGGAAGGGTTTCATACAGCTGAAGAAAATTAAACCCTGGAGAACGAGCCTTAACCAGATGGGATCCATGAGATCTGAACATCCTCTTCTCACAGGTGAGCCCCATTAACATTAGCAGAGTCTACCTCATAGATGTGCATGCAATTTTTAACAAAAAAGGTAAAAGAAACTTAGTATGTAAAAACAGAAATGAATCAGAATCATACAAGATAAATCTTTTTCTTTAGTTTGTAAGTGGTTGGACAGCACATAAAGAACTTTCACTAGAACATAATTCAGTTAGTTTAAGACTCAAATTCAAAACAAGTCACAAATTAATTTCAATCTGTCCACTCAAGAAGCTGGTTATGATGGTACACTCTGACTGGACAATGTTATTAAGCTCTTGTCTGCCTATATTTGAATAAAAAAATATTTTATATGATCAACCTGCACCTGTCCAAATAAAGAAATCAATAAACAAATGAAACATTCCAACATCTCATTATTTACAATGGCAGAAACTCAAATGAGCACCAGCCATGCCCTATTGTCCAAGCCAAATGTAATTTGAACCCAACTGTATGGAGTTGAGTTCCTATTGTACCCAATGTGTGGTTCATTCCTAACAGACTAGTATGAAGGTTGCTAATTATTAATAGCATGTAAACAGTTACCAATGATTCTTATGCTGCTTTACATACTTTACAGAACATTAATTCCAACCAGTTTCTGACCACCTATGTGAAGCTGTATGAAATATCTCTATCTTAGCTGTAAGACAAAAATTTTATTTGCAGAACTGATCAAAATTCATGCTTTCAAAAACTGGGTAGCCATGACGATTTGTTACATTAAACTGCCCCATTCTGTATATCCTGTCTTCTGCCTTTGACAGCACTTCTCTTATCATCCCAATTACAGATCCCAACTGCAAAGAATTAAAAGATGCAAGTGATCAACATACTCTCAGGAAGCAGCAGTGTCTTTGTGAAATGGAAAGGCTCTCTCAAACACTTAATGTTGTTCATTTTAATACAGATACATTTGTTTTACTGTAAATAATCCATTCTCCAATGTCTGCTAAGGAACAATCAAAGTATCTCTCAATGAAGCGTGAGAAGTAAGCATAATACATCCTTGTGAGGTCTTAACACTGACACTTAGTACTTCACATTTAAAACAGATTCTGTTGTTATCCTTCAAAAGGGAAATTTCACATTTTATAAAGACATGTCAACAGTAGTTTGTATTAGTTTTTATTTGTTTGGAATAGCAGTTTTGATACTCTCAGCAGCACTGTGTAAGACATGGTTTGGTAAATCTTTAATTATAATGTAATCATGCTCTAGTTCTGTGCTCAGTGATCAGGTCCTGGGATGCTGCAGTGCTGGTCTACTGCATATAGTATGTGTAAATTAACGAAGCTGTATTCCAGGGGAGGTAGCATATGAGACAACTTCATTCCCGGTTACTCAGAAACCAGATTACTTACATAAGAACAAACTGCATAAGAAAGCCATATCAGGCCAGACGAGATGTCCAACTTGCCTGATACATCGCCTCTGACAGTGAAAGGAAAGTTTAGGGATAGAGAAAGCATACTGCAGCGCTTCCCCAGGACACTCTTTCTGACCTTTGACAAAAGGTAGTTGAAAGATGTCAGAAGACCATCCCACCACAAGGCATCCAAATTAAACACAGTCCTCTCCTTTTCCAACCCAGAAAAGCAAGCAGGAATAGCAATTTCTATTCTACTTGCAGGCACAGTAGTTTGTCACAGGTTTGAATTGATAACGCCATTGACAACTTAGAATCCCAACACTATACTACAAGCTTCCCAGTCAACATAAGAAGAACTTGATCCCTTTTGGCTCAAGTGATTGCAGGACAACCATGCACTGGAAAGCACTCTCTACTTGGTTAAGCGTTGACAGTAGATTTAAGTTCAGCAGATGTCACCCCTACCAGCAGAGATCTGTATGTGATGCCACCCATACCTGATCTGCACATTCTCCAGGAAATGAAGACCCTTCTTGCACCTGCTCTTTGCCATACTTACAGACAGGAGTCTGTTCACACTATCTATGACAGACAAGTTAGACTTGACTACAGCCTCTGATCAGAATACCATTCTTTTAGCCACCTACACAATCTAGCTAAAGTACCTGGACACACGCTGCACCAGGGTCCTCTGCCTTCTCCACTACTTTATGTCATATAATGTCTGAATGATGCAGTCACATTGTCAGTCTAGCAAACACAGAGGATCACTTTTGCTTACTAAAGGAATCCACTGAAGACTTAGCCCAGCCTAGCCAAGAAGGAGTGGAATAAAGACATGAAACATTCACTGCCTTTATCTTGCAGGGGGTGCTCCTCACATCAGAGACAGATGATGGAGTTTTCCCAAGGATCACTGCACTCCCATCAAAGAATGGGGTCTCCTGACAAAGCAGAAGTCTTCAAAATTACAAATGATATGAAGATGGTGGATACGAAACAACTGTTCACTGGCTCCCAGAACTGAGAAGCACTTTGTCATAGAAGCACTTTGTCTTCCTGAAGGGCCAAGGCCTACCTGGCTGCTGAACTGGCCCTGCTCAAGGAAGCAGCGTAAGGCCAGCAGGCTGCCTTCCTTTTCTATGTACAAAATGATTAACTGATCGTTTCTGAAACACCCAGTTGCAAAGTGCATTACACACAGGTTTTAAAATATTCTCATTTAAGGTTTAAACTTCCTGGCCTCATTTTTATGGAAGTTCTATTCCTAAGAGTAAACTAAAAACATGCCACTATAACAGACAGGAGAACATTCCAAAAATCTCTTTAAATGCTTTCTTTGACAGCAGGAAACAATTGCTACAGGATGGTTAGGACAAGGGTGTCTAAAACAACTCCTCACCGTGCAGGTTTACTGTAACACATTTCCCACAGTGCCACTGTAGGGAGGCTAGGCCACTTAAAAAACAAATTTATGTTAGAACTGCACCTATTTAAATGACAGCCAACCTTCTTGTAATGAACTCTGCATGGACAACGTGTGACTGGAGTAGAAAATGTATTTGCCTAGGCCCTACTTCAAGCTCCTCTTGTATTTGCTTCTTTAAAGCATTTGACAATTTAAACAGCTACTGAATTGAAAATGTTGGCCAGGAGCATCTCCTATGTTTATCCAGGGAAAGCTGCTGCTTGGACAAAGTTTCCAAGGACTGCACAGTATCAGCAAAGTCACCTCAGTAAAGGGCCAGTACTTTATTAGACTTCCTTACATCAGACTTTTCAGGAAACTAACAGCAGGCTAAGCAAGCTGATCACTTAAAATGCAGCAGATTTGTGTCCAAAATAAGCAAACCTCACATATGCCATTAAAAAGAGGGAAAAATATATATATCTGTCCTTGACAATGATTAACTTCTTACTGTTTACATTACAGGAGAGACAACAAGACGTTTGGCGACCTATTGTGATAGGCATTAAAAACAGGTAATGGGAACAGTTCCTGTTGAATGATCTTCAATTCAGTTAGAGCCTAGACAAAGTCGGTGTAAACAAACAGGCAGTTAAGGAAGAAAGGCAGATACATACTAACATGGTATAGATAAGCTACGTGGAGATGTTACGAGGGGTAAAATGACAAACACCAGTAATGATCGCTTAGATTCTACCAGTTGGACTGGGTTTAAAGTAGTTACCCAAGAAATGAATGTTCCACGTTTGTGAAAAAAAAACAGAACTCCTGAAGTTGACATAATTATAACAGAAATAACTCTGCTACTCCACTTACTCCATTTTCACAGTACTAAGACAAAAGAACAGCTGATGTCCTTAATCCAAGGGTTATGACCATTCTTTAAGCAATAAAAGTTACTCCGTAGGTAAAGAAAAACAGGTAAGAAAACTAGTTGGCAAATAATGGTCTTTAACCAGAGCTAGCAGTGCCAAGCAAGTGTGCAGTCCCTGTTTAATCATTTACACATCATGAAGCACTAAAACTCCCTACAGGAATAATCTGAGTTTGCTGTCTTCTCGGAGAAATACTCTCAGAAGTATTTGTGTATTTTTCTCATTAAATGCAAAGTTATTTTCTGCTGCACACTTTCCATATTCAACTAGAGTCGTAGAATACAATGAGTTGGACAGGACCCATGAGGACCATTAAATCCATGCCCTGGAATCCAACTCATCTTCTATAAGTGTATTTATACAATTTGGTACCAGTGTGCTTGATGTTGCCTCTATCCAGGTGGAAATTCACATTTCCTTGCTGAGGAATCTACTTGTTGCCCAGAACTGCCTGGTAAGAGAATGCCAAACTCATCACTTTATTAGCTGGGTCTTTTCAGGTTAATCCACATGAAATGGATGCCCTGGGAATCAAGTAACTGATTCCGGAAGACAGACAAAAATCTGTACCAATTCAGGCAGTTCCTGCAGCCTCTTGCTACTTTATTTTCTTAAGTGGTCTTAGCTTAATGCTTTTCACTCAAATTCACCTTTTTACGATCAATAAAATCTGCAAAGAGTTACATCTATAATAACAGTAACTCAGTAATTCAGTACTCCCTGGTTTATAAAACATCACAGAATCACACAATTGTAGGGGTTGGAAGGGACCTCCAGAGATCATCGAGTCCAACCCCCTGCCAAAGCAGGTTCCCTACACCAGGTAAATATATGCTCCTAAAATAATAAATTATACCCTGACGATGTGCATCAACTGTTGCTTCTTCATCAACCAGTCACAGCTCCTGGAGTACACAAAGTGGACTTCCCTGCTATAAACCAAGCAAGACAGGAGAGACTGGATGCTACAACCTAAGGCCTTAACCTTCTGTATGCGAACCCTTCCCTTCCTTTCTTCCCTCAGTACAGAAGTGCTCCTATCAGTTGAAATTTCCTTGCTACATTTCTTTTTTCCACTTAATGGAATCTGATGTCACACCTGTAATATTCAGTGGAAATCTACCAGGATTTATAAACTTGTATAGACCATTTCTTATTAGTTGAATTATTAATGCTAATACTGCACATTTTCACCTCCCAATCAATGAGTGATCAAATTACCTTGCACTGTCTGAATATTTTACAGCACTTTCAACACTATGCCAAACACAGAAAAGCTATCTAAACAAACAAACAAACATGTTAGCTTTGATGCCAGAAAATCCCCGTTCCCCAGAGTTTGGGATTGTTTTAAAGAAATACAGCATTAATCATCAACATGATACTGCAAAACCCATTTGAAGAACAGAAATTATATGGGGGAAAAAACAGCTGAAACAGGTTTGGACTGGTGCAGTTTTCCAAATAAGAATAAAATAAAATAGCTGCTCCACATGCTTTAGAACTTTTGTTGCTTCCTGTTGAGTATTTCTGTTAGATTAGTAAACCAAGGGGTGCTTAACATCTGTCTTTTTTTTGTTTATAGGAGATAGGGAGCTGTTGTGCTGTCCTGAAATATTGTTTTCATTAACAAAAAAAAAAAAAAAAAAAAGATGCTAACAGTCAAAAATTCACAGATAATTCATATTCAATGTTTTCGTGTTAATAAAACATCTTCATCAAACTATTTTGCATATCAAATCTGTTTGAAGTAATGGCTTATTACAGTTGTAGGGTTTTTTCCTTGTCTACTTCAAAGGTTTGATTTGTGAGAAGCAGGGAGATGGCTGCCATCTTTTTACAGAGTCAAGGAATGGTTTGGGTTGGAAGGGACCATCCAGCTCCAACCCCCTGCCATTGGCAGGACACCTCCTCCCTCCAGAGCAGGTTGCTCACAGCCCCATCCAGCCTGGCCTTGAATGCCTCCATGGAGGGGGCACCCACAACCTCAATGGGCAAACACTGACAGATTTTATGAAAATGCTACATATATTCCAAGAAGAAAAGGAGCACTTTCAGCTGGCATAAAAACATGCAACTTAAAAGAAGAAAGTTCTCAATAAAATCATTCTAACCTTCATTAGCTGAGTGTCTGGCCCTCTTTCTTCTCCTACTGAAGGTATGTATCAGTATTAGCAAACTGTCTTATGCCTGGCTAACACGTGGCAGAACTATTCATTTAAATGTGAACTGTTTCTATTAAAGCCAATCTGAGGGTACAGTTTCTTAACACTAAAGTCAATCTAAACTCAGACTGCCTCTTTTTCTACCCCAGTTGCCCATCTCTTCCCTACCCCTACCATCCCTCGCAATTGTGCAGCCATGCTGCAAGCTGATTCTGGATCATGATCTAAAAAAACAGGCTCCACAACAAAAAACAAGGAAAAAAATGCATTTCAGTAACTGACATGAACGTAAATGCCATTATACACACACGGCGTTTTCACCAATGACTGTTAAACAAAACAGCCTTGGTATCTTCAAAATTATTGTAAGAATATAGAGATGTATCCGATAAGAACTGTTGGAGAGAAAGACACATGCACACAGAAAAAGCCTAAATTACTATTTCAGTTCACACCCACTAATCCACTCCATCAGACTGCACATGCTGGAGTAAATGAAGCCTCATCTTCAAAAGCAATTTGCAGAATTACTTGCTGATGTTGAAGAACTACTTCAAAAGAGTTTAAGTGTTATGGAATTTTACTGTTTTTTAAACAAACCACTGTTTAAGCTCAAGAGGAAAGGGGGGTGGGGGGGGAGTGTTTGTTTTTTAAACAAAGGCTTTAAGATTTCATTCCTAAACTATTCTGAATGTTTATTTTAAAAGCATCATGATTACTAATAATGGTATTTTGCAGTTTTTAACTTACCAGCATTCCAATGCTTCAGTTAGAAAGGACTGTTTTAGTCATTTGTGCCTTTGTGGAATGTGCATGCAAAAATATACAAACTTTTCAAATACATCAAATAGATTAAAAATAAATGCTGTCTCTAAAGTACAAAAATACTGCTGCAAATTGGCTCTAACTGACTACATTAACAATTCTGTAAGTAAGACTAAAACCAGCAAAATTCATAGGGAAAAATCACCCTACTCACTCCAGAGCTCTGCGCCACCACCAGCGGACACAGCACTTCTGGGCAGCGCAGAGCAAGGCAAGGCTGCTGTGGTCACCACTGTGCTCATCTCTTGCATGAAGATCTTGAGTGACAAAGGTGCTCAGCTCTGTGCAAAAGCAAATTCTTTGAGGCATGGACTTGACTTCTTATCTGAAATTAGCTGGAAGACAAAGTTCCTTGAAGAAACGTTAACAGACACCAGTAGAGACCACACCAGGGTTACCTAAAGAGATGTGAAACCTAAGGTCATAGACTATAATTTTTACAACCCATATCAATTTTCTCTTCAAAGTGAGGGTTATTCTGGTAGGAGTTTGTAATGAAACTGCAAACAGATGGTTATGGCAATAGAGTTTGCTGTTCAAAGGTGCAATTTTTTCACACTTTAGGAGGTAAAATAAACAATGGATAACACACTAATTTATTCAACTGTTAATGCAATACTGGGCCAAGCCACTTTGTTCGTTTTATGTACATCAAATGCCAGAACAATTACAACTAAGATACCTGATGTGTAAGTAAACTTTCTCATGTAGTCCTCTGGAAGTTTACTTTTCAGGTCACAGTTTGTTTTTTCATGTGTACTTTTCAACAGTGGAATTGTTGCAGGTTAGTTTGGCATTCAGCTATCAGTAAGATCACTTACTTTTGAATGAAATTTATAAAACCTGACAATTAAGCATATATTAATACATTAAATCAAACCTCTTTTCTGTCCTTGTTTTCTTATGCTTTTAAAATGCACTACTATTAAGAGAGATCACATATATATATTACACGTACTTTATTCAAAGTCAAATATGTAGGAGCATATTGAAATCTATACTACAAAGAGTAAGGATATGGTGCTTGCATGAAGAAACAAGATATGCACAATGGTCACTAACATCATTTTAGATTATATACTCAGCTGGTAATGTTATAACTTGAGATGCAGGTGGGGTTTTTCTGATATCAAGTTGATCCCAGCGAATTCTGTTGTAAATGACCAATTGCTATTAAGCAGGTTTCAGAAACAAGATGTAAATGAATATTCCAGTGCTCTTTTACCTAAATTCCTAAAGCCCACTGCATCCACAGCAAACAAATTCACCTAGCATCTTTACCATCTCTTTCCTTTGTTCCACGCTGTTGTTGTGTTGTTGTTTTTAAAGCAGTAGTTGTCTGGTTTTGTTTATTTATTTTTGCAAATTTGCTATCGAAGAGACAAAAGGAAAAGCTCAGGAAATGTCAGCCACAACGATTTCTTTTGCCCAGTCTGACCCAGGTCAGCGCTCCCATCAAAATAGGACCACCTCCCTTTCCCCACTTCCTGCACGGTCTCCTGCCCTGCAAACAGCACAAATGCTTCTGCAGCCACACACACAGTCGCACTACAGATGGAAGATGGATAAAGGACCTAGACAAGAAAAGCTTCTCCACTGCCAGGCCTGCTGCCATTACATCAGTGTATGTGCCACGTGGGACCAGCATAACCACGACTGTGTCTCTCCAGTTCTTCAGTCGTGATCTCCGAATAATGATGGACGTGCAAGACTTTATGAAGTTCAGTGGGATTAATACACGTATCTTAGAAGACGAGTTGATGCTCAAAGCAACTGACACAACTGTCCTGGGTATACCATGATCAGAAATTGGTAATGCTTCATCGCCTCAATCCTGTGTCAGAACAAGCAAATGTGCTTCTAACATTAAGAGCACATCCCTGAGGAGAAGGAATATGGGTCTTTGATTAGATCATTGCACACCTCCCACATCCAGTGAACATTAAGGGAAATTAAAAATAAAATTCCCCGAACAATCTTGGAGATAAGAAACACAGATTCAATTTTTCAAAATTAATTTGGCGTTAAGGCAACTAGCATACTTCAGATTTTTAACTAGACAGTTTAAAAATGGAAAATAATCAAAATGACACCCCAGCCCATTGCCCCTTTTTTTCTTAAATCACGAAAGAATGTTAAGTTTCATCAAAAGTCTTCTTTCTGGATTCAGAGTAGCACTCCGTCTACAAGCCATCCAACCCCAGCTCAGCACTGCGAGCAGCCAGGTGCTTACAGACTCTGGTGCCACAGGAGACACGGCTGCTGGCTCCAGCCCAGAGCCCAACAGCCAGGGAAACACCCAAATGCAGGGCTGCTGAGAACTCCTACATGCTCTGTATTTCATTTCTTGTTCCAGACTTTTCTTAATTTATATAAATTAGTACATTTTTTGAACTGCTCAACTTCACTGATATGCAACTAACTATAAAGAAATAAAAAATAAATAAAAAATAAAAACATCCTTGTTTTCAATGGAAAACGTCTCCAGGAAGCCTGTGTTTTCATCTTTTTCTGGTCCATTGGCAGCTGACATTTTGGCCGCAGTTACCAAGATAAGGGGCCTAACTACTATCAGAGTAGTGATAATCAATGAGAGTCAGAGGAAAACAGTCTGCACTGGACACAACCTACCTGTTGGTTGTGCCTGTGGTGGCTATTTCGGAACAGAGTAACATTCAGCACAGGGCATTCATCGCATTTCTACATAGTATGACATCTCACTTCTTGTACTCCTACAGTGCACTCATCATGTTCCTGTAACTCCTGATTCCCCTGACAGCTCACAGGTAGAGCAATCCCAAAGAATTCCAGGCTGCTGAGGACAACCAGTTTAGAATATCCGATCCTGAAGGAGACATTCACACCACTGTCTGCCAGGATTTAGGCTTCTCAGCCCATCTCTGCAGACACAGTGCAGAGAGAAGCAAACACAAGTGCAGTCAGCGGAGGGAGAAAATGAATCTTAAAATCATCAGTCCCAAGGCAACCACTACGCCTACAAGTGTAATTTCTCCTTTGCTACCCTAGGTCATGACCCTCATCCAGAAGAGGAAGGAAAGTGTCCTGTCATCATTAATTTTGCTATGCCACTCGAGGAAAACAACACTGACAACCCTACAAAACCACAGCGTACGTTACCACTGGTAGTTGAGCCAAGCATTAACCACCACCATCAATTGTCTAATACTTCTCATTACCTCTTTAGTCATTCTAACAAATTCTACTGCAACTTATACATGATCTGATTAAAATCTTCTCTGGCTGACAAAGAGCCAGCAGAAAAAGAACCTAGCCCTCTGCTACTGCAGCCCTGGACTGCTGCATTTCCAGACTGCTAATAAAGCTACATTAAAACCCATACAGTAGATAATTGTCATTGCAATTTCAAAACCAAACTAAAACTGTCACCTGAAGATAAGAAAAAGGCTGTGTATATAATAGACTGCCATATCATTAAAATTAGATTTCTGTTAAAAGGCAGAAAATTGTACATCACTTCAAAGTTACTCGGTTTTACAAATGCATCTGTAAAGCAATAATGTACATCACGTAAGTATGATTTTTAAAAGTAATTTAGAAATCCATTGATTTGTAACTTACGAAGGACAAAATATTTCTGATGCAGGAGTCAAATCAGTGCAGGAACAATATAGCTCAGTGAGCTGCACACCTTGCATCACACCAATCTGGTACATGCCAACAAAGAACCAGCATTAACAAGATTAACCAAGGTTAGCACTCGGGAGAGCTTAAGTTCCAACAAAGTTGGGAACCAAGCCAGGTGCAGCACCGTGGTGTCTCCATGGAGAGGCCGAGGTAGGAAGGGACGCCTCCGACACTCTCTATTCCCATTGGAACTCAAGGTTAGCACTTACTGCAGGTGTTTTTATAGACAAGGTCTGTGCTTTTTTACCATGCCTGCTCAGTACTTTGAATTCCATGAGCTTTATAAATATAATTTTTGCTGGCTCCTTCAACAGAATACCAAGGCACTGCAAGCTCTAAGTCCTTACCCAAAAGTGTAAGAGTAACTTACTGACAAAGAACGAAGTTTGCAGATTTGCTCCAAAGATTTAGGAGGGCTGGACTGAGAAAAAAGAATTATGTTCCACAAATACTGCAGACAATTGCAAATCTGCCATTGCAAGAGCAAGGTGCATTCTTAGGACTAAAAGAACATACAAAATGTACCACTGCAGCAATCCCCTGCCAAGGCACAACCCGCTGTTCCATCACAAGGGCTAGAGGAGAACCTACAGGCAGCAGTGGAGGAAAGACACAATGCCAGCTGCCATTCACCTGTTGTTCCTTTGATTTATTTCTATTAAAAAACAGCAACGAGTTCCAACATTTTTTCCATTTAGTGAGAAAGGTTCCCTCATTGCTTGTTTTCAGGAGGTGGTTAAACCTCTTCTCCCCACTTCCAAACATAATTCTTACACTTAAATCTCACCATTTGTATTATTACTTTTACAAATTAATCCTTCTCTCCGGAGGGTATCATGGTGCTCCAGGGAGGCTCATGTGTTCTGGTGGTTCATGTGAGAGCAGTGAAGCTCCGCACAGATCAAAGAGAAAGCAAGGAGATAAATTGGATGAAAAGAAATCAGGTTCTGCAGGCTGACAGGTCAGCCACCCACCCTTACAAGGATCTACTTATGGAAGCAGTCGTGTTTCTGGAGGAACTATCCTGAAAAGTACTGTAGCAGTCAGTTCTGTACCAATAATTACTGACTGGTTACAGAGAATGGAAGGCAAATGCTCTCACATTATTCTTTAACTGAACGGAGTGGTACAAAGCAGACGAGTTACTGATTGAGTTTTATGCTGTACACACTGCGCTGCTATGAAATGCCATTTGAAAGAGCAGCCCAAATCTTGCAGGAGAAATGAGCTGGTGGCCACATCGCTACAGCTGCAGTCTCCTTAGTTTCTATGTAAAGATGATGATAAACAAACTGCTTTACATGTGCCCTAAATAAGAACCAAGTAGAAACAATGCAAACAGAGCCCTGACCTCATCAATATATTGATAAGGAGCAAAAATACACCATTGTGTTTAACAAGGTCAGATTTTCACAAGTTTATAGAAGCATATACTAAGGTTCTCAGCACCTGGTCCTTCAAAGCCTGGAACCTTTTACAGTTGAGAGCATTAAACAGCAAAACACCATGTTATGTACATTTCAACTTTACAAATAACACCAATTATTATGGCTAACTAAAAAAAACAGCTAAAATCATTGAAACGAATTACTCAAATAACATTATCAAATTCTATGCAGTTGATTGCATAGTCAATAATCCCAATTTAAAAAATCTTGTGCACTCCATTTTCCAACTATTCCATACAGAACATCGAGTGACTGCAATAGTCAAACATGTCAAACTCTTGGAAAAAACAATTTTCTTCATCAAGAATCTGGTTTAGTGTCCAAATTATGTAAAAGATGCCGCTGTTTTACCTCCAGAAAGAACTAATGAATTAAAACTGAAATTTTAAGATGGACCCACAAATAGCACATTGTGTGCCCTATCAGCTTGCTGAGCTGCTTCTTTAGTCTTTTAAAGCAACTGTTTGTTTTGCTTACTAAACGCACACCTCGAGCATAGCAGCATGACGCACCAGGAGAAGGTTTGGGCTCAAAAATGTAATGCTCCAAGTTGGAGTGGGACTGCTGCGTCTCATGCTTTCTATGTGCACTCACTTCTTTTCCTCCAGTACAGCAGAAGGTCTGGTCTGTACAACCCTAAAAAGCACACAGCATTTAGTGACTGGGAGGACTGCACTGTGTGGAGGGAAAGGAACGTGGGAAAGAGAGGCAGGTGAGAGGACGGCCAGAAGAGACACTCGTGCCATTCCCACGTGATACACAAATGTACTTTTCACACAGTGAATGCATACAACATATTTTAGACACTACAGCACAAATAATAATAACTACCTTAGAAAGATACAGGGATTTGAAGCAGTTGATATTGAAAAATACCAGAAGACATCCCTATACACGGGGAAATGAAAACCAGAAAGCTCAGCAACTTGCAACTTTATATGTGCATGCTTCTCCTCCACACCAGGAAAAAAAAAAACCTTAAAAAAAACCCAAAAACAGCCATGGCAATTTTGCACACATGCACACACACAGAGGGTCACAAAAGCTATGAAAGAGATACTTAACAGAGGTTCCTGAGCAGATGACAAGCCATTAAACTTTCACCTTAGGTAGTTATGATGATTTGATGTGTCTTTTATGATATCTCCCATTTTTTTATAATTCAAATCTTCAATGTGTTTAACAAGCAATTCTTCCATCAATCTTTGATGTGTTTTACTTATAAAGCAATGACAGTTTTCAGTTCAGGCTCCTTAAAGTTCCAGAGAAACCATTTTCCACTCACTTGCTTTGAAAGCCATTAAAATAACTTGATGAAGAACAGCAGCAGGGGGCTAATAGAAGCCAAGGCTTAGTAACAATCTTTAGATTTTTCTCCTAAGACTTTCTCACAGACCCTCCTCACAAAGATCCTCAGGGCTTTTCATCCTCTCCTTTCTCCCCAACCCCCCCCCCAACGCAGTTCAAAGTGACAGATGCAACCAGCTCCAGGTTCTGCTGCTTTCTTCATTTCGCTTTTACCTTCCAGTTGTGAAAGACTCCACTGAAAGGCAATTCCAAAAGCAGCAGCCACCTCCTTCTTGTCTTTCCATTGGGAAAGAAGGAACGCACGGAAAGATTCAAGAAGCAACTCCAAAACATCTCCTAAACTCTCACCTATTCTGAAGGGAGTGCTGGTACAGAGAAATGGACCTGTTGCTTAACAGCAAATATAACTGACATTCAATTAACCAAATTAATGAGTGATTAACTGAATTGATTAGTGATTTACATGCTGTTCTGCATTTTAGCTCAGTATTTCTGAAAGCTTCATAACGACAGAGGTGCTGGAACAGTTTAAAACTAAAGAGGTTTAACCTAAAGAACTGCACAAGCCAACGGAAAATTACCTTTAATCACTCTTTAAAAATGGGAACTGCTTGTAACAAATGGCCAAGTTGTCTGCTGATGGCTCCATGCAAATGTAGAAATCAGAGTTTAATGGAAAACAGAACTATTAGGATAGTATTTACGCCAGCCAGAATCAGTAGAGCATACTGGTTTGATCTACGCTTTGCCACGCAGACCAACATTTTATTTCTCCCCCATGATGGCCACTTGAATACAACCTTTGTTGATCACTCATTTGGGGGAAACTTCTGGACCTGAGAAGTTCAGCACTCTACTTGTATCACAATTGCTGCACTCGAGTGACACCACTGCAGTCAAAACGCTATATGGGGCACCTCTACTTTAATTAAGTCAGGCTTTGGGACAAAACCACTCATCCCAGACTCTAGTTACAGGTCCCTGTTCTTTTAAAAATTAAACTACTTTACAGTACACATGGCTTATGAGCAAACAGGGACTGAAGGAGGCCAGACACATATATCCTCATCTTCGGGACAGAGGCAGCATGTGGGAGAGATCTGAGGTCAAGAAGGCAGATGGTGGGCAGTGCCATTATGGCTCAGTCACCTCTTGTCCTTATAACACTGAGCTTTATGTTTCACAGTTGCTGGCTCTCACAATTTGTGTTGCTACTTTATTTTGGCAAGCTCCTACTCCCTCTTCTGTATAAGAATACATTATGAAATAACCTCTTTCATGTCTGAGATGAACATCAACAAGCATACTTTTTGCCTCTCCTCCTGCTGAAGTAGCACACTGTGCAACCACTGAAGTGAGATGCTTTTTTCGAAAAGCTTTTTTTTTGTTTTACTTCAAAAATCAAAATAAAAAATGAAACAAAAAAAAAATCACTGGAGAAATTCTAAGTCTGTGAACTGGCACAGAGCCCTATCAGTAAACACACACAGAAAGTCTCTGTTGGCTTTCTGAGATAATTGTATCATAAATATAGGAAAAAGATCCAGCAAGACCTGAAAACAAAGAAGTTCACTAAGTACAGAAGCAATATTCTGAGCAGCAGTAACAGTTATGTATAATTTCCTACAAGCATGCAATAATTTACCAAATTAGAAAAATGTAGGGCTGGAAGGACCTCACAAGATCCCCAGCACATCTCTTTCAACGGTGGCAGGATCAAACATATGTTATGTGAGTGCTGTATAATGCATGCCAGATACAGAATAGGCATCTGAGCGTTCTGCACTCAGAGCTTCTGTTCAGGCTGTTCTATTGCTCAAGCTACTCAATCATTCTGGCAATTTTAGGTTTAAAATAAACACTTGCAATACTATACGTGTAGTATTGCTGTAGCATTGTTATGCCAGCAATACACAACCTAGAGCTTGTCACACTACAGAATCACCATTTAATTAAAGTTGCCATTAGCATTACTCTTTCCACATTAGTTTTCAAGTATCCATGATTACTTCTCCAGGAGGACAAATTCTTCTTTTCCCATATTTTGTATTTTCAGAGAAAGCACATCCCTCACCTTGAGGAGTTTAGCCTCATTTCCCTATAATGTATTCATCACCACTCAGCACATCTGTCCCAGCAAATCCCATTTCCTGTCCCATTCATGAGGCTCAGCAACCTGGAGCTTCAGTGATTGCCGCCACACTTTTCCCATGGCCTTCTCACCTCTCCCCCCCCACATGCCCCGCTCCCATTGTTTATCATCTGTTCTCCCCTGCTGCAAACTGCTGTCAGATGTTCACTTATCCCTAATCTTGCTCACTGCCTTTGATATTCTTTCTAATCCAACAACCTGTCAACCGGGGCATCAGCCCATGTCCAGACCAGCTGCTCTGTCACAGGCCCTAAGATTCCCTCTCAGCTCCATGTGGTATTTAAAGGATTTTGACACAGCAACCACGACGTGAAACAAATAATTAATGCTGTTTTGAACTGCGATCGCAGCTTTAGTATGACATGAGCTGACCACTAAGAAAAACTGAGCTTTACTTTGTTTAAACTTCAGTAAACTTTAGCATTACTGTGCTAACAAGCCTTTGATTGATGTCTGGGGGACAGCGCCGAGAAGCTGAGTTCTGAGATGCAAAAACCTGTGACGAAGTTACGGAGAAGAAGGAATCCCAGTGCAAGGCAGAGAGGCAGCAAACTTCATACGCCTGCTACGTAAAGCGTATTCGTGCAGCCTGAGCTTATAGTAAGAGTTTTCAAAGCACAGGAGCTGATCTTCTGTAAGCTAAAATGAAGATACAAATGTGTTTTAAATACAGCAGGAGTTGAGGTAAAATAGTTATTGAAAATGCACTTGTATTTTCAGGAATATCAGAAGGCATATTTTCATCCCATACAGACCATCAAAACTTGACATTTTAGAGAATATTCCCACTGACAGAGAAGGTCTCATTTCCATAATACTCAGATTTGCTGTAAACACTCAAAATGTTACAGCGTTCATCTGCTTAAAACATACAGAATACACATAATGTCATAGCTGAAGTAATGACTCAGATGACAGATTTTTTGTGCTGGGAAAAAGAAGTATCTGCTATTTAAGCAAACATATGTATTTTGATCCAAACTGAAAGATAAATACAGCATTTTGTTGTTGAAGTACACAAACACTATTTTATTTCTCAGATCTAACTGCAATTACTACAAAGGAGACAGTACCAAACGAGTCAAAAAAGCCACTTTACACTCCAGCAAAAAATAAATAAATAAGTAAAAATCTTGATGATGGCTTTTATAACATGGTTCAATCACATGGAACTAAACCACTTTCATTCTTATGGCTCGCCTATAGCAGGACATCAAGAAAACGCATCTGCAGTAAGTACCTTGATGAACCTGAATTCTGCTAGTTAAACTCCATTAAACCCCTGCGTGGACAAAGTCATTCTGCTGAGTTTACTGCTCCCTTAGGGCATGAACGGGAAAGTTAGCGTGGATTAAGGTAGGGTATGAATTCAAAGTGCAGTGGTACTTTGAAAGTGGTTTAACATAAACAGCATCAGACTCTTTGTTGTAGAATGAGACTTGGAGTCAATCAGGAAAGTCCTGTGTAGACAAGCCCTCACAGATGAGGCTACTGGCGTAGTGCTGTCAAAGGCAATGGTTTGCAGCCTCTTTACCTCCAGACCTGGAAACATCTTCCACGGAAGCTGCAGACCTTTGGTAACACATTAAAACCTTCTGCTAAATAGCCTGGTTCTCCTAGCCAGCTGGTGGACCGTCTGCAGGTAGTCCAACAGCCCTCACAGAACAGTGCACGAGAACCTGCAAAGTACTGGCTTAAGGAAAGACAACACACATATTTCCTCCTAATGCTTGGTCTCAACTTCATAGATATTCCAAAGTCAACCAAGCTGTGTAGCTAGCAATGACATTAATGACATATTAATCTCATAGCAGTTGGACGTCATGATCTTCCTAAATCCCTTCCAAATGAAGTAGTCTAGCCTATTTTAATGCTACCTAAGAGTAGGCACATTTCAGCCCACTGCAAGGACGCTACAGATGATGCACAACAGTCTTCTTCTTTGCAGTGAATGACATTTGTTGTCGTAAGTTTACTGACTCACCATCTGAATGACCTAAAAATGTGAAGTTTTGTTGCTGCCAATTAATTTTCATGTGTTTACTTCAAACAACTCCATATTCTCTTCTGAAAGTACGCTGGATAAAGGCATTCAGACTTACACAGCTTAACGTTCACTGAAACAAAAATCAGAACTTGTTTTCTTCTCAACTCCTGCTCTTATTTAGTAATGCTTCTCATTTCCTGCTGTGGTAGTTCATAAATATCTCATACAAATATATCTTGCAGATTTCCAGAACTCAATTCAAGGCTGTATAGCTGACTCAGAAGCAGATACACCTAGATTCTGTAATTTCTTTTCTTAAACCTGTGCTCTAGTTACAAAGAATACTGCTCCTTCCAAAGGAAACTGTTCCCTCCATGCTTAACTCCCTAACATTGTTCTTGTGAAACTTTCACGCTGCCATTCTTCCACCCATACAAAAGAATCATGTTGCACTTCAGCCATAATTTCCCAGTCAACACAGCAACAGCAGATCAAAAATCTATCTCATCCAGGATCCCAGATGCCTGAAGAAGAATATAGTGTTAACACATTCCCAGCTTTCTGCAATTTGCATCTCAGAGACTTCCTCAGCTAGCAGCAGCAAGCTTGCTTTTAAGATTGATGTTATGGACTGACATAACAGACCAGTCAAATTGAAGAAAATGAAACAAATTTTGCAGTGAAAACAGCATCTCCTTTTATTGCACCATTTTTAAGAAAAAAAATGAAGTGCAAAATAAATGTATTACCAAGTAGCATATTTCCTACTGCTTGGAGCCTTCTGAAGATTCAAGAGAAGACTTACTTGTTTGAACAGGTAACTTAAAAATCTGTTTACTCCCTCAACAGCATCATTTTTAACTGTCAAAATACAAAAAGAATGTTTTATGTTTATAAAGAAGCAGACGGAAGTTCCAGAGAATATTTCAGGCAGCTGGGCACATTCATGTTGCTATTACCATATAAACCTTTTTTTTTTAATGTAAAATCAGATTGTTATTATTATTTTAACACTGCACAGCTTTGCTCTTTTCATCTTCAAAGTTTGCATGACATAAATGATACAGGCCTAGCTTCTGCTCTGCATGCACACAGCTTATCACAGAATCAGGGTCTTAATCTTCTTGACATCTCTGAGGCAGTTAAATTGTAAAGACACAGAAGCAGTGGTAGCACATAGCCCCAAAAGAAAGCAATATCAAACCTAAGATTAGAAATAAGAAATGCCTTATTCATTAGTGAATTGTATGCTACCCCTGAGGTATGTTTTCCATCCATTATAAAGATCATCGTGTGTTAAAATCCACAGTAGTATTGAAAACTACTTTAGAAAGACTGTAAAACTTCAAGAGATTAAATTCCCTTAACACAGAATGAAAGCATCACACCTTAAAATTCAATTAAAAGGAGCATTTTTCACATACCTAATTTCAAAATAAACCATTTTAAACATTAAACTGGGAGGAAACACGAGCACAACTACTCTGAACTGTGGAAGGGATGTGAAGCTCACAGAAGAGCAAAGAGTTCCAGTTTACCATGACTGATCATATCCTGAAATTGAGATGCACAGTTTTTCAGGTTTATCCCACATAAGGGAAATAGATGCCCATTCACCATTCCACAGTTTTGGAATACAGCCTCACTCACATGCATACTAGGAAAATTAATGACAGTTGAAATTAGTCTAGTAACAAACTTCTTAAAGTTCCTGGGCAGAATGAATGCATATGTTTATACAATGCAAGGAAACCGTGGCAAGAACTCCCTTGCCAGAACAACCTTCAAAAACAAAGCTACAGCAGTCTGGGCTAGATCCACAAAACCTTTTTATGTGAGCTCTGGGCAAAAGTTCCCATAGGTGCTCAAGCTGTTACTCCTCCATCTAAACGCTTCTCATGCTCTGCCTGCCATGGAAGGACACTTCCCAGCTCAGAGGTCACCAAAAAGAACATGCCAAGTCACTCAGTCCTGTGTGGAGCTAATTTAGTTAAAAGGCTAACAAAGGTAGGTTTGAACTGGAACAGCAGAGTGAGAGCTGGAGCAAAAATACTTTTGCTTCTGCTAATTCTCACAGGGTAATTACCAGTACTGCAGACAAACAAATGCATGCACTAACATATTACTACACGAAGATTCGCCAGAGCTCTGCCTGTCAAAACCCTATATTACAGTCCAAACCCAACATTAAGAACAACTGAAATCCCATGCAACTGTTATTAAGAACACAGAGAACGTAGATTTCCATTTAGGTACCTAAAGCTGCCCCAAATCCTCACAACTCTGCTCAGCCCCAGCAGGCTTTGTAACCTTCATTTTCTATTCTATTTCTATTATTATTTTTTATTTTTTGTCTGTCTAGCATAGAGGCCGGTGCCTGGCTAACATACACAAAAGAGGGCTGAAGATTTACACACAAATGTGTTTCCCAGCAGTGAGAGCACTCTCCTGTGATGTGGGAAGCAATATTAATTGAAGCAAGATCTTGCAGCCTGACTCTACCACATCCCAGGGAAATGCCCTAGCCCTTGGGCATAGAGTTAATCTCTCATTAGCCATCCCTCTGGTCTCTTGAATAAATTATTTATGAAAAGCAAAAAAAGACTTCAATAGGAAAAAGTGAAAAGAGATTTACCACGCAGTTCCTGGTAGAGAAGCAAATTCTGTAGGTGATATATGTTTTAAAAAGGAGCCACTTTAGACAACAAATCAGTTTGCACTATGGGGGCAAGTACACACTAATAACAGCCAGATGCTATCCTGTATGTGAGTGAGGACAAAGTTTAGGCTGAAAATCCCATCTAGAAAGTGAAGTCCATTCCAAGGTGCCGTAGATTTTTATCTTGAATCACCGTTTTAAAGACAGCCCTCTGCATTGGGCCTATCCAAATCTGCCTACAGTTTGCTGATTTCTATGACTCCTTCACTGCGCTTCTGTTTCTACTTTTGCATTATATAAACATGGAACAAATCCAAGCTTTCAGAACACAGGCAAACTTAAGACCTGAGCACAAACCTAACAAGCTGTGTTTAACATGAAAGGAACCACCAGACTTGATTCAAAGTACACACAACTCCGTTCCTGCATGCGTCCACAGATCCTTGTCTGAGCACCCCGATACTCAGCAAAACATTGAGCTGGATGAAATATCCAATCTTCTGGCCTACAGTTCTGCCTACTGCTCAGGAGCGCTCTGCACACACAGAAGCCTTCCAAGTCTTTGGTTCCACTTGATGAGGTTTGACACAATCACCTTCAGCATTGGTAACCGATAGAAGCTAACAGCCTTACCCCCTCACCATTTCTTATTTAACCCCCCTATGGATCACCTTCTGGTATCCTGCACATTTCTGGCAGTCTGCAAACTCGCTGCAGCAATGGTAGTTTACAGCTCAGCGGGATGCACGTTTAATGGATATAAACAGACTTGGAGGATAAACTGTGATACAAATCATCCGTATCTAAATTTATATTTAACCGCTGAAGAGCTCATTGTTTTAGCCATAGTGATGGGATCAAAATTATCTCCACGTAAGTAGTGCAATTTGTAGACGAAGTATGTAAGAATCCATGGCTTAATTGTTCTTGGATGTTTGGAAATAAAGTGACATATTGTTTGTAACAATTCTTAATGGACTTTAAAATCATAGAATCATAGAATGGCCTGGGTTGAAAAGGACCTCAAAAAGGACCTCAAAGACCATCTGATTTCTGCCCCCCTGCTATGGGCAGTGTCACCAACTGCTAGACCAGGCTGCCCAGAGCCACATCCAGCCTGGCCTTAAACGCCTCCAGGGCTGGGGCATCCACAAAATGACAATCTGTAAGGACAGAAGTATCCTTCTACAGAATTAAACAAACATAAAAATATGCATCAGTAAATCTTCTTCAGACTACAATGAATTTTAGAGGACACATCACATTTTGTGAAACAATATCTGAAAGACCACTTCAAGCCTTCCAATTACAGCGAGATCCCATGCATTTCATTAACTAAGTATGCAATCAGTTTCAGTTTTCCTAGTGTAACAAATGCTATTATTTAAACTTTCTTCATTTAGATGATTCCACTTGTTCAAAAAGACTTTTCAGATTTTAGACACTTAAGTGTTTACGCATTTCCTGAGGTTTTCAGCAGGCCTAAACACCTTTTAAACAATTAGTCAAATGACTAAAAATATCCAGCATTTTTCTTTGGTTAGTAAGTCAGTTTTTACATGAAAAAGTGTGCTTTTAATAAACTTAGGGCACGTCTCCCAGGTCAGGTGCGGGCAGCTGCGTGTTGTTCAGCATATGCTCTTAGGAGGCTGGGTCCAAGCTAGATTTTGTACAAACACCATATAAACCCTCATCATCCACCTTCATTTTAGGATAGTGCTGAGGCCAACAGAAACAATCTCTACCCTCAATCAGCCCCCAAACATCCATCCCTAACCACCAGATTATCACTTCTCCTTTGCTAGCATAAACACATGAATCGAAGATCTGGTTGAGGTCAAAAATTATTTCCTTTTTGACCAATTAGGCCTGACTTGGAGCAGATCCCTGACCCAGCTGCACAGAGCGTTGTAAAAGGAGGAGAGAGAAAGTGAAGCAGGATAGCAGAAAATGCAAGTGTACTTCTTTTGGTGGCAGTGCCATCCCTTCTCAAACCACAGCATGTGAACAAACACGCTGTTTCTCAACATGCGTTGAGAAACCCGTCTGAGGCACTTGTACTCAATTAAATGTAATTTTGTAATAGTTTCATACATTTTAATTGAATCCCATTTTCTAAGTAAATACAGCATGACTCAGAAATGAAAATAAAACTGCTAAGTGCTATTTACACACTAACCCAGCAAAAATTCAGAGTATGAAAGAACATTCTTCAAGTTTCCTTCCAATATCCTAAAGAGAAATAACTAATTCAGTGTCAAACTTACAGCTCTTTGCAAATCAATTTAATTATCCCAACCAATGAGCAGAGTAACCTGCTGTGGGGAACCTGCCTTAGTAAAGGCTGGGCTAGATGATCCCCAGAGGTCTCTTCCAACATCTCTGATTCTGTGATTCTTTAGGGAAACCACATATAAAAATATAAAACAACACTGAAATGAAACCAGCTTGGCTGCAGGCCGAGCCCCACGCAACCTCCCTTGCACTGCTACGCCGGCAAGATGGCGGGCGCAGCGCTGGGAGGGGTGCGGGACAGCGGAGGGAGCCGCCGCCCGCCTGCCCTTCCCCACGGCCTCCCGCCCCTTTCGTCAGCTGCCGGCTTCGACGGAGGGAAGGGGCGGAGGGACGTGGGGGAAGACGCTGGGCGGGCGAGCCGCTAGCCGGTATTCGCTCCCTCCCTCGCTCGCTCACCTGCCGGTAGGTGAGGCGGAAAGGCCGCAGGTAGAGAGAGGACGTGCAGGGTTGGAGCGCCAGCTCCTCAATGGCGTCCATCCCGCTGAGGGCGGCAGCCGCCAGGAGGAAGAGGAAGAGGAGGAAGGGCAGAGGCGCGCGCAGCCGCTGCGGGCCGGGCGAGGCAGGGCCTGGGTGCGGGCACAGCCCGGGGCCGCAGCTCCGTTCGTTCAGCAGCAGTGACGCAGGGACGCGGTGCCTACCTTCTCTGAGAGGGGCTGAAATGCCGGCTTTCTCCCCAAAAAGGGAGCGAGGCAGCGGCACGAAGGGGCCTCTGTAGGTTTCCCTGTGCAGAAACACCTGTGTGTGAGGCTGCTTTCTCGAAAGCGAACGTTTGCTGTCTGTTAGCTGTTTCTACACGTGAACGTCAGTGCTGTGCTCCAGCTCTAAGCTGAAACCAGAGATGTGAAGTCAGTGCTGAGTTTTGTCTGAATTTCATCCTGATCCTGGCTGTGTGTTCAGCTCTGCCAGATGAGGACCTGGGTGTTAAAGGACGGTCCCATCTGCCTGCGTGCCTTGCTCGGGAGAGACCTGATGGCTCTGTGCAGCTCTGTGAAAGGAGTGTAGTGAGGTGGGAGTCAGCCCCTTTTCCCAGGTAACTGAGAGGATGACAGGTAATGACATCAAGTTGCACCAGGGGTGGCTCGTAGAATCATTAAGGTTGGAAAAGACCGCTAAAATCATCCAGTCCAACCCCATCCCACCCCACCCATGCCCACTGCCATGGCACTCAGTGCTGCACCTCCACAGTTCTTGAACACCTCCAGGGGTGGTGTCCCCATCACCTCCTTTCCAGCGTATGGCTGCTTTATCTTCCATAAAAATCAAATTATTTTATGATACATGGACTACGCTGAGAATAACCTGCAATTCTTCCCATTCCTTTTTTTTTTTTTTTCTTTTCTAATCTCCCCCCCTGCATCATTAATAAGCTTATTATCCCTTAATGTGGTGGTGAGAGTCTTAACAATATGGCTAAAAAAAAGATAGCTAGCAATTACAGAGCTCAGTGAGAAGTGAGGCCAGCACTTACATTGCAGAACGCCTGTTGTCAGCTCTGATAATGCAAGTGACAAAAAATGTGTTTTGTGGAACCAAAAAGTAGTGTCTTTTAAGAGAAATATTTGTAAAACTTTCATGACAAGTAGGCAGCTGAACGTATTTTATTAGCTGACTATTTGAAAGTATTGGTGTGACTGTTTGCATTGCTGGATGTATCCCCGTATTTCTGTTTTTCTCACAGTGATCTTGAGGTCATTTCAGAGCTCCTGGGAACTTAAGCTATATTTTGCTATTAAATTATTTTAAGTCTTCCAAGACCAACTTAAGTATAAACACAGTTTCCGTGCACAGCAAGTTTACAGTATCTCTGTTTGCTTATGTTAAAAGTTACCGGGTACCAGGTCGGCTCAGCCAGTTAGATTGCCCTCTTCAATAAACATTCTGACACTACTTTGAGGTTTTGAGTGTGCATATGTTTTTGGGAACGTGTCATAGCATGTGATGAATTGCATATTCCATTCTTATTCTTAGGTGGGAAGCTTTTGGGGTTGCCCGTGTCACAGACCTGGTCTTGCTAATGTACCTGCAGTTGTAATTGGAAGTAGACTTCTGTATCAGATGGTGTTGTGAGCAGGCAGCTGAACTAAGGACGTAACAGTAAGTTTGAGGAGCTAGCTTAGTGCTGCAGGTGAGATCTGAGTGAGAGAATAAATAGGAAAATATGCCCTGCGGTGAAACTGGTATTGAGCAGCTGGATAGGAATTTTGTTACAATTAATGTCTAGATACTGCTTGCAGCAAGACCAAGAACAATCCTGGGAAGGAAATGTCCCTCTGCTCCCACCTGCTCCCATGGACAAAGGGGAATAACTTACTGTTGAGTGAATGAGGTGTACTTCTGCTTTCTTGTTTCCTTGCACTACTTTTGTAGCTTGCCTGCAGCACAGTGACTATGACTTGGATGTAACTGCACTCACTTCACTACACCCAGCAAATGCAGAGATGCTACATGGCAGCTTGGCTCTGGGGTCAGGAGAGCTCTGTTCACGCAGTGCACACAAAGTTCCACCAGAGCAGACGTGCCCACCATGTCCTCACCACTTTTGCTGGAGTAATTTGATTCCAAAGAACATTGGGAGGCATTTGCTCAGTGCTGCCCCATATGGATTTATTACTCCAGATCACTATCAGCTTGCAGATCTCTGTACCATGTTGTGTGTTACTAGACATGTCCACATGTCTGTTCCTGTTTCAAAGCAGTTCCTATTTTAAGGTGGTTTCATTCCTCCTGAAATGTGAAAATGGGCATTCATAATTCCAAGGTAATCAAGTGCTGTGTTCGTGTCTATTACTTACAGAGATGGTTCTGATACTTAAGATTAGGCAGATGTTTAACTGCTTGCAAAGTCCTTTGGTTTCAATTAGCAATTCTCCATAAATAACGTTTACATTTATATGATATTGTCACTAGATTATCAGTTCCCACACTTCTTACATCCTGGATGACTCTTTGCTATCGCAGTTTCTTTGCAGATCACTATCCATTTTTACCACTACACTCCTAATTGAAATAGATACAGATAATATGCTTCCAAAACCAATTGCCTTGTTCCATCACATCTTCCTTCCTAAGCATTACTGTTAATTTGACTCCCAAAAAACAAGAAGGCGTCAGAATAACAGGTTGCCTTTCATGGCAGCACGTCTATTGCTTTTTCTTCCTCAAAAAGGATTTCTGTGTTATGTCTTTTCAAAGACTTTCAAGGCAAGGCTGGATCAGGACCTGGGCAACCTGACCTAGCTGTGCATGCCCCTGTTCATTGCTGGGGAGTTGGACTAGCTGACCATTAAAGGTCCCTTCCAACTCTAGGGGTTCTGTGATTCTAAATATCATATGTAATGTTGTCATGAGTGGTGACCTGGACCTGCTTGTATCCTGTTGTAAGTTACTAAAATATAGATGTTTTGTGTAAGTCTTAACTACCAACAAGATTTCCAAACAATTTTTTGGTGTTTTAAAAAAATTTCCTTGAGCTTCAGTTTTCTTTGCAGACACAGACCTTTCCTTCCCCTGAAACACACATAGACACACGCTCTGTGGGTATGTACTTTGCAGAGGGTTGAGTTGTATCCCTATTAGCTTGTTTTATGCTGTTTACTTTAGGACACAACTGGGAATGCTTCCTCCACAAGTTTGCTGCTGCAGCCCCACTGTTTTCCATGTGCAGAGAGGAGTGTCCCTGCTGAAGCTTAGCAAAGTGCCTGACTGCTGGGTGCGTTCATGCACAGTTAGGCAGCGCATTTCGTGCAGTGATTTCTGTGTGTGTACATGTTTTTAAATTCAGTCTGTCTTCACCAGGCTTACCTTTGCTCCTTGGCATACCGTTGCTCATGAACAAAATCACTGAGTCCAGAGCTTTCCTTATCTCCAGATATTGCAGGATATCATTGTTCTCTCATGGTTTTTTTTATGTGTGTGAGTACTCTAGTTATTAAGATACTGCAAGTATGAAAGGCTCAGCAGTTAGAGGCTCACTCACTTGCCATTCTCAGCTTTCATTTTTAAAAGTTATTTCTAACCATCATGGTTACAGGAAAAAAGCGAGGAAATGTAAACTACACCAGATCTATCATTTGTGAGCTGCTAAGCACAGGTCCTGTGCTGAGGAGATGCCACGAATTTAGTATTAAGGCTTTGATGTCAGGGGAACACATAACCTAAGTCCCCAGTGATGGGCAAAAGGAAGCCAGCAGAGCTGCCAAAAGATGGGTAAAAGATCCAAAATCCAGTATGATTTCATGTTAGAAATCCATATGGGTGGCAGCATGAAAGCATGTCCTCTGCACGTGGGCCATCCTTGCGTTGCCTCAGAGATGTTATGAGTGCCTCTCTGGGGATAAGGTGCAGGTTCTTTCTGTAACGAAGTGGCTGTTCTGAAGTTTGCCTTTAAAGTTTACCCCCTGGGCTCCTGCAAAAAAGCAAGCCTGAAGCTGCCAATATCTCGCTTTTAATTATTACTCAGTTCTGGGGTATAACCACCCTGGTTACATTCATGAAAGTCAGGATCGTGCTTATGCAATTCTTCTGGCATTTTAAATGGAGCCCTAGAGAAATTTTTATTTTATTTTAATAGTAACTTATCTGAGGGACTTATTTTTGGTGTTGTTCTAAGTGATTTACATTTACATTACTAAATATAAAAATCAGAGGTCCACACTACGGTATGTAACAGTATGTTCCAACAATTTTATTTACCATCAGTTGGTTCAGGGTTGCTTTAATCACATGAATAGCTTCAGTCAGAAGGACTCAGAGTAATTATTCATGTATGGGTTTGCAGAATTTGGTTCATAAGGACTGACAGCATGAGCGAGACAGGAACGGTGTGTGGTATTGCTGGTGTGCACCACTCTGGGTTATGGGAATATTTTGGTTTGTTTCCCTTAGATCTTTTCATTGGCTCCTGCTTGTTTTGAGAAAATCAAACTGAGTCTCTTTGAGTGAGAAATGACCATCTTTACTCTGCAAAGCCAAGTACTGTCTTGTGGGTATAGTGAAAAGCTCACCTGTTTCAACTAGAATAGTATCATTTTTCAGAAGAGCTGGAATTTAGCCATCTGCCCAGGGAAATGAAGGGCTCATACAATGCCTTGGGCTGTACTAAATACTGTAAATAATGTAAAAAATATATGATTGAAATATCAGTGCAATTATAGATGCAGGTATCATGACATGTTATATTGATCTCTAAAAATAGTGGAGGAAAAAAAAGCTCTTCCACGTAAATATGTAGCTAATATGTCAATAAGGCAGTTCATAAGGTATTCATAACAAAATATGACAACTTGCAATATGGTATAAAATAGAGAGAAGGAGGTGAGAACATTGGAAGTAAATTCTGATTTCTAGCTTTTCAGCTGGGGGAAGAACAAACACATCGCCTGTGGAAAAAATAAGAAACAATATGTATGCAAAATTCAGATGCTTTTTAATTATTTTAATTACTATCCAACAAATGTTGCCTGCAGCTAGCAGAGTGAAAATGATTACAGGGAAGACTTTGATTTTTCAATAAGCTCCTCTCTAATGAGGGGAAAAAAAGAAAACGATAACACCTTGTTGTCTGTGTTGCAGCACCATGCACAGCTACAATCTGTGTCTCATTATGCTAGAAATACAGGTAGAAAAATAGTGAATTTCCCTAAAGAGCTACAAACCAGTTTATACAAAGAAACAAACAAGACTAACGCAGAGTAATAAGGAACAGCTGAAGAAGGGCAAAAGAATAAGAAATCTGCTTTTCTTTGGCCAGTACGTATGCAATAGAGCTGAAAGGAGAAAAGTATTTTGATTTCTCAGGGAATCTTGATGTTCCAGTTGTTAGAAATTGTCTGTAAAAAGGACTGGAGCCCGACTGGCTGAATGCTTGAGTGTTGGCCATGGCTCCAGCCATGACCCGGCTATCTCAATCCCCATGACACCGAGCCTGGTAGCCTGCCTTGGGCTGCAGGCAGTAAAAGCCTGTGGGTCTTTATCTTCAGGCAGTTTGCCTAGCAAGATTTGTTGAAGCTGTGGGAGCTGGAAGCCCTGCTCCTCAGGAGACTACCAGCTGGGCTGCTCAGAAGCCGGGGGCTGGCGCAGCTCCAAGGGAAGCTTGCATGTTTTCCAGAGGAATTTAATTGAATACTTGTCTCTATGAAACGTTTCTGTCCAGTAAATTCAGATGTTCCAAAGGAGAAAAATATAGTTGGAGAGTTGTTTTCTACCAGATGTAGGGAGCAAGTACCTGGCTTTAATTTTGACGTATTTCAATATAAGTATATATCTGATTTATGAGATAGAATGGTAAGAAGCCACAACTGGCCATTTTCCTGCCTCTTCTTCATTAAGCAAGCAATATTATTTTCGTATTTATTTGTATTGCAGTAGTGCTTAGGAATCCACAAGTTTATTGTACTCATCAGTATCAAAACAGAACAAAACAGCCTGGATGCTTTTAAGAGATTCTTGTGGTTAGAAGCAAGCTGGAAGAGGGCTCTGAGGAAGGACGGGCTAAGCTCTGCACAACCTAATTCAAGGGAGTGTAGCTTTCATCAAGGAGAATGAGTGCTTGAAGGACGGCACAAAAAGGAGAGCACCACAGCAGTGGAGGAGGTGGGAAGCAGGAGTTAGGTGCACAACTTAAAGTCAGGAAACAAACAGGGGTCAAGCTGATTGAGTTCAGGTGGCTTAGAAGGTTCTGAAAAATTAAATCCGAGGCATTTTAAATTGGACCCTCAAAACTGTTGGCATTGACATTTCCTAGCTTTTGAGTGCTTGACTTTGAAATCCTGGCAGTATTTGTTGTTGTTGTTGTTGTTTGTAATAAATGTTGTGCATTTAGACAACAGCAGTTCTTTAGTTCTAATTCAGCACAAAAACAACCAAAAGCAAATGCACAAAAATTGAAGAAGAGCTCCACATTTTTAATTTGTGAATCATTTGGATTTGTTATTCTGTAGTATGGCCTTAGAGGCCGCAGAAAACGTAACCAGTGCATTTCAATTGGAGATTTGGGCATTAGCACGCTCACAGCAAAAGCAAGCCCACAGATATCCATCCCTAATCTCTGCTGATCTCCTGATGCAGTCTGTTTTCACCTTTCTTTTGCCATGCTCCCTCTCTTAATGCCTCTTCCTTGCCTGCAGACTCTTCATTAGAAAGCCTGCAGAATGGAAGGAGGCATGAGTATTGCAAACTGAGAGGTGTCAAGACAATGCAAAGTCACTGTTTGGCCACATGCTGAATAAGTCACTGGGGACACTGAGATCTGAAGCTATGCGGGGGATATCATTGGTTCTAAATCCATAGAGAGCTGTTTGTTATATTTTTTAGTTGCTGAGTTTAGATCTTAGACTCTCATAACTGGGTAAGCTGAGTGAATAAAATGCTGTCCTTCATCAGGATCAGGAATTATAGATTGTTTTAACTAGAGTGCTTGACAATAACTACTACGGATTTCTGCTTGGTATTTTAAAGACACGCAGTCCATGTATGCAAATATATCTGCATGAGAGATTGCTGTGACTTAGAGCCAATCTTTGGCAGAAACAATAGAACAGGCTCATAAACAGGTGGTTCTCATCACTGGACGCATAATGCTGTATGTATGCATTTAGCCTTTTCTCTAACGCCCTTATCCTGTAGAGAATGTGGTTCTTTATGGCCATAAAATGGAAATATTTGCTGGCAAAGGTGACAAAGCACATAGTTCCCTGCAGCATCCCACTCAGTACCAGGATAAATATCTCTCAGTTGTCAGGTAAACCCACAGCACATGAGCTAAGGACAGCACTGCTCTTTGTGTACCTAAGAAAGGAAAATACATTTACAGCAAAAGTGGACGTTCTGTTCTTCATTCATGTGTGACCAAATTCTAATCTCTCTCAGTCTGCCATAAATCCAAAATAACCAACTGAAGTCAGTGCAGTTCCTGGAGATTTGTGCTACTGTAAATGAGAACAGAACTGAGAATTATTTTTTCTTCTCTCTCTGGTAACAGCGAGAAGAAAAGCTGCAATGTCAGCCTGGCTTTATTTTATTCCTTTGCTCACGTCATAAAATGGACATCATTTAAACCTCCTTTTTTTTTTTTTAATATATATTTGGAATGTAACAGAAGGAGAGCCTTGATGGTTTCTTATTTTGCAGGAATATAAACATTAGAAGTCATTTTTCTTTTACACATGAGTTAGGAAGCATAATTTACTTGAAAGAACCCCATTATATACTCAGTACTTTATTTGTTTATCTAATTGAATAGAAGAGCATTTACTGCAGTTTCAAAGTTAAGCCAATAAACATTTGTCTTTGTATTGCGGCAGCAATGTTTGACAATTGCATTGGGCAGCACCCATTTTAACTTCAGTTTATTTTATAGTATTGATGAAGCAAAACTCCCTTGCTTGCACAGTTTCCACAAGTTGGATATTTGACAAAAGATGCTGAAAGCCTTTCTTACAAGCTGCCTGTGTTGCCTCGTCCTTGTTTCCAACACCACCTCACAACTTTGTATTTTGCTTCCCATATCCCTGGGCACATCCTCTGTGCAGAAAGGCACAAATAAGGAGCAAGGTTTTAAAAGCACTTATACGCCTCATTTCTCTTAAAGTTTAATTTTCACTGTCAGTTGACAAAGCTGTTGGCACTCTTAGGCATAAAATATTTGAGAATACTGTGTAGTTTTTTGACTCACTGTATAAATACCATCCTGAATTGTGCAGTCTGTATCGAATAGCTTCTGGAACATCTCCCCTAATCAGTTCCTTTTGGGAGCAGGATAACCACTTCCCTTCTGAAGCAGTGTCAGTGCCCTCCCCGCATGGGACTACAGATGGGATCTTTGTTACAGAGGCATGAGATCAATTCCTGATTCCAGGCCGTGTAGTAAGTGCATTCCTGACTGAATGTTACATCGTTTTTATTTTCCTGGGACAGCATTGCACTTTGTCTCCTCACTGAAAGAGCTATGTTCATTAGATACAGGAAGTCCTGCTAAACATCCATAACGTTACATCAACAGCTGCTGGTAGATCTTTGAATGCAGTGATCAGGGGAGAGTTTGCAAGAGATTTGGTACTTCTTTGCAGTGATTGTTTTCTTCAGTGGGCTTCAGAATCTAAATTTCTGTGGGGGAAAAAAAAAAAAAAAAGAAAAAAAAAAAGGCAGTTAATCCTTAAGGTTGTGTAAAAAACTCTAAAAACATGCACCAGATGGGAATCAATGCAGTAGTGTCTGCAGCCGGACAGATACCCTGAAAAGCAGGCTGAAGGCTGACACTATTTGGATTAAAGGAAAAAGGGCTGCAAAGCAGCCATGCAGCATAGACACTGTCTGTACGGTATGGGGAATGGGCAAATCTGCAGTGAGCCCTGTCACGTTGTCCATCACTGATGGCGTTGATTTTGACTGTGGCTCAAAAGAGACTCAATTTTCTGTCCTGTTGATCTGTGCTCTCTTTGTCCTACGTAGACACTTCCCATTACTTCTTTCGGCAGTGCACATAGATAGCTGACTCAATAATGGAACTGACTGGAAAAAAAGGTTTACATCTATAGAAAATAACTTTGTATTTCTCTGCTTGTTTTCTGCACTTCCCAAGCAGGAACAACAGGCATTAGAAGTTCTGGGCAGAAGAAAAGCATTTTCTCCCAACAACAGATCATGAGTATTAAGTGATTATATGTTTGATTTCAACTGTTTCAATTTGAGTAAAAAAACCTGTGTTGGAGTTGGTAAGCAAAGTGGCTGCTTTCAGGCGTAGTGATGAGAGAAAAGTCAGTTTACAGTGCCTGGATGCAAAACTACGTACTAAATTATATCTTGCATCTTCAAATCTGGATGAATACTCAGTGTCAGCAGTGAGTAGGGGATGTAGCTTCAGGGGATGGTATGTTACGTGGGCAACAGAAATGATGTGGGCTTAGAGTATGTGGAAGCATCTTCACTCCTATCCCTTCTAACACAGGAAAATTTCATAATCATAACAACTTGCTCAGAGAGAAACCTCTCCCAGTTGAATATGGAGAACTGGTGACAACTAATGGCTAAGACAGGTAGGCAGCTGGTACCAGAATGGGTAAAGGCCATGCAGAGGAGTTGCCCTAAGACACAGTGGGAAGTAAACCATGCCTGGGTGCTTGGTAGCCCTAGGTTGCTGGTGCTTTTAATAATGCATGTGCAGGGCCACACATGGTACCATTTGCTTTAATATTAATAACCAGTGAGCCACAGAATAAGCCAGGATTTTATGAAAATGAAATCTGATCAGTTCACACGTGGCTCTGGAATAAAGATGGAATCCTAGATGTACTGCCACGTGTTACTTCAAGGTATTTAAAACAAACCACCTATTCTCATGTAAACTACCTTTTTATCTGGACTTTGGTAACAGTCCATGCTGGTAGCAACACCTGCTGTAGTCTCCTGTGCAGGTGTAAGAACAAGTCTCAATTTCTGCTTACAAAATTATTATATGCATGTTTTTTGCCTAATGCAAAATCCTTACAGAGAGATGCTCTATTATGTTGCAGTAGCAAAAAACAGTGGTATAGTGTCCAAGCTTAAATGAGAAATAAAACATATATTTCCACCAGTGGGTAAGATTCACCAATAGAGCACAGCTTCCAAGAGAATCCATCTCCTTTTGGCTGATAGTTGATGCTATATTTTTTGGAAGTTTGTGGACAACTCTGCAAATTCCACCAAGTGGTGGCTGTGTGGGGCTGTGTAAGGCACAGCTGATAAGGATTTACATGGGGAGAAAACACTTTGGTTCCAGTACACCACTACCTCCCTTCTCCCCTTGCTCCACTCCTAGCACAGGATCTCAGGACAGCACACAGCACTGATGTCTTTTCTACCTGCAGCTTAGTGACAACAGGAATGCTCTTCCAGCATGCAACAGGGTATGATGTAGGAAATGGAGGATTTAGGTTTCATGTTTCTTCCTCTTCACTGTTCTTCTTACCCCTTCTTCTTGATTTTGGGGCATTAAGTTCTGCTGGAAGAAAAGAGCAGGAGATGAATCCGTGAAAAGAGCAGGACTCTTCAGGCTATTGTTTCTACCTGGTCACAGATCACAAAGTCATCTCTGCTGTTCCAGATGCTATGTGCATACAAGACAAGATGCTTGCAGCCCTACAGTGTTGTTCATATCCACTGTCAGCTACCAATATTAAAAACGTAACACTTGAGCCCCAGAGTCCTGGAGATTGGCCATGCTATAATGACAATTCAAAATAAATAAATAAGCATTTCAGTTTTTCTGCACTGCAAATCAAGACTTTTATATTTTCCTGCAAACTTGAAGGCTGGGAGTGAATAATTTAGGTAAAAGATAAGCTTTCCCTGTGTTCATGCTTTTTTGTCATTATATACTTGAATGTCCACTGTAGGAGCTGGGAATTTAAGGAAACCTATCAGAAAGCTTGTGACGATATCCTTAAAACTTACAGCACTGGATACTGTTGTACTAGAGAACGGGACTGCTGTGAGATTGAATATGAAGTCCTGGTTTTAGTTGCACAAGTAGTACTAGCAAGCATCTGCGTGTGTTTAATGAAGCTAGATTTCCACCTTCCATCCTGAAGTGTTAGTCATAGCAGCATGTTTTGCAGCTCCCACTCCATGCAAGCAGTATGGGTTAGTAACAGTGATGTTGTTGGTAGGAGTTGTAGAAGGGAGTAAGTCCCTTGCTGAAGGGAGTGTCGAACCCAGTGCTGTCAGATTTGTTCTCCTTTGTCTCAGCAGCTAACTGAGCAAGAAAGTGTTAAATCTCCTCCAGCAAGGCTGTAAGGAGAGATGCTGCAGTCATCCTTACCTCCTAAGTCACGGGCAAACCAAGGAAAGCAGCAGATCCTCCAAATTAGGTCATCTGTTTGCTTCATTCTGAAAGATTTTTATTAAAGTGAAAAGTGCTGTCTGTTTCTTCTCCCAGACAGAAAACAAACATTGGCATCTAGAGTGGTAGGAGATGAATATTTGGTGCTGGGCAACTTGATTAAAGTGTATTCCTTGCAATGCGCGGTGCCTCCCTTATCCTGCCATTGTGTTCATACAAAAAAAAAAGAAAGAGGGTCTGCCCTTTCCCATTGTATAGTCACATTTTCCAAGTTCAGCCAAAACGGGTCTTATAAAAAGCTTTAAAAATAAGATGAACTTTGTCTTTTAGTAAGCCACTGAAGAAACTCTGAAATGAAAGCAATCTAGTGCATTTTGTATATGGGAAAGCTGTTATAGTCAGTGTTCTGGGTGATCTGCCAGAGCAGGAAGAAAATACTGATAGAAATGGTCATGGGATGAATGTTATCTGAGCTTTACTTAAAGGTTTGCTAACTAAAATTGAAGGTGAATTTTACTTGAAATACTGGGAAAGTTTATAGAGGAAGAAGTGATTTGCAGCAGATGAGAATGCATTTGTGTTGTTGTATTTTTATCACTGCCATCACCAATATCAGCATCTACATTTATCTACTAGTGTACATTAAACTAGTGATCCTCTGATGTAATTAACAGACATTATTAGCTGCAATAGCCTAATTCAATCAGCTTTAATGGAAGAATCTGAGAGTCTCTGCATCATGTTTGCTATTACCAAGAGACAGTTGCTCATGGGCATTCACCTGTGTGCAAAGTGGGCATGAAAGAAAGAAACAAAGCACAAAGAAAACCAGAGTTCTGAGTTAAGCTATGTCCTCAGCTCTGTTTTGTGGCACTTCTGTATGTTTTAAAGACTCAGTCATGGATTTTCCTAAGTGTCTATACACTGAGCTTTACTGTACTGGTTCCACCACCACCAGACTAGGTAAACAAAGATATGCCCAGGGAAAAACAGACGTGGTAACAAAGATGTGTGTTGCCAGCATAAATCTGGTTAGGTTAGTATGGGATTCCAGCAGCCAAAATAAAACAGTTATACAGAGCCAAGAATTTTGAGATAGAGAGGGCTGGAGGAATTTGAAATATGCTACAGAAGTGGAAGGAACAGGACTTGGCAAAATCCTTGATCTCATTAGAGAAACAACAGGGCTCAGTAGCCAAACAACAGGGTGGTGTCAAAAGAGAGAGTGAGATGGCAAAAGCCTTGGGCAGGGACAACAGAGGATATCCAGGAAGGGCCGCCCGAGACCTGGGGCTGGATGGAGATGAGAAGTTAGCACTAATATGATGCCATTGGCTCGTGGTTTAGGTTCTGTGTAACTGTAAATTCCTGACCTAAAATTCTTCTTTGGTACAATCAAGTGATCTCCACTGACTAAATAATCCTGAGAGCCAACAAAAGCACAACATTCTTGAGAAATACATGATAAATACAGTAACTGCACCTTCATCCATAATTACATACACGAGGGTTAAAAGGAGGGAGATAGTTTTGATGTGGTAATTTATATAACAGAAAAATGTTTTGTACTAGAATAATATTGAACAGTTACAATTAAGAATCTAATTCCTTGTGCTTGACTTTAGTATTGTACTGCCGAATTTATTTTCAGGTTTTCTCTTTCTTAGCAATAATTGCATTCCCCATAGCTGAAATTTCTCTGTGTAACTTGCATCTAAGAAGCTGAACACATCAATGCTTGGCAAGAGAATGAGCCAAGTGGTGTGGATGTTTCCGTAGTCACCAGTTGCACACTAATGCATATTGATTGAGAGGAGAGTGGCACACATACCAATTCTTCAGCACAAAGTAAGATCTCTCATGCACTCAGCCAGCTTGAGGTTTTTGCTGTATGATTTCAGTTTAAGCACCAAGTCCAATATGAAAAAGCCTGTACTTTCAGTTAATTAAAATTACACATTTTATCCAGGAACACATCAATAGATAGGCGTGTAAAAGGCAGAGATTTTATCTCGCTCAAAGAGAACATGTGTTTGGTTGAATCTTGCTCTTTGAATTTGTGTTTGTGGCTGATTACCATTGTAATCAACAAAATATAAATCTCCCGCTCAGCACTCGCTGGATCCTGATGGTGCCAAGGGAGAAATTTTGCAGCAAGACCCCAACCCGTTGAGAGCACGGGATGCCTCTTATGCTGGAAATGCTGAAGCAGGGCTGAGTCAGCAGAGCGCAGCCTGCACTGCTCTGCCAGTGCCTGGTACCCCAAACCCAGAGCTGAGAGGCGCACGTGCCCCTGCAGGGCCCTGAGCCTGCCGTCGGGCAGAGACATGGCTGATGCCAAAGTATGCAAAGAATGGAAATGAAGGTTCTCCTAACCCTATACAACATACATTTAAGAAAAGAAAAGAAAAAAAAAAAAAAAGCCTAGATCTCTCATCAAAGTAAAATGTAATTAGGGGTATTATTGCATACTTTCTTAATTGGAACAGCTTGTGACAGAGAAGTACTTGGGAGGATTTCAAGCGTGTTCTGCTCATGTGGAAGCACAGCCCGATGAACCCATGTGCACATGGAGCAGCCGAATGGCGAGCATCAGCAGGATGGCATGTCCATCCAGAGTGGTTTGTGTACTGAAATTTGTAGCTCTGGGCTTAGCATCGTAGAGTCACAGAATATGCCAAACTGGAAGGGACGCACAAGAGTCATCAAATCCAATTCCTCACATAGGATCCCCCAAAATTCAACTAATATTTCTTAAAATATGGTCACAGTAAGGTGCCACTGCAGTTTTTCTGAGCTGCTAGGCAATGTTGTGTCACATTCCTGTGAGCACCGGCCATGGTAATATATCAGAATGTATCTGAAGTGAAATCTTTTCTCCACAAGTATAAAGGAGCAATCACAACATTGCCCTGGCTTGCAGTTACTATTCCAAATTTGAAGGCAGTAGTGTCAGTGAAAGCAGCATGCAGTTATCCTGGAAAACCTTATCCCCGTGATACCCATCCATGGGAGTGAGGCAGCATCTCAAGTATGGGAGGAATTCCCACAGCCAGAGCAATGGGGTGACACCGGTAGCATAGACAGGATTCAGGCACATTTAGGGATGGATAGACAACAGAGGGGTGAAAGATGCCTTCGTTCTTCGTGTGTTATGGCCAGAGAGGTCACACCATAGGGGTGCTCACAATCTGGCTGAGAGCCAGGTATTAATTTCACGGAGTTCCTGTGTGGGAGCAATGAAAGAGAAAGAGAGTTGGAAAAGAAAATGAGATGAAGATGCTAACACAGTCTGCCACTGGGTTTCTTCTTGAATAGTACACTGCTCTCACAGCCCCAGAGTCAGCGTAGGAACAAGGTTGTGATATTTTATTCATACTGCTAATAATTTTCATATCTAATGATTATTAGGATACTGGTTTTTTTTTTCCTGTAATACATCTCTTGGTGGAAAATGTGTGTGGCTGGAATGATTTAAAGCAGTGCATTGAGACCTATTGCCTGGCATTCAATAGTTAAGTTATGAAACATCGGACACTGGAGTAATAAAAACCTACTTACTTTGATCTTACAGTTAAAAAATGATTAAAGTATAGAATTGCATGTGCTGACATTAGACCTCCACCCACAAAGAGATTTAAAGCTGTCGGGGGAAAAAAGAAAGTTGAGAGACAGCTTAAGTGTAATAATTCAGAAATTGAGCTGCTTTTTTAATTTCAAAGATGGTCAGGATAAAGGGATTTTTATACCCTATTTGTTATACAAGGCCTAAGAACCTTATCCCAAGATATTTCCACTTGCATATTACCGAAAAGCTGATAATTGCTTGACAGGTCAGAGAGCTGCGTTTCCGTATTTTCTGTTGAGCTGAACTCGGTGAATTTACAGCAGGATTTCTGCTTCCCCTCTTGGTACCTCCACCGAGCTCAGGGTGACCCCTGGCCTCCCTTCTGCTTGCATGCTGCAAATAGATGACGGAGCATTTGGTGATAAAAGTTTGCAGGGATGAAAAGCTTTCTTCTTTTAATTGCATGCCTATTGTCATCTCCTGGGCGCATGAAATTACCTTGTGGAATTGCAATTATGAACTTATTACTGGTTTATCTAATTGTTAAAGAATACAGAGAAGTGTTGAGTTGGTTTTCTGGCCACTGACCTGTAAACTGTGCCAGTGAAGGCACACCCTTACACCCCCACACAATCCTGGCTTAAGTCAGTAGGAACCCTTTGCTTTTGTATAATCATTCTGTAGCCAGAATAAAAGACATAAGAGAATATACTCATTTATGCTGGTAGTACTACATCCACCCAGCCCAGTATGAAGAATCATTCTTTTTTAGCAGTGGCTCTGATGGCAAAGTTATAAAGCAAAGTTATTGTTGATCTTGAAGTGTCCTCCATCATTTTGATTTTCTGTCCAGTCATAGAACTGTAGCATTTTAAACAATGCTCAGTGAAAGTAAAGACTTATAGAACAACAACAACATTCAGCCTTTCTCGATATCAAAATTTCAATGTTGAATCTGGCTCTTAGGGTGGGCAAGAAGCTCATTTTTTCTCAGCCCGCTGGGATCCACTTTTCCATTTGAAGAGATTGCAGACTGCAGGACAAGCTCCTGAAAGAGAAGTGTTGTCCTTGGGGAAGTGACACTCAGCTTCCCCATGCACACAACAGAACGTTCCGACAATGCAGAGCGTCCCTCTTGCTGTTCCCTGATAGGGAAATTGTTTCTATCCCTATCAGTTGCAGGTTTATTTTCTGGGCAAATTTGGATTTTCACTCCTCCATGAGATGAAAAATGCTCCCACAGATAGCAACCTAGCATGGGAAGACAGGGTTTGCCTCTTAGGAAGGCAGATGTATACTTCAGATCTTGGTCCCTTTGGAGCACTGGTCTTTGAGGTCTTGAACTAGTTTTGGTTATCACTTAGCCCTAAGTTAGGTTTAACAACAACTGACGGTGGTAACCTGAAAGCATGATGTCACAGAGGATGTGTTAGAGGTACATAAAACATGGCTTAGAGTAAAATGGGGAAAAAAGACACAGTTACACAGAAAGTCGTAGCACAGAATATCTCCATGTTGTGGCAAACTTCATCTGCACTGAAAAATATTACCTGGCTGTGGGAGTATGTCCACACAGATTTATGGAGAACGGGACATTAAATGCCTTTGGGTTCCTCCGAAAATTCTCAGTCTGAGGTATTGAGTGTCTGAGTGCATTTCAGAGGACCAAGGTCTGGGGTTTTACAAGGGCATGATGGAAACTGATGCTTTTAAATGGTAAAATTTTCTATCCCAAATGCAAATAAAATGGCATCTTCAAGATAAAATAGCGAAGAACATCTTGAAACTTAAATGTTAGAAATCAGTTATCTAGCTCACAGCAAATGACTATTTATAATTGCCTACTGGGGTACCTGACATCAGATGGTTGTACTGGTAATATTAGAACAGTATCTGACAGATGGGGAAAAACACATGGCAGGAGGTGGGAATGTTGATTTGTAGGCAACATTTGGAGGGGAAGGAGGGAGACAATAGCTAGGAATGTGCTCTACTTTTTAAGAAAGTGACATTCTTACCACCAAAACAAAAACCTGAGAAAGAAAGCACATTCCAAAATGATATCATCGCATTCCTCTATATGAACAAACACACTTCACTGTAACTGCTGTTTCCTGCGTTTGTGATTTCCCTTGAAGAGTGTTTCAGTGAGAGATGTTTTCAAATAGGAAGAGAAACTCAGTTTTAATGTCCTTAGGAGCCTCTTGGCAAAGCCAGACCGTCTCCCTGAGGCCAAGACTACTGGCTTAAATAACAATGTCTGGGTTAGATAATACCCCAGCTTGTAAATTTGTGACGTACGTAGAAAGCAGCTTTTCCTCTCATCAGTGACTATTGACAATCTGCGCACGTTCAGAGCTCCAGCTCTGTTTTGTCAGATACTTGAGGCTGAGCAATAGACCCAACATGAGACTTTTATTTGTTTTGCACTGAAAGAGTCTGCAAAATGTATTGGTTCCCAGGAGGGAACCACAGGAGGATGGCAAGGCTCAATGGCGTGCGTGCTGCAGTGACTCACTGAACACAAACCGCTGCAATACCTGACCCAGGATGTGGCGATCCATCTTCAGGAGATTGCACCAAGCCATAGTTTCCAACCCGCCATCAACCACAAATTGAGACCACAGTGGTGTGCAGGAGCTCCTGCATGAATTTCTTCAGCCATGGGTTACACCAGAGGTCACATTATCAGATCACAAGATCATGACGGCTTCTCTGGCCTTCACACCTGTAGGATAACAAACGTGGAAGATGCAGTCATTGCCCAGACTCACTTTTCTACCACAGGAGAGGGCATTCAGGTTTAGGAAGCAGTGAGTGCACAAGCAGCCACTGCTCAGAATAAGGAGCTCTTCCCCATCTTCCTACTGCTTATTATTAGCATCCTAAACCTGGCATTCATACACTGCCGCTAACAGCGTGCAAATTTTGAGCACCTAATTCATTCCTTTCCCTTCCATCTTTTTCCATTCCATTCCCTTGCCACACCACATATTTATCACCAATTTCAAATGCAAGTCTGGAGGAGCAAAGCCTGCCTCTGTGGGTATGCTCCATGCCTGATACAATGAGATCTTGTTCTCAGTCAAGTTTACCGTGAAAACAATAATGCAAAATAACATTCACGAAAGGAATTACAGTTATTGAAACCTTTACTCAGACTGATAACTCAGTCCTCATATGAAAGAAGTCAATTTCTGCAAGCAGAACATCTTCACTGACATCGTGGTCATGGTAGAATCTCACTCAGTTTCATGAGACTTCGATGAAGAGCCACCAACCACAGTCCAGCAAAGTAACTGCCATGGCAGAACTGGGTACAGAGGGGACCCTTTTTGATGCCATTCCCCTGCTTATTGCAGCTTAACTCTGGTTCCTATTCCGCTTTTATACAGTGTGTGATCCTCTCCATCCTTCTGCCCCCGGATTGACAGCTGCTCCTCCTGTCCTTGAAGCACGAAGGGAAACATATGACTGGCTTGTGGCTCTTCCTCTCCTCAAAGCGAGTGACAAGGTCACATGGCAGTTGCATGTTTCCTTTGTTATCCTTTTGTTTGAAGATAGAGGAGTTGCACCTGACTGGGACTGCAGAGGCATTCAATTAAACAAAGGCATTTTATTTTAGGAACTGTGTAACGAAGAGGAAACCATTAGACGATCTTCTCTTCCTTCAGGCAAGGAAAGCATTGACAAGTGCTATATTTAGTTGTGAAATACACAACCTGCAAAAGGATTTCATCCAACTTATCAGGAAGTGAATCCCCCTTCGCTTCTAGCAGCATGAACTTCAGGGAATGGAAGCAGCTCACACGGTGCTCAGTACTGGACTGGATACAGAACTGTGCAAGAGAAATGGCATGTTCAATGGAGCTAGCCCCAGTTATGGCCAGAGAGCCCTCCTGAGCGGAAGGACCTTGATGTGTTTATTTACTGCTGCTGATGAGTCATAAGACACTTTAGAAGACAACTGGATTCTCAGATCCCAAAGGAAGTTTCCAAGGTAGTGTAGTAGAACTGTGAACTGAGCTAATTACAGGTAATTTTTGTTTGTGACAGGAAAAAGCTGTTAACATCGAACCCTAATGTAGAGAGATGGGAGAATTTCCCTGAGCTACATGCTTTGCTGCTGAGAAAGCAGAGCTTAGCAGATGGAGGAAGATAGAACTGATTTCCAATTTAGTTATTTAATGTTTTATGGTTCTTAAATTTAGCAGAGTAGGTCACTTTTCTGTGGTCTTTGCAAGACTTTCCTTTCTGAGGACTGATAAAAAGGATTCTGTGAAAAATAGCTACGTATGATATAGCTACATATACAGGTTGTCAGAATTGTCTCTTGTCCAAAAGAACAAGAGAGTCTGGTGAAAAGTCCATGGCAGCTGCCCTTCCTACCAAACAAGCCTCAACATCCTCGCTCTGTCAAAACATCCTCTGAGCACTGTGGCTTAGATTCAGGTCTGGCTGGGTCTGGCTCTTCAAGCACACGTGGGTGAGCGAGAGCAGAGGATGCAAGTAGTTTTTCCTTTCTTAACCTCTTTCCTGATGTTAACCATCTCCTGACTGAATGAGTAGGCTCTTGGCAAAGAAAGGAAGTGTGAGCCCTTTCTTCCCCATTCTGCCTATAGGTGAGATGTAGGTTATAAGATACTACCCAGCACATTCTTATGGCATTCTTATGGGGAGTGCTCTGGCACCAGGCCATCAAGGCATATTGATGGCATCCCTGGATATCTACTTAAAGCAGTACAGAAAAGTAAAATGCATATTGATGGTATCCCAGGATAGCTCCTTAAAGAAAACAGGAAAGTAAAATACATCTCCACCCACATAGGCACTGGGGAACAAATAAGAGATGGATTCATTCCACACCCAAAAAAAGTATAGAGTACATAGAGTGAATTGCCTTTTGCTTCCATTGACTACTTAGAGGTCTGGCTTGGATTCAGCAACCTGAGATCTAGGCAGAAAAAAAATGGGCAAAAGGAGTTGCACTCAGAAGACTAAGATGAGAACAATAGATGACTCCTCTTGGGGCATGTTCCATCATATTCTGGTGTAAAGTCAGTGTCCCAGGGCTAATTCCTGGAAGCATCTTGATCACCTTTGTACTGTCAAGTCCCATACAAGTTGAGGGGCCATTGGGTAAAGAATTAGAACGTGCCTACAAGTTATCTTGGTTCCCATTTACACTGACATCACTATAAAGTAATCAGTTCCAGTGCCAACAAGAACTTCTCTTTATGTTGTTGACACTTAGAAATGAAACTTAGTGACATGACACTTAGTGCAGGAAACACTGTGAGTGTGTGAGCTTCAATAAGCAGTTCCTAAACTGGTGAAATCCCAAGAGGTAGTGAATGCATGCAGTAGAAAAACCAAAGTACAAGGATGATTCTATAAAAAATCGATAAGAAAAGCAGACTGGGCAGGGAATTTTGCCCAGCAGGGGCTCCCGGCAGGAAAGGAATCTTTATTTGGAGAAACATGATTTCATTGTGCCAATTGTAGCACTTTTTCTTATCTTGTGCTGTTGCACAAATGAAAAGAGGCGTCTGCAAGAAGGCCTAATAGGCCGGGGCTAATTTAGGTGTGACTGGGTATAAAAACACAATCATTTTAAAGCTAGGGCAAAGTACTGCCGGCGATCTGAGCTGCATATCTCAGGGTTTCAGTTGGCTCAGACCGACTTCCTGTCACTGTCCGCCATTATGTATCAGCAGGAAATTACACTTTTATGAGTGATTTACCTTTAAACAAACACCACTACACAAACAATATGGTATTGAATTTGGTGGTTTGCCTTTTAAGTATTACAGTGAAAGATTGTAACAGCTGTCTAAGCTGATAACTACTACCTAGGATAAGAATATTGTTGACTGAGTTATTAGTCGATTGTTCAACTAAATCTAGCTGCTTCTCTTTTAACTGTGTGACATTTACCGTTTCTTTAAACAATATAGTTCCTTGAAATACGAATGTAACTGGTTCCTTGGGTGGGAACTTCATGGGTAAAGAATTGTTTGGGAGATCAGATCCCATTTTTAATTTTAATTTTTGCATTTTTTGTTTTTATGTACCTCTCGTGGCAGGCTCTTTGTGGGAATGGTCTCCTAGGAGTAAATTTCCATGCAGCTTTCTAATTCAGCAGATGAGCAACAACCATAACCTGTGTCTAAGATAACTGAATGCATTTTGGCAGAGAAGGGATGAGACAGTGTAATGTATCTACAGCACATCTACTGCTGTGACTTTCCTAAGAATGTGTATCTTGAGATGAGACTCCATTTAGCAAGGTGTGGAATGCCTGCAGCATTTTAGAAGACACTCCACTAATTGCAAAATCAGGCACAGCATGTGAGGAGGAGGTTGACCTTGCAAAATTCTTATTCTGTTTTTGAACAATTAAGACTAATTTGTGCCCAGTTTAAACTTCTAGACTTTGAGGCTCCAGAGTCTGGACTGAATCCAAGGCCCAGTGAAGTCACCTGGAGATTTTCCATTGACTTCACTATGCTTTGGACCAGACTCTTGGAAAGGCTATTCCCACGAACTCAAATACCTGAAGCCAAACATGGCTTCACACAATTGAAAAATCACCTACTTAGCATGTTTTCACAGACAGACCCACTTCTCAGCAGTAACAATAAGGAACGGGGTTGTAAGGGTGGAAATATACAGAGTGGCTCTTCAAAAAGACTATGGCAATACTCTAACACTAAAGCCGTGAAAATGAGAATTTTTAATGCAGATTTTATTAAAGACACTGAATTAAATTTAAAGAGAAAAAATCACGCCAATATTCTCAAATTAGAGCATTTTTTGTTTGTTTTATACATTTGAATAATTCTTGCTGCACTCTGAGAAAGAAATATCTCATTATTTTGGGGCCTTCCCTTTGTTGAATCAGTTGTACTACCATTCTAAAGTAGATTTTTTGATGCCAGCTTTGATGATATGCTGAAATAGATCCTATCCCAAAAACCTGTTTTCATCAGATTCGTTGCTATGCTTCAGAGACAAGCCTGTCACAGGAACTTTGCATCTGCTCAATGGTCTAGTTGCATATAGGTGCTGTTTGCAATAGAAACTAACTTTTGTGAAGCGTTTTCACTAAAACAAGCTGATATTTCTGTTTTTACATCTGTTCTTTTAAACAAAGTCACTTTTGAATTTTTTTTTACATTTGTGCATAAGATATGTGACATGAGTGCCCAGAAGCTTAGAGCATAGACCCTTCTTTTTCATATTATGTGGATGAAAAGGGAGGAAAGAAAGCTTACAGAGGCTTTATATTGCCTTGTAAGCTTGATGATCTACTTCTATTGCTTATTTCCTGCCTTCATCTAAGTTTTCAAAGGCTCCTCTCTTTGTTAGTAGGATAATTACTTTGACTAGTAGGCCAAAGCATAGATGCATATTGGATTAGCAATGCCCATTAACTGTCCCTCAGCATGCGGAAGGTTTGATTCCGAACAGCTTGGTGCTAGTGTAAAGAAAGAGCCATGTCCTGGAACCAAATGGAAACCATGATACTAAGGAAGATGAGACCAGATGCAACCTCTCTTAGTGGGAAAAGCAGCTCCAGCTGATGTAGCCATCCTTGAAAGGATCATAGAGAATTACAGTTGACTTTTAAGCTCCTCATTGATTTTGGATCATAAGAGTTATTGGTCACAAAGAACATAAATACCTGCCAAAATAGGAAGAATTGCAAGAGGTGATGAATTTGAGGTTCTTCAATGCAACAAAATGGCAGAACTTGTGTACATATAGAATGGGGGCTTCTCTGTTAAACAAGTTGTCAAAAGCACTGCCTCTTAATGCAGCACAATAAAATAATCCTTTCAAACAGTTTAATGGCCAGGATGAATGAAATAATCTGTGTCTGCTTTACAAATGGCCTGATTACCGCCTGCTCACATGCTTGTTCTGCAGTTGTAGTACATTAGAATTTGAAGTAGGATGTTGTTAGCAACTCTTTGTGTGGGGTGGAATTTGAATCAAAAGCTATAAATGACCTGGGACAGCAAAAATGAAAGTGCAATTGCTTTCTCACATGACCTGTTTCTTTTAGTGTCATTAAACTTAATCAATGATTAACCTTTGGTTTAACAGTGCCTGTCATTTCATAGCAAATCAAGTAGAAAAAATGTCGTCTACCTGAATAATTCCCTAGAAAATGTCTCTGAGGTACATTAGTAGTTTGAGAGGTGAGAGGCTGGCTCAAATGTGTATAAGCAAAAAGCATCTGAAGTGTAAAATCACCGAGTGCAACTGAGGGAATGAGAAATATCTGACTATCCATTTGACTTGTATGTGAACCCAGATTTTAGGAAGGTTTTAGGAGCCTCCTTGCACAAACAGAACCGCTTGGAGCTCACTAATAACTCATGAGAAATGGGAATGGATGATTTCAGAGAGCCTTCATCTCATTTAGGTTGTTTTTGCATAACAACTTTATGTGGTAAATATATACAAACAAAGCGCCTTAATCCAAAATTGTCTGGATGTGGCTGTCTTTTTTGATCTTCATTGAGATCAAATGAGATACATTGCTTTACCCTGAATTAAGTTCTAGCTGGAATGAATTTCCTTTTGGCAACCAATTAGGATGTTTAAAGAATTTACTTTCATTTCTTGATCTCAGAAGCATTTGTGGACAGTTCACAGGGACTGCATATTACTGTGCCTGACTGTTATCAGCCTGTATAATTATCTCATTTGCATATGCTAACAAGGTACATTATAGGTATAGTGTTTTCACATGCCTTTTATCCAATTAGCTCATTGTACCCATCAGGCTTGTGTTCTCCCCCTCTGTCACCAAATTAATAAGAGCTGTGAATTGAAAATGGTTTCATTCATATGGTGTGTCTGTGCAGACAGACTTCACTCAGAAAAAATGTGGCTTCTGCTGTTCACAATATTTATTTATTCATTACACATGCAGGGAGGGTCTGTAGGGTTCCCCGATAATCTGGGATGTGGGAGATGCTGACTGAATTCAGAATTCCACAAAAATTTGTGTGCTAAAAAAAACCTACAGCTCCCAGAAGGACTTCTCGCCTTCACCTACATCACCTTTCGTCTGAGGGTGTGTGGAATGATTGACCTCTGCTTGCTTTCATTCATTTTGTTTTCAAAAGGAAAAATTGCACACAGTGAGGATCTCTTTGCTCTTTTTTCCTACACCTGACTGTTCGAATGCACTTTGTTTTGCATTACCAGTTCAGTTGCATTGAAGTGGAATTTATTCAGGCGATATAGCTGTGTTTGTGTGCTTTTGTGCATGAAACCGTATCCAGCTCCATTTATTATAAACTAAGAGGATTTGTGTGGAGGCTTGCACCAGGTGGATAAAAAATGTAATAAGATAGTTTTCTTTCTTAAATGCTGGCAGAAAATATTTATGATTTTGCATGAAAATCATGGTGACACCATTTCCCCTTTTGTAGATTTTGTCCTGTTGAGCAGCTACTTACTGAGCAGACCTGGGCACGGATTTGCTGTACCAGCATGCCTTAGAACCTGCACGTTGGCATTTTCCTGTGTACCAACTACAGGCCAGCTGCATTTCATTTCAGTCTGCCCATCTCCCATCGCAGTCGCTGCTGACCAGAATCAACCTTTGTCACAGTCAGTGGAGTCAGAGCCATAGTATAAAGGAGAACAAGGTTAGGCTTATGATCTCCAATGCTCTTTTGCATCTTACCCTTTCATGAATCGGGAGTATTCCCAAGGAAAACAGCAGAACCAATCCTCTTCGTGAAGGAAGGGTGAATTACACTGGAAGTTTCTCAGAACCACGGACTCTCACTGATGTATTCAAATTAATTAATCGTGGGAATAGTGGACATGTTGAATAGAAGTCCCATATGTTGAAAGATAGGTATGGAGACATTTAAGGAACAGGTCGTATTTTATTGTCATGGAATCAAAACTCAATAAACTTATTAACTCAATAACCTAATTAATGAATGGGAATACAAAAAGGAGATAAGAAGTGGTCAACAGCAAGACAATAACAAGAGGGAAATGAGTTAAAAGAAGTGTGGAGAATATGATTTTCAGTTACTGTTTTCTCCTTTTCCCTTTTTAATCTGTCTTCCACATTATTCCAAGCAAGGCAGCTGGCATCTGTAGACTGTTGTGCAGATGGGTTGAGGGGAGCACATGTCCCAGTTACGTGTCTGGCACACATCAGAATGGCTGGTGGCTGACTATTTGTCAGTAGCCAGCAACAAGGGACGCGCACTGTAGCCATGTATGTCTGACAGCACATGGGTCAAAGACAGAGGGTGCAGGGAAATATCAGAGTAATGCCTCTCAAAGCACTGACCACATATGTTGATGCCTGATAGATGCAGCTTGCAGGATGAGCAAGTTTCCTGTTGGGATTTGTCATTTTAATGGAGTCCTAAATTCCCGTTGTGACTTCCAAGGCATAGAAGTTGTATGCACACAGTATGGGCAAACAGCTCTTGCGTAACCAACTTGCATTTTAAGCACAGGAGCAGCAAAGGATGGGAGAACAAAGATGAAACTCCCCGTTACTCAGGAAAGAAATTGAAAGGTGGGGAAATAATGTTCAGAGGCACACGATGTAGAAAAGAACTAAATCCTGTTCTTCCAGGTCCTTGGTGAGGGTTTTAGCTACAAAGTCATCTTTTGCCCATGTGTATGCACTGATTTTCCTCCAGAAAAAAAGCTACCTACTTTGGGCATCAGTCAGATGCAAACCTCTCTGAGATTTTGTTCCTTTCCTCCAGATGTTCACTATAGCATATAGACACAAATGAGGGTAGGCCTGGAGCCTGGCTCAGCACAGCTGGACAGGGAGGTCTGGAGGATGAGCCTGGGGATCCTCCTTCCAGTGGAGGGAAGCGGGGTGGGGGATCAGCTTCAGACACACTCTCTACCTCACAAATATAAACTACTCAACCCTCTGCATTCCAGCCCCCCCCAGGGGACAGGCCACCCAGTTTGAGAATAGGTGCATTAATAAACCAACAATATCTGTGTCTGCATCTAGATCTAATCTGCATCTGCCAAGTAAGATTCACCATTTCCCACTCCCAGCAGCATCTTGGCAGTAGTTTTTGAGCTTGATTCTCCACCTGTAGTTTGTACATCTGTACTGTACGTATCAGTGTTGATTCAGTGCCTGTCCCTCCTTCATCACTTCTTTTGACTGGCGTTAGGGAAGTTCAGGCAATCCCCAGCCCTTCAGGGCTGCTTTCAAAGCTTTGTTGGTTAATCCAGACAAAGTTTCTGGTTAGGTGAGCCCTCATCAGAGCTTCTCATCTCAGCTGCAGTCCTTAGCTTCCTCAGCAAAAGTTCTTTACCAACATTAATGTTTCCCCTTGGGATCTGTTCGGTTTGTTGTGACCTCAGAGCTGGGATCGTCCAGAGAGACTGTGATGGCACCGGGGGCTAAGCAGTATCTCTGCTTCCCCAAGATGCCTTCCTCCACCCTTCTTTCTCTGTCTGGTCTGAGCTTCAGCTTCACACAACAGTGTTTAGTACCTTCAGATTCATTATTTAGCTACATTTTGGCCAAAACACTCCAAATATTAATGCAAACAAGGCCTGTCTCTTTTAACTGTTTCCCTCTGCTTGCTGATAGAAACAAGAGGAGAGCTCTTCCCCGGGGACAGTCTGCCCATCTGGAGCATTCAAGCTTTCAGGGGCTGTTTTTCATCTTCTTCCCTGGCACAAGCTTCTTGCAGGGCTGGGCTACATGTTCACAGGTATCTATATGCCATTGCTGGTAATACCGCAATGAGCTGGCATTCATCAAGCATTTGGTTTAAGCCTGTCTTGAAAAAGGCAGGTAGGGGCCTGTGGCACAAGAAAATTGACCAGGTTTTCAAATCATTCATATGGAGTTATCTGGACACATGGCTACCTTTCATCACTTAGGCTGACGCCAAAAATGGATTATAAAGCCAACATGCCTGTTGAAATGTCTATGTGTATTAAGCTGTCACGGACTTGTTTGGGGTCAGAATAACACGTGTACTCCACTTCTTTCTTTTTTCTTTTTTCTTTTTTTTTTCTTTTTTTTTTTTTTTTTTGCTGTCCTGATTTTCCTCTGAGACTGAGAATAAAGAAGACAGCTCAACCACAGAAAATTTAAGTAACATTGCCACTAAGCAGCAGTGCTTCTTGAAAGCATGCATAAGCAAAAACTCACAGCAGTCGCAGAAATACAAATACTTATGTTATTTTCCTTATAAGAACTAAGCTCTTCACGAAATACAAGCACAGCTATATCCACCTGCTCACAGCTATCTGTACCACACTGTAAGAACAGACAAGTAACCATACCAGCTCAGACAAGGTCTATCCACTCAGCATCTAGTTCTGGACTTTAATCATTAGCAGATGCGTTGGGAAGAGTAAGGAGTGGGCAAACCTGTAAGATATTTTCCCTGATACTCTTCCAGCATTCAGCTACTCTCAGTTCAGGGACTCCCTGAGCTAGGTGTGGTTTCTATACGTTTAGTAATCTCCGTGCATTTCTGTACAGTAAATTTGTCCAGTCGTTGCTTGAACCCTCATAAACTTTTATCACCCACAAAATCCTTTGGCAAGCAATTCCATAGATCTACTATCTATTCCATGCAAAACTACCACATCTTGTTTGTTTTGAACCTACAGTATAACAAACCAAAAAAAAACCACCAAAAAATAGGGACAATCCATCCCTATCCATCTTCCCTTGATTACATTAAGTGATCATGCAAATTAATACAAATGGCATTATTAGATTTGGCTTTACATTGTTCATGGAGCTATGCTGACATATTCCAGGCTAGCAAATGCTTGTCTTCTGCAGGACTTGCTTGGAAAATGAACAAAACCTTTATTAACCAATAAAAGAATGCATGCAAAAGATTTTCTGGCCTATACAAAAAACTATGAGCAATTAGGACAAGATGTAGGGCTTGATTTTCCATTGCATGACACTAATGGACTTACACTTAGAGAAACTGTGTGTAAATCTCCGTGGATTGGAAAGGAATCACTTCAATTAAAATCCTGCGTGGAAATAAAAAGAAATATGGTGCAGCACAGGACAATTTTGTTCTTAAAGGTATGCTTTGAGAGTCAGAAAAGGAGGATTCTGTTTATTTTAGCAGTGTCGTGGTTCTAGGCTGTAACATTGGTCTATCCAGTATTTCCTGACTGAGTCAGTGGCATGCACAACCTCACAGTATTTAAGGCTTTTTATTTAACCTTTATCATTGTGCTGCATTTTGTTCCCATTCTTGTGCGTTTCCCTCCACTGCTACCATTTGTGTCACTGCCATCAAGGCATTTGTAAGGGGATTATGCTAATAAATGTCAGCCATTGAGCAGCAAGGCCCACAGAGAAGGGAGTCAGCATCTCGTGCAGCAATGAGGGCAGATCTGCAAATGATTGCAACCGGAGAGAAGTGAGCCAGCCAGAACCCTGGGAGTCACTGCGGGAAGGGAGGAACAAGAAAGGGAGAAAAAAAAATAACGAGAGAACTTCCACCTTTCCCTGCAAGACTTATGCAAGCTGCTGATAATGTGTTTTATTCGTTCCTTTCCTTTGTTCTCTAACCATCTCTTGAGAGACATTTCAAAGAAAAGGAGGTGAGGAAGAGACTAAAAGTCTCCTTTTAGATTGAGGAATGCAGGCTCCACCCTTGCTCCCAGCTCCATCCTTTTTGTGCTGTTGCAGCTGGGGAGCCTCCCTGGAGGCTCTAACTTAAACCTGGGGCTGGTCCCCAGCCAAGTGGTCCAAGGAGCAGGGCAGCCATTTTCTTCCTTTCATTCCAGTGTACAGAGATGGGTGGTCAAAAATGCCTCTGAGAAGAGGAAGACTCCATCCTCTGCTCCACAGGGCAGCTGGAAAGATGCAGGGGCAATGGGAAATAATCAGAAAAGGTCAGCCCCTCACACGATGCTGCTGTGCAGAATGTCCCAAGCATGCACAGGGGGAGCATGACCTGGATCTATTTTTGCGTGCAAAAGTGTGGGGCAACAACAGGAATGCTCTGTCCTGATTTCATGTCCACACTTCAGAAAGGTGCAGGCAGGTTGGAAAGGTACATGAGCAATCTGAGATCTGGAAAAGTTTATGGTAGGAGGCTAAAAAGTTGGTGGAATTTGTCGGTTTGAAATGAGGCAAAGGGGTGACTTGATTGTGGTCTACAAGTATGAGCATGGGGAAAAGGCAACAGATGTTTCAAGCAGAAAATAAACCTGTAATAAAATCCAGTGGTTGGTTGTTGACGCTAGACACATCCAGCTCAGAAGTAAGGTAAAAATTATAGGCAATTAACCTCTACTTACTGGAGTAAAGTTGGATTCTCTGTTTCTCTTGGAGCCAAGGGTAGATGACTTCCCAAAAGCTCCTCCACAAGATCTGAAGATGGAGAAGAGCTCACTGGAGAGAGTTTTATATTGTGATTATACAGCAGGTCAGATGGATCATCATCATGATCCTCAGCTGTACTTCTAGCAGAGGAGATCTCCCATGCTGATCCCCTGGAGTTCCTGCTCTGACAACCCTCTCATGACCGCAGGTTCGCAGGAAATCCATATGGTCCATATTTACCTTGTGTTTATATGCACCAGAGAAAGCAATGAGGAAAATGTTTCCATGCTGGGTAGTTATAATTGAATCTCACTGAGATTACAGCATTCAACAGAGGGCCTCATAAGCTGAGATGAAGAGCAATAATAACTAAAATATACTATTTTTTTTTTTTAACTACACAATAGGTCTGCTATCAAAAGTAACTGATTTCTGATCTGTTAGCAATTGTATTAAAGTATACTTCTATTGTGAGAAAATTTATTGTCTCCGAGTGCAATGGGTCCAGTTGCCTAAAACCAATATGATCCATGATCTGTGCAGAACAGACTCAGAGGTGAGTTGTTGTGTCTGGTCACCTGAGCACCATGGGCATCTGCTGCACTACATGTAGGCTCTGGCACTCTTTGGATACAGGTCTCTATAAGTTTCAATTAAAAAACAATTTAAAAGATTAAAAAACAAACAAAAAGCAAAGGAACTTCTATGCTTGAGTTTGCATGTGTGTGTCTGAGAAAGAGAAGAAAGAAATGCACTTTGTGGACTGGACTTAAGATGGTTTCTGGGTGAATGTTCTCACATCCATTCTGCAGTGACCTCTACTGGCAAGGGCAGGACCCATAATATTCCACACACGCCATTATGTTAAGGGCCTCTGCAAGCAAATTTATTAGCACCTTTATCTGAACCTATCACGTTACATTGTGTCATTAGCGTAGGGCCATGCAGGTAAGGTTATGGAGCTGTCATACAAATGCAGAAAAAAAGAAATGCCACGAGGCATGTGAAGGTGGTAGTTAAACACAGATAGTCAGATCTGATTAACAACAGTGATAAAGGAATGTCAACATTCGCCAGTCTCACTGATTAAAAAGAAGGTAGCTGGAAATTAGCAATTGCTGCAGGTAGCTTAAGGATATTGTTATTTTTTCACCTTTTGAAACATCCTTACAGGCATGTTTGCCAGTGAAGTCATTGAGCTATTTCTTCAGCACGCAAGGAATTGCTGTCATGCAGCAACTCATAAAAGATTCCCTTTGCTCTTCTGGAGGGATCTAAGCTTTTAATGGCAGAGAGTCTCTGCTGCTATAAATCAGATCAGTGCAATTTACTTCATTGCTTGCTTATTCTGCCAAAGAACCTGGTTCCAAGCTTTGTATTGCAGTTATCCAAGAGCACCTACAAACACCAGGCTATTTTTTAGCCCTTAGACAAACCCCCAGTGCTCACTGTTGCAACTTGCCTTTTTATATCTCTTCATGTATGTATATACATATTTATATACATAATTTGATTTTCTTTCCACTATCATCATTTGTCCTGTCTGAATTGCTCTGTTTGTAGCTCTACCTGTAATCAGTGAGGCTGTACTTCCATTCGGAGTGCAGAGCAGTGTTTCTAGGGGCCGTCCTCAATTCAGATGCAGGTGGCAATGTTGAACCCTTGGCTCTCCACCTCACTGTCTAAATACGCATGGCTAATTCTGACTGTGAACAGGAGCTCAAAGCCAGAGCACAAACAGAATGATGAGAGAAAATTAGTTTGCAGATTACACATGTCGCTTGTAAGCTGAGTTTGGGCTATATGTTGGTGGCTGAGGAGAAAGATAAGAGTAGAGCAGCAGTTGTAATTCTCAGACTGCTGTGCTGGCCATAGGTGACTATCTGATCCAGCTGTAACACCTGGTAATGTGTAAGATGTCAATGAAAAGTTATACATTTACCAACACTCGTATCTGTAATGCAAGCTGACCACATTTTGGAGATGTCCTGGACAGGAAATTGGAGCATGGAAGACTCTCAGAGACTCACAGCTCTGCAGGTCTCTTCCTGTGAACTCCTGAGACTCAGCTTACCCTGTTACAGCCAAGGTGCAGGGGAACCTCATAAATCTTCTACAGCCCTACTGTGTGTTGTTTAGTGCATGTTATCACCCTCGACATCTCTAGTTATAGTAATCACTTTTAAAAATGTATTCCTTCAGCTGCAATGTCAGTAATTAATCAAATACCTTTGTTTCATTAGCCATAATAAAACGTTTGGTTTCATGTTTTTAGGTGTTACTCTTTACAAACCTCTCTCATGCGGAGTGAATTTCTCCTCCTTAGCACTCAGTTGCTGCAAATGCTTTGATATTGTTGATAAGGTGTTTAATTGAAAGACTACAAAATCATTTTCTTTCTCATATCAGACCAGGATCTAGAAGGGTAGGGATCAGCATCAGGTCTGCTTTGCATCTGCAAACATTGGCTCTGCTCTTTGAACTCTGTAGCTCCTGATTGACTCCGGAGAGCTGCTGGCCTCTGTTCTGTCCTCACACCGCAGCCAAAGCTTCCTCTAGAGTTCCCATCCCCACTCTTGTCCCATCCCACATGTCCTGGTTAGCAGGAATAGGACTGGCCCCTGTAGGAAGGGAAAGCTCCTGAGAGTCTGTAAAGAAAGGGAAAAAGAAATGAGTGAATGGAAAATGTGAATTTTCGTAAGAATGGAAGGGGGAAAATAGGAGGTACAAACCCAGTGCTGTGTCTGCTTTAATTAGAGAGTAGCAACAACAATGGTACATCTGCAGTCTTTGCCATAACACATTGCCCCTATGAAGGGCTGTTGTTTTGGGACTTCATCCATCACAGCAGCATTCACAGAAGTAAAGCACACCCAAGCCTGGCTTCCCTGTACCTCTGACTTTGTAAATGCTGTATATAGCACAGAATTTCTCTTCTGCTGCTTTTCTTTATTTTTTTTTCTCTTGGGATAATATATATTTTTTTAATTTTATAAATCAAGCCAAAAACAGTTGATTCTGGCATACTTCTGGGAGTAAAATAATTGTATAAGTCCTTGGCAAAAAATTGTATAAGTCCCTGCCCAAACACGCATGCAGAAAGCAAGTTCTCACAATTATGGTTAATGCAAGATGAAGTCAGATTACAAAGGCCTCCAGCATGATTTCTAGCATGATAACGCTGAGGAGATTAGGCTTATCACAGACAAAGCATGTAGTGTTGGGATTTCAGTAATTCAAAAACAGCCATGGTGCTACAATGTACTTAAAGTGCTTATCTGCAGCAAGACATTCACGAATACTCCAGTTTTTCAAAGTGAGGCTAAGGAGGGCTTTTTCGCTCACTTTTATGCCCCTATAAAGCACAATCCTGAAGTGCAGGCGTAATATTCAGCACGCGGAGCAGCTCTATGGGCTCCGCTGGGAAGCAGCAGCGTGCGCCTAGAGGTGCACAGGTGCTACTCATTACCTGGGTGCTCCCGTGGTTTGTTGTTTTGTTGGTGGTGTTTTTGGAGTGAGGCCTTACCTGAACCTCCTGCGGCTCTGTGCATCTGCCACGGGAAGTCTGGGAGCAGGGGCTGGCAGGAGCCTGGAGCAACCCTCCCCCCCCTCGTTGGTGGAGGGCTGCAGTGCAAAGCACAGAGCTGCTACACCCCAGTGGAAGTCAAAGTTGGAAGAAAGCCTTTAAGTGCTGGGTACGTTCAGACCCGAAACCCCTTATAAGCTGTGTTCCCATGCTGTGCCGCACGGCTTGGAGATAGGGCCTGTTGTAGAATACATGGTATGCCATTTTCTATACCCTAGTGGTATCCTGCCAGACAGATGTGGTAGCTGGTGCTGGTTTGGTGGTGGCATATCCAAGGCCCAATTTCTTTCTTGCCCTTATCATCACTTTATTTTGCAGTTACATGTCAGGATCTTACAGTATCAAGTTCTGCAGCTCTGGTCATTGTGTCCAAAACGTTATGCTCCTTTGACTTAGAATTACAGAGTCATAGAATTGAGTTAGATGGGACTCCTAAAGTCTATCCAGTCCAAGCCCCCTGCAGTGAACAAGGACACCCACAGCTCTATCTCTAGCTCACAGTCCCGTCCAGCCTGACCTTGGTTGCTTCCAGTGGCAGCACACCCACCACCTCTCTGTGCAACCTGTGCTAGTGCCTCACCACCCTCACTGTAAAAGATTTTCTTTATATCCAACCTAAATCTACCCTCTTTAAGCCTGAAACCATTTCCCCTTGTTCTTTCATCACAGACCCTGCTAAGGAGTCTGTCCCCATTTTTCCTGTTGCTCCTTTTTAGATATTAAAAGGCTGCTATCAGGTCACCTGGGAGCTTTCCCTTCTGCAGGCTTAACAGCCCCAGCACTTCAGTCTGTCCTCATAGGGAAGTGTTCCATCCCTTGGATCATTTTTGTGACCCTCCTCTAGCTTCACTGGCTCTTCCCTCACTGCTGAAGGCAATCTGTCTTCCTGGACAACCTGAACAGCTGGCCATGGAGAAATACATCCTCCAAGCAGCCATCATGTGAATTAGCCCAGCTGGAAGAGAGCCAGGCTACAGGAGCAGCGGTGCTGAGTCAGACCAAGGGTCACTCAGACCATATCCTGCCTCTGGCCAGCCACCAGCGGATGCTCAGCAAAGGAGTACAAGAGCTGGGCAAGAGCAGCGGTATTTCCTCCACTTCATCCTCCCAGTTTCTGGCAATCTGAAGTTTAGGGACTTCCTGAGCTAGGGCTGTATCTTCATCTCTGCAGTCTACAAGCCTTTGATGGACTTTCCTTTCAAGAATTTTCTAATTGATTTTTGAACCCATTTCTACTTTTGGCCTCCACCACATCCTGTGGCAATAAGAGTCACAATGCGGTTTTGTGTTGGGTGTGTTTTGCTTTGAATCTGACACTTAATCTTATGTAAAGGCTCCCCAGTTCTTGCTCTGAGAGAGACACATTTTTATCATGTTCTCCAGGCCATTCCTGGCTTCACATACCTCTCTCATCTGCTGTCCCAGTGGTCTCTTTTCCAGCTGAACAGTCCCAGCCCATATGATATACTTCTTTATTTTGAAGGCTTTCTGTAGCTTTGATCAATCCTGTTGATCTCCTGTGAACCTTCCTAGTTCTACTCTGTTTTCCCAAGGCACAGCTAGCAGCCCTGCCTGCAGTGGTGCAGAGGGCACAGTACATTGCTTTTAGAGTAAAGGAAGTCCAGTCTCATCCCATTAACGTGCATAAGACATTTAATTCACTCGTTCAAAATCACTTGGAGAACATCATATCTATGACAAGAAGGATGGGGAGAAGGGGGTTATTTTTTTTTTCTCAGTATCTTTTCTAATAGTTCTGTCTTTCCAGTTTTTATTCCTAAGAGCTGCTGGTTCCTGAGTTAAGTACTTATAACACTATCCACAGTGATTGCAGTGTCTTTCCTGAGCGGTAGCAGCTAATGTAATATCCATTACTGTACAGACATTGTCAGGGTGTGGATGATTGTTTTTTATTCTTTTTCCTTTTTTTTTTTCACCTTATAAGCATGACTTTGCATTTGTGGACATGAAACTTTTATTTGTTAATTTATCATTCATTAATGCGAATGTCACTGGCAGTGTGGGATTTTCTGGAATTCTTCACATTAGCATTATGATTTTTATTCTTCACATTCATCGTTAGCTTTTGACAAACCTATGCATGATTAGTAGAGCTGAATGCTACCTATCATTAAGATTACTTTATCATTAAGATCAGTCCTATCATTAAGATTACTGTTGGACACAAGCCATACGGCTTTGAGTTTTATGCTGGTACAATGCTCTTCCCTGAACCAAAGCTGTGTTGGACATCTCAAAACAAGAGATGATACTGACAGATTCCTTCGTCTCTTGAATTACAAACACCAATTGCTACCTCACCATTCTACAGGGAGCACTGAGTTGAGATGCCTGATTAGTGAGATGAGTGTAATGCACACGCCTGGGGCTATTCCAGGCACTGGAGCTAGTCCAGATGGAGGGGTACAGTGATGAGCTTGGAGCTACATTGGCTGCAGATTGGATTCCAGGTTGAAATTAAGCTATTGATTTTCTCTGTGAGGCTTTAAATATTCCACTACATTCATGTTTCAAAGACACACCTCTTCCAATGTCAGTCTTTTTGTTCAATCTCATCCCATAGGCTGGGATCTCCTTTTCCATGTATGGTTTGACTCTGTAAATGCGAGGGGTGCTTTGTGGGGCCCAATGATTGAGTGCTACATTAAGAAGCAGGGACACAATGAGGCCAGGGATTACTTTTTAAGTTTACACTGGATTGTGAGTGGCCACTGCAGGGTGGGAAGAAGAAGTGAGCTTTCCTTCTGACAGATGCTGCAGAGGGAGAGCCAGGGTAGGTTGCTTCCGATGGGAGCCCATGGTATGAAATAAATAAGGGGAAAGTGAGAGTGAAAGACACATTGTATAAGATGTACAACTGGCTAGATTCCAGCATAAATATTCATTGAGTATGTTAATTAGCAACTATTGCTGTTACTCATTAACTAATTTATTCAACAAATAGCATTCAAGCCACTCTAGAACATTGCATACTGTTACTGCTAAAAGGGGTATCAGTTTCCCTGGCTGTCACCTGGAGACATTGATACTCCCCCATCTTTGCAAGTACTTTGATATGTGGAGATGAAAACTGCTACAAGGGGCCAAGGGAGCACAGTATATTGCTTATAGAGTAGGAGAAGTCCAATCTCATTCCCAGCAACGTGCATAGGAGATTTAACTCATTAGTTCAACATCAACTGGAGAAGAATGGCTTTGATAAGACTTCTGTTTGGATGACAGCAATAGTGTGTAGGTTTGCAGAGAGTCTGCAAAGGGATGGATGGGCTCCTTTGTAAACTGACTTCTGTTAACAGAGAGGAATCAAAGTCAAATAAAGGGTGAGCACAAGGGATTCCACTAAATCTGCTTGGAGCTGGCTGCCAAAGCTACAGCTGATAGAAAAAGAGCTGTAAGAGAGGTTGGCTTTACCAAGTTATGGGGCAATAAAGCAGCAAAGGGATTCAGTGTTGGGGAATAGAAAGCAATGCACTTCAGAGAAAGAAGATTTGAATATTATGTATGTAATGAGGGCTTCTCATCTAATTATTACCACTCAGGAAAAGGAAACTGAAGACACTAGGGACAGCCCTATGGAAATATCGCATCAGTGCTCTGTAGAGGTCAAAAAGGAAATTGAATGTTAATAATTATTAGGGAGGAAAAAAAAAAAAACAACAGGAAAAAGTAGACAATATTATTCAGCCATTCCTTAAATCCAAATGCATTCAAACAAACCTCTCCCCTCCTTCCCTGCTCCCCTTCTTAAAAACACAGAACAGCACTAGACTGGATCAGTGATCAGGTACTATGATAGAACATGGTATGGTAGCTATGGAGGAAAAAATTCTTTGTGAAGACTGAACAAGCAAACTAGAATCTTCCTTATGGAAAAAAAAGAAAAAAAAATGATGAAAGGCAACATCTGAGATAAACCTTTTACATCCTAAACAGCATGGAAAAGGTAAATAAAGACAGCTGCTCTTACAATGGAACTGGGAGACATGCAAAGTAAATGATCAAGCACTAAGCTCTTTCAGACAAAAAGAAATGTGATTTCATACCACATCTAATGGAGTTGTGGAAATCCTTGCCCAGGGTGTTATGGAGGCCAACACTATAAGTGTTTTCAGAAAAGGAACAGACACATTGAGGAAAAATGCCTTTAATGTCTATTGAATGCAAAGGCTTAGGAAGTCATAGACTGCTAAAAGCTGAGAGGAGGCAATGCTCACAGGGGAGTGACTGTAATGCCCAGCTTTGGACTTTGCAAACCTCGCGTAGGTCACTGTCAGAGATAGTTCCTGGGGCAGCAGCACTCATGGGCTGCCCTCATATACGCATTTTTATGTCAGTGTTCTGCCGTGAGATCTCTTTGAGGTCCCTTCCACCTTATCTTCTCCAATTAGGCACTTGAAATGACCCAAAGGATGAAAAATCCTGAGCTATCTGTCTGTATGTTTATCTGCCTATCTATGTATCTGTCACCTACTTCCCCACTACCTACTTATCTATCCAACAATGTCTGTCATTTAGCAGGAAACCAGCACAGCTGAGGGAGCACCTTCTGTTCAAAATGGGGGAAAAGAAAGAAAAATGCAGGCCCTGGAAGCAGAGATGAGTGGCATGGGAAGAATACAGGGATGCTGCCTGGATGTGCAAGGATGGGATCAGGAAAGCTAAAACATAGACAGAACTAAACTTGGAGAGGGATGTGAAAAATAAAAAAATAAAAAATGAAAGGATTCTGTTGGTACATTGACCATAAAATACAGGCAAAAGAGAGTGTACCCCTTTGGAAAATGAGAAGGGAGAACTGGCTTCAACAAACATTGAAAAGGTTGTGGTGCTCAACAAGTTCTTTGCCTTAGTCTTCAATGCCAGTCAGGCTTCCCATACTTCTTGTGTTCCTGGGCTTTTACGTGTGGATCAGAGGAACAAAATCTCTCTGTAGGAGCAGAGCAAGACTGAGACTATTTCATGAGGCTGAATGTAACAGATCTACAGGGCTGGACAACATGCATCCCAGAGTCCTAAAGGAACTGGTTGACATGCCACTCTCTGTCATAAAGTTGTGACTGTCAGGCAAAGTCTCCAGTAACTGGAAAAAGGGGCTTATCACTCCCATTTTTAGGAAAGGGAGAAAGAAGGACCTGAGGAATTACAGGCCAATGAGCCTTACCTCTGTGGGAAGATCATGGGGCAGATCCTTCTGAAAGAGACGGTAGAGCACAAGCCCATAGATGAGAGGTTGATCTGAGAAAGAGAGCACGGCTTCACTAAGGGTAGATTGTGCCTGACCAGTCTGGTGGACTTATGTGATGAAAAGCATCCACAGACAAAGAAAGGGCAATTGATGTCATCTACCTGGACTTGTGCAAGGTCTTTGATGTGGTCCCGTACCACATCCTTATCTATTCGGACATAGACAGTGGGATCAAGTGTATTCTCAGCAAGTTCACTGATGACACCAAGATGAGTGGTAGAGTTGACCTGGGTAAACTTGAGAAATGGCCCCACATGAACCAAATGAAGCTCAGCAAGGTCAAACATCCCTGGCATGAGTTTATCCCATCTTAAAATGATCCTAGAAATGGCACTTCAACCAGTCCAGGGACCTTTTCCAGTAAGTGATCACCACGTAAACACCTTAAATTTGGCAGATCACTAGCACAGATGCTGCCTGTTCCATGCCAACTGGCTGCAGTGTCCAGCAGCACTGCTGGGCATGTTTAATTTACCAGTGTGCATGTGGCTTCTGTGCCTGGATCCAATTACAGGATTAGCTCCACAGGGATATGAGGGATGAATTTGTGTATGGAAGAGGTGCAGATTTGCTGCAACAGTCTGTAACAGCATTTTTACATGAGGCCAAAGGAAAAGATGCTGCCCAAAGACTAAACCCCAAAGATCCTTATCTCAGCCCTAAGAGGTGTATATTCTGGAATGACATCACTAACGAGTAGGATGCTCAGCTGAAAACTAGAGGCTGAGGGCTGAATTAGAAAGGGGAATGGTCTGGAGGAAAAGCCCAACAAAGAAAGGAAAGAAAGGAGCAAATGAAAACACAACTGACATACAGAGCATAAGACAATGTTCCCCTAGCAGAGCTTCTTATAACTAGTGTATTTTATGTAAAAAACAAAGAGAAGTAGCAACTAACTAAAAAGAATATCCAAGGCCAGCCCCTACAACAAATTGCAGTATGTAGGGAAATATGTAGGAAATGATTTGATGGGGGATTAAAGTATGAGATGAAAATAGCATTGAGAAAAGAGTTCGCTATCTGGTCCACCATCAGTCAGTCCTAGTGACTGCATCACATTTTGTACTGCTGATTTTTAAGGCAGTTAAGACTGAGGTACACTGCCCTAAAAATCTTTGTTGCATTTTAATGAAGCATGAAAAATATGGTGGTGATGGGCTGACGGTTGGACTAGATGGTCTTAGTGGTCTTTTCCAACCTTAATGGTTGTATGATTCTATGATTCATGCTCAAGCAGACAAAGAAGTGCTGCATGAGGTCTCAGCCAGTCCTCTTCCTGCATTAACTTTGTGGGGAGCTTGGAGATTTTCTTCCTAATTTGCACTGGGTCAGCATCTCTCAGGCCTTGCCCTGAAAGATCCTCTGAGCTCTACTTCAGGAAAGCTTTCCCTTGCTTTCCTATTTTAATTTGCTTCCAACATACTTTCTCACAGCGTGTAGACAGGTTTTTTTTTATTATTATTATTATAATTTTTGGCAATATTTTCCAGCTTTGTTTTGAGTTTGATGCAACAACTTACACTCTTTAGTGCAACAAGGAAACGACTTCTTTGGATAAAGTCCTCATGGGAGAAGATTTTAAATTAGCCTGAGGAGGGGGAAAAAAATAATTGTTTTCTTTCAAAGAAGAGCAACATGTACCTATGAATCAAAGAGATTTCTGCAGCCTACGCTCAAAAAACCCTGGAGAGTCCCTCACAGGGAAGATATCCCCCAGGGAGAGGCCATCCCTCCCTTCAGCCCCCCACGCTCTGGCTGTGGGAGATGATGAAGTTTGCCTCTGCATTCAAATAGCTGTGAACTCTGGCTCCAAGCCCATCCAGCCTCTGGTGGGAAACTGCTCAGCAGCTCAGCTGCCCAGGTGTGGGCACTCACTTCCTCTACAGAGGAAATGGGGATGCCAAAACTGCCGGGTGATGGGAGCAGTCCCAGTCCAGTGGTGAAATCTCATGTGCTGAGGCTGCAGGAAAGGCAGAGTAGCTGACAACCAAGTGGTTTTCAGGGACAAACCAGCCTGGAGACACAGCCCTGGCCCCTCCAGCCTGGCACCCCACAGGGGCGCCAACTGCAGGCAGTGTCCTCTCAAAGCCCCAAGAGGAAATGGATGGGAACCACAGGATCACGTTTACCTCTCTTCCCTTGGGAAGATACCCTCAAGGCATTAATTTTGGGGATAAATCCAGGCCACATAATTCTGTACCCATTCATAACAGAGGTGAGGGAAGTGAGTGCTTACCATCCTCCTGAGGGAGATGTACTTCAAATAACAGCAAATACTGTAATTTCTAGATGATGCCTATCTACTGCGTATCCTTCCTCCATCCGGTTACCAAAATAAAGCACATCCTTTAGTAGTACTGAATATAAAAAGCAGCCCCATTTTTGCCCAGAGCAAAGACAGGGAGTCGGCTGTTTTGTCTGGTGAAATATATAAAGTCTTCTTAATGTCCCACAGGGAACATCTCATTAAAACAGCCTATCAGTTTTGCACTTAAATCCATTAGGCTACAAAATACAGGCAAGAACAATAAAAAATATCTTACTTTAAGCTTCAGTTTCTTAACCTATTTCAGTTTAACTATTTAACATCAGGCAAATAATGGGCTTGCTCAGTATCACGGGTTTTGCCCATCAGCAGTGCACTGGGGAAGATATGTCATTTTGTATGAATTAGCTCAAGGCACTTCTTGGATTTCCATGTACTTGCATGCATTGTTCCATTCACGATTTATGGTGTCCTACTTCCTTTCAAATAAGGACAAATATTTTTACATAAGCAAGACATCACACAGCTCCAGCAAATTCTATTTTGATTGGGTACTGAAGGACCACACTCAGAAACCAGTCACATGGATTCCCCCTCCTGCCTCATTGCCCACACTTCTCGACAATCAATCAGTTGTCTTTCTTGGCTTTTTTTGCTGGAGCAGCTGAGTAAAGCCACATGCTCTCTGGATAATCAAACAGCTGATCCTTGAAGACTGCATGGCCAATCCTGACTCAGTAGATACGGAGGCACTGTTGCTAGCTGGCCTTATGATACGTTCCTCGTGGCTCCTGAATAGGCAGCAACACAAAGGGATGAGGAAAGACATTCAGGGCACGTGAACAAATGAAAAGTATGGCATGGCAAAGCATAGCTTTGTTTGCAGGGAACACGTACCTTTCAGCCATGTCTTCAATTGCTGCACTGGGATGTCACATCCTTGAGTAAAGTAGGATTCCTCCTACACATTTCACCCATAAATCCATCTCTTCTACATCTCCTTTTTCAAATGCTTATCCTTTGCAGAAGAATCTTGCTGGAGATCCAATGCCCGGACTAAGGACGGAAAACACGCACAGAGGCCCCATTCTTCCCTTTAACGAGATGTCATCTCCATTTAACAACTTTCTGGCAGAATTTTCAAGCGTTGCAGATCTCACATTCCAATTACATCAGTTGGTATTTTGCTCTTTGGCAAAGGCCACCGATTTCAGCAGCTCACTGCATTCAATAACAGTAGCAGAGATTACCTCCAAAACAGGGCGACAGGCCTAAATAAGCAAGTTGCATGCAAGGAGCCAGATCCTTGGCCCAGCTGGGGCCACTTTGCCCAGCTCCGGCAGCACAAAGCTGTCACCAAGCCAGCCCAAACAGCTGTTGAAGGATTCCCTTGGCGCAAAAGAATTCCTGAATGGCAAAGAGCCACTAAAGCAACTCCTACACAATCTCACTCTCTGGTCCCCAGAAATCCCTGACAGCTGGGACAGCACAATGGGGCCAGAAGCACCTGTTACCATTCAGAGCAGCCTAAATGGTGCTCTATAGGGGAATGAATGGCAAAATGAGCACCCAGCATCTTTAGGAGCACACAGAAACCTGCCTTTATCTTCTTGCATCCATGGCCGGAGGCGCATCGTGGGAATATATTTTCCAGGCACTGCTGTGGTAGAGTCAGAAACTCCAGGCACTCCGTGCATGCCCATGCCTTCTGATGTTTGTGTTGGTGGGGACTTGGAGTGAGGGAAGAAGGGTGAAACCCTGCAAAGGAAGGGAGCCTGCAAGCCTGCAAGCAGGTTTCGCAGATTGGCATCTTTCTGTACAGATCCCAGGATAGGAGGTTCCTTCCAGAAATGTGAAGCTATCTACAATGAAACAAGTCATAGAATCATAGAACAGCCTGAGCTGGAAGGGGCCCTCTAGGATCATCAAGTCCAACTCCTGGCTCCACACAGGACAATCCAAAATTCACTTGCCATATTAGTTTGTTGTTTCAGGTAAAACCTAGGGTTTTCACTCAATGTGAAGTTCCAGCCAAGCCTATAAGCATATTTTCCTTCATCTTGCTAGCCTTCATGATCACCTGGTCTTTGTCAGTCCCCGACTGCCACAGACCCTAAATGCCCTTGTGTGAGATGAAACTCTCTGCTTAGCAGTGCCTATCTGCCACAAAGTTCCTCACTGTTGACCCTAGAGATTTTTCTCTACCCAAATTTTGAGTCTGACACTGTCTGAGCTACATTAATCGTTTGGCACAAGGGAAATTATGAACTTCCTCAAAAAACAGAGATGTCTCAGGACAGGATGCTAGATGGGCTTGTTCCCCCACATAGTCATGAGTGACCAGGAAAGGCTCTGAGTTGTGATTCACCTCTGAAGAGGGTGCAAAGCAGATTTGTTCAGGTTATGTTCAGGTTTAGGTGCTAATGTTTAGGTCAATCTAATTTTTTTCCTCCAAGATAAAATTCTATCCAAATTTCTACAATTTAATGGATATGAATGTTACACAGAGAAAAATAAAGGAATCCTTTGTTATTTTTATTTCACTGCACACACACACACAAACTTCAAATTCCAAATTTAAAAAAAAGTAGAATTCCAGTTTTGTTAATAATCCTCCCCTAATGCTCACCATGGGATTCACCCCCAGATCAAGACAGACTTCACTCAAATGACAGTATCAGCATCAAGATTTCAAGCAGCATCTGAATGAAGCATTGTCTCTGTGCCGTGCTCTTAACACACTCTTGCTCTTATTAATTGGGTACTTAATAGGAATTTGTGAGGAATCTACCTTTCATGTAGTGCCAGTGTGAAAGGGATTAATATTGAAGAGATCTAACAAAGGACACAAAGACAGGCTCTGACCCAGAGACCTCCTGATCAAGAATTTAGACAATATACAACAGGTGAATGCCTAGGATAAATGGAGTCAGGAAGGAGGAGTGGAAGACAAGTGCATTTGCCTAAGCTAATAATCACAGTGATCTCAAGGGTCACAGGTGGTCACTAGCTGAACCCATGACTCAACAGCCAAAAAAGTTTAGTCCAAAAGCCTACAAGATGAATGTGCTTTACATGGGCACAATTCAAAGCATTTTAAAAACACTGGAAATGTTCACTGATGAGGATTTAGGAGCTGAAATATTTACCTCTTGGCTTTAATCAGTACTGGATGCAAAATGTGTGGATATAGTTAAGACTGTACTAACTGTTCTCAGCAAATCCCCCTATGTTCCTCAGTGCTAAATCACCTTGCTCTCTCTGAACCTCATTAGCTAATGCCTTTCTGGATTTGGTATTTACTAGCAAGCCCTTCTGACACAAACTACATTTATCTCAAGTGCTCTTCCTGTTCTATTAACTGAACTCAGAGCAATGGTTTTCAGTCTGAATTTATTTTTGAAGAATGATGCTTTCTGAAGAGAAGATCGGTGGTGCACTCAGAAACCTTCTCTCTAACCTTTCCAAGTACAAGGGGTGGCCTAATAGAAGCTATAACATGTGCCACAGAGGCATTTTTGCCACAGAATGAATCTCCAAATACCAAGTCATCAAGAATTTTGTGTATTACTGGAGCATATCGATACAGCCAAAGAAACCAAAAGAAGTAACCAAATGCAAAGGCAGTGGATACGGACGTACAGCTCATGTCTGAGCTGCAAAGATTTGCACATCAGTGAGCAATATAGAGATGTCACGTCCTCACACAGATCTTACAGATGCAAACCTGTACTTGGCTTTTGGGGATAAGACGTTTGCCTCTGGGCTGAGGGTGGAGGTGAAACAAATCATGATGGTAAAAGCACAGTTCTGATATGGGCTGTATTTACAGTAAGGTGCTTTGCTGCTGGAGAATACTGTTAAAGCTGCATTGGCAGAGTAGAGGGTTGTGGGCCTGATCCCAGAGTGGCTGGCAGGTTTGCATACTGTGTATTATCCCTTTCCAACCTTCTCTTCTGAATAAAAAATGGTGTGGAATCTAATTTCCTCCCTGAATAAAACATGAATATAGATAAGACAAAGTAAGGATCCAAAGACCACAGCAGCACACTTTCTTGTGCTTCTTACTATTCAACATCATGGCAGCTCACATATAGAGCAGCTCTAGAAACCATCTGTCATTGAGCGGCTCTTTATTCAAATGAAATCAACTGTGAAGTAATCATGGTTCTCATTTTTATTATCTCTCCTTACAGTGAACTTGATTAAAATCCAGCGCACGGTATGCAAACAGGCTGTTGTAAATTTGTACTCTGACAAAAGGGGAAAGAAAGTGATCTGCCCACGTGCCTAGAACTTTGTCATTATACATGGGGACAAAAAAAGGAAGGGGCATACTGGGTTGCATAAACAAGTTTGTCCGGACACAAACTGTCCTAGCCCTATACAAAGGCCACGTCTGCTGCGTGACACCATCAGAGGGGCCGAGGAGAAGCTAATTTTACTAGCAAGTATAAAAGGCTTGGGTATGTACTGAATAAACTAGATAGGCTGGCTTCAGCAGCACGTGCTTTAAAGTCTTTTGCCCAGGAGGATGATCTGAGCTTCTGAGGAATGAACTCAAAACAGACATGATTCTCCTTTCACTTCTGGCGGTGTAAATGGGGAGTGATTCCATTGTATGGCTGGTATGAATGAGACTGGGAAGCAGTCCCAATCAGTCAATCATTCCCTGCTTTGTCTATTCATTAAAACCCTCTTCTCCTCTGCACAGATGGCCAATGTACTATTGTACTGAAAGAACTGGCCAAGTTAAAAAAACAACATAAAGGAATATGCCTGACAAGTCAGCAATAAATGTTTGTTTTTCAAAAAAAAAAAAGGGGGGGGGGGGGGGAATATTAGGCTGCTTGTACACAACAGACTTAGGCTATGCATATGCACACATATGTAAGTAGATATAGATATGTATATATGCATAGATATCCAGAACATATATACATACATACACATGCACGTGTGTGTATAGATATACAGATACATATCCAACACCCACAGATTTCCCAGCACAAGGCAAAAGGTGTGATTTTTTTTAACTCCTTTGCTATCAAATTATCTTCGTGCCTTGGAAAAGGCAAAGAGGGAGACTGAAGTGAGGGGCATTTGGTAGAGCAGCATTTTGCAGCCACATCACCTAAAGAAAGGAGCATTTCCAGAAGCACAGCCATGAAGCATGAAGGCTTTGTCATGGTTCCTGGGGCTGCTGGCTGCTGGAAGCAAGCAATGGACTGCACTGGAGGATGGAGGATAAGAATAAGGGGCCAGGCAGGCAGGGGATGCTGTGTAATTCCTTCCATTCTCCTGGGATATAACCAGAGGAGAGATGGTATCTACCATGCAGCAGCCCTCAGCTTGTCTTCATGACCTGTGGGACAGATTCTGTGGAAGACTGGACACCAAACCCAGCTCCTTAGCCCTCAGGGATCTCAAGCACCACACCTCTGTATCTCCCATAGAAAAATCCTATAGAATAATTACTTAGGGTTAATACTGATGCAGGTCTCAGTTCACCCTGAGGTCAGGGTTGCTTTTCTCACATTTCCTAGGGACATGCTACAATCTCTCTGAAGTCTTAGAGCTCTGGCTAGTCACAGAGATCCGCAGCACACATGGGGGCCACAACATTCCCACTATGTGCACACATAGTAGCCAAAATGTTTTTACCGTATTCCCATCACATTGCCAAAATGGTGGAGTCATGCTGTGAAACATGGAATCACGGAATCACAGAACCATTGGAAAAGACCTCAAGATCATTTAGTCTACCTGTACAACTGTTCTTAGTACCACATCTACATGTTTCTTGAACACCTCCAGGGATGGTGACTCAATCACCTCCCTGCGCAGCCTGTTTTAGTGGCTGATAACATTTTTGGAGAAGCTTTTCCAACCTGAGTTTCCTCTGGTGCAACTTACAGCCATTCCCTCTCATCCATCACTGCTACCTGGGAGCAGAGGTCGACCCCCACCTCTCCTGTCAGGGATTTGTAAAGAGCAATAAGATCTTCCCTGAACCTCGTCTTCTTCAGACTGAACCACCCCAGCTCCCTCGGCCAGTCCCCATAAGACTAGTGCTCCAGACCTCCACAGCTTTGTTACCCTACTTTGGATATACTCCAGGGCTTCAACATCTTTCTTGTAGTGAGGGGCCCAACACTGAACACAGTACTCGAGGTGAGTGAGTGCTTGCTCTTGAGCAAGAGCACCCATCACCCATCACCCATCACCTGCACCCAGCTGGTGGCTTGCTATTAGCTGTCATGCAGCAATTCATTAACAGGCTTCTGGGACAGCTTGACTCATGACAATGGTGGCCTTTGTGTGGACCACAGCTAAGCTGCTTGGAATACAATATTTGCAAACATGGAACCAAGATGTTCAAAGTAGTGTCTGGGACAAAACCTGCCTGTGGTGAGAATAAATCTCCCAGGCTGATTGTGCTTTATGCTAACTGCTGCTCAGGACTACCCTGGGTAGCTCCCAGGAACAAGCATTCTCCCTTTAATGTCTTCAGCTCATTTAATCTGCCATTGCCTGGACTGATAGCGTCTGCAGAGAGATGGCCACAGCTTCCTAACCTGCATGCTTCTTGCCTTGATATGTAAGCAGAGAGAGACACAAGAGCATACCCTAATGAGTATTCAATCCACTTTTGTCTGGAAATTTTAAACTATTCATTGTTAAAAATATGCATAGGGAGCACTGCTTACAGATAACAGGATATTCACGGTGGCTCTGGTATGTGTCATTGTTTCCCATGCAAACAAATGTTGCTACAGTCCTTCAGTGAAGAAAATGATGCCAATAAAGAGAATAGAAAGGAAAATCTCAGAGAGCATGGAGTACCTCCGAGTGCACAGGATGCAGCTGCAAGAATAGAATGTCTGTTGTGTCTGCACTCAGTCTGCACTCAACTATGCAGCACCCAAGAAATAAAGGAATTTACCTGGGCAAAAGAAAACTGAGATTATTTCGGAGCTGCATACAGGTGCTGAGGTTCCTTGGCAATGACTTCATGCATTTTCCTGAGGCATGCTCTGCTGGTACATAAAAACAGCATCTTCCCGTGTCCCACAGGGATATGTTGTTATTAGTCACTCGAGGTGGGGCTGTGGGCAGGGTCAAGCAATCCATCTAGAGGTGAAAATGTGGGAGCAGCTCTCCGTCCCGCTTCTTTTCTTGGGGTTTCATTTGCTGCATTTTTAAATAATGAAAACCAAATCAAAACAGGAATGCAGCATCTGAAATGTTTTGAAAACACAGGGCCCCGCTTAGATGAAAGCAAACCGTGCTCCTTCGTCAGGTGGATGGAAGTCTGCACCCTCCTCTGTTTACCTGCTCCCTTGCTAACCTCAGTTCACCTTGATGGCATCCAGGGAATCTTTGCTACAGGGCTCATGCATCAAAGGCTTCAGCTTCTGAGAGTCTCATTGCTCCGTGCTTCATCAGATCAGGTTCTTGCACATCCTTACATTGATCCAATGGGCTTTGGGACCTTTATGCCTTTTCCAGCTTCCACACTGTGACATTTCTCAGAACTGCTGTCTTATTTTGGACACTGCTCGTATAACCTTTGATTCTTAAAAATGCCATAGCTAAAAACACGTTTAAGATAGACCAAGATAACTTCACCTCTGGCTAACCCAGAGTTGGAGCAGTAGAGAGGGGTTCTGACGACTTGGAGACATTCAAGTACCAGGAGAAGAGGCTGTGCAGGTCTCCTCAGAGTGTAATCGAGTAACTCACCCTGCTGCTGAAATTCAGAGATATTTTAATGAATAATCTAAGGGTGGCCATGATGGTAAAAGTATGGGAGGATTGTTTTTTTCAGGCTACCAGTTTAGCCCTGATGCTGTCAGACAGCTCTCTGAATGCAGGATATACACAGGGATGTCTTTGGTGATGTCCTACTGTTGAACAGTTACAGAAATAGGACATCATAAAAAAAAAGAGAAGAAACGATACCAAATCATAAAGCCTGGTTTCTTTCTTTAAGTATACAGTCTGGATAAATCTATTGCTTGTGTAACCAAGCAACTTGCAGGGCTGGCACGAGGTAGGGACCTCTCTGAAAGACTCTGTGAATGCACCTCGTCACTGCTAGTGAGTATTTTCTTTTGTTTTGTCCTGTTTTTGTCTTCTGCTGTCCCAGACCAGAGCCTCTCCTAACAGACAACACTGTTTCTGATGAACTGAGAAGCACTTTTGCAGTCTGTGCAAAATGCAGTATCCCGAGGAAATTAAACTTGAAGCTGTAAATTAAAATGACTCAAAATCCAACGAGTAGAATTTACCTTTGTGCTATATTTTCTTTTAGAATGAACTCAGTGCTCCTTTTGCTCCAGGCTGTACATCTTCTTAATGCATATTTTGAAGCTTAAACTCACATTCTTCATTTTCTTGAGTAATTATATGCATAGAGTCACTGTCTCTCCATAATTTAGCACTGCAGTAATTATGATTATTTACAAGATCAACTGAAGATGACCTGACATGAAAAAAGCAGACCTGAAAAAGGCTAACATGCCCCAAATCTTATCTTTGTTTTTCCGCCCTTATCAGTTGGCTTAATAAAAAGATATTATCTCACCTTCCAATCAACTGCCTTGTTTATATCCTTAGATCATCATGACTTTAGCAGGTCTCTTATCTTGTCCTCATCCTTGGTAACAGAGAGTACACATGTTGCTACCTATAGCTGCTGTACTGACGTGTTATCACTATGCTTTTTAGTTATTCTAGTTATACAAGTGACTAATTTCAGCAGCTTTGAAGACAATGATAGAAAAAATAATGTTGCATGGGACCTCTCAGTGCCACCTGGTCTGATATCAGCTCAAAGCAGAGCCAACTTCAAAGTCAGATACATCTTCAAAGTTAGATTGGGTTGCCCAGGGTCACATCCAGCCGAGTCTTGAGGAGCTCCAAGGATGGAGACTCCACAACAGTCAATGATCTGAATCTCTTATTGCTCTCTTGAAGTTGTGTAATACTTAAATAAAGCCTACCATGCAGCTGTTTGGTGGACTGATGGGAGTTCATGTACTGGTTGATGCAAAGATATTTCTTGGTTCTTTGGAGATGTTTTTGCTATGCATGCGTTCCTTCTTGTTCCTCATGAAAACACAATTATCATAGACACTGGAATGGCTAGTAAAGACAGTGTAAGTTACTGCTACTTTCTTCTTCATCTTTGTTTCTCTTGATTTTAGAGAAATATTTCCTGCCAAATTGTCTGAGCATTTATCATATTTTGATATTCTTTTTACCAACCTCCCATCCCCCCAAAAAAAGAAACACAAAAAACCCCAATAAAACCTCAAACACTGAAGCTATAATTAAAAAACCTTATAAACTAGAAAATGAACCTGAGGCAAAATCATGGAGCAGAAAACTGTGTGTTTAATCCAAAGACTGTTTGCCTGCCTTTGCTTGCCTCCAATTTTACCTGATCTCCATTGACCTGAAGAGAGTTTCCAGCCATCCCGCTGGCATGTTGCACTTCTGTGTTTATGGCATTACCTTAGGTCCTATGGACTCAAGAGCTCTTTCCTCTCATCCACAATTATGCTGTTCAGGTTTCAGACATCACTATAACTCTACTGTGGACACCACGGTGTGTAGCAAGCAGCAAAAATGGGGAACAGGAACAGTGTTGCAGACAGATGTTTTAGGCCAAGCGAAGGAGTTTACGTATGATTTATAGAGGAAGAAGTGTGAAGTATTCAAGGGTGTGTCCTGTTCTAGAAGATAAATATTAAAGCAAATCCAGATTTATAAGTGGAAGTAATCAGATATATGTTAAAGAGCACATTTTGCTCTTTCTAGCATTAATGCCATTAATAGTTAAATGAAAACATATGTATTATTTGTAACGCTTGCTAGTATTTCAGGTCTGTATAATATATTTCAGGAAAAACAACTTAAAAAGTTTGCACCAAGGCTAAGAAATCTTTTGAAACCATTTCTGCTGGTTTCACCAAAATTAGTTTGGATTTTGCTGCAATTTTTCTGCTGAAACATTTCAGGCTTTCAGACATATTTTCAAATGAAGGACTGACATTTTCCACTGAATATTTTGCTAAAAACAAATTATTTTCCACTTTAGTAAAATATTTCCAAGAAAATAACACCAGTTTTCTGTTGACTTCTATTTGGCCCTGCCTTTGCAAGAACCAAAGCCCATTTTAAGGGATTTGGATAAGAGTCTAATGCACTTGAAATTGCTTTACTCCCACTCAGCTGTCCTAATTCCTGTAGTCTAGCTCTCTGGCCCTTCTTGATGAGTAGACTGTAGCATGACTCATCTCCTTGACCTACCCAGCTGTTCTTATTTCATTTCCCTTTGCTGGGTCAAAGACAATCAGATCATTTTTTTCAACCTTTCCAAAAAGAGGGGAAATTAAAATTTTTAAGGGGCAGCATATCATGACCAATGACACAATTGCACAGTCTGATACACAAATTTGATGACCTGGATTTTGAGTAGGACTCAGTTATTTGATATTGATTGATAACATTTGTTGTCATCCATTTGGATGAAGACAATGCCGTGATAATCATGACATATCTTGCTGATTTTGTAAGGTCAAGGAAAAATTTCCTTTGTAGCATTACACTGTAGCTCAGATGTAATACAGGGAGTTTTCATCTTTCTTTGAAAGATTAATTAGCAGCCACATCTAAAAGCAAGTTACTGGCCTTACTGAGCCACAGGTCTGTTCTTTCACTGCAGTTCCTTTATATGTAACTACAGAAATATCAATATAGCTTAAGGCTAGTCATTCAGGTTTCTGTCTACCTGCAGATTCTTGTCATGTTCTCCTTTTGCCAGGTTTCTTGGAGGAATCTAGTATGGTAAGCATCACACTTCTCATTGTGGAGGAAAGATAACTGGATGGGAGAGTTAAGCTGTGCAGGAAAGAAGGATTAATGAGGGGACTGGAAACAGATTGGAAAGAGGAGGTGATGTGTTTCAATAGGCTGGCCAAGGCAGGCAACATTTCTTTTTCTCCCGTGGCTCAGAGTCAAAAACTCCATTATCAGCAAGCAGACAGGAGAAGAAACAATTTGCAAAACATGAACACCTCAGTTTTATGTGTCTGGCATAGACCTTTCTGAATTTTTTCCATCTACATTATTTTCCTCTCCAGTCATAAAACAACCCAACAAAAGAGAAGTAGAAAGGACAACACGATTGATGTGATGCATCTACCAGTCCTTCCTTCGAAAGCAGAAACCTCTGCTTATATGCTCTAGCACTTGAAAAGAAAATACAGTTTCATATATGAAATCAAGTAGGAGGCCAGCTCTTTCTTGCCTCACTCCCATGAATAAGACATGAATAAGACAGCTCAACTTGCATATTTGGTGTGAACTTGATGTGAGTGAAGCTCTGGAATGTAATCCCGATTGGCAAAAGAGAAGTCAGTCCCCAGAAGGAGCTCCACTTGGATCCAGGTGCCCTGAGTGTGTAAATACAGATACAAAGGCCGTGGTAAGCAAGGCTCTTCTATTGTGCAAATTAGTTCGTTCTAAGGTGGGGATTTAGGGAGAACTTTGTCCTGCAGTGGATAAAAGCAAGCGAGCTCTTCAGTAAAAAAAAAAATAAAGAGTCAAGAAAAGAATGTGCAGCTAATCCAGATGAAAGACCTACAGGCTGTCTTTAAAAACATGTTAGTACAACGGCCTGGGAAGTTTCCAAATGGATGCCACATCTTGAACATCTTTCACAGCTTTACATCTGCCTTCAGTATGGAAATGAGAGAAGGGAAACGTTGATAGGAGGGTTGAGATGAATAAGTTGGGTACTTTGAAATGCAGTTGTTGTGCTGTGGTGCACCCCCTTGTACCCTCGTGGCAGTTTCTCATTTTTACAGACATGAATCTGGGCCGTGCCAATTTTCTGCATCTGAAGGGCAGGACCAGTGACAGGTTTGCAGGCCTAGATCTCTTTGAGATCTGAGTTCTCAGTATCAAGGTCAAAAGCAGAGGTTGTGATCCCTCGCCTGCCTATTTTTCACAGTGCTTCTGGCTACGTGTACTTCTTTTTAGACATGGCAGATGGTGAAATACTAAAAGTACAAAGGATTACCCAATACTATTCAATAGCAGAGCTATTTGTGTATTAGTGTTATTTTAGAGCGGGGTCACCCTTATGACATCCTCACTATGTCTTCCATGTCAAGCTGCCCTCAGATATGTGACTTTGAAGGGGAAAAATAATGTTATTTGCCCTGCTTCAGAATCCTGCAAAATATTCCCCAAATGCCTTCCCTCCAAATTTGAGCATAAACAAAATCTGTGATTGTCTACCACAAAGGATATACTGCTGCTGATTTTAAATGAGCTGTGTGTGCCTAGGGCACTGCTAATACTGCATCTGACCATGTTTTCTGTAGGCCAAAATACACTGAAATCCAAAGGAGGTCTTAAATCTTTTCCTGAGAATAAAAATCTAATGAGAGATCTTCAAGAACTGTAGTTGTTTGAAAAACTGCTCTGTGGCTTTACTGCTGTATATCATGTATGAGCAGAAGGGATTAGAAAAAGAAAGGAGAAGGCACTTAGTTCCATACTGTTAAATGTTGATAAATTCATGTGTCTTGAAAGTTCTTGGTGGTATGCAAACATAGAATTTACTGCTGAACTCTGACTCTCAGAACTGAAGAAGTTTCTGAATCAGGCCAGAAAATGCCTTTACAAATTTGATGTGCTTTCTAGAAGCCTTTTACAAGCACTGTGGGAGGACACAGACCAAACTGCTTCTGTGTTGACATCAGCTACCCTACAGTATGAAACTTCTAAGTCCTTCCAAACCACTCACAGAAGTCAAAATACTGTCTCCATTTTCATCAAAGCAGCAAAGGCACTGATGGAGAGCTGCACTCCCGAGCAGAGATGGGCACAACCTTGCGTAGGAAGCTACCAGCTCACTGGTGTTTTGTGGAAGTCGCAGAGCTGACGGCAATGTTGGAGTGAAGCACAAGATTGGATTATCTCACTGACAAAGATAAAGCCTTGGCAGCTGGTGCAAAAGGAGGGGGCATTTGGGAATACCAGAGACAAGCCCTGTTCTGAAACACCGATAGGTAGATCTGAAATGACTGCACAGCTGGGTGAAGGTTTACATGGTTGAAAACCTTCTGGTCTCTCTTAGCAATGACCCAGAGCGATTATGTATTTTGAGCAATTTCCAGTACCTAGACACAGGGAAATCTGAGGGTTTTGTTTTATTCTCCGTGTGAACAGAAAGCTTTCAGCTGTCATTAATGAGGGTATGACAAGACAGTAACACTATCAGAGTGAAAGGTGGTCATTTCTTGGACAGCGGAAAAGTCTCCAGGAGAATGGGCTTGTGTGGATATTTTTCCATAATACAGACCACACAAAGAGCTCTTGGGTATCTTCAGTAGACAAATTGTATTTGCTATTGTGAAAAAGCCACAGCAAATCGAAGACCATCACTTTGTGCTCATGTAACTTAATGAAAGGTCTCACCTGAGCAATCACAAGATCATTTCTGAGTACCCAGAAAGTTCTGCAATGCAGGTACTTTCAGCATGCAGAGGTAGGCACATTAAGCTGCATGCTGTGGTGCTCAACCTCAATAACATAAACAAGGATTGCTCTGACACAACCAACAGAAGATATAGAGGCTCTGGCTTCATCCTACTGCCTCTTGGAAATTTTATCTCCCTAACACAGAGTATGAGAGAACTGAATCCCTTCAGATAAAAGTTTTCCAAACCATAGACCTGTTCATGTGAATAGTCTAAAGATGCATGAATGCAAACCATGCATTCCCTCATACTATGTGCTTCTGAAAGGTAAAGTATCATTTCTCTGTGCATCCCAAACCAGAACCAGGCCCAGTGTATTTAAATAACCCTGGCTTTAACTTAAAGGTCAAAGGAAAATGAGTAATGAACTAATTCGCAAACAATACAAAATTCAGAAATGCTTCTGGTGTGCAATGTATGTGGCTGTTATCCTCCTTGTGCCATTAGAGTTCATAAATACAATGTAAAGGAAATGTCCTTTCATCTAATATTAACAATCAGAATCTGAAAAAAAAGACCATTGACCTTAACATGAACAGAATTCAAATGAGTAATAATTTCCTCCTATTTTAAAAAAGCTTTCAATAAATTTATTGTTTTTAGTTTTCATAGGGCTTGGCTGGTGTGCTGGGAACACTGCTATTCGCTTATCAAGCTTCTGCCCATATATACTCTGAGTTAATGGAAAGCTCTCCAGCCTGGTGCTGGCTGTGATAGGGCTGTGCTCATACATGCACTGTTGAAGGGTGGGTAGAATATTCTGTATTTTCTCAAGCACTGTATTTCATTGTGGATTTTTTTTTTCTTTCTGTGTGGGTGAGGGGGGAAGTGGATTATAAAATTAGGACTTTATTTTAGTTGCAATGTAATTGCTTCAGCCTCCTTTAGATGTTTTGAATAACTTTAGAAGTAACAATGCACAAAAGCACAGGAAGCAATATGAGAAGCAAGACCTTACCCAGCCTAGTTAAAATACTTTGGCCACAGTTTACAGGGTTGGGTGTACAACATTATGCACCAAGACTTCATGCCTAGAGAGGCACCTCCATACTTACAGGCCCCACTGCCTTAGCTCTAGCATCGCTTGCATGGGATAAATCCAGAGGACTGAACATGCAGTGTACCTTAGCAAACCACAACCAGAATTTTTCCCATAGTGAGAGGGAAGCAGGGCCTCTCATTTATCTCTTTCCTTCTAGGAAATGATTTCAAGGGCAGAAATTACATATCCTTGGGCATGAAACAAATCCACCTCTGTTCTTTCCGGTGGTGTGGGCAAGTCACTGCCTATCCCAGGGACTGAGTTCTGTTCTGGTTTAACCTTGTTAATTTAGTCACTGCAGTGCTGTGGAGATGCTCTGCGTAGCTGATGATTTGGGGTTATTTTCACAAAATGACTGCATCACTGCACGTTGTAGTTGTGCCTGTTGTAGTCTGAAAGAATCTTTGAAACACTTTTGCTCTTCCTGCCAATATCTCTGCGAAGTGCTACGCAGTAAAGCAAATAAGTTGCTATTTTATGTTCTGCTTGAACTCTGGTTTCTGAGGATGAATCTGGCCTGGGATCTGAAAGTCTGCAATCTGATGAAAAAGAGAGAATCTTCAGATGGGAAAACAAAGAAATCTGGATGTTTTCACCCTCACAGATACAAGGAGGAAGAGGAAATTTTGGCAGAAGATAGAAACAGGAGAGTGTACTGTTATAGCTATTTTCACACCTGAGGAAAAGAGAAGGGGGCTTCACAGAATGGAGAAAGTGAAATCTCCTGATCTATGGGATATGTCATGAGCTGCAGTGAGGGTCATCTCACGAGTGCTGACCAAAACCTACAGAATGCTGAAGAGTGGTGAACCTTGGCATAGAGCACCACACTGCTCTTTTACTGTTTTGCCTGTATCTGTGAGCTTCTTGTGCTGATGAGAATGAAAGAACAACTACTTCTAGCACGATTTGTAAAATCTGGAGTATTCTGCACTTTGGCAGTAAGGAGTAAGGTGTAACCCACAGTGCCTGCAAGGCTGGAGGTAGAGAAGTGTTTGGGTGAGCACCTGGATGTCTAGGAAGCTTTCTGCGTAAGGGACAAAAAAGATGAACTATGTGGGCCCATTTCTAGGAAGAAGAACTGATCCAAATACATTAAGTATGGAAGAAACATATAGTGAAGGAACAGCTTGGGAACCACCAGATTCAGGAATAGTCTCTTGAATTTAACAATTTGGAAGCCCAAAACAGCAGCTGATTGCATGGGGATCTGTGAGAGTTTTATGAACTGTTGCGTGGTGTGTGTGTGATGAACTCAGTCCTTTCTGTCCATAGCTCTAACACACGAGACAGCGTATGAAATGGCCAGCCTCACACTCGCAGAAGACCAACTTAAAGCCAGACAGATATTTCTGTGCTATAGCGGCATCTAAGGGCAGCCAAGAGCCTGAGTCAGTGTGTGGTAGGTACTAGCATTTACCGAAGTAAAAAAACCACCATCCTTCTAAAACAAGTAAATGGAGGATAAAACAAAGATAGGAGGTGAAGTGATGAGTCAGGTGCCACACAGGAATTGAAAATGTGTGCTTACTGCTCTTTAATAATAATATGGATTTTTTGTGCCTTACACCTTCTGCACTTGTGCTCCTGTCCATCAGCCGTTCACTGGTGCCAGGCTTCTTTTATTTGTTTGCTTGGGAACTACATGGAAGAGAATCACTTCCCTATGGGGAAATGATTAATTAGGTGAGCCAGCCTTTTAGAGGATGCACCAGGCCAAATCCTTCACTGAGTGATCCAAAAATGCCAGCAAAGCAGGGAATATTTACTAGGTGAACTAGAAAGGTTTAGAAAGCCAGGTAATACCTGACCCGTGAGAAACACTCATCCAAGCACACACAAAAAAACATCCTTCCACAGCAATCTTCTATTGCTGTCTGTTGTTCTTTCCACTAGAGATGCGTGAGCTGGGCCTGGTTTTGATGTCATGAGCACAGTTCCCTGACAGCCCACTGAATGACTCTGATCAGCACCAGCCTGAGATGTAGGCTGCAGACTTTCAGGGGAGCCTCCTTGTCTCAGAGCTGCTGTTAACGCTTCCTGTTTATTACAGCTCAGCACAAAGCACTGCAGGTCCAGTCCACATCACAAAACAGCCTGAGGAGATGAAACAGTTTTTAGTGAAGGTCTCTTGCCAGCTTCTGCATGTTTCCAGCAGCGGTGACAAGAACTGAAACACCTACAATGTGCCCATTGCCCGTGTCCCCTCCTCCCAGATATTTCAGTGTAAGTTTGACCACTTCAAGGAGTCATTCTGAAGTCATTTTATCTCTCTGGGAATCATTTTTCTTGTTCTCTGGGGGCCTCACTATTTCTCTTTCTGAAGGCAGATCTGGGGTAGTGGTTGGACAATTTATCTACACACCAGGAAGAGAAATCCAGAGGGCTTGCAGTAGGGAAAATGTTTGTATGCCTCAAAGGACAGAACAACAGCCGGGAGCAGAGTCAGACACAAACCTGAAGAATGGAAGCAGACAGCGAGGAGACTGTGGTGCAGGAAGCAGGGCTCTGACAGACAGACAGGTAATCATAGTTGAATTAGTGAAGCCTCAGGGTCAATGGGGAACACTCTTACTTCCCTCTCTCTGTTATGGTTGAAGAGTCCTTTCCAAAGGTGAAAGTGACAGCTAAGTACCTGATCTTCACGATTACTCAGTGCATGCTTCCTGACTTCCCACTGCCTTTCAATGGCACTGAATTTAGGCCTAAGAAGAAAACAGTAATCCTAGAGTAATCCAAATGGTAGGGCTCATAAAAACTGAAAGTAGGCAAATCTCAAAGTGTGTAGACAAGCTGTAGAGCTTCTTGGTGTGAGATGTTGTTGGCGTAAAAGCCTTAAATGGATGCAAGATAAAGCTGCACATGGTTATGCAGGAGAAATATGTTGAAGATTATTGAATATGCAAAGATTATCCCTTCCCAATTTAGATATCCATGAACTATGAGTGACTGAGAGCTGGGATACCCAGGGGTTCTCATATTTCCTTGACATGTCCCTGCAATCCTCTTTAGGCTCGTTGGTTATTTTTGAGAAGAGTATACTGGACTATATGCACAATGGAATCATTATAGAATTATAAATGATGATTCTATGATTCTATCCATTATCATAAGTGACAACAATGGACCTAATCCAGTATGGCCATTCTAATGCAATTAAACATTATTATACATCAACGAAACATCAGTGGCTCCAGGTTCAAGCCAGAAAACTGGCAACAACTCTGGGCAACCTCAGCAAACACAGACTGAGGGAAAATGGAGATAAGTCATTTTAATGTTGTTATTCCAAGATGGTTGATGGTGTATGTTACCTCTAATCAGAGGTACCATAGAACTTTCTCCTAGTTTTTGGCTTAAAAGTATATGGGGGCTGTCATATTTTGACATGTTTGTTTTGAATTTTATGGGCTCTCTTGGAAAACTAATGGAAATTTAATTAATTAAAAATTAATTAAAATGAATGGAAAATTAATCTACAGCCATCATATGCAAAGGAGAAACCGATTTGAGTACGAACCCAGCTTTTAAAAAGGAAACGCAGGGCAGCAAGGTCTCACCCCCTAGACGGATCCCGAAAACTTTCCTTACGGCTTGTAAGAGAGCCATCTACTGACTCTCAGATATTATTACACTGATATCGGTTGCCTCTGTTTCTTCAGTCCTCAGGGCCAGGCTGCATCCTGACTGTATTCACGATCAAAATAATGAGTCGATACATAGAAAGCATGCTCTTTATTGCAAAATGCCTGTGAGCAACATAGTCACGGGAATGGAAGCAGAGATGATTCCTTGGCCTGGAACAGAAGGTTGGCTATCGTGGAGGCCAGATAGTGTGATAGCTCTGAACACTAGCTGAAGAACACAGCCGTGAGAACGGTGTTATTTGATGAGAGCCCAGAGCAGATGGGCAGTGTGGTCAATTAAGGAGCTAGGGATAATATTTCTCAAATAAATAAATAAATAAAAGTAATTGGGAAACAGTTTAAGAAACCGTAACCTGAATGCGTGAGATCTCCTGGAAAAGTATAATTGAGAAAGTGAGTATTTATAAATGAAAAAAAAAAAAAAGAACTCCTTTAAAGTACTGGAATATGCTCCCACATGAACTAAGTACTTTTAAAATGGATTGCGATAAGCTTATGCAGGTGATTGGATGTAAGGTCACCAGCAGCGGTGGGGAAATTGAATAAGCAAACCAGGAGGCCCTCATTATTCCTATGTGCCTAATCTCTATTAATGTCAGGAAAGCTGATCTATATTACACCAACTACAGATCTGGCCCAGGGAATTCGTTAGAGCAAAGATCTTTAGAGACTGCTGAGGTTCTTCTCTGTAGACTTTGTAGAAATAAAAGCGCAGCATATTTGATCTGGAGTTCTTGCTGTTGTCAAGCGTTCACACTGTGGTGATTCTTGGAGGTTTCAGCTCATCAGGATTCAGAGGTGCTCAGTGTTGTATTAACAGATCTCCTGCTTGTTCCTGCTGTTACAGCTTAATTTACTTCTTAGATAAAAGATGCAAGCAGAGGTGGAAAGCGTGTTTGTTAAGGGAACGTCTTTGATGACATATTTTATATTATAACCTACGATGTAGATAACCCATATCTATCCTTTTAAAAGTACCATATCTTGAAAATGAATTCTCCCTCAGATAGTTCTTGACTGACTCACTCTCTCCTTCATGGGGTGGTTTCATAGCCCACAAACTCCTCAGATCGTGGTGGAAACTACCTACTGAAGGAGTCTGGGGTGGGGAATAGGTCAGACATGAGTAATTCTGGGATTGCAGGAGAGAAGCAGCAGTACACATGAGACTCAGAGACTGGTGGGAAGTCAGGCAATGGAGCCATAAGTTAAATTTGCCCTTATGGTGCTCACTATTTAGCCCTCACTTTTCCTGAAATTGTAAGGGTTTTGGCATCTATAGCCCAGATTGTACACGTGAAAATAGAGTAGATTAAAACAAAGGAAAACAGACAAAGAGAAATATCAAATACTTAGTTCTCCCATCTGTGAGATGATGATAATATCAGTGCAGCTATGAAAAGAGGTAGAAGTTACTATTGTCCACAGAGTAGTTGGTAATGGTTAGGGTGAGCTGAATTATACTGACTAATGCAGGGCTCCCTTTGAACAAAAGCATTTACAAAGAGTGTTTAGGAGATCTGAAGACTAACAATAGATTAATAGAGTTGTTAGAAGAAATGAAAAGGAAATTGAAGTATGAGTAATGCAAACAAATTTCTATGAAATAACAAAAAACCCCGTTATGACCATTCTTCTTACCCACTTTGGCAGTTAACACGTCAATTATGTGTTTAGTAAAGTGAGGCCAACGTTTTAAAACGAACACAGAAAAGATTTTATAAGCAAAATTTCATTTGATCAAATCTTTCATGTTGGTAAAAACATTTTTCATGTGTTGTATGATTGGCCTGTGGTACTGTCCCAGACATTCCTGAGTCAAGAACTTGGCATGATTAAGGAAATTAGCGTGTTTGAATAAGAGAACAGGCAAGGTCATATGAAGGAGTTTGACCGGACCATGATGAAACAAAGAAAATTTATTATTAAAATGGCAGTTTTCTTACAAGTACAGAAGTCAAGTTTCCAGCTGAAATTTTTGGCTCCATTGAAACTGATTGAGGTTTTGCATTTCACTTGTGTGAATGGTGGCTTATGTGCCTAACTAGACACTTCATAGGAGGCCTCCTTGTGTCTTAAAACTAAAAGGGACTAAAAGTGAGCATGTAACATTTATTTTATCTTTTAAAAATAAGTGTTAACAGGTCTTCAAAGAATAATCCATGATAAGTTTAGCAGTAAAATGGCAGATAATTTAAAATTTAATAAGTTTCACTTGGCCTGTTGGCCAATCGGCCTTACACCTTTCTAATCCATGGGAATTATCTGAATTTTCTTACCACTTTCTTGGTCTCATTAAACCAGTTTAATTGTACATCACTGTACTCTTGGAGAAAAATTATCTGATGTACCACAACAGACATCCCTTCTTATGATGTCAGCTGCAGCTGTAACAGACAGCAAAGCCATTAGCAGTATATAGCTGACTTAGACTCTTCCTTAATGTAAATACTAAAGCATGGTATGTCTATGTAGAGAAAGCAAACTGTAGAGAGCCTTGCCACAAGAAATAGAGAAGTCACGAGAGCTCAACAAGCCTGTCTGATGCACTGCCCCATAGCAGAGGATACAAGTTATTTTTAAATATGTTTCTATATGTTTTTGTTTCTCTTTCATATGAAAAAACACATAAATCTTCAGTTTTAAGCAGAGAGTTCAATTGCAGAAGATTTCTAATGATGCTTTGTATTTCAGAATGTTGTAATTTCATTTTCTTCTACAAGTTTACATTGCTTGGAGTAATCCAACTGATCATATGTAAGTAAGAACTGAAAGAACAGAATGTCCGTCAGCGCTAGACTCCTCCTGATATAAACATGAAACAAATGTCAGATTACTTTTGATACTGCCCAGAAGGTGGTGTTCTTTCTGGAGTTCATCAAAGATGAGAGGTTGACCCATGGAGGAAATCATACACTCTGTAGTGAAGTCATGAAATAGATGTTGTATGAACATTGTAAGTGGAGATGGGTCAAGTGGTATCCCTTTAATGTGAATGCTGGCAAGCTCAGCCTGCTGCAAGAATGGCAGTGATGTGGTTTACAGTAACTCTTGTCATTCATTTCAGCTGGCAGATCAAGTGTGCATTCAGCTTCAGAATACTTACACGCATTAAGACATTTGTACACACTAGATACAGCTGTTTTGCCCAGAGGAACAGGCATCTCTATTAATAGGAAAATACATAGATCGCGCTGAAAGTAATGCCTCTTATTTATTTCCATGGCATTACAGCAGACACAAAGAGCACAATAACACTATTTGATAGAGAACATTCTCAGCTACAAAAGGCTGTTTTTCAACATAGTCACCACCATTAGCTATGCATTTTTACCAGTGATGAATAAGAGCCTGCATACCATGCTTGTAAATATCTGCACCAGTGGAGGTGTCCCACTATTTCACAGCTGTTATGATAGTGTGGTTGCTGAAAATCATCATCCACCACCTCACTATGCTGACATCCACTGTTTGGTCTCCGTAAACGTTCAGAAAGTGTTGACAGATGCCAGTGGGTGCAATTTTTTCCACATGGAGGAATTCAGTGGCACACCTTTGCTTCATGTGCACTTCCATGACAGATGCCATTTTGTCAGACTGCCCCTCTGCTGCCATCTGTCGCACAGCAAAAAGAATTAATGGAATACTGGTGGGAAGGTTCAACCTCTACTGTCATACCACATCTGCCTCTGGTGTCACGGGCCAACATAATAAAATAGGAGGCACTGCTTTCAAACCAGCCCTTGTATTTTGTGAAGACCAGCTCAACATATTCTAACAGGGCACAAGGGGATTATTTAATCACAAGGCTGACAGGGCAACATAAAATGCTCATGTGAAGAATTCTTCCAATTTCAATACCTGTTACACTGAAGGAAACACAACCCTGCTAACATTAACAAAAATGTGACCATCCCAAGAACCCCCTGTCACTATCAGAAGAGAATCAGTGACAGTAACCACAAGCACTGAGTGAAGTGAGCATTCACTGGGATTGCCATTCATACAGACCCTTTGGAAGAAACATGAGAAAAAAGATCTTAAAACATTCTTCCCCTTGGAACTGCATAATCACCTATGTTTCTTTTTTTTTTCCTCCTGGCTCAATATGAGCCTCATCCAGCAAGTCACACAAGTATTTGTTTATCTTGAAGTGTGTAAGTAGTACAAATGAAGTGAATGGGACCATTCACTTCATGCTCAGAGTTAAATGTGCTTTCCTGGATCACAGCCACAGATCTCAGCAACTTTAATGGTCTGAGCCATAAACATGGGCTACAGATTCCTACTCCTTTACCAAAATATTGCAACACTGGATTCCATCTACAGTGTGCATGCCTGGTTGCCAATTTTCTGGTTGCAAATTTCACTAATTTGTATTGTTTCACACTGTGTCTGAGTTCTGTGCTGTTATTTATAGCATGTAAGACCTGATTATCTCCTCATACGCATAACACAGACAAAAGCTAATAAAAAAATCATATTAAGGAGTACTTTCTATTCTTAACTTCTTAGGCTATTCTCTCATAGCCTAAGTTAATATGTGACAAGATATTGAGCTTACAAAAAATAACAAAAAATATCAAAAACAAACAAACAAACAAAAACAAGCAAAGAAAGAAACAAACAAAAACCAGCGTACTTTTTTCACATATTCTCAGAAATAGTATTAAGGTTGTCAAAGACAAGAGAGAACCATTCTTCTCAGTTTAAATGTGGTAATGTGGTCTTATCCAGAACCAACATTAGGAATGAAAAGACCTAGTGGACTGTTAAGTCCTCTAAGTGCAGACCATGCAGCACAGTACACAAATAATTTTGGAAGATTATCAGGAAACTTTGAAATGTCCTTTCAGCAAGCATTCTTTTCCAGCCAGCTTGTAGCAAAATATCACCTTTCAACTTGTGAAAAAACTATTTTAACACTGGAGCATTTAGATAAAAGAACCACAGATATCCCTCCTTAAATAGATACCTCACTATACGGATTGCAAAAATTAAGTCCAGAGAGTAACATCACTAACAACCACGAACAAGGAGAAAAAACAAGTCATCCAACAGAGTGAAAACATAGTCTCATGCATAACACCACGTTACTTAGGCTGATCCACCTGTTGCTCTCTTTCTTTTTAATCAGTTATACTGTTAGGAAGCATTAGCAATGAGAACTAATCTTAGCTGTTTGAAATCACTGTATGGGGTTATCAAGACTCAAAGCAGTGCTCACACACAACATGGATACTTACATGCCCATGCATGGTATGGTACTGTGGTTTCTGTAGATAGTGCTGCAGGACAGACATGGCAGACCTAGATATACCATCACATTTGTGATGCTCATTACCTCTTAATCCCGATTGAATGTAACTCATAGTTCTCAGCTGTATGAAGCTATATTTGTTCTGTGCAGAACAACCTCTATCAGCCTCACCTAGAGACTGCCTATATATATCAGGTTATTTTTTTTTTAATAAAATGGCTAAATTCATTGGATGCAAATTTGCTAACTGCTCCAGTGGATCTAAAGTTACATTTCTCAAAAAAAGAAGTATACCTACAAATGGAAATGAGATCAAGTACAGAGGAAAAATCACAGAAAACATTAACTTATTGAAATGAACATGTTCTCAGAAAATGGTTAAAAAATAAAATTGAGATGAAGTGCCTGTTGTTCTCAAAGTACAGAGTAATTATTATGAAAAATGTACCTAAGTACATATATCTTCTTGATAGCTGTCTCCCACCACATGGAATCTGCTTCTGGCTCACCAAGTTCCTCACCACAGACAAGAGGGGACTAGGACAGTCTGCAGAAAAGGATCCGGATTGCTCTGTTCTACACCCTTCCCTCGCCATGGTCTATTGACTGCTATAGGAGAAAGACACCAAGCAAGAGAGAAGTTTGCCTGGGCACAGAAAGACTGTATTTATGTTTTTTTCTGGTATAGTTATTTCAATTAGACTAAAGAGAGATGTCTTGTAAGAGCCAAGAAGCAAGAAAAAAAGAATTGTAAAGCCCTGTAAATATTTATTTCCATGAATTTATCAAGTATGAAATACAGAAATTTAAGCTGGAAAATTACTGTTTTCCACCCACTTCTTCAGTGATCACAGCAAAATTAGTCACTAAAATGCGGGTAAACTCAACATACTCTGTAACATGTTGGGCTGTTGGTGGTGACCATCAGAATACGTATTCTGTTTTGTTCAGTATATTTTATCCACCACAAATCATTTTCTTATGGACTGGGGAAGCTCTAGGTAGGGTGAGGTCACAGGAAAGCAGCATGTGAGTTTGTGTTGACTTTGCATATTTTAAGTACCACTCAGGTCAGCCAGGAAAATGGTAATGTCTGGTGGTTCTGGCCCTGACAGAGAAACTAAGCTAGAGAAAAGTACCTGTGGAACAGCTCTGGCTTTCTGCTTGTTGGTCCATTCCCATGGCCAGAGCATAATTCAAGTTCACACATTTTGCTCATGGTCTGACATGTCCTAAAATTGCCTGCGAGTGCGTGAGGCTTCCAACCACACTGCCCTTCTTTGCCAGCGTGAAGCCACAGCCCCAATCTGCAGCGCCAAATCTGAGCTGTGTGACTCAGAAATGATGTGTGAACATTTCTGCAAACACTTCAGTTTTGGCACTCTAGAGACAAAGTCTTCCTCTCGCTCACTGAAAGCACGGCCACTGCTGGCTACTGGCAGAGGCTGGTGGGCCCCCTCACCAGTGTAACCACACCAGGCAGACCTCAGGGCTGTGAGAGAGCAACTCAGTGCCTCAGGCCCCAGGGGTGAGGAGAAGGGAGTGTGCAGGGGGTGGCCACCATCTTGTTTGCTCAGAAAGGCCTCGGGGGTGTACCACCATGCCTCCCCTCACGCCTCACCACGGCCCACCAGCAAGCACATGGAGCCACCGCCCTTTGCAGTAATGAGCCTCCTGGCAGGTAACAAAAAAAAATCGGCGTTATTACTTCCCTTTTGCATAAACACATACGATTAAGGGCAATTATCCATGGTGTGTGGTGCAGGAGGCAATTAGTGTCTAAGGTAGACATGTGCTTCGGGAGACAGACTTTCCTTGCGGGAGAGAAGGACCTGGGAGTGGAGGGGCTGTGATAGGAGCGCTCCTCAGCCCAAGTTCCGTCATTCCGTGGTTCTCAGCTAGGACCAGTCTGGGCTACGTGCTCACATGGATTTATATGTAGAGGTGCTCAGAGTTTATGTGCTTCTGAGGTAAGGCAGACACTTGATGGGTTATGTTTATGTTAAACTGTACTTTCTGACACAGTCACCTGCCCAGCTGTGTGTGCAGGCGCTGCCGGAGGCGCTTCTCCAGGTGAACAGGGCAGGAGAGGCTGTGGGGGTGAGGAGAAGCCTGCAGGGGTGGTTGAAAGGCAGGAGCAGAGCCCTGCCCATGCTCAGACACGCTCTGCACTGCAAACCAAACCCTGCCCATGAATCCAGAGGAAATTTAACAAATGCTCAAGCCTTTCTCCTTCGGATCTGCTCAACAGCACTGCTGCTCTGAAAAACAGTGTGCATTTGCCAGCTGCAGTGAGGCCCAGGCACTCTGAGGTACCGTTTGGTGAGAGCTGCCAAAAGCATGCCGATGTCTCTGATCGCTGCCATTGCATCCAGTGCTCCTGCCAGCTGGCCTCTTGCTGGAGGAGAATCTCACACAACAGCCTTTCCTGGCATAGGCCTGCATGCTCCAGTGAGTTCTTTAACATCTCGGAGCTCCTATGCATGAAGTGGATGTATTCCCTTATCCCTCCATTTTCTCCTCTACAGGGCTGTCCGTGCTGTATTCAGTACGACAGCATTCATTTCCAGTACCTGGAGCCTCAGGTGATTTGTTCTCAGCTGGCACATCCCATGGAGCTCAGTAAAAATCGATCACATACAGATTTACTTTCAGAAATGTGATACTGACTGGCAGTTTTGTTATTCCCGGTGCTTTCTTCCAGCAAACTGATAATGCTGATGCAACATATAACAGAGGGGTACCAGGGCACTTTATGACAAGAAAACATAAATATATGCAAAGGGTGTTGAAAATGGATGGCAGAGCCATCTATGCTCTAGTGTTAATGCAGGATATGACACAACCACTGAATAGACAATTGGTCAGTTAACAACCCGGCTGAAAGCATCACTACAGATGCTGGCAGGCCTCGACACCAACCTCTATTGCAAAATGTTTGCAAATGCAAACCAGAGAGTTCTGTTCTTCACTTGTGCCACAGTTGTGCTTTGTAGATTGAAACAGATCTTCCATCCTCAAGTAAGGTGTGAAATTAGAGGGATATTGCATCAGCACTACAGCCTTGGCAGCCCTTCTCCTTTTGGAACAATTAACAGAGAGAAGACAGAAAATCAATACTGCTGAAGACTGATGAGCCAAAGCCTGTAGTTCAAGTGAAAATGTTTGCAGTTTTTCTTTAATGTGTCACAGAGCCTCATGTAAGTTGGCCAAAAAAAGGATGAATGGCAGAAAACTTTCATTCAAGGTTCTGGAAGCAGGTCCTGTGCTGTCCTCACTATCACAGCAAAAGTATTGTTGTATTATAATACAACAAAATGTGATGATCTACTGCAAGCCAACCAACTCAGTCACCACGTACTTTTAAGGTGATATTAGACTTAGGAAACGAGTTTGTTTATTCAGTCTCTTTTCCTAGATTTCTGCATGGGGACGTGGTAGATATTTTACTATTATTTCTCTCTGCTGTCCTCAGGCTGTTGTACAGACTTCTCCAAGTGGCCGTGTGCGTTGTGCCTGCGTCACTTTAGCATGTATTAGCGTGTCTGCCGGGGCGGTCTGCCCTCCCAGCTGGGCAGCCAGGAAAGAGTCAGGACTTGTTACACTCGTTCGTTGCAAAACACAGAGCACATGTGAATTTTCTTTTTTATCTGCTTACATAAGCGCTCCTCCTTCATCGTGCAGTGTTGTGCAGGGACAGACGATGGCGCTCCAACATCGCCCTTGCTCATGCTGCTTTGGGCTCAGGGTTGCAGGTTCAGCTTGTTCTCAGCCCTCTGATCTACTGACTTGCCGTTTCACTTTGTGAATCACCGTTTTCCATTCATCTCTCTCGGAACAGTATTGTGCATAGGCCTAAATAGCTCTTCTCCCTCTTTGGTATGAGGCTACAGTATTTTGTACCAAGTTCTATTGACTGTGCCAGAATACACAAGTGAAATGCTCAGAGCTTTCCATCACAGAAGGCAGATTTTCCTTCTTGATTGCTCTGTCGTTCCCTGTTTATTTGTCATCAGCAGGGACTGTGGTATACCGCATGAGTGATGCTTTACCGTCATTTGGTACAATAGTTAATATCTCTCCTGACACCATCTAAGACCACATTTTCTTTTTATACAGCTGCATCACAGTGGCAGCATGTAATCATCTCATAATCACCTCATAGGCACAGGTCTTTCTCTGCTTCACTCAATTCTAGCAGATGAGTTCCCAGCTTACAAAAAAGGTTTTGTAGTCAGTTACTTCTCCCAACAGCCTGAATGTCACACCACTGAATTCATCGTATTTTTATTTATATTCAGTCCTCAAGCTCACTCAGTTATTCTCAAACTGCATCCCTAATTCTTTTCTGTATGGCTGATGCCTCCTAACTAGGTGTCATTGACATTGACATTAAGACTGCTCTTAATAATTATTTCAGATCATTAATGCCATGATTAATCATTTAATTGGTAAGACCACCTCTGATGATTGCCATTAATAATTGTCCTCTAAGATTAAATTTCCCACCTTAGCATCAGCCATTACCACATCTCCTTAGCCAGCTCCTTATCCACTGCCCTTAGGTATCCTTTTATTTAATATAGAAGAAGAATCATACACTGGAAGGTCCTGGCTAGCATTTCCCGAGGGAGTTGCCACAGAAGAATAAAACCAGTGAGTGAAGTTGCCTCCATGCTGTTTTTGGGTTGATGGTGAAAAATGGATGCTCCCTGCCATCACTTAGAGGAGAGAATGCTCCGGACCCAAAGCTGGCCCTCAACCACACTGTTAGATTTTTTCTCATTTATTTGGAGCTCCCTGATAGGGTAGATGGAAAACAAGCAGCTGTGCTGAGGTGCACTGGTAGCTTCTGTGCTGCTGCAGGACTGCCTCTGTGTCACAGCTCTGTACACTGGCAGCTTTGGCTGTGGGGAGGTAGTAATACTTGCTAGAAGCTCCATAGAGTGGTGGTCTGATGACAGCTTAAGGCATCCATCCCTACTCCAGGAAACCAGGATTTTGCTTTCTTTGCATTTTTTCCTTTTAGCACAGTCACCCTCCAAGTGGCACAGATTAAAACTTTGCTTGTGAAGCAATGGTGAGAAATCAGCCCTTCCCTTCCAGCTCCATTACTCCAGGGAACTTGGTGCCCTATGGAAAGCAGGACAGTGCAGCCAACAGAACTGACAGGACAGTGCAGCCAACACAAACGAATGTGCTGTGCCATGTGCTGCCCTCACTGGAAGGCAAATCTCATTGCTGCTGCACAGTCAGCTCATAGAGCTCCAGGACTTGCTGCAGTATCATGTGCAAGTAACAACATTCAAGTCCTGCTTTGATCACCTTGGGAAAATGAGGCCTAGTGATTTATTCAAGGTCATCGTGCAAAAGCAAGAATCAACACTAGCACCAATGCTCCCAACAGGAAGGATGGAAACAGCACATTTCCTTCTCCTTCACCTTTCCAGTGCAGACAACCAAGGGCCTCAATGAGAAGCATGGGGGTTAAGTGCTGCTGAGGTACTCCACCTGAGATCTCTGGTAAGACTGCACACACAGCCTAGTGCGTGGCACACATGGAAAGAAAAGAATAGATGTGGGTTTTAAACTGTTGCTGGTATTCTAGTCCAGTGTGCTTGAATCAGACTAGCAGGTTCTTCTTTGGGGTTTTCCAGACAGTAGGGAGCACACTTCCTTTATATTTCAGCAGCTGGATGTAACCAAAAAAATCCTCTGCATTTCAAAGAAGGCTATAAATGAAATGCTCATGATGTGGTTGTGCCAGATAGTCAGGGAGCTCGCTGAAAAAAACTTTATAGCAGCCCTTCTGGTGGGGAATGGCTTGTGTGGGTGTGTGGTAAATCCTACAGCATGGTCCAGGGATGTGATTCTGATCCCCGTGTGCTAGCCACCATTTAATTACATATTGCACAGCTTAAAATCTTTATAGGATTTAATTTTTAGAATATGTAGAAAGTTCTAGCCTAATGTACTTATGATTCAAATATATGCAGTTAATTGATGTTTCCCGTGGCTTCCAGATGGTCTAAAAGGAACATTTTATATTGCCCTGATTACTAGCACAGGAGAGAGGTTTTAGGTAGGAAATGGAGCACTTCAACCTGAGAGTCATATTTGCATTAAAACTTAGGAGCAGACAGGGAGGTCACAGAGAAATGGACTAGCTGGGCATTCTGCTCTGCCATTTGTTCACCATATCAATCTTGCCTTGGTCCTTTGCTTTAATGACTTTCAGTGCTGGGAAAGACAGAGGCAGTTTTAACCAATTTTACGTGCTTTTTACCTGATAGTGGAGTAATACAACCACTGCAATGACATGGAAATTATAAACAACTTTTGGCATCTGTTCTGCCATAAAAGAAACTTGATGGGAGTGGCACTGATCCTGCTCTTCGTTTCTTTAGAGAAAGATGAATCTGGTCCATGCATTTTGAATGCAGTATGGTCAGAAAGAAATGCAGGACCTGCTCAAGATTACTTCTTGGGTTATACAAGTTGGCAGTTTGCTAAGATCATCTTAGGAGAAGGATCCTTCCATAGACTCAGTGTTTCCAGGGTGCCTCTGACTGTGCTGTTGTTTTCAGGATGTTGCTGAAGGTACTGACAGCGGATTGTACACTGTGGGAGTTGAGGGGTATATTTCTCAGCCATTGGTGCACCTGGAGTTGCCTTTAGTGTGTCTTAGGGTAGGAGAGCATTACTTTTCAGACCTGTATTTGTCCCTTCCTGTTGTAGGTGGCAGGCATCTGATCTAGCTCTGCGTCACTTAAGCAACAGCCCTTGATAAGACAGAAGTTCTGTGCTAAGTAAAAACTGTCTTCACTTTTTCATTCCAAAAAGTGAAATAATCGGTGCCACAAGGAATGCTCAATGGACAGGTTCCTACCTCATACTACCAACACCTTGTCCCACTTACATAAAGGAGGTATTTCTTCTTCCCTTCTCTTTCCAGCCAGATTGTGAGCTCGTGGACAGACTCCATAACTGCAATTTAAAAAAAAAAAGAAGCACTGGGGACTTCTTTTTTCCTCCTTAAACTTGACAGCTCCTTAGGTACCATTCCCAGCATGAGAACAGACCTACTGAAGCACGTGTGTGCATACCTCTCAGTCACCTGCTTTCCTCCAACCTCTGGTAACCTTACCTAGATAAGCTTTGAAAGAGGCAGGATGTTGGAAAGACCTTCCTTTCCAGGATAATGTTATCCTTTGCACATCTTTTTGTTAAACTCACTTCCTTTTTCTCTAATCACTGGCAATTCCTGCTCATTCTTACTGCTTCAGATGTATTTTAGGGTTAGCTCTAAAGCACACAGAATTCACTGGAAGGGCCTTTGTGGCCATGTTCAGATGCATGCTGAGAAGCTAGCACTGAAACTGTTGTCTCTAAGTTCAAAACTCAGTCTTGAAAATCCTTCTTCCTTGCTGCTTGTATCTGAAGATACCTGTTTTCCAAAGACACTACTGCTTTGTTATTAGAATTCCTAAGGAGCCAAAACCTCTTCCTTGTGCTATACCACAATGGACCTGACGTTTTAAGTTATTGGGTTTATCTCTGAATGAATACAGCAGGTTTGGAATAAGCATCCCCTCTGTGAGGCCTTCAAATAAGGGACACTGTCAACCCAGTTTGAATTTACTCCTGAAGACACAATAAAGGGGAAAATTTGATCATTCTCAAAAAACTATTTGAAAACTAGTTTTTATGAATGAATGAATGGTCTATATGTACTGCATGCCCTAGAATTACTTGTTTGCCTATTTGAAGAACAGAAATAGCACTGCCTGACCTACCTTCCCTATTGCAATCAAGCAGTTCTGTTTAAAGGCATGAACCTGGGATGTTAGGTCGCATCACCGTGCACACACTTTTATAAGATAAAAACATGCTTAGGAAACAGGGTCATGAAACATAATTCAAGTAACAAACTCAAGGAAATGTCAGCTGGATCACAGGTCCCTGAAGACAGAATGAGTCCCATTTCTCCCTCAGACAAATGGTTTGCTCCAAGTACTTCATGCTGTGCTATGCACAATGAATCACACAGCTTCTATACTCATCTGCACCCTGGGTCACCCAGTGGGGATTCCTTCACTGCAGCCATTTAATGCTATAATAAAACTTGCTAATAATACTTCCCAGCTTCACTGTAACTTTGTCTGCAAGCACATTGCAGAGAACAAGAAAACCATTCAACTGGAGAAGTGTGAATAAAGTTTGGACAAGACAGTTTGCTCAGCTCTGATATGGCTTTGCTTGCAAGCAATCCATTTTAAGAGGCTTAGTGTTGGTTTATTTTCTTTTATATATTATGACCTAATACGAGTCTTTGGGAAAAACATAATCAATAGCCAAAAAATCTTGTTTCTCTGAGGCAATTTTTTATCTTTGCTGGAGGATTTTTGTAGAGCTTTAAATAGGGAGATGCATCTACTCACTAAAGCTAACAAACATTCATGTATTTCCCCTGTGATGCACAGAGAAGGGCAGGGAAAGGTAGCATCTAAAAGCAGAGGTGTTTTTGCTGTCACCTTTCAGAGCTCCAATCGTCTCCTGGTGTTTCAATTAGCTCTGTAAGTAGAAACAGTGGAGTTGGGGTTAGAAGGTGTACCAGGTCGGAGCAAAGGTTTGCAGTCTCACCGGATCAGCTATTAAACCAGCCCTTTAGCAGCACTTCATTTATTCGTCTTTTGATTTGCTTTTGCTTTTGACTGTAGACCTGCTGAGAGCCAGGTGAAGCCTCCTAATATGTAACAGAGCAGCAAGTTGCATATGCCCCTTTAGTTTTGCCTGACGGAGTGGGAGTTGCTGACTGAGGCTCCAGTAAGATGTTCCTAATTGAATTACTCTGACAGAGGAAGACAACACCTTCACTGAAGCCTTTGGCCCCAGCCTCATTTTCTGCTTGCCCTCAATTGCCCCAACTCCCTCTGCTCAGGGAGAGAGGCAGCACAGTGGGGTCAAGAGGTGCCTCTGCAATGCCCTGCTCTGCTGCCATGCGCATGACAGGGGAGCACAGGACAGACAGGACAGTTTGATTCCCCAGCTCCCTGATCTGCAGAGCGGTTCCTCCTGGCAGAGCAGCTAAGGAGGAAGAGGGAGACTGGCACTTTTCTCTCCATCAGTGTTAGATTACGGAGCAAGTTGCTACTTTTGGGAACTGCCAGCTCAGCAGGGCAGAGCTAATGGGGAGCTGTGTGTTTTGCCTTGGCGTTTCTGGATCTTGTCCAGCATGGGATTTCTTATCACTGGGACTCTCCTGAAAAGTATGTTATATAAGAGCATCTTGCAGCACCTTCCCTTTGTTTGTACCCAGATGCCTCGTACACAATGCAAATCTAGAGCCTGTGCATCGACTACAGAGGAGTGGCATTGAGAAGGCAGTTCTGCCTGAAACCAGAATCAAGACCCTGGGGCCCACATGAATTTGAGGACGGGTGAGGTTAGTGCACGTTTAAAAGCTGCAGCAAAAGGCTGAGCCAGATTATCCATCCTTTTGACTCCAGAGGAAACAGGGAACAGCTTGATCCTTTAGGGCTGACAAAACCCCTCAGCATGAGGCTCACCACAGACAGCAAGAAGTAGGTAAAGCCAACTATTATGGCAGTCCCCAAAAATAGATTCTGTGGGGAGGGCACGTGTCCAGGCACTGCCTGGGCTGGGCCCCGAGCAGCCGGTTGCTGGAGCCCAGAATAGAGCTGGCGATGCGCTGGGGCTGCTGCAGAGCTGCTGGGGAATGGCAGGAAAAAAGCACTCCCTGCTGCCATCATCCAACTGTGCCCCAAGGGAAAGGGGGAATATGGGGAGCTTGGTGCTCTATTTATGGACTAGGTAGTAGGGATCATGAGGGCAAAAGGCTCTTTGGAGTTTTCTGGCAAATAAAAGCACTAAGGGTATCATCAGAATGGCTGGTTGGGTCTCAGCACACTATGTGCCTTCATAAAGCAGCCTATAACCCTTTCCCTGGCTGTGCCCTATCTCTTTAGGTTGGACATCAGGGGGAAATTCTTTACCCAGAGAGTGGTGAGGTGCTGGAACAGCTGCCCAGAGAGGCTGTGGATGCCCCGTCCCTGGAGGTGTTCAAGGCCAGGTTGGATGGGGCCCTGGGCAGCCTGGTTTAGCATTAAACGTGGAGGTTGGTGGCCCTGCCTGTGGCAGGGGGGGTTGGAGATTCATGATCCTTGAGGTCCCTTCCAACCCTGGCCATTCTGTGATTCTGTGATCTCATTTTTTTTCTTCTTTTTTTTTTTCAAGGTCACTTTATTTTTGAGATTAATTCGATATTATTAAATGTTACCACAGTGTTTCTGCCCCTTGCCTTCCAGTATAATATGACGTGGTGCTGATCTCATTCTCTGCATTCACCATTTCTTAAGTTAGAATGGACTTTCCAAGAAGCTGTTCCTCTCTGCCACAAATAATACTGTTGTGACCTGTGGCTTCAATTGTATCACCCTACCATTTGATAACTGTTCCAAAGAGGTTCATTCTAGCTTGTATGAGTATTTGGGCTCAGCCCAAAGGAAATAGCCCCAGATCTATTGGTTCAACTGCCTACTCTTGCTTGACTTGTACAAGCAGATTCATGGCACCTCATCTCATTGCGTGTCAGAGGGATTGTGTTCCTACCAGAAGAACCTCACTGAGGACAAACATAGCCTCTCCAGTGGGTTGCTGGTAGGGGAAAGAGGGGACTGCTTCTTCCTGGTCTATGGATTTTAAGAGTAGAAGCTGGTGAGATGATGAGACAAAGGGCTGGAGAGTGAGCACAGGACTGGTTTGGGATGAGGGCCATTTCTTTTTGTGAAATGGCTAAGACTCTCATTCCTGTTACTGATTATCATACAGCATGTGTTTCTTGAGAAGTCTGTGCTAACTGGAGATTTTAAGTTATTAATAGCTCAATTTTATTATAGCTAGACATGGTGGGCACCAAACTGATTGGCTCATTCTGCAAGATGGTTCCAGACATTGCTAGTCTGGATACCAAGGAGGAAACATGGCTGCAGCTACAAGGGATTTTTGTGGGCTTTTTTTTTTCATTCCAGTTTAAATGAGTTAGGGCTAAGGCAACATCAGTTTCATTTAATCCTAGTTATGAGTCCCTGAAGTTTTGCTTAATGAAAGCCAGATCTTGACGCTGTTACTTCTGTTGAATTGACCGAGAGTTAGAGAGGTGACACAGGGAATAAATAGTGACACAGCTGGAAATCTAGTCTGTAGATTATGAATTCCTCTGGGGTTGAGAGTATTATATCATTTGCCTGTGAAGTGCCATCGTGCTGTATAAACAATAAATAAATGTAATTTCTCATCTTCCTTCTTAATTTTTATTATCTTGCAGACTTGGATAAAGCAGCATTTCCCTCTGTTGTAAGAGCAGTAATATCACAGACGCTCTAGGAGTTACACAGACAACATTATGCACCTGATTTAGCTAATTAACAAAGAAGAAGCCACGTTGTGCACGCAGTGTTTGCTTCCCACTGGCTTCTTACATGCTGTGCCTATCAAAAGAGAACAGCAAACATGTGCAGAGAAATGAAAGAAGCCTCTTTGATTGTGTGGACTTTCTAATAAGTGGCACTTTGCATTTTCTAGATCAAGGTCTGGAAATAACACTGGCAGTAATTATGCACATGTGGCATGTCACCTTGATGCACTGGTACAGAATTGAAAGGGAGAACAAATTTACATAACTAATCACTGACAAACAAGATAAAGTGATTGCTATTAGCAAGTTAACTTTTCTCCACAATTACCACCCCATGCTATCTGAGATGCCCCACCTAGCATCTCTGTGAAGAACAAGGAGGGCCTGCTGAGCTTCAGATATCACCACACTGCCTTTTTCACAGCAAATCATTGAATATCCTGTTAACTCACTTTTCATCCTTGGCTGTGAAACTGAGAATTGTTCCACAGGAAGAACAAGAGGGAACAGGAGCCTCATTCCCTCTGGCATATGTATGGGTGGAGATTATGCACAAACAAAAATTGCAAAACTTCATGGATAGCCTTAAAAACTGGGTTTAGAGCTCTGCTATCTATGGGGAGAACCAAAACACCAGGCAATCCCTGGTTTTACATGAGTTTTGAAACTATTATTTCGTTATTTTCAAGTTCCCAGGGACACATTTCCATGCTTTCCTCTGCAATTATTAATCCTGGAAACACCCTGGGATTTTCCAGTTGGTAAATGAGATTATAGCTGCTGAGGTGCTGGCATTAAAGATTGTGAATCTTAACACTAAGTGCATTCACAGACATTCCTCTGTCTCTGACAAACACACTTCATGTTGAGAAGAAGGTGATGTGAGTTTCTAGGTCTGGAAGGGGATGTGATGTGTGGGACTCCTTATGAGATTGCAAGGCTCAAGGCTATTTTCCTGTAGAAAATGACCTCCCTGTCCCCCTTCATATGCTGCTTTCTGCACTTGACTTTTCACATTTATACTGTGAAGGTTTCTGCCTGACAGCAAGATTCTTCACTTAAAAGCATCCTGCAGCCTATTCCTATGGTTCTTGTCCTTGATTTTGGTCTTGGGAGCCAGACCAAGAGCTCACAAGAATTTACTTTCAGGTCACTCTTCTCCAGTTCACAGAAATATCAACAAAGCTGTTGTCTGCAGTAATCCTGAACAGTGCAACCTGCTGCCCAAGTCACTGGGCCTATGGCAGGGTCAGAGGGATGCCTCTGGTTCAGGACCTTTCCTGGTATGCTCCTCTGGAGCTAAAGGCTCTGCTCTGCAAAATCTGTCTTGTGTAAGGACAAAAGGAGAACTGGCTGTAAAGTTATGCTGAGGAGAAACAGAAGCAATTTCATGGAGTCCTTCTGAGCAAAGAAAGTTGTGGGTTTGGGGGTTTGTTTTCTTTTTTTTTTTTTTTTTTTATGTTATTTCTCTATTTGTATTTATAGCTCTGCTCAGAGAAATGGGAATTTCAAACCTATTCTTTGAAAAGAAAGAGAATCACGCCAAAAACATTTCACTAACTACAGCATCATTTTTCTCCCTTCTATCTGGAACAGTCCTCAAAGAAAGGGAAGGCAACTGAGCATAATTAGCATAGACTATGCCAGATAATTGAAAAACAAAAATGGAGCAAAAGAATAAGCAGAGAGGATGGAGAAAAGGTCCTCTTCACCATATACAGACACAGAGAAACTGGGGGCTAAGACTGGGGCAACATAGTCCCACTGTGCCTTCATTTAGTAACGTTTAGGCATTAAATTCACATCAGCAAAGTTGTGTCCATCAGGTTAGCCTGGTTTTTCTCACCTTCTTGTCTGCCAAAGGTCATCTTCTTCTCTGAGCTGGTCGTGTTGGCGAAGTTCATCTTGTGCAAAGACTGCAGAAGAGTATCAGTGTAAAAAGGGATTACTTCATGGTGAGATTAAGAGTTTGTCTTATCCTACATGCATGAGATGGCATTCCATGCTGCATGCGAAGCAGCTGCCCTAACTCAGTATGGTGTGGTTGAACTAGAAGCAAAGGGAATCTGGCAGCGATGCCCAGAGATCACTGAGTAGGAGGTACTAGGCAAGATGAAACGTCACGATCCAAAAAAGAAGGAGAATTGCAAAGATTTTTCTAATCTAGGCAACTAATTTCCACCAGGAAGCAAAATGAAGTTTTATTCAGTCATTTTCAGGCTGCACAGGGTGTTCCCTGAAAGCATTAATGTAATTGAGGGTTTTCTGATGACTGGACTCTCCTGGACTGGAAGTAGTGTGTATAAGAGATGGTGAAAGGGAAGGGTTTGTCAAAGCAGCTGCAGTCTTCAGCAGACATGTAAAGCAGAAATGCTGTTTTCACATGGAGTGGAATTCTGGAGAGCTAGAGATAGGAGATCATTACATTCTGAAAGGTTTTGATTATCATTTCTGTGGGAAAAATGTGTATTTGTGTGTAGAGGAAATGGGTGACTTGGATTTATATCAGGTTTATGTCAGGAGATATTCTGTCTTTATTATGTAGGGAAGAGTAGGAATTGGGTCTATATGGAGGACTTAGGTTGACTGTGATTTAAGTGATTCTTCCCAGAAATGATCCCACCTCCCTGGCTTCTTGAATGAGCTACTTCTCAAAGCAGAAAAGAAGGCAGCAAACAGATAGCAGAATAGAAAATCAGTGTGACATCTGTCTTGCATATATGCTTATGTTTCCTTTTCTGATCTGTGAGTTTTTCTGGCACAAAATGACTAAATTTCAACAAGTTCAAATCATGCCTCACATCATCCTATGCAGCAACTTGTTTACCCATTATATTACAGGCAAGCAATTTCAATATTGACAGATTGGCTAAAGCCCAAATTTGATATGCTGCTATTAGCATATTTTTACTGTTTCTGTGCTTACAAAGGAACCAGAATGTTCCCTGGCAGTCAAGGCTAATAAGTATGCAAATCATGATCTGTGCTTATAGGCACGCTCTTTTTTTGGTGCATGAATCACTATGCCAATTTGGCACTCCCCTTTCTGATCAGAGATAAACAGAGCTGCAGGGATTAGGGTGACAAATAATTTCTCCTGAGAACTGTCTGGGCTTTGAAATGTGCAGAATTGTGTTTAATGCCCCTTACTCTGTACCGTTCATGTGCTGTAAGAAAAGCTACCTACCAAAGGGTTAATACTCAGGTCTCTGTACTAGAATATGGGAACCCATGAGGGCTTCTAATTTTTAAGGTCACTTTTAAGCTTAAATCTTCGTGAGCTAAGAAGCGGCTTTGTATCTAATAATTTTAGGGACTGAATAGAGATTTACATTACAAAGGGATCTGTATGAACCAAGAGCATGTGGAACAAGATCTCAGAACAAGCAGTGATCAGTTACTATGCATATACATTTCTCAAGCTCATATCTCCCCTATCTGTGCACTTTCTTCAATCACGATGGTCTCAGTATGATGAACGGCACTTCTTTAACAGCTCAGATCTGCAGAGTATACCCTCCAGACCACTATTCCTTGTACTGCTGGGCACTTCCACATGAGCCCTGTGTGTCTAGAGCATTGCTTTGTCATGTAAGAGTGACAACATCATCTTTTTTGTTCCTTCTGTGCTGTTTTAGAACTGTGGGACCACTTCTCTCCACTGTCAAAATGCACCATGCATCGAGAAACCTGCAAGGCATTTAGGCATTACAGCAGTGGAGGTCACTGAAGTGCATAAACAGACAAAATTATACTGGAGGATACTAACGAAGATCAAAAGGAAAACTTATGATTCCTCTTATGTTGCAAGCATTTCTTTCTCCCAGGCTCAGCCAGTCCATCACGTCTCACTATCCCTTTGTTATCTGCGCCCAACTCCTCTCTACTTACAGTAATAGCTGCTGTTTTAAGTCCCAAGGTAAAACTCTTTTATCTCAACTAATGCTCTTTTGAGAGCATCAGCAAAAGGGCTAGGAAGTGTCATCCATGTTGAATGTAAAAGGGAGTCTCTCCTGTGGTTGAATATCAGTGTATTTGATCTTGAGTCAAGCCACGTAGTGGATGATTTGGGAGCTTTGTGTGTGCCATTGCTGATCAATCCTTTTATAATTCTTTTTATTGTCTTCTCACTAGGAAGGCTTGAACGTGCAGCTTGCTTTAATTTCCCCATTTTTACCCAGAGAAATAAAATGTGCTTACCTTGTCCTTTTCCCAGGCCTACTGAAGTTAGATATAAGCCTTCTTCATCTCCTTTGGAAACTCTGTGAGCTCACTTGAGCAACCTAGATTAAAGATCACATTATATATAGGAAACAAACATACAAACAACAAAAACCAGTGCACAGAAAGCCATGAAGTCATCTGTTTACTAATGGAATGCCCATTCGGATGATGCATTTTAAAATTACTTCCAGCTGCCAGGGTCTTGCTGAACATCTGGCAGGTCCATATAGCCCCTCAGTAGCACATGGGTCCTTACAGGACCAAGGTCTTATCTAGGATTTGAAAGCCCTGATCTCAATTTTCTGCTGTGTGATAGATGTACCTGGGCTACTAGTTTAATCTCTCTAGGTCCCATTTGCCTTTCCTAAAATGAGTGCATTTTATACTTGCTGTGAGAATAGGTAAGTGCAATGAAACACTCAGATATGACTTGACTTGAAGCAAATAATCTAATACTGAAAAATGTTTGAAGGGAAAAAAATCTCAAGGGAAATGGGATGGTAGAGTTCATTGTGAAGAAATAGAAAGTCATTGAAATCAAATGGGAAAAAAAGAATTTTTGGAAAGACAAAAAATGTAAGACAATGCCCAGTGCTGCAGAGAGAAAAATGGAGAGGATGGATTCCGTTTGTAGAATTGTGGGTTAATATTCAATCCATATTATCACTTCATATTATCCAATGTCTCTTAGGTACATGAGATGACTGCTCAATCACAATATTAATAAATGGCTTTATAAATAAGCTTTTCTTCTCACAATACTTTTAATGAAGGGACATGTGAATGCTTACAGAAGACTACCTAGATGTCTCCTAAGGCAACGTTTCCATGTTTTGGCAGATCTCAGGATGCTAAGACTTGTTAAAAAGTGGTCAGTGGTATGCATTCTGAATGTGTCCTTGACTACGTGTCAAATGCACTAAAAAAGCAGCTTTCAGAGCAGCTCCAGGCCAGGAGTACTTCACACTCAGCCCATTCTCCATTCAGCCACATTCACGATCATTGCTGACTGGGACTGATCAGGCACAACCTGAACTCTGCGCTCTCCTTTGCACATGCTAACTGGTTTGGCACATGCAAGGCAGGAGAGTTTGTTTTGTTACCTGTATTAGGGGTAGTAGTATAGATATTTTTTGTCTCTAATTCCCACAGAAGCTTTTCCAGTGGGCTTCAGCGTGCTCGAGACCAGAATGCTAATCCGTGCCATAGCATTTGCATTGCAAGTACCAAAGAAAATCACATCTGTATGTATGATTGATTACATTTTGTCTTGCAACGATAATGGGCAAGTGCAGAATATGTACTGCTGGAAGGAAGAAGAAAGAAGGGCTTAAATATCCATGCAAAGATTTAGAAATATTGACAGCGCGCTTCATGAAGGCTCCTTACTCATGAAACAGTCACTGCTCCTGAGGCCACTGATTTTACAAGTGGTGATTCAAAACCTGAGGTAAGAGCCAAGGCTTGTGATGAAAAATTGTATTTAATACTTAGGGCTGTGAGTAACACTGACCACATTGTGAGTAATATTTCTCCGCAGAGGAGCTTCTGTTTCAACATAAGGCCCAACGGTATCAGACAACACTTGGGCTCAATAACCATAAGAAAATAGCCTCCCTTCAAACTAAAGGGTAGCTAAGAAGGTCGTGGTCTTTTGTCTTGGTGTTCTGCAGTCTCTAATATGTAGATTAACACCTGAAACAACAGTGTGATGGAGAGGTTCTCAATTTTCCTGTGGGCTCTTCCTATGGAAGGCATTAAGAGGCATTATTTTATGTGTTATTCAAAGAGTGGGAGCAGAGCTACCCAGAAAGAGGTTCTAGGTTTCTTTTTAATTAAATGTGCCTGATATACTAATTAGGCTAAAATAATCTTTTTTCAAGGGATGTGGTGTGGTAACAAAGTTTTGCAGATAAGCATTCTTGATGGATGTGCCACTTGCCTACAGTCTCGATGGAAAGAACATGATAATCTTGCCTATTCCTTAGTAGCAGCACTCACAAATGTTTCCTACAGATATTTTGTTTGCTTACATAAAGATTGGGGCTTACCCAGGTTATTACCATTAATAAATTATGAAGAGCACAAAAATATATGAAGATGTACATCTGAAAGCATATTGGTCTTCAAAGAAGAGTCAGCTCCATAGAAAAAAATCCTTACTTTTTATCATGTATCAGGATCTACATTCAAACCACAAATCTAGCACACAAAAATACTGCTTTTTGTGGATATCAGGAAGGCCTCGTATATCTGTGCACTACAATTTCAGGTCACAGTCTGAACTGAAGAGAGCACCAGATAAGAAGGCACAACTAGCCTGGAGAGCTCAGGTGCAAGCAAGGCACCTGAGTGATTGGAAAAGGTGGAGCCAGGATCCACCCCTCCTCACCCTCATTTAAGGGTTGGCAGCCAAGGGAGCGACATCTGTCTGGATGGGGGTTGCATTCCTTTTGAGCTGTTGTTGGAAGGGGTGAGTCTATTATTATTTTAATCCTGCTACTGCTCTGCAGGGTTTGTGTACCCCTAGAAGGCACTGTCGCCACCTTCTTTTGCTGTACGTGCTGCCTGTATAGTTTGTGCTAATGTGGAAAAAAAAAAAAAAAAGACCAAAACTTTCTAACACTCATACCATGCTAGTTCAGGACCATTCATTATTGTAGCCAAAGGGACCATTCTGATGATCTAAGCTTACCACCTTCCAAACCAAGACAAGAGAGCTATACTTAAAACCCTTAGTAATTATGTGATGTTGAAAGGCATGTGATTTAAGATTTTATATATCTAATTTAACAAGTTATGTCATATCCCTAGATGAGTTATTTGACCAGTTAATTAGCCGGCTATTTAAGATTTGTTTCATTAGAGCATGACCTGGTACAGTTTCAGTTTCCAGCTAGTAGCTGCTAACGTGCAATGCCTAAAGGCTGCCTCATGTTTATCAAGGTAGGTGTCTGTAAATTATTGTCATAAAACATTTTCTCTTCGGGTAGAGCCAAACTAGGTATATTTTAAGTATCTTGGTGGAATTGTGTCTCCTATATCTATTGGAATTTCTAAGAATTAAGTACCCCTGGAGGTCTTTTCTGACCCCACTTTGAGGTTTTTCATCATATCTTATGAATGATAGACAACAAGATTCCTCAATAGACTCATTTGCAGAGCTGAATCTGATTTCACTCTCCTGTGAAATCCTGATCCTTGCCCATATAGCAGCTGTGCTTGAGCTGATCACCACAATATTGCACTTGGAGGATGTCTAAGTATCTGTCATTACTCCTATACTGATGTGAGGCAAGCTGCATTCCAGTATGCATGATCTGCAGTGAGAGAGTGGGTGAAAGGAAACTTACTAGCTTGATGGAAGCTGACCCTTGTTATTTTCATGTTATTATTGAATAGCTCATGTTGTTGGTGTTCTTTGCAGTTTTGTTTTTTAATTTATTGTACAAAAAATATATCCCAATCCTTTTTTTCTTAGTAAGGAAAAGGTTGTCTGTGCTTGAGATAAAGCTTTCTGACTCATTCTCTCCACTAGCTTTCTTGTTTTGATCTCTCCATGATGTGGACACCCTCACAGGGATTTTTCTGTATGCACTGTGCTCATCATCCTGACAAGACTGTTACATCTTCAGCATTGTAAACTGCTGCTTTTTTATTTTCCCACCCATTCTAATATCCAAAAAATACTGGGAAATAAGCTACCCTTACAATGTGATATACATGCTGGCTTTTGTCATGACAAATGTATTTAGCTGGCAGCAAAGTAGCAAATACATTAAATAAGGAGTCTGTTGCCCAAAAGAAAAAGGTTAATTTTTTGCATTTTGCCTGTTACTGTAACTGAGTGTTCCCTATCCAAGTCCTCCATCTGTGCACACACTATGGGATATTGCTATGCAATGAATTCCTGATTCAGCAAAATACTCTTAACACATGCTCAGCTTTGAACATGCTTCAAGTAGTATTTGCTGAAGCAACAGAAAAAATAATAATTTTTCAAAGAAACAGCAAAAGCAGGCTGAAGGAGGATGAGATCTGTGAAAAGACAAAATGAAATCAAACAAAAATAAACATTGGCCTGCTTGAATGGGAGCAGGTTTCTATGGATTGATGTAGGAGACTGGGTTGTACCTCTGCTCCAGAAAGATCATGTGGTGAGAGGTGGGAAGTAACAGATCTGAGACCTCTTGTGGGACGGTCTCCTAAATTTATGTACAAAAAGTGCTGCTGAGTAGCAACATATCTCAGGTCTTCAAAGTCCTGGAGTATTTTTTGTCATATATTTATAATGACCCACAGCTCAGACAGGAGAAAAAAGATATAAACACCAAACACAGCTGCTTCTAGCCTGTTGGCCATAAAATCATTTTCTAGTGATTCCAATCTCTTATGCCCTTGTTAAATTGCCCAGGCCAAATCATCATCTGTCAGGCTTATCCAGCAATAAAATTGTTTTGTGCTCAAGTGTCACACGAATTTGACAGTGGTGTTCAGTATTCTGTTCTGTACTTCAAAGCAAAACTGTGAAACAAAGCCAACACCACCTCTAGAGATGGGAAGTTACTGTGGTGAACCTCACAAGTGTGAAAATTCACATCTGCCAGCTCTCTGGTGATGTCCTGTGTTTCTTTTCCATGCTCTCTGGGTCTGTATTTCCAGATCAGTCATTTTTCTTTTTATGTTTTTGCAAGGGTTAGGTGCAGAATGTGAACTCAACATTTCCTTGATTACATCTGCAACTGTAAACATCTGTAGCTATGCCAGTACTGTTTCTATTTTCTTTATTTCCTCTTTTTTCCACATGCTATCAGAGTGCATACGAATGGTTGAACTACCCAAACAGTGGAGAATATTACTTCACTAGTTAAAAGCACTGAAAATCAGAATGTGCTTTAAGGCATGAAAGCAACTGGATTGGAGATGGCTAACTGTTGAATGAAACAGTGTCACTGTATTGTCTATTGAGCAATAAAGCTGCTCTGCTGCCATTGCCCCTTCAGGAGCATCCTCCAGTTACCAGTACCAGAAACAGATGTGATGGGGGGGACACCAAAGACACCAAATTATTCTACATCATGTATTATTGAATGTTTATCTTGAAGTCTGCTTCCTTCTTGTTTTTGTTTTTTTGGTTTTTTTTTTTTGTTAGGGGTCAGGGAGACTTGTACCCTTTATCATAGAATGGAATGGATTGGAAAGGACTTAAACATCATCCAGTTCCAACCTCCTACTGTACGTAAGCTTGCCACCCACCAGATCAGACTGCCCATCTAACCTGGCCTTAAATCTTCGATCGCCGTTACAAAAAGCCCTCGAGAGGACCTGAGGCACAGCAGAGGAGGTAGTACAGCTCTCTCCCAGGCTGCCTTAAGGTGGTGCTTTTGTAAGGTACCCCTGTCTGCACTCCCCTGCAAGGAGTCTTGTTATTGCTATTGGTGGTAAGTGCCAGGGCACTTAGTGAACCCGGCAATAGTGTGAGGGTACTGGGCAGCAGGGCAGGGCTGATCACTTGCACCCCTATAGGACTTTCTTGTTGAGTTAGTGAGCCTGCTGGTAGCCATGGGTGCACCCCGGCAGAAGGCTTCAAACACAAAAACTGTGAAGAGCCATGCAGAGGTCCCAAGCACGCGCAGCAGAAAGACAGTAGCCAAGAAGACGGTCCAGAGCCAGACTGAGGTCTGGTGCATGCATAGAGAGGAGAACAATGGTATGAAGTGTGTGGCGACTCAGAGATAACATCACGAGATGCTAGTGTGCAGGTTACTGGCTGTGAGGAGTGCCACAGCCTGGCCTTTGCAATGCCACAGGAAGGAGGCAGCACTTGTACAAGGTGCGAGCAATTGAATGACTTGCTCAGCCTTGTGATTAGCCTGAAGGAGGAAGTGGAGAGGCTGAGGACTATAAAAGAGTGTGAGAGGGAGATTGACTGGTGGTGTCAGTCCCTCTCAACCTCAGGTACTCGGCACACAGACGAGGCTCCTCACGGAGCACGTCAGCCCCTGCCACCTTACAAACACCTGGTAAAGGGGAACCAGCCAGCTGACAGCGTTTCAGCGAGCCCCCTGTCCTCTCTTCCCCCTGACAGCAGTTTGAGAAGGGAGGAGGAGTGGAAACGGGTACCTGCTCGGCGGAGGGGGCATCCCCCATCCCGACCATCCCCGGCTCCCCAGGTGCCTCTGCGTAACAGGTTTGAGGCCCTGGAAGTTGAGGGGGGGACGAGTGAGAGTGCGGAGACAGGTTCACCCGTGAGGTTGCCTCAGGCGAAGCGGTCGCCCCCAACCCTCAAGACTGCTTCTACCCATAAGGACAGGAGAGTGATTGTCATAGGCGACTCCCTTCTGCAAGGAACAGAAGGCCCTATAAATCTTATCTTTAAATGAGTCTTGTCTAAAGAAAAGCATTAGGTGAAAGGCCAAAGTAAGCATAAGGTAAAACTGAAGCCTCACAGCACTCAATTTTTCTGCTGACTTCAGTGGGCTTAAAACAGCATCTAGGTGTGTTAGTTCCACGTTCTATGGCCACTACTATTCATACATAAAGCTTCCTGAAAAAGAAAAGTCTAAGAAGCACAGAGGAGTGCAAACAAGCTGAGCGCACCACTCTAGCTGCTGTATCTGTGTATCTGCCTTTAGATTGTTCTGCCTGTATTTATGAAGCATCTATTAACTGGTAATCTCCAAGCATCTCAAAAGCTCCCATGAATTCAGGATGAAGGGCTCTTTTGGTGCAGCAAAGTATAATTACACTGCCACTATCTTTCCCTCTTTCTTTTCCAACTGGAGAAACAGAGACAAATTAATCACCAAGTTTTGTCATCCTTATTTAAGTTGAACAGTTCTTTTCCTGAATAGTCACCTCAATTCCTCCTGGCTGAATATTGTACTGCTTAATTTGGGAAAGAGGAGCAGATGCAGGTGTTACATGACTTGTCTTAGAATTTTGATGAAGGAGACAGAAAGAAAATCTGCTGGCTTTCAATTTGCTAGTCTGAAATTAGAGTAAATAGTTTGAAGTTAGAGTAAATCATCCATCTGACAGGACTTTTCTGTTGGGCCTTGGTAATACTGGACTCAGCAGCATGGTAAACCATCTTTCACAAATCCACCGTGTTAACCCAATCCCAGAGATGATTCAAACACTTTTTGGTAGGTTGGTATCTCTTTTCTGAACTGATGATGGTGAAAAAAATCTTAAATGTATGGTTGTGTGCTTAAAGAAATGTCACTGTTGAATCTTCTGTGTTCTATTATATTTTCCAAAGTAGGAACTTGCTTTCTCTCAGTGCCATCTCCACCTTCCTAATCAGTGCTGAAAATGGTTCAGACAAAAGCTTGGCTTCTGCCTGTGATAAGTTGATGACGTTCACATTCAGGTTGATGATGTTTTTGGTGATGTTGAGGGATTTTGTCCCTCAGAATAAGAAGCAGTTACTAATATTTTGCCCACAAATATCCAACTCACAGGTCACCTTTTTCCATTAAAATGTTCTTCTCCTAGAGCTGCACCTTCTCACAGGTTTTCATAGACTCACCTTGATCAGCTTCCCCATTCCTCCCTCCAAATGCACAGCAAAGTGGGAAAAGTGTTCCCAGATAATTTGCAGGAGTGCATTATACTTGCTCAGCGCTGCCTAACAATTAGTGTCACTTGGCATGTTACTGTCTTTTTCCTTCTAGAAGCAAATTCAATAGCTGTTTCAAAAGAATGGGGGTGGTTTTGGCAGCTATGTGACCCAGATACGAGCCTGAGTTTGAGAGTATTTTCAGCAATGCTGTCTTGGCTTATCTCTGGGTTGGGAATGTGAAGCTCTCTGTAAGCATCCAGCTGCAGTGGAGTTAGGCAGCTGGAGTCCTGGCTGCTCGCTTAGGGCAAAACGTCAAGGGCCAAGCTGCATAGAAAATGCCCTTGGCAGCTGCTGAATGGAGGGAGGAGTGGAGAGAAGGCAGTAACAGTGGGTAAAACAGATCCTGCAAACAAGGGGGGGGGGGGGGGGGGGGGGGGGGGAGGGGAAACTTTGCTGCACCTGAGATGGGGAGATGGTTCTCTTCTGGGTTCGGGTTATCTGGTTTCCAGCTTTGTCTTGGGATCCTTCTCAGCTCAGCAGAGTATGGGGCAAGAGGGGTTGAGGACAGCTCCTGTCTGCTCCCAGTACATACCAAACCAAACAGGAGATCTGCAAAATGTAGACTAAGGGAGTTCTAGTGGGGGAGTGTCACACCAGACTTCTTTTGTCACCTCTTTGTCTGAGGAAAAGCAGTGTTGTGTCAGAAGGAGATTTAAGGTAGCTTAAGATTTAGGATTCAGGCAGCTGCCTAAATGCCTGCGCTCTGCTGTGCCCACAGGGACAGGCGTCAGCAAGTCAAGTACCTCCAGTGGGGCAATGTGTTCATTTTCCTGCCTCCAACTGTTGCCACTGTCAAGGACGTTGCATCATGTTGCACAGCCTGCCTTATCCTCTTCCTGGCTTGTTCATTATACTAAATTTTGTAGGCTTGTAGAAAGGAGGCTGTGCCAGCTTCTTGTCACCTAAGAAAGCTCCTGTGTCATGGGGACTCTTTGACAGCTTCATTTGGGCAGCTTTGTTTGTTCTCTGTGCTGTATTAGCAGCACAAATGGGTGGAAACTGAACCAACTATCCAGCCTCCAACATATGATCTGGAATAAGTCAGCTCCAGAAACATTTTTCCTGTATTTTATGCTCACTGCAGGAGGTGGTGGTTTTTGTCCAGGAGAGCTGGAGAGAAAACCTAGCAGGTGACAACGGTGCAAACAGATTGAGAGGATGGCATGGAGATGGAAAAAATGCCAGATATCTCCAAATCCAAGTGCCTACGCTTAGAATCATCTGTCACAGTGATTGCACCAAGAGTCTGTTGACTGCAGACTGATGGTTCTCAGATATTGTTCTTACATCCCTTTCCGTGTCCCTTTACCATGATCACACAGGTTTGGGTGGGCTGTAAATGTGAGGACAAGGAGACTTTCAATAAGGGGCATACTATCCAGTATCTGCTTTTGAACCAGACAGCCATGTGTGAGAGGTGGCTAAATTTAGGCGTGTTGTCTGTGAATGGCAAACAGAAAGAGTCTTCAACCATTAGCTGCTATCAGAGCTGGCTCCCACTTATTCAACTTCCATTGTCCTGGTTAGGGCTGCACTCCAGAAGTGAGGAGTTAGCTGGTTAGGACTTATTATGAAGGCCATGGGGAATTATTTGTGCTTATTCATATCTCCTCACTGATGACTTTATGCACCTGGAAAAGAATGAATGAGTAGAGTTTACAGAGTTCTTTTGGTAGAAATTTACTGTGCTTATTTTCCTTGTTTTTCTTGTGTAAGCACGTGGGGGAGAACAAGCCATAAAGTGTCCTGTTCTATACTAGTTTAAATGTTGAAATGTTTAATTTCAGAATTGGAGGACATGTTAATGATAGCATAATCCAGTTCAAATACATTATTGGCTAATTGTATCCATACTGGGTGCTCCTTTCCAGCTGCAGCCTCTTGTTGGATTTCCCCAGCCCCGTGACACCGGTTTCCATGTCTCTCCATTTTCTCTGTTTCAAGCGCATGAGTAGATTTATTCACTTAAAGTGAAGAATGCTTAAGATCCTTAAAGTGAAGCATATCCTTAAGGGTTTTGCTGGACAAAGGCCAAAGATGTGCGTTGTTGCTCATGTCTCATCGTGTACATGAGACATCCACTAACAAATAAAACAAGTTCTGTCATGTGCTAATGGCACTATTTTCAATTTGCTAGCGGACATGTTTTCCTGTGCAGATGTTTTTGAATGTAAACAAGGAAAAAAAAACAGCACTGAAGTGGTCAACATTTTGGTTTTCATTTCATTCCACAATTACAATTTTAAGAATGATTTCCCCTTAAAACTTGCAACTGTTTGTGCCTTGGCACCCAGAGTGGCACCATTTGTGGGGCCTGAAAGGAACAGTGCATTCAAGAAGTGCTGACACATGCAGCATCACTCCAACTATGGGAAAGCACTGCTATAATTAACTCCAGGGATTCTCTTCATTTCCATGGAAATTACAATATATTTTCCCCTGTAACCTGAACAATGACTGCAAGGTTGTTTTTTTTTGTTGCTGTTTTGTTGGGTATTTTTGCCTTAACCCTTACTTTTCAATTCACTCTCTTTAAGAATGAAAACTTTTTTTTTTGAACTTTGATCCTCTGCCAAAACTTGTATAAGCAGCAGTTTACGAAATAATGTTTCTCCTAATTTATGCAAAGAATGGGAAAGTATTCCCACTAATGCTACAGATGGCTGTGCCCTGTCTGTAGCTGCTGTGTAATCATAATAATGGAGACCTGACACTTCTGCACACTTATAACAGTTATGCCACCTAATAGGTTTATTAGTCTAAGCTCAATAGCTCTGCCAACCTGAGAAAATCTGAAGGACAATCTCTTTCTTTTACATTACTGTTATGTTTTCCCAGGCACTTTAGGAAACAGCGATGAATGAGCCTTGGCTAATGCTGAGAAGAGCTGCTGAGCATCTTTACTGTTGTATGGTGAGCCACGCTGCTTCCTAACTGTGGCAGGTACATCTCATCTCTGTGGCAGCTTCCCCCCCCCCCATATTAAAAATGATCATCTGTGAAGCTAGCCAAGGGAAGGGGCTGTGTCCATGCAGGATGGCTGTGAGCAAGTGTGAACCTTTCCTCTGAGGTCAGGAAGCTTTGAATAAAGCCTTAGGCAAACAGGAGGTGTTTGTGACCACTGATCACACCTCTGAGAAAGGGCTCTCTCAAAAGCTGCCCCAGTGGGGACCAAATCTCTGAGGATCTTTGTCCTGTTTGGATCTAGAGGCAAGAGGGTTGCAGTGTGATATCTGTAACAAGACAGAAGTAAAAAATGCGGAGATCTGTGCAGGTTAGTACATGAGATAGCTCTGCATGTTAATTATTCCTGTGGCTCTAACAGCTTTCTTTTGATGCTTAAAGACAAATGTAATAAGAAGATGAGCTGAAAATGATGACTGCTGTCTCAATAAGCTGCAGAACCTCCATTAACACAATGTATTGGAACATACTTTTTCCCTATCTCTAAAACATCTGTAGTTGCATTGAATGCCACCTGAACGTGTGCCTGTGTCTCCAGCAGGCACAGCACCTTAGCAGTCTCTCCCAAGAGCAGATAGCAGCTGTTTCTTGAGTGTTTCACTGAATGACAAAGCACAGGATTGCATAATAAATCTTCAGCGTGTCTCTGGGCAGGTCGCTGATAACCTGTTTCAGTCCATTCCTCCTGCTGTTTGGTGTTCACGTCTGCTGTGCGCACTGTAAATGAGGAGCCCACTTTCTGCATGGAGATCTGATGAATGGCAAAGAGACATAATTTATAGGGAAGCAACCTGAGCACTGGGATCTTTTCACCCATAAATAATGTGCCTTTTCACATGATTTTGAAGATCTGAGTCTTGTGGTGAAGCACACTATGGTGGAATTCTTCCCTGTGGTTACCTTGATGGACTCCCCGTGGCAGAGGCAACCCAAGCTTTGCGATGCCTTTGGTTGGAAATGCAGAACTGAAATACAGAAGTGCAGCCCTTTGTTGAAAATTGCTGCTCAAGACAGGAAAGAAACATCCTGGGCTAAAGCAAAGGCCCTGTGGGACTTTCTGCCCTGAGTCTGCTCTTTGTCAGAGCTGATGGCAGCAGCCTGGGTGCATGAAAGGCCCAGATCTCATGACCTCAGAGCCCTTTCCTTTGCTGTTTTTATTAATCTTCTCTTGTAAAGCTCCTCCCTGTTATAAGCTCCAGCTCTGGCTTCTCATTAATTGCCACTTAAGAACCGGACTGGCGGTTTGGACAATTAATAGCCTAATAAGTGAAGGAGCCTTTCACCTCAGGGTAAGAAATTCAAATCCAATCCGCAGCAGTAGTCTGGGGAAGTCATTAGCTCCAGATGGCTCATCAACAGCCAGCTAAACTGTGGCGGAGACCCTCCTGCCCTCCTTTCTGCACAAGGCACCATGTCCCTGCATCCCCGTGTCCATGGCCACAGGGCATGGGCTGATCCAGGTGAGAGAACAGCTCGCCAGCCTGGTGTCCGATAGTGGGGTGATGCTGATTTGTTCCCTGTGCTTGAAATGAACCCTGTGTGTATTGTGAGCATCTGCAGGACAGACAGACTCATCAGGGCTCGTGCACAACACTGATGAGATGAATCAGTGGTCGTGGTTTCAGCCGCCTGTCCATCTCCCTTGAAAAGTCAAAAGCCATTTATCTGGCACACTCATATTCAGACCAAAAGTCTTATTTCTTATGCAGCTTAAATTAAATCTTAGCTTGGTGCTGCTTATCTTCTGTGACCCAAATTAATCTCTCTTTTTTAATTATTTGTAGTATGATTGCAGAGAGAATTCAGTGCTGGTGGAAGTGACTGGATTCACAGCTGTGGAAATGCAGATGGAGACACCCTGTCTCATGCAGCAACTGTCTGAAGGACGGCTGCAGGACCATGCGCTGCCCTTCATCTGCTCCCAGTCAAGGCCAGGAAACCTGCTCATGTCACCCTGTGGACCAGTTCCTGTAGGCATTATCTGCAGACACTGTCAACAACAGCTTGCAATTTCATTCTTGCAACTACAGTGCTGGACATGTGGGGGTTTAATGAGAAATTCAATCATCATCCCAAAACCCAAATTGTGTTTAAAATACATTTCCACCCTGCCCTGCCATCTTGCTTCTGTTTAGAGCGTAGACAGCTCTATGCAGATGGGAATCAAACTGGCAGACTCCTTGGTGCCCTCTGCATCCCTCGACCTGAGTCACAGCCTTTGCAGCAGGAAAAAATGCAGGTCCTTGCCTCAATTTGCAGAGCAGATTTTGAGAGCAAACCTGTCATCACCAATGCCCTAAGCTGATAATGTGTACGGGGAGGTTAAGATGAGGACATCTGGTTTGTTCTATTTCTGGTACAAGAACAATATCCACCCGTCAAGGGGGAGGGCAGACTGTTCAGCATGGTGGCATCTCTAGCCAGCTAAATACAACTAGGCTCATGAGTCAGTTGTCTTTCTAGCATGGCATCAGACAAATATCTGAACTGTAGCATACAAAGGGTCCTTTGTTTCTATTTTAAGAGCTGTGTGAACAGAGCTAGAATACTGCAGCTATTTTCCACTACGGTTTATCCCTCCACACAGAGTCTGCTCTGATCAGGCAACAAAATCCCAGGCTTGGAAAAATCCTTGCCTCATGATCAGTAAATTCTGCTGCGAGCAAAGCAAGGTAAAAACATGAAGAAAAAAAGAAGAGTTGGTGTGGGCAGAAATAAAAAGAGAAAGCAATGCAGAAGAAGACATCAAAAGTCATAACTGGAAAGGAAAGAAGATATCAAGAAATACAATTGCAAATCAGAGGAGAGACTGGACAAAAACAAAGCATAGCAAGATCTGTTATTAAAGAAAATGTACAGACCTATAAAAGCGGTTGGGAGGAAATGCAGCCTGGCTTCAAAAAAGCTAATGGTGCTGGTCTTGAGTTGCACCAGGGAGGCTCAGGTAGGATATGAGGAAAAATTTCTTCTCAGAAAGAGTGATAATGCGCTGGCACAGGCTGCCCAGGGAGGTGGTGGAGTCACTGTCCCTGGAGGCACTGAGGGACATGGTTAGTGGGGACGATGGGTTGCTGGTTGGACTCCACCATCTTAGTATTTTGTTGGTTTTGTTTTTGTTTTGTTTTGTTTTTCCAAATCTTAACGATTCTCTGATGATTTTATAATTCTTTAGATCAGCTGGACCTGTCATGGCCCAGCCTAAATGGCAGGGTACCTCTGGCCTGGAGAAAAAGAAGCTCCAGGTGAGACTCAGCATTTTTTTTTGTGAAAGCTCCCCTCTGGGAAGTGGCTCCAGTCCCCCAGTGCCGATGTCTGAATGTCTATGAGCTCCACCAGAAAAGGAACCACCAGCAACAAAGGAGGTCTTTTCCACCTGCAGTCTGCCTGGCTCCAGAGCTTCTCCTCTGCTTCTCACAGAAATGAGCTTTTTCTTCATGCCAGGCTAAAAACCTGCAGGTCTCTCTTCCTAACTTCTGAATTTCACGAAGCAACCTGAGAAATGTGGAGTCTCTGATGCTGTTTCCTGAGGCAAAGCATTTAATTCTGCAGCACAATGATCTTTTGAAGTCTGTTAAAAAATGGCCCATTCTGCTCTAAAGGCAGGAAATAAAACTTAAGGTGTCAAATCATAGTACTGTCATTCACCTAAAGCAGACAGCGCATTTCAAAAGACTGACAATAATGTCCTGCAAACAATAATTTTTTTTTCTTCTCAGAATTTGTCCATAATTGACTAATTTCCAGCAGGGAAAAGAGATAATGAGAAGCTGCTCATGTTTTGGCCCAGGCCAGCAGCAATGCTGTGGGCTGTAGCTAGCTAGCAAATTGCACCAGTTCAGTCCCTCTAGGGCTAGGTTTTAAGTGTTAAGCTCTTGCAGCAATGCCACCACTGGAGTGTGCCTGCGGGACCTTGTTCCAAATCTTTGCAGCACGTCATTCGCCCCCAAGAGAGTATTTCTTGTTTATGTTTCAGAGAAAATGTTGCTTTTTTTTTTCTCCCAATCAATTCCCTAACATAAACGTCCTTGGCGGAGAATTTCTAACATTGACAACACTGTACATCTTTACCTCTCCAGGGTATTGCTTTCTTCTTTGCAATAAAATAGGTCTGCTGCAGTGGGAAAATTCCCAACCTTAACACACAGCACACAGCAGCTCTTCTATTCTTGGGAAGCAATAGAGAGATACACTAGCAACTGTTCCCTGTATTTATTTTATTATTCACACAAATGTGAATCACTAATCAGCATCTATCTTAAATCACCATAAACTTCCCGACTAGCTTGCTTTGTCTTTTTCTCCAGGCAGCCAGCCCAGCTGGTTCCCATAGGTACTAGCAAAATAAATCCCTGGGAGAGAGATCTAACATTTGATTCTTGCAAGCAAAAGCTTCTAGTATTACAGCCCAATAAAACATCAGTCAGCGCCTGGCAGTGTTCCTTTCTTCTGCTGCATCAGCCCAGCCCCTCCCTGATCTGCATTCCCTCCAGCAGGCAGAAGTCTAATTGAAATATTGACCAAAATAAAACCAATTCCCATAAATATGTACTGTTACCATGAGCTATAATTTTGTTCATTCATTATTACTCACAGTGACAGCCTGAGCCCAGGATGAGTAAGGGCTGCGATGGCAGCCTTCAAGGATGGTCCGTCCCTTTTCACAGGGATTCTGTACTCGTGCAGCATTTAAAGAGAGGGCCACATCAGCTGGGAGAGCTCTGCTGGCAGTAATGGCACCGCATTGATTTTTGCTCATTGAGCTCCAAGCTCCTTGTGCTGAAAGGGAGAATGTTGCCATCTGCATTGCATATCCGGGGGCTTTTTAAGCTCCCTTCATTAGGTTGTACTTAGAGACAATGCTCGCTCTTGATTCAGAAACTATGCACAAACACCTTAAATGGATTCACCAAGCTTCTCCCTGTGGACAACAGATAGCTCTAAGGGCAGAAACTGGAACATGACTGGTGTCACAGCCCATCTCCGTCACACACCTGTCACTGTATGTGACAGAGAAGAAAACAGGAGCTGGGACAGTACTTTGTGATAGAATAAGGTGTTGTAGGTATTTGTTGTTCAACTCTGAACCAAACAGCTTCAAGAGAAAGGACTGACCGTGTGCTAAATTGCACACTGCCTGCTTCTGTTCCTCTTGGGTTGCTTTCTGAGCTGGCCCAAATGTGCTGTCTGAAAAATGACTGACAGGCAGGCTTGAGGGGAAAGAGAATAGGAGATGGAGTATCCTGCTGCCATTTGTGACAGCCAGGGAGGGCTGTAACACGCACTGCAGGCTGCATCAGCTCCAGATGAGTGGCTACACCTTAGTGGAACAGCAGCATTTCACCTGTGTTCCTTGAGAAAACGTATGAATATCAATAAATGCAGGAAGCAGCAGCCCCTCAGGTTCCTGGCTGAGTTCTGATAGCAGCGCTGTGTCAGTTTGGATCTGCTTTTGGCCTTTACCAGATGGGAGGAACCAAGTGTGTAAGGATGCCAAAGAAGAGCCATGTCATGGATGTTGGGAGAGGATGGAGGTCTGACTGCAGTGAAGAGGAGAGGTACTGGAGGACTGTAGCAGGGTATATTTTCTTGTCCAACAACACCAGGTAGCCACAGATTGAGTCATTCCGCATGGCAGAGCATTTAGAATATTGGAGATTATCGCTCGTGGGATGCAGGATGCAGCTCAGGTGGTGTGAGGAAGGATGCTGATGTCTGCTGAGAGACTCACATGTGGTGGGGGCCTCCCAAAAGGCTGATCTCATGGCAGAGCAGGTGCTGCAGAAGGCTGTACTATGGTTTTCTGTGTATGATTCCCACCCTCAGCCACTTTAAAGCCAGGCATAAGTGAGAAGCCCAGCCCATCTGGCTTTTGTCCTACTTTCCTTTACTTGTATTTTGACAGTGTTCATATTCTGGATGTTTTCTGCAGTCATTGTTTAGCTAGAATGTGCCACTAGTTGTTTTTGCTACAGTCTCAATGAAGCAAGCTTTGAGGAGTGAAGGATGAAAGCAGGAGGAAAGAAATACAAATGGAAGAATAAAAGGGTAATCATGCTCTTACGAATTGGAGTTCTGATGTTTTATGAGTACTGTTAGAGACGTGTATAATGCAGTTTATTTTGATGAATAGAAATAACCATACATTTTCCTATAAACTAAGTTCAAGCAAGGCAGTGGAGCACTGGACGGCAAGCTGGAATGCTCTTCTCTCCTCTGCACAGCCAAAATGACACAGTGCTCATGCAGACATAGCCTGATAGCTTTAGCAGAGGCAGATTCTCATGCAGCATCCATCTCCCCCCTGTGCAAGGGTTCTCAGTGTCTCTGGCAGGGGTGATCATCAAATCATAGAATGGCCTAGGTTGGATGGGACTTAAAAGATCATCCAGTTCCAACTCTGTTTCCATGGTCAGGATTTTCCTCCATCAGCTCAGGCTGTCCAGGGCCCCATCATCCATGGCCTCGGGCACCTCCAAGGATGGGGCACCCACAGGTCTCTGGGCAGCACTGCCAGGGCCTCACTGCCCTTGGAGTAAAGAATTTTAAAGAATTTCCTCGTAACATCTAACCTAGATTTCCCCTCTTTTAGTTTAAAGCCATTCCCCTTTGTCCTATCACTATCAGACTATGTAAAAACTCAGTACCCCCTACTGCTTATAAGCTCCCTGGAGTTACCTCTGGAGATATCTCTGTCAATGGAACTCCAAGCAGTGAAGTGCTCCTGAAAGAGGGTGAAGCTGCAGACCAGACAGTGTAAGCAGGATGCACTATTAAATGGCCTCAGCACCTTTCAAAACATGACATCTGCTCCTCTCTGCTGTGTCTGCCCTCAGGAAGTGCAGCGATGCCATGAGCACAGCTCACCCCCTTGCTGCCCTGGTCCCACTTGTGCACTGCTGTAACAGTATTACAGTGTGGTCACAAAAGTGCAGGCTTTCATCTGCACATATCCCCAAAATCTTATCAAGAACATTTTAAATGCAGAGTGCAGCTTTTGTGAAGCAGGACAATAGAAAAGCACTGGTTTTGTCAATCTGTATCGAAGACAAATATTCTTCTCCCAGGCACTGAGGCACTGGGGAAGACAATACTACTCACTCCGTCTAGAAGAGAGAGGTCTTATCCTCTGTTTAATTTACAGGACTGTTTATCTTAATGTTATAAAAGATTTCTCACCCAGAAATGGAGCAAAATTTTTAGATGTTTCAATAATCGCTTCATTGGAGAACAGAAAAAACAGAGATGCAGAGGCTTCCCCTGTGAGTGAAGCAGAAAGATGTTAAAAAAATTAGGTTGGTAGTTCTTGAAGAGTTGAGGAAATCTCTAGGAGTCTAATTAGCAGGAAAATGTGCCCTTTCACTGGCTTCTCAATCAGAAGAAATGCAAAAAGATCTGTCTCTTCAAGATCACAAATGGGGCTGTGGTAATGTTATGCACATATTCCTTGGAGCACTCTGGATTATGCACAATTCTGCAAGCCTTGACCAAATCTGCATATTTTTGGCCTTTAGCAAGAGAAATTGTGAGATGGCAAAAATTGTACATTCTACCCTGAAGTAAAATATCCAGTACTTCTCCGAGTGACTTAATTTTACAGCCAAAACAAAGACTGGAGGTGCAGTTGACACATACAGATTTTGCAACTGGAACCAATGCTGGAAGAATATTTATGTTCTTCATCTGATTGAGGGAAATACTGAGAAATCTGCTCTTTGATAACAGTGTCAGGTTTCATCACAAACTGTGACTCGGCAGCACATCTCCTCCTTACTCGGTTTTCTGGCCTTACAGCACACCATGAGTACTTCATAACCCCAACAAGTTGTACAGGACTAACATGGTGCTGAACTCCTGTTTGTTTGAGGAACAAGCACAGCGCTGAGGGCCCAGAATTAGAGAATTTGACTTTTCCTTTTTGGTTAATTGTATTATTCCAATTAACTTGTGCTAACAGAAAAGATGAGCAGAGACCAAAAGCTCATTCCATCCGTTCCCCATCACCGTGGCTCTCTGTGTGGGAAGGGCTCATTTTCAAGGTCAGAGGATGCAGCATAGGAGTGGGCTTGCTGCAGCACATGTGCTTGTGTGTTTGTTGTCCCTCCTGGTCCCAGCAGCACTTGCACTAGGGCCAGCTCTCAGCAGCAGGCAATATCGACTTCAGCATGCTCAGAAATAAAACAGAAATTACTTCTGGATGAATTATTCAAATATTTGTTTCTATTTAAGGGGACTTTATGGTCTTTTCAGTTAAATAAAATATGGTAGTGGCATGATGAAGCATGTAAGCATCCTTACCCAGACTGGGAGGGAGTGAGAGACCAGGGCTGAGTGTAACTCCCTCTCCTTGTTTACAGGACAGAACCCAAATCCCACATTCTCGCCCTCTGTGCAAAATGCTCTTCTTCTCTTATTTTCCTCTGAATAAAGGCAGAATGATGAAAGCCTTTGGAACAGTTTGCCCAGAGTAGTTATGGGTGCCCCATCCCTGGAGGTGCCCAAGGCCAGGCTGGATGGGGACCTGGGCAGCCTGAGCTGGTGGAGGTAACCAGCCCACAGCAGGGAGTTGGTGCTGAGTGGTCTTTAAGATCCTATCCAACCTAAGCCATTCTATGATTCTGGAAAATGTCAGCCACCTTTTGCTAGCTTTTGATTTGGGGTTTGGACTGTTGTAAAATGTTTCAAATATTGATAAAAGTATTGGTATGCACTAACAGACATTGATGGCTACTTCAGACATCATTTGTTCACATACTTCCTACCATGGCCCAGCCAGGGGGGTGGGCCCAGCCACAGCTCAGGATTGCAAACTGGGACATCCCATGCACAAACATTGCCTGGAACCACAGTTTGGAGAGAAAAGAAATAAATTGCATGGTCTTGAACTGTGCTGTTTCACAGACAGAGGGAAGAATATTCAGCCTGTTTTATTTCCTGATCCTCTCCTCACATATAAAAGAGGAGCGAGTGCCGCCTCTATTCTATGCTCAGATGTGAATAGGGAGGTCATCATCTGGTGTCTTATCATGCAGACATCCAGTATCCAGAATACCACCCAATTTCTCTTAGAGTTTGTAGACGTCTCTGCATTTTTATCAGCAATGCATCTAATTCCACAGGGCCCAATTGTCACAAATGTGGCTGGCTTGGCTCTCATTCATTCTTTGCACAGCTAATAGTGTTTTCTTTTTTTTTTTTTTCATCCTATTTATTCTTCCCTCACTAACTATCTAAGAAGAATGCATTTACTTATGGAGAAATTTGTGTCAACACTCCACCCTCCCATAAATATTGTTGTTATCTGTGATTAAGAGCATATGTCTCAGTCTGGTGCATCCAATGCTATTGCAGAGTTATTTCTTAATTGCTTTTTGCAGTGGAGCAAAGAATGTAACATTAAGTATCAGCTTTGTTTCATAGCTCATAGGGTGAACTTGGTTAGCAAACATGGGTAAAAAAAATCAGTTGGCTTTACAGAGTTATTATTTTAAATGGGACAGATTTATATATTTAGTTATTTATTGCTAATTGGGTATTTTATCTCCTGAAATGCATGGCTACTTGGATCAATGCTGTACATCAGTTCTTTTGCATAAGTGAAGCTGGGCCTTTGGTCCTTAAACACATAAAGAATTGCAGGTATTCTTGCATCACATCATGCTGGATTCTTATGTCCTTCAGCCTTTTCTCATCCAAACACTTTAAAACCTGCAGGCTGGATCTCAATATTACTACTGAAAATCAGAACTGACAAACTCCTCATAAAAATGCAATGGATGTTTATTCTCTCCCTGGGAAGATGAAACCACAAAATCTCTGAGACTGGGGCAGACAGGAGAAGGATTTGTAAAGGTCTGGGAGCAGTCACCTTCTATAGCTGAGATGACAAAGGGGAATGAAGATGACGTCTCCTGGGGTTAAGATAGAGACCTGTCCCTTTCCACGAGCGTGGCAGTTTCTGTCCAGCTTCACCTTTATGGCCACCCTCTGACAGGCCTTTAAAAGACAGATACATCCAAACAGCAAAATTCTGGATATACGTTCATTAGGGTGCCTTTATCAATCAGATCCCTTCCTTTGTAATTGGCTGTGCTCCTCCTGGCCAATTAATTTGCTCTACAGTGAGTTGTATCCACTGCTGTAGACAGTTTGTGGTGTTGCAGCGACAGGTTTTGTGCAGAAGGGGTAGGAAACCAACCCCACGTGGGAATTTGCAGTGTTTGTTCCATGTTTTGAATGTCTCTCCATTGCTCTTAGCACAAAACTGAATTTTGATTCAGAGCTCCTCAGCTTAGAGGCTGAAATCTCAATATTGTTGAGGGAAAACGGGTATTTTTTTTTGCCAAGAGATCAGCCAGGACCCCAACAGTTGCCCAAAGCAGTGCATGTCTTCATAAGACTGCTGCATATCTCAGCTCTCCAAATGGAGACCACAGCTGGGAGCAGAGCTCTCTATTCCTGAGCAACCAAAGGCTTCAGGATCTTGGTACAAGGGTTGCTTTTTTTTTATTTTTTATTTTTTCAGCAAGAGTGCTATAGAATCACAGAATCATTAGGGTTGAAAAAGGCCACTAAGATCATCCAGTCCAACTGACTAAGATGCAAGAGAAAGCACTGTTCAGAGGGATAGGAATGAGTGGAAGCCTGCAGGGCTTAAAGTGAGCAGCAGAAGAGATGGGGCTGTAAATCCTTTATTTTATGCTTTGCTTTACTGAGTGCCTTTACACTTTCCTTGTTTCAGAAACCAAACATTTAATTTATGTTCAGTTTTCCCAAGCTCAAAACCCTTATCCCTTCCTTAGACCCCACATAAAGGGAGGTCTGCACATTTCCAGTGTGGGACCCTAGCCAGTCTGGGGTCCTCGCATAATCAGGCCCCAACCACATCAGCATCTGCTTTACAGCTCCTGTGCCTACAGTGGGCAGAGCCAAACCTCCCAGGCATCTGCATAGGGATGAATCTCCCTGTGTGCAGCACACTGCATAGGGTGAGAGTTAAGCAGGAGCATTATGATCCCCATCCCAGTTCTAAGGTAGAAGCACCTTCTTTACAAGCAGCTGGAATAAAATTGGAGAAATCTGCTGTTTCAGTAGAGTTAGGGAGATGGGAGAGGTACTCTGGTTGCTGCTGGGGCTGTACAGCTTTGCGTCTCTAAGGGAAGCAGCAGATTTGCCTGCTCTTTCATGTGACAGAGGAGAGAGGTGACAGAGGGAAGGCATATGGTCATCACCTTGGTGGTATATCTCACATGTACCACTTAGGGGTTAAAATGCCTGTTCAGGTGCCAAGGAAAAGAAACAATTTAATTACTCCTGCCTTAGCTGCAAGCACAATAAATCTACCTATTATTCTTGCAGGGGGCATTTAATTAGACATGACAGGAAACAGGGAAGAGAGGAAAAAGCAGCACAGCAGAAACTTGCAGATTATTTGGGGATCTCATTGCGTGGCTGTGCAGAGCCCTGTAGACTCTCTGTGCAGACCCTGTTGACTACCTCTTATCTTTCTGCTTCATGTTGTTGAATCTTCCCTCCCTGGAAGCATTCAAGGCCAGGCTGGATGGGGCTTTGAGCAACGTGGTATAGAGGGAGGTGTCCCTGCCTCTAGCAGTGGGTTGGAACTACGTGATTTAAATGTCTCTTCCAACCCAAACCATTCTATGATTCTATGATTCTTGCTTTTGAATCCCTCTCTCCATGACAGCAATTGTCCCAGTCTTCATGAAGAAACGGGTAAACTCCAACTGATTGCAGCCTGGTCCTGGTTCAACCCGCTCTGCCCACGCCACATCCCATGGACAAAGTTTGTGTGACAGCACAATAAAAAGCAGGCTGAATGAACTTGGCATCGTCTGCCAGCTCCTCTTTGATGTGCCTGCATTTCCTTTTCTCTTCCAAGAAAAAACTGTCCTGGAACCTTCCATTTGTGTCACACAGTAACTGCATTTTACCCTAAGCCAGGACCATGTGCCTTATAAACAAAGGGATCTATATCAGGATCTTCGAAAAACCTGAAATCCCTTACACTCTCAGCTTAAAACTTGAAGCTTTTGGCCTTAGGAAGAACACAAATGCACCTAAAATACTGTCTACTGACTGTTGTCACCATAAAGGGTAATATATGTCTGTGTCTTAATCTTTTTTTCAGACACTCATAACTCATCATCTTGCCCGAGTAGAGTGTCAAGCTTATTTTATTACATTTCTGAGAATCAGAATGTGTAAATAAATGAAGGAAAAAAACTGACACTGTTGAGACCGTTTGGCTTCTGGGGTTTTAAATATTACAGTGGTATCTGAAATTTTCTTCTGAGTACATCTAGCATTATTTCCATGAGGGCCTCCTTGGAGTTCTTGCCCTGCTCAGTTTTGTCAGGCAGAGAGGCATGAGAAAAAGCCCTACTTGGCCATTTACATTTTAGGAAAACTGAAAGAGATTTAAGAGAAAGAAGAAGGGAAATTACATCTCATTTTTCCTTGTTTCTCATCAGCAAATTATGAAATTTTGACCCGCTCATTTATTGCAGTAAGAAGTCCTTTTAAAACTTGTAAGTATCCCAGAGGCTGCGGTAACACTAAAAAATCTCACACATTAGTAGACAGAAAAATGGGTAAGAGCTTCTAATAGAGAATCATCCAAAGCCAGTGGGCTGTGCACAAATTGGCATTTCAGCTTGATGACACTCTGTCCATCACTGGGTACTCAGCCCTCTGGCTGTTTGTTCTGATGACAGCTGTGGTGAAATTGGGACTTTTTGGGAGTCTGTGATTTTTAGCATTGATTCCATCAGAGCCGCAGTTTGGCTGCTGAAGGTTTGAGGATAATGGGAGCAACATGTGAGCAGAAAAAGTGGGAAGGCATTGGCTGGCAGATTAAGCCGGCCTGAAGGAGGAGTTCTCTTTGCATGCTCTGGATGATTTGGACTGGCAGAAACAGAGGACTGCCTGGGTGGTGCAGGGCATAGGACTGGCTGCAGACAGTGGAACCGAGGGTTGGCTGACCAGCAGGGAGATGTTCCTTGTCCTGATACAGCACCTGTCCCACAGTAGCTAGGAACTGCTTCATTTCCTCCTCTACTAATTAACAGAGGTCAGACCATTTTAAGCAAGTCCATCCCAAAGTTAACGGTGTCCAATCGCCCTGCTAGAGCCCAGCATCAGCGGTGAATTTAAATTTGCATGCTGTTTTCTCAGGTATGGCTGATCTCATTTCATACTGTGATGAGCTTACACCTTTAATGAGACTGCACACATGCATAAGTACTTTGCTAGAAAGACTGGGATTTTTTAGCAGTAAGAGATGTGTATGGAGCTTTGGAAAGTCAAAAATATCCCCTTGCAGAGTCAGGCTCAGAACAGCTTCTCTTTTCTCTTATGTCAAATGACCACTATCTTCTCTGAACTCTGCAAACTCACTGTGAATGCAAAGAGAAACACGCTCAGCTACAACAGCAAAATAAGGCCTTTGGGTTGAGTTCAGAGAAGGTTTTGGTCATCAGATTCATGTAGTCAATCAAAAGCTGGACTTGGAACGGCTTATGGGAATGATGCGCTGATAAAAATGGGGAAGGAGGGAGTGGGAGTGCAGGAGGGGAGGAAAGAATTGATTTATGATGAAGCCAAGGCAGCTGATCTGAAAGAGATAATTATTCTTCTATAACTGGCCAGGGAATGGGGGAGCCATTATGTGGATGAATGGAGACAGCAGAAGCAATTTGTCAGCCTGACTTGTTTGAGTGAGTAACTTCAATTCCTCCTTGTCTTCTTCTAAGCGATTTTTCTTTCATTGTCACATAGGAATGTGTTTTACATTTCAAACTCTTCTGATGCTTGCCTGAGCAAGGGAAGAGAAAAAGGAGGACTTTTTCACAAATATCAGCCATGTTTTTCTGCAGCTGTGCCCACTGGCACTACTGAAGCTATGCACACACTGTGTCAGCAGTTCCCAGTTTCGGGGGATTTCAGGCTTTGCTGGATAAGATCCCTTCCAAATGAAAATTTGGAATTCAAAGGACACAGCCCAGGAGCTGAATATTTCAACCCTGTTTTTCTATGAGTATTACTTATACATATTTTTTAGATAGAAGTGAACAAAAGTTTTTTTTCCTGAAGCTTTCTTTCTCACACACTCCAACATTGCTGGGTATTTTTCTGAGTTTTGTTTGAGGGGACAGCTTGTGCGTATTCTACAGTGCTAAATTCTTTCTCTTTGGAGAGAGCCACATTCAGGATAGGGAATTAAAGCCAGATGTGGAAGAGAAGGTAAGCACAGGATGAAGCCCCCCCCAGCTCTGCATCTCAACATCCTTGCCCCTCTACACTACCCCTGACAACAGACAATACCAAAGGTGTAGTTTTTCTAACTTTAATTTGTCTGTAGGCCATGAAAATGCTCTTTCAGGGAAGATACTGACAGAGATCAGCATGATGCCTCTTATATGCCTAGGCCTGTAAGAATGCAAAAGCAGCATCTCCCTTAGAGTTCCACGGTTGATGGCTCTGCTACTCCTATTCTATTCTATTCTATTCTATTCTATTCTATTCTATTCTATTCTATTCTATTCTATTCTATTCTGTTCTGTTCTGTTCTGTTCTGTTCTGTTCTGTTCTGTTCCGTTCCGTTCCGTTCCGTTCCGTTCCGTTCCATCCCATTCCACCCTACCCTATCCTATCCTATCCTATCCTATCCTATCCTATCCTATCCTATCCTATCCTATCCTATCCTATCCTATCCTATCCTATCCTATCCTATCCTATCCTATCCTATCCTATCCCATCTTATCCTATCCTATTCCCTTCACTTCCCTTCTGTTTCAATTTCATTCCACTCCATTCCATTCTTCTATTCTAAAGCCTAGACAGTGATAAAAATGAAAAGCACTTTTCCAAGTTGTGCTTTAGAAGAAAAAACAGCTTTGTTCTGCTCTCCAAGTGGAGAAAGTCCACAGGGGAACTCTCTGGCCTCTGGAGCTCAAGTGAGCTGCCAGTAGCCCTGATCAAGGATTTGTCTTTTTCCTTGCCATTTCCTTGCTGCTAGGTTCAGAGTAGCTGACTGCCCGGTATCTTGAATGCTTTGGAGCTCTCCTAGAGGCCTTACCATCCCCAGGAACAGCACAAGGCTCTGTGGTCCTCTCCATTGTGTCTCCATTTTATTGTCTTGGAGATTAGTAGAAATTTTAAAAACATCTGAAGTTATGGCAGCTTTTGGAAATACATTCTCTCTGGTGTAAGCCTGGCTGGAAGCAAGGAGACAGCTGTGCTGCAGAGCTGCTTTCCAATGACCCCAAAGAGGAATCATGAGTGCTTTCTTCTGACCACTTTGAAGGCGTGCTCCTTGTTACCTTCTTAAATTAAACTTTGACTTTAGCAGTTACTCGAAGGGTAACTATTCCATGCCTACACGAATCTTGGCAAGGAAATTCAAAACTGGACTCTCTTACAATTTAGAATCATTAAGGTTGGAAAAGACCTCCAAGATCAACTCCAACTGTCAACCCATCACCACCACATCCACTGAGCCATATCCCCACTTATGAGGGTATACCACAGAGGTTCCTCAGTACCTTTCAAATTTGGGAAGATATAGCAGAACTGATGCAAAGCTCTGTCATTTTCTGTCCACCAGGTATGGTGCTGGGAAGGCAGGGCTCTGAGGCAGTGGAGGGGTGTGTGTGATCTCCCCGTTCCCCAGGCTGCTGTTCAGATAAGTCACGTTTCCTGTACCTTTTCCCTAGATGAGCTCATAAGTGCAAATACTTGCAACTTCAAATGCGTCCATTCATTATTGAGTAGGAAAGGATAGCAGAGGGCTTCTGTCAGAGCTTGGAAAATATAAAAGAAGCCGTAAGTAATGTTAGTAAAAAGCAAACTGTTACTGAGGGAAGCAAGGGGGGGTGGGAGGAACACATTTATTTATTCCTTCATTTATTCCTCTGAGACACAATTAAAACCTTAATGCATATTTTGGGAAAGGACTGTGTTCTCCCCTTTGTTTTATGTACCACCCTCAAAATGAATTATGAATTTGCAACAGAAGGAAGCCTTTCATCCCAGCTTTAGCTACTTGATTCGAAAGTTTGAGAAAAAATGACCCCACAGGGCCCTGTTCTGCTCCCTGCATCAGCACCAGCCAGAAACATCTCTGATAACTGAAGGGTGACTGTGGTGCAAATCCTGGTTTGAGTGGGGGGAGTATCGTGGCAGAATAGGGCAGAGACGTGCAAATGCGGCCATGGGTCAGAGAGCAGCCCTCCAAGGACTGGCTGGTAACACTCAGAGTTGTTGCTACATGTCCAGAGGGAATGCCCTCTCCTTCAAAGACCTAATTCATTTTTCATGACAGTTTGACAGAATTGACAGTTTCATGACTTGGCCTTTTTTTTTTTTTTTCCCCAGAAACTCGGAGGCGTGGTGGAACAAAGCTGTTGGATGTGGTTTGTGATTCATAAAGAATTAGCATCTCTCTCAGGTTGGGATATTTAGTAAGCTATTGGTAATTAAAAGCCAGCTTTATATAGCAGATTCTTTTCATTTCTCTCCTTCAAATATAAAGAAGAACGAGGGCCCAGAGCTTGTAAACCCAGAAAAAATGGGAAGTGCCTTTCTTCAGCCGAAAGAGTTCTTCTTCGACAACTTTAATGCATTTATATTTAATCTAGTTAGCCAGATGAGCAGCCAGGACAGCCTAGAAATGCAAACTGCAACCACAGAGCCCTGAGACAATCTTCCTCTCCCTTTGATAAGACTGACATCCTTGGCTTAAAATAACCATCATTGTGTTTCCAAACAGTGAGGGTTTGGAGAGTTTAAAATTCCCTGGACGGAGATGAAGTTTCCCATGCCCTGTAGGAGTTAATCTTTTTTTATTAGGGAAGTTAATGTGGTATTGATTTTGTCTGGGGAGAAAAAATATACTGCCATATTGCGATACATGCGAAGGGTGAAAAGGTTTGACAAAAAAGGAGATTAATACTTTTTATTCATTTTGAGAACAATTCCCATCAAATCTGTAATTGTCCGACATGGGAAGCTTTTTTTCTGTGAGGTTAAACATTTTGCACTGTTCTTCTTGCAGCTACAAGTCTCTTTCTTTCCCTTTTTGAACACATACGTAAGAGAAGAGAAATGTTATTCCTTGCTATGAAGTGTTGCAGTTAGGTAGCAGCTGTGATGGTATCAGCCAATATGTTGCTTTTAATGATCTCACTCATACATTATGAATGAGGAATCTGAAAGGCAGGAAAACATGGCGTGCATAATCTTTAACTGTTCAGCTGCTAAAGAGCTTTCTACGTGGAAGTTACAGTCCTTCCGACTTTCCTGTTTGCGAGAACAACTTGGCATCGTGCTTGGCTTTAGATCAATGTAAAATGGATGCGCGGCCCAACGGCTAGCCGTGTTAATGGGTTTCCATGTGTTCAAAAAAATCCAGCCTTTAGACTGTCAGCTTTGTTCCACCCCAATAAAATTAACTCATTGATTTCAAAGCGGTGATTTTGCCTACCGGATCTCACGGTGGCAAGGGACTTGCCATAAGTTGTGACGCGCATGCTTAGCAGATGATGGGGCTTTAGGGAGCAGTGCTAAGCTTGCAGCCCCTTTTCAAAATGGCACCAGAAAAGGGTATTCTGAGGACTCTGTTTCATGGCTTTTCAATCAGCCATCAGCTCTTCACTATCCAGGGCTGAATTAACCCTGCTGAGGATGCTGAAACACAGCTGACCTGATGAGGCTCTGCAGGAACTCCTCAGCCCCATGATCTCTGCTCAGCCAGATCCCACTTTGCTTACCAGACATGCAGTGTCTTCTCACTGCTCAGGGTTTCTTCTTCACTCTCTTGTTCCCCTCCATTATTTATTTCTCTATTTGTGCTGGAGAAACGGGAACTGACTGTGCAGGCATCCCATAGGATGCTTTGGGCAGCTGTGTGCAATCATTTGCTTTTTCCTCTCAGACAAAAAGGCCTGATACTTTAGCTCCAATCCCCTATAGACAAGAATCAGCCAAAGACTTCTCTAATACTACAAGTACCTGTTGGTTTTACACCCTGTCCTTCCTGCCTTATCTGTGCTGGACATAGAGAGGAGATTCTTGCCTTCTGCCTTAGAACAGCCTTTGGAATACTGTGTCAGTCCCCACCACCTCCAGTCAGCTCCTTATCATTAGTCTCTTGGAGTGGTTTTGCTAGCTGAACGACACCAGGTCCTGCCCAACCACTCCTGTGTAGAAGCAAGTCACAAGCACCAAGGTACAAGCTGGTGCCCCTTCTTATTCATACAAGTGGTTTTGCAGCAATGTGAGGGATATTACCAATTTAACTTAGTTCCATCCATCTCGTGATATTCCATGATTCTATGATTCTATGAAATTAGTCTCATTCTATCCAACCATTTTAGTAGTACTCTAAACATATTGGTATGTATTCCCTTTCCTTTATAGAGTATTGCAACACTCTCCTTGCACAATGAAAAATCTGGAATATTCTTACTCATTTGTTTTCATTGCACAATAAAAGTACTTGTATGTCCTCCAGTTTGAGGGCCAGCAGGGTTGGAGTACAGGGGGATAGAGCTTGTTCCCATGCTCTTCTCATATCATTCCGTCAAAGGCAGTGCAGGTGAGCACAGCAGAGGAGGAAGAGAAAAAAGTGATCCTGCTGAAGAAAGAAGGATCTTGGAAGACCCTTCTGCAGCTTTTAAGAATTTTCTTTGTGTGAACTCATGTCAAATCAAAGCAGGAATCACAGGGAGAAACGGTGCAGCGAGTGCACTGCAGGAAGTGAAAGCTGATTGTGATTTCTCTTGCTAATTTTAGGAAACCATGACTTTACATGCATTTCTGGATTATATTTATATGCAAATATTTTAATATGGATGACATATCAAGAGAGGAGTGTTCACTGCCCTACTAACAGAAAAAAAAAAGAACATTTACATCCGATTCAAGAGACCACTGTATAGAAGGCAGCTAGAAGGAGAAGCACAGAAATGTTGATTTTATCCCTTGTAGGCAGGTATGCTGAGCCGCTCCTGTCTTCACAGCATGGCACGCACTCAAAAAGAAGAAGGAAAAAATAATGCAATCACCTCACTGCAGGGATCCCTTGTTCTTGGCATAAGGATTACTAAAGAAGAGATAGGAAGTACAATGTGCATAGGAAGAAGAAGGGTAGAAAAGCGCCCCACTGTTCCCCCTGGGATCTGCATGCGCCTGCAGAGCATTCTCACATACACTGTGTAAGCACCTCAAGTAATATGTGGTATGGCTGGCTGTTTGCAAATGGCTGGGTGCTGCCAGCCTTCACCAAGGCTGGGAAAATTGAGAGCTTTGATTGCCTCTATGTGCACATTTGCTGGGAAGATGTGTCCATGTGAGTGCCCAGCACAGTGAGTAGGAATGTGAGGGTCCCTGTGCAGGGCTCCCATCTCCTGTAGCCAATATCAGATTGGCACAACAACCATGAATCCATCCATGAGCCCTGGTGCCAGGTAGGCTGGGATGGGGCACCTGAGCTGTGATTTGCTCAGAAGTGTGGCTGTACACAGAGCTGAGACCCAGCTCACAGCATGGGCAGACTTTGGGATGGTGGCAACATCTTTGCATCAAGCCAGGTTCATTCCTTCCATGGAGGCAGAGGCACAAGCAGTCAGCGACTGCTACACTAGGAGTATCTGGCATCCAGGGTTTCTTCTGAGGTTATCTCTGACAGAGCACGAAATGTTAGAGCTATGCCTTTAAGAAATCCTCTCTTGGCCACAGCATTTCATTCCCCTTCAGGTTCTTTGCAGATGTGTTACCTTATGGTCAGTGGCTATGATCCAAGGTGAGACATGATGAACTGTCACTGTCCTTCTTCCTATTTATCTTCACTATTCTTCCTTTTTAAAATATCATTAATTGCCTTTGATGCCCATTTGCTACTTAGAGTCAAAAGTCTCATTTGTTTAGATATTAATTTCTTAGGCTTTACTTTCCCATTTTTTGCTTCTTTATATTTAATGTCCATGACTTCCACAACTATGACTGTCTGCAGTCAAGGGGCTTCTTTTTATCCAGATTTTGGGACCTTAACCTGCACTTTTTGCAGCCTTCACTAACTACTATTGTAGTTAGATGCCATCAGAGAGAACCATTTGCCTACTTACAGGCACCATGCTGATACTTACACATCAGGAACACACAGAATCGTAGAATCATTTGAGTTAGGAAGGGACTCTTAAAAGTCATCCCCTGCAATAAACAGGGACACCTACGACCTTTAGCTACTCTTGAGACAAAAATGATGTTAAGATCTTTAAATGAAAGGCACAGGACTGGTGAGGATGGCTTTGCATACTGCTGCATGTTGTCCCATACATTGTCCCTTAGGGCTGGGCAGTGCGGACGACTTCGCCCTGCTCTGCAGACTCCTTGTAGTGTAATGACATAATAACTCAACCAAGAACCAAAACAAGGTCTGATGAAGTTTTCTCATTACCAGTAGATATCTGTGGGCTCTTTTGATGGCTGCAGTGCATTACAGTTCATCTAACTGCACTCTCTCCCGTTTACTTATGGTATTATCTTACATTCATTTTTCTTTCACAGGGAATATAAAATATTTTCTCAGGCTGACAGACAAGGATTCATGCTCTGTTCTTTCAGTAATTTGGAAAATGAAAATATACTGCTCGCAGGGTGGGTTTTGTTTTGGACAGATCCATATTTTATTCTTTCATGTCAGAAGTGAGACAGATTAATGGTTTCTGGAATTTATTTCCAATACTGATTTTGTTTCCAAAGTTTTGAGAGCAACGAGACAGATCTGCAGTCCTGTCCCCACTGGGAAAAGGAAGTGGCATCTGTTCCTGCTTTGTCCTCAGAGCTGCCAGCGAGGGTGTCTGGATCAGCCATCCATCCTCTGCCAGCACATGTAGTCAGCTGGCAAACCAGGCCAGAGAGCCCTGTTCTGCTGATGTAAATGAGAATTGGCCTGGAAGTGCTTTAATACATGGGAAGGAGCCAACAGTCCCTCCGATTGTTAAGAGAGCAGAAGAGTTTTAAATCATCTTTATTCTGCTTGTCCTTGGGTGTTGTGCTAAGTGAAGCTCAGACTTACCAACCTTGGCTTCCTGCTCTGGCCATCGCTCTGATGTCTGTTGTGCTGGCTGTGCCTGTGTCACGCAGCAGGTAGGTGCAGCTTGTTGCTTTCTGTCCTAAACAGTGTTAAAATGCTAAGCCTCACATGGAGCCATACCTCCTTACATGTGAGCTACTGCTTCTGCCTGATCCTACTGTGAACAAAAAGTTCTGTGCTGAAACTTCTCAGTCCTTCCACGAACATTGTGATCAGCCCCAGGTTTCTGGAAGGCATGTTGTACAGCTTTCTGGACGTTGTTAAACCAGGATGGCAATTTTCCAGTTACATATGGCACAAAGTAGTCAATAGAATCAGAAATGCCAAGGGTCTGTGCAGGGCCTCAGCCAGGAGAGACCAGAGCACAGAGCTGAGCAGGGGATGGAGGCAGGGACCAAAGCTGTGCTGCCTGTGTCACAGATGCCACTCACCCTCATCTCCCTGCTGACTTCAGTACGTCACCGAAGCCAAATCAGATCAGCACGGTGCTTACTGTAATGCAATTTTCAGTGTGAAGTGGAGCAGGAAGAATAGCATATCTGAACTCCAGAAGAAGCAGTTCACACTGACTTTCTGACACAACAGATGCCCAACACTCCCTCCCTCCCACAGCAATTTCTGCACCTCTCCTTAGTTTGTCGCTGAGCTGGAGCATATTTTGCAATCCAGACTTGATTTAAGCTCTTTGAGTGATGGTGAATTCACAACCTCCTGATCTAAATTGTTCTAATTAATTCGATGGTTAAGAATTTCTGCCTTATCCTTTACCCGAATTTATTTCTCTTCAGCTTCCAGCTGCAAAATCTTATTATGCTGTTGTCAATGAGATTAAGGTTTCCTCTCCGTGCAGGTACACAGGGTAGCATTAATCTCTCCTGTTTTAGACATCTGCAGTGTACATCTATATCTGCACTAATGGTTGGTGCTACATGTATGGTCAAAGGAAGAAACGGAGTCTAACACAATGCATGTTACCTCCCTTAAAATAGATGCCAAGCACAGATGAGACAAACTACCCTATAGAAGTGTCTTTTTCTTTGAGGCTGGATGGGCAGATCAGCTGCAGACAACAAAATTTAAGGAAGGTAAACCTTCACAGACTGCAAGTATTCACCACTTACTCTAGTGAAGCTGCTTGGGTCAAGTTATGGTTAAACCTACTGAAGAAAGAGCCCTCTATGAAACTGATAGAAACGGCAGGCTTCAGGCATGCTTCTTAGGAAGGCTCATCCCTATTCTTCACTCTGCATCAGCAGATGCTGGTTGGTGGCTGGAAGTTACTACCATCTCATTGCAGAGTCTGCGCCACGTCCATTTGTCAGCGTAGTCCCATTTCAGCTTTCAGGCTTTATGCACTTGTTTCCAGCTCTGTGTTTCAGGGTTACCTGGAATTTATCTTGCTTCCCCACAAGTAGATTACATGGAAGAAAGAGTGTTGATTTCTAGAACTGAGCAAACTAATGAGCTGATATTTCTTTTCCGTCATTCCGTCATTTTGAAATTATTTCTACCTCAGCCCTGGAAGAGAACAGACTATCGGGGTTACATCCAAAGAGAGTTCAAAGCCTGGTTTTTAACTATATGGAGAAATGGGTTACAATCAATAAGATTCAACTTAAATTGATTTCCTATAGGGAAGAGTCTGCCCTGTAATATCTGAAAGTCATTAGTCAATGTCTCTTTGAAGTATTGAATTTATTATGAAAACCCTGAAGAAATGCTATTTAAAATCCATGGAAGCTTATGTACTTACTGGATTATAGATGTGTATTAAATATAACGCTCACCATCTAATGAATCACAGCAGCATTTTCACACTATCATTAGTCTGAATTTCTTCTTGGTCCTGCACACTCACACAAAAGGTACCTATAAACTGCCTTTCTGGCGTCATGCCCACTTAATTATCATCTTGGAGATTATTATAATGGGAACAAGGGGATCTCCTTTGAGAGTACAAGGCCCACATAATAGCTTCTTTATCCATTAATGTTTAGGATCTTCCTTCTGATGCTCCAGATGTCTGGCAAAGGGTTCTGGGTTAGGGGTGTTTGCTGGGGCTTGTTGCACTTGTCTATCTGCCCAGCCATGGGATTTTCTGTCTCTGCATTATGTTTATATTTACTGTCTCACACAGGCAAACGTGTGACTCGGTGAATGTCCCTCACCTACATTTTGCTGTAGCATAAAGCACATAGCATCTCAGCTTGTGACTGCAGGCTACATCTACTGATTAAACCCACCGAGCGTGAGTAGTCCTGACAGCTCTATCAGTGGGATGCTTTATGGGGCTTCAGCCAGCCCAGCACAGGAGATAGCTGCTGGGATTTCTGCCTGGAGGCTGGTGGACAGACAGGGCAGGGAGGTGTGATGCTGAAATCATATTTTAGGAGGGGGGAAGTCAGAAGGCAACACATTGATGAGTCCTGGCTTTGCTGGGCAGGAGCCATCCTCAGTCTCTCTTCAGGACAAATGATCCAGTAAGACTGAGGCTCACATATTACCTAATTTTGTCATATTCTCAGCCAGGATTTCTACTGATATTAGAGAGTAAACTTCTCTAGTAAATAAAAACACTGCAGTTTGAAAGCTCCTACAGGGTAAATCAGCAAATATTTGTTCTGCTGCTGATGAGACGTGGCCAGGTCCATTAACAGAAAAAGCAATTTATTCCCAAGGAATAAAACTACTGAATGATGAAATATTAATTTATATCACAGGCTTTGTGTCAAATAGATTGTTGTTCTGCTTATAGAATAGAAACAATGGGTTTTTCTCTTGATCCTTTTAAAACTTTAGCAATGTTTTGAATTATTAAAGCATTGGTAGTTCTGGTTCATGAATTGAGGAATTTGGGTTTATTTTCATTTCTTACCTTAACACCCTTAATAAATCAGAGTTTCATCTCCTATCTTATTTATTTGTTTGGGGGGTGGGGAGGTGAGTGCACTTATGGGAAATGTTCAGAGCTATACATGAGGAACTGGTCTCAGCGTGGAATGAGCTGGGCACGCTCAGGCACACAACCAGAGAATAAATTTACTCTTTCTAATTACCTCACAGATTTTTCCCTCTTGGAGCATCTGAGCCAGGAGTTTCTGCAAAGTGTTAGAAATAGGGCAATTCCCAGCTGCATGCGAATTCCTGAACACCATTCTCTGTATGAGAGGAGAGCCTGCTCAGCCTGCTCGTGCACTGCAGCACTGCACAGAACTAGGTCTGTAAAGAAGGTGATGCTCTTTGATGGGACTGAGTCTGGGCTGCTAAACCCAAAGTTATTAGCTCTGCAAGCTCCAGCCTGCACAAAGATGGAAGTTTGGGTAGACACAAAGAAACTCACTATCTGCATGCTCTGTCAAGACTTTCCTAAGCAGCTGCTGATGGACACTGGTGCAAGCAGGGTATTGAGCTGAACAATCCTTGGGCTGAGCAAAAGAGTCCTCTCAAGTCCTGAACGTACTCTGAGAGATGTTGCTCGTATATCTGTCTGGGTACTGCAGAACTTTGTCCTTCTCTTTAAATACAGATCTGAAAGCTTCTCCCCTTTAGTTTTACTCTTCCTTTTCAGGGGTATTTTCTGCCACAGGTTACAAACTAATGCAGAATTACAGACATGCTGATACTACTCCAAAAAAGCAATGAAGCTGCATTAAGTTATAGAGTGGCACATCAACATTACCAGGCTGAAAATTTGTATTGTTGTGGTCAGATATGGAAAAAATAAATGCCAGCAAAGGGATGAGCCATTTTGCTGGTGCCCTGGAGAACCAAGACATTCAATATGGGAAAAAAAGCCCTTCACAGCTACTTCTCCCACCCCAAAGGCCTCTTCAGACTGTTTTTGCTCATGTACTCAGTTTTCAATGAACAGATGCTGAAATGGCTGTTATTCTGAAACAAAAGCTCTCCCACAGTGTGCTCTGAAAATCTGAGCACTCCTGTACAAATCCGTCCATATCAGCAATCAGAAGTGCCACATAAAGAGCGTACAAAGCTCCTGGGGAAGGGCAGGCAAGGGCTAAGAAGTAATTTCATCCAAATGGGATAAGTTTGCTGTTCATTACTTGCTCTTGTTTAAAAAGTTGCTGTTGTCCAATCAGGGCAGAAGCAGCAGCACCCCAAGAAATGTCTGTAGCAATCACATCTTGATGAAAAGTGCTTATAAAACCATCAAATAAAGAAAAATGTGCACAAGCTCTAAAGGCTGGAGGGCTCCTTCCTCCTCTTGGTTTGCTGTTCGAAGCAAGTTTTGAAAGCTTCTGCAGTTATGTCAGTACAAGCAATAAATTAATTTTCGTTTTGGGAGTTCTTGTTTTTTGTGTTGTTTTTTTTTCTTTTCTTTTCTTTTTTTTTTCCATGCTTTTAAAATTAAATCCAGGAACAGAACAGTCATTACAAAATGTAAAATTCAATATTTTCCATCTTAAACACATTGAAACAAAATAAAAGCTCTCTTTTTCTGATCAATGGGACTCGTTCTTCTATATTAAAATGGTTTTTCATATTCAAAATAAATGTACAAGTAGTTTGCCTGATGCAAGAAATATTTCTTGTAGTAGAATATTTGCCTGAAAATTCTTCTCCACTCATTAAATAAAGGCTTTTCAATAGTGAACAGAAGATAAGGCTATTCCCCAAAGCCTAAACATTTTTACATATGGATGCAGACAGTGGTTCACTAGGGCAAACAGTGGATGTTAATGTACTCTTGCTAGGAAAAACAACATTTTAGACTTTTTTTTCTAAATGATGAATTTTCATCCTATTATATCGAGAGTTTCAAAAATCAGTGGGAAACTGAATGAGAATATTTCCACTACCTATTATTAAGGGTTTCTGACTTCATTGTTTGTGAAGGCTTCAATGGGAAAAGAATGGAAAAGGCTGGGAATTATAAAAACGAGTGCTGATAAGGCAGGAAGAGGAATGGAAAGGAGGTGCTTGGTGGGATTCATGGCTGGTGAAGTATTTCTGAATCAAAATGTTTTATTTGCATTCAGACTTTGTATTTCATGTTTGAAAACAAAACAAAACAAAAATATGCGATGCAGTGGGGAATTGCAGATCCCTTCCTTGAGAAAAGTTAGCTGTCTCCATGTTCACATGCCTTGCTAAAACAGCACATCTAAATGTAATGCAAGAAAATAACATATTGATTTTGCCTTTAAATGTTATAATACACAATCTGTTGTTTCAGGAAAGGTTAATTGTGTTGCCCAAAAGAGAAACACGCTATTATATTCTAAGCTATTCCTCTACATAATGAAAGAGCATTTAAAAGGTATTACTGTAGGCCACGAAAGAACATAGGAGAGCCTAACTATTAACTTGGCATACAACATGACGAGAAGCAGGCTTCTGTGCTTATTGGAGGACCAGCTTTTGCCAAACATGGCTTAAAAGATCATTTATTTGTATATGTGCCAAAGGCATCATCAGCCCCCTCACTTGTCACCCACCTCTGTTTTCCTGCATACAAATGAGTTTCTCTACCTCCTTGCATTGGTAGTAGCTGTTAATGTGGAGTGAGGCAGAGACATTCAAGTAAAGAAAAGGAATTTTGCAGTTCACTTTGCCATGGTCAGTGATGCTGCATGCCAATTTGTGCCACCCATTCAATGACGCTCTGCTGCATTCTACGTTTGGCAGGTGCCACCACTCTACGGTTACCTCCTGCAAGCTATGTTCTTTAGCCTCATCAAATAAATCCCTGTATGTTTTCTCATGGAGAGAGGCAGGTCCTTGTAGAAGGCAGTTAATCTGAGCTTAGCTGCCTGTTTTAGGTTCAGATGCAGGACCCGCTAGTGAAAACTTCTTTTGATTACAGTCTCATTAGGAAGCTTAGAACAAATAGCTGATTTTCAGGCAGCTAGGAGTAGATGACTTAGTTTGAGATTAAGATACCTAAAGGCAAGTGTTTGTCTATGGGCTATCTGCTCACACTGCTTTTACAAGTCATGCAGTTGTGGTCAGTCCCATCAGCAGAGCCAGCAGAGAGATGGTGAGAAGACTGGTGGGTGTGGTGTGTGACCTATGTGAGATCCAAATCATTCTGGGGTTGTAATTGAGCAACTAAATGTCTCAGATGACAACAGACAACTACATATAGATAATGGAAATCAAGTTATGTGTCTTATATATGTCTCTTCAAGTCTGCATCAGGATCTGCATTCAGAGGGACTGTCATCAGTGAATCAATCCGAGAGACTAAATTCCATGAATGCATCCAGATTTCATGCTTGCTGCTTGTGCACTAAAATCTTTCTACTCCTGAAGAACTGTAACAGCATTTTTACCTTTAGCTGAAATTCTTCCTTCAGTGACACGAAATGATAGCTCTGTAGGCTCCAAACTGCAGTCTCTCCATCATATTTGCCATTAAGTACAATTTTCCTAAGAGCTAAGGAGGGAGTCATCAGAGACATACCCAAGAGTGCAGGAAGTCTGCATGCTAAGGTGTGCCCCTTTTTTGCAAAATGTTGAGTATGTGAATCGATTTAGACTTCAAGGAGATCAAAGTAGGCAGGCAATTAACCATTTCCAGGAATTACAGTCTGACCCCTGTGGCATAATGCATGGAGGAAGACATTTTCACTGCCAAGCCTGCTGTTTCATTTGGTGTCTTGGATAAGTAGTGCTGACTAGCTAGACAGGGTCAGATCTTGTCTCAGTGTAATCAGTCTTACCACCACCTTTGTCTTGGGGTTACTGTGAGAGGAAAAACAGCATAAGAGAAAGGGGTGTCTCTAGGTTGTGCTGGAGTGGGAAGGTGCAGCGCTGTGAGATGGCAGCGTGTCCCAACTTCCCCAAACCTAAATCTGATGTGTCCCTTCACCAGCCACCGAGATGCACATTTCATAAAAGCATCCACATTGTGTGTTCATTCTTCATGTCTGGAGAATTTCCCCTCCACCTTCATCCCTTCTGCTTGCATTCCATCCCTGTCTCTGAACCACCCATTTCTTCCAAATCTTTTCATCCATAACTTCTTCAGGAATATTTACTCAATTACTTGGGGATTAGTGGCTGTCACTCAACAAGAATGTGTTCCCCCAGGCAGCTCCCACAGATAACAGCTGGCAAAGGCACACTGCAGGCTTCTCAGGAGTGGAAGGGAGGCAGAAAGTCTTCTGTTTAAATAGATATGACCCCAAACTCGAAATTTGGTTGTGTTTTATTTTGATACAGAATTCTGTGCTGTTGCCAAATCAGCCTCTTTCTCCTATTCCTTTTCATATTGGTTTTGTTTCTGTAATGATCGCATTCAAAAATACCCTTTAAATCTTTTTCAACTTGAAAAATGACTTTTTAATGACATTGAAGTTTTGATGGAACTGTTTCCATTTTCATTCCTTCTATAAAAAGAGCTACAGCAAACTTCTTCAATTTGTGAACAGAAATTTAAATACATGACAAAAGCACAACATTTTCAATGACATTTTTCTTTCTTTTCATGTAAAAAAGATTATATATGTGTGTATATATACATATTTATATCTTCCCAAAGCTGCTCTCACAAAGAAATAGAGAAGAAGCTTTCAAAACTGTTGCAGCTGACTTTCCTTTCTCAAAGCTGGAATCAGACAGTGCTCATGGGGACTGCTAATGCCAGTCCTTTTCTCACAGGTTCCCCAACAGGAGAGGAATGAACATTGCAAAATTTACTATATTAATGTACGAGCTCCCCATGGAACACATCCTATCAGTTTCCTGCTAGTTTCCCTGGAGTTCAGGTATTCTGTGCCTACTCTGGTGTTTACAGGACATTAGCAATTTATCTGCTTGTGATGGTGGAGCAAAAGGATTTACCCTGAATTAACCTCTCTAGCAGTTTTTTCATTTCCTGAACATCCCTGTATCCATCTTCCTCTTTCCCTCCCCATCTCTTTTCCAAACCGTTTCCATCTTCAACCTTGCCCTTCCAACTACACAGTTCAGACTCTTAGCTGGGCATCGCTGTAGTGGAAATGCTGAGTCATGGCCTGAACCAGTGATTGAGCACCTGGTGGAAGGCAGGGCCAACCCAGGGCAGCTCAGGTGCATGCAATGAACCTGAGTGGCTAGAAGGGGTGGAGCCAGGATCCACCCTTTCCCAGACCTCATTTAAGGGCTTGCAGTGCAAGAGAGAGTACCCTGCTAGAGATCCCTGTATTTCTGAGGCCTTCTGAAGGTAAGCAGCTTTTTTTTTCTTTTGTTTCTATGCCCATAGTTGTTGCATTTGAGCGATCCCTTGCTTGCTGCAGCCTAGGACCTGGCTGTTCTGCTCTTGTTGTTGCATTTTTCTATTGCATTGCAATCATAAACACATCTCACAAATCATTGTGTCCTTTTCTGTGCTCCTTACAGTTTATCTCTTGAGTACACAGTACTAATTAAGCTACTAATCATTATTTCCCCAGCCCTTCACTTTGAATTAGATCTCTCTCTCTACTATCCTCAGTGGGTTCCATCTTCTCCTTTGCTTCATCTTTTCTGGCTGCCTACAGATGTTACAGCCTCAAGCATATTGAATGCATGGGCAGCTAAACCTATTTTCAGACTTCCCATTAACACCCCAAGGCATTTCATTTTATCTATTTAATCCACTTCTCTAGTGACCTGTGTTTCCTTTCCAAGAGGGTGCATCAAGCCCCTTCTCATGCTTCTTTCCATAACCAAAATACATCCACCCTTTAACACTCCTAGGCAAAGCCATTTTCAGCAGTATTCTTATCACAGTGTACCTATTTCCTGCAGTTAGCTTAAATTTGGTACATGCACAATTCAGCACACTGTACTGCATCCTAGATTTCAGTGTCCTGCACAGAGTATGAATCTCTTTCCTACCCCTTTTCACTCAACTTCTGGCTTGGCAGTCAGAGATAGCATTAGCAAGCTTATTGCCATGGCTTCTCCTGGAGGCATGTTGTGATTCTGTTTCCAGACAAGCAACTTCTCCATTACTAATATGATACCCTTCCCGGAATTTAGTGCTTTACAGCATAGTTTCTATGTGCTCTATTGGCTAACAAGTCTTCTATGTTCTCTGATTTTATACCTTTCTCAGTTAAAATTCAATTTGTTAGAGTAGGCCCAGGTTAACAACCAAACCTGATTATTTTAATGACTGACTGGTATTTTAATTTACTCCTTTAGCATTTGTTGCATGATGCAAATACTGATTTCTTGGCAGTTATTTTGATATTTTAATTCTGCTAATTTGATACTGTTTGGCCTAGAATAGAAAGAAAGTTTGCTAAGCATGTGTGATACAGTTGCATCTTCCTGCTCCTCCTAATAATACCACAAAATTGCTTATGGGATACTTATGTCTGTGCTGGACCATTATTACTCATCTCTCAATCTCCTCTTGACAATTAGCCTAGCTCAGTTCTTTTAAAATTCTTCATACTGTTCTTAAGGATGGGTTTTTGTCTAGTGCTTTTATATGTAACTATTCTGTACCTCATTAACTTCTCATTTATATTGATTGCTAGCTACTTTACTTTGTTTCTCTCCATTTATTATATAGTGTTATTTTATTTCCAGTTGCTGCCTGCCTTCCATTGCTGAACCAAGACGGCCTTTTGCCAAAATTGTCTGTTTGACATCAGTTAGTCTGCCGATACGTGGAGACTATGAGCCGCCATCCTGACCAATAATGTCTCCTTGTTCCTTATTTTCTCCCTTTCCTCCCAGGCAGTCTGCCTGTCTCCAGTTACTGTCTCTTGTTTCTACTTATACAAAAAGCTTTTTGGTCAGACTTCTGTCTTTGCACAACATCTACCTGGGCTTGATCTCTTGCAAGACTCAGTAATTCTAAGCTATGGAGTCACATTCATCAGAGGGAAAGTCTTAACTTCTGAAGAAGGTACCACAGCACACTGTTGCCTTTGACTGTGGCTTTCTTTGCTTCTACCATGGAAGAAATGGGAGAAGGGAAGTAAAAACTCCCTCATGCTCTGGTTGCATTAGAAACCACCTAGGTGATGTGAATACCTGTTTCCTTTTCTTTAAATAACACATTGCTGCATGTCACTATCATTGGCTTTGACTAATGTAATTATTAAATACTCAAAAGTTGTAGCTGCATTTGTCAAAACAGATCAAAGTTAAGCTTTTATTAGTCTCCGTGCAAGCAGTGTGGGTCTGATCGCACATCAGCTACTACTTATGATTCAACCAGTACGATTGGAAGGCAAGCAGAAGAAGAGGGTTTGTGTGTATGTAATGCTATTTTTCAATTAGTTTGCTTGTGGTTTTCAGCGTTAAATTGGATAAGTGAAAGATGGTGGATAGGACCCATCTGCCAGGAAATTGCTAGTGTGTGGCCATCTGTTGCTATCCTGCATTTGATCAGTGGTACAGAGCGTGTGTTGATTAATTCATTCAAGTCCCTCTGAGGTACACTGCCTGCTGAAGAGTATACATCCTAATAAATAAAAATTCTATCAGTGAAAAGCACTTTCTGCAAATACTGACTAATGTCACTATTGTGTAGAACAGGCATGAGACTCTTCCTCTCTCTTTTTCCCTCCTCTCCTGATTCCAGCAGAGCTAGATTGCCTTCTGGAAGAAAACCAACTCACCTGCTCAGAAGGAGCCATTCTCACATATACTGCAGCTCTCTCTGATGCTGAATATTTAGATGCCATGGAGAGAGTAGACAAAACTCCTAGCAGTTCTAAACTCTGTAATGGCAGGATGCTTCCACCAAGACCCGAACTTGCTGGATGGAAGAGCACCCTGAAGATGCGTCATGCCCTCAGGGCATGTTAGAGGCTCAGCCAAGGCTGGCCAAGAAAAGAAATGCTGATCTGGAGGCCCCCTAATTACCTGCACAGGAAGCTAATCCTGAAGGGGTCTATGCTGTACTTAGTTTAGGAAAAGGATTTGCATGTTAGATGTCTTATCTCTGAGCTGTCTAGAGGAAAAAGCCTATATGGATGATTTTGAAATTAATAATGTAATGAAAATAACTAACAAATGGGAAAGGATGCAGTATTGCAGGTGTATTCATTTTCCACTCTTACCAGATTCCTTTTCTTCCACTATCTCAAAATGGATAAATTAGCTCATCTTTCATCCTTTTTCAGAATGGTTACAATTATCGCAGACTCAAACTTTGCATCTCCAGCCCTAATTCCCAGCATCTTCTGTGTTTTCTCTTCCTCACTCAATGCCACAACCACTCAGAGCCTCCTACAGCTTGTGGGCTTTTCTATATCTGACAGCAGTGGATAGTAAGAGCAGCCAGGCATCAGTTTGTAGTGCTTCTAGGGAGGTACATAGTCTGGAGTTACAACAAGGTGGATGAATGTGAACTTCAGGAAGGCACTAGTTGTCACACACAAGCAGTACTAGAGAGGGTTTCAATGACAACAGCAAGTAGGCCTTCTGGAAGTAGTAGCAACTGTTCTGGAATACTTGGGCTTCTGGATCAGCCAAAATATTAGCAGGTATTCAAATGCTTGGCAACATTCCTCCCTTCTCAAATATTTGATCATGTCATAACATCCACTTGCAAGGTGTCCAAGGTCAGGCTTCCAAAATTCTTTGTGTGAGCAGATAAAGGATTGAAAACATCACAGTATTTACTCTGTAGAGTGTGGGGAATAAATATGTCTGCTTACCAAAAAACTCCCAAATCATGTTCTGTATTTTGTGGCTGTTTGGTTAGCATATCACAGGTTGCTTAGACTTGTCATTTCTTTTACAGCTTTGATGAGGCTTACAATTTTTCTAATACACCACATACTTTGGTAAACCCAGTGATACCATCGGAGGCTTTCATTAAGGATGCTGCAACTGGAAATAGCAGTTGTGCTCAGAAGGCATAGTGATCAAGTTCATCTCTTATTACCCAGAATAATTCTCTATTTATCTGTTTCTCAAAATATGTTTTAAATAGTGTTCTTTTTCTGCTGGAGTGAAATGCTGCTAGCTCACAGCCTTTGTCCTTCCTTTTGTCATGCTTAAACTCAGAGGAGCAACAGAGCGACTGAGCAGTGCTAAGAGCTGAATTAAGAACACTATCTTCCACAAAGCAAAATCGCAGATTAAGTTGCTTCCAGGGAGAACTATTTACTATTCAGCTTTCAAATAAAGAAAAAAAGAGAATGAATAGTATCCCTTAGCAACCCTGACAAAATCCTTGATTTATAGCAAGAAATAAACAGTTAAGTGCTATTAGATACAATCACAATCTTTTCTCAAATCAGAGGTAATTCAAAGCTGGTGAGGTCCAGAATGGTGTATTTCAGCCCTCAGATCTGAGTTGAGTTTATCCATCTTTGCAAAATTAGCTTTGTCAAAAATTGTAAAATGTGACTGCAGCTGTGAAAGAAGACTGAAATTCATCCAAGGTGACAGCAGTCTTCTGCAGTTGTCTGGCTCCTGGGAATCCGCTGGGCACTTCCCTTGTCAGAGTGCTACAGGGGTGAACGAGCTCAGAAGTTGAGCAGGGACTAAAAAGACAGGGACTTCAGGGGCTCAGCCACTTCTGCACTACTCTGTCATAGTCCCTCTCTAACTTCTGAGAATATCTAGTTCTTGAGGGAACAAACTCAGATGTAGCTCACATCGTGATGGGAGAACTGGCTGAAAATACATGCACTGAAAATCCCTGAGCTCTGATCTTTTCTCTGCCTGTGGGATATTACAACCTCAGGTGTGAGGCAGCAGAAAGAAATGCCTCTAACAGAAAATTACCACTTTTAAGAATTTGCTTTTGCCTTCTCTATCATTCCATTTCACATTCCAAAGGTGGGTGACTGTCACTACAGAAGGTACTACAGGAGTTAGTGGGATTGCCCTGCAGATGTATTTTGGGTATCTGTGATCACTGTGGAATTGCTTTTTATCAGTGCCCACAATGCAGAATTTGGGGTGGGCAGAGTGGAACTAATTAATTGGAATGTATTGTAATATTAAATAGGAAATCCTCATGAGTAGAATCTAGAGGAAAAAATGTCAAGGTTTAATTGCTTTCTGTGTTTTTTGCATACACACCATTGACAGCTGGCACAGATTTCCTTTGCACCTTCAGGGATCAAGTGCTCTCCCTATTTCTGGGAACTTCAGCCAGAGATTTCCACAGGCCCCAGCACAGCAAGCTCACTAACTTGCACTGCACAGCTGGGCTGTCTCATTATCTGCTGGGTTCCTGATGGTAGGGCTCTATGCAACACAGCCAGGAGTTTCTTTGTAGGTATTGCTGACCCCAAAGGGATGGTTTCCTTGTGCTTGTGGAAGTTACCAGACATTTTCTCCTTTTTGAGGAAAGAAAAAATTTGAGAGGGAAAAAAAAAAATTGCAGACATTTTGAAAACAGGAGTGGGGAAAGCTTGAACAGCTCCAGGCATTGCTCTCATCTAGCTCACAACAAGCTGCCAGACCAAGGAGCTCTGCACAGCCCTGATGTGTCTGCAGACACTGCTTTTTCAAACTACCCCTGTCCTCAATTAACATACAAAATCATCAGCAGTAACAACAGACTTTCCATATCCGTGACCTGAGCAGTTTTATGGGTGTTTAGCAGGCACCAGCCTTGTGTCTGTAATACAGGACTGTTTGCTTCCAGTACTGACTTATATAGTTCCCCAAATGCCTGTTTATTACAGGATGTGAGAATGATGGGACATGCAGACATCTGTGTTAACCTCACTGTGTTCCCTGTCTGAGTCCTGCCCTAATTAAATTTGGGAGTCTTGTAATTTCTCCATGGACCAGTTTGCAACACAGACATCAAGTTCTCTCCTGAGATAATTAAACTGTTATAATCTGTAGGGTACATTTTCCTGGGCTGCGCAGTTTATTCTCGGGGTTATAAAAAGTGCTGGAAAAGCTTGAGGTTTCATCATTTTTCCATCTCAATGGTAAGTAACAGTTCTTCAGCTGCCTGCGAATTCCCTGAGCACCACTGGCAGTGAGGTGCATCACAGTGCTTGACTCCACCTCTGATGCACAAACGTGCTAAAATTCCCTTTAATTTTGTAATACACTGTACTTTGGGGCCTATTAGAAGCCAAAATTATATATCTGTTATCAGTAGCTGGTGCTTTTTTTTTTCTCAGCAAGCAGAACAAGAAACCAGCAATCCCACTGTGTTGAGGCAGGGCTGGAGAATAGCATGGCCCACTCTCAGCATTCATCTGACATCCACAGGGACACGCTAAGGGATGTATTATCTTTATTTATTGAGGCCCCACCACAGCTTGGATCATTCTTAACAAGGTCACCATAATCACATTGCAATCAGGCTGCCCTTTTCCTTCCCAGTCCTGTAATTAGTGTTTGCCCTTGTAACTGGAAGATTAACCACATGACCTATTATTAACCTCTCTTCACCTATTATGGTCTCTTTGGTGTTCTTTTAATGCAGATACTGTTGAAACAGGGCCTGGTTTAATTATGTTGTATTAACATGGGAGAGATTCTCAAACATGTAGGATATGTGGTGATTATAGATTTAATGATTACTGCGAGTATCGGAAAGCGCCAATGTTGTGTAATTAGAGGGAAACTCCAGTGCAACAGCACATGGTACTCACTACAAATCATTGGCTTCCCTGTACAAGCTGGTGATGTGAAGATACACCCTATTTCTCTTTCAGTCTCAGTTCAAGGCATCCAGTCCTAGTGCTGACCGTCAGGAGCCAGATTTGGAACCAAAGTAACTTCCTCCTGGGTGGCTGTCAACACTCAGTGAGTGGCTGTGTATTCCTCCACTGCAGGACCTTCACACATTGCCCCATTGCTAATTCTGCATCTCCTGGAGCTGTCTAAAGGCCACCTTGTCCACCCGAGGCAGGCTGCAGGAGCCATAAGAGGAAGGGCAGTGATATCATCAATTACATTACAGTTATTACAATCTATTAATGGCTCTGAATCATGCTAGCAAATTACAGCCTCCTGAGATTTCTTATCCTGTGAAACTAATTGAACAAAGGCTGAACAAACATTGCAAATAGAACACTACTGACCAACAGACCTCATCGTTATACCACGACTGAGGGCTGTGAGCCAGCAGAGCCTTTCATATGCTGCGAGTAGCCCCTACCACTAAAATAGAAGCCCCTGTATAAATACTTTGAGACAGCAAGCCACCTCAAAAAATATTTTACATTTACCCACAAGTATAACAAGCAAAATGAAATGTATAAATGATACTTGGACTTATTCATCTCATGTTGGCTGATCAGGAATGTGCCAGGCTGGATCAGGCTTTGAGCAACCTGCTCTAGAGGGAGGTGTCCCTGCCTACAGAAGGGGATTGGAACTTGATGATCTTAAAGGTTCCTTCTAACCCAAGCCATTCTGTGATTCTGTATCCCTTGGCTTGCTGCTGACCTACCTGCTACACTTCCCAGCATTAAGATCATGCCCTGCATCACTGCAGGGATGTGTGCATGCACATGGGCAACTCTCCTGATGCCTGCATCGTGATTAGAAAATCATTTAGTGCCTCATTACCATATCCAGAAACACACCATAGTCCCAGCTTTACTTAAATGGCTAAAAGAAAATGGATGTGGGGTTTGGTGACAACACTAGCTGCCAGGGAGCAGAGAAGGAAGTTGGCAGCAGTATCTGATAGCTTCATTATGGGTTCTGTTGGTTCTTCTTTGGTGCTCTCCTCTCTCTGCCATGGAGTGTGGTCCAGCAATCAGGAGCCTCCAGTGCTACCTATTATGGTCTTGGATTTTGGGGATAATTACAGCAGACATAATAGGATAGGTAACATTTAAGGATAGCCTGCTAAAAAAATAAAATAAAATAAAAAATAAAAAGCAAATGAAAAGAAATGATGGAAGCAGCTCAGTGGGATGCCATTTTTTTTTTTCCAACAGAAATGAAAAGTTAAATTTTTAAGTGGCATTTTAATCTAACAGCTTCATAGCAAATGAAAATAAAAGCAACACAAAAAAAAACACACAAAAAAAAAAAAAGCAGCACAACCAAAACCTATGACTGCATTTGTCATCAAAATTATCACTATAAAATGATCTCATAAATCTTATGGCCTCTAAAAAGTACCTATAAACACTTTATGTTTTATCTCTATTACAATTTGCTGTAATCACTAGGGGAAAATTTGAAAGCTGTCTAAATCTCACAAGCAAGTGGAAAGAAGGATTTATGATTTATGGTGTAATCTTCTTTCATCATTTTTTGGGGGATATCAGAAGTGATAGTTTAATCACATATCTATGACAGGAAATAAAGGAAAGACATGTGATATAAAGGCAGAATTCAATTCAAGCAGATATTTTACATGGTCAGGTGATGGAAAGAAAATTGTCCATATCTGCAGCTAATTCAAATCCACTTGCTATAGGTTGCTTCTTACAATATTTCATTTTCTATTTAATTTGGTTGTGACGACTTTGAACTCCAGTAACTGATTCTCATTTTTCATCTACACAAAAATGACTGATTTCTGTTCCAAGGAAATACCAAGGAAATACCTCCAATGGGGACCTGGCAGAGTTGGTGAGATCTCTTGCAGTTTTGTTTTTGCTTTCTGGTAAAGTTTTGGTAGTATCTTCTGAAGTGTCCTGATGGAGAAGTGGAGAAAACCATGCTGTATTTACTTACGAAGAGAAATGGTGGAGTTCATCATTGTCTGAGTCCAAAACGCCCATGGAGTTCATCATTGAGTCCAAAATGGCCAATTTCTTACTTTCCCCATGTTGTTGGAAGGATAAAGTATCTGAGATTTGCAAGTCAACACTGTTACGATGTACCTGGAAATGTTTGTGTGTCACTCTCAGGCCTGGCTGAGTAACCATAAAGAAACCATAAGAAAGCGATGTGCAGTGGGTCCAGACCTGAGGACAGAAGTAGCTGCCTAGGAGCTGAAAGAAGAATCATTAACATTCAGAATCCATTTGACAGAGAAGAGAGAACATACAATAAACTCTGAGATCAGGAAACCATGCAAAAACTGTCAGATAGGATGTCTCTTAGGGATTCTATTAGCCCTGTCTAAGGGATGAGACTTCCCTGGGGCCTGAATTGTAACTGCTTCTCTCTCATCTGCAGTAGCGAAGCATCCCATGCAGCACACATCTATCAGAATGGTAGATGACATCTGGTGTAGACAGGAGAGAGGATCAAGTCTTTACTTTAGTGCAACACTTACTAAGGTTCTTCTGGTGATTTTTTTCAGCCTTAAGGTTGAGACTGCAGGCAGTTAGCAAAGTTCACATAAAGTCCTACAGGGAGCATGCAGGTGGAAGAAAGCATGAGGCTGTAACTCCTCATTTCTGCCACAATGCAAACAGAAAGGGGGAGTAGATCTCCCTATTTGTAACAGTATTTATAGCAAAGTTCCCAATGAAACACTGAACAAGGCTTTTTTTTTTTTTTTTTTTTTTTTTTTTTTTTTTTTTAAAAACCATTGCTGTATGCCCCTGGACACAGCCATGGCCCTCAGTCTCCCTGAAGTTAACCATCCCTGCTGTGCAGTGATAAAATTTTATTCATGGCTATTTCTGCAGAGCTCCCACATCACTATCACTTCCTGCTGGCCCTTGGCAAACACTTGTCCTGGCCCAGAGACCTTACTGAGATTTGAGACAAGCAATTCTTGCACCTTGCACATCTTCACATTCATGGCATCAATGTCTGTCTTACCATTACTGATAACAAGCCATGAGCTGTTTCTCCTTCTCACCAAAAGAAAACCACTTGCTTTGGTCTTGGACAAACAGGAGTACTGATCTGATTGTGTTATTGTTGTTTGCCATGCTCTGAGGTGATTTTCCTAAAATTGTTCTGCTTATTCATAAGCCACGTGTTCACATCATTTGCATGCAGTGGTTTATTTCTCCTGCTTAATGGAAGATGATGCTTTACATGGAGAAAGACCTTTTTTGGTGAATCATGCAGAGCATTCAGGACACAATTTGCCTGTAAGAAATCCTGGAGATAATGTGACCTGACAACACAGAGTTTGGTTCTTCATGCCCAGTACCCAAAGATTTGCCAACGTGAAAGCTACAGTTCATGATTAATATAGCTGCAACACAAATTTGGGGAGGGAAAAAAAAAAAAAATAAATAAAAAAAATCACTGATTTACACAGAAAATCCTAATTTATATATTATCATATAGTATGATCTTCCTGAGCTGGAAGAAGCTTGGTGCAAAGCAAGTGCTTTCCAGACCTATGGCAATATTTCAATGACAAAGAAGGGAGTGACAAGAGCAGGCTGTAATTTCCCCATAGAACTTTGTGTGGGAGTTCAGCTGCGTGCATATGAGTATGAGAAAAAGAAAAGGACAGGCAGAGAAAGGAAGAAACTTGCTGCATTATGCATTAATGCGAGTGTATGTAGGCAGAATACAAGCCAGAATCTTCTCTCTTGGGGACCCAGAGTTAGGTCCTTAATTTCTTATTGAGGTGGTAATGCATAACTGTTCCAAATGAATTCTAAGTGTGAAAAACTGCTCACTATTTCAATTGTGGTCATATTAACAACACAGTGTTTGCTCACATTGTTTAGTCCACTCATGACTCTGAATAGCTGAGGATAGTAGGAGACTGTATCAAACTCTTTAACCCAAAACTCAAAGACCTTTCTCATGACTCTTCTGATAACAGAAAACTTGCGAAACAAACTGAATGAACATTCTTCCATCCCCTGATAATTTAGAAGACATATTTGGTTTGCTTGATATTAGACAAGAAGATGACTCCTGTGAGAGAATCAACTAAGTTTTGAAAGAGGACTTATCATGTTGATTTCTGACAGGATAAAATCCAGCACACTCAGACCTCAGTGGCCTCCTACATTTGCGTGGTAGGGAGAGAGGGTACTGCAGAAGTGCTCTTATGCTCCTTAAAGAAGTAGCAAAGTATCCAGAGGTTCCAGTGTTTAGCGGGACCTGACTCTGAAGGTGGGAGCTCATAAATAAGAATTAGGCCTCTTATCGAAAAAAACCTACATGTTGCTTCAGCAACCAAAGCACTGGGGCTAGGGGTTGCTCAGGCTTTTACATCCCCACAAGCAGAGGCTAGTGCTCCAGCTCTTCTCCATTGCTCCAACATGCTGAGCACACCCAAACATCTTGCCAAACCTCACTAAATTGTACAAGGGACCTGACTTTCGTGCAAACTGTCCTCATTTTAGTTCAGAGCTTGTGGATGTAATATGATTTTTAAAAGCCTCATCCAAAGCTTTCAGCCTAACAGACAGCTTCTCCTAAAATGACAGCTCCTCCATGTGCCACATTATCTAACACCCCAGTAGTATCTTTACACATTGCTGTCACCTCCTCTCAGGCTCACAGACCCAGAGCCTGGTAATTTCACAGCTATCATTTTGCCAAGCCCCATCTCCAATGCTGTCTCTAACACAGGACCATGCTGATTATTTCTTTGATTCTATGGCATATTCAAAGCCGTTTGCTCTTTTCTTTCTTGCTCTTTCTGAACTGGGATCCAGCTTTAAGAATGTATGCTATGTTAGAATGCTAGTCTATACCTGTTCACTCAGCAGTAGCCCCAGACAAGGATACTACAGTTTAACAGCTCCATTCCCGCTATTTTTGGAGAGGAAGAATCACAGCCTACCCTGAGTTGGAAGAGACCCACAAGGATCATTGAGTCTGACCCCTATCTCTACACAGGACCACACAAAATCTGAATCCTATGTCTGAGAACAGCATCCCAATGCATCCTGAGCTCTGACATCTCAAGGCTGTGCCCATGGACCTGGGCAGCCTGTACCAGTGCCTCAGAAGTGTACTTTTGTTCCCACTGAAACACACATCCAGCAGTCCTGGCCCCTAGCCACCTTTTTGTTCTGGCTCATCTACTTCTTCATTATTCCTACATACACACATACCTGTTTGTGTGGGTCTAAATACACACAGGAAAGAATTAAATTATATTTCAATAATATCTTCCCCTACAAGGAAAAGGTAGGGCAAAGTTCTGTCCTTTGTAAAGATCATCCTCAATCTGACCCTTTTTAATTGCCCCATTAGTCCTCTCCTTACCCCTCTTCCTATGCAAACTGAATATTTCATACTGACAAGCAGAAATCTTCCGCAGCACATTTTCTTCTTTCATGATGGCTGATTTACCACATCTTGTTAATGTTCTTTCATCTCTATTCTCTTCATAAAGTTTTTTTTAAAAAGGTGCCAGATAGTTTTTTCATCCTTAAAAGTCCCCCCAAATCCAATCATGCAATAAACCATAACCTGAAATAGTTCACAATTCTCAATTATTTTCCAGCAGTCCTTGTATAACAGTGCTGGGAAAGATGTGGAACTTCAGTGTGTTTTTTTTTAAGAACTAGTGTCAAAACAATTCTATCAGCCCATGGCACTAAATACTTTAATTACTGTTTCTTAATTTCAAGAGACAAAGCTTCAATTGTAATAACAGAAACATCCATCAGAGAGGGCATCTTTGCCTTACGATTAACAGCTTCCTGGTAAAACTCAGAGTTCAAGATATTTGCAGGACTCCATTTTAAAAACATCAGAGGAAAATGAGCTTGAGTGAAAGAGGAATATTTAGTATTTTCCCTATTGCTGCAGGGACTGTATGGAAATTAAGGAGTCTTCCTGGCATGATAGTCTGCATTCTTGATGGGATTATTTCAACGGATGCCTGGATCAGCCAGTATGATTCAAGCTGTATATGTCTCTGTTCATTGCAGGGGAGTTAGACTAGATGACCTTTACAGGTCCCTTCCAACTTAAATGATTCTATGATTCTTAAGACATTCTCAGAAAACCACTACTTTAGTGTAATGCTATCATGTGATGGAAAACACAGCAATGACAGCAAGTTAGAAGAGTCCCATGCTGCAGCAAGTAAGGATAAGCCCAAGCAGAGGAGCTGCAGATACAGAAACAAAGGAAGAAAAACTTCTTACCTTCAGAAGGCCTCAGATGTGCAATAATCTCCAGCAAGATACCTTCACCTCCACTGCCAACTCTTTAATGAGGTCTAGGAAGGCATGGGTCCTGGCTCCACCCTTTCTGGTCACTCAGGTTCATTGCATGCACCTGAGTTTTCCTGGGCTAGCCCTGCCTTTCCACCAGGTGCTCCATCACTGCTTCAAGCCACGACTTAGCATTTTCTCTGCATTTAGTCACTTGAATGAAATTATAGAAGCACCCTCTACTGTAACAGGGCAGTGATTTGCCTGCTGTCAGAGCTGGGTGTTGTAAATGATGACATGAAGCCAAAGCTAATTTTGGACTAGAAGAGTTTCTAAGATCTGTGTACATAGAAACAGACGTTTTTATCAGCAGAGTAATAAGACTGCTTTTGTTTTCCTCTGGATAAGTTCTGCACACAGTCCTAGGTCACTCAGCTACAAAATTAGCTCTGGGCAAAACTCTTCCAGGCTGAATTGTTTCAGAATCACAGAACAGCCCGGGTTGGCAGGGACCCTCAAGGATCATGAAGTTTCAACCACCCTGCCATAGGCAGGGCCACCAACTTCCACATTTAATACCAGACCAGGCTGCCCAGGGCCCCATCCAACCTGGCCTTGAATACCTCCAGAGATGGGACATCATCACCTCTCTGGACAGTCTGTTCCAGCTTCCAGCACCTCACTACTCTCATAGTAAAGAACTTCCCCCTGACATACAACCTAAATCTTCCTGCCTTTGTTATTGTTTATTCTCTTTCTGTTTTTGCTCTTATTGGTGTACAAATACCTCTGCAAAACTCAGGCTTGGTCAAGCTTTGTTAAGGCACTTGGTAATGCTGCTCCCTGCAACAAGCCAGAGTAGGTGCAGGATAGCTGTAGGTATATAAATAGCTGTAACTCTGTAGGCAATCACAGAAACAATAGTTCACTCAATTTGGAACATGGCAAGCACTTATCCTTTCTAGGAAAGGTTTTAGAGGTATTTCAAGAATGACTCTCTGAATCTAGGACATCTTACATGACAAACAACCTTGCAATCTTAGTCCAGTTTGATTTCCCATCCACTGTAGTGTAACCATGTATGTGTTTTAGAGTCCAAATGACTTACAAACCTTGATACATCTTCTTTGGAACATTTATTTTCTGAAACATATGCCCAGGTGGTGGTAAAATGATGCCAACTGTATGTAAAAGGGACAATAATCCAGAAATAAACACCACAGCCTCTTAACTTCATGGCTCTGGTGAGTTCCGTGCTGAAAGCACACTGAAGAGAGCAAGATGGATTGCTGGGTTCACTTCTTCATTAAAATGAAGTTATCATACTTTTCTACTTCACACAGAGAACTTCAGTAAATGTTATTAATTATTTGTAAAATATCCCTCTACAACACTGATGGAGATGTTTCTGATCGCTATCAAAACTTCAAAAATGAATATAACTCATTGCAGTGCCACCATGAATGAACAATAATTCAATCCTCCTGATAAATTTCCAAGTTAAAAAAAAAAAAGAGTAATCATCAATTACATGCATTTATATAAGACCTAAGTGTTTCAATCTCTGCAGGAATTTGTAGTTTATGTACCTAGGCTGATGAAATGCAGCAAAGGCAGCACCGACTGAACTCCCTGCAGCCAAGGAAGGGAATTGGAAGGATGTAAATGGTGGGAGTTTGTAATAATATGAGCAAAATTCTAATCACAATCCTACCTATCTGAGCAGAACAGCACCCCACTGCAACAGTGCTTAACCCTGGAGAAGATTTCTGGACCAAGGCTGCAAACCATGCTACTAATTTAGCTTTGTCTGGAGGACTGGAGTGAAAGGACTTCCTGTCTTCTCATAACCATCTGTCTGTATCCTGTTTCAGTGATGCGTCCCATGCTAGTAATTCTGGATATGTTTACAATTGGGCAATGATTCATTGCCACAAGAAGAATACCAACAGTTACTGTGTTGGATATAGGGCAGCAGGTTAGCAAATTACCCACAAGGTCCATTTGCCACATGAGAATGGGGATGGAATGAAGCTCCTGGAAAGTCTGAAGGCTCAGAGTTAGGAGATCTTTCCATATTTCCTCAGCAAGGTATCATCTTCATCCACAGGAGTCCACAGTCTGAGTGTGCTATGGATGGAGCATCTGTGGGTCCTTATCACCATTGAGAGGAAGGGAAAGTGAGGCACAGACAGATGGGACATATTGTCCCATCCTGAGCCTTCCAGAATTCCACCATTCAGACCCATCTGGAGGCAGCTGATGAGCCACCTGCAGCCTGTGCAGGTGCCAGGGACCAAACTCAGCTCTTCATTCCAAGTGGGAAAGGTGTCTTTCTGCAAAATAAGCTGTCAACGTAACCTAAAGCATCATCTTGCTGAGAAGAGACTGAGGGAGCTCCTTTGTTCTCTGTCATGGGAGAAGTCAGGAAGATCATTTCAAGCACTCAAACTTTGAAAAGCTCCAACATCTCAGGCAATCAGCTGAACTTCAGGACCTTACTTTCTCTCTGAAAGCTGCACAGTGAAGTGTGTGTTGATCATTTGTGGCTGTAAAAATCCTTTCCTTGCTGAAAGCCAGAAGCCTTTCCTCTTTTTCAGTTCCATTAGTTCCAAAAAAATCAAACAACCAGTTCTGGAGGTGGCTGCTGGGACACACAGGTCTGTGAGCTTTCCCTTACTCTTTGGGCTTGTTTTACAGATAATGTACCTCTTCATGCAGGTTCTCATGCAGCCTTTGCTTCTCCTGTCACACTGACAAATTGGGATCAGCTTCCTAGGAGGGAGGTGGCAATGACCGTAATAGATTGTACATTGCCACAGCCTTGGCTGCGTCATCAGAAGGGCAGGAAACGTGAAACAAATGGAGGTGCCTCAGAGCAGAGCACAAGCTGCCCTTTTCCAGGCTCTGTCTCCCTCCCACCACAGTACATGGCAGCTTCTGACCAAATCCAGTGGGAAGAGGTGTTTCTGTTTGTTGCCTGCAGTGATCGATGAGGAACAAACACAAAGTGCCTGCAGCTCCTGCGGCAGAAAGCAGATTGGATGCCAATGAATTGTATTGCCTTGGAAGCAGCCCGCTAAAGAACCGCTGGCTCCTATAGGGTTCATGTAGGGTCGTTCATCACCATGACTCTCAGCAGCATGGAAAAGAAATTAAAAGTGGCTAAAAAAGACCTTTTTGTTTAGCCGGAGGATACGTAATAGATCAAACTGTTTCAAGTATCCGCATATCGCTGAGCTCAGGCGTGCAGGTGGGTTCCTGCAGCCTTAAAAATGGCAGAGCAATCCCCTGCACCATGGTGGTGGGCATGTTGGTGGCTGATGGACAAGACAAAAGCATGGTCCTGAAGTTTACTGCTGGGAGTGACATGTAGTAGGTCACTGCTGTGCCTACATGTCAGACTCCTGGCTGAGCTCGAGGGCTGAGAGGAGAGATGCTGTCCTGGCCATGTGGAGGGGAGTGGGGCTGGATGCAAGGACACGGGGCTTTGCCCATCAGTTTTGAGGCATTGTAGAGAGTTCTTACATTAGCAAGGACCACAGCATATACTTACTGCTGTACGGATCAAAAAGAAAAAAAAGGAACAAGAAGCAATCCCTGCTCATTGTAACTCCTAATCTTCAGTGCTGAAATTTCAGCTGCTGAACTTATTCCCTTCATTGCATCGGGTAAATCACTGCCAAGGTTAAAATGAGGTCAGAATAACCAATGGAGACAAATGCAATTACCACATGCTTTTGTCACCCATGGTGCACTTGCACACTTGGCAGCAAAGCCCTGGTGTCCACTCAGCAGGTTTCATGGCCTTCTATGACAGCACAGCCCATCTCACCTTTTCTGGCTGGCACCAACCTTCTCCAGCTTCTTCTCTTACAGGGAGGGAGTAAGTCAGCTTCTTCAAATTCAACTCAGATGTGCATGAACTCCACAATAGAAAAGATAACCAGTTTTCAAGCACATGCATTCATCATGGAATATTATGGAATAGCTTGGGTTGAAAGGGCCCTTAAAGTCCACCCAGTTCCAACCCCCTGCCATGGGCTGACTGCTCCCAACCAGATCAGGCTGCCCAGGGCCTCATACAACCTGACCTTGGACATCTCAAGGAATGGGGCACCATAGATTCACTGTGCAGCCTCTGTAAATCTTGCAGAAGAGGGACAAGCTGTGGGTCTCCCTGTTCATTGCAGAGGAGTTGGACTAGTGGCCTTTTAGAAGTCCCTTCCAACTCAAACGATTTTGTGATTCACCTGGACAGCAGAAACTGCTTTGCAGACCTCACCTTCCACAGCTGAGAGCAAACTTGGTGAATTTAACAAAATATATTTATATATCATCTGCACATGTGTGAGGAAAAGGGCTGTCTGGTGAATGCAGGCTTCAGGATTTACCTGCAGTCAGACAGCACAAGTCTTGCAAAATCTTATATCCTGTAGGCACATCAGTGTGGCCACAAAACAGAAAAGCAGCTGTGCATGTTTTTCTCTCTCACTTCAGGACTAAGCCTATAAAATAATAACGTGCTTTTCAAGTATTATCATTTGTCTTTGATTTTCTATAAAGAATTGCATAACAGCTACAGTGCTATGAGCATTCAGCACTCAGATTTTTTGCTTTGTGCTTTCTCCCTTATTCCTTTTGCTTAATAAAGGGATGAATTTTGTTTTTGTTAGATGCCTGGTGGCCAGGAGGCTGGTCTGCCCTCTATTCAATAGGAAAACACGGGGCTCACCTGTGTGATAGCTCCTTCACAACATGCCAGCTCCATCCGTGCATTAGCAGGCAAGGAAATTCAGATCATGTGAAGCTGGTGATGCTGCTGGCAACTCAGCCAAGGAGCCAGGACTGAGAGTTGTCACTGCCAGGGGCAATCAGGTACTTGATGGCCACATTTACAAGCCCTGGGATGTGAGTCAGTTGAAAAGTGCTGTGTGCAAGCACTGCTTTTCCAACGTGGGCAGTGCAGATAAGGCACATAGTGACAGTGCCCACAATGTGTAGTTAATGTAATGGGGCCACAGGCAGGGAGCAGCCAGATTTGGGAATCTTTGCAGGTATCTGCTGCCTTCAGAAGCTGCCTGTGATGCCTGGGTCAGCACGGAAAGGTGCAGCATTTCCCCTGCAATGAAACAGCACTAAAATCTGGTTGCAGTGCAGCAGAGCATCTCAGCCGGGTCAAGCGCTGTTCCCAAGAGCATAAAGGACTTGTTCCTCTCCCTCCCCCTTCGAGTATTATGGAATAAGGTATTTTTACTCCTAGAGCCAAGAGAGGGAAAAGGCAAATACATTTTCCAGAGAATGGCGCTGTTTACCGAAGTTCCCGGCGCTGCCACTAGATGCCTCTGTTATCTGCAAAGCCTTTCGGAGCGGGGCATGCGCTCGGTGCTGCGAGCAAGGCTAGGAGCTGGGCTCCAGATATCCTGATTGCTTCAGCCTCTTCCTCCCTAATGACCTTCTAATTAGCTGGGTCTGTGCTGGCAATTAGGAGGGATGCGCTGCTCGGCTATGGGAACAGGCTTGAACACCTGTCTTTTCTTCTGCTGTGTTATGGTAGCTCTGGAGGAGGTGACACAAAGCATGGTCATGGCAGGGCTGGACCTGCACACTGCATTGCTGTGACTGCACACCCCAGGAGTGAATCTGTACGTACCCGAGAAGTCAAACTCCAGCAAAGCCACTAACCCAAGCAGACATTTCCCTAATTAATCCTGAAGTGTTTCCTTGTGGACATAATGTGGGTCCAGAAAAGAAGCTGATTGTTCAAATGGGAATTTGGCAGCTGATCAACTTTTGTGGCTCTCAAATTGTTGAAATTCCAAAAGATGAGCATTTGTGCCTCATCCTTCCAGCCTCTGGGGAGGTGGGCAGCAGTGGTCAGTAGAAAAACATGTGCAGCACTTGCTCTGTTTGGGATGATGTCTCCCTCAAAACAATCCTGTCCAAGGGGACAGACTCTTTAGCAGGATCTGTTGTGATAGAACAAGGGAAAAGGGTTTCAAGTTAATAGAGGAAAGATTTAGATTGGATATAAGGAAGAAGTTTTGTACAAATAAGGATGGTCAGGCACTGGCACAGATTGATCAGAGAGCTGGTGAGTGCCCTGTCCCTGGAGACACTCAAGGTCAGGCTGGATGGGGTTCTGAATATCTCATCAACCTCTAGGTATCCTTATTCATTGCAGAGGGGCTGGAACAGATGGCCTCTAAGGGACCCTTCCACCTCAAAAGATTCTATGGTTCTATGATTTATCTGAGCATCTCTTAACTTAGGGAGAACAAATGTTCCTGATGTGACGGAGTTGGTTTCCTGGCCAGGCTTCACGGGGCTCGCGCCAGCATGCACAAAGTCCACATCAGGCCCTCAGGTAAATATTACAGACAGATACTCAGCTCAGAAATCCTTTAAGATACTGATTTATTGGTTTACGATTTAAGATGCTGATTTATTGATTCAGTACAAAAAGACCTTGCTTGTGTCTGAGCACTCAGTCTCGCAAGGGAAAAGTTAGATAGATCTCAAGCTCTCTACTTAATGAGCTGAGCAAAGTGCTGGGAAACCTTCGGAAGAGAACAGAAGTGGGCAGTCCTGACGACAACACCTACAAAGGTCTTTTGCTGCTTAATTGTTCCAGTTTTCAGGAGCATGTTAATGAGCACTAGTGAATGTATTGGGGTCTTAGGGCTTTGAGTCATCTGGCAAGATGTACTTTTTTAATTGACACTGTAGGAGGAGCAAAGAACTGCTCTAAAAGGCATGAAATATTCCTAGCAACGTTATCTCAGAAAATTTCTAGGATCCAAAATACCTTTGCAGATGTCTAGAAACCATTAGTTACTCTATACACAGAATCGTAGAATCACAGAATGACTTGGATTGGAAGGGACCTTAAAGCCCATCCAGTCCCAATCCCTGCTCTGGGCTGGTTGCCCCCCCCACCAGCTCAGGCTGCCCAGGGCCCCATTCAACCTGGCTTTGGGCACCTTCAGAGATGGGGCACCCACAGCTCTCTGGGCAACCAGACTTTTGTACACCAAATCTGGTGTAGGGTGACGAGGCACTCGAACAGGTCTCTCTTGTTTCCTCCAGAAGCTCTGGGGCTCCTCATGGAACCCCTCCTTCCAGCACCCAGCTGCATGTAACTGTGTTTTGTGCAGCCTAGTCCAGCCAAGAGACCTGAAAGTTGGGTAACAAGCCTTATAGTCACGATGGTGCCAGCACAATAATGTTTCAAGCAGGCTCACGTAGATGTGTTACTGAGACTGTGCAGGCCAAGCTATTTCTCTGCAAGCCACACATTCGCCTGCCGTATTTTCCTAAATTAAAAAAAGATTCAGATGAACAATGGAAAATGAAGCCTGAATTAACTGATATCTCTCTTCTCTCAGTGATTTGCTTGTGTTTTCCCTTGGGCCTGTGCTGCTCTGTAGGATTATGGCTTTCCAGAGTCACTGGCATAATGATAACATGACGAAGAAATATGGAGACTCCCCTCTCCAGGCTAATCCATGCCAAGAGGATACTGAAGGCCGGAGATAAAGGAGTCACTAACACCGAGCTGCATTTTGCTTCTATGAATTGCCTCCCAGAGGCTGCAGCCATTTTGCAACCTTTTTAATTTTCAGAGAAAATGCCTCTTGTGCCCATAATTAAGAGTTTAATATACCATGGGGTCCTGTTTATCACGATAACTTATATTGCAAGAGAACACATAAACTCTGTTCTGTAGTTCCTTCCAATATCTTTCAGCCAGTCCATTAGATGGGGCTGTGATACTGGGGATTTTGATCACAGATATTTATTATTCCATTATTATTCATTATCTTAATAAAGAAGCCATTCATTTCCTTTGTTTCACAGATCTGGTGAGGGTTTTAGTAGCACAGAGTACTTCAGTTACCTTCATCGCTGACTGACCGTGTTCATGAGTTCGGAGGATGGACATCAGGCTGAGCTTTCTCTCCCTCTCAGCACCAGACAGAAGGCATGTGGATCTGAGGCAAAGACACCTGTATGTATGGCATGCATCAGAAGACATATAGAAGCAGTCTTTAGTTTCATTTGACAATTAATTGTATGTTCCCAGCTGGAATATAGTTTGAGAGCTCAGTTCATCAGTAGGAAAAAAAAAAAAAAAAGAATGTGTGCATAATTGTTCTAACAACTGTGAGCAGAGGGCCCTAGAAATGGAACATGGCATCATGTTACTGTCCTATTAAGAGTGCAGATGAGATTTAGTGGCAAAAAGTCAAGATTGCTTTAGTTTCTCCTTGATGCAGGATCATACGAAGGGCAAAAGTAACTGATCTGCCATGGCCGAGAGCGATGGCTGGAAGCTTGCTGAGCAGCCAAGAATACATGAGTTAACACATCTGCTGTGGATGTGTGTGTACGTATGCTAATATATAGTGATGTGTGACAAATACATGATATAAATCACAGCGTCTTACGACTCTCTTCCTTGCTGTTCCACCCCAGTTCCAGAAAGCTGCCCCATCTCCAGCTAGCTGGTCTCCAAGCTCCCCTGTTTGCATATTCAAGTGAGAGGACTGTATGTCCTTGTTTAGTTTCTTTTCTCTTTCCTGTGCAGAGGACACAGGGAAATTGAAAGCCAGCCTGATGCACACCAAGGAGATTGGAGAGGGAGAGCCTCTGGTACATTAGCCATTAGGAATCAGTACGAAGAAAAGCTTTTAGGATGCCAATCTCAAATGGTTTGGGCCAGCGTTAACAGCCTCAAGCTTTGCCAATTGGATTTATTATCTGTTTTCACCTGTCATCATTGACAGTCTTGATTGGTGAGCAGTGCAGTACAAATCCTGCAGTCCACTGGGTCTGTTTTTGTTCTTGATTTCTTTGGTTCAGGTCAATGAGAAAGCTGTGACACTGTGAAGCAGACTTCAAATACCCATCCCATTTTCCATTTAGAGCCTGGCTGCAAGCATCTCTCAGCCTGGGGAGTTCCCAGATGCTGCTTTGTAGGGGGCGGGAAGGAAGAGGTGAGAGCAAAGCAGCTCCCCTTGCTCCCTGGCCAATACCCAGAGCAGTGTGCACAGCCCATCAGACCACACTACAGCTGTTCCCCTCTGCAGCACATCTGGATCCTGTCCTGACTCTGCCTCCCCCATCACAGAGTTCTGTGGTCCCTGTTCTGGAGAGGAGAATTACTTCTGATCTTACTTTCTGAAGCAGAGTGAGACCACGCATGCCTGTGTTGCAGACCTTGAGCTCTGTCTTAGCAGATGCATTTCTAAGCCAGTAGTTTTCCATACCACTTTATGCTGCAGACAAGGCCTATTGAACGGTGTAAAATAGAGAGTGCCTAACATGCACAAAATCTGTAATTATACATATCTCAGCATAGACCTTCACTTCACACTTCTGCATTTTGCTAGGCTGAGGCACTCAGACAGTAGAGAAACAGCTGCTTCTGTTTCAGGTCAGTTAAGTGTTGCATCAGGATCAAAACATTCCTCTAGGCTGCTGTAAAATACAGCATTTAAACTGAGAAATGACTGGTTTCTCCACTCCTGTACTTTCCTACTTCTTGCTACAAGAGAGGTATTTCTGGATAAAATACCTTGAGTTCTAGTGGTCCTGCCAAAGCCATAAAGGTCACTGTCATCACTGTGCCTTAGTGTAATAGCTTGGGCTGGTTCTCATTAGAAAGGGACACTGCTGGAAAGGCAGTGGTATGTTTACCCTTTGCAGTGGCTGCAGCCAGAGTCCAGGGAAGGATTTGATTTTCCAGTTAGAGAGAAAAGAAGAAATTGAGTCTTAGGAATCTAGCACACTGCATGCCATGAACTGCCAGCAGTGTGTTGCAATGAATGGGAACGTGTCCCTAGCAGGTAATTCCTGGCTGCTCAGAAGAGCTCCAAATACACAGGTCTATTAATCCAGCTGTTGTTTCATTAGATGTATTTGCTTTCATTTCTTGCTTCTAATTATTTCCTGAATTACAGTTGCATAGGAGCTAGCCTACAGGTGATTTTAACATGTGGTTTGCAAAGAAAAAGACAGCATAACTAGCATAATCATAAAGCTAGACTATGACAAATCATTGGCTGGCCCCATCTGATCCTAATTGCTGTTTCCTTGGGCTGTCAGACAAAGGCAATAGTACTCTGATGTACAGCTATACTGGGATTCTGTGTGAACCTGCACTGCCAATAAACACCCACATGCTCTAACATCCAAACTATGTTACATACTTACATAGATTGGCATTGTTTCAGGCATAAATCATCCAAAAAACATAGCTTTCCATTGGAAAATAATATGATGCCCCACCCTCCCATGCAGGATCTTGCTGCCTACAGTGTCAAGCAGTCTAAAGCATTTGTCAAGAGCCATATGTGATCAGCGATGTTGTGGCTGCCCAATCCCTGGCCATGCTGGATGTGGCTGTGAGAAACCTCTCTAGCTCTAGAGACAGGGGTCCCTGGCTATAGCAGGGAGGTTGGATCTAGATGACCTTAAAGGTCCCTTCCAACCCAAACCATTCTAGAACTCTATGATTCTATGACAGATAGAATTCTCAGATGCCTATATCTTTGCCTGTATCCTTGCCAGCATACATTTTAATGCCTTGCTTGATGTCAAGGAGTCAGAAAACAGAAGCAGAGAGATATGTGCATTATTTTGGAACCTCAAAAGTGTGCAGGAATGCCCAAATCTGCTGGGTTTCCTTTGTCAGTATTCCAGCTTCAGGGGATAAAAAGAGAGAAATCCTTTGGGGCTTTTCTTCATATGGTTGTTTATTCTCAGCACACAGTATACCTTGAGAATATCTTCTCTGCTCTAAGCCCTTTCTTGCCATGTACATCAAACTATCACACAGACATATCTGGAAATGTTGAGCTATCACTTGGGCCAAGTAGGTTTTGCTGGAAGTGTCCTCTCTTCCATCCAGGCAGAGTTCTTGGCTATTACACATGAGACTAAGGCTTCTCATGGGTGAGAAGAGTGATAGCTTCCAAACATTTCACTGTCTGCTACACTGCATAAGCAATTACCACACACCTACTGAAAATTTTGACCTATTGTTCATTTTATGTGTAGTTGATCTGTGTATGGAGAGGATGTCTGATGCATCCCAAAAGGTTTAGACTCAATATTGTATCATATTTGGGCTTGCAAAGTCCTTGAAAATATGGCCTCTCTAGGAAAAGCATGGCTATGCACTTAGGTTTCATAGTGCAGAGATTCTGATGTGTAAAGTGGAAGTAACTGGTATCTCCAAAATTACAATAATATTAAAAACAAAAGCCATTAGAGTGGAAGACTAGCTGAGAGAACCAAAAGGTGCTAGGGAAATGAGAAAGTTGCATTCCCCCCTCCCCCCATCCACATTTATAAGGAATCTGAGACTTTAGATTTCCTTGAGGTGGGGTCAGTCTTTAAACATAGAGACAGTAATGATTTTAAAGATAGTTTAGCTAAAATGCTGTGAAAAAGAACATGAAACAAATGTTGTGAGGAAGAGGGGAGAGAACAACAAATAAAATATGAAGAGGATACTATAGAAAGTAGAGAGGAAAAGAATAAAACCAGAGAGAAAAGGAACAACCTTCTGCCCTCTGAACACATCTACACACACTCACTCACGTCCATAGAGCTCCATAGAGGCCAATTTAACATGAAGAATTTGCTATGCTCTCAGTGGTTGTGTTATGGCCTCTAAAGTAAATGACAAATTCATCACTAATGAGGAAACCAGTTAAGCACCTGATTATCTCCCATCATGTGTCAAAGTCCCATTGACTTCAGCAAGTTGAAATCATTGGCCAGAAGTCAATGTAAGTATACATTTATCACCCCTTGCTTTGGCTCAGAGGGCTTCAGGGCAGAGATTATGGCCATTTTAGGAATGTGAAACTGGTCATCAAATCCAGACCCTCCCAGTTGCAAGAACTATGGAGCAGATGTTAAGACCAGAGGGATCTTCAGAACATCTGTTCTGCATCCCTTCCCCTCTCCCCAGCAAGCTGCCAAATACTTCTTAAGACTCTCTAACATAGCCTGAACGCTTCTTCGCATGTTGAGCATCTAACATAGCTTTGGGTTCACGTATATACAGAACTGTACATCTTGATTTGATCCCTGCTCAGATGGGAGTTGAGCTGTTATCATACCAATTCTACCAAAAGGAGACTGTGCCCATTCTTTTTGTATTATTACCTGCACTAAATCCCTGAGCTACAATGGTCTTTATAATTTCTACATCTCTACATGCTAATGCACATTGAGAGAATGTCTCTAAGTTTCATCATACATTTCATAAGAATTTTTAAAGATTATTTTTTACTTCTAGTTCTGAAAGGTCTTTTTTTTTTTTTTTTACTGGGCATGCTTTATAGTTACATTTTATGACAAAGTTCACTAAAATCATTAATGGTCATTTGAATTTTTAAGTTTCACTAGCATATTGAACCCTTTCAGTCAATGAGGAATTGTTAAATCTGCCTGTAAATACTATTAAGGGAAGAAAGAACAGAGGCTGGATGCACAGCCATTATTTCCCTTGGGACATGACCATACCAGGGTGAAGGAGCAGCACAGAGGATGGAGAATGGGTATTGCTGTCGGTTCCAATAGTCCACATCTGTCACTACTTTCTCCTCACACTCTTTCCCTGCTCCAGCATCGGGTCCTTCCCATGGGAAGCAATCCTTCAAGAATTGCTACAGCACAGGTCCTCTGTGCAAGGTACCATTCATAAACAGGAGACTGCTCCAGCATGGTCCCTTCTCCATGGTTACAGCTCCAGCCTGTTCCTCTGTTGGCTGGCTTCAGCTTCCACAGTATCACAGAATCACGGAATGGCCAGGGTTGGAAGGGACCTCAAGGATCCTGAATCTCCAACCCCCCTGCCACAGGCAGGGCCACCAACCTCCACATTTAATACTAGCCCAGGGCCCCATCCAACCTGGCCTTGAACACCTCCAGGGACGGGGCATCCACGTCTCTGGGCAGCTGTTCCAGCACCTCACCACTCTCTCTATAAAGAACTTCCCCCTGACATCCAGCCTAAATCTTCCCTCCCTCAACTTGGAACCATTTCCCCTTGTCCTGCAGTTATCAACCCTTTCAAAGAGTTGATTCCTCTCCTGTTTCAGTTTCTCCAAAGTTTCAGTACCTAAAAGGTACTGAAAGGCTGCAATGAAGTCACCCTGCAGCCTTCTTTTCTCCGGGCTGAACAAGCCCAGCTCCCTCAGCCTGTCCTCATAGGGGAGGTGCTCCAGTCCTCTGATCATCCTAGTGGCTCTCCTCTGGACCCTCTCCAACAGCTCCCTGTCTTTCTTGTACTGGGGGCTCCAGACCTGGACACAGTACTCCAGACGGGCCTCACAAGAGCAGCGTAGAGGGGGACACCACCTCCCTGTTCCTGCTGGCCACCCCTCTTCTGATGGAGCCCAGGATACCATTTGCTTTCTGAGCCACAAGAGCATACTGTTGGCTTATGTTAAGCTTTTCATCTATCAGGACCCCCAGGTCCTTCTCCACAGGACTACTCTCAAGGACCGCTCCTTCCAGCCTGTACGGATGCCTGGGATTCCTCTGGCCCAGGCGCAAAACTGTGCACTTTGCCATGCTGAACCTCATCAGGTTCACCCGGGCCCACCTTTTTAGCCTCTTGAGGTCCCTCTGAATGACATCCCTTCCTTCTACCGTGTCAACCGTACCACTCAGCTTGGTGTCATCAACAAACTTGCTGAGGGTGCACTTGATTCCATCATTGATGTCATTGATAAAGATGCTAAAGAGCACCGGTCCCAAGACAGACCCCTGGGGGACACTGCTCTTTACCGGCCTCCACCTGGACATGGAGCCATTGATGACCACCCTCTGTGGCCCCTCAACCAATTTCTTGTCCACTGAGTGGTCCACCCATCAAATCCACATCCCTCCAATTTGGAGATAAGGATCTGGTGGGGGACCATGTCAAAGGCCTTGCTCAAGTCCAGGTAAATGGCATCGATTGCTTTTCCCTTGCCCACCAATGCCGTCACTCCATCATAGAAGGCCGCCAGATTGGTCAAGCATGACCTTCCCCTGGTGAAGCCATGCTTGGCTGTCTCAGATCACACGCTCACTCCTCATGTGATCAAGCATGTCATCCAGGATGATCTGTTCCATGATCTTCCCAGGCACAGAGGTGAGACTCACCGGCCTGTAGTTCCCGGGGTCCTCCTTGCTCCCTTTCTTGTAAATGGGAGTGATGTGACTCTTCCTCCAGTCATCCAGAACCTCACCTGACAGCCATGACTTTTCAAATATGATGGAGAGTGGCTCAGACACCACCTCAGCCAGCTCCTTCTGAACCCTGGTATGCACGCCTACCAGCCCATACACTTGTACACATTCAGTCTCATGAGGCAGTCTTGGATCTGCTTTGTCCTCACAGTGGGGGGGATTTACCAGGTCCCCATCTAGACGTTTAGGGATGCAGGGCTCAGGGACTTGAGAAGTACTGGAATTCTAGCCACCAGTGAAGACTGAGGCGAAGAAGTTATTCAGTACCTCAGCCTTCTCTTTGTCTGTTGAAGCCAGTTCTCCTTTTACATTTCCCAAATGAGGTACACTCGCTTTGACCTGTTTCTTCTGGCCAAAGTACCTGTAGAAAGTCTTCCTATTGTTTTTCACATCTCTCACCAAGTTCAGTTCCACCTGTGTCTTGGCTTTCCTGATCCCATGCCTGCAAGTCCAGAGGGCATCCCTGTATTCTTTCCAGGAAGCACTTGTTTCCAGAGCTTTTACGCACCTTTCTTTGCCCTCAGCATGCCCAGCAGGTCCTTACCGAACCATGCCAGCTTCCTACCTCCTCTGCCCACTTTCTTATTCAGAGGGACAGAGAGCTCTTGTGCTCTCAGGAAGGCATCCTTGAAGAGTAGCCAGCTCTCCTCAACATCTTTGTTTTTCAAGACAGCACCCCAGGGGATCTCAGCCAACAGTCCAGTGAACAGCTTAAAGTTCGCTCTTCCAAAGTTCAGGATCCTTCAGGATATCCACCTGTTGTGGCATGGGTTCTTCCATGGTTTGCTTCCATCACCATGGTCCTCTTCATGGGCTGTCAGGAAATGTGATCCAGTGCCTAGAGCACCTCTTCCCCCTCCTTCTTGGCCTCTGCAAAGTTTTCTTTCACATTTTCTCATTCCTCTCTCTCACAACTGCTGCAGAATGTATTTTACCCTTTCTCAAGTGTGTTATCGCTGAGGTGCCACCAGCATCACTGATTGGCTCAGCTCTGGGCAGCAGTCAGTCACTTTTAGAGCTGGTTGGAATTGGCTTTGATCTAACATGGGGCAGATTTTGGCTTATTCACAAAAGCCACACCTGCAGCCTCCTGCTTCCAAAACATTGCCACGTAAACCCAATAAAACGGGCCAAGCCAGGGCTGATTCCTAAGTCCTGTCCAGTACTCATGTAAATGGAGGGATATCAGTAAGAGGTGGATGGAGCTAGAGCTATAATGCAATGGTGAAAGTCTTCAAGGTTCTATCTGCTTTCCATCAAAACTGGTCTTCGTATCATCCAGACCCATACAAAGTGCTAACTTAAAAAGGAAATATAAAACAAATCCAGCACAGAGAAAGTAAAAGAATTTATAGATTAAAAAGAGAACTGAATATTCAGATTCACGTTTTTGGGTCAGTGTGGCAAGATGTTTTCATCAGAGTTGAATTTACCCAGCTTTTTTGCCACCCCACATCAGGTGTGTGCTATTGTTGTGCTGTCAGGGCTGGCAAAGCCAGGCTACCCAGGTAATGAATCTCACAGCTGAATAACCAAATGGCAGCCCATTTAGACCAAACCCCACTAATCGTGAAAACATTTTTTTATTCTTCTTAGGAAGAGGCCTGAATCAGAATATTTCATGTTCTGATTATCCTCCTTGTCTCTCTGTCACAGAGAGTGAACCACACTATAATTCATATTTTAAATGCTGGTGTGATTTTCCCATGTTTCTATCTGGGAATCAAGCTGCAGACATTAAAATATTTTGGTAGGAACCTGTAAAAATTTCTCCTAAGACATACTGGTCCAAGCAATGTCAAGGAATGATGCTACCTTGTGGCTGAGGAAGAAAATTGGATTTTCCCATTTCCACAAGCTTAAAAAAGACTATGGAGCTATGCATGGAAGAAACAAATATGTACATCCCAGCTAAGCAAGACAAAGCTGCCCTTAAGCGATGGCACAAAAGTTCAGTGAGATAATCACATTAGCATTATTGAGCTAGCCATGCATGTGAAGCACAATACAGCTCCTATTTCCTATTTGTCTGCACTATGAATCTAAAATATTCATATTTTATTGTCCTGTGTTGACAGCAGGCTGTTAGAACAGAAGAATGGCTGGCTTTCTGTCTGAAGTTACATGTCTTATTTAATGCAAGCTTGAATGGCAAGCAGAATTAATCAGGTTCTCAATGCCACTTTATACAAGGTCATTTGCACTAACAGTCCTTAAGTCTAGCTGGGGTCAGGAGCCTGGTGTCCTTTTCATTGGCTTAGATATATGTATTCCACCTGCCCAAAAAATCCTGAGAACCGAGCACTCAACTTCTGTGTGGTTTCAGTAGGATTTTAATGCTTAACCTGTATTTATGCCTCTCTGGAATACTTTGAGTCAAGCCACAACGGGCACAGGGCTGCAGCCTGCTCTGAGCTGGCAGTGCCCTTCAGCCCCACGTACCGTATGTCTGAGAGCAGTGTCCCAGCGCTCCCTGAGCTCCAGCACTGAGGCTGTACCTACTGCTCTGGGCAGCCTGTTCTGTGTCCGCTGCCCTCTGGGCACAGCCTTTCCCTAACCCCCAGCTGACCCTCCCTGGATACAGAAAGCCCATGGGAACATCTACGTTGTCTTTGTGGTTTTTGACTTGAGAAGCTGTAGCCGGAGGCCTGGAGAACTGAGCATAGAGAGAGGCCGAGAGCAATGCTGTCTGTCACACCTGCCTCAAAAAGAAGCTGCACTGAAAACAAGCAACTTTCAATAAAGGCTATGCATTCATTTGGAAGTAATGAAAACAAGCAGAAAGCAGCTGAGAGCCCTTCTCGGCTGCATATCGCTGCTCCCTGCGGTCATGCTGTCACCGATGCCCCCTAGAACTGAGTCCCAGCTGGACACAGCTGCCTGCCACAAGGCACTATGACCCCACAGAGAGCTGTGTATTGAGGGACTTCACTGAAATTCATGAGTTGTAGAAGAAAAAATACATGGGGAATTCTTTTCCAATTATTTTCCAACTACTGAAGTTGGTGTTGCAGGCTGGTTTTCTCCCAGTGCCTCACAGAGCTCTTACACGCTTCAAGCTAGGAAGAAACTCCCTTCTCTGGTGGTCTTCAAGGAGCAACAGCCAGTCTCCATCCCCTTCATCGCAGCAGGAGCATTGTGGGCATTTCTGTCCAGTTTTCCATGGGTGTTCCTGCACCATGTGCTCCCCTGTGAACTGACTGCCCACACTGCACAGTGGCAGTGTGAATTCATGCAGCCGTGACCAGTCACAGATGCCTTCAACCTGCAGCATTCACTGTTCTTCCTTAACTTCTTCTTAGCATTCAGGAAGCAACGCTGGGAGAGAGGAGGAGGAAAAAAAGCTGATTTCTGCACAGTCATCAGAGTTACCTAATGGTTTATTGATCATGTTGCTAGAAAGGAAATACCCCTAAAGAGCGGCAGTCTGCATTCCTGAGGGTTTTAACCTCTTTTCAGTTAAACGTGATGGCCATTGTATTAAGACTGTGGCGGTCCTGAAGGATGGCCAATTCCAATAGTATGTTCTAAAGAAAACATAAGAGCATCGATTTTTTTTAAAGTGCATTTCACAAGCTCATTTCCCGCCCTACAACCCAGCAAATCAAAAGTCTTCCTCTCTCACCTGTAACGAGTGCTCAGCTTCCACAGTCTTCTTGAAAAGTCTTGCTGGATCCCTACATGGCATGGTTGACACCTTATGTGTTTAAATTGGTGCTTAAAGAGGTTACTTGGAGTTTACTGCTCACAACTTTGTCATTCACTGGATATGCTGATCCTGTTCTCTTTTTTGAAGCTGAAATACGGCTTTTCCACTGCTGGGCATTTGCAGCAGCAGCAGGATAAAAGCAGCAAGTTTTTCCTATTCTCAGTTTGCACTTTATCATCTTCCATCAATGCAAACCCACCAAATCTAAAATTTAGAAATACATTCATTAACAATTTCTTTCTATAGCACAAATCCAAACTATTAAGGCAAACTAGCAATTATTCTTCCACACTAACATCAACATAAAGCAGATTAGAAGAATTAAATGCACAAGAGTGCAGTTCTTTTATGATTATGTACTCTTAATCTTCAGAAGATGGTTAATTACATTTTAAGCAGCATAAGAGCCCTAACATATTTGTATGTTAATAAAAATTCTCACCAGGGGTTTAAATCTAACATGTAGTCACAGGTATAACTAATGGCATTTTTCAGTAATGCTGTGAAAAAAATATGCCTGTAAGTTAGTAGTTCACACAGAAAACTGCTGGGAGTTTTTAATTTACTCTCTAACTATTCTCCTAATCATTCTCTTATCATGCTGGGATGGCTAAATGCATACAGATTATAATGATGGTGTGCACCCTCCATAGCAGTGTCAGCAGTGACATTTGTCGGTGTTTGAAGTCGGGCTGCTGCAATGAGAGCTCTGCAGCCAAGGGAAGAAGGGAAATGAAGGGGGATGATACTGCAGCCCTGCTGTTTCACTAGGACTTGTGTTTGCTGGTTTAGGGTTTATTCCAGTTCAGAAACTGATTAGCCTCTAGCCAGCACAGGTCCAGACATCTGACTGTGATTCAGAGCTTTTAGGAATACTTGTTAACTGTGTCACACTCAGAGATGCTGAAGGTCCAAAGAGACTTCTTCCTTTGAAATCCTAATAACTGAAGACAGAGACTGTCATTTATCCTGCTTCCAGCCTCCAGGAAGCTGGAATAAAATCATAGAATCATAAAATGGCTTAGGTTGGAAGGGATCTTAAAGCCCCCCCTCAGATCAGGCTGCCCAGGGCCCCATCTAGCCTGGCCTTGACACCTTCAAGGGTGGAGCATCCCTAAACACCAAGAGTTGAAGTGCAATTCACATTCTTTATCCTGATCTGCTCTTTGGAAATTTCAAGTTCAGACAGTCCAGGATTTTAGCTAGCGTTAAAAGTAGTCTGATGCAAGGTTGAAATCCATTTTGCATCCCACTCCAGGCAGCTGCAGCAAAGCAGATGAAATGAGCTTTGAGTGGTCCCACTGCTGGGAAAGAGAGTACCAAAATGGGAGGCACGTGATTTCCTCCTAGCTTCACCCACTGGATTCACTTCATCCACTGATACCAGAGCAGAGCAAGCTCAAGAGGATGAGCATAATGGAGAAGGGGATAAAGAGGAGCTGGTCATGTCCCCTGCAAGCACAGAAGTCAGTGGACACTGGCATTGAGTATGTTTATTCTTACAGGTTGATCTCCACCATGCCAATTTCACCTGTGGGAGCAATCTGAGTTTCAGGAAAAAGAAGTTCTACAGCTTAATTTTATCCTTCTGTATTATTTGGTCATTTCTTCCCATAGTGATTTTCCTCATGTCTGCCTCCTAATACAAGCATTGTCATTCCAAAATATCCCCAGGGCATGTAAGATAATTTGGGAAAGGAGGAAAGAACTGAACTTTTGAAATATGTTTCCTAATCATTAGCATTCCTCATTCTAAGCCTTATTTGTGGCAAGGATGACTCATTGCCCTTGAACACCCACTGCCTATCTATTTCCTCTAATGTTGCTTTCCTTTTTGATTTCCCAGATATGGATAGCTGACTGCTTATCTATTCCTACCATTAAAATGATGCATAACTGCTGCATTTTGTGGATGGAAACATTATGGACATTGAAATGTCTTCACAGCCCCATTTGCTCATCTGCTGTTATTTACTTTCCAGCAGACAATATTCAGTACACAGGCACACACAGTGTTGAAGTCAGCACAACATTCATCACATTGATATCAGGGCGCACACTGCATGCTGCCACTGCTGCAGTAACAGCCTGGACTGGACTGGAGGATATGCAGAGCTCCCCATCTCCTTTCAGGTTCTGGTACAGATTTCTGAGCTGCAGCAGCTCAAGAAAGGAGCTGGGGCATGGCTACCTGTCAATGGGATGCATTCCTGTGAAAAAGGAAGATGTAGAGACCCACAGTCAGAGCATCTGTGGAAGAGCATCCTGATAGTCCTGCTACTCAGGCAAGTTGTGTGAAGCAAATGCCCAGCTACCCAAAAGCATGTCCCAGGGAAATCAGAGTGTAGCTACTGGAGATGGCTTAGATCCCTTCAGTCCGGGGCTTGAAAACAGAAGCCACAGTGCCTGTGTATTATCATGTGCTATGTCCTTTATAAACATCCTGTAAAAATTTTCCCTACCCAGGAGAGTTTCCACTTCAGTGGTAGAAGTCAGTAGGTAGACATGGCCCCTGGAGAGCTGGCAACAACTTAATGACCCTTTCCTATGTGTACTATGATAGATTATGATGATGTTCAACCAGTTAATAGTACTCCTTTCGCAGGGTTCCAGCACTAATGAGGATGAAGATGTTGCCCTTGGGCTCTCTGAGGACCTTTCCTCTTCTGGGTAGGTCACCAAAAGCACGGATTGGGCATCTGTTGAAGGTAGGTGGCTGGTCACAGGCTAGCAAGGGATGTAGCTCATTGATCCCTGGTGGCTGGGAGATTATCACTGCATACCTGTCTCCCTGTTGTTAATTCATTGACAACTACCCTCAGCCACTTTTTGAGAAAATTCCTATGCTAGCTGAGATTTGATAGCTGTTCTGATATGCTTAATGCCTCATCCTCCTAAGAGAGACCAGAGAGAAACCTCAGTTACTAGAGGGGGATGAAAAGTGGTTTGTGTGTGTGTCTGTGATGAAGCTCTTCTGTTCCATGTTTTGTTCTTATTGATTCAGCTTTCTTTCAGTCAGCATTCATGGCATGTCAAAACTTCTGGCTTCACATTCACATTAAGATGCTCTTCAGCCTAGAGCAGAAAACTGCCACACAGCGCTGAAAAAGAGCAAAACACCCACAACAACAACATATGCAAAAAGGTGTTGTGGATGATAGCAAACAAACAGAGCCATTTGGAGAGCACTGGGGGTGGCAGGCAACTGGCTGTGAGGTAAAAGGATTTGGGACAAAATCCTCAGTTTGTACAGGACTGGGGCTCAGCCCAGCTGCTCCCCTAGAGCCAGATCTGCTTCAAGTAGCTGTTTGCCTTTTTTTTCCACATGGTTCTGATTTTTTTTATCTTTTTCTTTTGATGCCCTTTCAAACAAGAAGCTTTGCCTTATGGAATTTCACAATTACTCCAGCTTGTAGTTGTCTCCTACCTCTCACATAAAGCCAGTCACTCCTGACATCTGGAGGCATCTGGCTGGAGAGGTCTGAACCAGCTTCAGACAGTATTCACATTGGTTGGACTTGTCTTCAAATACCAGTTCACACTTCTGTTTTGACACCACCAGAAAGATGTGTGTAGCTTTTACAAGCTGTCTCTTAATGTAAGAGTGAGGAAGAACTTTATCACGTCAACCTCCTATCCCTGTGTGCCCCTTCCAACCTGGCCATGAAGGGGAGAGGATGTGGACCTAGTAAGTAAGCGGTCAAAATTCCTCAGCATCTAGTATTTGACATCAAATAATGCAGCCAGATATACATTCATTTGTTGCAGTGGAAGAGAAGCCACAAAAGGTTGCTGATCATAGAAATTTCTGATACTGCCAGTCCCCGTCCCAGCCCTACGTCAGAGTCGTGCTGCCACATGATGAGAGTCAAGAGGAGGTGGAAATACTCAGATATGGGAAGATGAGCATACAGATGGGAATCTTGATTCAGCTTTTCCTCAGTACAGTGTGGGTGCTGTAAAACACTGAGACTAAGAGGTAAGGGCTGGAAAGAGCACTGGTGACACTCCCTGACTTAGACTGCTCTTTGCCTCTTGCTTCAGGGACTGAGCCTGTATGTCCTGATTGCAAATTATTTGGCTTTGGGACCATTGCCCATTGTGGTCTTTAAGGATATAGATATGCACAGAAGACTGAGGGAAAAAAAAATGGTGGAAAAATAAGGTTTTTGCAAAATATTTCTATTTGAATATCAATTTTACTAATCTTAAGTTTGGGTTCTGTGTTGCTGGCATTCAGGAGAGCATGTCACCATGACCTGCAGCAATTTCTTACCACTTGTTTCAAGCAGACATGATGAAGGAGTTTCATTCATACAAAAACTCAATCTGTGTTGGCTGTGGTCTGGAAACCTCTGCTCCAACAGGGAATAGATTTTATTCTGACATGTAGAGGGCGGGAAGTTGCGTTATTTCCCATTTGCATCCTTCCACCTCATTCCAGCTGAACGTAAACAATTCTTTCCACCCTCACCTCCATTTTACAGGCCTTTGGATGAGCTGAAGCCAAAAGCCACTACTTGGAAATACAGGAAATCACAGAGCATCATAGAATCATGAATCATAGAATGGTGTAGGTTGGAAGGGACCTTAAAGATCATTGAGTTTCAACCCCCCACCATGGGCTGGCAGCCCTCCACCAGCTCAGGCTGCCCAGGGCTCCATCCAGCCTGGACCTGAGCACCTCCAGGGATGAGGGACTCAAAGTTCCCTGGATAGCAATGCCAGGGCCTCACTGCTCTCCAAGTAAGGAAACATTCTTGGCCACAGATTTGCTGTACTTATGAACGAGTCACTTTATCTTACATCAGTACCACAAGCAATGAAGGCCTCACTGGTATTGTATTAATCTGCAATCAAAACTTCACATAAGGATTACAGGAATAAGCTACTGCAGCAAGAGGATATTCTTCATCTGGATGACCCCTTTGTTCCACAAGGGTGCATTATTGGCATTTTCACATCTGTTCATCACTTGGAGCAACTTTCTTTTGTCCCTTATTAAGCTCAAGCATCTATTTCTCCCCATCATGCTCCTCCAGACCACACTTTTTTTTTTTTTTTAATCTAAACACATTTTCTAGTGTTTATGACATGCAGTGTAATTAAAATCAAGTTGGCAGAAAAGAACTGTTTATCCACTACAGCTCTTTTCATTTTATAATCCTCCAGCTGGAGTGCAGGTGGGAAATTTGAAGTGCTCCCACACTCAGTGGCAACAGCAAGGCCAAGGTCATGGATATGACAATGACACTGAATGTTCACTGTGATCCTTCTTGTGGCAGCCTAACTTTCAGAAGCTTTATGCGATGATTTCTGATAGGAGATCTCATAGGATATTTTCTATGAGCATCCCAAAACCAGAAATTACTTTTGCAAGTTGTGACTTCTGCACTCACACTGGGGATTGCACAGGAAAGGTATAAACTGCTCAGCACTTCCAGTGCCCCCAAGGCTTTTTCTCACTTTTAACTTCCTTCTGTTATATATGAACTATATCTCCATTCTCCTTGCAGACTCCTTCCCAATATCTTGTTAAAGTAAATGAACTTTAAAATTGGAGGTGGTTCTCCAGAGAAGTAATTCAGCAATAATTCAGCCTACAAAAGTTCCCAAGTCTGTAATTTATTGATTTAGCTAACAGTTTGTACTGTCTGGTTAACAGTTTCCTATCTTATTACCCTGTGTTTTCATTATACCCAACCTGTCTGGTGGAAGGAATATCAATCTTTGGCAGCTTACAATTGCTAACAGTAGCTGTTAAACATCTCCAAAGTTGCCTTTACTTCTTTTTGGAGCCTCTTAAAGCTTCCTGATTTGGAGGGTTGGCAGAGAGTTAAAAAGATTTACTTTTCTTCCCAAGAAAAACAACAAAAAATATTTTAATCCTCACTTTTGTCTCCAAAAGAGAGACAGACGGCTCTGCACTACTGATGCTTGCGCAAAATCCTCAGCTGCACTTCCCATCCAGCCTGCAGAAAGCGTTCACGAGCTTTTTGTCACGTCATCCTCCTTCTTCATAACATAAATGCAGACAATGCGTGATTGCCTGGTAGGAGGAATAACAGAAAGCATCAATGCACTTTATGACTCTTGGCATGGAAGACAGATGAGATTTTACTGTGTTTTTAAGACAGACTGGATAGTGACACTTGTAGCTGAGGAAAGGTTCCCAAGGTCAGAGCTGCTAAAATTGGACCTGTAAAGAGGAATGTCTGAGGAGAGTGGGAATAATACAAAGCAAATGTTCGGTACATTTGGATACGTGAAACAACTTTAATTCAACAAAAGTCAAGCACTTTGTTCTTGTGTTTGGAGGATATTTGAATGATGAGGTAGGTAATGGCTTTCAAACTGTTGTCTGAGTTGCAAAGGAAAAAAAAAAGAGATAGACAATAAATTCAAAGTTCACATATGTGTCACAGTACTGACGCACATACCGGGAGCTCTCTTGTGCTCTTATAGAAATGCTGGCCCCACAGTGCAGTCAGGAGTCAGGAAAAGCCCTCATGAACTAGAGAGACCAATACACCAGCTGCCTGCTCAAAGAGAAACCACACATGGACATTTTTAGGCAAGAGAATCAAAAAAGCCCTTCATCAGTTTCTGCAGACAATAATTACGTAGCTCAGTTTATCAGCTCAAACCTGGCTCATCTGCCTCGATGAAGGGCTGTAGGGTAATGATATGATTTTCTGCTGGTATTTAGAGGCCACTCGTCCCATATGGCTAATATCAGCATTAATAAGGAGGTCTGCTCAGGGCACTGAGATGTTCCATGAGAAAGAAAGCATACAAGCTTTCCATCACACTGATGGAAAAGTGATTATTTGTCCAGCTTTACATGAAACTGACAGCTATTTCTATACAAGCAATGGAACTATTTTGTGAGAAACAGGGAAAACAAGATCAATGCCATCCTTCTGATAGAGCTATCTGCCTGGGTTGGGCTGTTTTTTATGAATGCAATTATACATATTAAAAATACATACACAATATATATAATACGTACAAAATATACATATATATATTACATATTCTGCTGTCTTTAAACAGGTGACACTGCTGAGAGCTGAGGCTTTGCTCTCATGTGGGTTCTGGCTTTATCACTGCTCACATGGAATCACAGAATCACTAAGGTTGGAAGAGACCACAGAGATCATCTAGTCCAACCCTCAAACTATCCCCACCATGCCTTCTAAGCCATGTCGCTCAGTGCCACATCTCCATGTTTCTTGAACATCTCCAAAGATGGTGACTCCAAATTCCCTGAGAACTGACCTGCTGGATTTCCTATTTCTGGGACAGCACACATTAGTAGGGAGATTTTGGAGGGATCTGCACAGATGTTCTACATTCATTTAGTCACCATTCCTTCTCCAGAGCCCAATTATCTCCTGATATCACCTCTTCCAATGTGTGTCTTGTACACCTGCATGGACTAACAACTACACAGAGCTCCTTAACCTTTCCAGTCTTCCAAAAGAAATATAACAGCTACCTCTATCGTTTTCTCCATTTCCTCAGCTCTGTGATGATCAACTGACTGTTCTGCATCTCCTGCCACTGTTCTGAGCCCAAGGACGGCAGCAGTCTAGACACATTAGCACTTCCAATGTTGAGCTCACAGACTGTATCAATTAGTGGGCTGATTTCTGCCCACATATCCCAGGAGGCAGCACGTATACTCTCCTAGACTGCAGCACTGATGAACTGAGACTGCTCACGGATGGCAGAGACTCCTCACCCAGGGGACCCTCTTCGCAGGACTACTTTCTCATTCTTATGTCTTTCCAAGACAATGTTTATTATAGAATCAATATGGTTTTGGGTGGGACTCCTGATGCAACTTACAGTTTTCTTCTAAGAAGGGCCAAGCTGATTCTCTCTGCATGGAAGAGCACATTCTCAGCCCTTAAGCAATGTTCTTGTGCCCGCAGCATCATCCCACTCATAGACCAGCCACTGGGAGATTCTACGTCTGCATCTTTTCCTCCTGAAACAACTGAAGAAGATGAATCTCCATAACCCCACCGCCTCCACACCCAGCAGCACAGGAGCACAGCTCTGGCTGAGGCAGCTTGCATGACTCAGAGCTTTCCATGCAAATGCAGTAACCTTTGTTAGGAATAAAACCTATTATTTTGGTACCAAAATAAAATCAGCACTGGGCTAGGTTGAACTGGCCTAATGCCATCAGACACGCTGTGTAGTGTAGCTCTCCTCTCCCATCTCTTTTCTTTGTCATTTAGCTCAACCTGCCGCAAGCCTTCTGGCCCATGTATTCCCAGGTATGAATAAAATAGTCTGAGTTGTATTTTGTCTTCTTTTCCTGACAAATACCCCATTTTGAACTTTCCAGCCAGTTATTTCAAGCTGTGGTGGCATTTATCAAACTAACAATATCTGGTTATCTGGTGATTAATCAATGTTACATGGTAAAAAATAGAATCCCACAGTTAATAGTGCACTGTACAATATCTGTGCTCCTGTGCCAGTCTGGACATAATACAAATTACTTCCTTCTCCCTCTCTCACTTTGCTTTCTCTCTAGAGGAGAATTTGGTATAACAATTATTGGAACTCTGTAGCAGTTCAAGGATAAGACAGCTTAGCTGTTGGCTTTTCTGCATTACTCACCTAAGGTTATTATGGCCATGGATGCCAGTGATAGCCTGGAGTCTCTGTTCTGCCCAGACATTTCATGCAACATGTTTGTGCTAAAGTTACAACCCCTAGGGTGAAGTCCTGGAGTAGAGATTGCAAAGCTAAATGAAACCACAGCTACCTGTGGGTTGGAAGACATCAAATCAGCTGTATCGGGAGAGGGAATGTTCATCACTTCAGCCTGCTCTATTCCGTAAGAAAAAGAAATCATGGCCCCTTTTCTCTAACCAATACTCTGGTCAGGAAAGCATTTATCTTACATCTACCTTCAGTGCTCACTGTTGGATTTTATGATTGTGCCTCTTCAGTCATTTAAGAGCAATAGGAATCATTCAATGACCAAAGATTGTCTTCACATCCCTGTCAGGGCTCTCAGCTCTGAGCCCATTGCTGAAATACTGATTTAACCCTTTTAGTGCGCTGTCAAGAAATATTGTTTGGTACAAGAGCTCCCAGATTTCTCCCTCCATTTTCCAGTAAAGGCACCGTTGACCAACCACAGAGATAAGAAAGATGTTAGTATTGACTAAACCCAAGAGCAGGATCCCAAATAAGCAGACACAGAATGTCTCAGCTATTTTTGAATAGATATTTTGGTATAAGAGATGCTCATACTGGCAATATGACTCACAAAAGCTCATCCAGTCTCTTGTTCCTTCTTTTTTGTTATGCTAGTGTCTTGAAAACAAGGCAGCATGATGCCTGTTCCTCTATGGTGACATCTTTCTCCCTGCTTGGGGTCCCCTAGAGGGACACCTTCCACCTGCTCACTCAAGTCAAACCAGATCCCTTGTTGCTGTCACCTGGAAAGGTTCAGGTGGTGATGGGGTGAAGTGCCTGCTGACAGCCAGCAGAGAAAGCCACTCCACTCCAGCACATGTTCAAAGCCAGACAAATCCCTCCTGTTCACTCTTTGTAATGGAAAAGCCTTTGGTGAGGTGGGATAGCAGCTGCAGGATGTGCCACACTAAAACACATGGGGTGGAGGAACAGGGCAGGCAGCATCCGCACCCAGACCCTATCCAGACTCCAACCTAGCAAGTCCAAGGAAGAAGCAGGAGAGAGGAGAAGCAGTCTCCTGCAGACAGCTATAGGAGGAGCTCTGTTTCCCTGTTTCCCTGTCTGACATCCTTGCTTCCCCAGTCATGTGGTTTGCATTTATTTCTTTTTTCATGTGGAAACACTGCTTTCAAAGTCATCAGCAGGGATGAGCGGAGCGGCCATGCAGCCGTTGCTAACACGCTGTTCCCACCTGCAACTCAGCAGCTTTTGACAAAGTGGGAAATCCTGAGGGGACTCACGTGGTACTGGCAGGTTTGTTTTCCTCCTGCACGCAGAGACTCTCTGTATCAGCAGGTGAAGGTGTCAAGGAAGAGGAAGCAAGAGAAAGAGCTGGAAAAAGACGCAAGTTAATTAGGAGGCATCATCACTTCCTGTGATGTTTAATATCAGTCTTTTTCTTTCAGTAGAGAGCGCTCTAGAGAGCACTCTTCCTTTGGGGAAATGTGCTACCAGCTTTGGGACAAACGCACCAAAATCAGACTCCAGCAGAGCCCTCTGGAGCAACATAAAATCAACCCTGTTGAGGAACAGGCCTCTTGCATAGGGTACAGCCCCATGGCTGTCCCAGCACGTCCCTCCTGAAGCTCAGCCCTGGCACAGACAGACAACCTCAGATTCATCAGACAGATTTATTATTTCCTGTAAGATTCTTTGGATTTATTCAGATCTTCATTAGGATGTGTCACAGATCAGCAATGAGATAAGAACAGAACAAAACGATAGAAACAAGGACAAAGCTTTCCTGCTGATGAGTCCAAATCCACACTAATGACATCTAAGCAGATAAGTAAGAATCAGAGCAAGGCGCATAACTCAGGGTATATCCGCATTGCACTGCAGTCAGGAGTAGAGATTGGAGCTGCTGGGTGGAAACTCCCACTGGCCTTCCTCCAGCTAAGTTGAAGAAGCAGGTTTGTTAATGCCCCGAGTACCTCCAGGACAACACGGACTTCAGCAGCAATTACACATTGCAATCCATTCTGTTCTTTCACTCCTGCTAAGCTCCTGACCCAAAACTCACATGAAGAGGTTAACATACACTGCAACTACTCCTCTAAGTGCAGGATCTCACAATAACTATGGCTAACTCCAAATGATCCATATCCCGAAAGTACATCACAAACTCTCATCTTAGCACTCAGGCTGTCCATTAATTGCCCACTTTGAGGCTGCTGGATTCAGTTGGATTGGTTTTGAAAGATACGCTTAATGTGATTAGCTGCAAAGGATTTGTTTTCAGCCAAAGCAGCATCCTGGCACACTTGCCTGCCCCACTGAATGCTAGTGCTGGCAGAAAGCAAGATACTGCTTGAAAGAGGGGAATACAAACCATTCCTTTCTGTATCAATGTGGATTTAGAGAGGCTTAAACAGATGGAAAAGTTATAGCCAAGGACACTGGAATGGGAGCCCAGGTCTGGATCCACTTCTATCCAAGTTCTGAACTGCCTGCATGATCTTGTGCATCTGTTTCCAGTTCTCTCCCTCTGCAAAACAGCCTCTCAGGATTGTCAGTGTGATGCAGTAAAAAGGATGAGCAGAGCAAGTAAGGGAAGAGAGGAAGAAGGAAAGAGAAGAGTGAGAAGATTGTGTGGCTAAAGGGCTTTCACTGCAAAGAGCGGTCTTACAAACTAAGCTGAAAAGAATATGTTAAGTTTTGAAACTATGGCATGAAGTGAAGTTATCTCGCTATAGAGGATCATTTCAAAACCATAATAAAGACATTAACATTAACCCTCATTATTCTGGACAGTTTTCTTAGAAAAAAATACTAGCATTGACTCTGCGATTTCCAGAGTATTTCTGGGCTTCCAAGCATGAGCGGGGACTGTGATTAAGAAACCAGTAAACCCACTGCTTGATGCTAATTGCACCTATACTGTCAAGGTCCTCTACATTCCACTTGTCCACTCTTCTTCATTCCAACTTCCATATTGAAGATCTCTCAGCTTTCTTTTCCTCGTCAGGTCAGAAGAGAAGCAGCATTTACAGGGATTTCTACCTATTGGTGAATATCAGTGTTATGTCTGTGAGACTTTGTCAAGCCTGGGAGAAGAAAAGTCTTTCCTGTTCAGGTCATACTTTGACTCCTTGAAGATCTTTGTTGCCTGTACCATGGCATAGTTCTCTGATTCAAAGTTCTCCTTGCTCAATCAGCAACAAAACCATTCATTTCATAGAGACGGCAGAATTGTAGATAATCTCATGGGCACCCATTAATTCCCTGCTTGCACTTCTAATAGCCTAAGGAATATTTTCTCCTCTTCATTTTCCACCTCCCTGCTTCAGCTGCTGGACTGAGAGGACAAACTGAAAGCTCCCACAACACAGCGGTGGGCAGCCCTCTCTGCCTACTTGCTCCCTCCCTGTCATCCCTGGAGATGAACATTGCATGGCATCCTCAGTCATTAGCAAGACCTTGCCAAGGAGATTTCCCATGGAGAACCGACAAATGCAGCTGTCACTTTCTTGCAGCATCTGCAGTGAGAGCTTCTGTTGAGAAGGGATATTTTTAGCCTGGAAGTGCTCAGCCAACTGGGCAGAGGCTGCCCACGGTGCTTGAGGATATAAAAGGAAAGTGGAGGTCTCAGAGGTCCCAGTATTGTCTATTTTGGGAACTCTGCTGGTGATATTCTTTGCAAGGAAGGTTGTTCCCTCTTTATGAGGGAGTGTCACATGTCAATCAAAATTGGAAAATTCACACTTTGTCTCTGGAGAATGTATCCTGAGCCATTCTATTGGGTAAACATTAAAGAACTTATGGTTCCCTAGGGAAAAGGGAGAGACCAGAGCTGCCATGAGATGCTATGATATGCATTATATCAAGTGTGCCTGCCATGCATGACTGTGTTATAGAGCCAGTCTGTGAGTACCTCCTTGCCTTTTGCTGCCTATTATTAACTTGAAGGAGAAATGCTGTAAGTGGTGAAGGGAGTCAGGGACAGCTATTGCAACAGTCGTTAGCTGGAAATTAATCATGGACACCAACCAGAGATGTTCAGGATAAGAGGCATTCATGTTCAGAAGACAAATCTTTGAAGAAGCTGGTATTGTTAAAAAAACACAATAAATTAGCAGGGTAGGATAAAACACGGTAAGAAAAGAGTTTTCAAAAAGTTCTTTGTCACTTGATTAAGATAGGAGGAAAACATTCCTAGTTACTATCAATGATCACAGAGCACTGAGACTGATGAATCAAACTTGCACACTGACATTGGGCTTATGTAAAAGCTTCCAGCCAAGATCTACTTTGCCCCTGGCTCAGGGCTTCTTGGTGATGGTGCAGGATGTGGCCCAGCTCTAACTCACTCACTCACTCACACAGCCCTGACCAAGTCTGAGATGATATTTCTCCCTTTTGCTGAGCTAATTTGAAGGCCCAGCATTTCCTGGCCCTGGGTCTGGTCATGGCTGCACAGAGTGCAGGCAGCACAAGGCAGGAGGGGGGAAGAGCCAGCACAGGCTGTGCCTGTTTAAACCACCCTGTTGCCAGATGTGCAATTCCAACTTGACTTCATGCACCATACAGCCCCTAGCAGTGTCCCTATTAACTTCTTCTATAAGCTCAATAATCTACAGTTAAATAGCAGTACATCTGTAAGGAACACATGCAGACTTGAGTTGGAGTTCTGATTGAATTCAGGGCAATGACTTGCAGAGCAAGGACCACGCACATGGGACAAAACTTTGCCCTGGTCTGCCCTGTGCAATCCTAACCAAGTTACCTTTAGCCACTGCAGCATGGAAAAATTCCTGTGAAATAGGATAATATTGTATCCTTCGAATAGAAGAAAGCTTGACCACAGTTGCACCGCCTGGATCATGCATTCCTGCTCGTGGGAGCCTATGTAGAAATTACTGTATACAAACACTTCCAATAACTGCTTTTGTAGATTCAGTAAACAGAGCAGTTAAAAATTATACCCTGGGTGAGTATCCAACAGTGTAACCTTTTAAGGTTGGAAATGAGTTCTGGATTGCCTGAGTAAAAACGGCTTTTAACTAACAGGATGGAGTCTAATGAGAGATCAATGCCTATTGTGGCAGAATTATCCTCCTCTCCAGGAAGCTGAAGGAGATATTTGCCACTATAAGGAGTGCTCAGATGTGGGAAAGCAGCTGGGAAAGTGGCAGAGGTTTGATTTTTGGTCATCAGCAGAATGAGAGCAAAGCATGGTCACACTGCAGCCTGAGAGGAAAGTGCCACACCTATTCAACATCTGGATATTAACATTTAGCCATCCTGCAGAATCAATGCACAGAGCATACCAGCATGCAAGCTAACAAAATACAATGGAGCCCAAATAACAATCACTGCTTCATTATTCCCCTTTGGCCAGTTAGAGACATGAGGATGGAAAGCCCTGCACACCACAGAGCAGCCAGGGGAGAATGGGAGGAGAGGAAGGGAAGTAGAGACCTGAGGACTTTAACCCATTGCAGAAGAGCAAGCTCCAGCTATATAAAGCTGGATGTTAGGCCCCATCTCCTAATCCATTCATTAAAGTAAAACAGGTGGGATTTGGGAAAATCCAAGGTGATCACAGGAACTTTGTATCTGAAAGAATTGAAGCCCTGTAAATGGAAAGTGTGTAAACGCAACATATTTTCTACCACTGTTGGGAAAGGATTCTGAGAAGAAACATCAGATTTGCCAGCTGGGGACGCAGCTGTAAAGTACAATCATGGGCCAAACTGCAGAGTAGATCTGACATGCCAAAAAGATGCTACCAACTTAACTGGGCATTGGGTGAAATCACCAATTCCACTGAGGAGATACTGTAGACATTTTTTCAGGTCGTGAAATAGTTTCACCTTCCCAGGTATCTAGAACAAACCATCCTTGTCACATCAGTGAACGAAAAGGAGAGGTAACTGCAAAATAAATCACCTGAAATGAATTCACTGCTACTGGAAGTAGAAGGTGGTTGACAGAGAAACATGCTCATCTCTTCAAACCTCCTGTAAGGTACTTCAGACAAACAGCCACTAAAACTTTTGCACTGGGCTGGGAGAAACTCTGAACATGGCGATCCATTCAGCCCATTGCCATGATAGAAAAGCAAAAGATGAAAATTCCTCTACAGCTTGAGGCTTGCCTTCCTCAATGCTTGGCTTCTCGCATCATCTTGGTTTATAGGCTCTCTAGGGGCAGCTAGGTTAATTGTCTTACCAATCAATTTGATGGACTCAAAAAGCTTGCTAATGCTTTAACCAGAAAATGATGTACTTCCAATGGCTTGGAACAGGGAGATGGACTCAGTGGCTTCTTAATGTCTCTTCAAGCTCTGTCTAGCAACCTCAGTTTGACCAGTAAGCATTATCTAGTTTTGACCAAAACTTTTGAAGCTGCCAGTGGGTTCAGAGGATCAGGATACTTGCTGCCCTTGGAAGATGTGCTACAAGGAAGCACTGCCTGACCCAAGATGTAATGAGAGCAGTGCTGTTTAACCAGTGGGAAAGGGAATTCGAACCAGACCTTCTCTCTTCACTTGGGTGGCAGGGGTTGAGTACTGGAGAAAACATTTTGCCTGTAAAATTCCTGCTGAGGATGCTGCATGGCTGTAAAGCATAGCAAGGCTTGTTAGCAGCTAATGTGCTTCTTGTGGGGTCATCTTTGTGCTTTGTGTTCTGATTATCTGCCTAAGTGCTTCCATGGCTCTCAGCAGCATTGGAGCCCAGCCATTTCTACCTGGGTGAGCGATAAGAGAATCCATCACTATTACCTGCATTACCTGCTTATGTACCCGGAGTAGTTCTGCTCTATGAAGTGTTGATAATGCTGCACTTGCCTCCCTAAGACATTTATTTCCTTCTCCCTGCATTAAGCATATATTCGATTATGCTGGAAGAAAATCTCATTCTGAAACTGAAAACCCCCTCCATGCACAGCTCTTCTGCTGCTGACCTTCTTCAAAGTCACAAAGGCAGCCTGTGTCCTTTAGGGATTTCTCCTCATTTGGAATTAATAACTTTCTTCCGAGGATAGCCACATCTCTGTGCAACTCATCAAAAAATTCCTGAAAAAAAGCCTAGCCAGGTTTGAAGCCCTGCCCTAGGTTTGGGATTTAATATTTTCTTAGCTACTCAGACACAGGTAAGAAATATTTTGTCTCACAGCTGAGCCTGCTTTGAGCAGGAGGTTGGACTAGAAACCTCCTGAGGTCACTTCCAACTTGAATTATTCTCTAATTCCATGATTCTCTGCTTTTTATTTGAGACAAACTAAAGGGTGCATGGTCCTAAAAGGCAAAAAAGTCTCACAGCTGCCTTCCATACCCCACATTACTGTGCTCTCTAAGACCAAACAGCTTGTCAAGGCATGGATGCACCATGCTGACAGCTGATGTCTAGGGATGCAACACTTAATACCTGACCAAGGTGATCTCATCTGGGCTGAGCTGACGAACCTCAGAAATTAGCAACTGATACAGGAGGGACAAGGCATCAGTTTCACTCTTTCTAGGGCTCCCCCCCTACACCAGGCATTGCTGTATGTCCAAGACAGAGACTAAAATTACACATAGTTTCAGTGATAACTGGAAACCTCTTGCACCTTTCGTTCTACCTTTGTGCATTCACACACACGTGCTGTTTATAGCAACATCTCTTACCTTGGGCTATCAACAAAAGAGAAACATCAGATTTCTATCCTTTTCAGAGAAAGCTCACCATCCTATTTTGGATGTATGTGTATACTGTCAACTTCAACTAAAGTCTTCAATATTACAATCAACATGGAAGAGCGTAGCAATTGGACAGATCAATATGATAAGAAAGGTGTTACAACAGAGGTGTGACAACAGAAAGACCAGCACAATAAAAAGGTACTATAAAAGAAGGGAAGAAGATTGCTCACCCACATCAATAGATTCCAGGTTCACAGGGAAAAGCCTCACCAAGGAGGAATCGCCAGAAAAAGAACCTTCTGCACTGGTAGTCAGCCCTTAAATGAGGTCTAAGAGGTGCAGCCTGGCTCCACCCCTTCTGCTCACACAGGTAAACTGACTTCACCTGTGCTTCCAGGACTGACCAGGTCTTTTCCCCAGATGCTCAATCAGTGGTTCAGGCTATGACTCAACCGTTCTCATACAAAGAGGTTCTGACATCCTAGAGAGGTCCTGGCTGGGACTCCAGAATGAATTTGTGAGTTTTCCCCCAAACTGGACCCGAGTCACTTTATACTCCTATTACATCTCTTTTGCACAAGGATACTATTTTCCATTGAATTTTTCATCTATGTTTTTTTTTTTTTTTTCTTTCCCCAGAGAATGGAGAAGCAGAAAATCATAATGCAATAAAATCATAATCTCACCTTCTGTAAACAACTTTGTAGATAAATGCAATTGGAGGTGTCCTGCGTATGAATACTGCCAGGCAGTCCTTTATAGATCTTAAGCTTGTATTGATCTCTGCATCCATAAAAGCTCTTGTTCGTCAGGCATAAGAGAACAGACTCAGTATGCATGACCACACATGCCAATGTCAATGGAGCTATAAAGCTACACCCTCAGAAAAATAAAATGTAAGTCAGATTTGAGTTCAAAAGAATGGAAATCTGTGACATTAGGAATTAAAAATCAAAGTCTTCTGACCCAGATTAACTTTCTTTGCTCAATCACCCGTACATAACATACTCTAAATCAGCTCCTGGAGATGTTCTTTTGCATGTTTTTCATGATTAATTGAATTAGGAATTGATTTGTATAATATGACTCACTTAGAAATAAAGACACAGCAACCTGACAACACATGTGCCACTCGGGAAGCAAAAAATCTCAGTTCCTACAGCTAATCTCACCTCAGCCCTCTCAGGTGACATAGGATTGCTGTTTACCACCAAGAAAACTAGCACAGAAAGCGTGTGCATGCTCCATGTTTATACGTACAAAAAACATGCATGCACATGCACTGTAAATGCTGAAAAAGTGTAGGCACTGAAGGTTCTTACTGAGGTTCATCTATATACAGGTGCTTTGCTGAGCCCTGAGTTTAGCGCTATGTAGTGCAAGGGTTGGAGCTGTGAATTGTAGGATCTGAGGATCATAGAATATTCTGAGCTGGAAGTGACCCACAAGGATCCAAGTCCAGCTCCTGGCTGCACACAGCACCACCCAAACCCTGTGTCTGACAGCAGTGTCCCAATGCTCCATGAACTCTGGGAGCTTTGGGCCATGCCCACTGCCCTGGGCAGCCTGTTCCATGCCCACCACCCTATGGGGCAGAGTCTCCTGAAGGAGATATTTCCCTATGTACTCCATCCCTGCAAGAGAGACCATGATTTCAACCCACCAGGGCATAGCATTTCTTCACTGTGCTCTGAGCAATGCCTGCATGCATCGATCCCTTCCCTCAGCTGTGGCCCCACAATGCCACAAGCCCTTAGGAGGTGCTAAAAGCTTTCATGGGAGCTGAGGGAAGGAGCGTGGCTAACAGCAGTGAGGGAGAGCTGACCTTTCCTCAGCCCAATTATTTTGATATTTAAAATGTGAAACCAGAAATAAGAGTTCATCTTTTCCTGTGCTGGAGATCATTATGCAGTGAGAAATGGGCAATAGTGTGAATTATTATAAACCGGCACCAGACCAAGACGGCTCTTTTTCTTTTCCCCATTCTTTTTCTTTCTCAAGAAGCATCCCCATTCGCAGAGCAAAGCAGCGGCTTTTCATGAGAAAATAACATTTTTATGCTTGTCAAAATTTCCTTTCATTTAAGCCAAGAAGCCACGACTGATGCCATGTCTCCTTTTCTCCAGGGCGTGAATCCCTCCCCAGCACCAGTTAAGTGGAGGGAAGAGCGAACTTTATATTCCCTGTCAGCTTGCCTAGACACTACTGGTAATGGGAAGGGGCAAGATGACATTTTTCTGCTCCCTTCTACTGCACTGGTTTAACCCTACTGATCCCAACACTTGGATGAGTATTATTCAATCCAGTCTAAGCTATGGCCATTTCCAGGGGCCAGGGGTCATTTCCCTGTACCCACTGCATAGCTGGAGAAATCAATCCTGACTTGTTAAAAACAGCATCCTTGTGTGTAAGAAGAATGGGCCTTATTCCTGTTTTCCTCTGGAATATTTTCACGTCTTTGGAGTGGGATTGCAGTTTTTAAGAGGCTCATGAGCAGGCAGAGCCTCACTGACTTAAGGACCGCAGGATTTGGCTCACTGGTCATCAATCTGCATAAGCATGCAGCAGCTATGTAGTCATTACCATAGTAATTCCCCCCTTTCAGGATTTCTCTGCTATGCATACACATGCTGAGGAAAGAGAATCATTTTGTTCTCTGCAACTGCATCATGACATTAAGGCAGTGTCCCTGCTGGCCTCCACTCTTGCCTGAATAGGGCTGCTCAGCAAACTTGTGTAGTGCCTTGTTTTGTTCGAAAGTGCTGATCCCTAGAAATGAAAACTGGCTTTCTGGGAAATGGTCAGTTTTGATGCTTTTTCAAACTTTTATATTCTCTCCTTTTTTTTTTCCCCTATAGAGAAACGGGGTTTGAATTAGCTGCAACTTACTGAAAACAAAAAAATCCTGCTTGCTTTTTCTGCCCAGAAAATTAATTACACTAGTGAGAGCGAGATTCTTTCAAACTAGGGATGCTTTGAATCAAAGGGAAGTATTTCTGAGACTCGGACTGCCTTTTTCAGATTTTCATTTCTCAATGTGTTTAGCTTTTGATGTTTTTACCCTCTTTAAGTCGGGATTTTTTTTTTAATCTTAAAAAAAATATATTTGCAGGATGGGAAAATAATCTCCTGCTCGGCAAGACCTCAGTGGATGTTTCAGTGCACATGACAAATGTTACAAAGCAAGTCACTGTTCTCCTCTGCTCCTGGGGGACCTGGTACAGCTTCTTATTGTTTTCATCTCTTTGAAAGACAAGTCATTTAGTCTAAAAAAATACATTTTGCTCTTTCAGATAAAGGAGCTAAAAACAAAAAAAAAAACAGGTTTGAGTCATCTCTCAGTATTATTTTAATTTTTGGTCTGTTGAACAAGGAGTGGGGTTTAAATCAAGCGCTGTGATCTGGTGCCAGCTGCTGTTACAGGGCTGCAAAGGCTGTGTTATAACATTCACCAGACACTGGTTCTGCTGTTACAGCCTTTGCAGGTATAGTCTGGGTAGAAAAAACACAGATTTAGGACTGATCTCACTGAAAGAAGGGGTAAAATGCAATCTTTGTAGCGTTGAGCAACCAGGTCTAGTGGAAGGGGTCCCTGCTCCTGGCACGGGGTTGGACTACACGATCTGTAAGTCTCCTCCAACCCAAACCATTCTGTGATTCTGTGATCTTCAAGCCAAAGTCTCACAGAATGTCAATAACTGATACTTGCTAACTCTGACCCAAATTCACTTCCCATGTGCATGACTCAGTCGATAACAGCACAGCGTTAGATCTGCTTGCAGACAACTTTGGGGATAATAAACCTGAATTTCTCTACTCATGATTGTGTGGAATGAGGAGAAAGGAGATTGAAAGAAACAGCAGCAAATCTTATGATTTTGGGTAAAGTTCAAGTCCAGCTGAAACTTCCTTACATTTCTCAAACTGAGAAATCCTGCAGCACTCCCAGCCAAGCTTTTACTTGCGGTCTTCCCATACCCTCTGAGCATTCAGAGCCCTCACTCTAGGAGGGTCAGATCTGGTCAAACTTCCAGACAAAAATACTCCTGCTCACGTCTTTGCTATAGGCTACAGAAACAGCAGGTGAAAACATCGCTGTGCTGCAAAGATCTTCCTAGCAGCTGGCAGGCAGCTCACAGGGAGATTAACTCTTCAGAGCTTGCCACTGAGTTCATTTTCCCTCAGATGTTTTACACTGTCAGGGGCAGTATGAGGTGAAGGCTGAAAAAATAGTGTTGGTTGGGTTTTTTGAGTAGGCACAGTATATTTAGGAGACTGAAGAATGTTTATACAGTCAGGATGCAGAAAATACCCTAAGATATTCATCTGGGCATAGATTGCTTTATAGAAATGTTCCTGCCCTATCCTGACTTGAGCCAGATGTGTAAGGTTTAGCAGAGCTACCAGGATACTTCTCCCAGGTAACTAATGGAAGAACAAGAGGGAACAGCCTCAAGTTGCACCAGAGGAGGTTTAGGTTACCTATCAAGAATAATTTATCCTCAGAAAGAGTGGTGAGAGTGGTGATGCATTGGCATAGGCTGTCCAAGGAGGTGGTGGGGTCACTGACCCTGGAGGCATTTATGGAAAGAGTAGATGTAGTGCTTAGGGACATGGTTTTGTGAGCATTGTTGGTGGTAGGTGGGCAGTTGGACTATATCATCTCAGAAGTCTTTTCCAACCATTATCATTCTATGATTCTGTAGCAAAAAAGTAGCAGACTTGGAACTGCATGGGAAAACCAGACTTGCTCTTCTTGACAGACTGTATGAAGAGAGGAAGAGGAGCATGAGCAGGGAAGGTGCTAGAAAATGCTCCCATACTGCCAGGAAATGTCCCTACTGCTTTGATGATCTGCCTAGTCTACATTCTCGAGGATTTTTTTGTGTTTTGTGTTAACCCTTTGTAATAGCAGCAAGACCACAGGACCAACATGGGATCAGTCCTGCTTAACTTAGATGGCAACCTGCCGCCAGTATCAGCCCAACGTGCACAAATCCTACCTTTCCAGTCTTCCTCTTCTTGAACAGTGAACCCAGTTTTGGAAACTGTATTTCATCTGTTTGAAAGTAGGTTTTTGTCTGTCCAAACTGTAGAGTCTGTAACAGCAGCACTGTAATGGGACTCAGAGAGCAGCTCAGTCATTAGAGTCAAGAGAGAAGGTTATATTTAATTTGACCACTTAGCATAACGCCGAGCATTTTGCAAATACTATTAAGGTACCTTTCTTTTTTTTTATTCTTGCAGAGATTGTCTCCCAGCAGTCAGGAAGGAGATTAATGCACATTCAACGTAAGCATCCTGGGGTGTGTGTCAGAGCAGAGCTGTGCCGTGGTGGTGGGACTCAGGGCTAATTAAGGCCCAACAGTGTGTCCCCAATTCATACCAACACTAGAAACAGTGGCTGATAGGGAAATGCAGGCATAGCAGCTGCTCTTTTCACAGCAGTACAATAACTATCTCTTTAATGGGGAGGGATGTGGGGGAGGGATGCTGCCCAAATAACAGCACCTGCCTGCTTATGCCACACCGCCACGCTTAAAATCACAACAGCTAATCCTCCTTGCCTGTCATGTTAATTGTTATGAAGCCCCTTTTGATATCAACCTATTTGTCCTTTGACTGAAATAAATCAGGCCTTAAGCACTGCATTTATCTCACTGCGATACAGGATCAGAGGTGAGCGCTGTGGGGAGATTTATATAATGGGAGCAACATACAGCACGCCGGGGTGGTATTTATGGGCTCAGGATCTTTTCATCAGGAAAAGCAGTCTGTTGACATTGTTCACTACAAAGAAAAGTTCAAATGCTGTATATTACACTACAGCCCTAATACACCATTTGACATAAGCAGGAGGTAAATAACGCAAGGGAGGAGGGGGAAACGCCTGGCCAGCTTTCTTAGGCAGCACTGTTCACTGTTTTCAGCTGGCTCAGCAAGGTATTTCAGACTTGTAGACGAGTATGTGGTCCAGTAGCTTCATCCACAGCATTTGTTCATTTGATACTGGTGTTATATTGAATGGCATTTGCTGAAGCTGGAAAATGCATTTCTGCAGAGCCCATGGTGCGCACAGGCACAGCCCTTTTGGCAAAAGGTGTTCAGCAAGGGAAGGAGAAAGGTTAATGCCACATGGGCTGAGGCCACTCTGACCCCACCTCCCCTTCCCAGCCATTACCTCCACCACTGTGGTAAACCTGTTGTTTGAGATACTGAGAGAAGACACTCAGAGGAAGCCAGATGGAAGACTTTGCAAGACATCCTACATGGGGAGGCTGGAAGTGAGCGGTGAGGAATGGATCCTGGGCTTCTTTGCTCTCATCGCCATGTTTTGTCGGCAGAACATCTCCATTTCTTAGGAATGACTAAAAATGACCGCACCTGAATTGCTGAGCTGACTCCACACAGCAATCTCAGACTTCTTATTTGTTCCACCAGTGAATGGATGCTGCCATAGTGGTCCTCTACCCCTTGTGTAATTCCCTCTGAATAGGTCCTGGCTAATTGCTCCTGAGGGTTTGCAAGGACATCTCTAAAAGAACCAGGATACGCAGTTGCAAAGGATGGGGTTATCTGCTGCAATCCCTTTTTGCCTGCAGGGATGGCAGGAACAGCAGGCACAAGCCTGTCTGAATTTCACGAAGCACCAGTGAATGTTATGAAAATCTTCCCGTATTCTTTATGGTGAAAAAAATGTAGATATCCTACAGTGACAGCATCATCCACAATTCCAGAAAATCCTGTTAATCTTTCACACCTCCTAAGAAACACCTGTCCTCTATTTTTACTGTTCATGTTACTAATGGAAACCAAGCAGTTTAACTCTGTTTGTGCAAATGTGCTGCTCTGCCTGTGAGAGCAAAGCCAGCAACTCCCTTCCAGATTTATTGGTGTCACTGAAGGAATGAACTTGGGGTGTTTTAAAGGGGCGAGTTCCAGAGCAGTGTAGAAGTGTTTTACACCATCTCTTCTATAGGAACTTGAAACTATTAGATGAGAAATCCAAACTGTGGAGAATTCATGGAAAAAAAAACACTGCATACAGTCCCAGAGCACAAGGTAGCTATGATTGGGGATGATCTCACCCTATTTAAAGCCAAGGCCTTCTTTTTGCTCACTGAGGTAGTTGCATATAACTTAATAGAGTGCAGATAGCTGCTTTTCGAGGAGAAAGATGCTCTGCTGTGTCATTGGCTCCAGGTCCTCTCCCAGACTTGCATTGCACCTAGGTCCCTTCTGCCTGGTTTCTAACAGGAGCAAGGTGAATGTGTGCAGCAAGTCAGTGGCTTTCCTATGTGCCCACCAACCAGCCCCCACATCTTAATAAATCCTGAAGCCCATTCACCCATTTTATTCAGATCTCCCAGAGAAGCAGAGGTCCCAGCAGTACAACGCTTCATTTCTCATGGAAAAAGGAGCAGCTACTGCAAGAGAGAGAATCTGTTAGCATCAGCACCAAGGAGGAGAGTGAGCAGTGATCTTAATTAGACATGGGGAAATGCGTAGACAAACATCCCAACAGCTGGAAGATCTTCATAGAATGGTTTGGACTGGAAGGAACCTTGAAGTCCATCCAATTGCCTCCCACCAGCTCAGGCTGCCCAGAACCCCATCCAGTCTGGTTTTGGGCACTTCCAGGGATGGGGCACCCACAGCTTTCTGGGCAGCAGTGCCAGAGCCTCACCACCCTCTGAGTAAAGAATTTCTTCATGGCGTCTAACCTAAATCTCCCCTCTTTTGGTTTAAAGCCATTCCCCTCTTGCCCCATCAGTATCAGACAGTGTAGAAAAGTCTCTCCCCTTCCTGCTTATAAGCTCCCTTCAAGTACTGGGAGGCTGCAATGAGGTCAGTCATGACTTGTATCTTATTAGACACTAGAGAGTCCACACAGGAGGCAGATGCGTGAAGATCAGCAGGATGCCATTGCGTTCTGCTCTGGAAAATACTCGTACATGCTTCAGCATTGCATAAAACTAAGCTGTTGGTTTAAAAGTGGATATATTTTTAACTTCATATTGTATGCTGTAATTATACAGACCCATCCTTGAGGAGAGCATTTATGCCTGTGTGTGGCATCAGGTGGATATACACCTTGGGCTACAGGTGCTGCAATGCTTCTGGCATCATGCACTGTCCCAAAAGGTCCTCCAACCACCCACTGCTGCAGGCAGGGAGAGCAGCTCTGGGGAGGCACTGCTCTCTGACAGCTGTTTTACACCTTTTGTGGGCATCTGGGTGAGATGAGGTCTCACCTCGAGCTAGTACAGCCCTTTCTGTTGTCTTTCATGCCTGTAAAGTTTCTTCCAAATGGGGCTGCAACATAATTACTGGAGCACAGCCCATTCCCCGTGTATCACAGTTCTGGAGAAAGTTGTGCTGTATGTTTGCATTTAATTGAGGCTTTGTTGTGTTGTTTTTTTTTTTCTCCAGTTACAACGTGCTTGAAGATGAGTTTTGGTTGGTTTTACTTTTCCAACTTCAACATCACTTTGCAGGAAAGGACAGGTTTTCTATGAGAAGTACTGTTTGCAGGCAGCAAGGCCGTGCTTGCAGGCTGCAGGGAGTTTGAATTTTAATTTCTTAATGACATTCTTTCTGGCTCTGAAACTTTCAGGCTCCATTACACACTTTTTGTTGTTGTTTCTGTTGAAATTTGCAATTAACAGCCTCACTTCATGAAAAGCAAGCCGTGAAACTGGTACCACAACCTGGGTCCTGGGTCACTTCTGAGCACGCCTGCCCATCTGTGCCCATCAGCATCTTCCTAAAACAGAGCCACCCGTTCACACTATTTTGACTCCTTCCTTTTTGAAGCCTCTCTGCTCTCTCATTAATTTGCTTTCAGTGTCACCAGCAGCTCTAATCTCTCCTCAATACATAGAAGTTCATCCCCTTCCCCTCTTCATCCAGCTCTGGAAGCAGTTGTACTTGCAGCCCAGCACATCTCACCTCACCTTGGATGCGCCTGTAAAGGTTTTGTCACTGTTTACAAACACATTAGATCTGCCCAGTAGTCCCTGCTACACCTTTCATGTGCTGTGCTCGGCAAATAGCGCTGATCTGCGCCTTGATCTGTAGTCAGCAAAATCATTTGCTCACATTTTCTACATCAAAGCATGGAGGAGGGGGGAAGCAGCCATCTGGTGAATTAAATCTAATAAAAATAAAAGGAGTCTCCTTGCATAACAGAGTATTAGGGGATGATACTGCAGGGTTGTTGGGACAAACGGCTCTAAAGGGTTTTGACAGCTCACAGGCATCTTATCTTATGCTGCAATGTAAACATCATGAAACCAGAGCTCCATTTGAATCTGAGGCAGCGTGTCTATTGATTGCAATGAGGCCATGATTCCTTCCCCACATAAATGCCTTGGTCAGCTGAATCCCATCACAGCAGTGTGCAAAGTGTTTATTCAATATGGTTGTGCATCACAAGTTACTTCTTTCTTCCACTGTCCCTGTAAAGTTGCTTTAACATTTCCACTGCTCATCTAACTTGTTTCACTGCTTGGGATTTTCCAGTGGCAAAAATGGACTTCTTAAGATGCTTAAAAGTTGGTCCTTACTCATAGAATCACAGTCATGAAAAGGTTTGGGTGGGAAGGGACCTTAAAGCCCACCCAGCCCCAACCCCTGCCACGGACTGGTTTCATCCAACCAGCTCAGGCTGCCCAGAGCCCCATCCAGCCTGGCCTTGGGCACCTCCAGTAATGGGGCACCCACAGCACTCTGGGCAGCAGTGCCAGGGCCTCACTCCCCTCTGACTAAAGATTTTTTTCTTAACATCTAACCTAAATTCACCCTCTTTTAGTTAAAAACCCAACCTCTTAGATTAAAACCACTATCAGACCTTTGATCCTCCTTTAACTTCTCTTTGCAGGAGAGCACTCCTCCAGAGAAGGGAGGGGATTTCTCTTGAAGGCAGCAGATCCTGAGGGATTGCAGCCCTTTACCCGTCAGCCCTTGGCACCAACTGCATTCAGTTCACACCGCTGACTTCTAATATCGACTTCTTAGGGCACAGTGAACGGACACTAGCTCATTCCTGGTTCCAATTCTGAGTGAAAGGAGTTTGTGCTCAAGAAGATACAGGGTGACTTGCAGGCAGGGAGATTTTATTTTTAAATCAGGTCCAGTTTGCAGGCAGCTGGCATCAGCTCAGATTTCATTTGGAAACTATCTGCTCCAATTTGCTGTACAAAGAAAAGAGATTAGGGTTCTATTTTTGTTTGATTCTGGTCAGCCCTCTCCCTTCCCTTCCACGACACACACATCCTCACACATACCTGCCCACATTAGTTAGGCTCTTGTTTCAAATGTATTTGAGGTTCCAGCTTCACTAAAGAGTTAACAGAGATCCATTATTTGGTAGTTAAACAGAAAATTGATTGGCTGAAAAGGACTTAAACCGATGAGGAAAAGGCTGCAAGTGCCCCACTGCAAGGAAACCACACCTAAAACCACAGCTGTTGGGTGGTCATAGCAGATCCTGTCAAAGTCTTACTTCAGTTTTTGCTGAGTTGCTTGTGCGCTGGAAGGCTCACACATGCTCCTTAGGAAGAGTAATCTGCTACATTTGCACATGGATCCCCACTGTGCTACACCTGTGTGTGTCCCAGAGACGTCCCTATCCACATGAGATTATGGTAAGGGAAACAGAGGTGCATTTGTTTTTTTCCTACCAGCTGCCATCAAGAAGACAGAGAAAGCACAACCAGTGTGACACGGTTGCAGGAGCACTCTGTGCATTTACAGTGATGTTGGCCAGAAGGACCTCTGAAGGTCTCCAGCCTAACCTTCCACCTGCAGCTGGATCAGGCAGCCTGAGCTGTGATACCTTCAAGGACGGAGGCTGGAGCAGACTGCTCCAGTGCTGCAGCACCCTCCTTCCAAGCAATTTCTCCATCTGTTCAACCTAAACAACCCCAGCCACAGTCAAAAATGCTGCCTTGCATTTGAGAATAGCTTGGCTCCTTCATGGCTGTGGCCTCCTCTTGTTCATAAAATAAGGCCCAAGACCACCTCCACAGCACCCTCTTCAGCTTCTCTATACCCCTCTTGAGCATGGAAACCCCAAACTGAACATTGTATGGCCTCAGTCACGCCAAGTAAAGGAAAATGCTAATTTCTTCTGAACTGGTGGCCACAATCAAGCTAATGTAACCCAGTACATAGCTGGCTGGATCTGAGAGTATAGGATTGGCTGAAATTCACCAGAGCATCTTCTGTAGCCTTAACTGGTGTTATTGCAATCTTTGTGTAGAATTTTCCATGTCTCCTTGCGAGCTCCTAGCTTCCTTCCCTTTTGTAGCTACTCTGTGTGTACATAAATATACATACATATGTTTATATATACTGCTATATGGGGAATTCAGAACTGCTGTGCTTTAGGAGGAAAAATCTGAGGAGGCCAAATGAAACGGAAAGTTGCTGTGGCAACAGCTATTGGGCAACTTAATTGTCCTTATAAGCGAGAGGATGTACAATAATGATCTAGAAGTCCCATCCTGCAGTTTCAAAAGAGCTGAGCTCTAAAAGTGCTGGTGTTTCCAATGCAGAAAGACCTAATGCCTGTAATTAGTTTGTGTCTGCGTCCTTTCCCTCATCTCCTCCTCACACAAGAATAGACCTGACGTCCTTTGCTCAGTCAAGCTTTAAACTTCAGCACTCCACACACCCACAGCCTCTCCAGGGCAGCTCAGTTTGTCTCTTGCCCAAGGCTGGGTAACCTCCAGAAGCAAAATGGAACTGTGGAAGCCTGCAGGGCACTGCAGATCAAACTGCAATGGAAGAAAAGTTCCTACTCCTCCTCCAGTTTCTCCAGGGCTGGGTGTGACAATTACTGTCAGAGCCTAGCAAGGTGATTTTGGGGCAGGAAAATGCAAACAAAGTACAGTGATCTGAATTCACCAAATACTTTTAGACTCCCTCCCTTAACAGCCCGCTGCCAAAGTCAAGTACATCCTACCTGTACACCCAGATGCAGGGATTGTAGGGTGGATGACACAGGGTGCAGGATACCACCCCTTGCTCCATTTATCTCAACACAAAGGCTTAGCTCTGGGCCATTGCTCTCCACGTTAATTTTCTGCAGCCAACATTATGCTCATTTCTAGCTCTGCCTCCCCTTAAAGCTGTGGGCGGATCCAACATCTGCTGTGAGCAGCTGAATTGTATTATAATGACTTTTTTTTTTTTTTTTCCAGCTGTGTTGTCTCCAGCCCTGCCCCTGCTCCAGTAGTACTGCTGCTCAACAGCATTTACCCCAAGGGGTTGATAATGTTTCATGTTACTTCTGTAGCGCAGGGGTAATTAATTAATATTTTGCTAAACATTAATATTTGCTAAACAGATTCAGACCCTTTGTGAGGAAACAGCATTTGGCTCTAATAATTACCAAGAGTCAAAATATTGAACTGAAGCAGGAAAAAGGAGCAAGAAGCACAAGGCAAGCACAGATCTCATCTTTTCTCTATGATATGGTTTGGTTTCAAGACACTTCCTGTTAATGTTCTTCTAAACCATGGCAGCCACTAGCTTCTCAGGAGTAGAATGTAAAAATCTACTTCAACAATGCCTTTTCTTGAAGCACTGAGCACATGGGAGAGAAGCGATAAGCCTTCTGGCAATGGAGCAGCCAGTAGAGCAGCTATTTGTAACATCATTGCTTGGCAGACGTCCTCCTGCTTTTCCTTTTGGCTTTGCTCTGCACATCACAGTTCTGGAGGGACATAATAACAGCTTCACTGGTGCAGAATTGTTGTTTTGTGTGGAGATGGAAGGGTCACTTCTGCAGCAAAGCAATTATCAGCCAGAAGGTAATTAAAGGTGGCCATGGGTGCAAGAGAAACACCTAGAATTACCGTGGGTGGCACTAGAAACACCTGTATGCAGATTTACCAGCACTGTTCAGCCCCACCTCTTGTCTCCCCACTTGCATCCAATCTCTGCTGCCTCTTCATTTTCAGCCACCACCTCCAGAAGTCACCTTTGTGCAGTCTCTAGGAGAGGCAGTAGAGCCGGAAGACTGATGTCAGGGTGTAGGCGCTGCCACTTGGGTTGGGATTTGCCTCACCTCACTTGGAGTATTTTGCCAAGAGCAGAGTCTGATTTGTCTTGCTACAGAGCAGATGTCAGAAGATCAGCTGTATCACACCTCAGGCGTTCCTGATTTTCACTGAACTTGAATGGAATGTGATGGCTCATCTCAATGAGAGGCTTGCAGTCAGCCCAGATGCTCCTGTGAGCAGCCAGGGATGCTGACGCTATGAAAAAAGCAACATTCACCCTGTTATTTCCTATTCACATGTGCTAGCTGTTCTTGTCAGGACCTTTTCCCTTGAGCAAGTGTTCCTGGGCAGTCTAAGACTCCATCAGGGCAGGGGTGTGGACGGGGTTTGATGGCTTGATGGTTGGACTAGACGATCTTAGTTGTCTTTTCCAACCTTAACAATTCTGTGATTCTTCAACTGATTTGGATCCCTGGAAAACACCCTGGCTCTCAAAACAAGGTAACGTCATAATTAATGACACACTCTTTAGTCATCAAGGCATCAATTAATTTACATTAATTATATCAGACACCCATCATTACTGAAGGCAGTCTCCTGAGTGCAGAGCACTAGCTGCTGGTAAGGTGTGCTCGGTCCTGGGGCCAGCAAATGTCCTCACCTTCTCAGCAGCCAGACCTTAGCCACCAGTCCAGGGAGCAGAATCAATGGGCTAGAAGTACACTTTCTCCATTCCTCCTGGAAAGCATAGAATCACAGCATATCCAGGCTGGAAGGAATCCACAAGGACCATCAAGTCCAGCTCCTGAAATGACTCTGGATAATACAGCTGAGTATTACAAGTACCATGCACCCACAATGACCAGGTCTAACAAGCTCTCTTACTCAGAAGCTCTGCTCCCAAATTCACTGCTGTGCTGGTGGGGTGGCACAGTCCCTTGCTCCAGGGCAGTGTCACACAGGTTCTCACTTTCCCCAGAGATGCTGCTATGGCCACAGGGCCTTGATGATCAATGATGTTTTTAATAACTTCCATTAAAATGGACTCATTAATCCTAAAAGCAAACAAGTAAACAATCTTCTGAAGAACACAAACGTTTTTTAAATCATTCATGACACTAGTTCATTTTTTATCTCCTGTGTTTAAGCACAAGTTGAACACGTGTAGCAGAAATCAGCTTGCCAGCCTTGATTTCTGGCACCATTCATAACTGCCAGCTAATTGTACTGAGTGATACATCTACTTGATTTATTTGCTATTCAAATAAAAAAGCAGAACATAGGACAATCATCATGAAAATGTCTAGAATGCGTCACATGAATGTGTGAGAGATTAATTTATTAATATTTAATCAGTGATTTTGAAAAGGTGAAGTGTCTAAAAATGAAAAGCGCTTTGAGAACTCAGTTAATGATGAAAGATGCAGGAGATATTTTATTTATGCAGCTTGACTATATAGCAGGCAGAACAATGTGGCTCCAAGCAAGGACAAAGAGATGGCCCCTGAAAGGGAGTGTGTTGCAGGAGGCAAATTCTAGGTCCATTATAGTGGCTGCTTTCCTCTCTGAGAGCGAGCAGAGAGGACTAATTACAGCCAGGTCCCAGTAGCAGTGATGGCACAGCAATAACTCTGTGCTGGGACAGTGTCTCCTCTTTCCCTATATGAGATGCTCACACTTTGCCCATGCTTCCACACCTGGACCTTGCCCAATTCCTGATCCACTCCTCCAAGTCAGATGTGTTGGAGGAGCATCTGATGTGCACCTATGTACTGGTATTTGCTGCATGGATAAGTGCTTATACAGAGAAACTCATACAATGACTAGGTCAGGACCTCCACAAGGCTTTTTGCTGCCAAGCACAGCTTTGAGCTGCTCTGTGTAATGTACACTGAAAGTCTCTGCTTTTTATGCCATGAGACTAAGTGTATATATATGTATATGTAAATAGATTTGTGTGCACCTCGTGTACCACAAACATTTGAACATAAATCAAACTGCCTGCAGGCAATGCACTTAGCAAATATACACCCATCTGAGGTGTGAGCAAGAAGGAACTTTCAAAGCTATCAAAGACTAATATTTGTTTGGGTTGGGAAGCCAAATGAAGGCCAAAACTTCCTTCTAACTACCTTGTAGTGTCTTCTTTTTGATGTAATATCAGCTGTTCCTATATCATCTTTTGCACATGCAAATACGTTCCCCACCTTGTTCTCAGTCAATTTCCAACTGGTTTCACTGCAGGAAAATATTGGAAACAGCTTGTTAAATTTTCTTCCTTCCCTAAACATTCTTACCTAATTCTCACTGAGAAAGGATAAATCATAGAATCATTAAGGTTGGAAGAGACCACCAAGATCATCTAGTCCAACTGTCACCCCATCTGCACCATGCCCACTGAGCCATGTCACTCAGCACCACGTCACCAAATCTTGAAAGAAGAGTGCAGGCTGCAGGAAAATGGTTGCACTTGCCACCACCGTTAAGGATATCAGCACTTTCATTGCTTCATTCGTGGGAGACCATTGGGCAGACTCCAGATCTCCTCTTACTGAGGTGGTGGTTAAGATGGAGTATCCATACACACATTGGCTCTATAGAGTCAGTTGCTGGGATTTCAGCCTTCATGTGCCACTGGGGTAAGATGAAGCTCCTCAACCCTCCCAGATGATCCAGAAGCTTCTTGCCTTGCATTCTGAATATGGCTTCCTATTTACCCAAAGAGAGTCAGGCTGTGTTTCTCCATGGGAAAAACGTCACAGCTTATTACCAGGTGCCAGAAATTTCCATGCATTCCCACCTGGAAGGGGAGTATGAATTCATACAACCTCTGTGACAGAGCATCACTGTGCTGTTTTCTATCCTGTCACACTATCCCTTCTTACACATCTCCCTGTGAAAGCTCCTCCTGGGCCAGGATCAGCTGTGACAGATAAAAGCAATTTATTATCCTAGGAGGCTGAGAAGTAGCTACTACTTACTGCCATGCAGTCACTCTGTCAGAGAACACAGCAGAGCTCAGTTGAGACACAGGCTCTGGGCTGATGGGTTCAAGGGTTGCTTTTGCTGAGACTCTCCAGGTGAACTGAGGTACTTGTTCCCTCTAAACAATTTTACGTTTTTTCCCATTCTGGTTTACGTAGTTCATAAGAGCCAGAAGGTCATGAAATATGAGAACAAAAGTTCTGATGTACATATCATCTTACAGTGAGTGAACACTACAACGAAAATGAGCTCACCTGCATAAGCATATATATGGTTTTGCACAGACAGAGATGTATTTAATTTTGGTTTTGTCAATTTCCCAAGGGAAGATCAGACCCTGCTAAGCATCTTCAGTGGAGAACAGGCTGTGACCTGAACAGCCCTGTGCTGGAGGTGGCAGGTGGGCTTCATGGCTTCCAGGATCCCTTTGTCCGAGGAGCAGCCTCCACCCTTGCTTGGGTGCCCTTAATCCAGATTCATGTAGCAGGTGTACCAGCATGGCAGGCGGCGGTGGAAGAACTTGTTCCTCTTCCTTCACCCTTGAAATTCAATTGAAAGCGGTTTTCTCATACCAGCACCTCCAGAGCTCTGCTTCTGGGTCATATTATTTGATAGGTTTGGCCTATAAAAATCTTTGTCATGTTTTCATTAATGCCACATATAATTTGTCGTCCTTCTTAGCAGCTACAGGTTTATTCCTTTTCCTCTAAACTTAGATGTGAACTCTCTATTACTCAGAGACTTGCTAAATGATATCACTTAATAGGTTCTCTTTGCCTCTCTTGCATTTCCATAACTTGTTCTTTAATCTCCCTTTGATCCTGAATACCAGAGAGATTTATGTGTAATTTATTCTTACGTTGTTGTACTTGTTTAATCTTTCATTTTCAGTTGGATTCATTTTCAAACAAGAGCACTTGTTATAGGTTCAGATTATTGTTGACAGTTGGGACCTACCTGCTCTTTCTAAGATGAGTTTCCATTACTGTTTTATCTTTATCAGTTCCTCTTAACATGTATTTAATTCAAGGGCTCCAAGAGATGCAGCATAACTCTTTTCTGCACCAGATGGAGTTCAGGATTTTCCCTTTCCTCAATACGTGCTTGATTAGACCTTCCAGCTCTGAAGACAAAAAATATGACATCTATTTTTCTACCATGTTCACTCTGCCTTCTGTGATCTGTAACACCAGTTCCATCTCCTGCTCCTCCCCTTGGATCAATGGATGAAGCTCTTTTTTTTCTCCACTTTTTTTTTTGTTTCTTTGTTTTGTTTTTCTATGGGGAGGAAGGTTTCAACAAATGTGGTGCCTTAGTAACACTCTCATCTTGGTAGGTCTAACAGATGATGGGTGTCTCTGAAGCCATCTCTTGCAGAGGTACCCAAATTAAAGCCTCTGGCTGCCCTCACAGCTGATTGCACTGACAAAGGAACTGATTTGCTCTCTGAGAAGATCACAACCATCTGTCCACCTGATTCTTCAAAGCAAAAGAGAGATGAGCAAGTAGCTGTCTGGCTGCGGGTGAAGCTGGCTGGATAACTCACCAACACCATGGAAGGTGATCCACAAGTGGACAATTTCCCTTCAAAGGAAGAAGGTGCCTTTGGGAAGAAGCTGTGGTAACTGAAGCAGAGAAGAAAAAACTCCCCAGCTGAGATGGAAACAGCCCATGCCATTTCAAACTATATCAATCCCCAGAGAGCTCTGGGTTCGCTTTGAAATCTGAGATCAGCCCAGAATTTTACCATCAAAATTAGGCTCCAAAGGAAATATGTATATACACACACACATATATATATATAAAAGTAATCAAAGCTTCTAACGTACATGAGAGTCAATAATTTGTGAATATTACGTCCAGGTCCTGCAGAACAGACAGCCTACAGATGGGTGGTGCTATGGAGTAAACCTGAAAATCATACAATCATGGGATCGTGAGGGCTGGAAAAGACCACTCAGATCATCAAGTCCCACCCTCAACCCATCACCACCATCCCACTAAACTGCGTTTCTCAGTGCCACATCATCATGGTGCTGCCTGGTGAGCCTGTCTTGAAATGGTGTGGGAAATGTGAGGGAATTGGGGGTGGAAGAAAAACAAGATGGTAATTCTGAGGAAGTGAAACTAAAATTGAGGGAGTACATCAGCAATTTAAGAACAAAAACAAATGGTAAAAATGGAAGAAGCTCTCAGTTTAATTCCCCACATAGAATTTGGATTTATTGTAAAGGAAAAATCAGAATGTGAAGCAACTAAAAAAAAAAAAAAAGCTAACTCTGCATATAATGGCGCCATGAGGAAAAAATATGGGAGAAAAATGCCCATCTAACGTCTCGTTAAAATAGATTTAATCTCATCTCAGACCACAGATGCTAAAATGATTTCATCATAATTGTATTGTTATGAAATGACTGTTCCATGTAATCTTCGCTCTGAATTTCTCAGCGTTACAAGGTTTGATTATGAGGGGAAGGAGGTTCAGCATTAATTTTTGCATTCAGCTTTGAAGAGGTGTAAGCAGGAAACAGAAAAAGCAACGTCTAATGATAACATGTGCAACTTTAGTGAAGTTGGAGGCATTTTAAAAAGCAATTTGGTGGCAGACTTGATGTTTTTCAGCATTTTATTCTCCTATTTTGTTTTCCAAAGTTGAAGGAAAGAAAAAACTCATCCTTTTCAGACCTGCTCTCCATTTCCAGCTCATCTCAATCGCTGCAAAACCTGCAAGGCTATTCCTTAATGGCAGCAGTGGGCACATGGGCCAAGCCCAGCATGGCTCTCATCCATACTGAAATTAGGGCTTCACAGTGTATTCACAGCCCTGATCTAGACCCTGGCTAGACTACATAAGCTCTCATAATGCAGATTTTTGTTTAAAATGACAAAACAGCACTCTTGGCCATGGTTGCTCCAATGGTGAGTGGACAGTAGGTGTCTCCTTCCTCTTCCTCTGCACTTGGAAGGAAAGTGGGGGGTGCACAGCAAATCCAGGCTATGTCAGCTGTGCCAAAGCACCCCCCAGCTTCCTTAAGGCTGCTTTGGGTTACAATAGTCCCTGAACAGGAATGGCAGCTCCTCCCCAAAATCCTATATCAGCAGATCAGAGTGAAATCAGCCTGGAGATAACCAAGGAGCTAAAGGGCATTCAGCTGCGCTCCTCTTTATCAGGCTTGCATGGAGAGACCAAGCAAAATGAGACCCTTGGTGCATTATTAAGAGGTTCTATCAGCAGAGAAAAGCAATTAAAACTAGATTCCTACAGGTTCGCCTCTGAAGTTTTGTGCAAGTCTCCCTCACAATGCCAACAGATCCCCTTCTGTAGCAATCTTCAGTGTAGAACCCACTCCTTCCCCAGGGTCTCTTCTAAGCATCTCCATCTCCTCCATGCACTTTCACCTGGAGCATGCCATGGTGGTACTACCGGCCTGTGCCATGTTCTCTATCTCTACTTTTGCAGCAAAGCACAGGACAGGTAGCACCAGGAGCTTTGTGAAGGAGCTGCTTGGGCATGGACTCAACCCTCTCCCTTCAACACAGACTCCTATTTTTACAGAACTTGCAGGAATTTCATAACTTGAAAACCTTTAGCCTCCTGATAAATGTTATTGATACTGGCCAACACGTTGAGAAACAGTGGAGACGGGCAGGGGGTGCAGGCAGGCGACCAAAGCTTCGTTGTCTTCAGCCCTCAGGCTTAGAACCAAATCACCAAAGAGAAAACTCAACCATTTCCCCAGGATGTGTGACTTGGACTGGAGTCAGGTGGGCCTGATCACACTGTGAGCAAATGAGAGGGAGGGCATCCAGCAAGAGCAGCCAGGTGGGTTCATACATTCCTATGGAGACTTTGTACTGCCCTTTATCCCCTCTTGCTAGTAAAGCCCTGTACCCAGCAGCAGTTTGTAGCATTACACAATAAGCACTCAGAATGGTGACAGAAGGAGAGCAGCTTGATCAGAGCCTGCTGCTGCCACTAATCTGCCTGCTGCAACTTCTGTTGTTGCTATTTTGGCTGCTGCTTTTTCCATATTGTCTTCTGCAGCATGTTCAGGAAAGCTGGGCTATTGATCCTAAACTCAGCTGTACCAAACTCAAGCAAAGACCTAGCAGGGAGATGCCAGAACATCATTTAAGTGGTAAAAAATTATATGGTCAGAGATCCCACTTTGGTTGGTGTTATTCAGGACAGACTAGATCTGCAGAGTCTTTTTGTTGTTGTTGTTGTTGTTGCCCAGACAGGTAGTGGATGATCTGTCCCTGGAGACACCCACAGTCAGTCTGGATGGGTCTCTGAGCACATGATGAAGTTATGGATGTCCCTGTGCATTGCAGGGGGGTTGGATCAGAGGGTCTTTAAGGCTAACTTCCAACTCAAATGATTCTATGATTCTATAACATAATGTGGTTTCCACATAACTAAACCAAAGGAGCTATGTGGAGTTCAGGGCACTACCTCACTGTCCAACCCTGACCAGCTGTGAAGGGATCAAAGACCTTGCTGCCTTCTCCAGTTGTCAGTAGAGACCATTCCTTATGCTGAGCTTGTAAAGGGACAAATTGTAAATCCAGGAGCAAATTTGTAAACTAAATTTAGCCCTACATCCTTATTTCAAAAACATGGGATGAGATTATACACTTCAGACCACCCCAAATCAGCAAGGTCCTCCAAGCCCACCACATGTGAAGGTGCTACAGCTGGTTTTCTCCTGTGCTGTGTTTTTTTTAATCTCATCCATCATATATTCTTGCAAAAGACCTACCCCACTCCCCCTCCCCCACCAACCCCCAAAGATTTCCTTCAGAAAACCAGCATGAGCATCATGCACATCTGCTCTTAAGCCACAGTCATCTGTTGTTCCCTGCAAGACCACTGCATGCATGGGGCCATTGTGTGGAGCAGCAGGCCTTGTTTTGGTACCAGGAGCCTGCACTGCACCATGCAAGGAAGCCGTGCAGCTCTCAGGGCTCCTCCACAAACACAGTAGGAACAAAGCTCCAAAGGATGCAGCAGGGACAAGCTCCAACCTGGGAGAAAGCCCTGTAAGAACCATGACAACAGGGTAGAGCAGGCCCAGCAGCAGTGGGATGTGGTATCCTGCCAAACTGGGACCAGGAGCAGAGATGCACCAGCCTTTGCTTTAACACAGTTCTCACAGCTTGGGCCTGAGGAAATAAACAGGAGCTGTCAAGGAGCTGTGCAACTGGGAAGGAGAAGGTTTTGCAGAATGGATGTCTAAATTTACAGGAAAGAGGGCAGAGTTCCAAAAGTGTATTGACAGTTAAATACCATTTTCCTCAGTTAATTAGTTTCGTAGCTACTGTTAACAATATATCAAGTGATCTGAAAACTTCGCCAGCAACACTGGGAAATGCACTGAAAACGTTTCGATCCAGCATTCCCATATTGCCAAGTTTGGATGGTAGATTCTAGGAGCTCATGGAGTTTGTCTAAAGCCTCTCTTCTCCTGGATCCTCCCAAGCTGATCCTCACACCTTATAAAGAGTGCAGGGTTCTGTACCTATGCAAGCTGTGTGGTTTGTAAAACAATGTAAACTTGAGATCATGGCAAGGCCTTTCAGGTGAGCAAAGTGTGACACGGCTCAGTCTCATGAGATGACCCGAATGGTGCCATCCAAAACCATTAGTCACATGTGAAAAACTTGGCTTTCATAGATGGCTTTGTCAGAGTTTTGTATTGGAAGGGACCCATAAGGATCGCTGAATACAAGCCCTGGCTCTGTAGCACCACCCAAACCCAAACTCTATGTCTGAAAGCAGTATCCCAGCACACCTTGAGCTCACGGCCATACTGAGTGCTCTGGGCAGCCAGTTCCATGCCCACCACCCTTTGGTGAAGAACCTTTTCCTAATATCCAGCCTGAAGAAGCATTAAGCACAGTGCTGAGAGGAAAAAAAAAAAAGAAAAAAAACAACAACTGGTGGTGGAGAATAGGTCAAGTATAACCTCCGCTCCTGTAACTAATTGGTACATCTCACTCATCACCAACACTGGACAATTATTCTGTAAACATCATTTTCCTTTCCCCACCTTTCTGCCTGCCAGTTCCCAGCCACCTGCAGAGGGGAAGCAGTGGCACACCATATGGCCACCGCTGCTGTGCGCTGCTGCACATCAGCTGTGCAATGAAGCCAGCCTCGGGGCTTTTTCCAGCAGGACTCTGATTGCTTCTTTCACAACCTCAGAGTGCATCTTGGGTTTCACTGCTGCCACTTGCCTCCAGATCTGTAAGGGAACTGCTCTCTGTAAAAGATGAGCAAGGAGACCAGGCAGTTGATAGGGTGTGATTGCGGTGATTTCCAGTAGCCTGCTTTGCCTGGAGCTTTCAGTTCTTCTGCCTGTCCATTTTCAGACTTTCCTCATATGTCAGGATGCTCAGCATGGACTTGGGACTGGAGCATCACCTCCCTCCCAACAGAGGCGACTGCAATGATGCTGTGGACACCCGCTCTGGGATCCTCCCTGTTTCACAAGCAAGCAGTTATTTGTCATTTTTTCAGTGCATGGACTCAGGAAAAACTTTTTCTTCTACTACTCTTTAGGAGAAAAATTTCCATGGGGATGCCTGTGCCAAACCCAACCTTTGGGCTTCAAGCAATCAAACAAGCATCACTGGGCAGCAAAGCACAGCAAAAGCATCCCAGCAAGGAAAAAAGTGCTCAGGGAAGCCTTCTGGCACTGCAGCACCATGGAGGGCCTCAGGGTGTTCTGGGGCAGCTCATGCTGCAGGGGTGGCCAACAGAAGCCAACCATCCCATCCAACCTCTGGACCTGCTTACCACACCAGGATGCAATTTAGCACTGGATTCCATAGTTCTTGAGATGCCTGTGAGGCAGAGCAGAGGAGGGGCAGGGGGTTTCCCAATGCTAATTATCACACAGTCTTTAGCCAGAGAAGCACATCCTGCCAAGGGATTAGGCAAAGCATTGTTTCTCCCTCAATAAATCTCTGCAACAAACACCTAATTCTCCAGGCACTGTGTAGAAAAATTAATCCTGATCCCTCCCTTCCTTCTTTGTTCTCAGGCTAGGACGTTTCCCTGCATTGGTCCCCCCAGACATAGTAGTGATGTTCTAAGGTGGGCAGGTGGAAATCAGAAGGGGACTGGGATGGGGACAGGAACCGTGCCCCTGCAGTGTACCCAGTCACATCTCACAGCAGAGACCCAGGACTCCCCACTGTTTCTGTCTCCCTGGGTGCAGCAAGACAATGGGGAGGCTGCTTTCATCTCCAAGTGGTGTCATTGATGGTTCTTTGCTAATTAGCTGCTGAACGTGTTCTAATAGCTCAGAAATGCCTTCTGGCTGGATATAACAGCTGTGGTGGGAATTTCAGCTCAAGGAGAAATTCCTGGCTGGTCTCAGAGGAGCCTGAAAAGACGTTGTAAGATGTGATAGCAGGGTGAGGTGCTCCTGCTGGCCACCGGGATATTTCTGGCAGACCAGGCTCCTGGCAGGAGTTAGGAGCAGCATGTCAGGGCAGAGCCAAGTGCCTCTGTGCCCACGGGACTCAGGAACCTCCTTCATTACATCATCTTGTCAGTTCCTGGAGGGAAAGGGGACAGCAACAACCTCTGCCTTATACCTGACTCCCACTTTGAGGAGAAGACATGAACTCAGGCTGAGTTTTAATCAGCATGGAGGTGCAGTTCCACAATGTTTTCCCATTAAATGACTGCATTTTCCATTCCATCTAGCCTACTGCTGCATAATTGCTGATGGTTCTCCGAAGTTCCCAAACAAGTGTATCCTCAAAGACACCATTTTTCATTCTGCTGCACTGCCTTCACCCCAGCCTTCCTGTTCCCATCCTGGACATAGCTCCATGGGGTGCTTCTGGCATTCCTGGACACATTTAGCTCCCAAAGCAGCAGGAGGTCACACCATTCTTGGCCAGAAGCATCCTGACATCATCATCAGGCGGTGTGGGACACCGCATCTTGGAACTGTGGCTTTTATGGAAATGCTTTATTAATAAGACCCTAACCCTGCTCCGACATCACCATCTCATGCACCCTTGGAGACACACACGACACACAGCGATGCTGGAGTCAGCGCACACAGCCCTCCCTCGACAGCACCGGGGCTGTCAATCATTTCACACCTGCTAAGTGGTAGAGTGCTTCTCCCAATTTACTTATCCATCATTTTTATTGAGAAATCTCCTCTAGTCCCACACAGTTATATGAGTTAATGGAACGGTGATTAGGGGATTCTGCTGGAATGAGCTGTGATTTCAGGCATGCTGGTGCAAAGCCGGTATGACACTGTGTCGCTTCCAGCACAGCTGCTCTGAGCAGGATTTGTTCCTTCTGCTGTGAGTTTCTAATCATTTGCATACTCCTTTGCTTTGTTTTTATCATTTAAAAAATATATATAGTTATTATTTTTAAAGCCATCTGGACAATTATTTCTGGGTTGCTTAGCAGGGATATTACTGTGCCAGTCTGCTCGCACTGCAGAGCTTCTCTTTCCAATTAGCTCTTTTGGTGCCAGCTCGATCCCCGCAGAGCTGTGGGGCAGTCACTGCTGCTGACATCCCAGCAAAGGCAGCGAGCAAGCAGCCTCTCAGCCCATGGAAACACCGAGGCACAGGGGAAAATTCTTAAGGAAAGAAAAGTTCCCCACTGAGTCCTGTTTCTGTAGGTCCCAGAGCACTTCAGTGCCTTAAAACATGTATGAGAGCTTTCATATACCATCTTCTATTAAAAAAGCATATATGCATGCTCAGCTTCTGAAGTTTAGAGATCTCCTGCGCTTCCTCTGCAAAGAAATGTCAGCATCATTCTTGGCCTAAACCTACACCAGGGAGGAGCAAGGGAGACCAAGAGGGGTCTGGGGGCGGATGCTGTGAAACTCCAGAGATGTCCTGCATTCAGCCATAGCGCATGAATCTGCAGTTGATGGGAAAGCTAAAGCAAGGTAAGCCTTAGCTAATGTACCAGATATTACAAATGTGTGTGTTGAAAGGCACTGAGGGACACTCTCAGCTCATCAAACCTCGTGTTAATGGAAGCTCGATAAATGCGCACTCATCAAGAAGGGAATAGAGCATCACGCTGATGTCCTTAATCAGACACAACCCAGCAAAAATACTGGCAGCAAGGCACATCACATGTACATGTACTGTACAGAAAACAGAGTCATGGAATTGTTGGAGTTGGAAGGAACTCTTAAAGGCCATCTGGTCCAACGCCCCTGCAACAAGCAGTGACAGGTGCTCAGAGCCCCATCCAGCCTGACCTTGGGTGTCTGCAGGGGTGAGGCATCCACCACCTCTCTGGATAACCTGTTCCACCTACTGTTACTTTCAAATTGCAATCCCATCCCTCTGTCCTGTTTGAGGCTAGGATTTTGCCTTGGAGGTGACAAAGAAAACATCAGGACCCAGCAAGCAATCTGCAGGTCCCCTCCCATGCCCTCTCTGCCATCACATTGCCCTATCTGTGCCACAGCAGATATTCAAGCTGGCTGTTCACCTACTTGTCTATAGAGAGAAGCCACACTTCAACAGTGAGCTCTTCCCATCCACTACAATCTCTCTCAAATGTGCCTCAAACCAAGATTGCTTCTCCCTGTGTCTTTGACAGTCAAGTGTCTTGTTTAGCACATAAGCATCACAAAGCTCCAGGAACCAAACTCTTTTTAAATGACAATTGATTAAACATTCAAGCTATATAAAGTACTGAAGTATTGTAAATACATTTTAAAGGGGGTGGAGAGGGGGAGGGGAGAAATCTTTGAAATTCACTTTCAGCTTTCTTTTCAATTATTTATCACAGAATCTAAGCCCATTAAAGTCAGGCTTAATGGGCTTGTTTATATATTACAGAAAACATTCTGCTTTTAATTGCCTGCTGAAAGGCTCTTGCACTCTGTCTCAGCTCTGCAGCAGTACTTAACCGGAAGGCAGAAGCCCAGTGAGGCAGGCGGTGGGCAACCTCCCCCCCTGCACACCATCCTGGGATGCCGAGTGTGGATGAGACCTTTCCCAAGAGACCAATCTGTCCCTTCAGAGACCTTCTGCTGGTGAAAACAGCCAGCTCTCCTCCCTGGTTGGGCACTACAGAAGGGGACCAGGTCGACTTGATGATAGTCCATCCCATTTTGCTGTAGACCCATTACCTCCACAATATTGTATCCATAACTGTTCCCAAGGTGCAGAATTTCTTTGCTCATGGTTTTCCTTCCCAGCATTCCTCTTTTTTGCTGTCTCTTCACTTGCTGGAAATGATCAAAATTGTTTCCATGAGAACTGACACAACTGAAGTCTCATAGTTCTTAAGAGCTGGAGAACTCCCAGTCCCATGGCAGTACTCTTTGGTGGATCAGACCAGGATCAGGTGGATCAGATCTGTGCCCTGCTTAACCAGCTGCATTGGGCTTGCAGAGCTAGGCTGAAGGGCACAACTGAAAAAGATGCATCCTTAAATGGGGAAATGAGAATATACCTCATCTTCAGCAGCGGCTCCCTGAGAACTGCAAAGAGAACAGGTTTCTCCTGCTGGCATACATCAGTGAGACTCTAGAAAAGCTTAAATACCTGTGTGGGTTGGGAACAGCAGTATGCTGGGAGCTCTGAGCAAAGGAAGAAAAGAATGAAACTACAAGAAAAGGGAAAAGGGAAAAAGGGAAGGAGAAAGGAAAAACTATGAAACACACACAACCTGGGGCAGAAATAGTTCACATCCCCCCATAGGTTGTTCTGTGTGAGGACTACAAGTGAACATCAGCACTTCTGCACAGGCTGCATGGCTATTTCAGCCCTTGCACTGTCTGCAGCACCTTCCCTGTGACCTCCCTTCAGATGGCAGCGCTGATGAGAAGAGAGGGCTTCTTTCTGCAGATGGGTACCAAGCACAGGAACAGCGATCATCATCTGTCATTACTGGTATTAAAATAATTTGGCCGTACAAAAACAAAAGTATACATCATGAGGAAAAAAAAAACAACCACCAACTTTGGTATTTCTTATTTTTAAATCCCTTCCAGCTCCAATGGCCAGTACAAAGATGGAGCAGCAAGTTCTCTGAACTCATTTTGGAGAAACAGTTCCAATTCCTTCGGAGGCTTGATCCTCAGGTACCTTCAGTTTGGAAGAAAAGAAGAGTTGATGTCATAATGACTTCTGAATTTTGTGCTGAAATTACATTTTTGGCGCCGTTAAATCCCACTGTGTGCTATGGAGGATATAATGTAATACTCATCAGAGGCAGGCAGTAGTGAGGTTTACTGGCACTAAAATCAATAGGCACTGAATAAAATGGCTCCAAATGATTTAGGATCATGCACACATCTTCTTTTTGTAAGCTTAAAACCATTTCGAGAGGCATTAATTCATTAAAGGCCTCTTGAAGAATGTCATCATACTGTGTAGTCTGGGCCTGTGCACATCAAGAGCATCATAGATTGTGGCTTTTATTAAGGAGGCTGGAGAATGTAATTCTTCCTGGAGTACAACAGGCTTTAAAACACAGCGCACTTTGAGATCAAAACAATGTTTATAGCAATGTAGTTACTAAATATTTTAACATGTACAATATAAAACATAATGCATCCTGGAATGTGTGCTTATGCTACTGAGGTAGCCTCAAGACTTGTCAGATCCATTACAAACCACCATGTAGAGTATTTTATTTGTTTCCATTTCCTCCTTTTCCTTTCTTTTTTTTCTTTATCGACTGTATGACATTATCATTTATTTTTATTTTTACCCAAAGCTCAATGCCTTTCCTCTCAAACATCTTGCAGAAATGCGATTCACATGGCTGCCCTTTGAATATGGGCAACTGTATTTCACGACAACAATGAGGTCAAATCTCTTACTGAGAGGTACAGTATGACGCCATAGTCTGTGAGTAACTGGAACCTCCATGATCACAGAATCATCATAAAGTTGAGTTGGAGGGGACCCTTAAAGGCCATCTGATCCACCTTCCCTGCAGTGAACGAGGACACCCACAGCTCCATCAGGTGCTCAGAGCCCCGTCCAGCCTGACCTTGGGTGTCTCCAGAGATGGGGCATTCACCACACTGCCTCACCCTACACAAGCTCACAGCTTGAAGTGTAACTGACACAGAAGACAAAAGCCAGAGCATTTCACTCCAGACATACTGGTTGATGGAAATCATGGAATCACAGAATATCCCAAGTTGGGAGGGACTCACAATGATCGACTCCAACTTCTGGCTCCACAGAGGACCACCCAAAATCCAAACCCTGTATCTGAGAGCACTGTCCAAATGCTCTTTGAATACCAGCAGCTCAGGGGCATGCCCACAGCTCTGGGGAGCCTGTTCGATTCCCACTGCCCTCTGGTGATAAACCTTTCCGTAATACTCAACCTCCCTTCAGCCTTCTTTTCTCTGGGCTAACAAACCAAGAGACTTCAGGTAACTCAGTGATTTTAACATAGGCTGTGATCGTGGAGCCACTCTTAACACTGAATCTCCTGTTTCTTTGCTTCAGAGCAGTGTGATGGGCTGTGGGAGATGCACAGCAGATGCTGCATGTGCATGCTGTGCATGGTCCAGAGGAGCATGAGTAGCAGTGGCAGTGAGACCGCAGCCAGCCCTCCCTCCAGAGATGTGCCATTGCATCCCAGCAGCTTTCTGTGTAAGAAAGCCCTTTTGATTTAGGGGATCTCTTCCTGGGGGTAGGATTTCATGCACAGGAAGGGACAGCCTCATTCCTATCCCCTGCCTGCCAAACCACAACAGAGTAGCTGACCATTAGTTTAAACACTTAAAATCAGACCCTTTCTTCAAAACAGATGTGGCTTCCCAGTCTCAGAATTAGCTACAGGCAGCTCAGGGCTGTGAAGTGTTTGAAGTTCACAATGCTCTTGATACAGGGAGGGAGGGCTGTTTTCCCGGGGCTAAGAGCTGTGCTCGGCTGGGACACAGCTGGCTTTGAACCACCCTGGAAACATCCCATTCTTCAGCAGCTAACAGGATAGCTTAGGAAAACTGAGGGTGCGTATGCAGTTACTTACTGCTGTAAATAAAACATTATGGGGCATTGAATTACATTGGCTGCCTCCTTTCTGCCCAGCCCTGATGCACAGGAATGATGGGCATGAGCACAGCGCGGTGTGGTCAGGCAAATCTGACAGCAGGCATGATTCTCCATGGTCAACCTGAGCTGGTTTTCAGGCTGGCTTTTTCCATTTGACTTCACAGAGGAGGTTATTCTGTTCCTTGACACTTGGAAATTTGGCACAGGGACAACAAAATGAACTAGATTTCACCAGGGAGGGTGGGTAAAATTGGCATGTGCTATTTTATCCCCATATGTTTGACAGGATCTTCTCCTGAAGATTTTGACAGAAGTGGGATGGATTTTCCTCCTGCTGCTACACGGAGACCTAGGTTAAAAAAAAATAAATTAAAAATGGACACTTTATCTCAATTCCATTTTGCAAAGATATTTTCAAGGATCATTCTTTACTCTTCCTCACACCAAAAAATACAAGAAACCTCCAAAGCTGACCCAACAATACAAGAATACATCTTTACACTTGGTCCACTAAGGCCTATGTTAGTTGGTCTTGCACCACATCCAGCCACCCCTGCAAGCAGCCTGACTGCAATGGCCAGGTCCTGCTGCCTTTCCAAGGAGTGAAGGATCCACACAGAAGCACAGGGAATGTGAACAGAGAATCATAGTCATAGTATATCCTGAGTTGGAAGGGACCCATTGAGGATTACTGAGTGCAACTCCTGGCTGCACACAGGACCACCATATGACTAAGAATGTTGCCCAGATGCTTCTTGAACTCTTGCAACCTTGGCACAGTGACCACTGCGGTGGGAAACCTGTTCAATGTTCCACCACCCTCTGATGAAGAGCCTTTTTTTACCCAACCTGAAAGGGGAATCACAACTGAAGAATCTTGCAGGTGAAGGAGTGGCAGTGAGAAGAAAAGCTGGTTATCTTTTGAGAAATTTCTGGGCATATTCCAGCAACTGAAGTTCAAAGAAAATTACATTATTTGAGAAAGCTTTGAAAATATTCATTGAAAGTTACAAAAAAAAACTGCTACTCAAATTCCAGGGCTTTCCCTCCATTAATTGGAATGCAAAACAGGTATCACCTGTCCTGATTTTTCCACTGTTTTTACCTGTTAGCAAAAGAACATCCTCCATGGAATAAGCTTCAACATATCCACAACCTAAGAAGAGTTGAAACTTTGGGATTTATTTCATAAATATTAATATTTACATATCTAATATAATCCCTTTTTACAGAGTTTATATTCAGGTGCCTGAAAAACAGAAACATTCTGAGGCAGAAAAGCACCGCTGTTTCCTTTTCATATCAGTCTGATATGGGACTGCACTGTGTTCCCATGGGGTGGAAGCTCCCAGCTTCCATCACATTCAACAGAAGACACAGTGTGTTCTGCTGAAATTAAAAATCATTCCATAGGTTGGGTGCATGGTGGGGTGGGCTGGTATAGAGGTCTGCAGGATAATGACTGGTGACATGCAGCTGTTCAAGATGCTGAAATAGAAGGGTACTCAACAGAACTGCTTTAGTCATCCTTAGTGCACCTCCTTCCCACGCATCAAAGAGGCTGGGGCTCATCCTCTTGGAAATGGATGGTGTTTGGGTGCTGAATATTTGCTGTGTGATAACAGGTTAACCACTGACAGGGACAGCCTTTGGGTGGAGCATCACAGCAGGGCGGATGCAGGGGAAGACCTGTTCTGCCATTCCCTGGTATGTGCTGGCTCTACCTGGCCAAGGTGGGAAGGTATCTTCCTGGCATCACTGCAGCATTCATATGGCAGTGGTGGGATGCTCTGACAAACCACATGGAGCTAGGAAACTGAGAAATTTGTTTTAACTTCTCTCACTGCAGGTTTTCAGAGCGCTGCCCAGGATGATACATGCAACAAAGCATCTGTTTTAGGAACATTTTCCTCTGGGTGTTTATCCCAGCCATCAGCTGACCTTTAAACCAGCCCTAATTCAGGATCCTGCCTGCAACTGCCTATGATCCATGTCTGCTGCCTCCCAGGCCCGGAGCATCCCTATGAGCATAGCTAGATCTTAAGCACAGGTTAAATCCCAGGGAGCATCAGTACGAGCAAGCATCAGCTCTGCTGTTCGGGATGCTCCTTGTGGAAAAGAAACCATGCCACAGTGTGTCATCCCATCTCCAGGGAAATGCAAAGCAATCAAGCCATTAAGGATATATTTCAATCTCTTCATAGCAGGTGTGAGACACCATTCTCCGGCTGCTGACAGGAAATGTGTGTGCAATTCTCCGAGGTACCAGGCTCAGAACGTGCTTCTTAAGGGTTTTGCTGCTTAAAAAATCCTGCAAAGTGCAAATGGCTCTCATAAAATCAGATAGTAAATTGTCTTCTCTGTTTGTCCTGAAAGTGCTCAGCCAGCTGGGTCTTTACTGCACATCGGTGCCACTCAGGCAGCACAGTGCAGGGCCATGCCAAAACCGTGTGTGGAGCATCAAATCTGGGTTCAGAGTTCATCTTGGGAGGCTGTTTCAAAGAAAAAACTGAGTTCAAAGTCCTATGGTCTTGAGAATAAGTGAAAAGAAGAAATCAGCATTTCCACAGAGGCTGTGTAGCAGCTTCCCTTCACCTTCCTCTGCCATCCTGCCATGGGATGAACCAGCACAGCATAAACCAGCAGGCATAAACCAACAAGCCTCCCAGTCAGGTAGGCACTGCAGCACTCCCTCCTGCTATTCAGCATAGGGGAAAAAAAATAGGAAAAGAAAACTCAGGCAGAGCTAAGGAGGATTTTAAAGCCTATTTGCCCTCCTGGTCCCAGAATAAAAGTAATTACATGACAAAAGCTCCAAAGAGGGACCCAGCGGATGTCTGTAGGGTCACTGTGGAAGAGGGGCTTTGGCCACGTGCTGTCCAAGTTGGCCCCAAGCTCTGCTCCTCTCAAAAAGCATTGGTGGGACCCTGGTGGGGGCACATCCCCATCTATAGGGGCTGTCAGCACCGGTGATGGAGGTGCTTTTTTAGGGAGCAACGATCAAGGAGCTGGCCCCACAAGAGCATCTGTTGAAGCCTTGGACATATGGAGCTTTTATTCCTCCTTGTGGAGGCACGAGCGCTTTCCCCACCTTCTGCCATCCTCCCATTGTGCAAGGGGCTGTGAGAGGCTCCGGGGACAGCTGCTGCCTCATAGCTGCCTCCTTGGGGGATGCCACAAAGGGCCCTGTCCCCATGTCCCCTGCCTGAGTCACTCCCATCAATCAGAGGGGCACGGCGAGCCGGGGGGTTGCTGACACTTTGCCTCTGGTTACCAAGGGACATGGAGGGATAACGTATTTTTCTTATTTTTTCTTTTGTAAAAGGGAAAAAAGAATGTTCATAAAAAGAAAAGAAAAAAAAAAGCTGGTAGGCTGCACCTTCTGTGAAAGGGAAAACCATCCTCTGAATTTCTGTGAATTTTGAAAGATGGATATTTAAAGATGTGGAGGAAAAAAGTAGTCATTCAGAGCTAATTATACAGCTGTTGAAAAGCCCAGTAAATATGTTACTCAGGGATATATAATACCTTTGATGTAGTTGTAATCCGACTGAAGTTATTAAAGGTTTTCACAGCTGCAAAGCAATCCAGCTTAGGAAGGTTTTTTTTTTTATCTTTTTTTTTTTTTATCTTTTTTTTTTTTCTATAATTTGCAGAAGCAGAAAAGAAACCGTGCTGCCAAAGCAAAATGAAGATCCTCGTATAAACATGGTAGCACAGCCTAAGAAAAATTACACCAATGCTGAATAGCATTAACCTGTCCCAAAGCTTAAAAAGAGTTTACAGGATAACAAACAGCGCCAGTAACTCCAAAGGGGCTAAATTTCAGAAAGGCTCTTCTTTAAAACAATTAAAGCTTTAAATAAAAGTGTGACTTTGCAGTTGGGAATTTCCTATTCCCTTCAAACCCACAAGGAGTATAAGCTATAAATGCTCTGAAAGAAAAAATACATAGTGGGGCATGAAATACAGGAGGCTGCTAGTAAAACTCCAACACGTTCATTTAAATTGATCATGGAAGCAATAATATCACTGGGCTTTGTAAATGGATGGGTTAAGAGCTGAAACTTTATTGCTGTTTTCATTCCCCAGGGCCCTGTGGTAAAACAAGTCTCCGCACAAGATCTCCAGGCACTGAATGAATTATTCACTCAGTTATGGGTCATTAAACGAGGCTGAGCAAGGGCCAGTGTCCATTATTACATTGTGGTGTATGAAAAAAAAGACTCATTTTTGTGGAGATTGGCATGGGCATACTCTCAGCATCCTCAGTCATTTCTGCCATGGCTTCTTCTGAACTTCTCTGGCAGAGCAGGGAGCTATAAAACAGCAGCACAGCTGCACTAAATAGAGCAAAGGAGGTTTGAGGTTAAAACCACAGGTGAAGACAGGAAATGCTAAGTGCATTCAGATTCTAATTGCAAAAGTGTCTACTGCAGTTCAAGCTGTTACTGTCCTGCAGCTGCTTTTTGTCACCCTCCAGCTGAAGGCTGCATCCTCCAATGTGTTCTTGATTTTGTTTTAGAGAAATCTGCTCACGGTTTTAGTCACAGAATCACAGAATGGCTGAAATTGGACCTCTTGGAGGTCACCTGGCCCAGTTTCCATGATCAAGCAAGGACACCTGGAGCAGATTGCCTAGGACCAAGTCACCTTTAGCAACATTTGATAGGACGAGATCATCTCAGTAGTTTTGGCTTCAAACCTTAATGATTTTATGATGATTCTATGATTAGTTTTTAAAATAATTTCTAAGCCAATTTCAAAATAGATTAAAGTAAAGTTTCCTCTGAGAATGAGGTTTCCCCGTACAACCCATCACTGTCCACTAATGAAGGTGGGGTAACTGCTGTGCTCTGTCTGAAAGTTCTGAAATACAATTTTGCCCTTGCTCTCATTTTTGCCTTGAAAAGAAGAGCCTTTTTAGGAGGTCAGGAAAAGAGTGAAGTTGCTGTTATCTAAGTAGTTCACGTTTGTGGTGAGAGACAGCATCCTTTACATACACTGATCTCTGGGACTGGCAAGCTGGAGTAGCCCCTAATCCAGCACTATCTTGTATGATCAGAGACAGATTTGTCAGTGTGTCCTGTTTGCACACTGTCTCCAGAGGGATGATACAGCCAGACTTTTACATTAAAAAGGACAAAATTCAGTTCAAACTTTGGGGCCTTTTCAATCCAATAAATGGCTGGATTTTTGCTGACCTAGGCATTTTGGTAATTATCTTGATTTCTTCATGTTTTTTTAGTAGGAAAAAGAAACTTCTAACATTTTTAATTGACATTTAGTAAGTGAAAAATGATGGCTTTTCAGTTGAAATGACCTTCTGCTTAGAAATTTGAAAGAAAAACACTTTACAAATCCTCAGAAACAAACCAAAAAGGCAGGGAGTCCTGACTGCTTTCCTCCTACTCTTTCAGAGCTGTCTGAAAAGCAGTAGGGGAAAAGGGGGGGGAAAGAAAAAAAGAAAAAGTTATTATCATGGCCATGTCTTGCTGCTTACTCAAGCAAAATTCCCACTAGTTCAAATCTCAAGGCTTCCTTTTAGTTTTCAATCAGACAAAGAGGCATCCACTGAAGTTAATGAGAAAGCATCCAAGGTATGAGTAAAAATTGAGAAAGGACTTCAGGATTTACGTTAATGACTTTAAAAGACTGTATCCTGAGTAAGGAGGGATTTCTAATGAAATGTAAGCTCAAGACATAGTAAGTGCAATTTAGTTTGTAATATTGGTTTTCTCAGTCCTACTTTTTATAATATTGTTGAGCTTGACAAACACAACTGGTCTCGAGGGGTGAGGAGGGAATAGTTATTCTCTAATACAGCTTTTGATTCTTGAGCCCTCAGTTCAAGCCCTTCAGGACACTAATTATCCAAAGCTGTTATCATCTGACAGCTGTCTATGGCCTCTGTGAAGTGAGGTGGTGGAGACAGCAGTGGTCCCAGTAGGCGAGTGTCAGCACCGTGTAAACATGTCCACTGTTTGCCTGGTAGTTTTGTTGGCAGCTTCAGAAAACCAGCTCAACCATTTATGGAAACAAACTTGTCTTCTTCCTAGCAGGAAACACTTCTTTTCAGTTCTAAGAGAAAGGGGTGAATCACTGATCAGAACGTTCTTCCAGTGATAGTGCTGGTAGATCACTGAAGAGCACGTCCCGCTGATGTTAACACTGCAGGGCAGCTTTAGTGATATCTGCACTCTAGAAATGTCACTTGGACACACTTCAGGGACACTGAGTTCAGGCAGAAAGGTTAATTCTCAAATCAGCACACTAAGGGGTGATGGGTGGAGATGGGGTTGCAGACCCATTATGTTCACCTGAGCCTTTGTGTAGGACACCGACCCATTTAGCCTGCTGTGTCCCAATTAGCTAATAGTCAGGTACATAGCTCAAAAGGCATGCAACAAAATTTATTCTCCTTGTTACTCCTGCTAAAATATAGAAGCTGTGTCCTGCAATTGATAGGGAATATCATGGTCCTACCACCAGGTGCCAGTTTCAGAGAGAAAGAAGCTGCAAGTATTGCTGCATTTTAACCACTCATTGCCAAAATTACTCTACCTATCCCTTTTCATACTTCATGATCAGCTAGAAATAGATTGAGCAGACTTCCCTACACCAAAGCTGGTGTAGGGTGGTAAGGCCCTGGCACAGCTGCCCGGAAAAGCTGTGGATGCCCCATCCCTGGAGGCATTTAAGGCCAGGTTGGATGGGGCCCTGGGCAGCCTGATCTGATGGAGGGCAACCAATGCACAGCAGAAAGGTTGGAATGAGATGATCTTTAAGATCCCTTCCAATGCAAGTCATTTTATGATTAGCTCTGTGTATGTTCATGTGGATGTAAATGTCTCCTGCTCCAGCTCAGCAAGAGCACAATGGTAGATGAAGCTGCTTGCTCAATGTCACCAAGTGCTTGGCCATCCCTGAAGAGACAATGGGCTGGACATGATATTACCAGAATCTTGCAGGACCATCTCCTCTCCAACCAGGCAACTCTGAGACTGTTGAACACCACAAGCAGGCAGAATGAGATTTAATCCTACAGATACCCACTCAAAAAGATAACATTGATAGGTTGCCTATATAAAATAACTGAAAATTAGAGCTGGAATCAATTTAGGTCGTGAAAATCTTTTTGTCGATAGCCCCAGCATTAGGAAATGACCCTCTCTCAGTTGATGGATCATTCAGACGCTGTAACAGTGTAGAGCATATGCAGCTAGTTAAATGACAGAAAATCAAGCAGGAGTGAAACAATGAATAATAATAAGTATGCTACTGCCTCCTCTCTCTGTAACACCTCTCCCACTTAATTAGATAGAATTTCACTCCTCTGAATATGACAAACTGGGCAAAAATTCCTGGCATAACTCAGTTCATCCCACTAGCTGCGATGAGTAACTAAAGGAAATAAAATTTGCTTCTTTTCTAGAACTTACATTGCTGAAGTAATACTCAAGAAAGGGGGCAAGAAAAGAACATTGTGTAATGCAGAATGATTTATATACATGTCTTGAGCAGATAATTCAGACTGAATGATGCTTAAAAAGCTATTATAGACTTGCTTCCAGCAAAGAAATAGCCTGTAACTGCCATTATATCTCTGCCCAGGGCACTTCAGTGAGTTTGGGATTCTCTTTCTAGATTAGCCAGGAAAAATAGCTGAAGTTTTTGATAATGCAACCTTCTTTTTCTGATGGTGTTGGAACAACTGCGTGCTGTTCGCATGAGGCTGATGGAAATGATTGAAACATGTATTTTTAAACATGCAGTTGTTTAAAAATGATTAACTCTATTGCACACTGCAGTGCTGGGAGATCTTCCATTAGGCCAATTGGCTGCCATATATTTTTTAGATCCATGCTGAATCACAAGTGATGGGCAAAGTCTTTCTGCCAGGGACTCTTGATCAACCCATTTATCATGAGAAGAAATGATTGGGATTTCTTCTTTCCAGTCAGAAAATGCTGATTCAGGGACACAAACTCTTTTTGACAGGAACCCATTGGAGAGTCCTGCTGGAAAATGCCTGTGAGCTGCAGGAGAGCCTTGCACAGAGACCCAAAGAGAAATGAGCACAAGGACAGGCACTTGCTGTTCCCACATCTGTGTGGCCATAGTTCTCAGCCATCACACCACCCATTTAAGAAGGTATTTTTCACTCCATTTTGACCGGCTAATTCTTTCTGAAGGAGCAGACATCACTGCTAGCCATAAAGACTGACGGAGCACACAGCCCAACCTAACTGATAAAGACCAAAATTATGCTGCTGCACTGAGATCCATCACAAACCTATCATGAATTTTATTTCTGCATAGGAGGAGAAAATACTGAAGCCCCAAAAAAGGTCCCATGGTGTGAGAACATCATTTTCCACTCAGCTCAGATGAGGATTTTTTAAAAGCCAGCTTCATCCTTGTCAGACATGGGCACTGCAACAAGCACAACATGTTCATTATTAACACCCCAAAGTACAAAAACTCAAGAGATGTGGTGGAGGGGCTCTTGTCAAATATGAAAAACAGGATAGCACAAAGCAATAGCCAAAGGAAACATCATAAATTGGAACACTGACATATAAAATGTATAGTGCAGGTGTTATTCAGAGACACCATTTAAAAAGGCCCTGTAAAAGCTCAGGCACAATATTTTTTTACACCTGAAGAGTGGCATACTCCATTTTTCCCTTCCAGTTTTAACACTTGGACTTAGCTTAGGTAACATTTGGACGAGTGAAACTGGAAGGGAAACTGCAGGCTTGCTCTGAAAAGCCCAAGATGCAGAAGAAGACGTACATAGGATTTCTCAGGCATTTTTCCTTCCATCAGTTTGAGCTCATGCCAGGAAAAGAAAAATAATTGGAGGGAGAGAGGTAGGGAGGAAGGAAATTTCCAAAGCAAGGCAAAGGAACAGCTGTGTTTAACTGTTGGCTTCAGTCTCCAGCTCCATTTCCTTGCACACATTTAAAGGAATATCTGTGTTTAGTCTAATGGAAAGCGTCTGTCTGAAGGTGCTCACTACTGCTATGAACAGTTTCACAGACACTGTGCTCAGTCCCATCTGGCTGAGTTGTTGCTGATGTCATTCCACACAGTGCCGACCAAATCACTGTTAACAGTTGTTTTTTCTCTAGTAGCTCTTCCTCCATTTCAAGGAAACGCGGGTCAGCAAATAGCAAATGCCTGCCCTATGCTTTGCTACAGAGCAGTTTTCCAGATTTATCCACGCCATTTGGAAGGGAAGGCTTATTACCCTGATCAGGGGAAACTGCCATCCATAGGCAGGGTCAGAGAAAAGTTAAGAACCACAGGCCAAGGACATCCAGCTTTAAGCACTTTGCAGACAGATGACTTTGTGCATAAGACTGAGTTTGCACAAGCTGGTAGGGGTCAAGGAAGAGAGAAGAATAAGAAGTAGGAGGAGGATAGCGCTGTAAAACTTTAAGGACACTGACAAAAAGTTAGTCTTTCTCTCTCTGTCACCAATAAATAAAATACTCTCTAGTCTCCCTCATGGGTTGCTTGTGTTCTGGTTCAATAAATAACCTGTAGCAAAGGTAGATGCTATTTATGCATCTTTCCTTCACCACCTTTTTGAAGGCACAGACTGCTGACAGCTGCCTAGGACCAGACACCTACTATTGCTTCCACAATGCTGTTTAGTACACTTGAGCCTGTATTTTGAATTTTGGGAGTTCCCAAGATACCTGGAGCTGCCATTGCCACAGATGGTCTGGAGCCCTGGGTACCGGGCTGCTGGCACAGCCCAGGGGCTGGATGGTGCAAGATGAACACCTGACAGCATTGACCTTTGCACCAATGTAGTTCTACAGAAGCCCTTTGGCTTACAGATGCCATATAATGGTTGCCCTAAACTCAGCATGGGGGGAGAGGGATGAAGGCTGAAGCTCTGACATGGGTCAGTGCTACTCCTCAACATGGCACCATCCTGGCTTGTGGGGAAAGGAATTGGCAAAAGCTAGAAGGACTCCTTAGCTCAAAAAAAAATATGCAGAAAGCAGTAAATTACTGCCTGGCTCTTTAATTCCTTTCACAGAGTTGCCTGCTCTGGCTAAAAGTTTTTGTAGAAAAGGTCATCCATGAAGTCCACCACCCATGCTGAGCCTGGATGTGCTGCACTCCACTGGAGCAAGGCTGCAGTGGTGACCCCCAGGGCACTTCTGGGAAAAGGAGATGTGTATCTTAAAAGCTTAACGCCTAAAAGACATTTCAAAACAAACACTGGCATCAAAAAGGCTTCCAGATTTATCCACCCCATTCTCAAAGGCTTTCTGCCCACCCTGAAAGAGCACACAGCAGGCAAGCCCCTGTAGGTGAAGCAGAGGGGAGCAGGAGGTGGCAGCTGGGTGACAAAGCGGTCGCAAAGCAGCGCCTGCTGCCACAAGCATTACTGTGCACTGTCCTTGACTCCACTGAGAAATCAGCCGTGGTGAGAAAGGATCTTCTAGATCCTGCTGAAGATCAAATCCTGCAAGGCTGTCTGCAGACAAGCATTGCATACCTCTGTGAAGGGGAATTTCTTCTCTGAATAAATGGCTGGAGGCTGCTGTTACTACCCCAGGGTATTGCTAAATTCTGCACTGATGAAAAGATTCAGCAGGCTGACAACTAGGAAAAAAATGAGAGCTGCGTGCTTGGCAAATCCACCCAAAGTTGGACGTTTTGAGATGACTTTATCCTCATATACTTATTATCACTGGTCTTTTATCTTTTGAAGCTCCCGAGCGATGTTTGAGCTGTTTCTTACAGGGCCTGCTCCCTTTCTCACTGCAGGTACTTTGTAGAAGTTTCTTCCAGTTGCTTTCACTGTTGTTTTTACATCCCTTTAACCTTTTTAAAAAATCAGTGTTATGAAAGGTTGTTGTAGAGACACCCTCAGCTGTTTTTATAAAATATGCTAATCTTTCCATCTACCACCTTGCCTTCTTTTTAATAGAGAAATCATCTTCCATTAATATTACATTAAAAACACTGTTTCATTACATCAAGGGCTGAACTCTGCTTTCAGAAGTCTGCACACAAAACTGCAGAAAGGAATGGCGTTTCCATACAGGAATTCAACGGCAACATCTGGTCCCAGATGTTTTATTTATTTGTAATTTAACACAGAATTACACAATATTCATCATTTTGCTGCTTTCCATTTCAATGTATGTTATTTGTATGAGTTGAAGAGGCTGCCTGAATGCATTTTTAGTGCTCAAACAAGGAGAATTCAGTACGGTAAAGCAAAGCCACATGTACTTTTGGAGGCTGGGAAGTCTTCATGAGGAACTGCACACTTTTAAACAGCAAGAGATGCTGACATACCTTAACTAAAGCATTCAACATTACTTGATTTTGCTAATTTAATACAATTAAGGTTCCTCCACTCCCCTCACCCCGTTCATCTAAACTGAACCCCTCATGCCTGTAAAGATAATTCTCCCCATAAAACAGAAATCATTGTTAATATTTGCAAATCTTATCACTGGAATAGAAATGGTGACCTGTGGGACTGTCCCACTTTTCAAGCAATTGAAGCATTAAGACATAATTTATGCACTTGAGAAGAAATTTCCATATCACAGAGATTGCTTCATTCCTTGTTATGACTTATGAAGGGTGTTACTAGTAAGTGAAACCACAGAGGTCTGTATTACATAAGAACTTGTTTTGACATGTATAGTGCATCTTCTTTATGCTGATAGTCCAAATGTACTATTTCAATGCAGCTAAACATCAAGGTTGCCCTGACCAAAACCTAAAAGCTAAAGGAAGGTTACAGGACTTTTGTCTCATTATGCATCAAAATCCCAGACAGCTGTGGCACTTTGGACAAGTAATCAGTGACACACCATGATATTTCTTTGTTTTGTTTTTCTGTTTTCTGAACATTTACATGGAAGGTATGGGAGATAGTCCACTGGGAAAGGGAAGGAACGGAAAGAGTGAGGAAGGGAAAAGGGGAGAGAGAAAGTTAAGTTCTTTACTAGGAGAGTGGTTAGGCCCTGGAACGGGCTGCCCAGGGAGGTTGTGGATGCCCCGTCCTTGGACGTGTTCAAGGCCAGGTTGGACGGGGTCCTGGGCAACCTGATCTGAATGTGTATGTTTGGTGGCCCTGCTAGGCAGGGGGGTTGGAACTACATGATCCTTGGGGTCCCTTCCAACCTGGGTGATTCTGTGATTCTGTGATTCTGTGATAGGGAAGGAAGGAAGAAAGCAGGAGGTTAGGAATGCAGGAAAGTAGGAAGGAAGGAAGGAACAAATGAAGGAAGTAGCTGAGGACTGCACCACTAGACCATCACTGCACCAATAGTGTCTCACTATGGGTAGCTTCCCTGAGACATTTCTCTGGGCCCTGCCCTCACTCTCCATCACATTCACATCAAGCAGGACTCCTCATCTCTTCTGTGCTCCTTGGCTCCATGCTAAGTTACTGCAGGGGAATTAAACCATACTAAACAAAACAGAAAAGTATGGATTCCTCTGAAATTCCTCCCTTTAACACGTTACATGCTATGAAGCCTTATCTGACATTTACTGTTAGAACTCTGGATAGAATTATTACACACATAGTTGTCTTTGCTACAGGCTTGATCCAAGTCCACTCATAGGCAAGTGGTTGTTCCACTGCCAAAAAGTGCACTTTATAGACATGTGAGAGGGTTTACTTAATTAGAGCCTATAATATATCCCACAAAGACAGTCATCAAAATAGCAGCTCACAATCCCTTGCATAGTCACTTTTCCTATGAATCAAAAATAAATTATTCCTTTTTCTTCCTTGTAGAAAAGCGTTGCTGAAAACAAGCTACTAAATTTTGCTTTTAGGGCTCTCAAAAGCCTAAGTGAGATATATTAGCTGTCTGAGGACAGAGAACTTTCTATTCTTGGTGGAATTCTTGTTGGTTTAATTGGGCTTTGTAGAAAAAATAATGTTATTTTAGAGGAACAACTATGGAGTATGAGTGTGAGATTTTTATGCACTCAATTGCTGGTGTACTAAAAGTCTGCTGTAGAATTAACCTTACATGTATTTATTATTTTCTGTTATGTGTATAAACAGCATTTGTATATTTAAAAAATATGCACAGTATTACTTTTACACAGATGTAACAAGCCAACCAGAATACCAGCGTTTGTGCTGTTGCTGAAGATTATAGTCTGGGCAGTTGCAGGGAAGTTTTTAACCATTTCTCAACAAGCCAGGCTTCAATGAAGTGCTTACTGAATGTCCCACATTCCCTTTTTCAGAGATCTTCCTGGGTCCAGGCTGCATGAAGCATTAGCAGCCCTCTGACTCTCAGCCACCTGTAAGTGTAGTCTCCATGAGAAGATCAGTGATGCAGAATCGAAAGGCAAACCTGGAGCTGGACTCAAATGATCCTTATGGTCCCTTGCAACTTGGGTTATTCTATGATTCCATGAATTCGTAATTTCATCAGACATAGCAGCACTGCATCTTCCATCTTCTTGACCTTGTGGTTTCAAGAGGGATCTACACCACTGTTGAAAATATATAACTTTCCAGCCCATCTCTTGCCAGCTGCTCTGCTATTGTCTTTTTCTTACCAGAATAAGTAACTTCCACTTTATAACAAGCCAAATCCCCATTAAAAGCATGAACTGATCAATGTGAAGTAATTTAAGGAAGCTATTGCGAGGAAGACATTACAAATTATACCTTTTACATTGGCTGAACAAAACTTTCAATGGGCATCACAATGAACATCAGGTTCTTTCCCTCACTTTAGATGTAGAGGAAAGAAAAGAACAATCACACAGTGTTAAGAAAAGCAACCTGGCAAGGAATCATGGTGTCTTGTGCTCTTGTGTAATGTCTAAGTGTTTTCAGCAGACTACAGTTGAACCTGCCCAAGTAAATCAGAGCTATGAGTATGGATTCCTCTGTCAGCATAAGCTTTTCATTCACACCTTACTACAGCTCTTGACAGCTGTGGCTTCCTTGTCAGATTAAATGTATCAGGCCTCTGCATCTAATTTCAAACCAAGTAAGAAAGAAAATCTTATTAAAAACACGCAAAGGTGGGAGTGTGGGGAATGATGAACACAGACCAATACAAGTAGCCATGTGCTCTGGGAATGCAGTAAGTTCTTATGCCATATGTAGCTAATAGTTTTTATGGTACTTTTCTGTGGCTGCGTCTAATACAATCTCAGTATTTTCTAAACACTCAGAGATTGTTCACTCTGCAAGAAATTCAAATCTGAAGCCTATGGGAAAATGCAGAAGATGTGGGGCCCTTCTTCTCAGCCTGTGACAAAGTGAGGCTATCCCAGCTGGCACCGGTAGGTGATGACACCTCTCGCAGCCTTGCATGTCTGGCTTTGAAGCTGACTCATGGAGCTGAGCACTCTTACTGCTCAGCACTCTGTAACACAGCAAGGATTAAGTGTTGTTTCCACCTGACAAAAGCAACAAAAATCTTGGAACAAACCAAATGAGCTATCAGAAATTTGCTCAAGTCTCCACTGTTGCGAAGGAGACGCTCCCATCTCACCATCTGCTTGGCAGAGACCAAACTCTTCATAAATTGAGATCTATTTAACACAATGCCTACTCTGTATACAGTCAGTGCAATCTATTATTAGTTCTTCAAAAATCTCGGGCATTATATTAACCAAATATTTCCAAATGTTGTGTTAGAGTGGATAAAACTGTTATATATTAGAATCTGGTGGACTTAGTATCAAAACAATATTTTCCTTTACTCTATAGTACTGTGTTTCTCTTATTCTCAGCATATATATGCTATGCTTGTAAGACAAAAGCAGGGGTACTTGGGATATTCGTATTGTAAGGATATTAAAGGTAAAATCTAGGTGATAGAGTTAATCTGAAGTTTTTGCTTCTAACTTAACTAGTCTAACTTCAAAGTGCAAAAAAAAGGAGGAGTGACCACATAAGTTTTCAAATGCCTACATTTGTCTTCAGATGCATCAGTAGATGTTATAGCCATTTTTTGTGCATATTAACACGGCTGCAGCCAGCTATATGGGCCTCTATATGAGATTCTGAGTGGAAAAAAAAAGAAGAGGAAAGGAAGAGATTATCGCCTTAACCAGCTGCTGGATGGATGTGCTAAAAATCTTCAGAAAATGAAAAAAGTCTCCTAAAGGAGCAACTGAACAATGTAATGAAAACATGACATCCAGGACTGATGGGACCTGTCTGTAGTAGAAATAACTTTCACTGACACATTAAGCACACAGAAGAATTTCCTGTGCTGAGTTCCTGTTATGGATGGTGATGGGTGGAGGGTCTCTCTGCTGCACAATGGCAGGTACAAGAGAGCTGTGCTAAAGAAGAGCCCAGATCTTTGCTGAAGGGAAGGAGCAGACAGCCTGCTGCAAACTGATCCTCTAGTGGTTAATGTTACTATAAAAGAAGCTCAGACAGAGCCTGCTGACAAGCATCAAATATTTTCATCCCCCAGAGAAGTTTGGAAATCTTTAGAAATGCTTTCTATCCCTGCCTATAGCCTGTCCTTATGAGTGGTTTTTCTGACACAGGCTGATCTCAGTGATTCCTCACTTGAGAAATACAAGCAGCCTGTATTATCCTGCTATCTGACTCCATGCACAATGCAGGTGAAATTTCTAATGATTTCATTTGCAGGCAGTCTATCTTGGTCTCTAATCTCAACAGATCTCAAAGATAAGCAAAAGCAAGGTACAATCCAACCAAAAAAAATCTCCAAGGAAAATCCAAATGCTAAAAAGAGAGGCAGGATGACTCAGGGTTCTTTCCCAAGAGTTGCTTCTGAGTTTGTTCTCCAAAGAGGTTACAGAGGGCACTGAACAGTAGAATATACTTTCAGATCAAGCAAGTTTCAGATCTAGGCATTTATAACCATTAGCAAGATTGTATTGTGGGTCAGAACCTATGAGTTACTGTCATGGCTAAGGATATCTAAGGATATTGAATTAGGCATTGAACAAACTTAGAACCAAAGCCAATCTATGGGTCACAGAAGGTTACAGATGATTTTATGAAGAAAAAAAAAGGAGCATCAGAAAAAAATCTATCTCCCCTTTCATCATCCTTTTTCTTACACCCAAAGAGGTCCATTTTTGTCTCAATTAAATCCTGCTTAATAGTGTCTCTTTTTCAAAGGCAAGGCCACATTGCCTCTGCTAGCAAAGAATAGTCTTTTTGGCAAATGAATGGCAGATCTTGCTTTAGGATCTCTGTCTGGAGAGCACTTCTTCAAAATATTAGTGTAATTTGGTGCTGTCATTTCTAAAGCATCTCTTTAATGAGGGAGCTGTTTACCGGTGACTTCGGCAGGCGTTGCTATCTCAGAGATCATTTATATTTCACAACACTGTCAAATCCTGACAAGCTGCAGATTGTAACAGGATGGCTTCTGCTTTTTGATGCAATGTTTTTGGTAGCCTCCACTCACACGTGAGCAGGCTTGCTGTTTGAACATTGTCAAAAGAGGGACGAGCAGCTCCAGGGAGGGGGTAGGCTTCTGCTCGGCCTGACACATTCAATTTACATCAGTTATGCTTGCAATGGGGTAAACATTGTTCTAAAAGAGGGTGTTAACAACAGCACTGGTTATGTCAGCACTTATTGATACGCTTTAGCCATTCTCATCAGTGGGGACGTGAATGTTCCCCCAGCAGCCACTCACATCAGATCGCAGGGAAATATTTGCTGCCGGCGTGCCTTCTTCTCTCTGGCCACTGCAGTTCCATTTGCCCCTGCTGGAGTCAGCCCAAATTTTCAGGGGTGCCAGTCAATGCAGCTCTGCTGAAGGCAGTGGAGAGATGCTGACTGCACCTAGCTGGCAGTTTGGCTCTGTAGGCTGTGTCCTCAGATTTTCTATGAGCTACGTGCCTCATTTAAAGCATTTCTCCACAAAGACCAGAAGAAAAACACACTCGGACAGCAAGCTCATGGCAAACAAGTGATCTGCCCTAGTAGCAGGTTTTACAAGAAACTGAACTGAATCAAAGCTAAAATTTGCTGGGACAGAACTGCCCAGCTACAGAAATAGTTGGATCGACTGTTTGAGAGGTCATCCCTAAGCCACCCTCCTTACTGAGCCTAGCAAGATCGCCTGCTCTCCATCCCCAGCTTGGCAAGGGTGTGGGCACAGACTCTGCCTTTTTCAAGGGCCCGGTGGCACTGCAGCAGCACGGTGGCAGCTGAGGTGATAGGAGAGGACAGATTTTACAGCCCTGTGTGCCGTTCAGCAGCTCGTGGGGACATAAAGGCTCTGCTTTCATGCACGGCCGGTGCTGGCAGAAGGCCTGGGCTGCGCCCTTTCAGTTCAGACAAAGGCTCTCACACTGTGGCCTCCGGTGCGGAGAAATCTTTTGTGTCCGTGGAGCCGGCGGGAGAAGGAGCCTTCTGGTCCCAGAGATTATAAAGAAAACCTCTTCCTTCTGCACATGGGCCAGATGAAGAACCGGAGAAATAATGCCTTTTTTATCACACTAATTACAGCCCCCATTGTTTTAATGACAGCGTTGTTGGGAAACAGGAATAGGCTGCAGTCCCAAGAAGTTGTTCCAGTGTACACAAATAAGCGATTGATTATATTGTTGTCAGATTAGGCACAACGCTCAGCCTTTACTCACACAGCCATTTTCCCCCACAATCCTCTGTGCATGTGTGTATTCCTTGTATTTAACCAGATTATGCAAACTACACAGTCCGGAGGAAACAAAAGAGCTCTTTCTCTGGAGAACTTCCTTCAGAACCTGCAATGACAGGCTGGGATGGGTGAGGGAAACCTCTGTCAACACAGCGCAGCCTGCTTAATGTGTTTATTTACGGGGCAACGATACCCCGCTCATATTAAACATTTCAGGGATCACTGGTTTCTGCTATCTCTTAAAATAAACTTCTCAGACTCACACTTACCTATGTGCTTCTGTGTGCATTAAAACATAAAAGAAAGTATGGAAGTCTCAGCCGGCTGGGAAGGCCTGGTCTGAAGCAAACTGGGTTTGTAGAAGAAATAAAGAAAAATAGCAGTGAAGCAAGGGATGGCTTGGGAAGAAATGAAATGAGTCTGGAAGGCATTAAGATATAAGTGACTATTGCTTGAGATAGCTTTCAAGACACAGTGACTCACGTAAGAATATATCTGAGAAAGAAATCTCTAAGAAAGGGTCATGACCTGGTGACTGTCTCTTTCACTGAGTGGGAAACAAATCCAGAGAGCTCCTCTGGGTGCAACTTACGGGATGTGGAACACTAGGTCAAGACAGGAGTTTTCTCCAGCCCACAAGAAAACTCAACAGTCAGCCACATATTTAGTCTATTGGACTTTTTCTTTCATCACCAGATACAGACAGGCATCCGCAGAGGGTTGTGCTACCCTTGGATGTTAGGAATCTCCTCTGTTAGTGTTTTCTGCTCTCCACTACTGAGTTAGGAGCGAGCAAGTCTGACAAGCTTAGGCTGGATGTTGGCTTGTAGACAACCAAAGCTGGTTGCTGAGAGTCCCAGGAAAAGGAGATTATATAGTTATTTTCTCTCCAAGCATGTCTGAAGGCCAGGACATGGAGATCACAGCTGTCTTAAACAAACATGTGGACCAGCTTTCTGAGTCACTGATCTGAATTTGTAACAGCTCTTGGAAAGTTAGGGGAGTCATAAAGCCTGGGAGAATCTATTAACAGAAGCTTAGGAAGAAATGACAACATTTGCAAGAGACCAAGTCGACCAAGAGACCCAAGAAGACTGGGTCGCAGCAAGAGATGACTTGACCTCATCCTGTTGAGGAGTAGATGTCTTCAATCAGATGTGCACAGTGCACCCTGGATGATGGAATCTACGCTGAAACTAAAGATAATGTCAGCAGTAGGGCTGGGTAATCGAGCATCAGAACAGTTTGTCCAGATACCTGCTAATTTCTCTTATAGAAGATTGTCTCAAAATTTTAAAAAGTTATGAGGTCATTTGGCTTCCCTCTGCATTTACTTGCTTTAGCTTGACCCCAGATGTGCTTACCACCCTGTGCACCTTGCTGAGCTGCAGCCATAAGTTATAGGTGCAGAGTATAGAGGGGATCAAAGTGGAGCAAGCTATCATAGACCTCTCAGCCTGAATGGCATGGAGCAGAGCCCATCTTCTGATCAAATCCAGCAGTGTTTGAACTACCTGACCCTGTTTTACAGACATTCCTGTATTGCATTTGAGCTGCTTCCACCACAGATCTTCCACTCCTTAATTGCACTTGACCTTCCCCACAAATGGAAAGGGTACCATAGGATTTGGCTTATTAACCATCATAGCAGCAAGCCCTCAGGTATTAACGGAGAGTAATTGATACAATTCCAAGCTTACTTGTGTCACTGGGATCAAACGTCTGCCAGTTTCAGGGGAATTTAGCTCACAGCTTGGTGGTTTGGGGTTTGTTGTTTTGGGGGTATTTTTAATTTATTGTTGATTTTTTTTTTTTTAATTACTATAGAGAAAATAATAATCACTAAGTGATTTGAGTCTATAAGTCTTTGACATTTTTAGACTGCGCACAAGGAATTGGATTTATTTTGCCATTTTTAGAGGCTGGTGGTGTTAGTAGTACACAGGAAAGCCAGGAAGCTTTTCCTATATAACATTCACAGGTTTTAAAAGTACAAATCATTCAGCCTTCCAAAATTTTGTTTTTGCTTATTCCAGACTTAACACTTAGGGAACCTTATCTGATCCTATTCAATAGCAATTTTAAAAAGTTGAGGGCTGGAAAGTTGTTACAGTTGTAAGATTTTCCTGTGCTTAAAATTCTTACTTATTTTTAATTTGAAGTATCTTAGCATCAACTCACAGCAAATGGATGTTGTTACTTCAGAAGATTTCCTGGCCTTCAGAAGCAATCAACGAAAAAACACTTGCTGCAAAGTTGCATTAAAACAATCACCAAGACAGCAAATTGTCATCCATAACTTTGAAGATATTCTGTTGTATGTTAATAAACCTTAAGTTTATTAACAAAATAGGGGTGGCTAGCAAGAGACGATCATGGTGTTTAATCTCTGGAGCATCTTCTCTCTGATATAAATCTCTGCTTGCATTTGCTGCAAGTAAAATACATTTTTGGTTAAAGCAAGAATGGCAAATTTCAACTGAACAAAGCACTGGGGCTCTCATTTCAGCCAAGAAATGCTTATTGCTGCCTACAGAAGACTGGCCATGGTGTTAGGGTGTGAGCCCAGCATGCACACACAGACCACTGCCTGGCCAACAGTCATGCCCCACGCCACACTGCATCCTGACAGCAACATGAGAAAATAAGAGCAGCTCTCACCTGGCACCTCTCTCTGCAGGAGAATAGAAAAGCTGCATGGCTTTTCCTGTATGTGCAGGGTGAACAGAATTCACTGCAGAAACAGAAAATTAGCACTTTTTTTCCCCCAAACTGGGATTAACATTATTTCAAAAAAAAAAAAAAAAAAAAAAAGAAAAAAAAAATAACAACAAAAGAGTTCACTTGCATCCTTTTGGATCATTTAGGAAAGCAGTGTGACAAAATGAGAACTACCCATCAAAGGACCAACTCCATCACTTGCCAAAGCATGAGAGAGCTGTTCTTGGTGCATTTGATTTTAATTTAACACTACACCTTCACAGCAAATAATTTCACATGCACGCTCTAATTAATGATGGGGAAAACCTCAGCAGGTTTTGACTCTGGCTTCAGTTTAAAAAAGAAAAAAATCTGGATGCTGTATGTAAGCCTCATGAGGATGAAAACATAGGAAACTGGAAATCTTGTCTAAGAACAAGTTTTCTTGTGAGGCTCTTTGCTTTTTTTCGTTTCATTCTGAGATGGAAAACAAATGACAGAACTTCCCTGGGCATTTCTGAGACATTATGCAGAGATACTTCTAAAAGAGAGATCTTGAAATGGAATTGAATTCAGATTTTAACTATTCTTTGTTTTCTATGATTCCTGGCCTAGGCAAAACTCTTCTTGATCTTATCTATTTAAACTATTGGTGGAAAAAAAGAAAAACAAATGTTTTCTTGACTTTGCTTTTAGCCCTAAGACAAGAAAGTTTTCCATGAGAATAATGGAAAAAAATTAAAATTTGTGCAAAAAGCATAAGATTTGTAGATAATTCAGTTCTCTACCATGAGAAAATACATTAACCTACTCTGAAATTTTTTATGTTATTCTCTAGGAGGAGGGAAGATGACTGGTCACCAGTTTCAAAAAAAAAGAAAAATAGGAAGGATTTGCAAACAGATTCAGGAGAAAACATAGATGTTTTCTATTTGCCTTTCAGTCCAGATATCTGCTCAAAAGTTGGTAGCATGGACACAGAAGTAGAGGCCTGGATTTCGGGGAGCAAGGCTAGGGAAGGGAAAGGAGGAACGCTAATTCATAAGTTCTCTGCATAGCTTCTGCAGATTGGTAGGGCTGGGTGGAAAAAGACACTTCCAAGGTATTCTGTTTCCTTCAGGTAGGATGTAAAATGAGCACCTGCCAAGCCAAATAGCTTAGCTTTTGTTTTACAGAAAGCTACCTAGGGATAGCACCACCTTCCTGGCTCCTCAGCCTGCCCAACACGAAACAGCTAGCATACCATGGCTAGACTAGTCTTACCATTCCCTCCTGTTCCTTCCTTTTCTTGGAGTTGTCCAAACACTTTACCTGCTGCCTCCTACCCAAAGTAAAACCACCAAGGGGGGAAGAAACCTCTTTTTCCTACATTTTACACCTATTATAATGAAGTCTTGATTTCTAGCTGGAACCAGTAGGTGCTGCTATGTTCAAACAATAAATAACTATTCTTAACCACTGCCATTTAAAAATAGTCCTATTTTGGCTCCTGAAACACCTAGATGCTTTTATATTTGAATGCTCTCAGTGTAACCCATGTAGTTTTTGCAGTGGTATTTGTTGTTCTGGCTGGCTAAAAACATCCCTCCTGAATGGGAGAATGCCAATCAGTGCAGCTACACCACTAAACAAATACAACTGCCTGCTCTGATTTGTAATCTGAAGTTATTTCTGTATCCACTTACAGAGGAATGTCATTGTAAAGAAATACCACGGAGAGCAAACATAGAGGCCTTTTCCAATATTACAATTTTCACACATGGATGAGTTTGGGTGATTGTTCTTGGGCCACGACACTGGAACAAAACAGTCAGCAAGTGAATTTATGTAGTGCTTTCCCTTTATTGCATTTATACATGGAAACTGTGTTCATCTAAACAAGTGCATCCTCATTCCAGGTTCTGCTCCTGGCTCCACATTGCAGCTTATCCTTGCAGCTAGCTAAGGGGAAAATAGTAAGACTCTTAGGGGAAAAAAAAAAAAAAAGAGTAGTAAAACAATGCTTTGGTTCAAACAGGCAAAGTCAAGTCCTATGACCTCCAAAACTGTGAGACCATTAGGAGCTGTTTACTTTTCCTCTAGATGTCTAGTGGTTTACTCTGAGACTCCATTCTGAGGTCCATTTGTCTACCATCATCTCTTTTTTCTGTCTTTTGCCTGTTTAAATGGGAAGAAGGCACTGGCAACCCACTTCTTCATATAGCCCACCACCATTGAGATATATTTCTGCTCTGTCAAGGTCAACACCTAAGGCACTGTCGTGCCCAGCTAGCCAAAAGTCCTTCAAAAGCTGCCTGGCCACCACAAATGTGAAAGTTTCTCCATCTCAGATGTGCAGTACCATGGGGAAAAGAGTCTGTGCATATAGGTCTCAGTCCTCATACACCAGGGACGGGCGAGTCCTGGCAGGATGGGCATTTTCCTGGAAGTGCTTCAGAAAGCTCTCACTGCACTCACTGCTGCAGAAAGAATGGACAGCAGGGGTCTCAGATTGCACAAGCCTTCTGTTATCAAATGCCTTAACCACACTACTCTGCTTGCTATGTGAGGAGTAGGTGGCTGACTTTCTCCCAAAGCAGAAGTGATGGCATCTTTTCCTCAAAAACATGGCAATTTCACCAAATGACCAGACCAAGACAGAACTGAGAAAGGTACAGAAACTGCATTGGCAGTCAGATGTGGCGGGACTCAGATCGCCTACTGCCTCCCACACCACCAGAAATCTGAGTCACCTTTGCTTTAAGGTGGAACATCAGTATTGCTTAGTATTACTGTAACAAGAAAATATGTTGTAGGGGTGATTGCCAAGGCCATCTCTGAGGGATGTGCTTTAGTGGGTAAGGTGGTGTTGAGTGTTTGGACTAGATGATGTTATTGGTCGTTTCCAACCTTAACGATGCTATGATTCTATTTCAGCCACTCTCTGATTAAGCCTTTCCCTCCTCCACTGTCTCATAGAGCTCTGAGCCTCTGATGCCTAATAGAAGCATTCAGGTGCTTATGTTTAGGTACTGGGGTGAATTATCTCTGGAAAATAGGAAATCTGTTTCCAAAGACAGAGAAGCTGCTTATGATAGACATGTCTGAAATCTGACTCTCTGCTCAAAATCCTAAAGAAGCTCCCTGGCTACCAGATTTTAACATATTTAAGTAAGAATAGGCACTAATAATTTACTTTGGAAATTTCTGTGTCTTTCACAAGTCAGCACTATTTCCCAACTGCGCCCAATTTCGAACCTACGTAATTGAAAAAAAAAAAAAAAAACCAATCTCTAAATGCAGTTGCCAGGTATCACCTCAAAACTCAGGGAAAAGGCAGCAAATGAAACTGCTGGTTCCCTTTTTTCATTACTTCCAAGGGAATCACTGGATTTTCTGGAACCTATTTCAGTTCTGAGGCACCACCAGTACTGGGAAACTGCTTTGAGACACCAGGGCAACAGGGAAGATGGTGCCTCCACGCTTCAGAATTAAACACGTGCTACTTCAGTGCTTATGGAGCTGGTTGCTGCATCATTATTCCAGGGCTTCTACCTTCTTTAGCTAACTCTCAAACCAATGCACCCCACAACTAAGTCACCAATAAATACGTAGCATTCACAGGTGTTAATGATACAAGCTGGACCAAACTACATAGGGTATAACTGGGGGGAAATACAAAAGGGAGGTCTTACGGAATTCAGCACTTCCACTTCTTTCTCCTTTCCAAGAGGGACCATCTGAAGGGGTGACAGGGAAGGAGAGCCCTGGCTTCTCTCTACAGCCTGCATGATGTGTACCAGTTCTTTATATCCGCCTGAGGAGTCTCACTGGGACCAGGCTCCGATTCCTATGGTGCTGTTTTAATTAAACTATTTCATGCCAACAGCAACAAGTTACACTAACGAGAGCAGATGTATCCAGTAAACAGTGTCATGTTTTCAGTTTAATCTACTTTAACCTGGATATATATTAATTCCTAAGTAAATACCTTAGTGGCCAGTAAAATGAGAAACAGATGATAAAAGAAGAAGTTTGCTTGTGACCCTTGAGACATGAGTATAATGTCTGGCTTGGCATCATTAATCTTATGGTCAGAGGAATACAGCCTCAGCATGTGTAATGGGAGAGAGGCACGATGAAGCTTCCTCTCCACAGTGCTCTCTGCAAACAGTCACTTCCACATTTTTCTTTCTTCTCTCTAATTAGGTTCCCTTTGCCCTGACACACTCTGAAAGCATTGCCAGCAGAAGAGACCTATCCATCTCCTCTCTTGAATAAAAACATGAGCTATTGAAGAAAAGTATTTAAACACAGTGGACTATGTAAGGTATCACACGCCTCAAGGTAATTCTTACAGAAGAGCACCTTAAATAGATCCTTTTGAAATGCTCTCTCAGGACAACGGGTAAATAACTGCTCCAAAGAGTGTCATTAAAAATCCATCCTTTGACATGACACTAAATGAATTGAAATTTTGTAACTGGTTTCAGTGGGGCCAGAATTTTGTTTTACATAACATGGATAGAGACGATACAGACTGACTTGTTTTAGTTTTGAAGAAGAAAGACTCCATCTTAGTCTGACAAACTTTTGATGTCAGTATTTAACTGGGAAAAAAAAGAGTTATGTGAAAAACATAGCTGGCTTGGATTTCTTCCTCCCTTGCAACTAGTGAGAAGCAGCTCTTGACACTTACTGAACTGATCAAAACACTCACTTCAAATAACTTATGTTACAAATTTCATGCTTTCTATGGTTCATGAATCATTGGCAAATTGATCTTGATTCCTGGAAATGTCGTTGTTAAGCAGATATGATTAGTGACTAGCATTGCACAATATTTTCTCATCATCTGGCTGTTTGCAAGTTGTAACCTTTAGGCATTCAGTATACAGATTTTATAATTGGTGTCTTCACTCAGAAGGCTTATCCTTCCTGACTGGATGATAGGCATTTTAAAATGATGCTTTCCCAAATGATAAATGAAAACGTCTATCCCCAGATAACACTGTGGGACACCAAGGACAATCAAATATCACCACAAATAACCAAAGCAGTTTACAAAGAGAAGAGTAACTAATTTACAACTCCAATTTAATCAAGCTGAAGTACTTTCACTGAAAAGCAAAGAATTGTTGTGATATTTGAATGTTTTCTCATGATTCACACCACACAGAAACATCTCCATGTAACAGTACCCTATCCAGGCATTTCTACTAGGGGTCCAACGGGACCCAAAAATCTCTGACACAGTGCTGTGTAAGACCTATGCAGAATGTCTCAATTAATGGTCCTCAAAGTAATGCAAAGATGTGAAGCTGTGTGAAGATTCTTACTTAAACAAAACTATTTCTTTCCTACGCTGTGATGGAGAACTTGAGATGCTTTTCCAGATTCCAAGTGGAAAGTTGAAGACTATAAATCATTCCTTGTGAGTGTTATCTCCTATAAACCCCCTCCCCCCCCAGATTTGGACTCAGGAAGGATTTACAAGTAACAAACAGAAATCCTTGGAGAATAAGGAAGGTAAATATTTAAAACAGTCATTGAAAGTTGCGCGCGCAGAAGCAATTAACAAATCACAGGATTTGTGCTCATTCTCTTCACAGGCCGCTAAACTTCTCCCCTCACCAGGCTGGCCTATTACCAAATAACATGATTTGTACCACTTTCTGAGTCTGTTTTAGAGAAATGAAGAAAAGAGCAACAGGGAGGCAAGGCAAACAACTGCAAGAAAAAAAAACAGTCATCTCCTCCACCATGCTTTCCAAAAATAGGCTTCCTCCCTTCCATTAAAGTAAACTGCCTTGTTAATCCTCATGCAGCCAAGGAGTGCTTTTTTCCCCCCTCTTGTTCAAAAAGGATTATTATTTTTTCTTTAATATAGGTTATTAGAAATAGAAGAGCCACAAAAGCCAATTTCATTTGGAGCCTTGTTCCTGCTCACCCCTTCTTGCTGGCCAGCTGTGTCATTCCAGCCAAACCTCATTCAATGCTGCCCATAAGCAGACTCCCCCTGGGCATAACACGATGAAATTACCACTGGACCAGCACAGGTGCACTTACTTTGTCTGCCCTATAAATCTAGCCTGTGGGATGACTTATATAAATAAAATGAATGATTTCGTACTTGTAAGGACTTGATAGGGGTCAGTGATTTGCTGAACACCAGCACAATTTCTCAGCATAGAATGGGTAAACCAGGAGGTCTTAATGCAAAGTTTTGATTAGCCATGCATGATGGCTTAATACAAGTGGGAGGAAGGCATAACACAGGGAATCATTACTCAGACATGTGCATTTATGAAATCATTAATGGGCTAAAGCAGCTAGCTTTTTTTTTTTTTTTTAAACTATAGATCTTGGTTTTAGGAAGACTGATCATGCATCCACTAGTAGGAGCTCTGGGCAGAACCCTGATCACCTGTAATTGAGGGTTTTCTGTTACCTGCTTGGTGGTCTGAGCTCCTGGGCTCATACACAGGTGGATGATAGATGCCAACAGCACATTCTTTGTTAGGCTAATTCAGATAGGCTCTGGGCTCTCAGGGAACGCTAGCTCCTGACTGAATGAGAGACCCTATGAATCCTTTAATTTGCACTGTTCTCTACCATGCTAACTCTTACTAGAAGAGATTTGCTCTGGGCTTATTTGAGGCTCTTTTAGTCATTTCTTTTGTGACCAAAAGATAAGGCTTCCTCTAGCCTTCTCTCTTGTTATGATTAGTAGAACAGCAACACAAGCATTAAAAAAAGATTTTGTCTTCTTTCCAGTTCAACAACCCCATGACTTTTATTCTCACCAGCCTTCCTCTAGCTCTCTCACCACAAAAGGCAGATTTTGCCAACAACTATTTGCATTGAGCGTTGTGAGATGGGGAAGGGAACTGCTTTGCCTATATGAACATTACTTGTAGCCCTTACCTTCCTCTCAGCTCTTCAGAAATACCTCTCCTACAAAGCACTAGATCCCACTGAATAGCAAGGAGGAGAAAACAGCCCCACAGGTTCCACCCTTCACTCACCTTCAACATGAGCCCATCATCCTGGGGACACAAAAAGGAAACAGCAAGCTCAGCCTGAACAAAAGCAATCCTCAGCAGTCTATGCCATTTGGGAATGATTTGGTACAATACTGCTAACAGAAACATGAACTTTGTCTTCTGAACCTTTTCCTGTTTGCACCCACCACTAGGGCCTCCCTTACAGCCACAGATTTGAAGTCTCATAGAAAACCTGGAGGTGGGGTATTCTTCCCAGGTCACCTTATTTCCAGCTAATCTCTTGCTTGTAAACTGTTTCAGCTGAGGTAATTTTCACAACAACCTTGCTGCTGGTAGAGATGAAAGATGTCAAAGAATGTTCTCCTTGGGCCAGCAGAATGTCTGTGAATAACCTTTTTGGAGGTGAGGAAGTATTTTCTGCTGCATGGCAATACTGATGTAAGCTGGAGCACAGTGTCAGTTCTGTGTTTCTTTACCAACATGTTACGCAGCCTCTACCAGAGTTTATACAGCACGTCCCAAACAACAAAGTAGGAAGAAACTGTTTTTCAAGAAAGTCCCCTCAGTTCCCAAGGGCTGGATTTACTTGCAAAATGATAAGTTGTGCCATGAGATCAGTGGGATTTCTTCAGAGCCTCTTTCCCATGTGTGCTGGCCTAATAAGATACTGATGGGACACCAGAGAGAAAGAATCATAGCATCATTAAGGTTGGAAAGACCACTAAGATCATCTAGTCTGGCAATCATCCCATCCCTACTGTATCACTAAGCTGTGACACTCAGTGCAACATCTGCTCTTTTCTTAAATACCTCCAGAGACAGTGAGTCCACCACCTTCCTGGGCAGCCTGTTCCAATGCATCACTACTCTTTCTGAGAAGAAATTTTTCCTAGTATCCAATCTGAACATCCCCTGGCACAACTTAAGAAGAATTAGGGAAACACAGGAGTTCCTATTTCTTAGATGATGCAGCACCATTCCCTAGTGCATACTCTCCTCTTGTTTGCAAAAGAATATGAAGTATTAGTTGAAAATACTCATATTATTACTGTTGTTATTTAGTGACTTATATGAATTTGTTTACTATTTCTGTTTACTATTTCCTTCTTATAAGAATGTCATCAATGAGGGAAATTGTTGTTCTGGAAATACATTTATATCAAAAGGAGGCAAATATTTTCTGCCATTCTTTTGCCTTATCTGGTTATTCCCTCACTGCTCAATCCTTTGGGAAGCAAACAGACACATCAGAGATCAGCAGCAAGGCCAGCTGATGCTTTACGGCTCATCTGTGTTTGCTCACTGAGTCACAGCTTGGTCTGCCCTAGGTGCACTGGGGCCGTAAGACCTCTCCCTGCTCCTGCCTGGACCTGCCACCTTGGAACATGCAGTACGTGAGCTCCTGAGTTGAAAACAAGGGTTCTGCCAGGTGCTGGTGACAGCAGTGCTGCTCAGGGTTTGCTGCCAGCCCTTTTTTCATTTCCCGGTGCACAGAAGACCATGTGCATATGCACTCCTAAATTCTCCCCTCCCAGTTCACAACCTCCAAGAAGGCCTGAGCACCCCATATGCAATGGAGAGAGGCCAGCAGCTTCACAGAGTGATTCATCACATCAGGAGGAAGACATTAAGACAAAGAGAGGCTTGTGTTGGAGGGGGAACTCAAACAGTTGTTGATGCTGCAAAATCTGAAGGGGCTTGGCTGATAAAATAATAACCCAATCAGGTTAATGAACACTGGGGTACTTCCATTCTGTCAGAATAGAGACACCTCTCCAGCTGCCCTAGCAGCTCAGGGGTCCATCACACAGAGTATCTTTAGAAGAAAGCCTGTAAGTAACTGAAAAACAAGTATATTTTTTCTTTATCCTTTGTTTTATTTTTGTTATGCATTGTTTTAAAAATATTTTTAAATTAAAATGCAGATAATTAACCTCAATATTTTGGAGTATTTTTTTACAATTTTATAAATGGTCCTAGACTCACCTGTGCAGACAAATATGAGAGTTTTCTTCTCTTTTCTTTCCGTGTACTTGACATAGTACAAAAGTTAAAATACTGAGGAAGAGACAACATTATATGAAGATAGCATCAAAAATATTTCAAAAGAGGCTGTCTGGGTGCTCAAAGTGTTGCAGTGAGCTGGTTAATGGGAGTGGGGTGTCACTGAAGAAAATCACTGAAATCATAACACCTCTATAGGGCAGCTCTGGGGCAGAGCAGAACTGGGAGCTGCCCCGTATCACACTGATGCTTCCTGGCAGTGACTGGAAGTCTCAAGAGCAACCACACACTTGAACCAGGGTAGTAGCCCACAAGAGGTCATCAGTCAGCATACTGGCAGGAAGACTACAATCATGAAAAGGAAAGGGTAGGGGAAGAAAGCCCTGGGAAGAATAAGAGAGAGCATTTAGTATAGGGAAAGGACATGCATTGCGTAGACTTGAAGGCTGTCCTCCACAGAAGGGTCTCACATCTGCTTCTGGACTTCTCAAGCAGAGGCATCACAGCCTACAATGTCCCAGATGGTTTCTTGTTTCCGTAAGTTTCATCTCTTATCTTAAATTGTGGGTGTACTTTCACTGGGCTCTGTCAGTACAAGAAACCGTGTTATCTGAGGCAATGGCAAAACAAGTGAGGACAGTCAGTTTGAATTGGAAGTAAATGAACCCGTGCTTCCTCATTGCACTCTCTACAGTCATGAGCCTGCCTTTCCCATGAACATTTGAAACTTGGCAGCTCAATTTTGCTTTGCTTGTTATTGGGAGTGATGGCCCTGGCAGCGATCCTGAGCCAGCAAACCACATGCAGTGGGATATTCTCAACATCTCGTTCCGAGCCCTAGGAAGCCAGGTTTCCACAAAAGAAACTGGGTTTGGAAATTCTTTACCCTCCAGTAGAGTAAATGCATGAATATTTCTGTTTCTGACTTGATTTTTCATCGGTTCCAGGGGGTATTTCAACTCTTTATTTCTCTCAATTAGTGGAGGAGAGGCCGCCTTGCTTTGTTGTTTCTTTTCAAAAGTTTGCTGGCTAGCAGGTTCTGAATGTCCTGGGTGTTTCCACATCCTCTCCCCTGTAACCCTTTCAGGAAGTTTCTTGGTTAGGATTTTGATCTGTTTTGAATAGCTGGTTACTCCCAGCTGATTTCTCTACCACTTCCTCCCAAGGTCAGCCCACCAGAAGTGAGGAGGTTCGTTCAGCTCCCAGATGCTATTCTGAGGTAAAAAGGAAGCTGGCCAGTCACAGACAGTGATGCTCACATATTGCATCCACTCAATCAAAGCCTTTCCCTGACTCACCAAATGACTTCACCTATCCCTCAAGATGTGTTTCTGAATAAGTAGGAAGATGGCAGGCATGCAACTGAGATAAACTCCATGTGTCTGTTGGTGATATGTCTCCAGCGCAGTGCTCATAATAGTTCAGCAAGCAAGCTGAGCTGAGGCATCTTCCTCATCCTCAGAGACAAATTTTCTGCCCTTTGTGTCCCTTTGTGCCTTCCAGGACCTGATGAAAGACTCAACAGGTTTTCTAGGCCCAGCCTACCTGGGTGCAAGAACCACCCAGGATGCTGGGAGGAGAGAAACACTCTTTGTGACTATACTGCCTCTCCCCAGAGTTAAGAGTAAACTCACTGCTTCCCATACCAGACAAATTTTATGCTGGTAGTTCAATGCTTCCAAAAGACAGCGAGGAAATTTTTGTTTCTTTTGCAGCCAGCAGCAGGCTTTCAAGCTCTCTCCATGCAGCAAAGCTGTAGTCACTCTTCTCAGACCTATTTCCCATGTGATGCAAGCTGAGTAATAACTGTGTAGTGGGGAGGGTTTTCTCAGCCATTCATCTGTTCTGAGAAGTATGACTACACCATGTCAACATGCATCACAAGCACATAACTCATCAGTCAACCCAGAAAGAAGGAAGAAATTACTTCTTGAGCCACATCATCACTAATTGTAAAAAATATCCACCTCGGTGCATTTAATTCCAAATTAAATTGGTGATTTGCTCAGTCAGTCTATCCTGGCAATGCCACGTTGTGTATCAGTGACATGATGTGTGGTATCAGTCTCTCCAGGTTCTTTTCTTTCTTTTTTCTTCCTTTAATGTATAACTTGCTCCTAGCAATCAATCTGAAAATATCAGCTAGTGTGAGGGAATATGCTGTCAATCCAACAAAGAAATAAAAGCTGTTTTATCAGATCTGTGTTTTTCACAAAATTTACCGTTATAGGAAACTATTTTACAATCATATCCTAAAGATCAGATTGTTCAGGTTATGAAAAAACAAGAATGAAAACATGCTTGAAAAAAATAGTGATTTAGAATCTAGTGGTTTCCATCTTATGGTGAAATCCATACCTGCAGATTAAAATATTAAGTGATAGTTGGCATTTTATCAATAAAAACTGATTTAACAGTTACCTGTCACTCTTCCATTACAGGGCACACAAATGAGGTATAAAAATCTGACCTTTTATTCACGTTCTTATAGTTCTGTTGGGACCATGAAATCCCCCAGCGATCTCTGGCAGTCATCTGCTCCATCATCCTGCTCTCACAAAGGATCAGCTTGACTGCACTGTTCCTGGAGATCATCCTTACAGACCTCCAATGGCAGACTCCCTGTCCTCCCCAGGCAATCTCAGTGTAATTGAGCACTTTCCCAACCAAAGCATTAGCTGCTTGCTTCTGCTAAAGGGCTCCACTGGCTGAGGCAGCTTCACCCACATCTCCTGCCAGGCGAGCATATTCCCCATGGGTTATGTGGGTACCTCTTCAGCAGAAATCTCAGGAATTCTCTGAATAAGGCAACTTCAAGCAACAGTCTGAGTTAAAAACTATCTATGAAGGAGGTAGCTATTCAGATGAATACAGAGCTATCCTTCTGTTCATGTGGCTTTTTGGTCGTGACCCCTGAAAATCAGTTTTCCTGTGTGCTTGGTGTTAGATGAATGCTAAAATACTTTGCTGAATCAAACCAAACGTTCATGTTTCTTTTTGTTAAGCAGCTGAAGCAATATTGGTTAAGGAATTTGGACAGCAAAGGAAACCTTAAATGGGATAGCAATCAGTCATGGTAAGTTGATCCCTGTGCTTGATTTCCTACATCACTGTGGGGGTAAGCACACATACAGCCTTACCTGATGCCATCTTCACACCAATACAAAAGGATGGGCCTTTCTTGTCAGGCATTTTGCTACATCTTCCATTTCAGAGTCAGACCATATATGAACCATCACTTTGCTACCACTGCCTATTATTTTGCAAGTCCATCACACACACAAAAAAAAAAAAAAAAAAAAAAAAAAAGTTTTTTTTTTAAAAAAAGAGATTTCATCTATAACAATGTGAAGCCAATGTGAAGCAGCCTCTGAAAACCTCTTGAAACAGGAGCGCTCTACTTAGATTCTGAGAAAGGCAAGGGAGGAAAGATCATGGGATATCCAGCTACTTTGCAGTGCTAATAATGTGTTATCAGATATCCCACAATGATTTCAAGTTTTTGGCAAGCTCGTCGTGTAGCCTGAGTTAGTGTAAACTTGTCTGTTCTGGTTCTATGACTATCTACAATACATCTTCACATAGGAGTAATAAATGGGAAGTGTATGGAATTTCAACAGTGACACTCAGTCTCACTTTTTGCAGGAGAAATTAAATCTCTTTCGGCTGTCTGGCTGAGCAGGAACCTGAAAGCAGCCGGGTCCTCTTACGTCTGCCTTCGTGTTTGCTAGCTCCAAAGCTCTGGCTCTTAGAAATTCGACATCTGCAAAGGCACATGCAATTATTTCCATAAAAGCTTCAGACCATGTGCTGATTTATGCAGTGTTCCAACCAGCTAAATTTGTCTCAATAATTAATGCATTTACACCAGCAAGCAGTTTTCCTCTTGAACCATCTTCTAAACTTGTCTCTAGCCTTTTCACAATCCTTCAGTAACCAAACAGAAATAAGCCTCGGTGTTCAGAACCCATGCTGCTGTGGTCCAGGCCACAATCTAATTAATGAACAGTATTTCAGTGAATTCTGTCTTTCAGTACTGATTCAGGATGATGGCTGGACAGGGGATGCCTTTAAACATTTAGCTTAGAATCATAGAATCACAGACTGGTTTGGGTTGGAAGTGATTTTTCACATCATATAATTTCAACCCCCTACTATAGGCAGGGACGTCTCTACAAGCTTCCAATAAAGAACAGAGTTTTAGAATGGTGCTCACATACTGTATAGCACTATGATGTGGAAGAAAAACAAGGTCAAATTACTAGTTATGCCTAAAACAAAGCAGGATTATTATTTTTTTTAATCCTATGGAATATGTGCACTATGTACCATTGTTCATATGAGCCCCAGAAGCTGCCAGTTAGCACACAGCTGGTGAATTAGCCAGAAAAGAACTGCTCCTATAGAGCTGAATAAGAATGGCCACCACTATTACACATACACTGTGAGGGATCCGACACAGGGATTCCTTCAGTTCAGCATAAGCATCAAAAATGTGCCCCTGCTTTCCACCATTCTCCTGCCTTCTCAGTGAAATACCAGCCTAAATCAATCCATAAGTGCAAAATGGTCCAGCAACAGCATCTTCCTGAAGCAGTCACCTTGCTAGCCTTCATCCACCATTGGATGAAAAGGGCCTCTATTCTGCAAGTGTTACCTGCTCAGGCAAAGCAAACAAATATTCTCAACAGAATCATAGGTGGAAAGGCTTAGGCTGGAAGGGACCTTAAAGATCATTGAGTTGCAACCCCCTGCTGTGGGCAGAACTGCCACACGGCTGTGAGGTGAACACCCACAATCAGTGTGCATCAGGTCTCCTCTCTTCCCATGAAATGTTCTCCCACCTGTGATGAAATGCGATTTCAGCTGCTAACTCTGAAACTCCAGCCTGGCTCAAAGTCAGACCGTGTTCTTTTTGGCACTGTGCATCATGGCATCCTGTCCTGACCCAGGTGGGATGGATAATCTGCCGTGAAATGCTGTTTTTGCCTTTATTCATATATTGTCAAAGTAAAGCTTCTGAATGTAGTGCTTAATAATTGCATGAAGGCTGGCAGAGAATTTCATTCCCATCTTTCATTGCTCTGACACTTCTGCAGCCCTCAAAGATTAAAGCAAAGAAAGGTTTTGTCTCTGAAGAAGCTGGAAATGGCTGATCACCCACGGTGAACAAATCTGGGGGCTGGGGGGAGAGTGGGCTATCACTATTCTCAACACAGAGAATTCAAAGCTGAAAACTGGCTGCATGTGTGTGAGAGGAGAGAATGCTCAGTGTGTGGGTGCCAGGAAATGTGGTATCTTACTTCCAAGGCAAAATCAGCTTATGTTCAAAGCATAACATGACTGCATGCCTCACTGAGGGCTAGCTCCTCTGCCTGCCGTGGAGAAATTACCATGACCGTAAAGCTGATATGATGGCTTGTGCAGCAAAATGCTGCTCTTCAGCAGTGAGTGCAGCTAGTCAGAATCTGTTGGCTCAGGAACAAGCAGCAGCTCTTCGTCCCAAGCTGCAGAGCAGTGGACTTGTGCAGAGAGATACGAGCTACCTTCACTAGACATCACTGCCTCCTCCCTGCACTCAGCTATCTTGCAGACCTAAGCCATCTGAAAAGAAACCACTCTACTGTTTCTGTAGGGTTTGTTAGGTGGCATGAAGTCATGCTGAAGTGGAGATGAGTGTAAAGGTATGGAGTGGGATTAGACCTTCAGCAGTTGTGCAGATTTAGATCAGATTCAACCAGCCAGGAGAGATCTCACCTGTGCTGGATCTTGTTGCAGTGTCCGCCAGGCACAGGAGCCTGGGAGCTCACACTCTGTATTTCCCACTTCACTCTTCACCAGTTTTCCAGTGTTCAGACTTAAGAGGATTCTTGCTCAAAGATTCCAGTTCAACCTTGTTCATCAAGCACACCTCGAGCCACAAGGTGCTGGAAGTAAAAAAAAAATGAAAAGGATTAGGGCTTAAATCCCAGCAGTCAGATAATGCGAGAGGTAAAGTCTCCACTGTAAAGTTAGCTTAGCTGTTCTGTCAGTAGAAAATACTTTCCACACTTGCTGTTTCCACTAAATCTTTGTAGCAGCTCTATACTGATGGCTCTATCAAATACACTTCCATAAGGGCAGCACAGGTGATGCTTTCCATCACTCCTTCCTTCCCTTTTTCACTCTGAGTTCAAGCACACGGTCTCATGTTGCAGTCACAAGGGCTCTCACTTTGTCACAAGAAGGCTATTCCTGCAGTGGGCAGGAGAAAGTCAGGTGGAGCAGGTCCCAAGATAATTTACACTAGCTGGGTTCAGACTAGGCTTGTGCTGTGTAGACTCATTCATCAATCAGATCCTTTGGAGATCTGAGATGCACACAGGCAAAGTTTGGAGCACTTGTCAAATTAAAGGGCTGGATGTACCCAGGTGGAACAGCTTGCCTCCTGTAAGGATGCAGCCTAGAGTGCCTCATCCAGATCTTATAGATCTGCCCAGTGATTACTCCCTCCTTTTCAGGAAGCGAATTTATCAGGTGTGATATGAAACCTCAAAGCAAGGCATTCTGTATCTTTGTTCCCCATCTAGTAGTTAAGACCCTGGACTCTTCACGCCACACTAACCATACATAACAAATCATTTTAAGGGATGTTTTAATATCTGTTCCACAAGTCTGGATAGGCATACTCTCCGACACCCTGTTAAAGCCAATAAACACATGCCTACAACCAAGAACTGCTGTGGCAGCACTTGGCTTTTTGACCAGGGTATCAATTCTGCCCTTGCACATGAGAAAAAGGGTATTTATTTTGATGTGTTTCCTTCTGCTGGGCTCCACAGGTCGTGCTGTTCCCAGTCATGCTCTGTGGAGTCCGGAGGATGTCAGCTTCAACACTAATATTGAGGGAGGTGAACCTTGTCGGGATCAGCCAAGGATTTCATCAGTGCAAGGTCAATGCTGACACCTGCCTTTCTGTGAGAAACGGCTGCTGGATGAGAGCAGCACCCAGAGTGCTTTTTGGAAGCTGCCATTTTAGGCTTGAGCATAGTGCTGGCTAGTGAGACCTGTTTCAGATATGATTCAATGTCAAGCAGGCCATGCAAAATCACCATCACAAAGTGGCATCAGAGGAAAGAGTCAGGCCTTTGAATAACTGTTTGTGGCTTTTAAAAAGTTGTAAAGTATTAGAATCAGAACATCCTTCCTAAGAAAAATAATAGGACAAGAAATAGAAGATAATGAAGGCCACATTAGGAAAATGGAACAGCATGAAAGGCTCTAAAAGCATTATATGTTGCAGATGGATCTATCAAGGGAGTCCTCTCCTGAGTCTAAAAGGCCAAACTTCAGAAGAACATGCTCAATAGAACAAACCTTGACAAGGATGAATAGGGCGAGGAATTCACAAAGAAGTGATTTCCAGGGGGTGGAGTTATCCTGACTTCTATCCATCTCCTTTCAACTCATGTTAACATACACAGAATCACAGAATCACAGAATCACCCGGGTTGGAAGGGACCCCAAGGATCATGTAGTTCCAACCCCCCTGCCTAGCAGGGCCACCAACATACACATTCAGATCAGGTTGCCCAGGACCCCGTCCAACCTGGCCTTAAACACGTCCAAGGACGGGGCATCCACAACCTCCCTGGGCAGCCCGTTCCAGGGCCTAACCACTCTCCTAGTAAAGAACTTCCCCCTAACATCTAACCTAAATCTTCCCTCCTTCAACTTGGATCCATTTCCCCTAGTCCTGATGTTGTCAGCCCTTTTGAAGAGTTTACTCCCCTCCTGGGTGTAGGTTCCCTTCAGGTATTGATAGGCTGCAATGAGGTCACCCCGCAGCCTTCTCTTCTCCAGGCTGAACAAGCCCAACTCCCTCAGCCTGTCCTCATAGGGGAGGTGCTCCAGCCCCCTGATCATCTTAGTCGCCCTCCTCTGGACCCTTTCCAAAATCTCAATGTCTTATACAGGTAGCATACAGGTAATTGCTTAGCTTAAACACTCTGAGTCTGCAGAACTGGTTGCCAATGAACAGCACTGGAGATCACATCTTAATCTCCAATGTGTCTAAAATAGAGAGCTTCCGTGTATATGTTTCCTCAAATCAGTCAGCAATACAGGTTTGATCTAAGCTGCTGTTTGTAGCAATTTGTTGGGCTTTCTATTTATATAATATTGAAAAAAGCACTACCAAAATGTTTAAAAATAGGTTGAAACAAATCATTTAGTAATGCTTGGAGAAAAGAAACAACATTTCTTCATTTCCTATGCTAGGTTTTTTCACTGCACCGAAAGTAATGAATATTTTGGAAATGTCAACCTATATATCCTGGATGATTATAAAACAAGGATAATATCTAGCTAGTGGTGACCCCATAATAGTTCCTAAGTAAGGAGAGGGTAAAATCTTTGTCTCATGTGCATTAACAAAAATAACTCCATGACATATGTGTTAGTAGATTAGTAAATCTACTGTCAGTAGATTTCCTCTGCTGGGCATTTCCTTTTCACAGCCCCTTAGAAGTCGTTCCATGATGTTTGTTGGTGCTCATGGGTCACACAGGAGAAGCCCATTTATCTCAGACGTTACCATTCTCTCTCTTTTAGCTCTGTGACGCCCTGGGTTTGTCAGCATCACAGAATTTTCTGAGTTTCCTTGAGTTTCACAAGCTGGGTCATCTCTAAGCAGCTCCTAGAGCAGATGAGTGTTTGAGTCACCTCTGCAGAAACACACCATGTATGCAAGGCTGTGAGCAGTCAGATCAGGCAAGGACTGACAGCACATCCTGTCTCTCAGGAGTGAGTGACTTGCAGGCATTCATGACATTGCATCTGATGACGGTCTGCTTGACTTATCCTTATGTCATCCTTATGCCATCTAAACTCCACTTAAGTTTCTGTGCTTAAAGTTGTCCACTGCTGATTTGAAGCCTTTAGCTGTGGCCGGCTATTACAAAACTCGAGGCATAGAGGAAAACCTGAAGCGTGAAACTGTCTTCAGCTCTTACCTGGAAGATCACATCATAATAAAGGCAGCACTAAAAGAGCTGAAGAGCTAAGACAAGTGTCTTTGGGCCACACAAAACTGATGCAGAAATCAAAGACTCACACTGTAATTTTCCTCTGTGTGAAGATTTACTGTGAGATAGAGAACAAGCATAGGAATCACAAACCCAAATGGTCTATGCAAAATGTATGATCAATCAAAAAAGGAGGGAAGGGAGTGAGATCTGCATGGGGTGATGGAAGGCTCACAACAGAAATTGCTGTTATTTCCACTGTGATACTCCAAAGGTAGCTATAAAAACCACTTCTCTTAAAGTAAGATGCAATTTGCACCTGGCATGGTTGTTGTATCAGCCTAAGGTATCTGCAAACTATTGACTAGAGGACTCCACACCTGTTACAGTGATTCACCGAGGCACTGCAATTGCCATACTTTATCAGAGTCTCATGCATCTGTATTTCTCCTTTAAAATAGAGTTATTAGAGCTATTAAACCAAAGGCACTACATTCTGCACAAATTTAGAGAACTTATGCTGTAATACACCCAGGCCGTCCCATGATAGATAGGTAGATATATGGCAAGATAGACAGACAGGTGTCTCAAGACAATGAGTGAATGAATAATTAAGCAAGCAATGAACAGGAGAAAAGCCTGAATAACTTACACAGTGTATATCTATATGTGCTCATTCAGAGCATGTTTGTGCCTATGCATTTGTGGATACATGCATGAAAATATACACCCGTTCTAAAATCAGATGCAGCTTAATATCAATTGTATCAAATCCTATCATACGTGCTCTCTCAAAATTGTATTAAATATGGCAGATCGGCTGTAAAGATAGCAAAACACCGTTTTCAGCCCTTGTAAAGATAGCAAAACACCATTTTCAGCTCTTTTTTGCAACTTCTTATGTTACTGAAATGTTTCACTTACGTGGAAAATCAGATGGGTTTGGAAATTTGCCCAAAACAGCCACCAGTTCAGTATATCTCAAATACTTGGAATCCTCTAAATATAGGCCTTTTATTCTGCTAGAAGCAAGCACTGAGGACCCTATTCTGCTTCCTGGAGCGGTGGTTTCATTTTCCCTTCCAAGCCCCACCGTTCAAACTGAGGAGGAGAACAAAGGATCTGCTGTTCTCCCTATTCAAATGAATTTATTTAATAAACAACTCAATAATTTCTTCTTTGTTACAGGGATATTTTTTTCAGGATCTTTATTTTGGAAATACACTTTCTGTAGAGGAATTGCCAGGGGCCCGTCTAGTCCGGTATCCTGTCTCTGACAGTAGCTAATGCCATGGAGAGCTATGGAATAACCTACTTGTAAGGGAGGTTTCTTAGCCCTGAGGAGTTTGAGGTTGTGCCTGGAAGCCTGTGCATTTATAATGCTTATTTTTATCCATACATACATAACCACAGATGCTCTCAATACCCCTCTCCAGCTCTAATCCTTCCTGCTAGATGCCCTGGCTCAGTGATGCCTAATGGTAGCTGCTTCCCACAGGTTCCCTGCACGCTGCATCAACGAGGGATAGATCTACTTTTCAGTGTTACTGGAAGTCCCTATCTGATGAGGAGGGGGTGGTGCAAAGCTTGATTTGCATTCCCTGCACTGTTTGACAGAGGCTGGGTGTGCTTTTTGGAATTTTTTGGTTTTTCAGCTTTTATCTCACCAACTTCCACTTCTCCCTTCACACGTTTCTAATTCTTTGCTGTCTCTTTTCAGAGAGCTGTCTTGGTGTTTCTGTTATCCTATCTCTAGCTCTTCTTTTTCTCCAGCATCTTTTTAGAAACGTAGGACTGGAAGGACTCAGGAGACTATTGAAAATCTGTCAAGTTCCTTCTTAAGACTATTCCGAGATTCTCGACCTCTCATTAGAATCATTAAGGTTGGAAAAGATCTCTAAGATCATCGAGCCTAACCATCAACACAACCCCACCATGTCCACTGACCACGTCCCCCAGTGCCACGTCTCCACAGTTCTTGAACACCTTCAGGGACAGTGACTCCACCACCTCCCTGGGCAGCTCTGCCACTGCATCACCACTCTTTCTGAGAAGTTGTTAATATTCAACCTGATTCATTTCTGTAGAAGCTCACAGCTCTGACGGCTGTAAACACCCACATGCTGATGCGGAGACCATTCACATGGCCCAGCTCACAGCTTTTTGTCCTTGTCACTTGAGTTTTCTCACCCACCACTTCCATCTGTGGCTATTGTAGAGGGCACCCAACATCCCTCACATGGTCTACTTGGGGAGGGACTTTTTATAAGGGCATCTAGCATCAGGATGAGGGGAAATGACTTTAAAGTGGAAGAGGCCAGATTTTGACTAGATATTAGGAAGAAATTCTTTACTGTGAGGGTGGTGAGACACTGGAACAGGTTGCCCAGAGAGGTTGTGGATGTCCCCTCCCTGGAAGCATTCAAGGCCAGGCTGGATGGTGCTGTGAGCAACCTGGTCTACAGGGAGGTGTCCTGACAATAGCTGGGAGCTGGAACTAGGTGATCTTAATGATCCCTTCCAACCCAAACCATTCTGTGATTTTATGATTCTACTTGAGCTGAAGGAGATGCTTTTCTCCTCTCTTCCTGAAAGACACCTTCCTCCATCTGCTTGTTCAGATAGAAATGTCACTAGCACTGATTTGTGAAATAATGAAACACTCTGGAGGTTAAATGCCAAGTTCTTCCTATCCCAGTCTTTATGCATCCTTGAGTTTCATCCACTCTTCCATTTCTTAGATGAACACCTCATGAAGGCTCTACAGTTCCAGCCTTGCTGATGTTCCTTCTGAACTCTGGGCAACAGCATCCAAAAAGCTTGAACACTTCAATGAACCAGCAGGAGGAGGAGACCAAAGGCCAACCATTATCAAATGCCTTGATTAACAAATCTGTGCAGCCAGAAACAGGTACATGATGCCTGCAGGATGGAGGAAGTCTCACAAATGGAGATAGACCAGAAGGCAGCAAGGAATGATGGCAGCATGAAAGGAGGGGGTTGATGAACAGAGAAGTAAATTTTACACAGACAAAGGAAGCACTGAGTTTGCTTACCCATGCCACTGGGAGAAGGAAAAATATCAAAGAGCATTAGGACAGACTGAGTGAAGCAAATAATTAGGCAAGTTAAATATTTGTCATCTTTGCACTCAGATATGCTGAAACTATTAGTCATAGAAGGACCTGCTAAAAGCCAGCCTGTTCAGGGAATGCAGTTAGCTCCTCTCTGCATGCAGCCAAAAAAAAAACCCAAAAACCAGACTGAAGCAGCCCCACCTGAACACCCCAAGCAGATGTGCATCTGACCAGGGTCAAAATCCCAAGGCTGAGGAGTCCTCCCTCTCCCCAGACAATCCATTCCAGCATGCAGTACTGCACTTTCAGAAGGTTTTTCCTAACAATTACCCTATTTCTTTCCTTTCTGTAATTTCAGGATAGTACTTCTTTTCCTATCTCCTCTCCATGGGGAATGGCATGCTCTCTCTATCTTTGCATCCACCTTTTACATATTTCCAGCCAGTTATTACATCTGTGCTTTCATCACTCTCCCTGCCCAGGGCTCCTGGAAAGACCCTGTTAGCACAGAAGCCAACAGTCTCACAGCTCTTACAGTGTCATCCTATAAAAAAAACACCCTTCCGTGCAAGGCCAGGTTTCTATTCCCAGTTCATGGCCTAAATCCTAACAAGGCTACGTGACTTTTCCAAGGTCAGACAAAAATCCTCGGGGAGAAGCAAGCTGCTTCTCCTGCTCTCCCTCCCTTCCAAGCCCACCTGCAGGGCTCTCCCCTCCCCTGGAAGCAGGGTGAGAGCCGAGTGCTGCAGGCTGTGTTTCTCCAAATGACTCACTTTCTCACTGTTTTCATTACATGGAGAAAGAGGTGACTCAGAAACTGCTCTGCAATAAATAAATCACAGATTGTTCACCGGAGCGGGCTGCAAAAGGACAGCACGGCTCCTCAGCGTTGCACAAGCAGCCTGCGCAGCACCTCCCGACCGCACCAGGCCTGGAGTCTCTCCAACATCTGCCAGACCGTTTAGGATAATCTCCTTGCTTTATCTCATGATTGGAGTTGTGAGATTGTCTGGGGGCCCTGTCCGAGAGGCAAGCCCCCCCCTTGCACACACATGCTCACAGGCGGCCTCTCCTCACTCCCTTGAGGGGAAGCAGGTCGGAGAGGTGTGATTTTGCAGACAGGGAACGAGGCCCAGAGAGATTTGGTGACCGGCCAAAAATCACACAGGAAAGCCATGTCAGCTCCAGGAATTAAGCCCCACTCTGCTGAGCCCCAGCCTGACAGTGTGCTTGAGCCCAGCTCCTGACTGTGACCGCAGCACTGCTTCGTGCTAAGCGTGCACAGCTCAAGAGCTGTCTGTGGATCCTTACCAGAAAGGGGCTCGAGACAAAATATTTGGAGCCACTGTTCTGGTTATCTGAATGTGGGCTTTTGGTTTTTAACCCTTCCAGAGACAAAGAGACGAGCTTTGGAAAGTTATTTTCAAAAAGCAGAGCTTTCCCACTGAAGCTCAGGGTGCTAGAAAGCAGGATGGCTGGAGAAGGCTCAGGGAAACCCCACTGTGGCCTTTCAGTATTTAAAGGGAGATTATAAACAGAGGAAAATCAACTTTTTACATGGGTAGATGATGATAGGACATGGGAAAATGGCTTTAAACTAAAAGAGGGAGGACACAGATTAGATGTCAGGGGGAAAACCTTCACTGGTGGTGAAGCCCTGGCACTGCTGACCAGAGCTGTGGGTGCCCCATCCTTGTAGGTGCCCAAGGCCATGATGCATACCTGAGCTAGAAAATTAGGAAACCAGTGCTGTGGGATACTCTCAGAATATAATAAATGCAATCACAGACTGCACAGGCCTCAAAAAAATATTCAAAATATGAAAATCTAAAGTTGTCTGATTTTCACACTGACCAATTCCACTCATTTACTTCCCACTCCCAATCTGTGGGAAATCCTGAAATATGACTTTGTTGCATTTCATAATAATACGTATTCTTCCTTACATTAATCTCATCTGCATTTCTAGCTAGCTTTGCCCATCAGCCCATTAGTACTGTATCGATGAGCAAAGCTTATTTAAGAAGTGTTAGTACCATACTACATGATTTTGTATCCTAAAGGAGAAGCTGGAAGGAAAAGCACAAAGCTGGAAGGCACAAAGCTCCATATCCAGTGACCAGGAAAGCAGATCTCAGTTTACTAGAGGAATTTTTGGAGCATTTCATGTAATTCCAAATTGTACTCTTCTTTTGTACCTTATTTATGAGTTCAGAGATTGGTAAACAACCACTGTATGTTTGGAATAGAATATGGATGTGATTTCCCCGGTGATAGGTTTCATAGTCAATATATTCAGTTAAAGAACTGACAGCTGCAGTTTAGAGCAGGAAAGATTTGATTTAACGAGAGCTGTACCCAGCAATTGGCAGTTTGGTTAATGCAGGGAGGAATTTGGTTTGTGACTATCCTTTCCCTTCATAAAAGGCGAATAAACTTCAGCTTGTGTTTCAGCACCCTGAATCAGTTCCTCTCTGCGCTCCATTTCAGCCTACAAGATATGCATTTCCCAATTAATAAACATCTCATGCTTGACTTTTTTGGCATTTCAAGTACCTGCAGCATTGCTGAATGCAGAACAGCTTCCCAGCACCTTGCAAGTGAGTAGCAGAGTGACCAAAGCTCCCAGAGCAAATGTTTCATTACCCATGCAGGAACAATGGATGCTCAGGGCAGATTTTCTTACTTCTGAAGGAAAAAGAAAAAAAAAAAGAAGAAAGATCAGAATTCATGGGAAGGCAGAAGTACTTTAAGTTTGCTCTCAAGTCATACTAAATCGTACCTGCAAAATATGTGGGGCTGCGGAGAAGATTGCCTCTATTTGTATGGTGGGGATCTAGCTCGCCAGGCTTTGCTCAGATAGGCACATTTCTTTCAGCTGCCTTTAGCTGGAGCTAATTTAGTCATTTCTGGTACAAAATACTTTTGAATGCTTTAGCTTCATCCCTTAGACCACCATGGCTATGCCAGCAATATATCCTTCGTGCTGTTTTGTGAAGCTGTAACCAATTAGTTGATACTGTCTTCTTCCCTTAGCCTGTATTAGATGCAGTCCTCTCTCCAAGTAAAATTAGAATCTGAACAGACTGGTGTTCCTTCCCAGTCTCTGGTACATAGAATCATCACAGCCAGAATGGCCTGGCTTGAAAAGGACCACAACAATCTAGTTTCAACCCCCCTCCTGAGTGCAGGGTCACCAACCAGCAGACCAGGCTGCCCAGAGCCACATCCAGCCTGGCCTTGAATGCCTCCAGGGATGGGGCATCCACAGCCTCTTTGGGCAACCTGTTCCAGTGAGGATCAGTGTGGAGCAATCCCACCCATTTCAATGTGTGGGAGCATCCCATCCTACCTTGGCCCCAGGTGGGGCCAAGCAAGCTGATGCAAGCTGAGGTCAGCAAGATGTGGATTTGCACCAGACCCTGCTTCAGTGTCAGTGGAAGGATGAGCATAAAGACACGCATATGGGTGATGCTGGGACATGGAGCCCCAGCTCTCACTCGGGGGCAAAGAGGTGTCTTCTGGTCTCCACTCTGAGCTTGAGGAGGCTCAGGGTGAACCCTGTTCCCTGAACATCTGCACAAGGACAGAGGGCTGGCTGTTACCAAACAACACAGGAGGAAAATTTGTATTGCATTTACTTACCCAAATCAATCAGCAAGCAAGGAACTTCTGTTTGTTTTTTTTTTTAATTCTTTCTTTACAATGGAAAATCAGTGGTTTCTGAAAAGGGTGGACAGTTTTCTTTCTTTCTTTCTCTTCCTGGACAATATAAACACATACATTTATTTATTTTATTTTAAATCAAAAGCATTTGTTTTCCCACTTGCCTTTCTTCTCAGTCCTCTTGCCCCCTCCTTCTCCTTCAGGAAATGACACCACATCTTCTCTGAAGCATCAAAAGGCAGTGTTTATTTTTTAAGTGCAAGGATAGAAACAATGACCGTATATTTATATTTTTCCCTTTTCTTCCTCTGGTAAGTGCAACACGACTTTAAAAGCCTCTCATGACAATCCCTACAGAGGAGAGCCAAGCAGTGGGAAGAGTCTGAAGGCTCATGGGGTCCCAAGTTTGCTGACGCCATGGAAAAGATGGAGTGTTGCTTGAAAGGAGCACAAGGGTGGTGGATCATAGAATCGTAGACAGGTTTGGATTGGAAGGGACCTCAAAGATCATCTAGTTCCACCCCCCTGCCATAGGTAGGGTTGCCAAGCACTACATCAGGCACCAGCTCAGGCTACCCAGGGCCCCATCCAACCTAGCCTTGGACACCTGCAGTTCACAGACGATGTGACAGCTGTTTTGGCTGATGTGACAAGTGCTGCTGTCAAATGGCTGTGGGCTGCTTCAGTTCTTTGCCTGCCTCCATGTGTAATTGATGCAGGGTGCAGCAATGTCCTGCAGCAGTGTCCTGGATCACACACAGGTGATCTGATTAACTTGTGTGAACGAGCAGGCGGTAAGGGGCTAACCTCTCCATTTGGAGTTTGGTCCCACTGCTGGTGCATAGAGAACTGAGCCCTCTGACACTTGCTCTCTCTCCAAATCGCATTAGTCTTCCAGGCTCCACAGGGAAAAAGGAGGGAAAAAAGGAAGAAGAATGAGAAATCCCCACAGCCTGCTCAGACAGCACTTACAATCTAGAAGCATTCAGAGACTTGCCCCCCTCTGCTGCAAGGCAAGATGTGGACTTACTCAGCTGCAGCAGCTCATCAGTCTGCATGGCAGACCCCAGCCCTGCAATTATTGGGGCTGCAGAACGAGCTGTAGGGTTGGGAACTCTCCCCAGGACTGGAGCAGCCCCAACCTGGTCACAGAGACATGGCCAGGTCCCCACACTGTTCAGCAGGAAGTGTTTTGTGTCTGTCCTTTGCTGCAGTCTCCTTTAAAAACACAGCCACACATTTTAATTAAGCCTTCGGTGTCTATTTTCAATGCCGGATGTCTCAGTGCCGCTGTCCTTTCTTTTTTAATCTAATTTGATTGGGAATGTACTTGGCTGTATCCTATATATGACAAAAGTTTTTTTTTTTTCTCATTGCTTCAAATTATTTTTCCAATCATGTTCTATATACTGTGCATGGGGGTGAATTATAAGGAGTTAGGCAACATACATGGTGTTAATTAGGATGGGGACGTAGAAGGCAATTTATCCATGACTCCAGGGAAACCTTTATGTTATGCTTATAAAGCAAATGCAAATGGCCACGCCATACAAAGTGCTTCTTAAAAATCAAGTTACACACTGAAATAAAATACTAAGAGCAAAATTAGTTTCTTCAATTTAATTCAGTCAAACTTTAATAGCATCTGACCGCTCTCTGCAAAAGTCATTAAAAAAATGGGTAAGGAATTCACCGCTGACTGATAATGTAAAAACACGGCGGCTCAGATGCTGTGTCTAACAAAGGTCGTGGTGCAGCACAGCGCTGGAGCCCACACCTAATCCTGAGCTGCAGGAATGTGCTCGCGGGCCAAAGTTAACAGCCAAAGTCGCACTGACTGCAGCAGGAGGCTGATGGAGCGCGGGAGGACGTGGGAGCTTTGATCTAGAAGGAAAGGTTCAGGGAACATTCAAAAACCAAGCTGAGCCTTATGCACACATCAGTAATTGCATGTGCTAATCAGGTAAACACTTCTGAAAATAGGACAAGCTTGAGCAGGAGCGAGGCGGTGAATTAGGCGAGCCACTGGCTCTCTTTAATCTCCGACAACGCGATAACCGGTGGAGGGTGGTGGAAGTTTCACGGCATGCACAATAAAATACAGATGGAAATTCTCCGAAATGTCATTCAATAACTACAGACAATAGCTCGTTCTTATGAAAACTGAGCAGCTAGCAGCAGGAAGATGAGAGGGAGCGGAGCTGCCGTGCACGCCTCTGCAATGGAGGCTCAGAAGAGCACACAGCTCTGAAACATACTCTGCAAATGCAGCTTTTCCAGTAGGGATTTGCAGAGCTGTAACCTATCTGGTGTGCTTTCTTTTGTGTTACACGAAGGGCATAATGCACGACTGATCACACATGGAACTTTTCTTCTCCACTAAAGAATTTTCCACCATTTTTTTGTGATAATTAGCACTCTTTCATTAAAATGCTGTGTCCCCCCTGGACAGAGCCAAACTGCGCATGTCTTATAATCTGTTCTTCATAATATTTTTAAGGTCATAAATCTTATCAATTAATATTTCAGGGTGATTCATACCATTTCCATTATGCGGTAGCTGGGCAGGATCTCGCAGATAAAAGTATTTTCTGAACAGATTCACAATAATTGCTTTTTTAAATTGCTGATGGGGGTTCTGCCACTCAAGCAGTTAAGCCTGCAAATGTGCTTAAGAGATTAAACAAGGAAAACTGAGCTGGTCTGGTAGCTGGCCCCTTTCCATATGTTGAAGAGTTGTCACTACTCCAAATGCAACGCGACAACTTAGGATTTGCCTTGGTTCATCCTGCACACAAGAGGTACAAGGTGCAGCCGCTGCCATGCTCAGCCAGGCTTTGCACAGCTTCACATGCAGCCACCAGGGCACTGAGGGATTCAGCCAAGGCACACAGTGTGCCAGGGAGTGATATGGCACTTGGAAGGAGAAAGTTGCTGCCGTCAGATTCAAATAGCGAGGTTTGCAGGACCAGAGAGCTGCAGCCCCAGCAGGACCAGGGATGTTCCAGCAGCGCGCATTCAGCAGGAGGTGACCCTTCCTGTCCTTGCCAACGTGCAGCTCCCCAACCTGCTCATCCAAAAGCACGATTTCTTATCAGGGCGGTACTTTCTGAGGGATCATGCCCTGCACTCATGGCTTGTTTACATAAATAAGTGGTTTTGGATCCACCATGAATCTATAATTCAGTGTGAGTGTATATGTACACATACACACGCCCTTCTGTTGTTCAATGCTGTGTATTTGTACAGTTGTATATATGTTTTTATAACTCCATCTATAAAAATAAACAATGAAGAAGTCTTTGAAGTTTCTCTGTGTGCAAAACAAAAAAGCAGATGGAACTTTTCTCTCTTTTTTAATATAAATACAGTTGAAATACTGCATGTTTAACTCTCCTTTCTTTTAAAGGAAAGCCTGGTGTTCAGCTCCCCACTGTACTAGTTAAGCCAAAATTCCAGGTAATTAGAGGTTTTGGCTGCTCCCATGTCAGGTGCCCAAAGACATGTCAAAGCTGTTTGATTTCCATTCAGTGCTGTATCTAATCTCTCCTATTCCCTTTTACAGCAATTTTAGGTACTGCAGTATTAAGACATTTGAAGTCATCAGTCTATCCCAGACATCTGGTGAAATGTCCTAATTTCTCAAGCCTGAACTCCCAAAGTTGATAGGGAATCTGCATAGCACTGTAGGGGATATAACTACTTACATTTTTCCTTATTTTTTTTTTTACTCTTTCTCCAAGGATGTCTTCCAGAGATCTCTGCCTTGTCTGCATGGGAAGTCTGTGCAATGAAGTTGAGGAAGTGGGAAGCAAGCAAGTTAATTCTGTGTAAGACCCAGCAAAGCAGAAGAGATGCAGGTGAAAAGCTGTAGGTCAAAGCTGAGGGAGGTGTGGGACAAGGAAACTGACATGGGTAGGTGTTTGAAAGACAAGAGGGAAGGCAAGGAAGTGATGGTCAGAAAGGCCCAGAGTCAGAAGGCAAAGCCCAAAGCTCAGTAATTAACTCACAGGATTCTCCTCGGCGCTCCTGGTTTGCCCCCACTGGACTGTCCCACTTTCCACTCTCAGGTTCTTTTGGATTTGCAGCTAAGTTCCTTATGTGTCTTGTACCAATGGGACTCCATCCCTCTCTAGTGCTGACTCCAGGAGGTAGCCATTCTCACTGCTCTCACAGAAGCTAGAAAGATGACAATGAGTCCATTCTGAGGTCATTTTGTCCCTTCAAAAACAAAAAACACGTACATTTATGAGGAAAATTCCTGTCTTACCACACTAGAAGAGATGATGAACCACGCAAAGGAGAAAGGTGAATGAGACAATTAGAAGGATAATCTAATGGTCGTGCTAAGAGCAGAGGCTTTGTTCTTCTGAAATCAAGCCTTGAATTTTATTCTTCAATAAATAATGTAAAATTTGACTGATAAATGAAACAAAATCAGTGGTGTGGAACAGAGATAATAACGCAGGAATAAACAGTAATAACCATGCCTTGCTTTTACAAAGCTGGCCTTTTAAGTGCTTTGCAAAAAGAAGAAAGCTACCTGTAATAATGGTAATCAGCTGAGCTTTGTGAATAGCTGCTTTTTGATTCTGATCTTGCTGTACCCAACAGCACCCTCAATTTCTACATGGCACATGTTCTTCTGAACACCAGACAACAACCATAAGAAAATACATCATGATGAGGACACTATAAAAACAAAATGTACTTGCTTCAGTCTTGAGACAATTTCATAGAACCACAGAATAGTCCAAGTTGGAAGGGACCCATAGGGATCATTGAGTCCAACTCTTGGCTCTACACAGGACCATCCAGAAATCAGACCACAATTTATTGCAAGTTGACGTCTTATACTGGACAAGTCTGAGTTCTTGGGAAAATACACGTGGCAACAAAAAAAAAAAATCAGCTTTTCTCATAAATATTGGAGAATATTTGAAACAGTTCACCTCTAGACAGATAGCAAATTTGTTCTCATAACACCATTTATTAAAAAAAAATCATACCATCTATAGCCATAAAGCCTATAAATTTCAAAAGCCACTACTTCTAGCATGCTTATTGATTATTCTAAATTGGGTCCAAGATCTTCAAAAAGCCCTGTGAAATTCCATTTGAAAATAAGACAATCCGAGAAATATTTCACTGAAAGTAACAAATATTTTTGTCTGATTTTTAGGGATTATAACTGATTTTTAGGGACTATACAGCACTGTTCTTATCGGTTCACATTGTTTTCCTGACATCTAGAATCTAAAACTTTCCGGATATAAAACAGAGACTTGGAAGTATCATAATTACACAACATCTTGATTAATAAAGAAGCAACGGCAAATTCTTGGCTGCTCTAGGCATAGCAGTACCTTGTAGATCATCTCCTATCCTGTCTTTGGCTATGTCTCCTAAATAGACTTTGGGCCTATGCTTGGCCTTGCCTCCAGCTCTCACTCCAGATCTCACTTCATCTCAGTTTGCTCCTGTGGTTGGGCTCCATGCTTGGACCCTGGATCCAGTTTATCTCTTGCCCAGTCTGGGACTGTTGATGCTGTTGCCACCGTCCAGCTCAGCCCACCATGTCCCAGATTGGAAGAGAAATAACCCTTCAGAAAATTATTTCAGTTGTGCCTTCTTTAAAATGCTGAATTTGGCAGACAAATTATGAAAAACCAATGGGGATTTCCACTTGATTAGCTGGGACTGGCTGCAAGAGTGTATCCAAGATAAAGTGCTCCCCGCCACAGCAAAGCCCTTTCCTATACAACAGTCCCATCCCTTAATTAGATCAGTTCACAAATTACTTCCGAGACCTGATAGATTTTGGCCCAACAATCCTTTGCACAGAGAGGGGCTTCAAGCCAGCATTATGCCAGGAAGATAAGCCATGCCAGGCACAGTGTGTCACGCCTCCCTGGTGCTCCCACGGGAATAGCATCTCCCTCAGGTAGAAGCAGTCACACAGGCAATAAATATCTCATAAAGCCTTTCAGCAGGGCACAGCAGAAAGCAGATTCACCAGCACTAGCAAAGCTTACGTGAGGAAGCTAGTAAGATTAAGAACTGTATTAAAGGCTTTCTAACCATGGTGCTGTACTGTGGTTATTTACATAAACGCACAGAACCCAGTTCTTGGCAAACACTTGAGAAAAATACTTGAAAAGGGGAAGAAAGAGAAAATGCTGCATTTTTTCACTCTCTTACTTTGTTTATGTGTTAGACAGAGGTCTTGGGGTTATGGTTAGTCACATGAGACACTGTAATCTGATTTAACAGCAACCAAATAGAGGTGTTCCTCCATGTACACTCTCCACCCTCACCCACTGTGGTCCTAGCTTTGTGTTAACTCCAATGCCTATGAGATCCTATTGTGACTGACATACCTCACTAAAATGTAGGAGCAATACTCAGTGAGTAAAAGCTCTAATTCACAGACGATCTACATCAGCCCCCATGCCAGCACTAGAAGCACTGTCTAGCTGGGAGAAGCTGGGAAGAAGAGCAAGAGAGAGAGAAATATGGAGTCACTCCTGTCATCACACCTTTTGTCATCAGCAGTATGGCCCATGGCCGTACACATCAGCCAGGCAGGGAGGCCCAGCACTCTCTCATGAAATTCTTCGTAAAGCCATACCAAAAAATGAGGGTGCATAAATCGGGCTATCAGAGTACTTTTCTTGTGGAGTGGAAAGAAGCCTGTTCTGAGCCAAAATCCATAAAAATCCAAAAGCTCTTTCAGCTATTACTCCAGGCTTGCTCTGGAAAGGTTGAAATCCCTCCTGAGTGTGATGAGGGCAGATTGAACTGAAATGAGGTCTAGCCAAGGACACTTGGCTTTCAGCACAAGGCCTTGATTTCCCCAGTGGAAAGCTGCCCTGAACATCTTCCACTCGGCTCTATTTACCTTGCTGTCCTCTCTACAGGGCTTCCACCTACACAAGGCAGGAGGAGAAAGAAAGTGGGAATATCTGTGCCAAAAACTGCAAAGCTCAGAGCAGTTCATAGGCTGAAGAAAACTCAGCCTCTCAGATGCAAATTGCAGCACTGTAGAATTTGTGTGGGGAACTCGGAAAGATGTGAAGGGCAGCAAATCAACAGCAGGCATTAGATTTATTTGAACAAGTTTTAGACTGCAGTTGAGTCTGTATTTGTTTATAGATTATGCTGTTTTCATCCTCTCTCACAGAGGCTGGCACTCTTTTGATAACCTTTCCACTACGAGCCTGCTGAGCCACATAAGTGACACATCAAGCAGAGTTCAGACACTGAGATCTGTGTGCTCTCTGCACTGTGCTGAGCCCTGTGGACCACTCCTAACACCAACCACCTCTGCTCAAGTGGTCTAGCTTTCACTCCTATCTCTCTGTACTATTTGTTTTCCCCGCTTGAAAATCTCTTCTTGCCTGCTCAAGCTTTTATGTACGGGTCCCACAGCACTCCGACCTGCCAATGCAATTGCTGGTCTCACAACCATTTTCTGTCTTGACAGTCACTGCCTTCCTTCTCCAAAAAAATCTTTATCTCTGAGCTGCAATGAAAAATCCGTCCATAAAAAGACAAACATCTCAGCTCAGCTTCCATCTCTGCTGGAGTCAAAGGCAAGTTTGCCAATGACTTAAACAACATCAGGAGATAACGCTCTGCTTTTATCTGCACATTAATGGTCTTCTGCTGCCAATCTCTCCCCAGGGAGACAGCCTTGTCAGTCCCCACACAGTGCACAAAGGCACAATTACTTATGCCTCTAACACAAGATAGGGCCATCCAGGATTTTTCCATTGCCTTGGACAGGCTTACTGTGTCCTAATACACAAGTAATTTGAACATCCGCTTTAATATCACGCAAAGACAATAGGATTTTGATTGGAAGACAAAAAGGAAACCGCAGAAGCAAGCATCCTTGCACTCACCAGGATGACTGAGGACAACCTCCACTCCAGGCTAAGGTGTGCAGCTGTACTGTAGCAGATGTCTGTGGATCACAGAGCCAGACAAGGGGCTGAAACCAACTCCAGCCTCCTATACAGCAATCACTGCCCAAGGACAAAATCCCAGAACAGCAGCTTGAGTTAAGGAAGTAAGGGGAATGAGGAACAAAATGTAATGTGGAAGATTATGGTCATCTCCATATTTAAATAATCCTTGCTCACAATATGCATAAGGAGTGATTACATAAAGTATGAGACGATGAACATATCACCATCTGCAGGGTCAAATCCGAAACCTTAGTCCAAGACAAGTTCCAGGTAACACTCACTGATCAAAAAGATTTCAAGACTTTTCTTGTGCAGAGAGCCAATGAGCCAATCTACAGATTTATGTATCCAAAAAATAAACAAACAAAAAAATACAACCCCTAAACGCATGATTTAGAGATACAGGTTCCCCATTATTTCATGCTTAAATGACAAGCAAAATCGTCAGAAAATATGTATGGTTATTTTAGAAATAACATAAGAATCAAGTAATGCAGTCTTTATTAGTTTTTTTAGTATTGTTGGCTGTATGTAGCAATTCCAAAGTCATGGAAACAAAAAAAGCCTACCTTATTACTTTGATCATTTCAAAACATAGTGCTGCTGGGATTTGGGAAGCTATATATACAGGTACTGGATGTGCTGCACACCAGGATGTATATGCACTTTCCATCCCAAGTCCATTCAGGATATTAAAGAAAAATGGGAGGGGGAGTGCATATTAGAGTCACTGGTTACACAGGATTCTCACCTTGCATGTGGACCAGCACTAAGCCTCCTTTCATACATCATCACTGTAACCCAGTTCAAAGCATCATTCCCAAACACATCCCAGAAGCTTAGAACCTTTTTTTGAATGGAGGTTTGGCCTCAGATAAATACTATTTGTCAAAGGAGCTGTGCCAAACATCAGTCCTCAGCTCTGCACGTGTACCCACAACTACATGTGGCAGAAAGAGGTGTTACCACTTACTGCTGAAGCTCTTTACGCTGCCCACATGCAGGATGACCCTGCTCTCAACTGCTGCAGATTCTGTTAAATGCTAACTGAAGGAGCTGAAGTTTCCCACGTGGGTGTTCTTTCAGCTGAAAGCTTCAATCCACACCAAGGGGGGGAAAGGCAGGAAAAAAGATGTTTGTTTTTCACTCAGATTTAAAAATCCTTAGGAAACCCTTGTTTGGAAGCTCATATTTGGGGGCAGCAGCTTGGCAGCAGCAGCAGGAGGGCAGGAGTTTAATCAAAGACATGCTTCTCACACCCCCACCAGATTAAAAAACTTTGCCCATATTTAGCCAAGTTTATGCTTGAAAGATAACCAGCTCAAGAGGCTCACGCTCACATTTCAGAGCCTGCCCTCCTTGCCTGAGCAAAATGGGTGTGAGTCAGCTTTTCCCTGACCCCCATAGCTGTGGCATGGGCTGAAAGCAAGGACTTTTCCCCCTCAATCTTTCAGCTGCATTTTTATGAGTAAATTAAAGCAGCACCAAGTCCTGTAGCACAGTCTATAGTGTTTAATTATTAGCATGCTCCCTGGCAGTTTTGGCTTGTCCTAGGGAGTACTCTCAGAGACTGTGTCTGGGCAGGGTTCAGGGAGCAGCACTTGCCAAGGGCTGTTCCCAATAGGCAGAAAGGATAAAGCCATCCTGTTATGGAAGGAAGAGAGCTTAGCTGTATGGACACGAGCCAGGCTGTGCCACTTGCTCTTAGTGCCAGAGAATGGGCTCTGGCCCAGTTTAATTACAATGAAGACATATAATCAGCAACTCCTTCTCTGTCAGGTGCTGGCACTGAGGAAGAAGGAAAATCAAACTGTGGAGAGAGGAAAGCTGAAGGCACTGGAGGGGAAGGGATGGCAGAGGGTGAGGGTAATCTCAGAGCTGGAGTTTGTGACAGGAGGAAATGGGAGTGGGAGCTGAGCAAGGGAAAATGTAGGAATGGATGGGAAGAGATAGGTCATGAGGAATGGTTTGGAAGGGGATGGGAATTGCTACTTATTAAGAGAAACACAATGAGGTTGCTAATCAAAAATGCAGAATTAAATGATGGGAAGGAAAAAAAAAGATGAGGAAAGGAAGAGATGTGGAGATCGACAGCTCAGGAGAAGGGGAAAAAAGTCAATGGGGTCTTTGTGCAAGCGCAGGCTTAGAAAGGTGACAATGTCTGCCCTCCAGGATGCGTGGCTGATTCTAAAAAAGAGCCCAAGCTTTGTCAGATTTCAAGCATTGCTCACACACTTCTAAATCTTTACCTGTGTTTTTCACCTGTGTCAGGTCTCATTCTTCCACGAGCAACTTAATCTTCCCATCTCAGCAACCTCATGGTCAGAGAGAAGAAATGTCAAAAGCAGTTAAGGCAACCAGCCCTGTATGTAGCCTTGAGAGAAAACACGAAGCAGCCATTTCCATCAATAACTCCCCACGGAGGTTCCCTTAAAGGTATCCTCGAAGGACTGTTTTAATTAACCATTTACCTGCTGCATGTTGCCTGAGGCTTCCAGTAGCTGACAGTGCAGTCACTTTAGCATCACTTGTCACCAGCAATATGAGCAGTCCAGGCAGGATACACTTACAGTCTTTGATTACCAGAAGTACAAGTTCCACTGGGATAAAAATCCATACTGGGGAACCATCAGAGCCACCTCTGACATATGAAGCACAAGGGGAGACCTCAGACACTGCTACTGTAACACAAATACACCCTTTCAATTTTCTTTCTTTTTTCTTTTTTCTTTTTCCTTTGTAACAGAATATTTTACTGACCCTGCAAAAAAGAAATCCTCTTAGCATGATCACTAGCCAAACAAAAAAGCAAAAAGCTCCCATTGCTATTGTGCTTGGAATATGGTAGTCAAGGTTAGCACATAATAGCTAAACAATATGCATTTGAAAGCCGTCAAGAGAATAACACTTTGTTCTAATGAAAAGGATTGAAATGTTTTCTGCTGTCTGCCTTGACACCTCGTGTTACAATACTCAGAATTACTTCAGTCAGGGAAGCTGTCACATCACTCATAAAGTGCCTATAGAGCACCAGCACCTCCACAGCAGTGCACCCACAAACAGGGGTCTGTTTTTATCTTCTATCCTTGCCAGAGCCAAATTTGCTTGGGGACTGCCAAGGAAAGTGGCATTCTGGTGCATAAGTTTTGTTTTTTTCTTTTATGATTGCTTCTTTGGCACCATGTAAGTGTGGGTCATAACAGCACCAGGCAGTTCAGCAGGAGCATCTCCCATGTGAGTGTTTGCTCGTGCACTGTCCTGCCATTTTAAGCCTGCTTGCGTGGATTTTGCCAATTATTTCAAGAAGGATGGACAATTCTGGTCCTGACTATATCATGTTGGCAAGCAATTCCAGCTACAGGCTGCGCCTGTGTTGCAATCACGGAGGTGTTTTTAAAAAGAGATAATGAAGGAACTTTCCTAAGTGGGGAAAGCCCAGCTTTGTAGTGAGGAGGAGGTGTGTGGTGAAACTGCATGAGATGCTGTTGGGTTTTAGAAATACTTAAGCGCAGAGTCAGGAAGCAATTACCCCTTCAGGTGTAAATCAGTTACATAAGGGCATTCTGGCTTATAGAAACAGCTCCAAGCAAAACCCTGCTGGTTTGGAGGGCAGTTAGCGAGATCTTTAATTAAAGCAGTGCAGAAGTCATTGCTTCTGCCCTCCTTCCACATCAGTGAAGACAGCCATGGCCATTCTCATTGGATTACTGCAAAGCTCTCTAAACCAACATGAAAAAGAAAAAAGAAGACAATGACAAAAAAATGTATTTAGTCACTTCTTATGGGGAGAGATTCAGTTTCAACTTGGCTGGTGTTTCATTCACACACGTGAGCTGCTGTCCAGCACTTAGCATTGCTAGGGAACCTAGCAATCCTACTTATCACTGAGGCAAGGCAGCACAGGGTACACAGAAGCACTGAACCAGATATTTAGAGACCTGAGAGGTCAAAGACAGATACTGAACCCAGACACCCGCAGAGTTAGGTCGCAGCAGGTTGACATTACAGTTTTGGCCTACAGGACCTAATTTTACCTCTGTTGTGCTCTGGGTACCAAAATACTTGTCTGGAAAAAGCCTCAGCCTAAGCACTGACTTTCCCAGAACAAAGCATCCCTCCTATTTTCATTTCCAACTGAGAACCATCTACCCTCTCTCCCTATCTAGCCCGAAACTAATCAGCCCCACATGTCTCTGCTATGCAGTAGTATTTATCCTCAACCTCAAGGCAAGGTTTTCACGCCTAAGCCAAGGGTAAGTCAACAGAAAAACCTTTGCATCTACCAGCAACAGGCAAGCTGACTGCTGGCTAGCAGGCCAAATCTCCAGGGAAACTCTGATAGCCAAAAAAGAGGCACAGTTACACAGCTGTTAAATGGTTCCTTACCCAGCTTCAGCACGACTCTTTCATGTGCTTCCATCTGACCACTAGATATTCCCTGCCCATCTGAATGCTATTTCCAGTACCTCCCTCTGTTGACTTTAGATGTTTTCCCAGCAAACAATCCAGCACTGATATCCCAGAGAGTTGACAGGGAGGTCTGTCAGGCAGCAATTACTGAACTTCCTTCTTCGAAATGGAGCTGCCTTCACAACCATGGGGAAAAATCCAGCCTGTGCTCCATTTTGAGTGGCTCCTAGAGAAGCAGAGAGTTAAGAGCAAAGTTCTCTTTACTCATCAGAAGACAAAACTTTACACTTCAACTCAGTGAAAGAATAAAGTACTTTCATTTCTCTTTTCCATTGCAGAGGATGGAATTGGAGCTAATAATAATAATTGAGAAAAAAAAAAGTGTTTGTGGTGAATGTTCTTTCTTTCTTCAATTTAGCTGAAATAAGGCAGCTAATTAAGGGATAATATCCATGGCGTACATCAGACAATGAAAGTTTTTTGCAGGTAATTAAGAATAGTCTTTCTGATAACTACACAGTGTATTGCAAGCTTATATTCCAACGCAATGAATATAATACCTATTTTTAACTATATAAAATATGATAATGAAGGAAGGGGCAATCTTAAAAATATTGTACAAAGTACAAACCTCCTCTTCACCAGAAGAATGTCCAGTAAAAGATGCCAGCATATTCCCATTTCTTAACTTGAACATGTTTCTGAGATCCAGAATTCTGGAACACTGAGGAAATTCATAGAGTCATAGAATCATCATAGAATCATAGAATGGCCTGGGTTGAAAAGGACCACAATGACCATCTAGTTTCAACCCCCCCTCCTGAGTGCAGGGTCACCAACCAGCAGACCAGGCTGCCCAGAGCCACATCCAGCCTGGCCTTGAATGCCTCCAGGAATGGGGCATCCACAGCCTCCTTGGGCAACCTGTTCCAGTGCTTCACCAACCTCTGTGTGAAAAAAATTCCTCCTAAAATTCAGAATAGGATAGGAAAGGACAGGGTAGGAAGAATGGATTAGTTGGAAGGGACCTTCGAAGATCATCTTGTCCAAGTCCTGACCACCTCATTGCTAATCAAAAGTTAAAGCATATGATTGAAAGCACTGAGCAAATGTCTCTTGAACACTGAGAGGCAGTGGGCACCAACATCCTCGTTCGGAAGCCTGTTCCAGTGTTGGACCATCCCTGCAGTAAAGAATTTTTTCCTTATGTCCAGGCTGAACCTGTATTCCCATGTGTCCTATCATCAATTACCAAAAAGAGGAGCCCTGCATCTCCTCTCCATTCTCCCTCCTCAGGAAGTTTTAGAGAGAGAAAGTTGTATTTTGAGATATTTTGCTATCAAAGACAGCCATTAAATTAGCTATTAAATACAGTAACAATAACAAATACAGGAAATTGGGGGGGAGGAGGAGGGGGAAAGGGGGAGAGGTGGGAGGGAGGAATAATAGATGTTAGATATAGGAATAATAGATGAATAATAGATGAGGAAAATATTGACAGGAAAAAGATTTTTTTATGCTGTCACTTCTTCTCAAGTGTCAGAGTTCACAGGCAAAAGCTCAAGTTTGCTGATGTTGGCATTTTCCTGACCACACACCATCTCAGAGGACATTGCTCACCAGGTAAGAGGCTCTAGGTTCAGTTCCTACCTCCACTCTTCTGTGGACTACTTACATCACCTCAGGCAAATCATCAAGCATCTTCCGGCCTTCATTTGATCTCAGGAGTCAGGGTAATATTTATTTTCTCCTGTCCTTGCCTTGTTTGGTTAGCTTGAACGCTCTTTGAAGAAAGATCTGCCTTTTCTTCATTTAAATAGCACCTCCCAAGAGGGCAATAGCTTCATCTTGTTTGTACGTACAAATAATGAATGCCATTCACCTGAATGTGCTTGCAGTCACCTTCAGTTCTTTGCTGATGTGATCTTGTGCTATGGAAGTAACTTCATCCTTTGAGAAACTGTGCACCACAATCCCCTAACCCAATCTTTTCCCTGTTTCGATAAAGCAGTTTTGACAAATGGGATCTTACTAGCAAAACCAGCAGCAGCAAAATGAAAAATAATGAGGCTAGGTAGCAGCAAGAAGCACAGGCACTACAGTCTGAATGAAAGCATGGTGCTGCACGCCAAGGGCAATGCCTGTCGGATATTACCCTTAAGCTGCCAGCGCTGCTGAACACCTGTTAAGTAAGACTTATGGCTGGTCTGCAGGGACAGCACAGACACTGCTCCTGCTCATTAAATATGCAGGGCAGCAAATGCAAAAGTGGGAGACTACTACATCACACCTTCTGACAGACCAAATAAAACCAGCTGAAAGCCATGATAACATCGCTATTGCCTCTGGATCAAGCAGCTGGGAGAGTGGTGCTGCCCTTGCCAAGGCAGCCAACAGCCATAACCAACACAGGTTTCAAAGGGGTCACAACTTGGTGTCTGAACTTTCAATTCCACTTCCTTCTTTTAAAGGAAAGGTTTGTTAAAGTTGGCTTATTTTGCTAACAGTAAATGGAAGTGAAGGGGGCAGTGAGGAATATCTCATCAGTGCTTCAAAATCATGGCAGAATAAGAGAAAAATTCATGAGCCGTCTTTCATCAGCCCTTCCTTTAAAAAGTACCATCTTTTTGGAGAGAAAATGGCATCGTTTGGGCTGAAGGAAAAACAAAGACAAAACCTGCTCCTTCAGCGTAGTGAACTTTCAAGGGTGGAGTTGTGTGGAGAGATGCATGTAGCAAAGTCAAGGGCAGCAGCACCCTGGGATGGTCCTTCCCATGAACCATGAGCTTTCCTGAACATCCCAAGACTTCCTCACATCTATCTTCACAGCCCACACTGGCCTATCTCCCAGACCAGTCCCTGAGCAGGCTGAGGAGCAACAAACATCAAATCCTGTTGAGGGATTCACAGGCATCCCACTGGGAGACATGTCTAGGAAAGGCCAAACACAGCCTCTGGGCAGAAGCTTGCTTAACCATGGCTGATCAAAGAGGATTTTTACATCTCAAGTGATGGCCAGATTACGCAGTGTACCATTTTCAGGTAACAGATTGAAGGAAGAAGAGACATAAAGCACATGTGAGCCCTCAGTGTGCAGCGGAGCCTCCCATATCCAGGCTGAGGTCCTGCTTAAAACCTGAGCCAAGTTTTATTCCAAATTGAGCTGAAGATCTAATTCTAAATTTCTAAGTTCAAAAACTTTGCCTCCCATCCAGCTGCAGGAAAAATACAAAAATATAGGGGCAGTGCCATTTGAGCATTTCCCAAAGGAGAAGTTGCATCCAGACCATCAGACTTAACAACGGTCAAAGGGACAAGGAAAAATCATTTTAACTTTCAAGAGTAAGAGATTACCCATCAGGTACAAAGTCCAATCTGCCCTCCCTTTAGTGTTAAATGAGTGCATGTCAACAGAGCTGCTTTTGTGTTGGGTTTTGTTTCAGCTGGTGTAGCTTAGTTCACCAGCCCCGGAAACTTGTCCTTTCCACCCCACCCCCTTCTCATTCTCAGAGGCAGCATCAGAGATTTTTAACATGCATCTTCTGAACGCTGTCCATCAAACTTATCCCATTCCTTTTCTTCATTCGGTTCAGCCATGCTTTCCTGTGGATACGCACACGCCAACACTAAGAAGCTAGAGAAGGGCTCAAAAGAAGAGCACGGAGGCAAAGGGACCCCAAAAAGTCTTGTTGCTGCTGTTATTTCATTATTCAAATGTTCACACTGTCAGGAAACTGGACAGGTAATGCCTTTTCTAAACAGAGTCCTTAATTTGGAAAAAATACTAAAAGCTCAGCATTTCACACCTCTACTGAGATGCGCCTCTGGCCACCCTTTTATTTTTCATTCTGTCTTTTCTGAAATATTACATTCAAGAGAATACATTGCCTTCAAATCATGTACACATGCATGTTTATTAAGTCATTACCATAGCCTTAAGTCCATAAAATCACTGTGGAGTGCAATACCACATGTGCATCCAACAATTAGATGAATAAATTAACCCTGAAAAATCTCAGCTTGGGGTGAAAGAGAACAAGCTGTACTGTGAAAGTTGGAATGAGACTCCCGAAATCATTCTGTATTTAAAAGACTTCTACCTGGCTGAAGCTCTGGGGAAAGAAAAGAAAAAAAAAAGAAAAAAAAAAAGGAGCTAATCATACTGATGATTACCAATAGCTTGAAATCTCTGAAGTAAAAAGAGGAAAAAAAATAGTAGAAAACAAGGAGCTGGCAGAGCACACCATTCCAAAGTGCATTACTCTGTCAGTGTTATTTTCTATGCTGCAGTGTTCTTTCAATTATATTTCCTCCTCTCTTCCTCCCTGGAAAGAAAATTGGCAGAAAAAGTTGCCTGCAGGATCAGAGAGGGGTATTTTTATCAACCTACAACTAGATTAAAATGCTTTATCTGAAATGCAGCAGAGGACTGGCCTAAATTAAATCCCATCTCCCTTTGCTTCTCAGCTGTGAAGGAGTATCACACAAAGGGGCATTCGCTTAATTTGTATTATTTTTTAATTTCTGTTGGTTTTAGTTTGCACTTGCATGTGTTACCCATGCAAAAATGAACAAGGGAAGGATCAGAGGGCCAGCTACATAGTGAACATCCAGGGATGCTGAGATGGTATGCTGCTGGATTCAGCACAGGCGTGGGTCAAGCCCAAAACTCCGAGGGGCACCTTGCAGCAAGTGCACTGTTAACCTGGACATTGGTTTTCCATGCTTGCTGTAGTGCCCTCTTTACCTCCACAGAGAGCACTCACATGGCAAAGCATTTGCAGAACCTGAGCTTGCATGAATTTTTAATGGTATTAATAATCACTGTTTGCAGTTTTGCACTGTTGCATGACTACCAGAGAGTGTTTAGTAACTAGGTCACCAGAAATGTCCTTTGTCACCATGCCCATCACCTTACCCAGATAATCACCAGGTGCTAATTGTACCCACATACATGTGCTCCCTTAATTACACTCATTACCCTCTTCCACCTGCACAGCCCTAATCCCCAGGAGGGTGATGTTGCAACACAGATACAGTTGGATAAAAATAGGGAAGAGGTAAGTAAACAAAGACAGGAAACAGAGATTGAAAAAGGAGGACCTGAGTAGGTGTCTCTGCTACCTAACTTGTTACTCCAGGTGGTCAGGCACTGCAACAGGCTCCCCAGGGCAGCAGTCATGGCACCAATCTTGCCAAAGTTCAAGAAGCATCTGGACAAAGCTCTCAGACGTAGAGCCTGATTTTTGGGTGGTCCTGTGCGGAGCCAGGAGTTGGAATTGATGATCCTTATGGGTCTCTTCCAACTTGGGATATTCTCTGATTTTGTGAGCCAACCCCTGGGGCTTTTCCAGGAAGGGCTGAAAACATTTGAGTCTCCTCCTTTTCACCTCTCTGAAGGGACTCCACCACTGAAGATGGAATAAAGGATCTGCAGGAGTCCTGTCCAGGATACCTGTGGATAGCTGTTCCAGTTTCTTTACTACTGGCTTCTCTGGCTCCATCCCATGTCAGAGCACACAGGAGCAAATAGCTATTAATTTGGCTCAGCAGCAATTGCTGTGCACAGTGGCTCGGGCAGAGAATTTTCATTTCATTTTCATACATCATTTACAGCTTGCTGCAGCCATTCCAGAAAGTCAGCACCAATCTCCATAAGTTAACATGGAACAAACAGGAAAGGAGATAGAATTCTGCTGTTGTTACTTAAAAGTCTTGTCATGTCTGGGCACATTTGGTGCTTCCACTGATTTCATTTTCAATATATTTCTCTGATATAACGAAGTCATTTTCTCAAGAATATACGGGAGAGGCCTGGATGGCATTAATGTAGAGGGAAAAAAAGAAGAAAACAAACACATCCAATTTGCTTTTAACAAACCTATTTTCTGTATTGCCCTTTGCTTGTTGCTGGGTACTTTTCCCTTGCATTTTATGTTAATCTGATGTGCTGGATTCCAGTTTTCAACACTTCTATAATAAAATCCTTGCATGTCCTCAAGGAACAAGTGGAATTTCTCTAGATTTATAAGTGTGACAGAGATGAGGACAGGGCCAGATCTTGTCATCTTGTCTCCAAGCTCTTCCTGCTTATTCCTCAGTTGAGACTGTTAAAAAAAAAAAAGAAAAGAAAAAATACAGGTTAAGTGTGCTCTATAAATAACCAGCAGTCCTTCTGCACCCAAGTTTAGATAATCATATCTGTGTCCTTTAATCATTTATCCTCTCTGCTTCAGTTGCACAGTCTGTGAAGAGAAGTACAATAATAACTCCTTTGCAGCTTCCAATGGCTATAAGGCGGATTAATTAGTTAATGTTTGCACAGTACAGGGGCCAGGCCCTCTGCTGATTTATGCTTGATGCGTGTCAGCTGGGGTGGATTAAGATGTGAGCCAACACAGAATTGAGCCTCTTGTGAAGAACACACCAGGGTCCAATGCTACTAATTTGCCATTTGTGTAATTTTTGCTGTCTTGATGATGGCTTCACAGAGCTGGCAGGGCTTCACACCTCTCAGTGAGCTCTGTGCCTCAGCAGCTGGATGTGGGGGCACAGCGGTGCTCTTTGGGGAATATCTGAGGCTGTGGAAGTGAAGTCACAATAAGGAAATCCCCAGAACAAGGAGAGGTGGCACACAGCTCTGACACCACGAGGAAGGGAATGTATAGACTTTGCTTTAAAACAAACTCAGGCAGTGAAGATCCTTATTTTAGTAGGAAGTGTTTCCTGTGATCTCCTATGTCTCCGATTTGTACAGATGCAAACACTCAGGTACTTTAGTGATATTGGCAAATGGTGCATATCCCTAGGGTAAAGCAAAGCACGTAAATTTGACCACAGTTTGGGATTTTCCATAAGAAAAGGCTTCTAGACAGTGACTGCATTTCACTGCATCAGAACATATGGCACTATTACTTGATCCACTTACCAAGGACAACACTAATGACTTTCCCTTAACCCAGCAGCACACACTGCTGAATGGTTAAAAGGATCTTCCAGTAAACAAAATGCTCAAAAGCCAGAGTGTGTACTGTTATCCTTCTCCCCTTTGCCCTTTGAATCCAAGCCAGGAACATCTCATGTATCATTTGAAAGGACTGCTATAGTGAGAGCACAGTGACGGTTGTACTGATACCAGCTGCAGCACTGAGCACTGGTGTGCGGAGCAGCTCTGCTGCTGAGCTTGATTTAGTGCCTGCCCATTCCAGGAGCCATGAGAGAAGGCAAGAATACAGTACTATTTCCCCCATGCAAACTCAATCCCATTTTCCAGGAGGCTCAGCACAGAGTTTTCCTACAACATCCCAAGAATGATATTTGGGTGAGCTTTTTCATGGAACGTGAACGTTAATCTCTCTGAAGGAACAGGGATCCTAGACACTTTAGCCATCTGTGTTAGATGCCCAAAACCAAATAGCATAAGTAGCACTTGTGAAATAATTGTAACTTACAGTGCACAATAATTCTGCTGATCAACAACGATAAAAACGTCCAGTCCAAAAATTCTGACAGATGCTAAACTTCAGAAGGTATAAAGAAAAGACATGCCAAAGTAAAGAGGGAAACAGAAGGAAAAAAGCTCTGCATTTAAAACCACCACAGCCCACACAGCAGTTTTTGTCAGGATCAGCTCTCAGGATATCTGCTTACAGGAGAATCCTGCAAGGCTCTTTGCCTTGCTGAAGTTAATAGCTAACTAAATTTGATGGAATTAAATTCTTCTCTCCCTGCATGCATAGTGGAATACCACACCTGTTTAGTCCCTTGTACTTGGTCCTACTGCCCTATGCTACATGAAGTACGACCACATTCCCAGATACAGTTTTCTCTTTTTGTTGCATCAGTCATGGGTCGATAAAAACCGTTTCAATGGGTAGAATTGCTGATTGCAGGAATGGTGAAATAGATCTGCCATCAATGTTAATATTCTTTGATAAGTAGCTGTCTAGAAATCGCTTCAAAGTAAAGGAAAGACATTGATGTAATTTCCATTGAGAACAGTGATAGACAGACACATGAGCAGGTAAATAGAGCCCTAAGTTAGCAGGATGGCACATACATATTTATGTATAAATGCATGCTGATGCAAAAGGGCGCTTTCAACCGATACAAAGAGATGTGAAATATTTTGGTGAGTCACTCTATTAACCAGGCTCAGGATCATTAAATGAGTCAGGAATTGGTAAGCTGCAAGGAGACAACAAGCTGCTGGTGACTCTCTCATGGGGAAAAATCAAGGGACTATTTCCTGAGATTGCAAGGACAAAGAAAAGGACAAAACAGCTCTGACACACAGTCAGAATAAAGGTGGCAGCCCAGGAAAAGTAGCCTGAAATGCTGGAGAAAACATGAAGAATTCCAGTTCTGGCTTTGAAATAATCAGTCATAGACTGGCATAGAATGAAGGTGAAGAAGACTGTAAAGATTTAATTTAGAATGTATTAATGAAAAAACATGAAGTCTGAGTAGTGAAGAAACAGGGAGAAACTTAAAAGTATTTGTTAAAGTAAATGTGTCCATGAGTTAAAAAAAAAAAAAAAGTATTAACTTTTGATGAGCTTTAACTGAAGATGCTCTAAAGCCAAACTAACGTAGGGGCAACAGTCAAAGATTTCTAGGGACAAAAACTCCAATACCAAATCCTAGGGAAGAAGGAAGCTTGGAAAACATCCAAAGGAGATTATTGCATGAGAGACAAAATAGGAACACTGCTTCTTTATATTCCTCTTTATATTAAACTTGTAGTAAACTGATGTCTTTCAAATCAACCACAAGAAAATCGATCATCAGAACGATGCGCATGTGACTGGTCTGGAAGCGTCAAAGTGAGAGCGCACCAGCATGACCTGTGCATTTAAAAATAGGATCATTCATCCCAGCCTCACGGTGGTGCTTAGGGGCCAAACTATGATCTCATTCTTGTTGGCTCGGAACAAACAGTGCAGAGAAAGTTTGCCTGAGGAACTCAGAACCTTAGCAAAAAAGACAAAAGGTTGAGGAATGAAACAATCCAGAGAAAATGGAGTGTTCTCCCCACATGCACCAGTACAGATCTGTATCTTTTACCATCTAGCTACCAAGAGCAGGGCAGAAGACTCTAGTCGTTCAAATTCACACCCATTGCTTGAGCACATCTGGCAGTGGCAAAGTGCCTGTTACCTTTGCTTTGGAGGGGGGGACATAAATCAAAACAGAGACCTCGTGGGAAGCTTCAGGATTTAAAAAAAAAACTGTAGCGTGTATTTTTTGTAACCGTGAGGAGGCTGGATGCAGCATATGTGAAAGATTAAAAGAACATCAGGCAGCTGTTGGAGGTTTGCATGTTGCGAACTCAGCTTTGGCAGCATCTTCTGTGAACAGAGAGGTAGACAGAACTGGATGAAGTTTGGTAGCAGGGCCCAGTGGTCTTGTCACAGAATTTCTGCCCCCTAAGAACACAGTTGCACAGCTATACCATATGCGAGATCATTACCTCGGACATATTTATGAGCCAGTCACACCTCCTTAATTGGTTGACCTTAATTACCTTTATTTCTTAGACAACACTGGCAGAGGTGTATGCTCCCGTGGCATTTCACCACGACCTGCTGCTTACCAGAGCATAGAGAAAGCACGGAAAAGCTCCCATCTGAAGAGATGTCTGGAAATTAAGCAAAATGGCAAGTACGTAGCATGCAGAGCTGAATGCTGCCCTGGCCTGTACAAGTATTCAAAGAAAGGAAAAGCAAATATAAATTGCTATTAATCTTCCTGTGTTATCTCTGACTGTGACGTGGGAAGCATTTTGGAGACATCATCTGTTCTTCCTGTGGACAGCTCTTCCTTATTTACTGTCTTTATGTCATCCTGCCCACCAGTAGAGATACCTTCATTTATCCCTTCTCTAGCTTGACAACTTTTATTCTCACTGGTTTTTCCTCAAAAAAGAGCTCTTCCACATTCCATTCCTGCTGCCCATCTCTGATCATTTTCCATTTATGCTGTGTCTTTTAAGAGATGAGGTGTACCAGAAATGCCCGTAGCACTGAAGAGTTACAAAGTCACATAAAAAACGCTCTATATTTTGTTGTCTGTTCCTCTCCAGGCCTTTTAACATCTGATTTGCTTCTTTATCAACATCACAGATGATGTACCACGTCATTAAGGAACTAAATTTGAGATAAATAAATACAGTTTCACACAGATACAGAAGCTACTATTTGCAGCATGACCCAGACAGTCTTAGATGTAATTGCCAACAAATTAATCCACCAAAGTGCGCTGAACCACCAAGGCTATTTAAGGTTTCATTTTGGTAAACAGCAAGCACATTACAGGAGAAGTGATCAAAGAAAATAACCTTTGACTGAGCGATCACAAGTTGATTTGGTTTAATTTAAATGGAACAGTAAACAAAAAGAGGTCTGTAATTAAAGTTCTACATTTCAAATGGGCAAAAATTTGAGAAATTAAGGGAAATAATTAGTGAACTCCACTGGACTAAAGAACAGCAAGTCTTGAATGTGGGAAAAGCCTGAGATTTCAGCCAAAAGCATAGAAACTACCTCCAGCACAACTCCCAAGGCGAGAAAAACCAAAGCCTGTAATAATTACTCTAAATTTAATAGAGTAAGCTACCTCAACAAAGGATAATAGCAATCAAACAAGAGCCAGCAAAGAATGGAAAAAAAGACAGCTCAGCAAAGGGAACAGTACTTTAGAGGTCAAGAGGCTCTAGACAAAGATGATAAATGCCAGAAATTGAACAGAATGAGGTCTTGCAAGGGATACAAATTCAAACAGAAATGTGCAGTTAAGACCTATGAATAAAATAAACAATAGGGAAAGATGTGGGGCAGGCAAGCAAGAGCTTAAAGACACAAAGATTCCTGCCCCAAAATTAAATGGACATCTTACAATGATTTTTCAGCAAAGATACCAGTGACAAGGAATGGCAAGATGGCTAATGATAACAAAAGGATGGGAAGGACCACATCTGGGAGACGAAGCTAAGCACGGATAGCTTACAGCTTCCAGTAGTGTCTCTGGATTGTTGGGATTGCAGCTACTGTGAGCCAGCAAAACGAATCAGAGTTGGCAGGTAGGAAGGTCCAGAGAAAAGGAAATGGAATGGGAGATGAGAAGAATTAGGTGAGCTAAGAAAGGAGTTTAAGGTGAACTTGATCTGGCATACTGCTGAATTGTTCCCAGACACCTATCCCAATTCCAGAGGCAGTAAAGCCCCAGTGGCACAATGGGCACTGTCACCTCCCTAAGCTGCGCTTAGCTCCCCTCCAAAAATCTCCCTTCAATTCATTCTTTCATAGGGGAAAATTGCACACTTGAAAAATTTTCCAAATAGTCTTGAGAAATAGCTAATGAGAGTGTACTCCTGTATAAATATTGGCTATAGGTTAGTTTCCAGAAAGGCCTGGAATAAATGGGATGACCTTTTAGTTTGGGAGAGCTTAAAATGTGAATCTTCCCATAGGGAAAATGCAAGAGAAAAGCCTCTGGGCAATTTCTCATTGCCGAAGTTCTATGCAAATATCTTTCTAAATTAGAGCAAAATTAAGTAAATTTTGTTCTATAGGGGGAGGGCTCATCAGGTGGAGCTCTAGTCTACCAGAGCTACTAAGTGAGACAGTAAGTCACTTATTTAGCTATCAGCTGGGAAACACATCACTCTCATTTGGCAGGGCATGCACTGCTTAAAAATATGAATCAAGTATCCATCGGAGAGGAAAATAGTGATACTTTTACAATAGTCTGTTATTTCAAGGGTGGTTAATAAATGAGAAGATAAAACAGCCATCAATGCCAGTAGGTGCCTTTTCTTTTTTTTTCCTCTGGAGAGTCCCATTAAGCATCACACAGCCCTTTCATCCCATTGAAATCATAATAAAATTTCCCCCTGGCCCCAGCTGTGCTGTGTAGACTTCCAAGTTGCACCCCTGTCTTCAAAGAGCCTCCTTTTGTCACCTTATGACCTTCACATGCAACATCTGTCCTACCAAATGTCCCAGTCACGGAGGCCAAGTGCTGCACAGCACCTTCTCTGGAAGATGTGCTGAAATCAGCAGCAGCTGAAAGCCCAAAGTCCTTTGAAATTTCTGTTCTCTGATACATTGCAGAGCATCAGCCATAGGGATGCCATATTTCTGTCCCAGGTTTTCCGGAAGCGTCTGACACGCTGTGCCTACGTTTCACAGATGGTCTGTGGATGGAAACACGTGGCATTTATTGTGCACATACAGACAATCTGTCCAGTGTACAGACCAAGGCCCATGGCTTCTGGAAGTGCTGGGCATACCTTGTGCTCTACAGCTTATACAAGCACATGCAGGGAATGCGTCTGAAATTTTTACTCTGTTTGAACAGACAGAGCCTCTGAAATCCCAGAGAGAGGTAACAAATTTCTTAACTTCAAATTCTTTAGTGGAAGAGTGTGCTTGCCCACAGTGTACAATAGCCACACTCACTCCCATAGAAGACAACTGAGTCTGCAGTCACACACATCCCAAGGTCAGTATTCTTTGTGTAAATGGACATAAAGCTCTGACCATTTCCCCTTTGATCATGTTCTGCAGCCAAACCTTCTCACAGAGGTGTTGTAAAGAGCACATCAGGGACAAGTGAGTGGTACGTGGTCAGGGTGTGCTCTCCCCTCACCTATCAGCCTCACACAAACTATCAAAGTTCAGAATAAGGCACAGCTTCTCTCAGGTCACTCTAAGTAAGCGCTATCCAAACTTCTGAAAGGGTGGCACACGTCTTAAAAAAAATAAAATTAGTCTTTCTTACTATCTAGGTAATCACAAACTTATGAGTATCATGTCAAGCTGCAAGGCATTGCAAGGACCAATTGCAAAGGCAAAATGTTGCACTGAATCTGCTCCAGCATTAGGGATGTATACGTTCCCCGGTAGAAAGGAAGTTTATAGAGCTGCTCAGTATATTTGATACCCAGATATTTCAAGCAGCCCTGCCCTGAGGTTCCTCTGCGAACCATCCAATCACACACCACCTCAGCTGTAGGTTGGTGGGTGGAAAGGAAGAGTGATGATAGCATATGTCTTCTCCAAAGGTTACACCTGCCAGATGGAAAGGCCTCCTGAAGATGCAGTAGCAGCTAGAGGTTACTCAGCTGCTTGCCACCTCTCACTTTCCCTTCTCCACATAAAGGGCAGCTGAGCAATTACTGAAGGAAAGGAACGAGCCGCCTCCGCCTACACACGTGAGGATCGCGTCACAGGAGCATAAATCCCAAATCAATGGCATTAAAATGCAGCCTGAAAAACATCAGCTTTGACAAAGCTTTATTAGCAGTGTTTAATCACAGAAAGGTCCCTAGTTGCCAGCTGATCCTGGGATACCCACGTGCTGCCAACACTAGCTAAACTACACCACGGGGCATAGCAGGTAGAGCAAGACCTGATAGCAGAAGCACCCCATGGTCATGACACGTCCAGGAGCAGATAGCCACACACTCCTTCAGCAGACACCCCATAATTTTCAGGCACCCTGCCAATCACATGCCCTTTGGGGCAGCAAAGAGAAGGAAAGCAGCCCTGGATAGAGGATACTGAAGTGGGGAGTCCTGCTACAGAGCCTACATAAGTAGCAGCACAGCAGCAATTCTAAAGAAAGAAACCAATGGAGGAGACCAGGGCTGGGCTCACCCACTCATGCAGTCAGAAAATCACAGAATCACAGGACATATACTGTTGGAAAGGAACCCTCAAGGATCAAGCTAGACCCCTGGCTCCAAACAGCACCATCCAAAATCTAAACCCTATGTCTGAGAATGGTGTCCCAACACTCCCTGAGCTCCAGCAGCTCAGTACCATTGGCCCTTTTGGCTGCCAGGGCACACTGCTGACTCAGATGTAACTTGCTGTCAACCAGAACACCCAAATCGCATTTCACAGAGCTACTCTATCAAAAAAAAGAAGAGGAGAGGAGAGGAGAGGAGAGGAGAGGAGAGGAGAGGAGAGGAGAGGAGAGGAGAGGAGAGGAGAGGAGAGGAGAGGAGAGGAGAGGAGAGGAGAGGAGAGGAGAGGAGAGGAGAGGAGAGGAGAGGAGAGGAGAGGAGAGGAGAGGAGAGGAGAGGAGAGGAGAGGAGAGGAGAGGAGAGGAGAGGAGAGGAGAGGAGAGGAGAGGAGAGGAGAGGAGAGGAGAGGAGAGGAGAGGAGAGGAGAGGAGAGGAGAGGAGAGGAGAGGAGAGGAGAGGGTAAAACCTCTAATCATAAGAAAAAGAGGCTTCTACTTAACACAGAGCAAGCAAGGCATGGACCCACCCCCACCATCCCTGTCCTGAAGTGGAAGAAGGCATTGCGGTGGGACAGCCTGCTCACCAGCTGGGGGGATGAAGGGAGCCACAGAGGTGAGACCAGGAGAGGGGAAATGACTCAGGAGCTCGATGCATCAGGAATGGGAGGCATAAATGAGAATAGACGCCCAGATGCTCAGAGCTGGGCAGCCACAGGAGATATCCAGATTAGAACAGGCAAATAAATGTGTGTGGGAGTGGGCGTGAGATCAGAGAAGCAGGGTGAGGAGAGTTCAAGCTCTGAAAGTCCTTCATATTCTGCTGAGCTTGATGGTGAGGAAAGGAAGCCTTTGAAAGCAGTGAAGGGACAGGGTGATATAGTACCGTAGCCTGCATGAAGAGAATAGCACAACTTCAGCATAATGAAAATCTCAGTGCACTATTCTTCTCTTGCTTAGCCTCATTTAAATCATGAATAATGTCATGGCAAACTACAACAGGTCAAAGCCAGTGGGACGGAGAGAAGAATCACATCCCTTTTGTTTAGAGAGGGACCCATGGGGAAAAAATGCAATAGAAGGAGATTTACAATAGTCAAGAGGAAAGCAGTGATGGATGGTATAAGCACTGAACCAGCAGAGTCTGAAGGAGGATGCTGAAGAGACTGCAGGTGCTGGAAGGAGAAGGCAAAGTAGAATAAGGGGCAAACAAAATCCAGTGTAGTTCCAGTTAGATACAGCCTTGCCTCAGATCTCAAGGCTTCCTTTTCTAACTAGAGATGTGAAGCAAGAATGGTGATGCTAACACACCAGGGTTCACGCCAGTTTCTTAAGAGGATCTGATAAGGGAGGCCACTGCTTCTGCCACCTCCTCTTCTGAATGACTTGAATAGTACAGCTAAAAATACACATAGAACCACCCCTTACCACCCCTTATGCTGCCATGAAATGAGCTGTTCTGGCTCCCACGTGACCACAGAGCAGCCGTGGGTGGAAGAGAACAAACTGAGTTAGAGAGATGTGGGGACCCTATCTCTGGCTTTGAAATGTGGTCCCCACATGAGAAAGGAATTGCAAATTGAGAGCGCTTGCTCTGGATACAGCTTACTCCCAAGCCACTAGCTAGATGCCCTATTTTGCAGCCATGGTACTACCAGAGAGCTCCAAACACTCTGATACCTGTGTGTTAAACCAAACGTAGGCTGCAACTCAGTTCAACACGCAGAGAAATCTCTCCAGAGATGCTGTCATTTCAGATGGAGTTTGCAGGGCAAGAGGTTGCAGGAGATGCCTTTTAAGACAGAGAAAAATTGCTTCATTTATCACAAGGAAAGAAAAATGATTTAGGGAGTCCATAAAAAAATAGTTTGGGGGTCATAATTCTGTGTTTACATTCCGGTGATGTAAAAGCAGAATTTCTAATGAAGAATGAACAAGAAAAATACTTCGGGATTGCAAGTGACTCTCAGTACTTTAAACTAGCCCTGGTACTTAGGCTTGCTCTGCACCATTGAATGCATGCATATACATCCCGCTATCAACACATTATCGGAAGTGACAAATACAGCCTAGCCATGCTTCAAGAGAGGCAGGCTTCTGTTTCTCTCCCATTTGGAAAAAATGACATTGATAGCAAGCAAGAGATTAGCGTGTGTTGCTGGATAGGAAGAATAGCAGTGGTGGAAAATATCCTCTATTCCCAAATGATAGGGATGAGTATATCTAATTAAAAAATAATCTTTTATTGTCTGCCAACTCAATCTAAGTTTCAATATACAAACCAGCAATTACAGGAAGTAGATAATCAGTTATGCATTTAAAAGACTTTCTGCTGAATTACATGTCCTTTAATTAGATGTACATTTTTAAAACAAAAATTGGATTTCTTGGAAGCGAAGGAGAAGCAGTAGCCATACTAGGAAGTGACTTACTCTATACATGCACAACATAACCTATTCAGAACCAAAAAAAAATCACCTTACTTTGTATCATGTGCTCAAAATACTTCCCAGACCTAACTTTGAGTGCTCTAAGGCACCTTGTCTTATCCACATTATTCTTCCATGTTTCAAAGCTGAATCTTAGGTGCTGAAAACAAACGCTAAAAGCTTTGAAGCTGCTATGTTTGCAGCATATGCATCTATGTAATGACAGCACTGATGTGATACATGTTTTTCTTTTATATACATGCTTAATACGCAACAACTGCTGCAGTGATTATGGCTCAGTGATGTGTCTTTTTCACTGTATGTTGAGCATGCCAAACCTTTTGCAGATAGTAAGACACAGGGTAAAAATGTCAGGCTTAAATAATCTGGGACATAAACTGATTCAGGCATCCCTCTTACTCTAAGCAAGGCCAAGGAGCGGATGTCATTCCAGGAGCACACATTTCTGCCATCACCATTCCAGTGCTCACTAAGACCCACTCTTGTGTCCCTTGCAAGAGACACTGCAGGGTGTGCTGGTTGTTGGACACACTAGGAGCAATGTGAAAAAAGTGATGGGGGCTATCAATTTTTTCACATTTGTTGATGCTGTTAGGTATTTTTGTCTTTAAAGATGCATTGCTAAGCATTGCTAGATTCCCCACATCTCCTCTGTTTGCCTTACCACACAGTTCCCCTCCACAAAAACTTGTGCCCCTCTCCTTTAATTCAGACCATTTAACAGTGATGGGCATCACTGCAAACTCCTCTTCACAATTTTTTTTTCTACATGGCACTGGGTATCTATAAATATAGCAGTAATATCTACTGAACTAAACATCTGATTTAGTCTTTTCTTTTTAGAATTCTTGAGTGTTTTGTTATGTTTTAATGCAAAATAGCCCACAGAAGTGCAAGCACTATTGAAACGATCCGTAGGCATGCAGGGGTGAATCCCTCCAGTCCTACCTCAGATGAAGTATTCATGTATGCATTTCCATCAGCTCACCAGCATGTTCAGAAAATGTGTTTCCCTCCTGCAGTGTTCAGGACTGAACACATTTCTGCTCTCCAAGACAGGCTGCGAACTGCAGGAAGTGGGGCTCCTTTGATGGCCATTTTCCGGCAGCATGCTGGTGACAAAATCCTGGAGGAACACTACCCCAACTGCAGGCCTTCCTCCCACATCCACTGATGATGAAGGTGGAGGCAGAGCATAGACTCTGGGCCACAGGGTTATGCTAGCAATGTGCTAATGCTGACTGACAGCTCCAGAAAGTGAAGAGGAATCTGAGTGCTTCATCTCCAAGCTTTCCACCTTTGAACAATCACTCCAACTCAAATACGAGCAGATGGAGAAAGAGTCAAAATCATTTCTTTTGAATTGCATAGGAAGGGACTACCAATTTCCCTGGAAACATGGTGCTTATGAGCTGATTTATGTTTACCCCAGATTGGTAGAGAAAAAACTGTCATCGGCATCCCACTGCAGCTGTGTCTATCCCACTCGAGTGTGAGATACCAGATTGGCACCAGCCCACTTATCCTGGCTAATTGGATAAAATTATTGACTTCCTGTAATTCAGTGTTTTATTGGGATTTTGTTCTGCAGGGGAAGTTGGAATTGCCAGGCTGTAGCTGGTGGTGCTTTCATGCTTTGGGTCTCCTGGACGGCTGCTAGGAGGCAATGCTTGTCATTCTTTGCATGACATTTTTGTGAAGGTGCAGAGATTTTAAAAACCTGTCTAAAAAAAGCTTTCTTTTCAGTTTGCAGATGCATCTCATTTACATAGGTTCACTGTTTAATTGGAAGGACAACTAATACTTGGCCTTTTTTAAACCAACTCCTAATACACTGTGCATCATCACCCAGATGTATTTTAATATGCATAAATCTCATTCTCTCAAGTCAATATCTATCCTTTAGTGGATACTCCTCTCAGGAAATATTGATTATTGTATGATTCCTTTTGAAGTCAGTCTATTGCATTTCAAGAATAGCTGCGACAGGCATTTCATGGTGCCAAACAGAAAAGTTAAATCTTACCGGGTCAGTTTTCACTTCTAGAACTCTTAAAAAAAACTTGTTCTTAGGATTCATTAGGCTGAGTATCTATGGAAAAGAGTTTCCAAAAAAAGTGCCAGGGTGCCATAATGAAAATGGCTTCATTGGTCCTTCCTCATCCCTTTCCAAGACCCCTTTTTGCTTTAGAAGCACTGCCCTCTTCCTTGAAAAGTTTTCCCATTGTAGTCAGCCATTGTGCAAATCCTAAAACATGCTACTAGCTGGGCAGGTCACAGATGGAAGAAGAACATTCCAGTCTCACAAAGAATTTTTGGCAATGCAGTGTTCAGTAGTTTGCAAGCAGACTGAGGATCTGCTCAGAGCCAAGGGAAGCTACATGGACAGCGTTGGCAAATTTGGCCAGTGCTGATATATGCTGTCCTCCCAGTGAAGCCTATTAGTTCCAGCTCAGCATCACATTCATATCGCTTCAGTGAGAAGGAGCCTGGGCAGACCACACTCATCTCGGTCCTGATGATGTCTTGCAGACACTAACAGACCCTCAGTTATCCCCTCTGGATTAGGAACGGGACTCAACACTGCCTCTGAAATATCAAATGATATTTTTTGTGGGCAATCACGGTGCACTTCATCATCTTCACTAGCAGGAAGAAATAATTTCAAGGAACTCTTCTGCCAGTAACCATTTCAGCAAGGGACATTTAATTCTTTACCATGCAATTCTTCCCTCTGTTCCCCAGCTTCCTCATGACAAGAAGTTGGGTTCAATCCAAACAGATGCCTGAGCACACACCATCATGTCTCGCTGCTGGGGTCTCTCTGGCATTACCCAAAGCCACCAGCACAGCCAGGTAAATGGATCTGGAATAAATTTAAGGGCTGAAACTGGAAAAGAGGGAGAGAAACTACATTTTCAGCTTGCGTAAGGGCAATCTAATAAACACATAGTCCCTGAGCAATGACTAGTTAAAATGCAGTTTCCAAAGAGCACATTTCTTTAATACCACATAGATGAGTTAGTTGGTCATATTTCCTGCCCTCAGTCACACAAGGGGTCAAGCCAGAAGCTCATAATGGTCCCTGCTCACTGTGAAGATCCATGAGTATTTGTTCATTCGCAGTTTCACACTTTCTGAAAAATTTATTCCAGCCTCTATTTTATGTCTAGATAACGTAACTGATTGTGAGTAAAAAAGGCCTTTAATAACAAAGAAAATCAGTAAAGTAATTGATGCAAAAGGGTTTTTTTCTGAGTAACAAGATACACCTCCCACAAAGGAGACAATAGCCGGCCAGTTTTCCCCAGGGCTCCTCAGTTAATAAATACGTTTTCATTATGGTAACAATAACGGTATATGGCAAAGATGCATAAGAAATAGGACAAACAGCAAGAAGAAAATTCATTTTACCACGCGACTGATATTGCCTTTTAGGATTGAACTATTATATCCAGTCTGCACTAGGGATGTGCAATAGCGAGGCAGAAACTGATGTCTCCTGGAAGAAATCATGACCAACAAGAGCTACAGTGGGCTGCAGTGCTGGATTTCCTCACCACTCATAATCATAGCCTTACAACCAGCCAGACTGATGACTCTGTCACCTTTCAGTCAGCCTCAGCTTATCTCTCATCCTCATAAGGACAAAGCATTGATGACAAAGAATATTTCTCTGTCTCCCAGGAATGTCTCAGTCCAATCTGAAGCCTCCTTATCTGTGAAGCAATCCAGGATCACCAATATGAGTCGTGCTGCTTGTTTATGGTAACTTCGACTTCCTAACTCATACTGGGCCTCTCATGTAATCAGCCAAGAGGTGAAAAAGAATTGTTCCTTTTCTCTTGACACCAAATATAACTGAAGCTGGAATTATATATACTTGCACTGCTCACCTGGGCTCCTAAAAACTCAGTAACTCACAAATCTCAATTACAATCCTGACCTGTATTTCTCATGGTTACTGCCCCACTCAGTCCAACACTGGCCCACACAGAAGCAAGCACTGGTTTGTTAGAGCAAGACGGGAAATTTCTTTGTCAAGGTATAAGTTCACCTTCCTCCCACGTTGCACTGATCCACCAAATCTTCTGCTGCAATCACCTGGCATTTAGCTTTGGTTCAGTATAAAATGCAAAGTCTTTGGTACAGAAACTACACAGTCCCACCTGAGAAGGATTTTAATTCGTGAGCCTATAGATATCAGCCAAGAAAATCCCAGGAAATCAAGGGGAAATAATTTATTCCACATACATCTACCCTAGAGCTCTGTCACCATAATTCAAAGCACTGTTTTCAGAGATAGGCCACTGGCCGAATAGGTCTGTGGTGACAAAACAAGTCTTGCAGTTCTGAGGTTTCTTAAAGCACGCTCTTCATTTATGGTGGCTGCCAAACCATGAATAATTTACCACCTTTATGTCAGAGTGGTTGGATTTGTGCACCATAATTGCAGATGATGTCAGCTCAGGGATTTGTCCTGGGAGGCTAAAAGCCGCTGCAGAGCCTTTGTCTTCCTGTGGCTGTTTTTTCAGTTCCTAAAGCAACAAGTAATTCAGAAGTATAGATCTGAAAAAGACAACCTATAATTAATATCCCACACATAGTTAAAATGATGTTGAGAGATGGAGCACATTTGATTTACAGTCACTGAGGTATGATTTCAGCAGCAGGTCTGATCAGCTGCAGCAAGTAAAGTATTTCACTTGCTGAAACACAGTCAACTGGTTTGAATGACATGAAGCACAAGAATGGCAGGACTGCATATTACTAACACTGTCGCCGAGAAACTCCTAATCCAAGTAGATACCTTGTTTGGAGCTCTGCCTATGTTGTACAGGAACAGTGTGGTGCTGTGCCCAGTGCAAGAGCATTACAGACCCCCAAGTGCCATGTCTGCAGAGAACCTGTTATACAAATGCTGGCAGCCAGAACATGCATGAAGTGCTTTGTAATGTGCCCAGGATCAAAGGTACAAAGTCAATTTCTCAAATCCCTTTTCTGATGCCTTGTGGCATCAGTCTGTAGTGCTAATACCAGAGCTAAGGAGTGGAGGGAGGAGAAGAAGCAAGAGGAGGGCACATGGGTGCAGTTGTACTCAAGAAGGGGATACCTACAGGCACTCAGGTTGATGAAGGCTTACTGCTACAAAAATATTCCTCCTACTTCCTGGCACGAAACTATTTTTATTTTGTCATTTATTGAGTTCAAGTCATTCTTTTCTCAGTTGCTTAACTTGAAATTGTGCTTATACACAGCGCAATCAGAATGAAGGTATGTTAAAGCCTCAGACTTGTATTTGTTTTTTTTCCAGAGGAATTACAAGGATGTCACTACCCTGCAGGTTCTGACATGACAAAACTTCCCCAGAACTGCAACACAGAACAACAGACTGAGTCATACTTGAGAGTGCAACTCACTGACATTACTCCATATGCTGGGCTGGTTGGCCTCACCTAACAAACCCAACATTGCTAAAGAACATCCTGGTGATTGTTAATTTATCAGGTAGCTCTTATGGAGCCAGACACAGTCTGCAGTAAAACACAGGGTTGGTTCAACTACATTCAGAACACAAGGCTCACTGCAGTTAACCATGAATTTGCCTCTTCTCTCCAGCAGCTTTCAGTGAAATTGGGCAAAGGGGAAAGGAGCAAGTCTTGGAAGATCTGAATGAGTCTCTGGGAGATGCAGAACTGTGCTCCATTACCATGGTTTCCAGATCACCTCAAGGCTCTGGGACAGGGTGTCTACTCACTCAAGGAAAGACAATTCCAAAGCCAGCTTGTCTTCCTCATGAAGTTTTTTATATATTTGTACACGTATAGCTGGTTCCTATACAAATAGCTTCACATTTACTAGTAATCAGATAGTTGGTCCTCCTAAATACCTGACCCTGTACATAGGAAACTGCAGTTAAAAGGCTGCACCTACACTTTAGCTTCTGTGTTGATGTTTAGAAGGCTTTATTACAATATAAATCCAGGGACTGGAAATCTGGCACTGCAGATAATTCCCATGTGGCAACTGTAAGGTGGCTGGAAATAGCCAAGAGAAATACTAATGTGGTAAAAGGAGGAAGATGTTTCCTGCAAAGTTTTGAGCCATTTTATTTTTCCTGACACAGAAGATGGGGAGATTGAGATGTCCTACAGTGCCAGTTATTCTGGACTACTATCAGTGCAGGTATGAAAACCTTTTAAGCCAGTGTTTCAAAATACCTTGGATGTCATTTGAACAATTGAAACTAGGCTAGACTGAAGACTCAGAGGGAGAGAAAGAGCTAGGATTGAAGTTAAATGGTGCAAAAGAAATGCAGCTAGGAATGAAGCCCAAGGAGCCAGCCTGCTCTAGGAACTCTGCCCTTGGAACCTTGACAGATTAGAAGAACTGCAAGAAATAAGGGACATGATTACCATGGAGAAGGCGGACCCTGATGGAGGGAAACCTGACTCACCTTGTGAAACCATTCAGGAATACCTGATAATATCTCAACCAAGGGAAACTGATAGAGACCTTCCTCTTAGGTTTGCTGTGGAGCAGTTGCTTTCAGGAAAAGTCTTTTGCCTTTGCCCTGTTCTCCCCAACATTACCAGGGGTGAAGTGATCATAACCAGATGTTATAGATCATAAAACAGGGTTTTTTTTCTTGCTAGCACTATACACTCATAAGTTTGGAATATGCCTCCCAAGAGTGAAATCATGAAGAAGTCACTGCAGCTCCTGGCTTCCTTGCTTCATTTTGCAGTGGATACCATAAAAAGATTGTCAGTTCTAGGAATTCCCCATGTAGGAATGAAATCAAAAGAGCAAGGAAGGATTGTATGTTTCCTTGTCTTCCCTGAAGTTAAATCTTCTGTGGAAGATTCTTTTTCCATGCATTTTCTAGAACAAGTGAAAAATGACACTTCTCGATGAAGATAACTACTTTTACCTCCAAAACAATCACCCAAAAAACAGTAAACAGAGGTAGATTTTGGATGAAAAGGGTAACTTTCAATATATTCTGGCATTTAAAAGTGAAATATTTTGTAGTTCAGAAAAGTGAATTGCACATCTCACACAATTGCTGCGTCCCATGGGAACTACAGCTTAGGGGAGAATTCCTCAAGGTTGTCCATACACCTGAATGTATTGCATCCTCCTGAAGGCTATTTGTCAACTGTCTAAGCCATAAACGATGATCATGTGTGAAAGGAGAGAATGATTTGTGAAAACTGTAGAAATGAGGCTGAAAACAATGTCAAGAAACTATTTAAGCCAATGAGGACATTGTTTTAAACAACCTTTAACAGATACTGCTTTAGCCTGCCATAGGAAACCTTCAATGAGCTTCCACATCTAACCCAGACAGTATCACCCAGTTTTTAACTACCTTTTCATCAGGAAATTCCTTAATGCTTTAATGGAATTTCCCTTTCTGAACTTTAAGCCCATTACTACTACTTCTATCCACTGTGGAGACCAGATTCCTCCTTCTGCTCTGCAGCTGCTGGTTGCACATCTGAAGATCACCAAATCACAAACCAGTCTGCTCTTCTCTAGACAAATAAAACATAACGTTTTTCAGATTCACGTTTTCAGTTCCCTCCTGAACTGCTGCCTCTCAGTTTACCTATGTTTTTCATGGAAGGCAGCGTCCAAAAGCAGACATTATGTCCCTGCTGAGGTTTAAACAGCCACGTAAAGCAGCAGGATGCTTCCACATATCCCGTCTCTGTTAGTTTCACTCCCTAACATTAGCCAAAACTAAGAACCCTCATTAATTCTTCATCTTCATAAGATAAATCTTAAAGATATTCCAGAATTCTGCTCGTGTGATCCTAATCAATGAAACTGTGCCTTGTCTTCCTAACAGAGTACCACAAGATGGTTGAAAGCTTTTAATATTCAAGACTTGACAGATTGTTTATGTTCTAGGATCGGGATATTTCCCTTTGACAGTTGTAAGAGCAAATTTACAGCTTGTGACTCTGTGAGGAGCCTGAAACCCTTTGGCAATTTGAAACATCAAGATTTACTTAGAAGTACAGTGGGTTTTTTAAACCACCTAAATATATCCTCTTAATTATTAGTTTGACTGTAACATGCCTCAGAATGCAAAGGCTTAAATCCTCATGTCTAATTAAAGCTATGTATGAAGAGAGAGGCAGCAGATTAAGGGGGATTAGTCTGTCTTTGCAACAACCAGTGAGTTGCCATTTTATCTGTTTTGAACCAAATACAGTCGCCTTTTAAAGATGAAGAGCAGGACAACAAGTGCAGTATGTACCAGTCCTACCATTCGGTGGTGAAACTAATTGCAGAAGAAAGCAAAACCAGATAACTAATACAGCACTGTGCTTCCCATAAGAGAAATGTGACAAACATTTACTGTGATCAAACCAATAATTTAAAGAGCACGTTACAAATATTTCTTATTCATGTCTAATTCCGGAAGCCCATCTATCCCCCTGTTGTGCTAATTGTCTTACATCCAAGGCCTCTGGCCTCCTGCCAGATATTTGCTGTTCTCTGAAAGGTTTCTCTATTCTGGAAGATAAATGCCAGCCCAGCATGCAAATGATTTAGCAGCCAAAAAACTGATGGATTTCCAGTCCTGATTCACCAGGACCATTATAGCTCTAAATACTGTCTGTCTTTTAGTTAGTAGGTGTTGCTGTTTTTTAATACCACTGATACTTGATGGCATTATCAGTAGAAAGGAATATCAGAAGAATTTTAAGCAAATTATTCAGACACGGAAAGAATGTTTCTTGGTACTTTGAAAACAAACATCACTTTCAGATCAAAGTTCCCAAACAAGGACTTAGCTGAAAGATAAAAATAAGTGAACTCTGACTAAATAAATTAGGTGTTGGGATTTTTTTTAATGTCATCTGCAAAACAGAGCAGCACAGCATTGACTTCAAGCCTTGTAAGTTCAAGCATATTATATATCTAATACTTAGCCGAAGTAAACCCAGAGGAAACACATCCCTGTCCATTTCCCTGGCCATAGCGATGGAAATGATCCAGCTGGATTTATGCCTAGTTCCAGACATCATGCTCTGAAACTTTCCTTCAAAAAGTGATAGAGGAGGAGCTAAAATGGACACATCACTTGCTTACCACCTTGAGCTCTCAGCCACACTCTGGTCTGACTGCACAATCTCTTGCCCACAGTCCATGGTTCACCGAACCACCTGTCCCAGGGGAAGATGGCCAAGCCAACAGCTATAAGGCATCAAGACATCCAGAGAAACAATCTTTTTCAACAGAGTACTCATTAATCCCAAGTAGGCAACAAACTTCCATCTTGATACTGACTCAAGGAATACAAGGAACCTGGGAACATAACCCTGTTATGGAATCTCAGGGGTCTGGGAGTTCTGCTTCTTCAGTTCAGCATAAGCTGAGTTTCATCCTGACAGACCGATAAAGAAAGAAAAAAGAGTAATAAAAATATTAAGTGTCCATTTCATCAATGGTTTTTACTTCCGTTTCCCTACAGCTCAGGGAATGAGCTCAGAATTAGTTGCAAGCATCTGCCTATGTGTTTGGGGGCTCTTTTACTTCATTATTTGAACCTCTATCCACTACCGAGAGATAATGAACTCATGCTCATTGATTGTATGCCGATGAGGACATCTTCACATCTCTCTGCAAATAGGCAATTGTGCATCATCAGCATTACATGTCATTATGATGCAGCTACAGTACTTCAGCCCTTTCCTGTACTTTGATCAGCAAAGATTAATTACCCTTGACTGAATTATTAGTGGTGATTAAACCTAACAGAAAATAAATGGGACTGCAATATTACTGGGTTGTTATTTTGCTAGTGTGGTCATTTGCAAGCAATTTCCTTATGCGCAAATTTTTCTTAATCATTATTCTCTACAAGTTTTTTATCATGTATTAATTAGGAAGAGACAGCTAGTATACAATACCACGTTACATGACATATGCAAATCGTGTGCAAAGCCCACACAGAACTATGTGTACAAAGCTCAAGTTGACTTGGGCAAAGCTTTAATTGAAGTCACGGAAGGCCAGCTTGTAGTAGAGTGTGATCTTTGTATATGAACTGTGCATGAGCACTGCATATGATTTGCATATGCCATGTCATCTTAACCCGAGATTTGATCAGATGGTTTACAGAGTCAGTTACTGTCACAGTTACAAACTGCACTGATCTGCTATGAGTTGTGACTAATAAATACGCAAGGAGAAACTTTCCACAATCACAGTACAGGTAGCATGGAACATTAGATAGCTCTTCATTGGAGAGCACAAGTCCCATACCCACAGCTTTCTCCCACGTTATCTCCCAGATCACATATTATACAAGATATATATTATCTCCCAGATCACATATTATACAAGCTGCAGAGGCAGACTCATGACTGTGAGCAGGGATGGATTGCACCCTGGGCCTTTGGAGAGTCCTGCCAGCCTTATTTTCCTCCTTGTGTAGTTCAGTTCTCAAGAGCATCAAGAAATACAGCCCTCCTGACTTTCTCTTTGGCTCCTCAATAAAACCAGGTCTCCTCTCATGTTTTCTCACCAGAAGAGCTTGGTACGAATGCACTCTCAAAAGCATCTAGGACTTAAAAATCATTGTCAGAGACAGCACATTGCAATATTTTTCCCTCCAAAACATCAATTCTACAGTAGTAAAAATAATAATAATAATAGTAATAATGATCCTTTTTGCATTCCTCTCCCCATATCAGTCCAAGAAAACAATGTATTTTTCACTCCAGGCTCTTCATTTTCCAGCCAGAAGGCTCTGGAAAGAGAAGGAATCGCTGGAACAAGTCCTGGTGCATATAATGACAGTCCACAATCTTGCAGCCTGTGCAAGTTTTGCTCTTTCCTTGAGCCATAAGGTCACACAATAATGAGTCCAATCCCTCTCTTAGGTCAGAGTTTCTCTTGTTCTCCACAACTGGTTGCTCAAATGCTTTTGCTGCCTTATTCTCAAGCAGTTCTGATGGCAGGCGGTGAATACTACAGTGAGCACCATGGTTTTAAACTACTCTCACGTAACTCAAGCCTGGAAGTGCCCTCTTCATCTCGCAGAATACCACTTAATGGCCTCCTGCAGACCGTGCCATTACCTGGGAGGCCTCGGAGTTCCTACAGCGAGGTTGGCTCCAGCGCCAGAAATAACCAGGAAAGATTTTTCTATGAGCAGAAAATTTCTGCTCTAAACCAGAAAACAGCTTGCTTTTTATAAGAATGTAATAAGGTCAATAAGAGGCCTTCCAAGCCAATACTCCATCTCCCGCAGTGGCCAGTAGGAAACACGCAGGGAAGAGAGAGCATGGGGTTTCTGATTTTTTAACTCTTCACTGGCAGGAAAAAACATTCTTCATATCTGAACTAATGCAACCGTTTTATTTACAATTCTGGCTCTGGCTGTGTAACACAGTGTCAGTAGGAATTTCTTGGCTTGTCCAAGCTCTGCATTAAGCATCGGAAAGATATCCACCTCTATAACTTTGTTGGGTCTTTTATTTTCCATCACTCAACTCCAGAACCAGGGCTCATTTCTGGGCAGGCATCATGCATCACACGCATCCAGCCACCCTGGGCCCTGTGAGGTGCCGAACCCCTCAGCCCAGCTGCTTTGTCACATAACTCATCAATGTTTGGGAAATAAACCACAGGAATGGCTTTTCTTAAGCAAAATCCACATGGCAGCTTTATAATTCCACAGTGCCTCAAGAAAGAACATGTTTTGTACAGCTGCAGGGAACTGCAAATGCCAAAATGGAACAGTTGCATTGGATGCTGGAGTGTGTACATCAGCCCCACATTTGTTTAAATGCTCAGCTAAGCCATTCATGGCTGTACTGAAGTGATAGAGCTGGGAGTGTGTATAAATACAAATGCATGCACTCGTGTGCACTGCACATCAAAAAGGCACCTTGCTTCAAGCATGGGAAAGAAAATGAAAGGCGTAATTGTCAGATGTCTCTTTTGCACACCTGATGTCACAACCACTGTTATCACCTTAAGGGCATCTCTGAGAACCTGGCATGACTGTGGCTCTTGCAGTACGCGGAACTTCTTCCAATCAAAAATCCACCAAGTTTGACTTGATTTCTCTCCCCTTTTCTGAGCCTCACAGCAAATAGATCCAGGCAGTGCAGCTTGATTTCTCACTTTAGGGATTGTTTCTTTTTCTACAGCTCAGAGGGTTTTCTAGCTTCAGCCATCATTGCCTGTTTGCTTTATGTATTAGGAGATCGCATCTGTGCTTGATAGAGATGTGATTTCACACCAGCCTTTCTTATTTTCCTAGCAGTCCTGCTGCAGTGTGTATATAAATACACACACATACACGTGAGTGTCTCTGCACGGCTGGCTCGGAAAAGCACTCCCTGCCCTTGCTGCCTCCTGCAGCACTCACCTCTCACCAGATGGTGCTTTGCCTGTGCAGACCAGCATGCACACAGCCCAAGGCCAGTTCTACCTGCAGCAAATCCCCCTGGATTCAGTCACTCATCCTCAGCAGCTCTCCTAACAGGCGCAGCTGCCACCATGGCACCTTGCTGGGTATCAGAGGAGGAAGCAGGCAGCTGCTTCTGCGGCACTGCTGGCTCCAATGGAGGAGACACCAGAAGGCAGTGCTGAAACAGCAAAGCAGCCTGCATGCTGCTGCTAAGAGCTCAGACGTGCTCTGCCTGTCTGTTCTGCTCTTCCTTTAGCTAGCCCTGAGCTCTCTGAGCCTGCTGATCCCGTTAAATTAAGGAGCAAATCCCCCTGCTGTTGTGCAGGGCCAGCCAAGGAAGAGCCGTGTTATGCTTCGCCCAGTTTTGTCCCTTTGGAATCGATGCCATCTCCATGTCTGCAGCTGGCAGGCAAGGTCAGCAGCCGGCGGACAAACAGCAGATCAGTAACAGCAGCCATCCCAGGGCTCAGCCCCACCGGGACACGGCTCTTTGGCTGCACAGCACGCATGCAGTCACTGTTCTCATGCTGCCCCAGGGCTGGCACACTGGTCAACTCCCTCCCATCCTGGAGGGCTTGCCAGCCAGGACACAACACTGAAACACACACGTACTCTTTCTTACAAAACAGGATTTTCATCCTGGGGACTTTCCTCATCTACTGAGACAGTCTTAGAAAACTACACCCCCCAGGCATGTTCCTGCAATGTCCTCTCGCTATTAAAACTAACCAAAAGGTTAGCTCCTTTAGCCTCAGGTATTAAATCCAGCAAAGAGGTTTTGTGGTGGCAAAATAAATCAATTACATCACAACTGGCTCATATTCTCACACAGAAATGTAGATCAGGTTATTTATTTCTAGCAACATTGTCCTGATTTCAGGGTTCACTATCCTAAACCATCTTTTAGGAGTATTACAGTCTCAACTTAATTAAAGTAGCAGAGCCTCTCTGAACTGATGAAGCTATGCAATAAATATAAATGCAATGAAGTAAATAGAAATCTGGCTCTTAAAGAGAAAATAATGCAGCAAAAGCCTACCTGCTCTTAAGTGATTGGAAGGAGGAAGACCAGATGCCAAGGTGAAATCTCTGAGTGCTATTTACTCCCAGGCACAGGAAACAGAGATTTCCAGCAGATCTGGAAGCTCCCCTTGTTTTATTTTGCCGGGAGATCCTCTTCCCATCTGCAGTGCCAGAACACATGCTGGGAACATTTCAACTGGAACTGGCATGTAGACCTTGAAGAAGCTGCTAATTCCTGCTACGTATAAGAAGCTACAGCTGCTCTGTGTCATGGTCATATGAAACAGACAGACAACCTTATTCCCTAGAGGGTGTTATTATCCTCCCCAATATTATTATTCCCAAATTCCATAGTATTCCATAGTTATTATTATTCCTCCAAAGCTTTGTCAGCAGGAAGCTGCTTGTAATCTCATCCACACCGTACTGCAGCCGAAGATAGAGCCACCCCGTGAGGAATTTGGCTCGTGAGGAATTTGGCTCATCTCTCCCTGACTTGAGCCCTAATTGATCCAAAGTGTCTTTAAGCACCCTCTGCTCCCCTCAGCACCACCCAACTACATATGCACACCACTGCATGCCTCCTGGAGCTGGAACAAAGGTAGACACAGACATGACGGGCATCAGAGCTCAAACCGTAGTGTTGGGTTAAGCCTGCTGTGCCAAGTGAATGGGAAAGCTCAGGACACTGCCTGTTCCGGTCACTTGCAGCCTTTGATCACAAAGTTGAGGCAGATTGCATAATGAGGCAACAACCCTTGTAGATCCTCCACTCAACCCCCTTCTCTGAGCCCTGGGACACGAGAGGGAGGACTTGAGGGCAGATTCACCTCTCCTGTACATCCATAGAGATTGCACTGGTGTCCATAGAAGTCTTTCAGGTTTGGGCTTGTGAAAAAAAAGGGATCAGCATCTCATCGGAAGCTTCTTGCTCAAGGCAACAATTAGTTTTGCTCTCAGTGCTTGCATTGGAAACCCCAGATCGTTTACAAGACATCTTACACACTCAAGCAGGAATAACATTGTTTGACAATGTGTCTTAATCAGTAGTAGAAAGGAGACTGGAATGGGACGGGGAAAATCAAGACTACCTATGAATTTGCTCTAAGCAAAGAGGCAAGGAAAGATTTGGATGTTTGTAACCAACCTAAACACACTGCCTGTCCTTCATTCACAACAAGAAATTGCTTTAATATCAAGGCTATGAAATCTCATATTTTAAAAAGAAACCTTTCTTAGAAATACTGCCTCTTGCTTATTCAAACTCAACCTACATTCAGCCACTAGGAGAAAAAAAAAAAAGTAAAAGAAAAAAAAGAAGCCATTTCTCCCCCTTTATTTTCTTCAGATTCAGCCCAGTGGAAATTCAGCAGCCCTGAATTACTCCAGCGTTTTGAAGTCAGGCTGTGGTTCCTGCTACCTGATCCCACTTGTCTGGCATCTGGCACAGTCCTGCTTTTGTTTCCTATGACTTCAGCAGCAGGCTTTACTGATGTGTGGCCATATTTTGTGCAGCCCTGCGGGTCAAGTGAATTCCATGTCTGTATTGGTTCCCAAGGGGCCAAGAAGGCGGTGGGGTATAAGCTCTCACATAACCTCTTCTTCTGCAGCCAACTTTCCAAACAGCTCTTACTGCTCTTCGTGTTCACTGAGGGGCTTTTATTTAACTTGGCAACTGCTGTCCCTTTTCATGTCCATTTCCGCTCCCTCCTTTTGATGTGTAAATTCTCCATGGATGTTGGCAAACAGGACAATTTGGGTATTGCTGAGGGCCCCTAGCCCGACTTCCCCCCAACGTCTACAGTCATACAGGCTTCATTGACCGTCTTTCCTCCACCCTCACTTTTAATTTGTTCAATAGCCTGAACATGTACAGTCACTAATTTGACTACAGCAGGACACTGCAGCTTTCTGTACCCTATGTCCGTGCCCTGGTTCCTTTCTGAATTAGTGTACATACAGATTTGTTGTGGTGCCAGAGCAAGCCTCATTCAGCAAAGTGTTTGAGTGCATGCCTGCAAGGAGCAGAGCTCTATGCTGAGGAAGGACCAGACTCCCCAGCTACCTTGTGGATCTATGGCTGGGACACAATGGTTTGTGACCTTTGGGCTGCAACTCATTGGACAGGCACACTGCGTGTAACAACATCTGATCAAGTTCATTCCATAACATGAAATCTCCACGGTAAGCCTTGACAGCACTGGCTCTACCATCTCCAACTCCTCCACCCACACACACTGTGCAAAAGCTGAATCTCTGATGTCCTGGCAGCCATAATGACACAGAGTCCTTTCCATCCACATCTTCTCCATATTCCTGCTCTACCAGAAACTTCAGGAAGTCCTAACTACAGAGAGCTGTCTTTAAACCATCCACGCTCTATAAAATAGACAAGGTAGAACACAAATAAATTGAGAAAAAGTGCAGAGATATTGGTCAGGGCAACAGCTACTGCCGGCTGATGGGACTACATATTAATGTGAGCTATCCTAAGTCATAAAAAAAAAACAGGACTAGGTTTTCCCAGCTGGAAAATTCTTTACTTTGTCCCAGCACAGGAAACAGGTACAAAGTAATGCAAACAGTATGAAAAGTAGAAGGGGTGTGAAATGGGGAATATACCAAAATGACCACATACATTCAGTGCTCTCATGTGTCACAAATGCCCCTATGAAGCTTCATCAAAGTAATCTCACTCTCCTTGAAGTGGGGATAGTACAGAAATGTTGTAAGAAGGACATAGTGGCAGTGAGGTATTCAGAGACTCTGAGTCCATACCTGGAGGTATGTACTAGGTTGGTTCAGTAAATGTACTACTGAATGGGAACTTAAATGAGGAGACACTGAAGGGGTTCTCCTCAAGACCAAATTCACTCTGCTCATGGTAGTGGGTCAGCAGTGGGAAGGAAGAGGATGCTGACAGTGGTTAATTATGGAAGAGGGGGATTTACTTCCTCTTTGCTTTGCTTGAATGGCTTTCAGGGAAGGGGAACGGCTGTCAGCTGGTTACAGTGGTGCATGCTTTTTCTGTATTTGCATTTCAACTCAAGGGCATCGAGAGCAGCTGGAGAGCAGCTATTTTGTTCTGTTTAAATGAACAGCGTGTCTGTAGAATGGTGTTCTCACCATATTCAGCCTTTGCTGTAATACCAGCTGTGGGAGATGCTTGTGGCTCAATACTTGTGAAATTTTGGTTTCTGGCTGATCAATCAACCTGCAGATTGACCAACAAGTCCAAAAAAACACTTACCTGCACAGGCTGGTGCACTTAAAAGTACACTTTGTGCTTTTCAGAGCAGGGATAGCGAAGTTATGGCCTGATCCTACCATCAAGAGATGGCTCCCATCTCCTTCAACCCTGAGAAATGAGTCACCCTAACAAGTGGCTCTGGGGCTGCAGAGTGTGCCACTCCTCAACCCACCTGTGGTGTGGGAGACAGTATGGCAATGCCTTTAAATGCAACATCCCAGTAAGATAAGTGAAGGAACAAATGGAGTGTAAGTTACTACCATTTTAATAGATTCACAGAAAACACACTCTCAAGACCTTTAGTTCTTCTAGGCTAAAACAAGGGCACCAATCTTGTTTTCCTGTGACTGTTAACACCTGAAAATCCAGAAGTTCATCTCAGTGTCTTTGAAGCAGTAAAACCTTGAAGATATAATGTGGCTTAAACACATGGAAATTCCTCCAGGCCTTAATTAATTTAGTATTCTTCCACAGAAAGACTGTTGGTGTTGTAAATTATTCATAAGATATTATAGACTCACTGATCTCAAATTTCATAGAAAATTACAGCAAAGCTTTCAAAACGTGAAAGAAAAAAACAGCTCTCAAATTAACCCCTTGCATAATATGCTTCTAAAATTACATTGGGCGGGTGGGGAGGGGGAGTGAGGGGAGTGTTATGTGTTGTGATTTTTTTTCCCCATATGATTCTATCATTATTGCTAATACATATAATTGCCTTTTGTTTAATGAGCTACTGCACCAATTTCATACGAAAAACAATAGCGACTACCAGGCAAAACCCAAGAGCTCACATTCATCACTAATGCTCGAGATCTTTCCTCATAGGTTTAATAAAATGAAACAGTGGACAGAGCATGTCAAACAGCAGCTGCTGGTCTCACATTGCCCATTTAATTCTGCCTACATTGATCTCCTCTTGATCAAAACACGTCACGCTGCAAAACAGAAATGCACAGAGCATAATGATAGCATCTTCCAAACAAAAACGACACCCAGTTTGGTGCTGTCTTACACTACATCTTTGCAAATATTCCTTTCCTGAAGCACTAACAATGGAAGCAAAACACAGAATCACTTCTTTGTATTGTTGCAGAGGGTTTGAAAACCTGACAAGTTCATTCCATAGCATACAATGAAATCCTCCAAGAGCTGCATTTGTTTACTGCAAAACTTGGTGAAATTTAGAAGAATTCCCATGTACAGGGACGTGCTGGGTAATGGGAGCTTCTATTAAGATTTTTCTCACATAGAACAAATCTAATTTTCAGAAGGAGACAGTTTATATGTATGCAGTGACAGTAAAAATGGTTTGAATTCATATTGATGCAGACAAACAAACCACTTATTGTTAAAAGTACTCTGTGATTTTGTTTAGTTAATAAGATGTTAGAAAGTACTGTGTGCAACCAATGCCACAATATTATTCAATAGAGAAATCAAGACGCTAAATGCATTCACTCTGGACTCAGATTAGCCGGATCATCAGCAAACACTCAATAATCGGTTGTCTAACTACTCATTGTCACCCAGCAAGTAGCTGGGATACAAATGCACAAACAGAATTGTAAATACATCTCACCTTTCTCTTTCTGCCTTGAGGACTACACAGGACTGGAGTTCAAGCAGAAAAATGCTGAAATACAGTGTATCTGTTGAAATCAAGCCTAAAAACATATTTCCGAGGCACTGGATATATCTCCATTCCTTACTGATTTTTCTTTAACGTTCCCATCTCATGCACATTCCTACAACAAGCCCATCTTCCTCACTGCGTCCCCTTCTTCACACACACTGCAACATCCCATCCTTCCCCATGTTTCCTAACCCTCATGTACTCCTCTTTCCTTTCCACACCTCCAGATTTACCTATTCCCACCCTGGTTTCATCATTTTCCAGGTGCCTCCATATCCCCATAAGGAGACCAACTGGGAACTGGACCCAAACCAACATGCTGTGCAGGAATCCCTGCCATTCCCTCAGGGGGAATTCTAATAAAGCCTTTCTCCTTGACCCAGCTGTTGATCAGCAAAAACAGGCAGGATTGCAATATATGAGAGCTGGCTATCCTATGTCAAAGGTGGCTGCAGCCAGCCAGTGGATTCAGAAGTTATTAACAGACTGACTGGCAGGCAGAAAATAATCTCAAGCCTCATCCCTTAGGAAATCAGAATAAAAGGGAATGATTTTGTTTGTTTGTTTTCTTTAATCCAGATACAACAAAAACAAGAAACATCCACTATTCAACTGTGAGACCACCCAGAACCACGAGGCTCCAGGTAAAAACAATCAGAGCAGCAATGTTATTTCTCAGATTTTTCAACTTTATAGGACATTTCGTATTTTGCAATGATACCTTTGATATTCAGAAACTGAACTCTACAAAAGCGCACTGACTACTGTGTAGAAATCTAGAAAGTTGAGAGAAACTGAGACATCAAACTCGATAAAGTTTGATATAACTGAATGTTAAGACTCAGTTTTAATGTAGTAAGGGAAAGTTATTGAGTGCAAAAATACAAATGTGTATTTTGCTCTCGCCTACAAATTTTGCACAGATTTTTTTCTGTCTTTTGGAACACAGGGGGATTAGTGATGGGAGCGCAGCCTACAATCTGTCAGAGGTATACATAAACCTTACATATGAATTTCAAAAATGAAATAAATGAAGGCTTTGTGCAATATTTCTCAGCATAAAGAATCTTAAGGAAAGAAAATACTCATGCCAAATATCTCCAGTGGTTCAGACACTGCGAGTGGAGATTCTTGGAAGTTTTTGGCTGAAACAAGATCATAAAAAATGGTTTACTGAGCTGAAAAATGTTATTGGGAAGAAAAAAAAAAGTCATGACAAAAGTTGACCTAATCCACAACAGGCTCCTGAGTGAACCCTGGATTCCTTACAGCTCTGCTGTCTTAGCTAGCAATGTGTGCTAGTCCTAGAGCAGAGGTACTTGGCAGATATTCTCCAAGACCTGAAGTAAGAGGCCTTTGACCTCACAGTTGCTCATGAAATTAGCGATCTCATCATCTTCGAACCCAAATCAAATTAAAAATGTCTTCAGCAAACTGGAAATATTTATTCTTCAGCCAACTTTTCAGCACGTATTTGTCTTTGTAAATCAGAATCTCTCAATCTTCAAGCTTCCTGGCCTGGTAAAACCAATATTTCCTAAATGTACTTCTCATAACAAAAGGAATATCAAATCCCATTTCAGCCTACCCCCATGCAGAGGAGGCCATCTCTGCCAGATATCCGTGTAAAACAGGCACATGTCGTAGATCTGCAAAGCAAACATATGGTTCACATAGGTGTTCAGCCCTTTTTAGATGCTGCTGGGAATCCAGTTTGGCTGCTAGCTACCTTTCCAGACAAGCATAAGTCAGATGTAGGTCCTATTGTAGGGGTCATTGCCAGCCCTTTACAGGACACGTCAGATATTCTCTCATGTGTCACATGAGCTTACACAATGCTGTAGGAACTGGATCCCACCTGGCAGGTCAAGAGGATTTTGTGCAGACAGATGCGCGTTCACCCTGCCCACACGCTGAACTAACTAGACACAAGCTAGCTCTCATCCAAAAGCCACATCATCATATTAGTATAACACTGAGCTTAAACTAATCAACCCAGATTCACAGTTCATGTCTGCTTGCAAAAAAACTCGTAAACATAACCCTTCCCAGAAAAGCAATGCTTCTCCAATGCAGCCTTGAAATTCTAGTTTCCAGACACAGAACAATCATTTCATCGTTTCTCTCCCTACTTGCTATCTTCACTGAGGCTAATGTATTCTCTTAGTCCAAAGCATTCCCAGAGCTGGTGTTTATAATGAACTGATCCTTTATACCATGATCCTCGTAAGCAGCAATTCTTTCTCTTTTGGCTGGACTCTAACTACCCTAAGGACAGCGTACAGCACTGGCAGCAGAAAGGATGACATCTCAGTCCCAGCAACTGGTCTGTTATTTCTGGTAGCTCCTTGTGTATGTGAGCGTCAGTGAAAAATGAATGCAAGAATTTCTTTAACCTGACATTTTTGAGGCTTTGAGCTGGAAAGTCTCTAAGGTCCCTTCCATCCCCAGCCATTCTATGGTTGTGAGAGGTCAGGATCCCCAACCAACCAAGTAGCTGTTCCCTAGATGATGAAGAAATGGTCTCTTGAAAGATCACAAATTCTTCCAAGAAGCAGAAAGGGAAGAAGAAACAGTGGTCTGATGTTGCATATGTGCTTCCAAGTATTTTTTAATCACTACACAGGACATCTTTGTTTTGTCAGGTCAGTCTACCATGGCTCACCATAAGAAGCACAGGTACGACATTCATTCATTTGTAAGACATTGAAATGTTTAAAATTGGCAACAGTGTCTTACAAGTGACTCACGGCTTCCTACGCTATGACATACCATTGTCCACGTTGTGCAGGAACAGCACAATGCTGCCAATGTGATCTATCTTTGGCTTGTAAGCTTTACAGAAGGAGCTGAAAGACATGAGGGAAAACAATAGAGGTTTTTAAGGAATCAGAAAAAGGAGGGGGAACAACACCAAGTATCCATTCACCTGAGGCACATACACAGAAATCTGGGAAACATCTGCGTATTGCATGCGACAGGTTGCATCACTTAACAATGTTTTTCTTAACTGCTCATTCCAAGCTCTTCCACAAAAGAAATCAATTACTAATGACATACAGCCCTACTTTTTTTCCTGAACCCATAATTGCTTCCAATTCTAAGCTAAAATTAGCCATTCATGCTATCCAAATGAGCATAGTTTAGTGCTGATGTACGTAAGCAATGCTTTAGATTGTTGAGCAGAGCTGATCTTTGACAGCTTCTTCTTATAAATAACAGTTTCCTCTTTACACTCAGAACTTTTCAGAGGCGACAGATGTTTGAAAGATGGGACTGAATTAGTTGAATAGCCTGTAAAACCCCCCAACCTGAAATGTGCAAATATGAAAGCTCAAAATTCTTACAAAGACAGCTTGCAAGAAGCATAAATCACATCTGCATAAATGCTTCTCTTTCAGCCTATATCCTTTGTGTGTCACATTGTCAGCATTTAGCGCATAATAAATAATAAACAACAGTAATTGTTTAATGTGCTGACACAGATAGGCTATGCTGCACAGAGGAAGATGCCAGGAATCTGCTAAATGAAGTAAAATGTAATCATAACAATACCACAACTTTTTCTTTGTTCAACAACCTAAAGTGCACACACTTTGTATATGAACAGTGGCTAGACGTTCAGCTGCATCCAGCCCCTGCTATCAAACTCGGAGTAAATCCTGCAGATTCTCACTAACAAGGGGGAGTTCCAGCTCTGTCAAAGTGTCAGGCAGGTTGAGCAGAGGACACTGCTTTATCTATGCAGTGTATTTTCTTAAGACTCTACCATTATAAGTGTGAAACATTATAGTCTCTAAAGCTACTTTAAGCTTTGTGTGAGCTCTTAGTACAGGAATTGCTTGGATGCCCAAGGCACTAAAGCCAGTTTTCTTACAGCCCTCATTTCACACTGCATTGACCTCCAGTTTCTAAAGCTGGTCACATTCTCGGCATTTAGGAGAAAGTCAACCATGGATAAATGCTGTCCAGAGAGAAACTTGTGTAACAGAAGTCCCAAGTCACGATGCATACGTACTACAGGAAGTAGTCATGCAAACCAAAGACAGGCTTCCCTTAAGGCTGATCTCCTGTCACAGCTGGGGCACAAAGATGGAACATATATCAGATGGGTGTTAAAAGCAGGATTGAGGCTGCCAACATGTTGCTCAGAGAAGTTGTGGATGCCACCACCCTGGAGGCATTCAAGGCCAGGTTGGATGGGGCCCTGGGCAGCTTGACCTAGCGGATGGCAGCCCTGCCCACAGAAGGGGGGTGGAGCTCAGTGCTCTTTAAGGTCCTCTCCAATCTAAGCTACTGTATGATCAGAAGAATCTCTCCCTTCTTTAAAAAGAGCTTTGAGGAACTCTGTTACTCTAAGTAGAGAGGTGCTGGACGCAGTCAATTACTGCGGGTACAAAGCTCTGTGCTTCAGTGCAAACCTCAGAATCAATTGGTGTCAGACCTTCAAGAGAGCAGATTGCTCTTGAGGAGTGTTGAAGTTAGGCTCACAGTTCTACCCTATTGTGATGGTCACCACCCCCAGAGTTATCATGGAGTGTAAGAGGAAACTGAACTATGTGCCACAGTGATGCTTTGCATTAAAAAGAAGAAAAAAAAAAGGGGGGATGATTGCCTTGCTTGCATATTTTTTGGCCATGTTTTCTTCACAGAACCATGGCTCAGCAAAAGCAGAATTAGACTATTCTATCACTTCTCTCATTTTATTTTTGCTTCTGAAAAAAAAAAAAAAAAAAAGGAAAAAAAAGTGCACTACTGTTTAGAAACAGCAAAGCAGAGCTGGGTCAGACACAATCCTGTCTTCCATCAGGCATCTCTGGTCCTGTGCTGAACTGGAGGCACTGAGGGAGACAGAGTCTTGCTGCTCCTTAACTTAGCAAATAGTATAGCGGGGAAAGTCATCTCTCTGTGAAAGTGTGAAGTTGTCGTTTTGTTCCCTTTTTTAAATAAATAAAAAAAAAAAGCCATCTTTTATACCTTGCTTCATGTTGAAGGAAACAAGCATGTTCCAGCAATACTTCAAATGACGTGACTCACAGCTGTCATGCTCATAATCTGTTCTCTCAGCAGGCAGAGCAGGGAGCCTTTCAGTGATAGGCATTTTGCTTTTATTTACACTTACATATGCAAGTGCATGTGTATGCTTGAGGAGGCAAAACCAAAGAAACATGCTTGGCACTTGGAAAGGGAAGGAACCGTTTCACAGTGGTCCCTTTGTGGTCCCTTTGTTTTAGAGGAAAGGAGAGTGGCGTAAACCACAACCTCCCAGCAGCAGGGAGGGAGTAGAGATAGGACTGTGGGAGGGAGCACAATCTTCTGCATCTGAAGGGCCACCCAGGAGGTTTTTCACCTGATAAGTCATAGAATCATTGAGGTTGGAAAAGACTAACAGGATGATTTAGTCCGACTGTCCAGCTACCACCAATACTGCCCACTGACCACATCTCTCAGTGCCACATCACCACAGTTCTCGAACACCTCCAGGGGCAGTGACTCCACCACCTCCCTATGCAGCTGTGCCACTGCATCACCACTCCTCCAGAGAAGTTTTTCTAAATATCCAACCCTCAAGAGCCCTTAGAACAGAGACTACTCAGTACATAAGTTAATACTCTGACACTGCTGAGAGGGAATGTCACTGGCAGACAATTTGCTTCTCAACATTCCGTTTTCTATATGACTTATACCAATAAATAAAGGAGCCACTTCCAACCACATTGTTATTACATAAACTTCACTCTCTGATTAGGTATTCTGTTTGGAAAATTCATGCACCAGCCCCAAACTAAATGCACTTTTCCTGCTCAAGGCTCATTCTGTGCTTCTTACAGAAAATGGCTTCAGATTAGTAAAAATTGCAATGGTTGTTTTGTTATGTACTCTCCCAGCAACACAGCATACACTTTACAAAAATCTCCCACAAGAAATAAGATAAATAGCACCATCCCACAGCTTCCTAAGGTAGCAAGCAAAAACAAATTACCTGGCTAACATACAAAGTATACTGAATATATTACCAAAAAAAAAAAAAAAAAAGAAAAAAAAAAAGTGTGTGTTATTAGCTCTAAATTTATACACCAATTAAGTTGTCTGTCTCTTTGAAATCAGATATATTACCTTACTACTTTCAGGCTTGTGAATAGCATTTGTGAACATTAAGAAGCAGAGGGACTGGGGCAGCTTTCATTTTTCATGCTGTCATTACAGGAACAATGTTTTAAAGGTGAAAGCAGTCCATAGGCTCCAGGTGACCGATGTGGGCCCAGCCCCACCCCAGCATCAGTCATTACCGCTTTGTAAGCATTAAGCTCGTTCCTGGTCCTCGAGTTACAGAGTAAAATATCAAATGAATGCAGGAATAGAGTGGCCAAAGAGTCTGCTGTAACCAGACCTGTAGGAGAAGGCCTTAAATAACCATCTCTAATTACTCCCTCCTTCTCGTGCGACCTCAACCATGAGATCGCACCTTCTCTGTGCTGAAGCACCTCTTAACACGCCCCTGACACGTTCTGATGGCCTTTATAAATTTTGCTGATTTAGAAAGAGAAATCATTCAGGTTGTTCCCTTTCCCTGGCTCAGCTTACGGGACGCGTGCTTCTTCAAGCAGAAACTGTCCTTTATGCTACAATTAGAAATCAAAAAGCACTACTGAGCGCTCCTACTAAGAAATCATAATTCAATGCATTGGGGAAAAGCATTCATCACAGAAATTCTGATGCTTCTCTTGACCAAATCCCTCCGCATTACAGTGAGATTACAGCAATAAAGAAGCAGCAGAAGCAAGAGAGCAACCTTCTGGGCTCTGTAAGCCCAGTGGGATATTGAAAATAAAATAAGCATCCACTTGGAAAAAATAATTTAACAGCAGGCATTAAAAAAAAAATAATAATAAAAAAAAACACAACCAATGAAAAAAATCCTATGATAGCATCCTGTAGCATCCTGCTTCAGAAGGTTTTTCTGGTTATATTCAATTCTGTCTGAGAATGACGTATTTGGAGATTCCCAGTACAGTAAGGGCTAATTGCGGATTTCAAGGACACATCAAAGGAATTAAGAGGTAGCCTGTTTGTTTAGGTTGGAGGACCTGACTGCCGTTCAGAGCATTCCTTTCACAAAATGGAAAAGAGGGTTGCGGTTTATTTCAAGTCGTCCTGTAGTTTCTTCCCTTTCAAATACTCTATTAATATATATTGTTAATCTACCTAGAGACTCAGACAGAAAAGCAGTGTGATCACCTAATTAAAAATCACATCGGCATGCAGATCCCTGAAAGTCAGTTTTCAATAGCCACTATTTCTGCCACCAAACACACAGGTTTTAGTGTCATTTCCATGAGTTTTAACTCCTAACAGACTGAAGAGACCACCAAATATTTCAGCCCTAAAGAACAGCTCCCATACAGCCTACTCATTTGCATGCCAATTAAAATCATACCATGTGTACAATCAATCTCTGGGCATCACAGAATTGGGGTTTACCTCCAGAGCAAGATTTAGCACTTCAAAACTACTTAAATAATTATAAAAAGCAAAAGATGTCTTTCTAGGGGGAGGGGAAAAAAAAAAAGAAAAAGTAAAAAAAAAAACAGGAAAGATTAACCTCTTACCCTCAGGAATCTGAATCTTTCACTTATTTCCATATTTCTGTAGAGAGCCACAAAGAGAAGCACTCATGCCCAGGGTACTGCTTTGTTGCTCTCCTGTATAAGAATGTACTGTATGACTGCACTAGAAATGGACACATAGATTAGAAAACAAAGCAGAAATGGGAATTAACATACTTGGATACCTACAGTTTCGTATTGGTGCTGGTGCACAGCCTCACCTGGCTTGTACAGCAGAAAAAGAAGCAGAACGATACAGAATGTTCTCATAAAACAGATCCTCCTCCTCATTTAGAGATTGGCAAATCTTCCACCATTTACCTGCCGTGTTCATGCTTTACATAATTAACCTATTCATTAAAAGGAGGAGTGCTTTCTTGAGAGACAGGAACCCAGGTGCTGTATATTTCAAAGATTTGCTCAGAAAATCCTATTTTTAAATACTACTCAGGTGCATTTTTTAGACTAAAAACAGTAGTGTCACTGATTGAGACAGAATGACAAGGTGGGAAGGCAAATGAAAAACACCAAATAAGAACCAAGGACATCACAAATGAATCATGTTTAATCCGTCTTAATGCTACCAGGAAAATTAAGTTTAAGCTGCACACTTAATTAGGCTGCTAATGCTGTTTGATGGGCCTCTCGTAATGCTGGGACCACTGGGATCTTCTGCGTGTCCCCAAGAAACCTGAGATTTTTCATTGTGTCTGCATCTATCACAGAGATGTGACTCAGTCATCCATTCTCTTGGGCTTCACATCTCTCCGTGTTTACACATCGCTCCCATCCCTTTTGCTTCTGCATTGACAGGAAGATGGCGCAGGCTGCTCACAGAGTGTTTTCACATTGCTGCAGCTGTGCGTGCAAAAATCTCACCTCCTGCACAGGGCTAGTCATGTACTTTTAGGCTTCAAAGAGCTGAGCGTGTTTGTCAGCTCGAGAGGTGCCTAATAGCAGAACTGCACATCGCTGCCGTCTGAAAAATAGCGCTGTGGAGAGCAGCCTCCTAGCAAGAAGCAGGAAACACAGCTCAGAGCGTTATCAGCCTAATGTTAAGAGCAGGAGACCATCACTCCCCATACAGCACTGGATTAAAAACACTAAAGAGTAGTAGACGTAAAGGCCTCAAAGTCATTCCATTGCATTGATTAGCTTAAAGAATTTGTTTACTAGAGATTGGGTAAGGTCATGGAGTCCAAAGGCTCCTTAAGACTCTGTTTGGTTAATGGATTTGGAACAGCACTGCAGCGCTTTAACCTTTCATCCCAGAGCTGAGGCCAAAAGAAGCTGTCCAGCACTAATTACCGAAGGTCAGATTTACTCCTAGCAACAGGACCCACAAACCAGCAGGTCAAATGCCTTGGTTTATATTTAAAAAAAAAAAAAAAGAAAAAAAAAAAAGAAAAAAGACCTTAATTGAACACAAGATATTGGTCTTATCCTTCTGGGCATGTTGGACATGGGCTCCGGGGACAGTAATTAGTGCTATAAGGAAACACTCAGGGAAATACAGCCAGACCTGGCTGCAGTGTCTTCTCTTTCAAATGCAAAATAGAACTGATAGTAACAGGCTTATGCTCCATCCACAAGGACTGCTTAGTCCCTGCTCGGCTTCTAGTCTGATCTCCAAGAAAATGTTTTAATACAGTATAACAGAACTGACAGCCTGTATTTCAGGCTGAGTCAAGGAAGACAGTCGGGGATTACACTCACACTGAGACAGTTTAGTCCGATTCCTCCTCCTCCTTTGTTTGATTGACATTGGTTACTTCTGGATATCAGTTTGATGTTTTGTTTTTTTTAACCAAAAGAAGGATACCTAATGATTAAGGAGCTACCTGACATGAAAGTACTCTTCCTTATATTATGCTAAGACACACATAAGCACTATGTAAAGATGCATCTGTGACCAGGATCACCAATAGAATCAAAGAATTGTTTGACCTGAAAGGGGCTCTTAAAGATATCTAGTCCAGCTCCCTGGTAGTGAACAGGGACACCCACAGCACCACTAGGTGCTCAGAACCACATCCAGCCTGACCTTGAATTTCCACAGGCATGGGTCCTCCACCACCTTCCTGGGCAATCTGTGCCAGTGCCTCACCACTCATCATAAAAACACATACAAGTTTATTTTCATCAACTGCCCTGTAAATTTTCAGCATTTCAATTGTGATCTGCAGCACCTGAGACACCTATAACACCTTTTGCTCTTTGATACCTCACATAAATGCTCTTTGCATCCAGCAGCAGAAAATACTTCAGCACATACGTGCTCGATTTATCTATTTAATTAGCAGTTTTTATGCTACATGCTGAAATACCTTGAGAATAGCTTGACTCGTCTGAGCATAAACAGGAAAATTAGAATTCAAAACAGATCTTCCCTGTATTTTCATGCATTTGCCCATGATTTCTTGAGCAAACCTCATGCAGCAAAGAATTGGCATGTCAGCCAGTGTTCTTACCTTCCAATTCATCTAGATACTTTAGAGCATGCCAAATAGAAGGTAACTAATGAGTCGCTCAATGTCGCTAATGAAGGCAGCAGGAGCAGTGTGTGAGAACTGTGCTGGGTCAGGACCTGTCCACGTCTCCTGTAGGTATTTACAGATAGCACTGCCTTGAAACCCTAAGTGTAACGCATTAGCGTGCAAACCATCCACTGCTTTCAGTGGTGACAAGTAACAAGCACTGGTTTGGCCCAGTGTTCAGCAAGCAAAAAAACCAGCAGGTTGCACTTTCAGAACCATATAAAAACTGAAACGGTAACATTACCTTAAAGAAATCAAGGCACGAGGTTTGAGTGATCTTCATCAGTAACAGAAAAGACAGGGATACACCTGCCATTTCTGTGACTGCTCACCTCCTCTCCTGCCCATTCCTTTGTCACAGGGTCCACAAAAACCACAGCTCCAAGTTTAAAAGGCATAAAGGAGGAACAAGACGACTCTGTGTCCAAATCTCCTTAAATAGGGCTTAAAGCAGCAAAACTGAGATTCTAGCTCTGCCACAGGCTCACTGAAAGATACTGAATGGTTCATTTAGCCCTATCATATTTGAGGTCACCAGCTGTAAAACAAGATTAAATACGTTTTATTTCTTGCAAATGCAAAGCATCTTTCTGTCGCTTCAGTAGATTTTTCCACATACGTATTCATTTTGGCAAAAATACTTTCTGCTGAAAAGATACAGCTCAAAAATGTTCAGCCAGCCCTAAACAGAGAAGGAACTTTCTCATTATGTGGGTTTATCAAAGTGTGAAAGGGTCTTGGTCTTTTCTGTGGTGTCTGCACAATGCTGTAGCACAAACAAATTGTAATCCTGGTACAGCACAGAGTAATCTCATTCAGAGCATCAATGGAATAGGCTCATTACCTTAAGACACATGCAATACTTCTAAAGACAATCTCATGCTTAGACACACTAATAAGCTACAAATGGCTGTGGCCAGAAATTCAAAAGAAAATGCATCCCACAAATTATTTGTACTGGAGCTAGTTGGCTAAGTCATTAAAGAAAAAGCTCAAGTCAGGCACAGGAAAAAGGGCAGAGTTCCAGAACTGCTTAAACGATGGCTGAAGTATTCCCACCTGCTTTATTTCACTGAGCACCTCAGCACCATTGCACCACGCGGTGTTTTTGCCCTGAAGAAGGGGTGCCAGCACCTTTAACAATACTTATTCCTGAAGGATTGGGAGCTCTGCAGACAGGTAAAGATGATAGCAAAGTTTAAAATAATTTGATAACGTTCCTACATTTACCTTGTAGTTTCCCCATTCACTTTTGACATGGAGAAGCTGAGTATAAAATAAACCTAGCAAATAGTTGTCCTGACCAGCTCTGGCTCTGTCCCCATCCCACAGTGAGATGGTGTCTCTTCTCACAGTCTCTGCACCAGTGCTACAGCAGAAAAGGATTTGTTTCTCTCTGAAGAACAAAGAGCACCAACTGCAACAGCATTTCAACAGAGATGAGCACTGGGGGAAGAGGAAAATCCAGATCTGAACTCTCCTCAAACAGCCAGGACTCTGAGTCAAGCATAATCCAGGGTTTTATCAGATAACTTTGATAAGGGGCTAATCATTGGCTGAGTAACCCCTTGCTACCCTCAGAATCAATCATCCCTCCTTCTCTATTGATTAAAACAACCTGTTGCTATTTTCTCACGATCCTGGCTGTCAGCAGCCCTGTTAGATGCTCCTGCCATGACCAGACTGTTTTCCTCTGGCTTTTGTAAGTGCAACTCATCTGCAGAGGATCAAGCAGTAGGAAGTTTTCTTTCAGGGCTTTTTCCTTTCTCCTGCCCACATCCTTCACTCGTTGAAGTTATTTACTGACCCACTAAACTGAAGCTATCCTGACTCTATAGATTTAATTCACTAATAATCTGGAAGCTATAATGTAGCATTTTCTCATTTAAAAAGCGCACCCTGGTGTGTTACACCCTTTATTTGTAAGTCAATGAATTAATTATTGAGCTAATAAGCCCTGCTTCATAACAGTGACTGGAGGGTGCCCTCGGAAACAAAAGCAGACAACATCTCTTTGCTCCTCTAAAGTACTCCTGTGATAAAACCTTTGGGGTTTTGTGTTTTATTATTCTATTCGCAAAGCTGTCTCCAATCAACAGAATTAGGATGTGCAATGTGTGGACCATAAGCTTTATATCTTTGTATTCTATCTAAATGATAACAGAGTATTCCATCTTTAATGCATGGATCAACATTTAGTCTAAGAACTGTGCTGGGGATTCTCACTTTACAAACCATCTCTCAACAGACATTATTAAACACTTTTGTTGTCACCACGCCTGGTGTTCTTCTGCAAAAGTTGAGGCCCTATGCCAGCCACTGCACAGGAATCATGGGAGTCCTAAGCCAAACAGGACAAGCTCAAGCTGCAAGTAAAGGATTGCTTGCATCAGAAACAGCGTTGCAAGCAGGAGCAGAGAGGTGATTGTTCCCCTGTATTCAGCACTCGTCAGGCCGCACCTCGAGTACTGTGTCCAGTTTTGGGCCCCTCACTGCAAGAAAGATATTGAGGCCCTGGAACGTGTTCAAAGAAGGGCAACGAAGCTGGTGAGGGGTCTGGAACACAGGCCATATGAGGAGAGGCTGAAGGAGCTGGGAATGTTCAGCCTGGAGAAGAGGAGGCTCAGGGGAGACCTTATTGCTCTCTATAACTTCCTGAAGGGAGGTTGTAGTGAGCTGGGGGTCGGCCTCTTCTCTCGTGTCATTAGTGATAGGACCAGGGGGAATGGTTTCAAGCTACGCCAGGGGAGATTCAGGCTGGACATGAGGAAGTATTACTTTTCAGAAAGGGTGGTCAGGCACTGGAATGGACTGCCCAGGGAGGTGGTGGAATCACCGACCCTGGGGGTGTTCAAGGAAAGACTGGATGTTGCGTTGAGGGACATGGTTTAGTAGGAGCTATTGGGAATAGGTGAACGGTTGGACTGGGTGATCTTTTAGGTCTTTTCCAACCTTAGCGATTCTATGATTCTATGATTGGTAAAGGAGCATCATTCTGCTCAGCTTTATAATTGGGAGTTGAAGCCAGAGAAAGATGTAGTGATCAGCTTTGACTCAGAGTTTTCAACTTGATCTCTTACGTTTCACTCTCAGTTCCACACTCATTAACAGTGAATGAGGCACAGCTCTTTAGATAAAATGCCTTCCTTGACCCGCAACCCAGGTATAGCATGAGTAACAGGAGGACACAGTGCTCCTGCCACACACGAAAGGGAGCAGATCGCCTCCAAGAATACAAATCAAGAACACAAAGTGTTTCTGACCCCAGATTTTTTGAACTATGTCTTTATCTTGTGCAGTCTCCACCAGGACTATATTGGAGAGTTGGTTAAAGATCTTCTTCCAGAAGTTTTTGAGATAAAGGAAATTTGACCTGAGTAACTTCACAAAGAACTTCTTTAAGAATGCAGAGATTTAGGAGGTTTCAATGAAAAGTTTACAGCATAAAAATTGAACTTTTTTTTCCACACCATTTATCTTCAAGATCTCCTTCATCCCCTCAAAAGAAACAAAACAAACAAACAACAAAAAAGCAATCCTAGACCTCTCTACACTGCATTTTGTCAGGATGAGAAAGACCTTTCCAAAGATCAGGCCTAGGAATACTCATAAATGCAGTAGTGCAGCAGTGCTTGTGACACAAACATACCCACTGTTGCGTGGGTTACCAAATGGTAGATGATATTTTGGGGATGTCCAACTCCTGCATACACCTAGCAGGGTCTCAAAGCACATGAACAGAGAAGGTTGAAGTGAAAGAGTGGCATAAGGAGCGACAGTAACTTGCTCAAGGCTAGCACAGAAATCCAATGCCAGAGCCAGAAATAATGTCTCTCCAAGTACCTACCGTATTAACCGTGACCCCCACGGACACATGAACTTTCTGTAGGTCCAGCTCAGTGACTAAGGCTAATCCCACCTACAATTCCAATGTAAGGAAGGATTTTGAAATAAGAAAAAGGAAAAAAGGGAAAAAGCCTGCAGCACAATACCACCATCACATACATCTCTAAATCAATTAAATTACTCTTAAACATCACAAATGCTGCTAAGTGCCAGCTATCACAGAGCTGAAACTGAGGGGCATGTTGATGCAAACAAAATGCTGAAAAGTAGGCATGTGTCTGGATTGCCTTAATTTTGTGGTTTTATGTCAAATGCTGAATCATATTCTAATGCTCTTGCATATTTTATTCCCCTTGTTCTTTTCAAACACTAGCAAATGTGACTGCTTGCAGTGCCAAGACACTGCAAATTAAAACAATAACCACAGTCAGAATGTGATACTGAACTACTGCTAGAGCATAGTCTTCCTTATATAAGACACTCCAGCAAGCACGTTCCTCTCACAGTGCAGTCCCATCTCGTGGTACATTATGAATTATTCCAACATGACAGTCATACAATACAAAGTCAATTGAAATCACGGTATGGTCCAAATTTCCCATTCATTGCAATGGGACTTTTTCTAGTAAAAATAATTAGACCTGCAGGGAACTGTTCCAGAGTCTTGCCAATACCACTGAACAAAACCCTCAAAGCTTACCAGTTTTAACTCAGAAGTTCACTGATGTTCTCCCAGTAGGATCGCTCCTCATCATGAAAACTGAATGTACCACTGATATTTTGTGTGATGAAGACCAAGGTCTAGCAAAAGGCATTTAAGTCTGTGCCAGTGAAGGAGAAATTCAGACTTCTGACAAGCTATGAAATGTCAGAGCAGCTGGAAATATTCAGTATGATCCTCCAGCTGAATACAACTGTGCTGGCAGGCAGGAAGGAAAGGCAGGAAGAAAGCAGGGCTTGCTCTTGCACACCATCCCATCAATTACCCTCATAAGGGCATTTCTCTGCCAGAAAAAATAGAAGAGGAGACAGGAGGGAGAGATCAAGAACACCACATGAGAGAAGCCAGCCTAAAGCAAAATCTCTGCATTATCCACTCAAATGAAATGCAGAAGTTTTTGCTACAGCAGGACATATAGCTGATGTCCTTCACAAATCTTTCTAATAATGAGACTGAATTATTCTGCTAACTTCTGCATACAGAAGTGGGAAGAGCAGGGATACATGATCCGTGGTGTACATGTGGAGAATGGTAATGCTGGGCCTCTGGCTCCATACAGCAAATGCACTTGAACTCGGGAAGATATAGCCACTAGAGATGGGAAGGAGTTCTGCATCTGTGTTAGCACAGCTGACTTCAAACTGGGTAAGAGATGAAGATCAGTTACCATAAAGAGACAGTTTAACACAGGAAGACCAAAGAGACTCAGCTTGTTTAGACTAGTAAAATAGCTGGTGAAAGAGGGAAGGCTGCTCTCTACAAATCTATCCTGAGGATAAACACCACAAGACAAAAGAACTATTTAAGTTAATGGCCAACACTGGCACAAAAGCAGAATATAAATTGGCCATGAATACATTTAGGTTGGAAATTAAAGAGGGTTTCTAACCACTACAGCAATTAGGGTCTGAAGGAACCCGCCAGTGGGAACAGCAGAACAAAATAAATCCAACTGCTTTAAGCTGAGATTCAGTTCCTTGATGAAGGGCAAAGAAAGCAATGCCTCTAACAGCCTGGGAGCTGTGAACATATCTCCACAAATTTCTCAGTACAGAACACATTGGTCTATGCTTATTTGTGGTCTTAACAGTAGGTCCTTCACATCCAATCTGCCACAGATTATTCCTTTACTTCTGCAGAAAGATCCCTAGCAGCCTCCACCCACAAAGGCAGTTGAGGTACCAGAATCCCACCAACTGTAGGAAGATGCATGCACCCTGAAGGCTTTTTCAAGCCCGGCACTTGAACAAGAAAGAGGGATTTCACTCACAGCCCTTATCCATTTGTTTCACTCAATGCAGTAGCATTCCAAATTCAGTTGTCATCATCCACCAAGGCCTCTTCCACATAGCAGAGCACACTGCCTGTCTGGCAGTTCTCAGTTTCTAATATCAGAAAAACAAAGGGTTGTATATAGGTGTCTCCATAATTGTATAGCATCTCATTGAATACTGAGGTAAACTCTCATCTCCCTAAGGCTGATGGTAGCTTTGCCCCTGACTGCAGCAAAACTGGGATTGAACATGGGCGTCTCATGCTGAGTTGTACAGCTCAGAAAAAAAGATGTGACAGGTGGCAGTTTGATTAAATGCACTGGTATGAGCTGAAGAGAAGCCAGCATAACCAGAACAGAACCAACAGGAGGGAGCAGCTGGTGGCTACCGCTCCTACTTGAAGAGTGCTCTGTCAAGTCAAAGACCATCCTGGGACCAGGACAGATGATTTGGTATCCTCAGGTAAACATACCCAGCTTCAGCAACAGGCTGTGAATCCCTGAGCATCCAGCCACAAGGCAGGAGGCTGACTGCAGGAATTACTCAGAGAAGCTCACTTCACAAGCAGTCAGAATATAAAATATAAATGGCCTGTCCATCCCACAAAACAAAAGATTTGCCTGGTTTTTTGTTTTTTGTTTTTTTTTTTTTAGTTTCTTTCAATTTTGAGTGGCTTCAAAACTATATACATAATATGTGTCTTAATAGAAACTCATTTAAATGACTCTCCTTCAGTAATATACAGAATAATTACCACAGCAAATGCATCCATGGGTTTTCATCTTGTTTACTTGAAAATTAAAATGCCTTTTTTCAGTATACTGTGTGAGGTCACAGATCGCAAATTAGCCTATCTTGTTTAAAATAAATTGAGTCTGAATCTCACCCAATCAATCCTTAATTAGTTAAGCAAGGCAGATGGGTCAACCTAGTCTTTCTTGCCAAAGAAGTGGAGGGATACCTTTAATTGTGACATGCTGGAAGGAGGAAACCACAAGAGCACAACCAACATTATGGAGGGGGAAACTTCCCCATCCGAGGCTTTGAAAATTATAAGGGCCCATTTAGTCAGACCCCTTTTCTTTCTACTAAGAGGTCTGTCTACTAAAAAGAGATGTAGAAAGGTCAAACAAACAAACAAACAAAAAAACACCAGTAAGTTTCCTAAGAGCCCTAGGAAGCCAGAAGTCTATCTGCTATCAGGAATCTTTAAGGTGACTTTTCATAAGCCAGCTCTTGGAGCTAAGCCAATTTCATATGTCCCTATCCTTCACTATGCTTATCCTCGTGGAGGGTGGTGAGTCACTAGAACAGGCTGCCCAGAGAAGTTGTGGATGCTCCATCCCAGGAAGTGTTCAAGGCCAGGTTGGATGGGACCCTGGGTAGCCTGATCTAGCAGGAGATGCTCCTGCTCAAGGTAGGGGATGGGTAAGTGAGGAAAACGTCTTCACAGAGCTTTGTTAGACTGGAAAACATCTCATACAGAGAACATACTTAGTGCTCCATCTTCCAAGATACTAAGGTGCTGTAATTGCCTCACTGCAATTTCAGAAGTACACAAACAAGTTTGATACTCCAGCCCTACGTGGTTGCAGTGTAGAAACAACAGAATCTTGATGCCTCAGTTGTTAGAGCAGTTCTGAGACTCTCATTAGGTAATTACCAAACTCCAAATGTAATTAGAAACTTTGGACAAATTTGCTTTTTATCTCTCTCTATTTCAGTTGTTTCCCTGTAGAATGTATATTACAGCACTGTCTGCCACAGACACTTTTGAAGATAAGCCTACTATTATACACACTAAACAGAATGGACAAAACATCAAGAAACTGTTAAAATGTTTTTTCCTTCTTGTTGAGAAAACAAACTGACTGACTTCAAAGACTGATGGCTAAAGTTCCCTGACTACATGACTACAGAAAGAACTTGCCAATATGTGAAAAATCTTGACTGTGAGGGTGACAGAGCCCTGGAATGGGCTGCCCAGAAAGAATGTGGAGTCTCCTTCCCTGGAGATATTCAAAAGTCACCCAGACACCATCCCAGGTAACATGCTGTAGGGACCTTGCAATGAGAATGGGCTAGATCAACTCCAGAGGTCCCTTCCAACCTCAACCATTGTGCAACTCTGTGAATGCTCCCTAATGAAGGAAATCCATGAGACCTGAATAATTAATAATGTTACCAGTTAAAAATTGACTATAATTATCAAAACAATCCTGAAAAAGATGTTAATTGCTTGGCCTACATTCTTCCCTCAGTGGGAAATTATATTGACAAATATCATATATCAAGAGAAATCTCGTGATCATGAAATAATACTTGTTACAAATCAATCAATAGTAACCATGAAGTTTTGTTGCTTTTTTAAAACTGCTTCAGGATTCAATCTATCTTAGGATAATATCATTTTAGTAAGGTGGGGTTTTTTTCCTTTTTTTTTTCCTGCTTCATCTAAAGGTGATTCATGTTTTGCGGGGGACAAAATAAAATAAACATGGTGAAAACTTCTAAATGATTTTAACAAAACAAGTCATTATCGAGCATGGGCAAAATCATTCAGTTAAATTGCACTCATGGTTGAAATTAATTTTCTGAAGCAAGTTCTGAAAGGGGTAGTAGCCAACAATCAATAATCTCTTAATGAGGTGCAAGAAAAACATGTGTAGACATGACAGGTTTTGATGGCTAATGAGCTTCAGAGGAAGAACACTGTTCACAGGAAAACTCTGAAAGGCACAGAAAATTGATTAATTGCCAGCCCATGATATTGCAGGAAAACATTTGGAAATTCAGCAGCCCTCAGACCTCATGTCATTTACACCTTCAATGCGACGTGTTAATTTTAAGGAAACATTATAGCTGAAGGGTGTTGTTTTTCCTCCCTTTCTCTCCCTAGTAGCTAACTCATGATCAATCTGCTTGCTGTGATTTTTTTGCCTCAGAAACGAAGTTACCTGATAAAACTTCCCCATGTTGTTTACTGGAATGAATAACAAAATGTAAAAGAGAGACCACAGGGGGTCCTGTTTCTCTTTTGTGTTAATAGCTGCTCTGCTGCATGTAAGACATAACTAGGCTAACAGACATTTTGGTCTTCTGTCACTTATATTCACAAGTGTCAGCAATACAACATAAAAGAGTTCTCATTTACCAAGAAATGATCAAAAGATCATGACCTATTTTCCTGCAGTTAAACACCTTATTTTAAGAGGCAAAACTAACCTCTGTTCTACTTCCTACCAGTAGCTCACGTAAGTGGGAACTCATCCCTAAGCCTAGCAGGAAGATCTGGAGCAAATAAGATTTAACTTCTGTTGAAGAGGACCAATTTAGGGAATGCTGGGGATGGTGGCCAATGTCTCTACAAGGCCACTCTTGATAATTAGGAGATGGAAGCTTCCTGTGGACTGGATGAAAGCAAGCATCGCTCTCATCTTCAAGAAGGACAAGGAGAATAATCCAGAGAACTACAGGCGCATCAGCCTAGCCTTGATCTCTAGGAAGCTGCTGGAGCAAATCCTCCTGGAAACCACTTATGAAGGACAAGAAACTGACTGTGAATAATCAGGGTGGATTTAAGAAGGGCAAATCTGACCAATCTGGTAGCCCTTTTCCAAAAATGGCTGACTGGGTAAATAAGGGTAGCCAGTGGGTTTTTGTTATTTTTGTTATTTTTGTTTGGTTTGTTTTGTTTTTTTGTTTTTTAGCACTCTCAGAACAGCTTTGTAGACAAGCTGATGAAGTACAGCCAAGGTTAATGGACTCTGAGGCAGACAGAAAACTGCCTGAGTTGTTCTCCAAGGACTGTGATCAGTGGCACAAAATGCATACAAGGACCACTAGTGGTGTATATCAAGGGCCAATACTAGTTCTAATCTGTAATTTTCAGTAATGACTTGAACACTGAGGTATACAGGTGATACAAAACTGGAAACAGTGTTTAATGCACCAGATGGTGTTGCTATTAGGAAGCACCTCAATAGGCTGGAGAAAAGGGCCAACAGGGATCTATCTCATGAAGATCCACAAAGGGAAATGCAAAGGCCTATACTTGGCCAGGATAAAGTCCATTTACCAGCACAGGCTGAGGATGTAGCAGCTGAAAGCTGTCTTGTAGAAAGGGACCTGGAGCCTTGGTGGAAAACTAGTTGGCTGTACAGGAAGGCCAACAGCATCATGAGTGCAGCATTAGGAGGAGTATTGCCAGCAGGTCAAAGAAGGTGCCACTTCCTCTTTACTAAAGTATTTAACTATCTGTTGTGGAGAGAAAAAAAGGTGGAGCTAGACTATTCTCAGTGGTGCCCAGTGAAAGGATAAAAGCCAGTGAAAACAAACTGTAATGCAGGAAATTTCCTATAAACTTAAGTAAACTTTTTTACTGTGAGAGTGGGCAAACACTGGAACAAATTGCCTAGAGAAGCTGCGTGGAGTCAAAACTAAACACAGTCCTGATCTGTTCCTGCTTTGAGCAGTGAAGCTGAACTAAACAATCTTGGTCCCTTCCAACTTCAGCCATTTTGTAATCTGTGATCAGACTCATTCACAGGGATGCAAGTGGAAATTAAACCTAAGAATGCATTCTCATTAATATAAAGACACTGTTAGATGATCATGGATGGAGCTTCACGAAATAATTAAAACCCAAAACCCCTTTCCTCTCACTCTTAGAGCCTCAAAATTTCATCATTGCAAGTGTATAAAAGTGATCATTACACCAGCTGAGTTAAGGTTGCCCACCCACTCTCCTACTCTCTAGCACATCACTTTCAGGTGTAATGGAGATTATGTCTTACGTTCCCTTTTACACTTATCACAGTTTGTGTTTGAGTTCTGCTCAAAGATTTGTGTTTTTAATACTGCCAACATTAAATTTCCATGCAATATATGCTTCTTAACTGTATGAACAAAGTTTTACGTACTCATGAAATTCATTTAAGGGTTTTCTCTGTATTTCCTTGCTTGTTTTTTTAAAGTAGCTGAAGATAGAGTACACTGCTCCTGTTTGCATGCTCCAATAATGTTTTCACAGAACAAAAGCAGGAAAGGCAGTGGATGTTTCAGGACAGGCTCTAGAAGGTGGGAGTTCACCACAACCAGACATCAGCTGGGATCCAGGAGAGGTCTCTCAGTGGAACAGCCTGACTACACTCCCACTACTCTCTTAAGAAGGTGTTAAATTAGTGGGTAACATCCAGAGGATTTCTGTCCAGCCCTGAGAGGGGAAACAAGGCCTATAAACCAGATAATCCTTCTGCCCAGTTTTATTTTCCTAACCTGAGGTGTGGCATCCTTAGCCAGAACCAGAGGCAAGGAAACAGCCCATTTGTTTTCCCATATAGAGTGTGATAGATTTCTGCACAGAATGTACAAGAAATATCTTTCTACAATTAATAAACATGCCTCATCAAGGATCAATACACCCTTAGGCTCCATTACTTCAATAGACAAAATAAAGAGATAAGAACATAAATGGAAAAGGAACACCCTGAAGATAATTCATGACAAAGTGTCAGCTGCAACCACCTGCAAAGTCTTTGTCCAAATGAATATCAACTGGACTGAGAGATCACAAGGAATTTCACGATCTTGCATGACCTTGTCTTATTTCCATCTCTTCTTTTCATGAGTGGTCAATGCTTTGAGGTCTTTAGTAAGTGGATGGATGCAACGTCTAGAAACCAGTTCTCTCATACATAAGACATACCAGAAGATAAATATCTTCTTACAAGCATTGTAAGACACAGAAACAGCTGTGAAGAAAATTAAATCATCCTGTTTTCATGGTCACTGAGATGCTGATTACTATTCTGCACTTGCTGCAGGACTATCAACGAGTTACAGGAAGGTTAAATTGATCTGACACCCTTATTTCTTCCCAGAGACAAGCAGCGGTAGCCAGCACATCTAAAAGTTGGTCCAGATATAAAACTGCACTTAAGAAGCCCATACAAAAGCATGAGGGAGAGGTTTCAATAATCCCATCTCTGCTGATCAATGTGACACACTAATTACTTCACATTAATCCCTGTATTCATTCCTTCTTCATTTTCTGACTAGTAAGACAGTCATCTCTTCAGAATCGGGATTTCTCAGTATCAACATGATTAAGAGTCTTGTTCTTGTTTAAAGCCTCAAGTAGTTATTTTTATTATTAAAAAAAGTAGTTTAGAATTAAAACTTCCAGAGCACAGCAGCCATGGGTGGCATTACAAGTCCCAGGGTGCCTATCCTTCTGCTAATAAGGTTGGCTTAACTTTAGAGACATCAGTCTCCTGCTTTGGGACATTATTAGAACTCTCCAAGTCTTCACAATGTTGAGCAGATTGATATCAGTTTATTTGTCCTACTGCAAGTCACAGATCAGATATTTCCCAACCTTGCACCTGTACAGCCTAATACGCTTGCAGCTGTTTCTCATCCAGAGAGATGTGAATTGATGGCAGCCTAAGATATCTCAGGGGAAGACATGAAATCTCACTGATACCCAGAAAGTCCCCCACAAGCAGGGATGCAAATGAAAAAGGAGTGAAGAGCAAATGCACATTAGTGAGCATCGCCTAGTTTTTGTATGGTAGCAATTTAAATTCAATCAGACAACAGTGCAAAAAGAGACTCATAATTTTTTTTCTTTTTTTTAAAGTTGCATGATGTAATCCTTAAGAAAATATTTGAGAAGTAAAGCAAAGGGCAAACCTGCACCAGCTTCTTAGCAGAACATGGAAGACTTTCCAGTTTTAACTTCTTGCTCAGTGATAAGTGAGTTTTGTTGGAATGCAGGAAGACAGGATTCAAATCAACCCTCCTTCCCCAGAGGCTGGACTTCTCCTTGAATCTCTTATCAAAGCTGTTCCATATCAGATACAGAAATACAACAACACAGTCTGCAATTCCTACTGCCTTCATCTAAATATGCAGACATGCAGCAGGGCCTGTCGTGGATCAGGTTAGACCAAGAAAGAATAATCTCTTTGACCCAGCTGGAACCAGGCAAATTTCACTTACTCTTGCTTGTCCTCAAGTAGGATCATGAGAGAAGAGAGGGTCAAAACCAGAATTTGGCCAATACCTCGCATAAATAAATGAGTAGCAAAGATACTGCCACTCAGATTATCAAGAAGTCCTTCCTACAAAAGAGGTTACAGTTCAACCAGTATCCCAACCTAAGCCTTTAGAATGGCTCACCATGACAGTGTCAGTATAATTATTCCCACGCAAAACAGAAGAGCTTCAAGACAAGGAGCCAAGTATCCCCTGCCTTAGAACCTCCAGCCAACTGGTGTAAGTGGAAAATCAGGTTTCTCTGTCCCACAGGTAGGGGTGCTTTGAACCATACCTTGGCCCCAGGCACTGAGACTGTTATCCAAGGAGGGAGATGAGGGGGAAGAAGGGAAGGGCATATCTTCTGATGGCCCCTTTGTGAAAGCAGCAGCTAACCCTTCCCTGACACCTGGAGAGAGTTCATGACAGTGAGCCCCAGCTGGGGAGATGTCACTGATATACAGCAGCCACAGCGCTGAGTTCTTCAGCTCATCAAACCTTCAGAGCTTGATTCAAGACTTACCAAGTCAATATAGAGTCACACTGATTCCAGGGAGCTAATTAAGTTTTGAGTATCCATAAGCTTTACTGTGATCTAATCCCCATTAGAGCTGTAATTGTCCAAATTGATTTATCATTTAATACTGAAATTGGTAACACTCCAAGCAATAAACTCTTTTTGACAATTTTTTTTTCTTTTTTTTTCCTCTCCTTCAAAAATAGTTGTTTCACAGAAATCCCTCTTTTTGCAGGAACACACAGTTCTACTGAAAATTTATCTAGGGAAAGTTATTTCATTCGATGGCATTTTGACTATCGCAACGTTTGTCAGAACGAACGCTTAACATTTTTTCTCCCACTTAGAAACCTCTGTGAAGATAAAAAATGATAGATGTATATGAGAATGACACTACTCTTCTTGGTCATACGTGCTGTCTGTCACTCATGCGCACAAACTTAGAGCATCTTTCCAGAAATAGAACGTTTGCCCCACAACAGCTCTGCTCCCAAGAGTTGCTGTAACCCACTGTTATGCCTGTTTCACATTCTCCTCCCCAGAGGAGCTGAGCCCGCTGAAGCTGCCAACAAGAAGCTTTTGCCAGAAGTCCCACCTCCTCAGAAGTTGCTCCGTAAACAGTGGAACTGCTGAAACCTGTTTTCCTTAGATTTCATGTCTTGCAGGCAGATTTTCCTGTGTCTGACAAGGTGCTGGACCTTCCCCCTCAAGGCTTTCCTGGAGCTGGAGTGTTATTCTTGTCTCTCCCCATGTGGGTTCCTTCACATCTAACAAGAGATGGACTCAAACTGCCTCTCCCTCCCTACTTACCCTTGGGAAACCCATCGGGATGCAAACTATCACCTCTTTGTCAAACTTGGCTGGAACAGACCAGCAGATTTAGAAGTCATGAGGACAGTGAACAGGCAGATGCATGTGTATACACACAAAAACGTACACCCACCTGCTCCTTAGCCTGGTTTCCTAAGAAAACCAGACTAAAAATAACTATGTTTGGGTTATGAAAAGCTATAGTTGCAATATGAGTCGCGTTTCCGCTCGCTGTCAGCATGCATTAGAGAACTTTCTGTTTACACATTTCTATGGCCTGTCTCAAAAAGACGATCTGTTATTTCTCCTATGATCTTCTCCTAGCATCTTGATATTTTTACCACTGTATATTTGTACTGCTTTCCTTGTCAGAACACCCCAAGAAGACTGCCAGTACAGGCACAGATATTCTACGTGAAACGTCTTTGCAATAAGTATTTTTATAAGACATCAATTTTAATAGCTGCTAGAACAGTACATTTTGTTTTGAACCTGCAGCATAGCCTACTTTATATACAACCCAGGCAGAAAACTATAAAAGGTAATTTAGCTGTTAACTGCCAATCCAAATATGCTAGCAAAAATGCAATGTCACTCAAAATCACTATATTTAGTCAGAACGTGGCATAAGGAGTTAACAGAGGTCTTTTTTCCCCTTCACAGAAACTATTTCTGTAGTTTTAGTCTGGTGGATGCAAAGTAACACTTGCTAAAGGTTTCTGCATACCTCGTTTTTAAAAATATATACTGTAGCATGTATTTTATATGTATATTTGTATATTTGAGATCTGCTGTATGCTCTTGCAGAGTTTTAAGTGTGGCTTTCAAGGCACTTGTTTTATTTTTCCTCCACTGACTGCTTCTAACTGACCACCATACCCTCCTCCCCAGAATAGTCTTATTTATGTTTCTTTGAAAGCATGAGCCTCACAAAATTACCCCTTTTTTTTTTTTTTGCCATCTTTCCTTACAATAAATGTGTTTCATCTTCAGAGTCTCCAGAAATCCATTATAAGCTACTTATTTTCAACAAATTCTCTAATACAGAGCCTCTGCTCCCATGACAGATTTCTGGAAAAATAATAATCCTGTATAATACATCTAAATCCCCCCTGATCAATGGTACATTCCCAAATCATTTTCTTGATTCAGCCAAGTTTCCACTCAAGAGGCACAAAATTTGGAGGGGAAAGCAGAGCCGTCCAGGTGGCACAGACAGCATTTCATAACATTCCAGCAGCTCAGAGCTCCAGCCTCTGCTTACAGTCCCACCGTTGTCTCTGATGGAGAGTTCAGGGCAGGGACACAGACAGAAGCAGAAGAAAGAACTGCAGTGTTTGCCAAGCATCAGCTCGCCTTACAGCAGACTGGAGTCCCAAATATTTAATGGATCATGAGGAAAGGCTCGAATAAAAAGCACCAAGAAAGAGAATGGTGCAGTTAGCACCAGAGCACACTGTTTTTGTTTATGTTTGCCAGAGCTTTCAACTGTTTATCAGAATGGCAACAGATGGCACGAGGCAAATGCGCGCACTTTTTCACAGTTTCCTACAAAACGAACAGATGTCTTCATTACATGCTACATGACCGCATTTAACAAAATGTGACAAGAAGCAGAGGTAGAGAGAAATGGCATATCCCTTTCCTAACCTGAATTGTCTCTTGGCACAGATTTTAGTTGTGCCTGAGCGTGGGACTGAATGCACAAAAGGAGAGAATTAGCAGTTTTTCATCTCTACCTACTCCACTGCATCCTGTAAGCAGGGAAAAAAGAAGCAGAGGTGGTTTCATCAATAGGAAACACATCATCTCCCACTGGACGAGATGGAGGCAGGAGGTGTTTTCATCACGTATTCTTCTTCTTGGGAGTGTTTTCAGAGTACGATCGTGCTCATCTGTGTGCTGGAGAGCCCTACCAAAAGAAACCACATATTCCTGGCCACCTTTTGGTTCTGCTAAAGATGACAGGCTGGCTGGTCCACCACTGATAATGCTGTAGACAACCTCTACATTGTCCAGGTCATGCCAGTCTGAACAAGAAGTCAGAAGATCCAATCCCAAATGGCCTCAAATGTTCTATGTTCCCTAGTGATGCAAGTCAATAGAGGTCCATCAAAATGCATCTTTTCTGCAAATCAAGGCCATGCTGGGTTAAATAATGCATTTCCCTACTCATCCAACCAGCTCAGCAACTCAAGGAAACCCATCTTTCTGCAGGAAGCAGGACAAGGCCTGCTCCACACCGAGGGCTGTGTTTTGCCACCTTTCTCATAACCACTCATGCTGTAACCTGATTTCTAATCATTCCCTTTATTTTCAAATCAGCTAAAGAAGAAAGGGAGAAAAACATTCAGGTTTGGTGGGTAATGGGCACTTGATGTCCACTGATTCAGGTGTCTAGTAATTAGCTACTATTCTTAGCACAGAATGGATCAGACAAAGCTCAGAGCAAATTTACAGTTGATGGGAAAATTTTACATCATAGCAACAGACATTTTAATTCCAAGCCATATATTTCATTTTGTTTCTGCTGAAGGGAATAAAGCCAGCCATTTGAGACAGCTCTCCCAGTTAGACCACAGACATAAATTGCTTACACTTCTGCACTCATGGGCTATAAGAATAGAGATGGAGAGAGAAAGAGTTGTAGAAAAGCACAGCCTTGGACATATTTCTTCCAGCTGGAAGCTTTGAATTAATTCAGTATGAAACCATAATCCAGCCTCTAAAGGAAAACTTCAGACTCTCCATAATACTTCTAGAACCCATCTCCAAGTCAGGCTGTCACAACTCAGCAGGAAGACAAAGCCACAGCAAATGAGTCAGAGCAGACATTGCAGGCAGTCCTTTATTTGGTCCATAATATACACTGTTTCAAAGGAAGACAGATTTAATGAAGTCCCTGACCAGAACTTCTCCAAATAGGCCAACATAGGAATTTTTTTGTATCTTAACATTCTGGCTCTAATAGTGTGGAGTTTTGTCAGGCACCAGCTGTGTCAGTGAGAAAAAGTCCTTTTCCAACTGTATCAGCTTCTCCTATTTACGCCTCAGAACTGGCTCTCTCCCCCCATCTACACTTTAACTGTATAACCCCTGGGAAGGGCTTTATTTGGTCAAAGGGAAGAGCACATAAAACATAGGAAGACTCCATCTTGGATGGTGTTATCTGCCAGCCCAAGCAACAGAGACCTAGACTCTTCTCCAGGTGGTACCAGCTCACTTCAAAGGCATTGAGCTATCTGCAGATCCACTCATATACAGCTACCAGCCCATGGCAGAGTGTGGTAGGCTTCATTAAGTCAAATTCCAACACAAAGCAGAGAAGACTCTGGAGTTAAGTGCACCATAGAACTAGTGATCAGCTGCCAATTATCAACACCTCTTGGCATCAGTGAGTGATCAGTCAGGCTCATTAACTGGTCTTGCACACTGATGCGAATGGCACCCCTGAGCCTCACTGTGTTGTCCTCATTCATGGACAAAGTTGGTATCTGCCCAGTGCAGCATCCTACAAAGACATAACCTATCAGCTTCTAGATCCCTGGAGCCTTCAGAACAGCCATGTGCTTATTGTTCATTCATTTTAACATGTTACAGGCAAAGTCAGCTGCAATTCTTGAGGGAAAATAGTCTCTCCTTTGGTCTCACAGAGAGCTTTATGCAGTGCAGGCCTTTCCCACACACAGGTGGATGCTCCTCCTTTGGGGTTAGGAGCCCAGCACACGGGAGACAGGCTTTGCTGCTAGTAAAATTCTCTGATGTAAAATTCAATATCTAAAACATCTTTTGGTTTTCAAGTAAGTTATGCTCAGTCTAACAAAACTCAGCTAGTTAGGAAGATGCCAACCAGGTTTCTATTGTGAAATACCATTTCCAGTGCTCAGTTCCACATTGATGGGAGGTCACAGGAGCTTCCCAGTAGATTACATTATGCGCAGAATCAAGACCTCTGATTACTGTAGCAACAAAAAACATTAGTAAGAACAGAAAATCTCTACAGGATGCCTACACTCCTCTGAGGAAAGAAGTGTCAGAACACAGCCAAGAAGGAATTTCCCCAAGCAGTAAAATGGAAAATGTTTGTTGCGTTCTAAGGGAGGAGCACTGTTGCCATTCTTTCTACCATTATATGACTTTAATGACTGGCTTCTCTCATTGTCTTTGCAGACTGCAGAATTTTCTCCTCCCTTCCCCTCATCTCCACCTCCCATCTTTGCTTTGAAGATGTCATCTGCAGCTGCTCACAGCAGTACTGCCCATCTGGAAAACAACGCGCGTGCTAAAACCAGTTTCTTGCAGAGCCACTGTTCTCAACAAATTGCTTCTTACAAGTCTTATGTCCCTCACCAGTTCTCTCATCCTCTTCCCTGTGGACTCGGGCAGCCCCTCCAGTGATAAGTGATCACACAGGGCCTCATTAGCAGTGCAAGGCACTCCACAGCAGGGGCTCTCTTAATCAGCTGCTGTGCTGTCCTCAGTATTTATTTCCTGAAAGACTAAAACTACATTCAGTGGTGACAGAACATTTTCTGCATGTGACTGTAAAACCGAAGGTAACAGTCTCACCTACTTCACAAAAAAGGCCAAAAGCTGAACTCATCATCTATAACCCTTGAAACCGTTCATAATGCACACACCATTGCAAAGGACTTTGGAAGTCCAATTATTTCCGTAACATACAAAAACTGAAAGATAAAAGTAGCAACGGCCTCAGATCTCTAAATTGAGTCTAAAGTGGCCAAATTTTTGGCTAATCTGTGATTTGACTCCTTTCCACCAGCCCAGAAGTCACAGGGCACCTCCTTATCTGAGTCAAAGTTCTTGCTGAAGTCTCTTTCTTGGTGTCAGCTTCTTAAAAGAGAGAAGAAAGAATCAAGAGATGGATATAGTCATTGTAGTTCACATGTTTTTCAAGTAAAAGCCTACCGATTCAAATATTCACTATGGAAGAGAACATCAAGGCTTCAAATTCTCTATAGCATGACTACTAATTCAGTTTCTCACTTGACTCAAAACTTACACCTCTGTATCAGTAGGATGTGGCTTTGTTGTTGTTCGGTAATTCAGATGTATGACTCCACACACATTCATGGGTTCACTGAGGAGAATACATGCTAAACAGCTTTTGCTTCGTCTGCTTGTAACAGCATATACTCCAAGACACAGGAGAATAGGGCTTCTGACATTGACAGCTCTGACACTGGTAGAGAAATCAGAAGGCCAAACACATTGAGTCCTTTAAACATGTAACACAATCAAAAAAATGGAGACAGACCATCATGACTACTTTCAAGCTACATTTCTCCTCCAGAAATCCCATCCTAAACTCTGATTTTCTCATCCTAAAAGAGACTATGTCATATGAATTGTGATCAGCTATAGAGAATGAGAAGAGAACATTCACTCTCATCCCTGGAGGCATTCAAGGCCAGGCTGGATGTGGCTCTGGGCAGCCTGGTCTGATGGTTGGCAAACCTGCACATAGCAGAGGGGTTGAATCTAGATGATCATTATGGTCCTTTTCAACCCAGGCCACTCTATGATTCTATGAATTTGCAATGGTTTTGCTCAAAGATCACTGTATAATGAAAAGAGAGACCAAATCAGACAGCAGGTTTTCCACAGACTGAACATTTGCTTACAAGCAGAAAAGGAATTCATAAGACTATGTTTAACACCATCTGGGGATCCCTCCATACGATATTACCATCAATAATAACAGAAACTTAGCTACAGATTGTTGTACTTGGTGACAGCTAAATATTTCAGACCTTATTAGATAACACAGGCCAAAAAACAAAAATCAGAAAACAAAGAGGATTGCTACCATAAAGAATGGGAAGATGGACAGGGGGAAAAAAAAACTAAACTCTACATACTGAGAGTAGAAATGAACCTGGCTTGAAATCACCAGTCTCAACACCATAATTGAAATTTAGGAAAGGTCATTTGTAAATAAGGAGTCTGGTTTGAACTGCACAGCTGGTGCCTCTCAGTGACTCAAACCAGAGCTAAAGCTCCAAACACTCCTGAGAGCTAGAAAGAATGCACTGGGGAATTTACCTCAGCTGGTATGTATCAGCCTAGCTCCATTGACTTCAATTAGCATGATGTTAAATCTTCAGCATTGACTTCAATGGGATTACAGTGATTTACGTCAGCTGAGGAGCTAACATCTCACTTTTAGGCAGACACTTCTGTAGCATCTTCATTAGCAGAAATTCCGTGTAAAGAAAAGAAAAGCAGATATACTCTGTTCTTAAGGCTTCAGCTCCTTTCTGTAATGGGTATCTCATAAGCACAAGAGATAGACTTGCAACCAAATATAATTAGCTCCATTTTCCTGCAGTTCACTCTGTGGTTACAATTACTTTTTTTTTTTTCTTTTTTTTTTTTTTTTCTATAAACATCCAGCTAAGAATTGCTGGAGCCACTCCTTCCACTTCCTGCCTCTCCCCCTTCTGTAACAGCTCTAAATGCAGGTTTTCATAGACAAGCAAGGTTTTTGCCCTTTCCTGCACATACACAGCTGGCAATTACTGCTAGCACAGTTGGACTTCCCAGCTCTCTCTTCCTGTCTGTTTTCCCTGAGTCTGTAAACAGAAGAATAACTCTCTTTTCACTGGATGTTACACGTGTGTCTCAAATCTCTTGGAGCATTCAGGCCTGACTTCAGTAAGGTATGAAACATGCAACAAGGCACCACAATCCTCCCACAGGTTTCACTGCCAGATGCTGTTGGGGAAAAAAAAAAAACAAAACCCCAAACACTCTGGTACCTCCTGGATTTTAGCTGAGCTGCCCCCAGTTCCTGTTAAATACTGAAAATCTTATCATCCAACACAACCAAATGTGTTCCTTTGAGGAATCCAAGGAAGGCATCCATACTTTCTACTTCTAGGTGCCCAATCTGAGTGCCTTGCTTAGGCTGCTTGGGTACCCAGGGGGGATGTTAGAAATTATTTAGGAGTTCACTTCTCTCCATTGAATATATAACCTGTCTGGGCTCCTAAATTGCCTCTTTTTTTTTTTTTTAATATGTGCCTAAAGAGGGTATGAATATTCTAGAATATCTCTATATTACATTTCTCTCCTGAACACTGTTATTATATGAATCATATTCCATGAATCAGATGATGAAAGGAGGTTTTGCCTGGTTAAGGTTTCTCTTAAAACATGAAGACCTTAAGGCTTATGCAGGTGTGGAGCATCAGGTCCTGCTGTGGTTTGGGTGGAATTAAGAGATGGACTCAATGAACATTATGGTCCCTTTCCAACTCGGGATATTCTGTGATTCCCTGCTATTATGTAAATGACTGATGATGCATTTCCTAGTCAAACTGAAGTGGCTTCAGGCTGACCTGAAATGAAAGTGTTTGAAAGTCTCAGTGAGATGAACCATTTCAAATATCACTATGTTTAATGCAGTTCATTCAGCCTGAAACAAAAGATTTCTTTCCAAAGTCATTTTAATATTCAAATTTTGCTAGATTACCACAAGACACCATTGCAAGTCACAACGCTTAAAGGTTTAACTTAAAAAAAAAAAAAATGAGATGTTTTCACTTAAAAAGAGTTTTCTTCTAATTTCTTTTCAATCTGAAAGCAAAATAGCCAACTGACAAACAATTCCAGTTTCCCCAAAAATTCTTTTTCAGTAAATTAGCTGCTTAACTGCAACAACATCCATCCAGTCCTAGCGTGATTCTCAATGAATGCCACACACCAAAAGCACCAAAGGCACTGTCCTTAAGCAATGGACAAACACAGTAGATTTCCTGCTAGCTCCCAGCACTCCAAGGACTACTTTGAAGAAGAAAGTTCTTCTACAACCCACACAGATGTTCTTCAGAAGAAAGATTGGTGTGACGCAGACATTCCTTGTTTCCTCTTCTGACTTTCTACCCTCAAGGGCCTAATACCCAGCCACACTTTCTTGGCAGATGACGAAAATCAGTCTGTCCATGGATATGAGGCTCTCTTTGCTGGTAATTAAACAATATTGTCAACTTAAAGGCATGTCAAGGGCAGTGTGAAACTGACTGGGGAAGGAAATCAAAGTGCACACAGATTTAAGGGTGTTCAAAAGCAGTTTTGAGGAAAAAAATTCATATCCTCTTGGAATTCTTTCCTTGTGTGTTTTGTACAGTAGTTTTCATCTCAGTAGTGGGGCTAAGACTCTTGCTTCCCCACCTGTGGTCATCATCTCCCATACAATTGCTAAACCAAGATAATTTTTTTTTTTTTTTAATGTCATGAATTACTTAGGAAATACTCTGAGAAAAGCTACTTACATACAATTGAATTTTCTATCACCAGCAAAACGTCACTGAGCTCTCAAAGGTGCACTGCCTGATTTGGCTGTTATTGTCTCATTGTTACTATGTATTCAAGGATTTCCTCTGCAAGCCTCCAGTTTTTAGGACTTCTTCTCCTGTCTTCCTCCTGCCACCTCCCCAGGCTTTTCCTCTGGCATTGTGCCACTTCTCAGTTGTGAATTTTCAGAAAAAATTCTAACTGCAATGCATTTCTAAGCCTCAAGCTAAAAGGGAAGAATTTCTGCCATCTCCACAAAGTTCAACTTTAGCCATGCAAAAAGCGTTTAGTTTAAGCTGAAACAAAGTGGGAAACTTTGCTCTTCTTTCAAAAGCTGGTCAGCTGCAAAAGACATCAAGCACTAAGAGTCAGCAGATAGCTCAAAGGAGTATGGAATTTTTGATAATACTGACAGAGATCAGGTAGAGAGGCAGCATAGATGATGGTCAGATTGTTCTCACTGTATTAAAAGTCATCAGAAAAAGACTGATTGGAGAGGACAATCGAGTGCTGGGTTACTACTTTGAAGTGAGACACTAATCCACAGGAACAGCTTGAAAACTATGCAAATTGTATAGAGCAACACTCTTGTAGTCATAAAATCACAGAATGGGTTGCAGGGGACCTCAAAACCCATCCTGTTCTAACCCCCTCCCATGGGCTGGATGCCCCACCAGACCAGGCTGCCCAGGGCCCCATCCAGCCTTGCATTGGGCACCCATTGCTGTCCGAGTCCCTCTTCCTTGTCACATAGAATAACTATATTCTAATCACATTTCCAGTTTGAGAGCAAAATCCCACTCTCAGCTGGTCACCTGATTCCAGGAAAGTAGGATTCAAGAAAAAAATAGCAAATATTCTGACACATCAGGAAGGTACTGGAGAACTGGAAGTGCAGCCGCACGCTACTCTGAAAAAGACATACTCTAGTAGCAAAGAAGAGAACTGTGAATTCTGAATTATGAGAGAATTACAAGTTCTGTATTTTCTAACATAAAAGGAAGCTCCAGAATTTCATTCCTCATCTTAAAAAGGTACACATTACACTGTCTGGTTCTATCAAGTCGTCTCTTTTTCTGGATCTTCTGTCTCCCCTTTGTTAACTCCTTTTTTTCATTTTTCCCACCCAACAGACTGTTTCACCTTTATATGACAGCCTCTTCAGGTTTACACGTGTTTTTTCATATACCATAACCACAGAAGAAATAAAGATAGAGTCTGCTTTTAAGGTGACGTATTGAACGTTTACCAAGGAGCTGCAGAAATGCAATCCAGTAAGTTGGATAAACACGATAGTAGCAGCACAGTTTTGCAAACACCTCAAACATCTCCCAGTGTCAAGTCAAAGCTGTAAAATTTCCTGCTTGTGATCAACTCCAAATAAAAATAAAATAAAATAAAATAAACCTCATCCATTCAAAAATCTTTTCCTTGTATTTTATCTTTGCCTCTGTGTTCCCTATTCAACATTGTACTGGCCGTTTTTCTAATACCACATTCACCTCAACTGACATTAAGCTGATGTAATAGAACCATTTTAATCAGTAACAATCAATTTTATTACTATGAAAACCTTAGGGACAGAACATTAAATACATACCATGTAATTAGTTTTGATAAAACAAGCCTTCATCTTAGCAAATCAAATATAATGAAAAGGAAATTTAACAGCTATAAAAATCTACAGCATAAAGAAGGTGTGAATATGCATGCTGTACATGCAGCAATATATAATCTTGTTTCAGTCCATCGACACACATAATCCATGCAAAGGCAAAGAAGAGCTCTGAAAAAACGTTAGGAAATGTCGGAATGACCAAAATGTTCTTTCATGGAGAATAATCCACTTTATATGCTTACTTTATAAGCTACATCTTAGAACATAATTCAGAATGCGAGGAGTCTGCAAAAATCGCTTAATGAATGCATCTATTGATGCAATGAAACCAAGACGAAAAGCGGTTCTGGGAAAAGCAGAGTAAATACCATTACCTAGCCAGTGACATAAATGGAGTTTCTGCCCCTGTGTTCATTCAGAGCGCGATTAATAACTGACAGCATTCTGAATCCTCTGTGCCACCAGGGCTGGAAGTGTTTACAAACAAGCGGCGGTGCAGCATCCAAAGTGCACATAACAGCCTCCCCCCTAGGCACAGACCTGTATTTCTTCAGCAACCAGGAATTCCCACTGAGGTCACTAGCAGTGTGCAGGCACTTTGCTCTGCTTCTTGCGAGGACCACATCCTTGTACAGATCATGATATTCCTCAAGCAGGAACACTTAACAGCACTGAGGGGATTTGGTGATGAATTACCCTTTTTCATTAGCCAGTGGGTTGTTTTGTTTGAAATTATTTGGAAAACATAAATAATGTTTCCACACTTACTAATCATCCACTGGGGGCATATTTAAGTTGCAATTCATCAGGAGTGGAGTTTTGCCACACAGAGCGTAACAGCAAGCTACAAAAACACTCTGAGACATCACCTTCCCAGCCAGGAATCAGCAGCCTTCTGCTCCAGCCCTCCCTCCTGCCCTTGGTTTCATCGCCAGGGGACCTCCTGCTTCTGGGGGCAATTCTCACTTCGTTTCTCAGATAGCCATTAAGATTGCTTTGTGTTATTCCCCAAGGGGAACTGAAGAGCTGCCCCAAAATCCAGAACAATTGGCATTTTTTTTTCTCTCCTGGCAGAAAATTGGATTTTCTGCTACTCTTCAATGAAAATAGATTTCAGAAAGTCTCCTAATTTTAAATGTTTTCCCAGAGCAAGTTTTGATTTGTTGTTTCCGGGGGGGTTCCAAACCAACAAAACTTCAAAAATAAACAAAAAAGTCCTCACGATTTCCTAACAAAAATTTCTCCACTCAATTATGTCTATGAAAGTTAAAGGTACATGTTGCTTTCCATGGATATTGCCACAAGAAAACAAAGCATTTTCTGATAGAATCGTAAAGGCTGGAAAAGACCATTAAGACCACCTAGCCCAACCACAATCCACCTCATCACACCCAGTGTCCACATCCCTCACTGCCTCATCTCCATGGTTCTTGAACACCTCCAGGGAAGGTGACCCCACCGCTCCCTGGGCAGCTGTGCCACTGCAGCTCCACTCCATCTGAGAAGCAGTTTTTCTTCATATCTAACTTGAGCATCCTCTGGCATAACTCAAGGCTGTTACCACTCATCCTATCACTGTCATGTGGGAGCAGGGGCCGACCTCCATGTTTTTCAAGTCTCCAACTCTGGAGCATGCCAGAAAGGACAACACTGGATGGCGGAAGCTTTGATCTCCAGGTAATGGTAGCAGGATGGGACTTGCAGCTCAGGCAGACCCATCTTTGCTGCAGAGCTGGGACAGCAAAATCCATAGCAATGCTGGCTCTAGCCCAGCCACAAATCCCGAGACACCAGCAGCTGCTACCAGCAGCAGGACTGACAAGATCATCAATTTCTCTGAGAACCTGTAGCATCTGGGGAGCATATTTTATTTCAGAAACACTGTTCACTGATGTGTCTGAAACAGATTTTTCTTAGGCTTTCTGGTTCATGTGAAGTATGGAGGATGGCTGGCTTTAGTTTGAGAGAAAATGAAAAAAAAAAAAAAAAAGAAATAAAAGATTTTTTTTGCCACCTGGAAACTGGGGTTTCAGCTGTCTCTATTTGCAATAATCTGGCTGGTGTAGGAAAAGAAGCAGGCAAAGAATCCCCCAGGGTCAGCCTTACCCATCCATTCTATTTTCCTTATTATCTTTTCAGTTGAGGCTGCTCAGCCCACATAGGCACATCAGCTCCAGTAAGTGGGATGTACAGGCACTTACTCAGCCTTATATTCCTCTGAACTGAGGTGACTCATGCACACGGATAAAATTTTCCCAAGTCATCACAAGTCTCACAAGGCAAAGATAAGCATTTGAAAGAAACATTCAACACTCAAATCTGAATCCTTAATTCAAGGTGACCTTGGAATTTTTATTAATGCTTTGATCACATCTATGTCTATGAAATGACATGATTTGATTACCATGTGTTACATCCTCGCGTTTACTTATACCTCAGAGGGCCTAATCTGTGCCTCTGATGTATTTCTGAGGTGACTTCTATAGAAGGATAGTTTTAAGCGTTTAACTTGTGTTATTAATTCAACATACTACTTTTGCTCCATTGTTCTTTTCTTTTTTCCTGCTGTTAGAATACGTGAGAAGAAATTTGAAGTTAATGAGCCATTAGGAGCGCATCACCTCTGTACATCAGTAAAGGAAATATTTTGTTTCCACTCTTGCCCATATAAAGATAGGTGCTTAAATTCCTGCACAGATGAATGCTTCAGGTTGAAAAGCTGAAATTCACTGTCAGTAGCATAATTCTTACTGATTTAAATAAGGTAGAATCAAACCTAGAGAGCAACAACAAGGCATCTCTGTTCAGTGCTTTGGTCTCTCCAGCTGTACGTGCAGCACATGGAGTTTGTTGATATCTTAATATGAATAAAATGCTCACTGACATGTTTTATGTGTCTGCACATGCACTGCAGCTGGATGCACAAGTCACAGCTCCAAGATCTTAACCCTTTTGTCTGATCACAAATTACCAGCCAAGGCAGTGATTTTCATCACTTTTATTCTATTTTTCTTAGGCATGCAACGGATCAGTTTAGGAATGCATAGCTATATTTTACAACTTGCTAAAAAAAAAAAAAAAAAAAAAAATAGTCCGTTCATGTCTGCCTCAGTCCAGGAATGAACTTAAGCCTGACCACGGGAGGGGCTGTGCAACACTTGAAATATCTCTTTGCACAGTGACTGGCCACCATGGCTCTCCAACTTGGGCTTTATAGCAAACCTCACAGCTCCCTCTCAGGTCCAAGAATGGAAAAGCTGCACTGCAAAGAGCAGCAACCAGCATGCAGCAGATGTAGAGGGGAAGAACTAAGAACCAGGGCGTTACAACACCTCACGAAAAAACACAGACTTGCCTTAAGCCCACCAAGGAAGATAAAAACAGAGAAGGCCTAAAAACGTTTTAGGAAATATCTCAGACTCTCGAATTGTTAAAGGCATTCTTTTTCCACTGGAGCAGCAGTAATAATACATTCTCAAAGCTAAGGGATGGTGCATGGTCTCAAATTTGCCACTAGCAATGGCCAGATCCTCACCCTTACCCTTCCCTTCTGTACTTTCTGCACTACAAGTAAAACTGGAAAAAAAGCTACAGCACCGTTTGTAGTACAAACACTCTCATAGTTAATTATTTTCTGCATTTTGTTACAATTCCTGCTCTCCTAAGAAACGATGGAAGGATTATACCTCCCTTCTCAGATGTTCACAAATAAGTGAATAAGGCAGGCTGCAATTGCCCATGCTAGGAAATCAGTCATCAAAACTTCAGTTGTTTTAGCTCATTTGGGAGGACATTTGCCTAATTCCAATATAGCTTCACTTGCCTGTATGCATTTTCACATCAAGATACAATAATTAGATCTACAAAATACAAACAGCTTAGGTTGGTTTTTTTTGTTTGTTTGTTTTTCCACCATTCTCCCTCCCTTCCTCCCCAGCATTCCCTCAGCAACATGAAGAAAATAGGAAGGGGAAGGCTTTAAGAACAACATGCTGGTTTCTGAGGGGCTGATAGTACATTTTCCCTAAGCGGGCTTTGCAGCTTAGCGTCTCAGTGTACCAAGGTGACCCAACAATCTTCTCCTGAACTACCAGTACTTGATGTGACATGTCACAGCGCCACAATGCATGTTTGACTCCAGAAAACACCACCCTCAAGGAGCAGTTTTCACAATAGATGTCACCTCCCTCTGGAAACAGGAGTCAAGGGAACAATGTTTATGGCTTTGTGCTACGCAGGGCGGCAAATTACAGAGGGAAAGGCTAATAGCTACACGTCAGCTTTGTTTTGTGGGCTTTGGGTGAGGCTAAGGTACTTTGATAGCTGAAATGTTGGATTTTTGAGTTACTTGTCTTGTTTTCATAAGGTATTCAAACAAATCCTTTTCCCTTAGAACAAGGGCACATTGCTGGACTGGAAGGAACCAAAGTACGTCCAAAATCAGAGAGCACATGCATATCTGTGTGTGTATGCACAGATGTGGGAATTGCTACAGGAAAACAGCACTTTTAAAATGAAATCTGGCTTGTGAAGCCCTGCATCAGGAATCAACATGCAAGTGCTGATACAGATGTCACCTAAGGTGCCAGGAAGATCAAAGCAGAGCTTGCAAAGCTCCACTCCAATTCTTGGCAAAGGTGCTGATGGTGAAGAGGGATTAAAAATAAGTAGGGCATAAAAGCTTCAGCGTGAAACTCCACTCCTTACAGGTAATGCAGCAACCCACACAGGAGACGACAGAAATGCTGAAACCAGCTAGACTGGCAGGCTGATAGGGAAATGGAATCCATCACACTTGAGCTTCAAACAGGGTCAGGTAGCAAAGCTATCTGCATGCCAGGGGCAGGAAAGGTAAAAAGAGTAGAAAACCTGATACCAGAGACTTCATGCTGGTCTGTCTGCTGCCAGCAGAAGGGTCAGAGGCAGGAAAGGAAGCACTGAAGGAGGGAGGGCATTTTCAGCAGGAAAATGCATTACTCAAGTTCTCTCAGTGCTCTGAATGATGTTGTTGAAACAACTTTAGTACCTGCAGAGTAGAAAAACAGGTGTTTCCAGTGGTGGAAGTTATCTTATTTATTTTGCTTTAGTTAAGGCTCCTCTCCTTATTATTCACATAAGTCTTGCCTGCCTGAATCACCAGTGCTTTTATCACAGATCTGATAACCACACACAGACCATCTCAAAGAGGTGATATAGCATCCAGAAGATAGTTTGCATCCCACCAAAAGATGAAGACTGAAGGCATTCCCTTGGTTGAACTTTTGTCAGCGCAGCCTCAAAAGTTTGAGAATGAGAAGCAACTTTGCACAAAGAAATGTTTTTTTTTTTTTTAAAAAAAAAAAAAAAAAAAAAAAAAAAAGATACAACTGGAGAAGGCTACACAGCTCTTCAGGTCAGAGACAGAAGCAGAATCTACAAGTTAAAGAGATTCCAAGAACAAATGTCATGAGATTTGCTTAATTGTGGGAATCACCTCATCACTCATTCTCTAATAAAAGCTTGCCAGTACTCGTTGCTGCCTGAATGACGAGCTAGATTAAAAGGCCTAAGGTGAGAAAAAATTAGGGTATAAAAAGATATATTACACACTTCTTTTGTTGGAGGTCTCTAACGCTAAAGGGATCCCCTGCAGCCCTTACAGTTAATAAGAATCAGGTCCATTGTCTTTTAAACAAAGTGTCAGGAAATAAATGTATGTTGCACCTTTTACATTTCTTCCCTCATTGTTCATATAATAATGAGCAAACCCTGTCATAGGACCCAGAAGATTACATTTCCCATCTGTTACAGACAGCACAGAGCAATGGTTTTACATTACCATGTAGGGTTCAGGAGCTTTGTTCAGCAAAGTCTATTAGGAATGCACACTGATTCCAATTAGGCAGTGGAGGAAAGCAAAAAGTATAGAAAAGATTGCATTAAGAAGTTTGGCTCCAAGTCTTAATTTCCTGGAAAACTAGAATATTTTGTGCTGGTTCTTCTCCAGGTAAAAACAGGTAAACCTGTTTGTACAGAAAAGACAGCATCAAGACTGAGATTGAATGCATGGCCATGCAACGTCTGTTACTCCATCTGAGGAATGCAAATCAGACTTACATATGATTTTATGCAGAAAAGTCAATGAAATTTATTGACTGGTTTAATTCAGCTAAACAGGAAGGTCAGGGAGTGGAGAAGCACAAGTTTGGAGCACACCTGGTAAACAGGAAGGGCAGAGACCAGTGGGACAAGCCCAAATTGGTATGCTGAATACGAGCAAAATAGCAACAGGATGGGTCTGTCACCGGTCAGTAGACTGTGTTATCTGACACTATTCCCAGGAGGACAGGTGACCTGAAAATCATGATCCCTACCACACAGCCCACAATAGTCATCACCTCCTTTAGTCCACCATGGCATGGCTGACCCTTTGTCCTGATCTTGGAAAGAAACTGGCTGCCAGAAAAATGGGTCTTTGACATTAGCTCTTATCTTTGGCTAAAGATAAAAACTCCCTTCCTTACACCTTTTTCCATGCGTCATCTTTTCCACTTTTAATGCATGTCTGTCTTCTTTTGTTCTTTTAAGCAAAGAAAATAAAATCTATTTCATTTATGTAGCCAACACTGATATTTCTCCAAGCTACTGTGAGCTTGCAACCAGAGGGATACTTAACAACATCTTTTAAAGTCTAGTAATAGTAAAATCAGTAGTGGATGAATAAGTACCAGCCTGAGAGAGGAACATGCCATCATCTCCCTTCTTCCTAGCTTGCCTGGATTTACACTCCAAACCATGGACATTGAGCCAAGCTTAAGTTACCTGCAGGTCAGCTCTACCAACATCAGGCAGACCTACCAGTGAGGGTCCATGGCAGATAGCAACTGAAATAGAGTTAGGAGTCTCCTCATGATTACTTTTTCTCCCCTTCTACTTTTTGTACACATCAGTCTGGAAGAAATCAGGATCAGATTCCAAGAACAAAACAAGTTCCAGTCCATTTCAGTTCACCTCCTTCCCCTGAAGGAAGCTGTCATCATCTTTCATGACATTTCATGACATCAAAAAGACCAGCAGACAAAGTAGGTCTTCCTAAGCAATTATTTGGTACTGAGAGGAAAGAGGGCCCACAGATACTGTTAGAATGTTACATTTTGATATTCTTTATATAGCAAGTGTTTAATTTTTTCCCAATTTCCTGTACCTTTAAGGAAAAGGTTAAGAGGGTTTAATAAGTTGGCCGCTTGTGCCAGTGCCAGAGATGTGAAGACCTTACTCTCAATGCCTCTACCTGATGTAACTGTTTAATACTGCTCAAGTGCAGAGTTCATGCGGACATCTTTAAGACTCCAGGTCCTTTTAGTACTTTCAAATTAATCACAGCACACTGGTGCACTCCCAGTGAACCATACCTGAGACAGAAACCACAGGACTGAATGGTGGTACTCCCAATACTGTATCCACAGCTTGAGTTTCTGGAAGGGTGCACAGTATAAACACAGAAAAGATATCATGGCTTTTATAGCATCCTCCCTGAAGCTTCAAGTGACTGGCCACAGATAATGGTGCTTACACAGGGAAATTACAGAAGGAGGCAGCTACCATTCCAGACCTGAGCACTGCAGCAGAGCTGTGCTTAGAGCTCACACCAACCTACAGACAGCTCTTGCAAGGGAGGTTCATAGGTCCCATGAGAGTAAAACTTTAAACTGCTATTTGATCACTCAGTCCATCTGCATGCAAACCTGTTCCGGGCTTCAAAGCAAACACTACACATGGCTTCACTACACAGGCAAGCTTTGTACACAAAAGCTGAGTTAAAAATTCACCAGGTTGGAAAGGAGGGGAGAAAGGGGGTCACCTAGCCAAGCTGAAACCATAAGAGCAAAACTTATTACGCATAATGCGGCCACATATGTTCACTAATTAGACTGGTCTCTTGTCCTCCCAGCAAAGAAGAACAGATGTTTCTGAAATCAGATCACCTAAACACCCTCTATTTTTGGGCATCACCTTTTTTCCCTTGCTACCAGATCTGAAAGTCCAGTTTGCCAGGGTAATAGCCTCTGCATGCATGGAGGCTTTCAAAGTTGAAGCATCCATTTCCTAGCAACTAGAGAGACTTGAAGGAGCCTTTTTTTTCCCCCCCTCGGTACCCACTGGAACATGTCAATTACTTACATCTCCCCAAATAAAGATACATGACCAGATGGCCTCTCTCCACCTTCTCCAATCACAGCTACGTGCAGAAAGCAGAAATCCATGTAGAGGGTTAAAAAATAATCACTATTACCTGATAGCGCAGGAGCAGGGCAGGCAGGCTACTGCATCCTTCTGTCCACTGATGCTAGCGTGGGACATAAGAACAGGTGCTTGGTCTTCTAAAAGAAGTGACAACGCCAAGAGGGAAGGCAGGATCCGTATGATGAGATCTGAGACTCTTCCACTCTCCAATCTCAGGGGAGAAGCTTTGGAAAATCAAACACAGGAGCCTCAGTTCATGGTAAGCCTCCCACAGGAGGCATAGCTCAATGTTTAAATGGATAACACATTAGTAAGGGCCAGTTGGGGCTGTATGGACAACAGGGCATTAGGAGCACCTGGGAACAGAGCCCTGCATGCAGCTACTATCAAGGTAGAGCAGAAAACAGCTGCTCCCCAAGGAGAGAGGACAACCATAAGACAGTATTAATCCCAGCCAGGCAAAATCCAGTCCTCAAGACCTAAACACACTAAACAGAGCCTGAATATTTCCAAAGCTGGTGACAAGATCCACTAGCAGTCCCACACTGTGCAGGTGGTTCACCATAAGCAGGACCAAACATAGAGACTAGTCAGGAGCAAAAGTATACAAGGCTATAGACAGGGCTGGAGACAAAGTGTTAGCACAGTACACAGGCCATGCTGGAAACAAGGCCAAAACAGAAAACTAAGTACCATCCCAATTCAAGGTGTTCTTTCAAGGGACAAAGCACATACAGCATTATCACGAGGCTTACCCAGAAGGCAGGTTCACTGACAGCATAAGCAGTAGAGAGGCACCTGGTCTGACTTTAAATGGAGCCCCTGGGAGGTGCACAGGTGAAGCTGATCAAAGTTCTTAAGCCCTATTACTTCCCTCTGGCCCCTCAAACTGAGTTTGGTTGCAACAAAATGGGGGTATGGACCCACCATAATCTTTTTCTCTATGCACCTCTGCTGCTCTGTCCAGGCATTCTTGGCCCCTCTCCTACTCCTTCACGGCTGGCTTGGGCCGCCAGAAGAGCACCCAGCCTCACGTAAACCACCACAATTGGAACAAAGAGGTACAGGTTTAGTAATTTAAACAGGGCCTAAGGAGTGACTCTGATGTGGTCAAATTACACATAGCTTTCCTACGGTGCCTCTGTGTTGCACGGGTAAACAACACAGAAGCGTCCTTTGCCACTGAAAGCATAGCAACAACTGAGTGGCTCATGCATCCCTCTCTTACTTTGAAGTTAAAAATCATCATAAACCCATAGACTAGCGTACAGTTAAACTTGTCAGCATAATTTTGAGAGCGTTGCAGAATTCTTTAGTGTAAATAGCAGGGCTCCCCAGTGTAAATAATGGGACAGTAGAACCTGAGGGAACTGTGCCAAGTTTGGTACGAGGCAGGATTCAGCACTCAATAACAGAAAATGGAGACATTTCCTCCTCCACCTCACCCTCAATTGTGCTTTTAGGCATCTCGAAAAGCAAGGATCAAGGAGGTCACATTTCTGGCTGGATTCCCAGTTCCACTTCAAGTGTAGCACTGTCCGCTACACAGCTTTCTAACGGAGCAAAATACACTTGAGATAATTTGTACTGTAATTAGAAACCTTGCCTACAATTTTAATTGGAAAAAAATCTCATCTCCAATAAATAGAATAGGGTGTTTATTATGCCATATTTACATGTTCCCACCCAAACACTGGAAAAGTTTAATAGGAATGAAAATATATGAGGCAAAAATAAATCTACATCTACCTATGCTTTTTTTATGTGTACACAAGTATAGTAAAATGCAACTAAAACTGAATTAACATCTTCCTGTAACAGTGACAGAGAAAAAAAGCAAGGAGTGTTCACAGGTGTAGAAAAGACAATAAATTTCTAAAGATTTCTGTCTGAAGGCAACAGGTTGATCATTACATTTCTTTATTTTAAGTTTGGGTAGGACGGATTATTTTGTGGCAGCAGTGGAAACAAGGGTCTCCTTTGCAACATCTACATCTGCTAACTGAGCATGAAGATATGAGTGCATACACTGGTAATAATGCTCTTAATTCTTTTTTAAAATAAACAATAATGTCAAGTGATCTGGTCACCTAGACTCAGCTAGCAGACAGGACACAAAGTCAGCACAATGGGATCCTAATGGCTCAAGCCAGCAAGCAACAGGGCTGCTGAATTCTGAACAAGCTGCAAATGGATAGGGCAGTCCCAAAAACAAGAACCCTGCAGAGATCAACAGGCTCAGCCTAATGCATCTTCCTGCTTTTAGCATAAGGGTTGTTCCAACAAGGTCACCTCAAACCTTAAGGAGCAGTTAATGGAAGCAGCTGTCTCAGATAGCTCTTCTCACGTGTCCCAACCCTTTTAGGGCTGAGAAGCAGCATGTGAGATGGTCAACCCACACTAAAAAATAGGTCTGCAGTTTTGGAGTACTGATGCAAGTGAGAAGCACCCCGGATGCCTTTGCAGGGCCCGCCTTCAGGATGAATGTGAATGTAGCTGAGGAATTTGGAGGAAAGTTCTTGAGCTGCCTTTGCACAGGGATTTGTTCTGCTCTATCCCTTGCTCCACAGGCCAGGCTGAGCCTTGCAGCTGCTCCCATGGGAAAGACTTCATGGACCTACAGGAAGGCAGGATGAAAACTTGCCCATGCCACAAGAATTGCCGCGGACTGGAATAGCTTGCATTTCAGATTTAGAAAACAAAATAGGAAATCCAGGCAGCACACGCAGGGTAGATCTGGTCTACTGCAATCTGCACAAAATAAGGCATAAAACAGCTGTCCTTCTAATCATTGTGTCCCCACAGAAATTTAAAGGCAAAAGCCCAGTCAGTGACTACGCTTTTTAAAAATATTTTGTCCATATTTGAAATTATGCTACTGCAAGTTTGTTATTGATAACACCAGCTGCCAATCAGTTATCAATTTTAGACTTGTGACTATTTGCAAAACTCAAAGAATATCAGCAGTGAGAGAGCTGAAATTGTTTTGAGGTTATTTTTATTATTTCCTCAAAGGAAGTTAGCCCACTAAGACTGTTTAGTTTGCATAAACCTTGTAATCTTTTCTAACAAATCTCATAGAGAAGTGTTCCCACTGTCTGCTGAACATGGTGATAGCAAATACATGTAGACACAGCATGTAATTTGGAGAATATTTTTGTTTTATTTATAACATGGAAGTGAACAGGATGGTCTGTTTGCAGTTGCCATGGAAATTGCTGGCATTAGCTTACTTCCTACCAAAAAGAAAGCAAAGAGCTTTTCACTTTCTGCTATTTAACCTCTTTTAATATTAAAACCCTATATACTGCAATTGTACAACACTGTCCTCTCTGGAAGGTCAAGGGCATTCTAGAGCTATCATAGCTAAAAAGAAATTAGCTATTCTGAGTACTGTGCATATGCTTTGTGAACATGATATTTCTTGAAACAGATCGAGTTCGTCTGCTTAAAAGCATTTCTTTTTTTGTGCTTTCTTTTTTTTTTTTTTTTTTTTGATACTTAGGAAAAGTCTTTGGATTGTGAAAGCAATGAGAACTATGGCAAAAACAATGGCAAATCACCTCCCTATAATTTTTACTAATTTCTCCCTACCACATTGCTGCTCTCCACCCTTTGGGATCACACCAGTGATGAACATCCGCACGACACTGACATCCCTCTCCACTCCTAAAGTTCAAACAGCAAAGCAGTATAAAATCCCATTTCCCTTGCAGAATTAGAGCCTTGAAGAGGCATAAGGGATTCCATGAAGCCCTATGGTATTTCACTTTTACGTTTGCAGCTAGTGGCAGTTGAAAAGTTCCCTGTTGATATCAAGTCAGATAACAGCAAAAGGTTCCTCCTTAATCCAGTTTCAGTGAATCTTGATTCTGCCAGGATCTGTATAACCATGAAGCAGTGGTACTGAATCTAGCAGCACTATGCTCTCAAGGCTAAGTGTCCTCTGGAGAGAGAAGATTCCACCTTCCAACAGCCCCAGAGAAGAGGGATTAATCACTGTATTTAGAAGAAATACATTAAATTAGCCTATCTGGGACAGGGAGGAAGCAGGTCAGCCTGGGAAAGGAGAGAAAGAAGATATTTTGCAGATACATGCAAGAATAACACATTCTTTTTCTTCCTTTATGCCCCAGATATCAAGGAAGTACAATTATGTAATTGTAAAGAGGAAGGAATTGGGGAAAAACATTGAAAGCTTCCTTACCAAACATATTCTCCTTTTCTCCTTCTTTCAATCAATCATAGACATTGAAAATCATAGAAACAGAATCAATTGAGTTGGAAGGTATCTTGAAAGGCTGTCTTGTCTAGCTCCCTGCAGTGAACAGGGATGCCTACAGCTCCATCACGTGCTCAGAATACCCTTCAGCCTGCCCTCTTCCACATGCAAGGCCCCGCTACCCTTTCTCCATCAGCATTTGGCAGTTCCCTATAGCCTCCCAGTGCTCATGGTACCACAGTGCGGTTCAAGGTAGAGGATGGCCTCATTTCCCAGGTAATTAGCAATAGGACAAGAGGTAATGGCTGTAAGTTGTGCCAGGGATTCAGGTCAAATATTAAGAAAAATTGCTTCACAGAAAGCATGGTGAGGCATTGGCACAGGCTGCCCAGGGAGGTGGTATAGTCACCTTCCCTGGAGGTGCTCAAGCACCGTGAGATGTGGCACTGAGGGACGCAGTCAGTGGGCATGGTGGGGGTGGGCTGTGGTTTGACTGGGTGATCTTAATGGTCTTTTCCAACGTTAATGTTTCTATGATTCTGTAGCCATCAGCCAGCAGGGCAGGCAGGACTTGACAGATACTGCTGATATCAATTCAGGTTTTTGTACTAGGCAAGGAAATTAAAAATGATACAGGAAGAAGTATGCTGAACTCATACTGTCCTGTTTAGAGATGAGTTGCAGAGCACACGTCAGTAATGTGGTGATGTGCATTTAGGTGCCAAGTGCCCTTCCTGTCATCATCATGCAGTCAGCACCTACCCATGCTTTCACCTCACTTCTCAAAGCACAAGTGTGTTTGTGTGTGTGTGTGGACAAAAAGCTCAGTTCATCTTTAACAGGGAGCTCTTCACATCAATATGTTGCTTAACTGGCAAATAGCACAGTGCTTTGGACAGAGGTGAAATGTGGAGATCATCTCTCTATTACAAGAGCCTGGCAGCAGCGTTTAGCACCAGCTGGAAATTGTACAGGGCCTTATCGGGTCTGGCTGTCAGGAGAGAGTCACAATAATCTAATCTTGATGTGAGAAATGCACGGGTAACCAATTCAAGGTCAGGACAGCCACAGACTGTAGATATTTGTTAAAAGATAAGAGAGCTTCTGAAATAACTTTCAGGGTCTTGATTTGCTGAGGTAGACAAAATTAAAAATTATATATGTATACATATATGTATCTTTTTCAGGGAGGAAAAGTGCAGGTAGCAGTGACGGACAAAGAGAGTTACACCTCAGAGAGAGCTGCCTTTCAGCAGCCTTTCAGCTGGTGATCCATCTGCATCATTTGTAAGGAACAGTAATAGGCTGCCAATATTTTAATAAGAAGCTGCCACAAAATTCCCTTTCAGCTGTGATAAATCTGCAGGCTCCAGAGAAGGGTTGTTTGTGGAAGGAGCAGGCAAGAAATTAGAAAACTATTTATTTTTGTCCTCCCTAGTGTAAGACACACTTGAGCAGAGTAGACCCAGGGAAGGAGATGCTGATACAGAGAGGTGCAGCTCTCTACCCACGCTCTGTGCTTGCAAGGCACAGAGCTTTCTCCAGAAGCTATTAGACTCATTAGTGAACACTGTGCCTGTGGTAATGAGTCTTTTCTCTCAGGACTGCTCACCCCCATGCAAAGTGTTCGAATAGGAGCAAGATGATGCCCATCTGGTTGCAAGGGCAGAAGTGACCCACGTCGACACCCAGCTGTTCTGCCAGCACCCAAAAGACCAAACAGGAGAGCTACAGGGACATAGGTTGACAGGCCAGGACAGTAATCATATGCTGGCACATACTGTATTATCACCATTCCTTTGGTTTTGTTCATGTCTGGGCATCTTGCCTCCCAGCATACACAAAAATAACCAAAAAACTGGCTGTGCCCTGAGTTCACAGCACAGCTGTGCACCAAACGCTTGTGGAAGAGACTCACCCAACAGCAGTAGCTTTGAATAGAAGTGTGATTTTTTGAGTTTTTTGGCCTATGCCCATGCAGAAAGCAGGATGCTTGGCTTTCCAGTTGTTGGTGAATACCCAGAGTCTGAAAAATGGAGGAGACTTGCTTGGGTAGAGTTCTAAGTCACAGTAATCAGCGCGCAGGAAGGCACAGGAAGGGTGGGGGAAGTCAACAGGCTGATCCAAAGCAGCAACCTGGAGCAGGATATAAAAGCAGGCTTTGGCAGCTGGCTAAATTAAGAGACAGGAGGGGCCTCAAATAGACCATTAGACAGTACTGTGCTACTGCTGCTGATGGCTCCCTCGTTGTCCCCAATTCCAGCATATAACCACTGCCTGCTATTATTATTGAACTTCTGTTATCAAGCGTGTGCTAATATTTTACTTCTGAGTGACAGTCGGCTGTTATAATGACGGTACATAACCATACAAAATGCACTGCTGATCAAATACACCAGCTGACACACAGCATGTAGCTAATGGCTTCTTTTTCCATTTTTTATTTTTTCCTTTTTTTTTTTTTTTTTTTTTTTTAAAGGAATACTTGCTGGCAATTTCATGTTTTTTCTTAAACATTCAGTAAAAATACACTTGATCAATCAGTTGTTCGTTGAGGTTTTCTGTAAACATATCCCAGATCATTTCTTAATCAAATTTTGCCAGCCTTTCTCTTGTTAATCCAATACAAGGGGTAAAGCCATTCAGTTCTTCGATTAATTTTACATTGGTCAAACAAATTTCTATAGAGGATGTTTTTTCTTTCTAGCCACAGTAATGAAACACAAGAGTTGACTTCACTCCAGAGACTGTAAACAGGCATCTATCCTTGTTTAATTTTATAGTAAATAAGGTCTTCTGTACAGTTGTAGTTTAAGCTATTTTATTTCAATCTCTAATTCATATGGCTTTGTAAATACTAATAGAAGACTATGCTGAACTGCTACAAGGTAATCACATCTCCAGTGGAAAAGCAAGAAAAGCCACTGAATATGTATTCCTAAGTAAAATGAAATAAACGGCTACCAAGAGAGAACAGAAAATGCATTAATTTCACTACCTCTCCCCCCATCCCCTTGGCACTTCAGGGAGCACTGAGTTGGTGAAGATGAAGCTTCTTCAGGAAATAATAGAAAAAGACAATTACCCGTATTGGCATACTATTGCTGCCAAGTGCAAGAGGGAAAACTGGCAGAATATAAGAGCAGCAGCATGTTTTCTTCATTGCCCTGCTTTTTTGTGAAAACGTGTTCAAAAGGCTGATGGGGAAGGCCAGCAGCATCTGATCGATGGGTTGTGGCTGGCACCGGGAAGGCATCACCTTTTCTGTTTCGCATTCTACTGCTGCAGTTCTCTATGAACCTCCAGAAAGGTAATGATTCTTTATTAAGTTTCCAGAGAGTCTCTTTCCATTCTGTGGTCAGTTCTGTTGTATGAATTCAGTTTTTTTCCATTATTTCTCCACTTCCACTTAATTTATAATTGCTGCTTTCTCCTCCAAAGCTCCTGCCAGTCAACCACCACACTGGTGATTTGGACAGCAGTAGCGCTGAACAAGCTTTAATGATGGACCAGGGACCCTGCTGCGCAAGGTAGCCTGCAGACAGAGGAAGAAAGAGTCCTTTGCTGCCAACAGCTTGCAGTCCCAGCCCCTTCAGTCTGTAATGCTTTGTCTTCTGAGTCTCAAAATGTTATTCAGCAGCATCCAGCCAAGATATTGCTCCACACGCACACACCTCGGGAGACTTCCATTGTAGGGGATGCTTCAGAGTAACATAACAGAGTGGCCTCAAAGTCTTCATTCAGCAGCTTTTTTCCTTCCTTCTCCACTGATTATACACCCATGCTCCCAGTGCTCGTTCCTGTGGGCTGTCTTGACAGGTTGCCTTCTCCGATGCAGCAATGTCCTCTCCAAAGCCTCTCAGTGTTCCCCTCCCTTAGCTGGGCCCTGCTGTGTTATAACAGCCTCTTTGTCCTCCTCCAGGAGAACCTCTCCAAGCAGCACCTCACGCAGGGAGCCCACAGACTCACTTCCTGCCAGCCAAATTCACAGCCAGCAAACATTAATCTTATGCTCCCATGGATGCCCAGCTCAGCCCCAGTGCTTTGAGCATGAACAGCACAATTCGGAGCTTTATCCAGCTCCACTCAAGAACTGGATGCAAAGGACTTGTGTGCACTGAACTTAGTCACTGCAGACCTACAAAGCAACCAGAACCACCTCAACACACTGTGAAATGGGAAGAACTCCCCTGCATACCTCACAGCAATCAGCTGTGCAGATAGGAGGATGCCAGCTCTGAAGGCTCCATGCGTTTCATCATACACACAGGGCTAACAATTTAAACACACAGTTAAGAAAGGATAAAAAGTCTCATTCCAAAGACCAAAGCAAAAATGACATTGGATATTATTGTATCAACAAGAAACTTATCATTCCTGAGATGAAACAGGAGAGAGAGACCAAAGGTGACAGGGCATAATGGCTTCTGAGGCTGCAAGGCAGTCTTCAGGAGCTGGGTATCATTTTTCAGTCACTAACATTAAACCACAGTGACCACAAATACCCACAGAGGATCCAAATTAAACAGAGCCAGGAATGGCACCATGAATACAGAGAAACAATCAATAAGCTTTGCTATCAAAGATATGACAAGACTAGGTGTTAGATTTAATGAGAATTGTCCACTTCCTTTCCATTTTGAGGTAACTTCTGTTTCCCTCAGTTTTCAGGCATTTTCTGATAAAATCATGGAAAGGCTTGGGTTGGAAGGGACCTCAAGGATCACCAAATTCCAACTCCCCTATCACTGGCAGAGCTGCCAGCCACTACATCAAGTACTAGATCAGACTGCCCAGGGCCACATCCAACCTGGCCTTAAACTCCCCCAGGACAGGGCATCCACAACCACTCTGGGCAACCTGTTCCAGCATCTCATCACTCTCTCAGTAAAAAAACTTTCCCCTGACATCTAATTTAAATCTCCTTTCATTTTGTTTAAACTATTCCCCCTTGTCCTATCACTAATGATGAGGCAGGCACTGGAAGTTCCTCCTTTCAAATCATTATCTCCCTCCAAATAAACGGGTCCTCCCTTTCAGCCTATGAAGGCAAGCAGATGGCAAAATCAAACACAACAGTATTTTAGAAAGAAAGTTTCCAGTGTTCACAGTTCCACTGCTTCCTATCCACAGAACCTTGTGTACTGAAGGAGGCTAATAATCTGTGAAAGGCTATAATTAAAATTAACAGCCAGCTTACCAATATTACACTTTGGGGAAAGGACAGATCACCCAACGTTATTAAGATGAGGAAAGAAAGCATAGAAAAATTCCTTCTTTTCCAAAGGAAGATGTGACTAATAGCCTTATACTGAACATGTGTTATGAGAATTTATAAAAAATACTCCTTACAATAAAGCTAATACACATTACAAGTAAATTTTGGTCATGTTTGTATCGAAAGCTTTATATTCAGAAGAGACAAGAGTAGCAAAAAATCAGAGTTGTTCCATATTTTGAAAATAATAACACTGATATAATTCTATAACTGATAAAAGAAGGAAAAATCTTTCCAAACACTTCAGTATACCCCAACGCAAAGCTCCAGTAGGTAACTACCAGACACTGAATGACCTGACTTTCCTGATACAACTTCAGGATGACCAAATACAAAGTCTCTTCACCTGAGAACATTAAACCCAGCAGGGCGCCAAACAGCTTACTAAGACCGTGAAATACATCGATACATACTGAAATATATTTATAGTTCAAAAGACACTGAATTAATACATTCCCAAAACTATGCAAGCATCTAGCAGAACAGGGAAAATCACCTGGTCCAGCTCAGTTAGCTGCAACACAAAATATTCCACATCAAAGTGTAACTAGCAAAACAAGGTCAAAGTGAAAATTAAAAATGCAGTTCTGTTCTGAACTCATCATAACTCAGTATTTTCTGCTACTGGGAGTTCAAATATTTTACAGATTTAATTCAGAGCCTACATGAAAACTTGAAATCGCATTTTCCTGTAGGAATAAAGAAATTTTAATTATTTTTTTGTGAATGAGGTATTTCCTTCCCCATTCCCCTCCTCCACCCCCTTTCCCCCTTCCCCCACTGAGCAGCAGAAATTGTTAGTCCTGGCTCCAAGAAATCCTCCAAACAGCCACAGAATTGAGGGAGAAGCAAATAGTCCGCTGGAATCAAGAGAGCTCCTACTGTGAAACTGAAACAGAAGGCTCTCAGTCAAATCTCAACCTCCAGGTCTGCAGCCAGTGGTGCCAAGCCAGCTCTGCATACTGGTACTATTGCTATTAATCTCAGTACTGTGAAGAAACCTCCCACAAGGCTACGTGTGAAGTCCCTGCCCAAGAAAACTTCATCTATGTTTCAGCAAAGTCCACTGAAGTATGAAATAGGCAATAGGCTTATCAGGACAACAGAAGTTTCTTTAGACCCTACATTTTCCATAAAAATTAGGAAATTATCCAAAAAAAGTAATGAAAACTACACTGCCTCTCTTCTTAAAATCTTAGAAAACTAGATTACCATACTTGGATGTTCCTTCAAAACCCAGTCTTCTCTATCTACAAGCAATTATTTCAACACAAGGGTTCAAACATACAAAATGTACCACCAAGGAGTGAAGTGTGAGCTGCCCTGCCCAAAGGTCTAGGCTTGTGGTCAGTACATGTAATGACGAACATCCTCAGCCCAGCACAGCCACAGCCTTCCATTACTGGCCAAGTGAGCCACAACTGTAGATGCTGCCCTAAAGAAAGTTAATGTTCCCAGCAGCTGTTTACAGGAGAAATCATCCCCTAAATAGCCACAGCCCATGTAAAAGAGCTTCAGTGGAAGGGAATGAAGGTCCAAACTGAACTGTCTGGTTCATCACAGCTCTAAACTACTGAGCCTTAACTTTCTGTTACAGGATTCTGACGATCTCTAGAGATATTTGGTGGAGAGAGGTAACCAGCGAGAAGCATCACCTCTACAGAGTCCTGCCCTCTGAATTTTGTAGTCCATACCTTGCCTCAAACATCGATTTCATACTTTTTCATGAGGCTTAGGTGAGCTATCTCCAAGTGTTCTGTACCTCTCTGCTATCTTTAGGGAGATGCATGCATTCACTTCATAGTCACCAAAGCACTGTCTTGCCCTTCTCCTTGTTTATAGGAAGAAGACAGCAGTGAGCTTCCATGTTTTCCTGGCCTTCACTAACATGCTCTCCATTCTTCCAGGAGCTGCACTATTACATGATGGCTGTTAGCCAGTGATGCCTTTAGCAGCAGAGACTGGAAGCCAGCTCTGATCTAGGAGCCAGCTAGCCAAAAACATGCACCAGAACCTCCAAACTGCTTTCTCCTTACCTCTGAACTTGATCCTGTTTCAGGGCAACCACTGCATCTTCAAACAAGTCTGGTCACTCATATTTTAAAAAGAGCCCTGCAGGAGTCAAAGGAAAAGCATGCAAGCACTTTCCAGCAATGCTTTTAATTACTGATGTAACAGGCTGCTTTCTTTCACAGACAGTAATAGCGAATTCCCTCCCACCTCTCTAACTAAAAATTAGGGTTATAAATGAGATGGCACATTTTAAAAGAAATCTATTTTGATTTTAGAATCCCACACTTATCTTTACATGCCGTGTCAGGATGCCTTAAATTGTTAAATAATTCCCTGCCATCCTCCTCTTTGCAGAAATGTCATTCCTCTATTGCTCCCTCCTCCTCCTTTGACATTAATAATTATAATTGACAATATTGTAGTGGCCTAGAACTCAGATTGTCTTGTGCTATGTTTGAGCTTTGCAGTTTTCTTGTATGACCTTGGAAAAGTCATTTCATAGCTGTGCTTTGATTTCCACATGGCCAGATAAAGGAAGTTTTACTTTACATCCTCCTTCTTCTCTTTGGCAGAGAGGATGCGCAGTGCTCAACAGAATACGGCCCCACTTTAGTTATCACCAGTAGCCATTACTGCTAAATAAACCCTGCTATGCTGTTGTGCATCTTTCCCACAAGTGCTGCCAAAAACACAATGCAAAAACCAATGAGCCATAACCCAAGCCTTCTGGTGGCAAAGAAAGGGATGATTTTAGGAATCAGTTTCAGAGGGTAAATGTTTCCATTTCAAAAGAGCTCCATATTCAGTACTAGAAGATCTAATCATGACACCCTCTAACAGATCACAGCTACAATCAGTAAAAAATAGCACCTAAAGTAGTAAAATAGTCAAATGCCACTGAACATCAGTGGGATCTCTGCGTCCAATTCACTTCCTGCTGCTTTGAAAGGCCAAGATGGAAGAACAGTTGATAACTTTCGGAGCTTCCATTATTCCTGCTCCCCATTGCGCTTCTCTCTGTACAGTGGGCCCTCGTCAGTGATACTCGTTTAAGAGCACTCTCCTCAGCAGAGGCCAATAGATGCACCTAAAATAAATTGCTCTGCTAATCAGTAAAAGCTGAAGTTAAAGGGCTGAGTGGCTCTGTGAATATAAAGAGTGGCATTCCATCTGTGGGATGCCATCTGTGGCTTAGGCTCAACCAGAGAGCCTATGTTTAATTAATGTGGTAGTAATTTGCTCAGATCTGAATAGATCATGGACCATTCCACTTAATCACAACACACAATTTGGCATATTTGAACCATCCCACATGATGTTCTGTGGGCTGAGTGGACGCAGAGATAGAACTACCTCTTACTCTCCATCAAAGTCCAGATCACTGCAGAGGTCAGTGCTGCCTCAAGAATGGGAAATCTCAGATTGCCATTGCCTGTCCTGTACCTAACCTGTAAATAAACACAGGATTGATGTGCCTGGCTTTGTCACTGCCTTCATGCTGAAAAAAGCAGAGGTCTCACACTTGAAATGTGAGAGCAATTCCTGTAAGTACAGTGAGGAAGAGCAGCCAAAGGCCAGAAGGAGAGAGACATCATGGGTAAACTCCTGGATTCTGGAGCAGCAACAGTGAGTGGAGTTTGCAGCAGGAAAGAGGGGATTTCTGATCGAAGGAGATGGTTGTGGTTAAACAGATGATGCTGTCAAAAGGGCTGTGAGAATGTATAGGATATGCATGGGGAGGAAAACAAAGGGTACTCCTTCACACTAGCCTTGCTCCTTTTTCATCAGGCATCCTCCAAACTGGGCTAGAATATACATCATCACATATATATTTTAAAAAATCAAAAAGTAGGCAGCTACAGAGTGTCTCCAGATCAGAAATCATCATTGCTTATTAGCCAAGATACATGATTAATGTTGCTGAGGAACTGAAAAAATAACTGAGCTGTTTCATGAGCTGTTAGCATAACTCAACGTTATCTTTGATAATAAGGCCCCACATTAAAAATAATACCTTGGCCAGCCTAAATGCTGACCTCATATTCCCACTCCTTTCCCAGACCCAGTAACCCACCATTCATTTGTTGCTGTTCTTTCAGCCACATTGCCAAAGTTTAGCAACTGGTTTAGTGTATAAATGCAGGTAACAAAGCTTAATGTTTGAGCAACCCAAAGCTAAGAGTCAGCTGGCGAGTCGGTCCATGCATTGCATTGATGGTGCTCAGGGCTGAAACAGAAGAGAGCTGAACAAACAAGTTGATCTAATTTGGAAAAAAGATCCTCTTCTAAATCACATATATATACAAAGGCTAACAAGGTAGAGGGCTTTCTCTATATGCACATCCAAAAACCATTAGGCTCTGGGGACCATACAAGTGCATGTGTGTAAGTGCACATACAGACAGTGACAATGAACAAAAGTATGAACAGTAAGATCCATTTAGGTGTTTCCCCATTAATGTAGGCTTGTGCTGGAGCTGCTAAATATAAGGTGACAAGAAAACACAAGTTCTCTGAGTTTGGTTTATAACACAAACCTGAGTTGCAGCAAAGGATTGCATATCGTCCTCTCCAGTAACAATGAAAAGGTGTCAGTTCCTGTTAACACTCGATGGGGAGCCAGAGATAGACAAAAGCTGCTTGAAAATAAGCACCAAACAGTCCTTTTCTATTGCTGCTTGTTACAAAACTAAGTGACCTACCAGAGCCATGGGAGATCTGCCAACATCTGAAGTCCAAACACTTCTCCAAAGTGCTGTTCCCAACCAGTCGCTCTAATGATGGTGTCTGTGCCACCAGTGGGAAGAGACCCAGCACAGAAGCAGTTGGTATCACCTAAAGCTGTGCCATCTGCTGGCTGTGGCATCCTCAGCATCACCTCTCTACACCATCAGCTCTGTGTAGCAAAAATCTGAGCACAATGGCTTGTAAACAGCTCTGGAGCAATACGCTTCTAACACTGCCTTTCTCAGCCAACACTAAATCAGTCTCTCTGGCATCTCTAGCATGTACCCATGGATCACCCTGAAATGTCAGCACAAGTGTTTCCCAGCAGAAGTAAATCCATCAGTTCTGCCCATATCATGCCTGAGCTTTTGCAGTTTCAGCTATGGTTGTTGGATCTGATGCTCTCCGACCATACAACTCAGTGCACTGTTTCACTGTTCTCCACGCCATTTGGAGTTGTTTCCCATTACTCTGAGCACATGTCTCTCTAAATGACAGCACCACTCAGCTGTGGGGACACCTTCCATAACAGTGCTGTTCTCTCCAGCTATTGTTTTCCATTTCAGACACTCACAGTGCCATTCTCACAAACCCTGGCAGCATGCATGGCCCTACACTGCACTGAAGGTAATGCGGAGCTTTATCTGCCTGTGCTTTATCCATCATTTTCTACATATGCAAGTTGCTGCTGACAATCTGGTTTTCAGCAGGGAACAACTCTTGCTGCACCAGTGATGCTGCACCAAGCCACAGCCAGGCTGAGTCCCGGCCTGTAGCCCTGTTCAGCAGATAGCTTACAGGACTGGCATTGCTTCCCTTCAGCCCACTGAATTACAGATAATTGGAATTAGCAGCAATATGCACTCCCTGCAAACTGCTTAAATATACGCCATGAAACTCTGGATTGCTGTCAGAGCTAATATGTCTGCTCAGAATAGATGTGACAGGTTTCATCTCAGGCTTTACTGATCTTCTTCCAGGAGGACAGGACGGGGCTATCAATCCAGCGTGGTCCCCCAGCACTGCAGCTCAGTGGGTTGCTTTCCATGGGAAATACCTTGAACGACCCTTTCCTTTCTAGACCTCCTGCCCTATAGTTTCTTGGATTCCTGTTTGCTTAAAATGTATTTCATTTTTGGTTTTGATAATTTTCTTTTTCAGGCATCGGAGAATGGTTTGAATGGAAATGTTCCATCTCCAAGACACATTTCCTTGTGACTCCAACCCTTTGGGGCATCAACATATGCTGCAGAGGGGCAGCAACATACACACAAATGGCTGGAAAAGACTTTCCAGAGCCAGAACAATGCATTGTGTATATCAGTATCAGTGGTAGGAGGGGGAGATAGAAAAATGGCAGCACATAACAACAGAATCATAATCTCCTAACAAAACAATCAGCAAAACAAACAGCATCTCTCCAGCACAGAGAGGACATGCATGGAGGGAGAGCCTCAGGGCGCCAGAGATAAGAAAATCACATCTGCTGTGCTCTCCTGATGGGGCTGGCCTGCAGCCCTGAGCCATCCCCAGCAAGGCCATGTTTATGTCCCTGAAGCAGTGTCCGCAGTTTACCAGCTGGAACGACAGGCACCAAAGTTAGGACCCATCCAATTTCCTCCTGAAAAATCATCACAAGATTGTTTATGTCTAGGCGATAAAGTGATTTCATCCTTAACAGATGGACTTTAAAAAGGTTTAACAAATGGTCGATATAACACAAAAGGGTTGCTATTATTTCTGTTCCACAACACAAAGCCCCAGTGGTAGCTGTATCCGTGCCATCCAGGCAGGGGAGGCTTTGCCCCCTTCCGTGAGCTTGTCTTTTGCTGTGAACCAGCAGCAGAATGTGGGGAAGGTGAAGCACACAGTACAAGTCCAAGGGTGCCCAGCCAATGACAGATGTCTGCAGTGACCGTGCCACACATGGCCCAAATGGGAATGGCTCAGCCATGGAACAGGGAAGCAAAGTCAACAGACTTAGTAGTGCTGTTCATGGAAAGGAAAAGGAGAACAGAGAGAAAGGGTTAAAAAACATTAGAACCAAGCTCTGAGTTGGAAGAGATGCACAGAGAGAAAGCAGAGTCGAAAAGGCAAACCAGGAACTGAGAAGATGCCTAATTTGTAGCAGCCAGACAGCATCACTCCCACCCCTTTAGCAGCTGGAGCATCGGGCAGCTGAACTCTAATGGAGTCAATTTGCTGCTGGAAATAATGACTAAATTACTCCCATTTGCCCAGTGAAGAGGCTGAAGTCTAAGTAGATGAACATCGGGAGGTAACACACTGTTAGGAGCAGACTGATGTGTTGTGAGGCTTTATGTGCCTGCAAAAGGGAGCTGGCAACCCCCGGACCCTTCAGCATCCCTATGCTCCTCTTACTACTGCAGAGCCCTTCCCCCAGTTAAACAAGTTTCTAACTCAGCTCCTGCCAAGCCCTGAGGAAAGAGAGCTTGGCCAAAATGTCAACTAATAAATGAGGGGGGTTATTTGAGGAATAAACAAGGCTTGCAGTCACAGCCCTGCACTGCCCACCCTTTGCAGAGCACTGAGAAAGGGTCAGGATGCTTCCGAACTGGGGAGAGCTGGTTGTTTGCCACTCTGCCCAGACAGCAGCAGAGTGAGCTCCTTGCTCTCACACTACGAGGTGACTCGATGGCTCCCTGAGCTCAGGGAGACAGCTCCCTGTAAAGCCCTCTGGGACTCTCTTGAAGCTGACATCTCAGCCCTGCAGGATGCTTGCACTACATGCTGAATTGCACAAGGAGGCTGGGCAACTCATTCTTAGATGCAGTGACACTTGGCTTTCAGGAGCGAGTCTTCCTCGAATCTTTTCCTAAGGGACATCAAGATGTTTTTCTCCCCATCCCATCCAGGCAATTACTCAATTGCTGTTCCCAAGATAAAACCAAGAGAAAGTCCTTGACTGCACAAGACCTGTCTATGACATGCCCCGGGAAGCCCTGTCAAAGGGGAAATGAGACTGCAGGAGCCAGTAGCTGATGATTCATATGCTCCCTGTCACTCAGTACGGGAAATATATTGCAACAGTCCTTCAGCATCACCTGGCCCTAATCCACACAGACATCCTTCAGCCAGGCAAGCTCTAGAAATAAGGCAGCAGCAGGAGCAAGGGAGGAATCCAGGATATTCCACACTGAGCCTCGACCACCTAAGGGTTGCTAGGAATATATTCCAGAAGTCATGCAGCGATTTGGCAGCAGCACAGGTCTGTGAGCTCACTTGTCCCCCTGGCTTCAATCACTCCTGTCACTCCATCCTTCCAGTGCAGCCATTCAGGTAAAGGATGCCTGCAAAACACCTTAGCACTAAATTTGGCTGTTTAGCATTTTAGGAACACGTGTTGTTTTATTTCTTAAAGGAGTTTGGAAGGTATGAAGTGCCAGATAAGGAGTCAGAGGTGACTTCCAGCAGTGTTCCGCCCTGGGAGATAGTGAGGAGCTCATCTCCAAACCTTGCAAACATAAACCAGATCAAGCTGTACACACATAAGCAGCATCCCAATCGTGCTTACAGGATGCCTAGCACATAACAGGACTGACTCCTCCAAATATTTACCTTCAGAAGGGCGGGGATCTACCAGCCCATTACACGCTCTCAAAATAGCTGCATTTTCAAAGCTCTCTTTAGCTGTCAGCTACAGTGCTCCCTCCCTGCCTCCAGGACACCTGCTGCCAGGCAGGACCAGGATGAGTTGGTGATCCCACCCGGGGTGCTGCCCCATCGCTTCAGCAGACATGCTAGCAAGGATGCCCAGAGCACTTGGACCATCACTTCATCGCTGGCTTTGAGCTTCAGCCTCAGGACGCTGGGACACGGCTCAGTCTGCTGGCAAGCAGGCAGTCAGCCCCAGCACTCAAATCTCTTGCTGTCATCTCCCTTGGATGGGTCTGTGGTGTGAGTCATGCATTTAAGCAGATTAGCCATCCAGATAAGGTGCTCTGTGCATTAGCCATGACAGAGAAGCAGGTAGTGGATGATCAGAGCTGTTTCAGTCATTTTCTAAAAAGAATGATCTTTCGCTCTTCATTACCCAGCCTTCTGGACTGCAGCATTAGCATGCATGTCCTAATGACTCTCAGGGTGAGTCACCAAATGTAACATATTACAGTGCAACCGAAGCTTTAATAAACAGGGCTCTGATTTTTTTAACTTGATCTCTATTACCATAATAAAAGCTTTCTGTTATTATCTGTGCATGTACTTGTCAAATTAGAATATTCACAGGGATATTCTCAATTCCCAATCACTCAATAACTTATAAAGAATGCAGTGCAGACACAAAAGCCAGGACACCTGGGTCTTGTGTTCTGGAGAACAGAGCAATGCAACCCTGAGTACTGTGTGTCTTCCTGGAAAGGCTTCCCAGCCTGCGTCAGACCCACATGCAGGAGATGAACCAACAGCATCTTATTCTCAAACAGAAAAACTCTGTGGTCTAGTTCTGTATAAAAGGACACTGGTAGACACCTACCTTTGCTTCCCAAGCAATGTAACTCAGCAGTTTCCATGCTAAGCTAGCTTAGAGCACCCTGTCTCGTGGATTTTCTTGTATTTACCTTATGCACTCAAGACTTCCAAGAATCTTGAATAAGGATCCGAGACATCTACAGTGGGGTATAAGTCCTACAGAGTAACCAAAATGTCTGCACGGTCTGTGCCTTGCTCAATGCTGAGATATTTATGTCCTATTTTTACTTGCAGAGCTTACAGGATACACCCAAGTTAGTATCTTTTCAGTAACGCTTTTCCAATTCTTCCTCCTCATGAAGAATCCTCTTTAGTCTACATTTGTGCTCTGTCCACATTTAGCATCACCCAAGATTTCCACGATCCATTCTTATCAAAGCAATGAGCTCTTATCTGTGAACGCACAGCTTTGGCTCCCTGTGCCACCAGTGGAGATCCACAGCACCATGTTCACATACCACATCCTGGTCGGTGCCATGTTTCTCACTGTGCAATGACCATGGTGGCCTGAACCTCACAGCGTGTTCCTGACCAGGTGCTGCAGCATTGCTTCTAGCTGTGGTCAAGAATAACAGATCCTAAACAGTAACTTTTTGCAGTCTCTTCTTGCCTCCATTCATTCAGTGTGAGCTGTTTCACCTTGGCTCAGAGACAGACAAAAATCAATACCTGACCTATCTTTTGGTGACATCCCTGACATATCTCTCTCCGCTGCTTCTCTCATATTTGTTTACCTCCAATGAAGTAATGTTTTCAAGATTTTCTAATCAATATTAGACAGGACATTAAAAAAGGTGCTGAGCAAGATTATTTAAAAAATAATCTAAATGAATCAATGAAGACAGCTAGACTACCAATGAAGTAATTAGAGTCGTCTCAGAAAGACAGCAAGGGGGTGCTGGGTCAGGCTGGAATGTTGTGAGTTTGCTCTGTGACTGTGCAACAATCCTGGGAGCTAAAACTACTTGAAACAGTGAGAGTTTCAGGCTCAGGCTTCACTGCTCAGCAAATCCTGAAACAAGCTCTGATAAATACGGGCTCGTGGTAGCAATACAAGAACAAACTGCCTCCATGGAAAGGAAAGCCATAGAAATGATGGGCACTGCAAGTCTGGAGCTCAGCAGAACAAGTGAACAGCCATCAGGGAAGGTTCAGGTTGAATATTAGGAAGAATTTCTTCTCAGAAAGAGTGGTGATGCATTGGCAGAGGCTGCCCAGGGAGGTGGTGGAGTCAACATTCCTGGAGGTGTTCAAGAATGGTAGAGATTTGGCACTGAGGGATGTAGTTAGTGGGCATGGTATGGATGGGTTGGGGGTAGACTGGATGTCCTTAGCAGTCTTGCTAACCTTAATGATTCTATAGGGACTGCCTGTAGATTCTAAAGGAGACAGCTCCTAGAGTAAAATTATCTCCAGAATAATACCCAGACTTTGACCCAAAGGGAAATAGCTTATTGTCTCTGAGGGACTTTTTCATACCAGAGGAAACATCCATGGCAATCGAGACCAGAGAGCAAACCAGGGCATTGGCTTATTGTGCCTCCAGGAGTACAAGATATTTGTGAAAAAGGTAGTTGCTTCTTTGGAGAGAAGGGAAGTGGAGAATCTAGCTTTCACACTAGCAAGATGTTTAAAAAGGAGTGAAGGAAGATGCAGATCTTGACCACCCTTGCCTTGAACAGCTTGGTCACAACAAATGGCAAATCTGAATTTCCTTCCACTGTACCAAAGGGAAGTTCTTTCACCTTTTTCGGATCCAGCTTAAGTGTCTGCAGGGCTGTGTGACGCACTGACAAGACATTCTCAGAGCGGCTTTTTGTGTCCCTACTAATTACCTATATTTTTAATTACAGAAAGGGAATTTTGAAAGCCATACAAAGAAGAAAATCTAAAAGCAGGTTAGTTAAGATGAAATAAAAATGCCCTGAAAGTATATGTTCAGGTAGCAATAAAATGGCTTTTTATCGTTACTTAGAGGCATACAATAAAAGTGTATTTCCAGTGCTTGGTTGCCACAAATAACTGTACTACAATTAGATGTGTGTATTATAAAATTGTGTGGGTGTGGTAATTATCACCCTTTGCAGCAGAATATATTTATACAGATCCTAAATTACAGCACAAAGAAATATAATTTGAGAAAGTTAAAAAAAAAAAAAAAAAAAAACGGGGAGGGGGGGATTAAATTTTCCATCTTATTTTGGGAAGTATTCTATGATAAAATGGGATGCATCACATATAGTGCTGAACTCTAAAAGTGAACTGCAGTCAGATTTGGGTCTGGGAGAGGCAGCCTGCATACGTTTCTCTTCATTCATCTTAGCAGGGTGTGAGAGTGTGTGCACGCATGCACGTACACCAGAAGACCTTCACACAGCTATTTTTAGAGCCACACACCATGTGAAATCCTCCCTGCAATAAGCTGTTGCCTAAAGCAGCAAACCAGGCCTGGATTTGGATGTACAGTCACACAGTGCCAGGGGGAACTCATACCTGCATAACTAGGATGAGAACCAGCCCTGCTCTCAGCAGTGCTTTCTCACCTCATTGTGACTGCATCTGCAAATACTTCTTCCTTGGAGACACCCACAGTCAGGTTGGATGGAGTTCTGAGCATCTGATGGAGCTGTAGGTGTCCCTGTTCAGTGCAGAGGTGTTGGACTGGATGGCCTTTAAGAGTCACTTCCAACTCAAGTGATTCAGCACACAGGATAAGTCATGGGTATAGCTGCGTGGAGCAGCTGGATCCATGGGTTAATGTCTCCAAGTACGTTCTTTGCTTCTTAGTCTTTTCAGCTCCAAACGTGCATTTGGTTTCCAAATGCATGAAGTCCTTGATCCTATAATCTACTCACTGTATAGCGGGAGAATTAATTGGCCTCTTACGCTGCGGTTCATACATAGCCTCAGATGAATCCATCACAGCTTCCAGCTTTGACTCTACTGTGATTTTGGGGAGATTCTCTTTATCCTAAGAAGTGCTTCTCCTACATGTGAATCCGTCACGTTTATCTCTTATATAAGACTGCTTAAGCACTCACTTGCAACCTCTTAGCATCTGCCTAAAGCCACTACAGCTCTTTGCAATGAGATGGAGCTTGACTGGGAGCTTTTTATTATTTTGAATCCAATATTCCCAACTTGCATATTATATTCACAGAAGCCTTGTGAGGCTTTATAAAAATTCTGTCACATATATTCTGATCATGCTATTTTCATTGTGTTTCCACCTCTATTATTTAAGAATTGTCTAGCTTGCTCTCCCAAATGCCATTTTCAGGCAATTTCTTCTCCTAATTTGATGAGCATCTACTACGTCTCTCTCACTTTTTATAGAGCTCTGTTAAAATTTCCTCAAAGGTCAGCATAGAGGGCAGGATGTGCTCATGATAACAGCTGTATTCTGGATTTTCTTAGCTGTGTAAATGAAATTAATACATTATCCTTCAGCAATATTGTATTGACTCTCCTGCTGAAGGCTGTGGCCTTATTCGGTCCCAGCATTGTTTGCCTGAATAGGGGGCCAGAGGTTAGTAAGGTCATGACTTTACCACAATAGCACTGTCTTTGTGTGCCTCATTTCCTCCCCCGTACATCGATGTTTTCAAAGGACTTGCAGAGCCGGTCTGATGAAACATAGCTGTCTGCAAATTCAGTACTGAGCAAGACAAGGCACTGCCTGGTCTTTGTGCTTATGCCACGTGTCAGGATGATGCCACAGAGGTGTTTTAGCTCCTCCTTGAACTAACTCACAAAGCTACTACTATTCCCTGCTCCTTCAAATGCTTTCTGAATGCATATTTTATGCGATACCTACAGCAATGCACCATATTAAAAAGAACAACGCACACCTTTTGCAGACCCACCATTAGTACTATCCCCAGCTTCCAGAGTGTGGCAGCTCCCATGCTTTCAGCCCTTCTCATATTATTGGTCCTGTGTGACACCTGGGACAGACCTGGCTGAGCAGCTTTCAGGTCACGTGTCTGAACTGCAGGTGCCAACTGAAACATTAAATCAATATCCCCTGCATTACTTGCAGCAAATGATTTGGCAAGGCAGCTTTTTCAACTTGCAGAAGTAAAATTCCCGTTGTTTTTAATTTCCCCTAAAAACTTTCAAGAAAAATAACATTTTGGCTGTAAAAAAGCAGATGCTGCAGGTCCACACAGGAAGAGTCTTTCTTTTCTTGGATTCTCCTTCCTGCAGAGCACAATCCTCAAATGCAGTCTGTTTCCCACAACATGCATCCAGGAGAAGGAAAGCAAGAGGCTTGAAGTACAATCAAAAAGGAGGGGTACATCTGGAGGACACAGAATCACGGGAGCACAAAGATCACATTGAATCATAGAACAGTTTGAGCTGGAAGAGACCTTACAGCCCACCCTGCCCCAACCCCTGCCATGGGCTGGTTACCACTTACCTTATCAGGCTGCCCAGGGCCCCGTCCAACCTGGCCTTGGGCACCACCAGGGATGGGACTCTGGGCAGCAGTGCTGTGGTCTCATCAGCAGTGAAAGATTTCCCACTGACATCTAATCTAAATCTGGTGGGGGTAACCACCAGATCACAGCCCCACAGCAGAGGGTTGGAGCTGGGTAGGCTGTAAGGTCCCTTCCAACCCATCCCCTTCTATGATTCATTGTATAATTCTATGATCCATTCTGGTGGCGATGCAGTTTTAGCTCCTTGTCCAGGTTCCCTGAGTGCCTACAGTCAACAATTATTTTGGGGCCAATAAGACGTTTTCCTTTGTGATGTGACAGTAAGATTTATAACATGACATTCTTCTGGAATATATTTATCCCTTCTCCCAGCCAAAGAAGTCTGAAGTACCAGTAATACTGCTCTACAAATAGCCATGCAAATAAATAAATAATATTTGAAAATGTGCGGATGTTTTATTGCACAAGTTTTCCCCCTTCTGCTTGTACTTGATTTGTTTGATGAAAGGAAGATTTTAAGAAGCAGCATCTTCTTTCCTTGAAATTTTCCATTTTTAACTGAAAAAAGAACAACCACTTCAGAAGAGAACAAGAGCATTCAGCCAAAACCCTTGAGATTTTTCACTGACGATTTGTTTTGGGGGTACATTGTTCCTATGCTGATGAAAAATCTGTGCAAGAATGTTTTTCCCCAGCCAGTTCTGAAAACGAGAATTAGACGTTCCTGCTTCTTTTATTGCATTTTTCTCCAATGAGCCTTTCTCAGCCAGGTTTACTATATTTATATTGTGTCCCAGCTGCTAACTAAGCCTTGGCTTAGTGATCTTACTGCAATGATGAGGCATTTCCATTTCTGATTTCTAGCATATGTTGCACTTAATATAGCATTGCCCTTGTGTACCAGTTACCCCGGAAAAATGTCTGTGCCAGCAATGTAACAGTGGTATGGTCCCTGGAGAACCACTGGGTGTCAAAATGCAGATGCCACGGTTAATAGGACAATAATATGTCCTTGAACTATATAGAGAAGTACTTTTTATAGTGTATACAGAAATATGTTTGATACTGTGATGAAAACATCTTTTTTTGCTTTGTCTTAAATGAAAAATATCTGCAAAAGAGCCGAGAGATAATGACAAAAATCTGAACAATTAATTCTGGGGAGGAGGTACACACTGAGCTGATTATTTTTCCTCTCTTATGTTTGTAGCCTGGACCAGCTGATTGCAAAGACCAGGCTCTTGCACGTGATTTATGGGGGATTTATCCCTTCCAAAGAAGAAAAGATACACTGCAGCAAAAGCTCCCCATGCAAAATATTTCAGGACTTCTGCTTTGGACAACCAGAGCAGAACATCTGAAAATGGAAATAAAAGCAAAGATTCGAGATCACTCTTGAACATAAATAGTTGTTCATTTCTGATCTCCTGGCCCTGGGACTCGGTGCAGATAGCCTTTGTGAAGGCAGAAACTAGAACTCTCCCATTCATTCCAGACTTCTGGGAAATTCAGCTAAATCTGAACAACAGATCTACCTCAAAACCCAGTTTTTGGTTGACATAGGAGTTTTTGGAAATAACAGTTGCCTCCCACCGATGCAGTATAGCATAAGTAAGATGCAAACTCAGGAGGAGCTTACCCTGCTGCAGGAGTAGCTGTTTGTACTTCCAGCTAAGGCAAAAGTCAAAGGAAATTCTACCCTGGAGATAAACTGCATTACGTAAGATTTCATATACTCTAAATGGTCCTCAGATTTATTACAGCTAGAGAAAGGCTGTTCTGTCTGTTGGCATAAAATATGGACTTTGTTTTAGGAGGTTAGTGAGGAAGAAATAAATGGTGTATTTGGGGTTCCTTGCCCTAGGGCTTTCCATGCAGGGACCTGTCAAAGTTTTGGAGCTGAAAAGTTTAAAAGCATAAAATATAAATCTCAAGCAGGAGGTTTTGATCCATTTTGCGTGTATGAATAATATTAAAACAAAGCATTAAAAAAAAAAAAAAAAAAATCAAACTTCGTGTTCCATGGTAAATTCTGGTCATTCACTGTTTGCTTTTCTCTTCAACCTAGAGAAAGAGCTAAAATATCAAAGTCCTTTTTAGAACTGAGTTCAAAGATTATTTAAAGCATGGAAGATCTCATTTTAAGCTATTTGGCAGCAATGGAATCATCTGACAGTCCTCAGTGCCTACTGCAAGTGGCCATCTATGTGTGTATTACTCCTATCCTTTCTGTGGGTTGATTTTCATACCTAGGATGCATTTCCTATGATGCCTCCACAGGGAGGACCTCCATGATGCACCACAAAGCCCCAACCAAAACCTAAACAGCAGTCAAGGAGCCAAGTCTGTGCAGCAGGCAGCACTTTCATGGCATGGACCGACCCAATATAACAGTGAGCTGGTTCGAAACAGGACTCTTCCATTGGGTTCAACAAACTAAATATTTTTATTCATACATACTGAAGGTATTTTTCCCACCTTGTGGTTGTTTTTAATTGTTTGTTTTAAATAAGAGGTTTCCTTGCACATTATGATTTTGTAGAAACTGTGTGACGCATTGGAAAACAAAGTGTACAGTTCCTTGTCAAATCTTACAAGCAGAAATATAAAAAAATAAGCAGATTTTTTTTTCCAAATGAAAATTAAACTGTAAAAACCGATCATCTCAATTCTTTGTCTTTTAAGCTGATATTTCCTTTAAGACCCACAGAAATCTCAATGTGCAGGAAAGACAATGAATCTTGACTGGAAAGACAAGGAGCCCCGTCAGTAAACTCAGATCACAATTAGCACCAGCTGTAACCCAAGTGAACTCCCCAATTTAATGGTTCACAGGAGTGCATACGCATACAGTAAAAGCTACCAACCAGATCAATTCAGTCTCCTTCTCCCAGACTCCTCTCCTCCCCCAAGTCCTGCAGACAAAAGTCTGTTTCCCTTCTTAGTTGTTAAAAATATTTTTAGAGCTCTTCAAATATGGAAAGCAGAAAAGGAAGAAAAAAAACCAAAACAATAGAATCTGACACAAAAGCACCCTTCTCATTAGGGCTTTTTAAACAGCATTAGAGCTCATTGAATTTCATGCACTAATAACATTCCTACTCAATCCAAGGCAAACCAGTCAAATCTAAATCTATCAAATTTTACAAGGAAAGGAACATTGCCAAGTTCTAATATTTCTCCTGCATTCACTATCAGAATGAGGCAAGGACTGTCTTCCAAACTCCACGTTTCTTCTCTTCAAATCCTTTTAAAGCTACAGCTCAGTGGTGAGGAAGGGAAAAAAAGGAAGAGTTACAAAGAAATAAAATCTCAAGAGTGACATCTATACAGGATTGTCAGGCGCACAGTGTTTTTGGAGCAAAGCAGTCACGAAGCTGGCTTTAGCACAGCAATCAGCCAGGATTTGAGATTAAAAAGTTGCTAAGATCCTACCAGACAAAGCCCTTCGGCAAATGAAGCCGATTGTGGCAATAATAAAGCCCCCAAAGATGCAAAGGATTGTCTGAATCCTTGATCCTTGAGTCCTTTGGCCATTTAAAATCAAGCACATCTTCAGCTTTGAAAAAGAAGCCAGCAGCTAAATCAGTGAGACCAGTTCCAGGCTTCACTGGGAGCATGGGATATTAGAATCACAGAATGCCCCAAGTTGGAGGGGACCCAATATAGACCATTGAGTCCAGTGTATTGGTTCCCCTGGGGATCCAGGACCCAGATTGTTGCTGGATTTGGCCACTCCTGTGGGTTCAAGTTGTGTGGCTAATGGCATAGACCTACTGTCCCAGCCTTCCTAGAAGTGCCAACCACTCACAAGATGTCAGTAAGAGATGTACGAGATGCTGTACCAGCTGGGTGTATGTGCAGCACATTTTGATAGAAAGACTAGCAAATGTAAGTGATAAGGTGGAATAAAGCATGTCATTAGAGCTCATTTTGTATGGTGCTCTGTGTCTTGGGGGTTTTTATGTGTTTAATATATTCTGAGTTCATGTTGGATCTCAGCACAGACCTCCAGATGAGAACATCTACTTGAGATGCAGGTTGCACTACAACTCACCCATAATGACTATAACAACTTGTGAAGTGGATTTAGAAGTCATTGAGTTATAGATTATTTGGGTAAACGGGGTGCAAGAACTGTAGCAAGAAACCCATTTAAATATTAAGGAGAGTTATAAACCGAGAAGAGAACGAATGGCAGAGTAATATCAGGCCAGAATATGCCCTCCAGAGAAAGACCGCTACTGCATATAGATTAGAAAGCACTCCAGAAATCACTCTGAAAACCCATAAAATTCAGTCATAAATGTGGTCAGAAAAATGAGCATGTAAAGAGAGATCCAGAAGACAAACCAAACTCTGCCCATCTTATCAGATGAGCAACCACACAGCAGTTTCCTCTCTGTGATCTGTAGTGTCTGCACCAACACAGTATTAATCTATTGAGTAGGAGTGCAAGAGTCAGGCACTTGGACTAAAACATCTCTGGAGAATATATCAGTTCTGTAAGTGTCCACATGCATCTTTCTTGTGTCTAAAGGATCATATCTCAGGAAAGGTAAAATCCTGCTTTGTAGGAGTCTTATTTTTCATCATGTCCAAAAGTTTGAATGACTTTGAATAGGGACCACAGAATTAACCCTCTGCTGGAAGAATCCAAGCTGCTGTCTTTGGGCCTACCCACCCAAGGAAGGGCTGCAGAAGCAGCCCCTGCCAGACAAGGGAATGGCAGGAGAAATACTCTGTATGGAACAAGTGGAGAAGGAAAAATTAATGATCAATCAGTACAAAAATACCAATGGTTCTTCCCAGTTATGCCCATAACGTAAGCAGCAAACAGGCTTTTCAGACTTTCCTGGTGCATAAGCCCTGCTTAGTTCAGAGGTGTTTCATTAAATTTTTAGAGCCTCTCTTGAACCCAGCACCATCCCTCCCTGCTGTGCTATGCACACACAGTGAGACGAGGCTTTAAGAACTCAGTGAGAGGTGTCAGCAGCAGCCAGTTCGAGCTCACGCAGGGCCTTGAAAAACAAGAGGTTCCTGTTTGGCGTGCAAGGGCCCTTTGAAATACAAAAGCACTGTTCCAGTCACTTATTTTTGATTTGTCTGCCTTTCCCTCCCCCCAGCTCTGTTTAGAGAATTCTCCCCAATTTTTGCAGAATAAGGGAAAACACTCTACATCTGGCTATCTGGCTGATGGGCCAGAAGCACCTATGAGCAGCTTTAATCACGAAAATTGAAGATGCTTTGAAGGACAAACCACTCTACCCAGCTGAAATAGCGCTGAGGAGCAGAATTCAGAGTGAAGAACAGGAAACTATGAAGGTGTGAACTGTTGCTCAGCCAGCAGAAAAAGAAACACGCTCCCAGGGAGACACGGACTGCACAGAATGGATGGCTCTGTCTCAATGCTACACCTAATGTTAATTTATAGCATGACATTATAACCAGTAATAATAACGAGAGGGCATAACTGGCGCTTTTGAAGCTCTTGGATGTGAAGGTCACTCATTTTATCATCAAGACAATCCTTTAAGAACACCGTTGCTGTGAAGGAGGTGATCAAGGCTTTTAATCTAAAGCCCTTTATCAGCAGTGGGCTGCACGTCGTGCACCTGAAGCATGCTCTAGTGAGCAAACAGTGCAACAGTGGCACTTGAATCAAATCATCCGAAAGGAGGCTTCATACCTTGCAGGCCATCACTTTGAGTGGTGGCCTATGGAGGGATGCAAAGCCAAATCCCTGTAACACAGCCCTGAGTTGGCACAGTGGAGGCACCACGCCAAAGGGATTGCTTTCATTTAGGTCAGACCCCACCTGCAGCAATTAGTATCAAAGCCCAGTAACAGGATTAATTATGATACTGCCAGAGAGACTTGCTCTGTACTGCAGGGCTATTTAACCCTTTTCTTGGACAAAGGTTTCTCAGTGACTTGTGTGAGCGCTCAGCAAGTCAAGTGCAGGTGCAGCCAAGGGCAGTAGGGAGGAGTGGGATTGTTGTATGGGCTGTATGTTGCTGTTGAATGGGCTGTAAGACTCTTTTATAAAGCATGTGGGCAAGATCCAGCCAAACTTTGCTGTCTAAAGCCACGCTAACCGCCAGAGGACAAAAAAATCCCTTCTCTGCTAGTTTTCTGAGACCCAGAACTCACAGTTTCCTCATGGATTACTTAGTAATTTATATGAAGAAGGAAAAAAAACAGCATAGTTATTTTCCCTCTGCTGTCACTGAATTCCTTTCAAACCAGAATTAAGATCACATTAAATACAATTAATCTAGTGGATTAAATTCTGTATTTTAGCTTTTACAGACACTTACCAAAAAGAACTGCTTTCTCAGGCCTTTTTTGTGTGTACTGAAGTGGAGATGTACATACTCACACCTCACTTATATCCTTCCTACAGTTTATAAAAACCCACAGCATTCACATGAAATTTAAGGAACATTAATTAATGGATACTCCTTTTCTCCCAAAAATAAAGCAATAATAATGAAGTCCTGAAAATGTGGTGCTTTGCATTTCACTATTGCCCTGGGGTCAAGCTTAGCGATGCCCTAAATCCAAGGTATGACCAGTTCTGCTGCAGGCCGCATGGGAAAAATACACTCTGGTTGCACACAGAGCTGTGTTCTCGGAAACATTCTTCATCCCTAACTCTGGCAACAGGCCAGCACTTCAAACATTTTTGGTTACACTGGAATCCCCTAGGACTGCATTTTGGAAACATCAAAGCACAACATGCTCCCCAGCACTCTCCAGCTGCTAGTCTGGCATGCGGCAATGAAAGCGTAGCTGCTTCGTGTTAAAATTGGCATGGTTTCACTCTCACCTACTCCTTGAAATAAGTTTTAAATCAATTGTTGCTGCTGTTTTGAAATACTGCTTTGAAAAGCATGTCACATTCTGCAAGTGTGAATCAAGTCCTTCTGAATGCCTTTGGCACAACCCAGCAGCCTTGCTGGGAGCCTGGGGTCCTTAAACACCCATCTGGGAATCGTGGCTCACCGAACTGATAAGCAGACAGACGGGTGAAGCAAGAAGCTATCAGGAGCTCCCTGGAGAAGTCCAGCAGTGGAAAGATCTCCATGAAAATTCCAGGTGCTGGAGGATGTTCAATTAGTCAACAGCACTCTCATCCTGGGTACCCCCACACCAAGCAACTCCTGTAACAGTTCCAACAGTGGGAATCGCACACTATCCTGTTTCCTGGAATTGTACCACTTCAAGCTCCAGTCACACTAATTGCTGCTTAATGTTCACTGTCCACAACTTTTACAGCTGGATTTATTTTACCAGGTGCATCCAGCTTCCCTGGAGGAAGAGCCTGTGCCAGCTCTGGGCAGGTGCTACATGGGAGGAGCTTGGGCTCAAAGCAGGAGGAGAAGGGAGGCAAAGAGAAGATGAGTGGGAGCAGTGGGAAGTGAGAAGAGCTAAATGTGAGTGGAAAAAGTCTGGAATAGCCAAGAAAGGATTCTTCTAGCCAGCTGGGATCTTCAATTTCCCCCTGAGGGGGGCATGGTAATGTAACCACGTACAAGGATAGTGTGCACACTGGCCTCCACCACACAGCACTAATCATTAGAAAAATCTCTCATTCAGGTTTGGAGAAGCTTGGCAGCCTCTCTGTCCAAGCCTGACATCAGGACCCAGTTCCCCATCTCACAGCAAGGCTGCAGAATAAATACAGAATGCTTGCTCCATCACCTAAGCAATGAAGCTTGCCAGTGGGCTGAATAATTGCTCTTCACCTGACGTGCTGAGCCAATATCCAGCCATTCCTCATTGTGAAAGAGTTGTTCACACTGCACATTTGAGGTGCTGGGTCACCATCATGTGTTCCCCATGACTTCTGTTCTCTCCTTCACTTATCTGCATCAATTTTATTTTTTTTATTTTATTTTTTTTTTAGTTAGAGCAGTCACTCTGCTCTGCCCTGGCCTTTTCCCCCCCACCACCAGGATGATTTAAGTAAAACAAATTATTTGTTTATTCCAGGAAAGTTTTTCCCATTCAGGAGCCAAGCAAGAAGGGGAAATAAGCTTAAATTAGAAAGATTTGAAATTCCTGAAATAGATGACAGCTGAGAGAAGACTGGCATGTTAAATCATTCCACTTCATAAACATCCAGCTCTCATTTGGGCTTGACAGATGTAAATGCTACTTGATGTAGGTACTACCTACCAGTAATGCTGTCTTTCCCTTATTTATGCAAATACATCATATAAAATCCTTTTCATGCAGATTAACTGCAGAAGAGCAGTTCTACAGCCATATTTTCCCCCTAGTTTTTCATATACGTCATACATAGTGGTGGGAGGACAGCTTGACATCTTTTTCAGGTTAAAGGATGAAGAGATTATCAAATGCTTCACTTTAACCTCACAAATCATGTCACATGTCTGCCAGTGTCCTGTGCTGAAGAATGTATTCTTTTCATAGTGATTGCATAAGAAAAACATATAGACTGGGCCTGAAGTAACTGTGGTAAGGAGATTGCAGGATGAATCCCATCCCTAAGAAAGGCAGTCTTTGCAAACATACACCATACAAAAATGCCATCTGGCAAGATAGGAAACTGAAGCACACTATCCATTTAGAAACCAAGAGGGGGAAAAAAAAAAAAAATTCTGAGCCAGACTGAAATTCAAACAGAACAGGTTTTGAGGCTACTGCCAGATTCACCAAGAAGCAGCACCTCCTGCTCTGCAAAGCAGAGCCTGGTTACGCTGGCAGGCATAGAGCTGCATCAGGCACAGCACTGAGGTCACAGCACTGCTGTCCTGAAGGTCACCCTGAACTTAATATGCTCCAGAGACTTCAGTTATCTCATCTGGATTTGCAGGGGGTGGAGGGGAGGATGCTGACATACTTCAGATAAGCAGATCCCCAAGTTTTACGTTTTTCACTAAGACAAGATTTTCCATCAGGGAAATTCCCTGCTGCAGTCTCAGCCCCAGCAGCTGTCCCTTGCTTACAGGATGGCTGGCTTCAACAAATAGCTTTCCAACCATAGCATTTTCTTGCTCAGCATGGGGGCCAAGCAAGAACTTGGTCAAAACTGGCTATCTTAGAGGAAGAAAGTTTTGTTATTGCACTGCTCCCTGCATCAAATACCATCCCATGCAACCACCCCCACCCATACCAATACCTTAGTCCCTCTTCTCTCCCTTCTTTAGCTCCACATGTAGGGTGAAACCAGGCAGCCTGTCTGGATCTGACACACAGACCCTTCGCCTTTCCCATCCCATCACTCAAGGTGCTTTGGGAGAGACAAAACATGCCCAGATCCACTGGTCTGCACACAATTTTTACTGTAATTAATCTTACTCTGGAAAGTACTCAAAATTTGGCCTAAACAAATGTTTCCTAGGAGAAAGAAAGAAGAAAAAAAAAAAAAAAAAAAAAAAAAAGATGTGGCCCAGACATGACAGAAACCCACTGCATCCGCAGGTGGGCAGATCCAGTGCTGTGCATTAGCTCATATCTGCAGATGGGAATCTTTAATGGTATGATTCCCATACCATTAAAGATGGTATGATTCAAATACCCTCTTCTCAAAGCACAGACAGGTAATGAATTGATCTCAGCTCTCACTACTTATAGTCTTCACTGGAGGATTGTCCCAGTGTTTCTGACATCCCTCCAAAAAAACTAAGGAAGAAAACAGCAGTGTTGCTCTCCTCACCTCTTTGTTAATTCCAGTCAGCCCCATGCTCTTCTCATGTTGCTCAGCTCTTCTATCTGGGTAAGAGAGGCTCTTGTAAAGGGACAAAAGGATGCTTAACGCATCCTGAGAACTGCAGGCAGTTTCCACATTGCCAAGCACAGCTGAAAACCTTGGGGGCAGCAATTAGGAGGGCTGCAGGTTTATGCCTGCAATGAGATGCAATGCCAAGAAACAGAATACAAAACCTGCCCCAAAGAAGCGTATCTCAGAGCAGCAGATTCAGTGCCATCAGCTCCGTAGGGGTAAGTAGGGCAGAGCCTGTGCCCCAAATTCCCTGCACAACCATTCCAAATGCTGTGTGGGGGCTGCCAGGACATGGCATGGTGAGCCCTGGGGACATGTCCTCTCTGGTGAGATGCTGAGTGCCTCTCACTTGCTTGGCCCCAGTGGGATCTCACAGCATTTGGCTCTGCCGAAGAGGTTCCCAAATATGGGTAAGCCCAAGAGTTTGGCCAACAGGAGTGGGGCCATATAGAATTATGACTTTGCTGCAAAGGTAAATGTGCCAGACACTGTCCCTATATATAATTCAGAATACTCAATATAAAGAATGTAATATTTTATACAGAACATTAAATATATAGAATATCTAACCCTGCCCTGCAGAACTGTAACATAGCTGGGAAGCCTTATGGTACAAGCTCCAGTGGAGATGCTTCACTCCTACTCAGCAGCTGAGCCTATTGTCCAGGAAAAGTTCCGAGGGGCATTCCTCAGAGCTGGGAAAACTTTTTAAACCTATCTGTAAATAACCCTGACAATCTCTCAAAAGAAAAAAAAAAAAGTATTCTGTTTCATTTGGCTGCACTTCTCCTTCATACCCAGCTGCTCTCTGTGCCCACCCCGGCAGACTCAGTTCAGCCCCAAATATATCAGGATCTCTGGAAGAAGCAAACCCCAAAGAAAGCCCTGCTCTTCCCCTTCAGATGTGTGGAAAAATCCCTCCCTCCCTCCCTGCAATGCAAATTCCAGCTCTCTCTGCACCTTTCACATGCCCATCTTTGCTACCACCCCTGAGTTTAGCTGCCACCAAGTTTGACTGATGAAAGGTGACAGCTCTATTATATTAATTCCCACCAGAAAATAGGGGAAAAGTCTCACATCCTTTTCATATCAAACATAACACATTCAGAGTTTCTCTGTGTGTGCTGCAGCACGAAGGAAAGGCTCATCTGGCTCTTCCTCAGCACGAAACGTGGCCACTGAGCAGAGCGCTCCCCAGACTAGGGGATGCTCTTGTCAAACAAATGGCAAGCATTCATTTCTTTCCATATTATGCATGCATGCAAGAGTAAATATGCTTGTCCTACACTGGGCTGATCACCACTTGCAACTGCTCTTGTCTAATGGACCCAAGCCCTGTCTGCACTGCCAGAAGGGCGTATTTGCAGAAGACAGCCCTCAGGCTATAGTGCTTCAGCACATGGATTCATACCAGAGACTGTCTTATCAGAAAGTAAACAAAAACAAAAGCCCCAAACTTTCTCAAAGTAGGAAACTTTCCTCTCCAATCTGTCGAACTGTATAAACTCAAACGAAAGCACATCCTATAATTTCATCTTCACTTTAATGACAGCCTGCTTCCATCCCCACAATTCTCTGCCCATAGCGCCATTATGGATGCTTTTTTTACAGCTTAAACACCATCTTGATATCAGCTAATTGCACCAATCAGTGTGAAGTTTCTCCACATGACAGTAATTCCCCACAAATACTGCCATTAGATCTCATGTGTCTCCAGATTTTCCATCAGCTCCCTTTTACAAAGACTCTGCTCTGGTTTGTCCTGAATGTGCACCCTACCTGCTGGCAAAACTCCCTTTTTGCCTCCAGATTAATCACAAGAAAGGTTAGATATTGGAATAAGCTTCTCCAAAGGAGTGGTCGGGCACTGGCACAGGCTGCCCAGGGAGACAACAGTGTCACCCACCCTGGAGGCATCCTAGAAACATGGAGATGTGACACTGAAGGACATGGCTTAGTGGGCAATATTGGTGGTAGGTGGACTGTTAGAGTAGATGATCTTAGAGGTCCTTTCCAACCTTAATGATTCTATGAAAAAATCTAGACCAAAGAACCCACGTCATCCAATAAGAAGGTTATTTATCAACTACCTTCACTGTCCATTCAAACCAAAGTACAATGAGAGAGAAGGTTGCCTCTTGCATCTTCACGGACGCCAACCTTTGTTGATTTTCCCATGGTACATTTCCTTCTAAGAAAGGCAGCTCATGCAGACCTAGCCCTCGGCAAGGCATTTCTTGGAGGAAACTTTCAAGCCCATAGTTTGCTTTTGAAACCAGAGGAAGATGCTGAAAAATGGCTCAGTCCCAGCAGAAGTAAAGCAAACATCTCCAGGACACCAAACTCATTTCAAGAAACTGGCCCAGGCACCTAGCTTTGTAGTAAGCTTGAATCAGCCAGAATAGCTGAAAACACTTGACTGTTGTCCTCTCCATCCAGCTACAAAGGAAGGAACAAAACTCCCAGACTGCAGTCACAGCCCAAAGACTCATGATCACAGGGGGTCCCAGCTAAGCCTTGGCTAACACAGGCAGCAGGATGCAGAAACTTCCCTTGGCAGCCAGACATGCCTTTGACAAAAGCAGGGGAACTAACAGTGTTTTGCCACATTTCTTTGCCAAATCCTCAATGCTAAAGCCTCTTTGTGTCGACCACCCAGTGGAACAAAGGGCTAGGGGACAGCCCCAGCTTCAGGCTGCTGCTGTGCTCCTTGGCAGGAGGCTCTTCCTCCAAACCCCTCCCAAGACTTTTTCCTTAAGACTTGGTCCAAAATCCTCTGCTCTTTGTGGACTGCACACCATTCAGCGTCCTCCAAGCCAGACCTTTCCTATACCTTACCCTATGGACCACAGAGGTGGGAAACATTATACAGCTCCTGGACAGTTCAGAAGAAAAGCAACAGGTGGTCAGACGTGGTTCACCTCCTTAGCACAGATTTCTGGTGCGGAGTCCAACCAGTGGTGCGTGTAGGAGGCTGACTCCAACTGAAAAGGGTTATTTTAAATCCTAACAAGAAGAGACTGTTCTTACAGTAAAACAAAAATTAGAAGTGAAAGAGAAAAGCAAAGTCTCCTCTGCAGTAGTTTCTCGGGCACAAGAGGGGACATGAACAGGTATTGCAGGAGCCTGCAAAGAGGGGGGGGGGAATCTATACTGTGCTAAAATACTGTGCTGAGAAGAGAGGGGTATGCTCTGAAGCTGGGAAACGGCAGATGTGAAAATGGCTGAAAGTGGACGTACATGCAGACAGGCACGTTCATACAGCTCTGCTCCTTGGGGCTCTCCAGCAAGTATCCCAGTGACTGCAACTCTCCCTGACCTCACACCCAGGTGGGCTGGATTGTGGACCCCTGAGCATGCGAGGGAGTGGGGCTCTCCAGAAGGAGCAGTCTCTGTCACCATGTCAGACCATACCTCCTGCTACATCTTCCTAGCAAAGGAACAGGCCTGCTGACCTCAAAAGCGTAAGAAAATACCCAAGTTTTTTGATGACAAACTGGAACAGAACTGGAACATCTGCATCAAAGCCAGGCAGAGGAGGCAACGTGGGAAAGCAAAGGACACAGAGGCACTTGGGGACAACTGCATTCTGCCCTGCATTGCTCCAGCACTGAACAATTTTTGATAACTGCCCTCCATTTTGAGCCCCAGCTGCTGTAGTAGGGCTGTGCACGTTCAGTGCCTTGCTGGAATCAGAGCCTGACTTTAACTGAGCTTTCAAGCAGCCTTTGGAACAAAACCTGGCTGTGACACCGATATGTACGACTGCTCACATGAATTTACTGTTTCAGGAAATTCACTTGCTGGTGGATTTATTGAGGAGGAAGGTGCCACAAAATCATGCCACCCAACCCCATCTTTGAAGCCACTGGATCAGCATCTGTTCTCCAAAAGCCAAATCTGAAAGCCACAAAAACAAGTTCCTTGCCACCAGAAAATTAGGAAGTCCATAAACTCACCCACCATGATCTTGTCTTACCCTTTTTCTACATTAGCTTTGTGGCATTGGTCTGTATTACAAGCCATGGCTCACTGCAGTCTTGGGCAAAGCAGCAGAAAAGTTTGGGACTACAGTTTCATCCACAGCTCAGAGATATACCCAAGGAATTTACCTCCCTCCCTTTATTAGTTGCACTGAAGTGAGCGTTAGGAGCAAATCCATTATCTCACTACAGTCTGGGACAGAAGCGTCAGTGCTCTCCCTCCCTGCTCTCCCCCTTGGATGGGAAGTGTAAACACCTCTCCCTCACACCCTGGCATGTGGAGGGACCAAAGCTCTGTTGCAGAGGCAGCACAGCAGAGTTTGGGTTTCTTGCCAAGGGAGCACAGGGGCAATCCAACATGGTGACAAAACACCAGACGGATGCACTTTGAACTCCTCCTGCTCTATCTCCATTGACTTACCTCTCACCCAGCTCCTGCTGAAAAGAAAAAAAAAAAAAAAAAAGGCTCTTGGAGTGCTCAGAGGTTATGTAATATGCTGTGGCTTTTTGCCAATTCAGTGAAAAATTATTTTTTTATTTTACTTTTTAAAATTAAGGCTTTAAAACTCCTTTAAGAACCAAGTCCTGCAAAACAAACCTTCGCTGGTTTGGCTTTGAGGCCAAAACATTTCGTCAGCCAACACAACAGCCTGGCAGCAACTAAAGAAACACTGCAGCTTCTTCTTGTGCTCAGCTCAGTTCACAGATGCCAAAGTCATCAGTGGATGAAGCTGCTGGGAGATTTTGGGATGAGATAAGTTTTGTCAAAAAATCCAAGTTCACTGGAATGGGAGTTACGTTATTCAAAGACTCTGGACTAATAAACTTGGTGCAAGGCAGAAGCCTCCAACAGGTCAGCAACGAGAGTTGGGAGCATTCCTAAGGCAGGTGACAAATACAGTCAAGACAGCCAGGCCCCAAGCAGCTGTATAATGTCATTGAAATGTTGGCCACCATCCTGGTAACAAAGCTGCCTTCACGGAGCAGCTGCAGGGTCTGGGGACATCCACTTTGCCAGAAAAATGGAAATATTTCAGTTACATTCACAGTGAGATCAAAAGCAGACATAAAGAAACCAAAAATTCCAGCCAAACAGACCGCCTGGCTGCCAGATATCTGTCTTCACAGTCTTAGCTCCATCTCCCTACCTCCACCCTCCTTACACTCCTGCAACCTCACTCAATTACCTTGTCTTCCGTGGCACTCTTCTGTCCTGTTTCTACTCATACTTTCCATATAACTTCTCTGAAGCCCATCCACTGTCACCTGTTGAGTGGATCCCACTGGGTTCTGCCCTCAGTGCTGTACTCTCCACTGTGACTTGCCTCTGAGGCAGCCTCCACCCTGGACAGAAATTCAGCCATCCCCTCTACATAGGTGACTCTTGTTCAATCCTGACTCCACACCTGATCAATAAAGCCTTGCAGTGTCCCTCAAGCACAAATCTCAACCATGTCTCTGAAACAGACTCCAGCCTTTCACTTCTTTCCATACCAAAATTCATAAAGATGACCCTTGCAGGCACCATTTCCAGTTACAGCCTTTTTCAAGGTCAGCACAGAATCACTGAAACATAGGGGCTGTAAAGGACCTCTAGTGATCATCTCCCTGCTAACACAGGTTCCCTACAGTAGGTTTCACAAGAAACCATTCGGACACCATCAAGATAAAACAATGGTTCTCTCTCAGTTTAGACCCAGGACAAGAGTCATATATTGCCAGTTTGGTCTCTGAAGAACACTCAGTGGTAGATGACGATCTAGAGGATCTGCAGGGTGGATGTTATGACTCTATGCTGAGGTCCCTGCTCTGCAAGTGAACAAACTGGCTAGCATAGACTTGTACCAAGCAAAATGTTGTCACTGCTAACCAGCCATCACAAGTGTCACCGCATGACCCTGTGCAGAACAGATATGCCAGCCTGCTCAAAGACTCACATGTGAGCTCCATTCCTTTTGTGGAGATGTGCCCTCAGCGAGCTACAGCCATGATCCCACCTGGAAGGGCTAAACATCAGCCAGATAAGCAGAGTTGAGGTGTGGTCATCTCTGCCTGCCTTCTCTTTTTTGTCCTACTAAATGTCCTTTTGCCTTCACTTTCTGTCACTCCATACCAAAGACCGCCCCTCTTCCTGCAAAGTGTACCCCACTATTTCATACTCCCTTACCTACACATGAACTGTCCTCTGTATCCCAGCCCCATGTCTCCAACATGTCTAACTATACTGTAGGTCACTTCTCTCCCTTGGTATCCCCATCAGGGACAGAGACTTGCCTTAGCTGCAGGTCTCTTCACACACCATTGGAACACAATCTTAGAGAATTAGTAGGTCTGTCAATATTGATCTAATCCAGGTTTGCAGGCCTGGGCCCTTTCACACTGTCATTCTTCACAAGGCACATTCATCATATTGGACACAGTCACCCAGAATAGAGGCGAAGCAAAATAGCCATAGCTATGTTTGAGCAGAACTGAGACTGCTGAAGCTGCCAGGTTGGGTACCTTGGCCACATCCTGGCTTTGTATTGGAATTAATTCCATTCAACTACCTTTCCCATAGCACTCATGTTTTCTCTGGGAGAAAAAAAATAAAAAATAAAATAAAATCCAGGCATGGAAAATTGACTCAAGTCTGAAAACAAAATTTTTGTTTTCCTTGCAGGGTGGTTTGCCTTGCCTGGATAGAAGATGAAAGAAAAAGTTAAAGGGAGTGCCACATCAAGAAGACAGCCACTGTAAATGCCACAGGCCAGAGGCTGATGTGCTTAGATGAACAAGTTTTCATCTGGTCATCAAATGCTATACGAGAAAATAGCAAGAGGCATAAATTCAAGTTGTGGTGGGAACTACATATCGCATTAATTAGGTGCTGTGCAGTGCAGAATGGAAAGAGGGCTCTTGCAAATGACAATCACACAAAAACACAACCCAAATTCAAAGCCCAGCATGTCTGGAGGATGGGTGCACCTGCTAGACCACAACCAGAAAGGCAGTAAAGGCCGTGCTCTCAGGGTGGCCTGCATATTGACAACCACTCTCTCCAAGAAGTCAATGAACAAACACCAAAATCTAGATTGCCAAAAGATGCAGTAACTTGTGTGTAAAAAGGAGATATACCCAAAATGCAGGCAGGGAAAACTTGTGAGAAATAACAGAAGTAAGCCAGGATGCTGTGAATACCAGCTCTAGACACATTTTTGGAAATATTCTGCTGACCCAATGACCCATGTCATTGTACCAGAACTGAATCTTTCTCACGTTTTTCCCCAGTACATGATGCACAGAACAGCAAAGGATCTCCAATGTAAGTACCAACTCTACCCAGATCATCTTTAGCTCGTAAAGCTGTTGGCTGCTTCCAAGCCTGCATTTCAAAGCAGCCAGAAGAAATAAACTCACCCAGGTGTATATGAAGAAAAGATAAACTGCCTAGAAAGCAAAAAAAAAATGAAGTCTAGAGAAAGGAAAATAATTCATAATTTTTCTTGTAAGAGAAACTTGTATGGACAGAGGAAACAACCCAGTACTGAGTTGAAAGGCAGTACCAGAGAAATGAAAGACTCCCATCACAGCATTACCCAAACAGAAACTGGACTGCAAAAAGCAGATAAATCACTTCAGAGAAAAGAGCTGAGGAGCAAGCAAGCAGATGGCGTCACTGACAGGAGATGGGCATCTGAGTGCAGAAGAAAGAGGCCCCACGGTCCTCAGATTTCCAACCAACAACAAAGCACACAGCCGGCTCACAGACCAAGATGGCACAGCCAAACCCAGGACCACTAACACCAGGACCTGCACACATACTTCTGTATCAGGGGAAAACATGCTGCTTTATTTGATGGAACCCCAAATCCATCAATGGCAACTTGTGGGATATCCAGACAAAGGGCCTGGAGCATCACTTGGGCTCTGCAGTAAACAGGAAAGGCACAAAGGAAACATTGCACAAAAGCCTCCAGAGCCTCCAGCTACTGGTCAGAAACTATCTGCAGCTGGCAGTATGATTTCCTGCCGCCAGGAACTGAACTGGCCCTTTTTTAAGCATTACTGACACACAGTGTTCAAACACTGTGAGGCCTTCTGCGGCACATTAAGACCGGTCAGAGCCTACGGAGGTGGACTTCTGACATCCCCATATGCAAAGCCTTCACCCACACATCTGGGAAGTTGCAGGAGAGGTTCAAGTTGGATTTTAGGAAAAGTTCCTCTGAGAAAGAATAATAATGCATTGGCACAGGCTGCCCAGGGAAGTGGTACAGTTACCATGCCTGGAGGTATTCAAGAGAAGGGTAGGTGTTGTGTTGTGCTGATGGACATGATCTAGAGCGGTCACAGGCATAGGCTGATGGTTGGACTTAGTTGTCTTCCCAAATTTAATGAATTCTGTGATTCTATGATAAGAGTTTCCATACAGAAATCTCTGCCTTATCAGGTTTACCTCCATTTTTGCTTTTTGCTGGAGGGGAGAAGTCCTGCCCATCTCCATGACTTTGAAGTTGACTTCCAGCAGTATAATAGCTCAGTCTTCAGTCTCCTCATGTATTATGCCAATTCATTTCCACTGCCATAAACCATGTCATTAGAGCTAGGTGCACAGGGAGACAGGCAAGCACAGAACTAACAATTCTTAGGCTATGAAAGGAGAAAGCGTTGGAAAGCTCCCAAAAAGAAGTCTTATACAGGTCAGTGCAGGAGGCTGAGCCCCATACCAACACAGGAGGAAGTAGCTTTGCATTACCAGTAGGTGAGGTGTGTGAAAGCACAATAAACACCTCAGCAGCAGGATGCTTCACCTCACACCCGAATTAGCACGTCAGAAGCGACATTCATGATGGTGGTAATGCCACAGAGCTGCTGCAGCAGAAGCATAGGGTTTCAGTGCATCAGCCCTCCCTGGAAATCATAGCAGTGCCTCTCACTCACAGAATGGCCCCTTCAGGTCCATCTGGCAGAGAACGGTCTCACAGCAGGCACAAACAACGTCACATTCATTGCAGTGCCCTTCGTGCTGAAAGGGGCCCTGTAGCACACACGGAACTCAGCCCAACCTATTCTCTTCAGGGACCAATACAGCCTGCATTAGCACAGTAAACTTTTTCTTCCATAAGAAACTGGGTTCAGAGGACAAGAAACAATTTAAAAATGTATAAGTTACAAGGTTCCATGGAACTTTTCTTACAGGGTTGTGACAACAATTTCCCCCTTGTTAGGCAGCTTTCCTTTATTAGTATGTTCTTAAAATTTCTGTTGAGTCTGTATAGCACCTTTCAGAAGCACAGCTGGATTTTCAGTCTAGGTGCACTGACAGAGATGGTCTCTTCTTAGATTAGATGTCAGAGGAAAATTTTTCACAAAGAAGGCAGTGAGGCCCTGGCACTGCTGCCCAGAGCTGTGGGTTCCCCATCCCTGGAGCTACCCAAAGCCATGGATGGGGCCCTGGGCAGCCTGAGCTGGTGGGAGGAACCCAGCCCACAGCAGGAGGTTGGAGCTGGGTGAGCTTTGAGGTCTCTTCCAACCCACCCATTCCACAATTCTGTGATTCATTTTAAGCTGATTTCTTTCTCTAAAGTCTGGGGGGTGGGGGGGAAATAACAATAAGCAATGGCATTGGTCTTCCCTAAGCCCAAGGCTTTTCAGATCTAGGTTACTGCTGCAAAATTAGTCATATTCATCCACAGCCAATATCTGCTTTCCCAGAAACTCCACTGGGAGCCTAGCCTTCCACCACCAAGCCCAAAATGCCCTTCCTTCCAGGCATCATGATCTGTTTACAAGCAGCAGATATCGCTGCAGCAGAGATTTATCTAAGTGAAGCCACACCTCGCCCCACGCGATCCTGAGCCCCCAGGCATTGCTGCTGCCAGGCTCTGCCCTGGGTACGTGAGGATACTGGGACCCAGTGCTGAGCGTCTGGCTGGCAGACCGTGCCCCAAGTGCTGCAGGTTCACACGCACCCCTGACAGCGTGTGGTCGGGAATTGGGTTAGCACTGATTGGGGAGAGCTGGAGGGAGCATCCTTTGCTTTGCCCATAGACGGGCAGTCACACAAGGAACAGCTGGAGCGCACACAGAGCCTTCTTTAATTAAAGTGCAGCTCGCCATTTTTCTGGCAGGGTGCCCAGAAAAGCAGTAAAATGGAAACAGAGAAAACAAGCACTACATAACATGCTCCCACTCTCCTTTATGTTCCCTAGCCCCCCTCAAACGTAATCATCTTACTTTCTTTTTTTATTATTATTCTTTTCTTTAGTTCTTTTAATAACCGTTTTTCACGTGTGACAGGTTAGGGAAGGAAAAGGTCAGGAGTGAAGGAAAAAAAGGGGCAGGAGAATTGAAGCAGGCATTCATTGCCACTCGTGATTAAACACGTGGAACAATGTACCTGCTTATTAGGACACCTCCTGCTCTGAGAAAACATCTGCAAAGCACACACACACACACCTTCTTAGGAGATGCATGCAGGTCTGCATCTCAGGGGGATGCTAACACAGCTCACATCTCAGTTGTTTTGGTAACGTTCAGTTTTTTCACCCATCCCACAGCTTCTTTCTCAGATCTAATGCTTACACAAGCTTGGAATTTCTAATACACCGAGTGCTGCCATCATCTTGCAAATTTGTCAAAGCTCACTTGGTTTTTCTTCACTTTTCTCCAAACTCCATCTCCTATCAGCACGCAGAGCTGCCCTCTCTTATGGCATACAGCCCATTTCACAGACCAAGCTGTTCCCAGCATAAAACCTGGCTGAAGCTAATAATAACCACCATGCTATTTTGGTTGGTGATGCTGTATTATTAGCTTCTTCTCTCTACAGGGCATGGAAGGAGAGACACAGGCACGCTCAGAACAGAAGTGTGAAACCAAAGGCAGGTACACGCTGCTCTCGTTATAAAGGAAATGCATAATTGTGTCCTGAACAGGAGCAAGGTTGTAAGGGACATGTGCTGAAAAAGGGTATTTCACACTGGGAAACCACCTTGGAGTACTCTTCTGGTACCAGCAGTGTAACACTGGCTCAGTGGGACACAGGTCTGAGAGCATCTCCCTGTGCAAGGAAGGACCTAAATTAGAAACCAGCCTCAGATCCTCAAATCCAAAGCTCATAAAGGAGCTGATCTGAAATAGAGACTATCAAATCTGGAACAGAATTTTTCAGCTTGAGCCCATCTCTGCATCAGATTTACAGTTTGACATGTTTATATTGAAACAAGATGGCTATAAATGCAGTCTATTTCTCTCCCAGTAGAATCTAAGGAGAGAAATATTTAAAGGCACTCAGCAGGGGACCAGCACTGCTCCCAGTGAATTTAATTATAAACTCTCCCTGCTTTTACTCCAAGTAGTTTAGGCTGGGAGCAGTTAGATTGCTTTTGAAAATCCCGCTTTATTTGTGTAGAGCTACAAATCATTTATATTTATATAGCTGGAAGTGCATCATAGAACATACACAAGAACATATTTATTAGCACACATCAGGAATTTTCCATGCAAGTTTTTTTTTTTTTTCCCCCCCCCATCTTTAATTCAGGGGCTGAGGGAAAAAATACTAAGGGAATTGAGTCCATAACCAAAAAATAGTGATTTTTGACAAAACAATTTGATATAGCGACTATTCAAATGTATTCATAGAATCTTTTGAGTTGGAAGGGACTCTTAAAGGTTGTCTGGTCCAACTCTCTCCAGCTCAACTGTGGCTGCACTATCACCTCCCCACTGTGGTGGCATGCCTGTGGGTGATGGGGATTGAGGGATGGACCTCTTCTCTCTGGGCCAGGCTGGCTCTGGCCAGACCACACTCCCCATCTTGCATTGGTCTCATTACTGCTCTAAAAGCAGCCTGGTATCATTCTGAATAAAACCAACACTGCTGTAAAGTAGGCCTGTGTTGTTCAGTAAGTTGTGAGGTTTATCAGATTTGACTGATGATCCATGGCAGGGACATGAACCTGTTGCTAAATTGTATCTGTGGCCGTGTAATCCAACACGATTTTCTCATTGTCAGAGCAGAACTAGCCTGTATCAGAAGCATTTCTGGCCCTTTGCGCTGCACAGAAAAAGCCAACTTTAAAAAATGAAAAAAAGACTGAAGGCATAAAAGCTATTGTGGCTATGCAGAGCCCTTAATTATAACACTTCACCTTTAGAGAAAACTATTTTTCATTAACTGAATGGGTAATAGTATATGATGGTGATTAACTTTAATGGAGCTGAGTCCAAGCAGGGGGAAGATAAAGTTAGAACTGAGAAACCACTTTCAGTGTAAAGCCAGCTTCTGTTTGGAAAGGTGTTTGATGAAAGCCTACGTTGCTTCTAACTAAATGAGGCTTCAATAGGTATAATTCTGTATGTATTAAAATTAAGATTCCTTTAGGTATAAGCCATGCAAGTTTTCCATGCAATTACTGCTCTTGAGAAACAGCAGAGAGCATGCATATACCAGAAAGAAAATGGCACTTTCTAATTTTATAAATGAGCCAAATACATGCTTTTCCAACAAGAGAAGAAAATAGATCCATCAATGAACTAGATTCAGCCAAAATAACCAAACAAACATCAAAACCATTCTCTCCAGCAAGTTTTGACCCTTTTTTTGTGGGTGCCCCATCCCTGGAGGTGCCCAAGGCCAGGTTGGATGGGACCCTGGGAAGCCTGGTCTGCTGGGGGTCAACCAGCCACAGCACAGTTTGGAGTTCAATGATCTTTATGGTCTCTTCCAACCTAAGCGAAAGGTTTTCCTCCTTCCTCATTCCAGCACTGAGGATTTGGGCCGTGTCACACATCTCTGGTCCCTCTCCTGCCCCATGTCCCCAGCTGTAGCCACAAGGCCACGTATTTGCACAGACATTTTGCATCTTTTACCTGCCTCCACTCCTGCTTTTAACCCAGCAGTTTCCCATGGGGAGAAGGAGGCACATGTTGCAAGTGGGAATTTCTCCAGCTGGGGCTAATTTGGAGTCAGCTCCCCAAGGGCAATGACCTACCCTACCATATCTCCAGCATTGCAAAACACATAAAAGACCGACTTTATCATTAACCATTGTCACCAGACAGCCGAATAATAAAGAGAGAAGACAATAAACAGATACCATCTCACAAGGATGTCTTTAAGAGACAAATATCAGATGCCTAACAAAATGCATCCCCTCTTAAGTGGCATTTCTATATTTAACACCAGCTAAAATGTGATAATTTACCCTGTCACAACATGTCTCTTAGAAACAGTCCCATTTTATTCGCAGTCACAAGAAGTGGGGAACTCAAATTCTGACCTCCTTTCTAGAAAGGCAAAAGATGAGGGGGAAAAAAAAAAAAAAGCTAACATCTGGCAGAGCTGGATATTTATTAGCCTTTATAAAACTCCACACTCCTGTTATACATAAGACAGGCACAAAAGGGGCCCCCAAAGTGTTATTTCCCCACTAGTGTGAAACAAGTGGCTTATTCAGTAAGTTTTCAAAGAACAGAGGCAAATGGATTATCTCAAGGCAAAGTAAAACACAGAGAAACGCACTGTAGCCTACTGTTGGGTTTAGCTGCCTGGTGCTTGCGGAGGAAGCAAGGGGAAATCTATAAAATCCATCATCACGGTGTCCAGCTGAGACTTTACACTTCTCAGGGAAATCTGAGCTGTGAACCACCAACAGCTGCTTTTCTCCCAACCTGTGAAATCACCCATGGAAGGAAAATGTTTTCTTAAGAAATTCTCAAAACGCAGCAAGGAAGAGCCTGCTAAATCCTCCGTCTCCTTACACCGGGTCAAGCCGACAAGATTTCTCCAGCCAAGCTGTGACCATCAGGTGCGATGAGGTGTGATTTGCAACTAACATAGCTGTGCTGGCAACAGCCTTAGTCTGGTGAGAATTACGTGAGCTATTGCTTGTTTTCCTTCTTTGTCACTAAGGCACAAGTTGCCCACTGACTGCCAGCACCTCAGGGTGCTTTGGGGCCAAGATCTCCCAGTCTTTTGAGGCTGAAGTCTATAAAGGAAGTCCGAAAGTGAAGGGCACAAGAGGGCTGGTGGGCAGCACTGTGGGATGAGCAGTATGGTTGTTTGAATGAGAGCTATAAGACATTCTGGCTCATCCCTGGCTCTGAGGATGGCATGAGTCCCCTTTACACCAGGGGCAGAAGCTGAGCCCATTCCTGTGCACTAGTAGAGCTAGGTCACTTCTCCTTATATACTCACATAGTCAAGTTTCTAAAAGATTCTCTTTCAGCCAATCTGGAACAGTTTGGGTTGCACTCACCAAATACTCTTAAATGGGTAAATAGTTTCAGGGCATTTGGCACCTTTCACAGACCGTGAGACACAGCTGATGACTCTTCTATTGCAGTATCTCATGCACTAATCTCAGTTCACATTCCCTCCTTCATGAATTCAAGGTCTTTCTCCTCTGGAAACAGCCTGATCATCCAGCTACAGGGGATACCCGGGGTGGGCACAGCACTGTCTCTGTGGAGACCAAGATTCTGTGCTTCCCTCCTGGGCTTGGCTGGAGCAGACTAAGGGGAGAATCAGGTTCTCTCCACTATATCCCCTCATGTTTCTCACAGCCTACAGGCAGGGAACCCTGCTGGAGGACCTTGTCCTTGTCCCACATTACTATCACATAACAAGGAGCCATGTGATGAAAGGAAAGGAGAGGAAGGGTTGGGACAGGTATCTGCTCCTGCTCTGTGATTCCAGCCCTTTGGTCTTATTTATTCCACTCACACATAATTCATTTTTAGTCAAATAAAGCATTCATTTAACCCTGAAACACCTCTTTTTTTCCCTTTTATTTCGCAAATCCAAAAGCAGTCAATTTGATGCCAACCTAGGTAATTGCAATAATTGCTTTAAGGTTGAGCTATTGACTCAACCTAGATCAACTTATTCAGCCTCTCCCCTTCACCCCAAAGCCCAGATTTCATACCACCAAGCCCAGAGTGTCCCTACAGCATCCCACTGCTCCAGGGGTGGCCCCTGCCCCCTCCTGTGTCAGGTCCACCCAAAGCAAGAGATTCAAGCAGTCACCTCTGTCCTTACTCTTTCCGCAGCAGAGATGTGCTGGTTACCTAATGGCATCAAATTAACAAATGAACAGGTCTGGTAGACCAATTAGCAGGGAGTGCAAGCAATTTTCAAACAGGCTGCAATTGTCAGCTAATGACCTTGGGAGAAGCTTTTTTTTTCTTTTCTCCTTCCTCAGAAAAGTCCACATTAAAACCGAGCTGATAGCAGCTGAGAGTGTCACTTACTGTGCTTTCATCTCATAGAAATACACTGGATTAAAAGAAAAAAAAAAAAAAAAAAAAGGACAAAATCGGGAGGCTGTGTTCGTGTAATTCAAGCAGCACCTCGGCTGCTTTACCAGCCAGTTAAGAGGGCCACAGCTTTGCTCAGCAGATGTATCAATTTCTGGGAACAAGAGCATCTCCACATTGAGTAATGCACCACACACAAGCCATGGGGGCTGTGAATGAGCCAGGGAACAGCAAGCTCCCAAATCTCCATGTGAGCCATCTCAGGCCATCTCAGCAGCCCAGTGATTTTCCCTGCTGCTCCTCCTATTAAAATAAAAACAGGAACACCACATGACCCTCAAGAAGTTATGCACCTCCAACCTTGTCCACTTTCATCCATGCACATGTCACATCAGGCTATCTTTGGACAGCACAGACACGTACATGCAGTTGAACAAGGTGGATGTTTGCACAACAGTGCATCTTGTTTGAGACCATGGTTCCATGTAACTGCAGCGTGGGTCACTTCCAAGGAGGTTCAATTTGGATATGAGGAGATGTTTCTTCTCAGAAGGTATGGTGAGGCACTGGCACAGGCTGCCCAGGAGGTATTGGAGTTACCATCCCTGGAGGTGTTCAGAAAAGGGTAGATGTGGCACTGAGGGACACAGCATGGTGGGATGGGTTGAACCAGATGATCTTAGTGATCAACCTCAATGATTCTATGTTATTTCTCCATCCAGCCCCTTCTGAGGAGCTGCAATCAGTCCCAAGGCAGTGAAAGCACTGACATCATTATCTCTTGAGACCTCCAGGCTAAAGATGGAAGGTTAGGTCATCAGGTGGGGAAAGCTTTGAGCAACCTGCTCTAACAGGAGGTGTCCCTGCCTCCCATTAGCAGAGGGGTTGGAACCAGATGATCTTAATGTTCCCTTCCAAACCAAAGCAGTCTATGATTCTATGCCGGCATGGTGCTGTTGAAGCTAGCAAAGTCCCAGTGATGTGCATCATAAGACACATAGAAAAGAAAACCCAATGTTCCCTGAGTGTGCTGGTTGTGTTCTGCATCCCTGCAGTGTGGCACAGCAAAGTCTTAAGACTCTGAGTAACTCAGATCAGGTTTCTGGTTTATTTGGCATTTCCTACTTTTCACATCTGGTAACTGCACCTCATGATTCCCAGTGAGATATCACAGTGAGAGAGCAAACAAGGGGGTCCAAAAGAGCAGAACTGCACCACTGCTGCGTGGTTTTCTTGAATGCCCTGGCTTTTGATAAACACCTTTGCAACAGTCCATGTATCCTCGCACACTCTTTCAGGTCCTTCCCTCACCACCACCCCACCTGCCTGCACTTAGGAAAGCCATGATTGAGTCTGTGGTGGTGACCCCCATAGGGCTTCCTTCTGCTGCCAGTTTCACAATCCTGACACTGGAGGTATCTTTGAGATCTCTCTCCCCCTGTCAGCTGCAGTTAGCATCATCTGAGAGGCTCACTCTTACTAAAGGTCAAGGAGAAGAGAGAAAGACTGCAACTATATGTGTCTTATTTCTTTAGGAAAGCAGGTTAAAGACAGGATTGAAGTGATTAAATTCTCTCAGAACATTTTTTCCATTTTTACTGCATATCCACAACTCCTCACAGGAGAGAACAGGATGTGAAGATTTTAATGGTTATTTGCCTAAGAGAGACAAATTATGAATTACTTCTGGCTTGGATGCTACTGAGTAATGGATCAGACCAAAATGAGTCTGATGAAGGCTCTGTAATATCTCCTTACCATGAAGTAGTAATAATATCATCTGTCCTGCAGCATCAGGGTCACAGCTGATTGTGTAAATCAATGAACTAAACAAGCATCTTTCATCTGAATCAGCTACTCTGCACACTGTTTATTTGGTAGAGCACTGACTCAAAACTCTTAATTTTAATTCTGTTATGGGACCTGAATGGAGACTGTAGCAAGATCCTGTGCCTCAGTTTTCCCACAACATAATGAGGAAATCCGTGTCAACCCAACTTCAGAAAGGGCTTTAAAACAAACTGATATTCAAGTGTTACTGTGAGCTACAGTCTCCTGCTGTCACATAGCCTTCAGCATTAACGCTTTCTTGACTTGCTACTATAATTTAAAAACAAACAAGAAAGTCACCACTCATACAGGTGCAGACAAGCTGTCCTTTAGGCACCACCAGAAGCAAGGAGAGAGCAAAAACAGACTGCTGTCCACCCTTCAACAATTTCTGTCTTGGAGTTGCAGGCATAGAGAGACCCATAACCAAGGGATATTTGCTTCCCCCTCACCCTGCCCTGGTCCCTCAATACCTGGGCAGTAGGACAGGCCCAGGTACCCACGCAGGGTTTTGCTCCCCTTCTCTCACACAGCAATCATCAGGTTAGTCACAACGCTTCCACAAGCATAACACAGGTACTGCCAGTCCTTGCTCACAGCAGGGAATTAGCAACGTAACTCCACAATAACCTATGACCTGTCGTACACCAAGTTATTTTGCACAAGTTCTGTCCCCACATCATATCTAGAAAAGCACAAAAACACTCATCAAAATAGAAGAGTTAGCCAGAAAGATTAAGCGTGAGACAAGACATTTTCTACTGAGATAGGAAGTGAGATGATGAGCTGAGCTGATAACTAAGGGAGATTTTATGTGGCTATGAATACATTCTGTTTATATTGCCTTATACCATGAGTTAATAAATAAGACGTACTTATATGGCTATCTATCACACCCAGCTGGTGATAAGTACAGTGTAATGACATAGCTTTATATCCCATATATCCAAATACAAATGCATTGCTTCTTTCAGCAATGTATTTTGCTCCTAGTGGACATAAGTGCATCTGTTTGGTATTTACTTGCTGTATATTGTGCGACTACGATTACATTTAATCCACTTAACCATGCATGCTTGCACATGCTTGCACCCCTGCTACAAACTCCTTCAAACCCCTTAGGATTCAAGCACACCCTGCTCCTACTGCCCAGAAGCTCACCTAAGCATTCCACATGAGCAAAACATTGAGTTCAGAGCACCGTGAGACTGCCCAGAAATGAATACCTTAGTTTTCACTCCATCACTTTGAAATCACACTCCAGGTAAGCCAGGCTAACCCAAAACCTAACAAAACAAAACTCTAAAGTGGAGCAAAACATTTTAAGAGCTTATGAAGACAACCATTGTAGAAAGGAGAGAAAAGGGCCCTTCAAATTGCTATTAGTTCAAAACCAAAAGAAAACATCCTCCATCACGGTTAGTTATGGAGACATTTATTTACCTCACCGTGCGCTTGGTCACAAGAGCCTATCTGCATTCTTAGTTTGCATTCACAGGAAGGAAAAAAACAAAAAACACCAAACAAATTCTAAACTCACGCGGCATCTCACCCTCTTAAATGCAAACTTCTTTTAGTCATGGCGTCAAGGAGACACGACTCCCTTCCAACAGGAGGCAGTTTCACTAATACTCCCCCTGGGCTAAACAGAGTTCTCCCCTCTTTGTAAATGCACATATGCAGACGGGTGGCCAGGTGCAGCCATCTCCTGTACTTGAAACCCATTAGCAAATCATTCAACTCCTAACGAAGCCGTTCTTTCCTACCTGGGCAGGTGCTATGCAGTCCTCAGCAGGAAGTCTTTCTGCGTACACGAACGTGTCAATTGACAGCTCTGATTCTGCCTCAGCGTGCACCTATGCTAATTCCTGGTGCTCACAGATGCCTCTTGTTTGAGATGGGAGCCAGGTGAAATCAGTCTCTTCAGGATGCAAATGGATTTAGGGGGGACTATTCCCCCGCTCCTATACGGAGGAAGTACTGAGAAATGCTCCTGCTCTGCAGGGGAGCGTCCCTCTACCCCTTCTTTGCTTCTTTACCATAAACTGCATTTGTAATTTATTTGCACTTGGAAAAAAAAAAAAAAAAAAAAAATTCAAACTTTTAAAAAGTTAAAGTTCGTCTGGAGTTGTCTGTTAGTCAAAGGATGTTTCCATTCCCCCAGTCAGATAAAGGGATCAATTTGCAAAAAAATATTCTCCTTTTCATCTTTTCATCCTCCGGTTCTCAAAACTTCTAGCACATCCTCTTTAGCCCTCACTATGAAATCAGAGATGCTTTAAATGCTTTAAATTTCAATAACATGCCTAAATGACCCCGTTCCTGATAATGGTGTGTTATAACTAATGGAGGTAAATCATGTAAAGTTGGGTACGTGTGTGAAAGCAGTGAGTTATCCTCCAGACGCCACTGCAAAAGCATTGCTTTTACTCTGCCTTTAGCAGGAGGAGGAAACGTTTAAACTCATTAACCAATTTAAATAGGCAAATGAAAAAGGAGTAATTTGCTTCACAATCTATAATGCACTGATAGTCAAAGACACTTTCTGGAAAATGCAGTAGACATTCAATAACAGATAAAAGACAAACCAAAAGAAAAATCAACTAATTGCTATAGAAACAAACAAAAAAAAGGTCAACCTGGTTTGTTAGATCCTTGCTCCTCAGGCACAGAAAAATGGAAAAAGAAACAGGCATGTAGGTCTGGTTTCTGTCTGCCTCAGTCCATCCAGTGTGTGCCCAAAAGATAACCAAGAAAGAGAGTTTTGTCTGTGCTGTCATATATGTTTAATATCTCAGTGAGCCAAAGGGGTGCTGAAGATCTTAGGGAAAAGAGCAGCCCTGTTGGCCCACCTTTGATCTTTCGTACAGGAGCTACACAAATAAGACACTGCATATGAAAATTAGTTTGGTCTTTGAGTTACTAGGATAGAGGCAGTGCTGAAGCAGAGAGATGACTGGAAAGCCAAGTGGTGCTGGGTCAGAGGATGGTGAGCACGCGTGGTGACATTTGAAGGCCCTTTTATGTGACAGATGCTAGCTGAGGTTACAGACTGGTCGCACTGCAGTGATGCAGGTAAGCACCCATTCATTCTATCCACCTCGTTGCAGTTGGGTGCAGGACTGCTGCACAGGATGTAGGTCTCATCTGATACTTTGTAGTAGATAATAGCCCTGATTAGTTCTGATTCTCTCTATTAAGGCTTTTTTCCAGGACAGCCCATTTGGCCAGCCTGGCTCCAGGATGGCCCAGCTTCAGGTAGAGAAGCACTGCAGGTAAGTGGGGTGAAAGCATGCTTCGTCCCTCAGCCCACCTTGCAGCTACCTCATGTCACAGCTTAGCTTCGCCTGTCTTCACTTTCTTTCATCTCTGACATGGGACATGGATCTGTGATTTGAATGCCTGAGAACATCACTTCAAATTGCACACATCCCTGCTGAGAGCCTGAGACAGATGCCAAGGCTGCTGCTTTATAGTCAGTAACATCAAGGCTGACTCAGGTTATGAGAGAAACCCGTCCTCTGCTGAAATCAAGGAGATTCCTTCTCAAAGTGCCACACTGGTTTGTGAAGCATGAGGGCCAGGGAAGCCATTTGGTACAAATATTTTGCTGGCTGTGTCTCATTACATGGCCACTTGACATTTCTTCCACAGCAGCACCGCCTCGCCATAATGAACGGACTCGAGGTATGAGTCAGTGCTGGGCAGCAAAAGAGAGCACTTACAGCCTTCCCTGTCTGCAGGGAGGGAAAAGGAGCACAAATGAAGAGAAAAGCACTTGTTTTAGCAGAGAATAACAGTGTGATCCTCCACGCAGCATACTCTAGTGCCCAAGGTCTGCTGGCACCAAGGCCAGAGTGTTCCTGCTGCCACAGGCCATGCAGGTGAGGTGCTGGGACAGACTGGGCAGGAATGCAGCCTCGTTGCCCTTGATATCTCCATTCACTTGCCTGGCAGCAACTAGCACAGGAAAAACTCGAAGAAGTCTTTAAGGGAGCACAATAGCTGAGGCTTGGGGCTGAATTAGGATTGTGTGAGCAATCCTGAGCCTGGCCGGCCCTGACACTGAGACCAGCACAGCACTGCACGCAGCACTGGGGTGTATGGGGAAGCAGCATGTAGCAGTTCACACTAACAGGACAGTGAGTGCAGCGATGTGGATAACTGAAATACTCCTACACACCGTTAGTGAATTCCACTAGCTTTCCTATAGAATTAGGAAAAAAAAAAAAAAATAGGAGCTGAATGTCAAGTCATTCTCTATTCATTTGCTTCTGATGCTGGAAGCACTCTGTCCCATCCTTTGAGGACTGCTGCTGGCCCTTGTCTTCCTGATCCCTATGCAAACCGAAGAGCCTCTTGCCAGGAGCACACCACAAGGAAACCACTCCGAACCTCCCCTTATCTCCACAGATCTGATTCACTGGGAGTCCAGCCATGATATGATTGTACCACAGCCTGGCCCACAGCCCTGACAGCTATGGGATCAAGACACACGGATGCTTGTTGCCAACAGAACCTTTTGACTTGGAGTTTCTGCTCTGAACAGTGACCCAGGTGCAGTAGGTCCTCACTTTTAGCTTGACTTGAGAGCAAATCCTTGCATCAAGGCTCAGGTTTATCTCCAGAGAGTCTTCCTATACTGCAATGCAACTAAAAAAAAGAATCAGGAAAATGAGTGAGACAAAACTAGATGCAATGTTCTTCTCCAAAAGCATATATATATATATATATATATATATTTAACAGTCTACAATCCCAAAGGGTCTGACCACTTCTCCCTCCTCTCCAGCTATTAGATTGGGAGCAACACCTCTGCTAAGTGGAGTTTTACTTTGTTAACAGTATCTTCCTTTTTTTCCAGGCTACTGCTTCTCTTCTTCTTGGGGACATTTGCCATCTGTTTTATAATTTCACCATTATCTGATGGTAGGACTCAATGACCTTTCTAGACTTTAATTAAAATTTCTTTCTTTTTGAATCTTCTTCATCAAATCCATGTTTTCAAGCCACCTTTCTTGTGAATATTTTATCATTCTGACTGCAAGGAGATACATGACAGAAATATATTAATTACTTTTTATTTTATCAAACTGATGAATTAATCTGTGATTGGGTGTGAAAAGGGTAGAAAATGTCTCCCAAAGACTATATAGATGTCATGTTAGTCACTTGATGAGTCACTTTACAATTTTTACACTATTTGAGTTTTCAACTGCGAATGCAGCCTTCAGCAGTTCAACAAATATGTAATCACCCAGTTGCACTGAACTAAGCATTTACTGCATCCAGACTTTGCTCCAACACAAAGAGGAGTGGAACTGCAGTGTGTGCTGAAGGTGGTGGAAAGGAGCTAAGGAGGTTATTATCTACCTCGGTTGGATGGGCCAGGAGGGAAGCAATTGAAACACAAGCAGCCTTAGGCCTCTCCTTGTTTCTGGGGCATGTGATTGCACAGGCAGAGCAATCCGAACGCTCCCCGAAACCCAGTGGCACCTCCTCAGTGCTTGACGTGGCCCTGTTAGTGCAATACCACTTAGCTCCTCTGCATGGGGGAGAATTGCTCCAGCAATGAACTGCAAGCAGAGACCCAGCTGCATCTGTCACCTGCAATTGATGTCGAGACAGCTGAATCCTAGAGCACACACCTGTACAATGCAAATTTCTGCAAGGGCTGAAAGGTGGTGCTCAGATTAGGAACCACATTCCTCATTTTGCCATCTGTGGAACTTCCTTGTTTTTCCAGAATAGTGTTACACAGAAATATCATAAAAGACTGCATTTAATATCTCCATAACACAATGTACAAGGTTTTACCAGAGTATCTCCGGAATGAAACTAGAGGCACAAGTAGCCTAATATTCAGACTTTTATGTAGTTAAAGAATAAAAAAGAACTAATACTCAACAATGTCCCAGAGAGAGGGAAGAGCCAGCAAGGTGAGCCCACCCCTCTCTGCTCCGTATTACTGGTCTCCTGTATTCCACTTCTGCAAGCAAGGAAGCAAGGACGGACACAGGGATGGCACAGACAAGCCCAGACCTTTGTAATTTCAGATGGCATTGCATTTCTTTTGTGCCTTCCCTTCCTCCATGGTAAACCCCCGAGGCAAGGAAATTCCAGCTTGAGTTAACAGAGGATGATTCCAGATTCACCTCAGGGAAGGAGAAATAGAAACTGAGACATTACACTCTGAATATTGAAAAATACCCTAGCGCACTCTTCCCAGACCATTCAAAGGGTACTAAAGTGTGCTGGGGGAGCTTGTCTCTGCTCCTTACCTCTCCTGCAGCACTGCCTTCTCTCTCTCTCTCCCTATTGCCCTGCCAGTAGCACAGAGCAGAGCAAAGCACAGGACCCCGCAGGGCCATTAGTTGTTGTGAAAGCAAACCTTTCCCTTCCCGCAGCAGGCTTGGCAACACCCAGCAGCCCCCCGGAGAAGTAACTCAGCTCCATTGCAGCCATCTATCTCCCTGATCCCACCAAGCAGCTCTCCACTGATTTTATGGCACAGCCCAGTTGTGCTCGGGCTTTTCCCCCTCTGGTTGGAGGAGTAATTGCATTTGTCACCTCTGTTCCTACACCCACTGCAAGCAAGCCATTATTCTCATTTACAAACAGGTAGGTAATCTCTTCTCACATGCCCTTAAAAATCATTGCGCTATCAGAGCAGGCTGTGCAGATTAGCCGATACTGGGAGATTGTCTTCAGCAAAGCAGTAAAAGCTCTAAGTGCACTAGATTGGTTTTTGATTGACTTTCGGAGGAATAGTATATCAGAAGAATCCCAATAAGCTCTCCCTGTGGTATTTTAAGTGGATATAATGGTCAGAACTGACAGACAGTAATGAGCCTTGTAGACAGGGGCAACTGTATGTTATTTAATTTCCACTAAAGAAGATATCTCAGCAAGGAAGCTCAGCTTAAAGACAACACACAAATACTCCATGGCCAGATTTTGTTTCCATCAATGCCAAAGCGCAGGGTGGTCTGTCTCCTTCTACGGCTTAAAATTTGGGGGCAAACATCTTAAATGTCACCAGTCAAGGAAGGCAAATAAAAAATGACTTCCTCTTTGGAAAGACGGAGCGAGTGCAGCTCCTGCACAGCCTGCTTCCTAGCATCTAATGTCTTTCACACAAATCGTTTCAAGCTGAAAATGTGAAATCACTGATTAGCACCTGGGGAATTTCAGCTTGGATGTGGGAGAATGAATCCACTTCGCATCAAATGTCAGGCAGTGAGGCACGGACACCCTGCAGCCAGAGGTGCGGGGGGTTTTTGCTTTGAAGTTGCAAGGCTTGAAGGAGAGTTTTGTGGAGAGGGCAGATTAATCACCCTGTCAGGGCTTGGGAGGGTCTCCTTGGTTTTGCGTTCTCCACAAAAAGCAATATTAAAAATAACCCTTTAATGGACATTCCTGATGATCCACAAAACATTCTCTAAAATAAACAGGACCGGTTGGAGGCCTTCATCCGCTCTACCAAAGATGTAAGCAGGCTCTTTTCTGGCTCGTGGTGCTGTTGTTTTCTCATGGTTCCTTCCAGATGGCCAACCAGCAACCGGATTTCAGCTCTCCAGGTCCTAGTCAGCAGTGGAGTGAAACCAGGCAGTGACATTGGGAGGGGGAAACACCACCTCCTCTGTGCCCAGGCCTCTACTGGGAGGGGAGCTAGTGCTAGCCCACACCATCATCACTGCCCCGACATTCAGCACAGGTGTGCCTGAGGGTCAGGCCCAGAGGTTAGGGAAAGGCTGTGCCCCAGAGAGTGGTGGGCATGGCCCCAAGCTGCCAGAGCTCAGGGAGCATCTGATCAAAGTTCTTGGACATTGAGTTTGGATTTTGGGTGTTCCTGTGTGGAGCCATGGGTTGGACTCAATGATTCTTGTAGGTCCCTTCACAACTCAGGATTTTGTATGATTCTATACTTCTTCTGCTGCATGTCTACTTCCCCTCCTCTGCTTTCTCCTGACTTTTTAATTAGATGCAGCCAAAGATGTTGAGCTCCTTAAAGATTTGGTTAAAAGCAGCTTAAGACCTAAATGTATGCCTTTATGATGAGAAAGTTCAGTACAGTTGGGCCTGTCCTTCACCCATGATGAAAGGCAGCAAGCAGCTAGCAAGCAGCACAGCCAGCATCGCCCCAAGTACATCACAGCATCTGCTGCTACTCCCACCTGACAAGGAGCTAACAAGGCTGGAGGTGCAGCAGAGGAGAGGATGAGGTGAAATCCATAGGAGAGTAGACAGCAGTAATTCTGCTGGATTAATGAGGGATTCATGCACTGGGGCTCAGCCTGTTCTAGGAAAAAAAAACCCGACACCAAACCTTCTGCTCAATCCATCTACAGCTGAAGCAGAAAGACCAACACCGAGAGATGCTGCTTTCATGCTGCAAGTTGTTCCCTGCTGTATCCACAGGCTCCTATCTGAAACCAATGGAGTCTCATGCAGGCGACAGCATGTGAGCACCCTGACAGCCTGTGCCTGGAGTCACACAGATGGACACGCTGTCCCCTGGCGCCAGCGGATGGATGCTTTTATACAATGCTTTTATATGAATGCTTTCATATGCCCCCAAGGGAAGGGAAGATGCCCTGATGATAAACTCTGGTGAAGTTCAGAGCAAGCCTCAACATGGCTCTGGGAACTCCATCCCAGAGTGGGAGAGAAGCTGCTTTCCCTTCCTCCTGCACTGGCTCAATGAGCCTTGTCCGTGAGTAGAGCCTAGAAACACTAGCACATAGAAGATATAGCAAAATAGGCTTTGGCTTTCTGCTCAGGTTGGGAAGGAAATGACTGAAGGGAGCTGTGGTGAAGGTATGTAAGCTCAGGAGTGACGTGGAGAGGGTGCATGGTGAAAAACATCTCACTGGTTCCATAGCACAAGGATGAAGTAGCATTAGATTTGTGGGCAGCAGGTGAGAAACAAAAAAAAAGGGGGGTTTTATTCAATGATACAGAAGACATCTGGAAGCTCCCTGCAGCACTACCCTGTGAGTGCTGAGGGATTACCTGGCCTTGAAGGAAGAACGAGCATATCCATAGAAAATAAATTCTGTAAGGATGGTTACACATGTAGACACCACAAGTGGCTGGGGAAGTCAAAGAATCCTAGAGTCATTGGAGTTGGAAGGGACCCTTAAAGGCCATCTGGTCTGACACCCCTGCAATGAACAGGGACACCTACAGCTCCACCAGGTGCTCAGAGCCACATCCAGCCTGACCTTGGGTCTCTCCAAGGATGGGGCATCCACCACCTCTCTAGTTCCTGAGCCGAAAACCAATAGTGGCTGTAGGGACACTCAGAGGAACAGTTATCCCACATCTGCTCTGAGGCCTGGCTTGGGGTGGCTGTGCCTGCGCTCACCCATGGATCCGAAATGGAGGAACGAGTCCACAGTGAACCTTATTTGAAGACACCTGCAAGGTAGCCACGTGCTTAAGGCAGGGACTGCTTCCATTAAAACTGTCCATCGTTAAACAGCCTAAGCCAGCTGCTAGAAAAATGCATGGCTGAGAGCAGGCTGGGCATTGCTCACTGCATGCTCTCCAAGTGGCTTCATTTCCAGCTGTGGATTCAAAGGGAAAAAACTATCAAGTGCTTAGATAGTGGTTTTCATTTTCCACTGCTTTCTAATCAGCGACTAATTAATTCTCAATGCCCCTGTGCGGTAAATATATCTGTTTCATGCATTAATACATATATACATTATGTTTGATCTTTCTTTAACAAGTCCCTGTAGCCCTGAAAATCTGCCCTGAAAAGAGAGAGAGAGTGGGGCTGGGGGGGGGGGGGAAACAGCACCAGCTTTGAAATCCAAAAGATCTTCATTTGTAAGTCAGGCTGGAAGTAGAAAGAAAACAGGCAGGTCTGTTCCCACTGAGGGACTGGTTTGCCTCAATTTGTATTTAGTAAGTGTACCGCCAAAAAGTATTTAATGCATAATGTATAATATAACTAGCATGACACTAAATAATAACCTGTGCCTTTAAACATTAATGACTGTTTGTGACAATTTCTTTTGAATTTCAAATTACACTGAAAATATTGTCAGCAATAAAAATAAGCCTGCAATAAATAAATGAATTACTGGTGCAATAAACCCAAGTCATGATGGGTCTATTTAAATGCATATACACCTCTGTTTAATGGAGAACAGCAAACATGGTAAGATTTTGTATAATACTCTACTAATATGTATACTACAACACAGCGTCTTCTGCTGCAGAGGAATTGCAGTCCAATAAAACAGCCACAGGACACATTTACACCTTCTCTCTTCTCTAACCTTATGTTTTTTTGCACGAGGAAATCCTTTCACCCATGTACAGATAGATGGGAGGCTTCGTATCAAGGAATATGTATATGTGATAAATCCAATTATTACTAGTTCATTTAGTTACAGTTCTTACATTTCTGGAAGCTGCACACAGTGCTCGTGCTCATCATCCAAGCTAACAACAACTCCCATAGAAAGGTTAGAAGTTCCCTCCATAGGGACTTCTGGACAGCAAAAAACTGGTTCTGGAAATTATAAGTGTATAAGGGAACACATTTAATCATAGAATCATAGAATGGCTTGTGTTGGAAGGGATCTCAAAGACCACCTAGTTCCAACCCCCTGCCACAGGCAGGGTTGTCAGTCAGTAGATCAGATGTGTGATTAAATGCTGACCTGGATAGGGTTGTGTTGAATCAACTTCTGGTTTGGTTCGTGTTTGTTTGTTTTAATTGGATTTGATATCATGCTCAGCTAGCAAAATAAGATAGATGGATAGATGCAACACACAGACTTCACTATGACAGTGACGTAGATCGGTGCCTAGGAGTTTGTCTGTCTCAACATGTTTAGTCCTTCTGTTGCACAGAAATCTCCAGCTCTCTGGGAAGCTGCCCTGTGCTGTCGCCAGAGACCATCCAAAAGTTCTCACTGCTCAGCAAAGCTGAAGTCATGCCTGAAATCACAAATGTGCCTCACCCAGAGCTTCCCCATGGGGCACGGTGCCAGAGGCAAGGCCTGGGGGCAGCAGACCGGGTGCTCCTCATAGGGAAAAACAGCCAGAGAAGTTAAGGTGAAACAAGAATTTACTACAAAATGAAGTTTTCAAGATGGTCAAATTTTATTACCTTGGAATGAGTCCTCTGGTTTCGCTCCAAATTTGGAAGAAAAATAAAAAGTAGAGGAGTGGAATTCGTGGAAATTCAGGCTTCCTTTTGAAATACGTGGCTTTGTTTCAAACTTGATTATGAAAAAAAATAAGAGTTAAGGATCCAAGCAGTTGGACACTACACTCTCAATAAAACACAGCATTTTGCTTAATGTTTCACCTTGCAAAACAACTTCCAGAAAATCAAGTTTGGATTATAGAATCATAGAATCATAGAATCACTAAGGTTGGAAAAGACCTAAAAGATCACCCAGTCCAACCGTTCACCTATTCCCAATAGCTCCTTATCTAGCTTGAGCTTCCTCTTCAGCTTCCATGTTAGTCAATGATAAAAAAAAAATCTAGCATTTGCACAGTTATCTTATGTTTGCTATGAGCCAAACCTGACCTTCCACTCCTGAGATACCTGGTGAAAGGGATCACTCCAGCCCCTATATAGAAACTGGGCACAGGCAAGTGTCCAAGTGTCTCAGAAAGCCTCAGATATTCTGTTTCCAAGTCAAAACCACGAAGTGTGAAATAATTGCAGCCATGCACTCTGGAGTTTGCTGAGAGCCCAGGACAAAGGTCTCCAAGGTGCCCAAGCCAGCAGCTGAGCTCACCAGGCAGCCTCACTTCTATACACCTGCAAGGCAATGTAGGAAAAAATAAACGATTTTATTAGCTGCTTATCTTTATAACTAGCAATAGGGCAAGGATGTGAATTTTGGTGCACACAGCTTAACTGAAGCCAACTGCTCTGAAAGTGTTGAGCTCAATGCAACGCTCACCTACAGGCACTCCGCAGCACACACTTGGTGGGGTGAGATCATGCCCAGTTTTGTGAGCCATTCAGCTCTGAGCCACTGCAGTGGCCACTGCAGAAAGCTATTCCCAAAACAGAACTACACAGTGCATTATTATGCAGCTCTACTGATTTTAATGAGGCTGCTTCAAAGAGGTACAGCGGACACTCTGTGCTTTTACAAAGAGCCACGCAACCTCCATCACCTGCACCTCAATTATCCAATTTCCCTGCTACCTGGAAAGGCAATTCATGTTAATTACATTGAAAGTTATTTTCGTAACTCAATCATTCAAATTTTGCAAAGCTTCTCATAAATTCAGAGGAGCCGAGGCTATGCTACAGACATGGGCGTGTTCACATCACCTTTATGCATCTAAGAAATTAAAGACTTGACAGTGACGTAGAAAATGAGTTGCTGAAGTTTCTTTTAAAGACAAAGCAGATCACAGAATCACAGAATCACAGAATTGTAGGGGTTGGAAGGGACCTCCAGAGATCATCGAGTCCAACCCCCCTGCCAAAGCAGGTTCCCTACAGCAGGTCGCACAGGTAGGCATCCAGGCAGGTCTTGAACATCTCCAGAGAAGGAGACTCCACCACCTCCCTGGGCAGCCTGTTCCAGTGCTCCGTCACCTCACTGTAAAGAAGTTCTTGCGCATGTTTGTGCGGAACTTCCTATGCTCCAGTTTCTGGCCGTTTCCCCTTGTCCTGTCTCCACTCACCACTGAAAAGAGTCCGGCCTCGCCATTCTGCCCCCCACACCTCAGATATTTATAGACCTGGATCAGGTCCCCTCTCAGTCTTCTTTTCTCAAGGCTGAACAGACCCAGTTCACTCAGCCTTTCCTCATAGGAGAGATGCTCCAGGCCCTTCACCATCTTCATGGCCCTCCGCTGGACTCTTTCCAAGAGATCCTTGTCTATTTTGTACTGGGGAGCCCAGAACTGGACGCAGTACTCCAGATGAGGTCTTACCAGGGCAGAGTAGAGGGGGAGGATTACTGCTGGACACGCTCTTTTTAATGCACCCCAGTAAGCCATTGGCCTTTTTGGCCACAAGGGCACACTGCTGGCTCATGGCCAACCTGTCATCCACCAGGACACCCAGGTCCCTTTCCGCAGAGCTCCCCTCCAGCAGGTCATCCCCCAACCTGTACTGGTGCATGGCATTATTCCTCCTCAGATGCAAGACTCTACACTTGCTTTTGTTAAACCTCATCCGGTTTTTTTCTGCCCAGCTCTCCAGCCTATCCAGGTCTTGCTGAATGGCAGCACAGCCTTCAGGCGTGTCAGCCAATCCTCCCAACTTCGTATCATCGGCAAACTTGCTGAGGGTGGCCACTATCCCCTCATCAAGGTCATTGATGAAGATGTTGAACAAGACCGGACCCAGCACAGACCCCTGAGGAACACCGCTAGTTACAGGCCTCCAACCGGACTCTGCACCACCAACAATGACCCTCTGTGCTGTGCCAGTCAGCCAGTTCTCAACCCACCTCACTGTCCACTCATCCATCCCACACTTCCTCAGCTTTGTTATAAGGATGTTGTGGGGGACAGCATCAAATGCCTTGCTGAAATCAAGGTAGACTACATCCACTGCTCTCCCCCTATCCACCCAGCCAGAGACAACATCATAGAAGGCTACCAGGTTGGTCAAGCATGACCTCCCCCTTGTGAACCCGTGCTGACTACTCCTGATAACCTCCTCTTCTTCCAGTTGTCTGGAGATGACATCCAGTACAAGCTGTTCCATCACCTTTCCAGGGACAGAGGTGAGGCTGACTGGCCCAGATGAAAGGTGTGAGGCAACCCGGGGACATGCTGTCACTGTTAACTATCTTAGAAAGGATCACCCAGCCAGGCCATCAGGTAGAGAATTGCTCATAAATGTGTAGGGCAGTTCCGAATCCCCCAGCCTCACAGCAGGAATCACAGAACCATAGAATGGTTTGGGTTGGAGGAGACCATTAAGATCACTTAGTTCCAACCCCCTGCTATAGGCAGAGACACTTCCCTCTAGACCAGGTTGCTCACAGCCCCATCCAACCTGGTCTCAAACACCTCCAGGGAGGGGACAGCCACAACCTCAATGGAAACATGCATGTCATTTACTGCAGAAGGAAAAGAGCCCTCCTCCTTCGGAGTGGTGCTAATCTCAGAGCAAGACAGCTGAGGCAGGAAAAGCCATTTAAGTAATGTAGTGTTTAAAAGGCCTGGGCTGACCTTCATTTCTGTCTATCTGCTTGCTTGCAGCACTGCCCCTGAAGTGCTGTGCAACATAAATAGCATCTACCCTGGGATTTTTAGCCTGAGCTTAGCAGAAATCACTCTGGTGGCTGCAATGCACCTAACCTTTCTCTGTGATTAGTCGCTGAAGTTCTGCAGTTCTTCTGACATTTGGTGCACGTTACACTTCTATTTATCTAGTCAGGCCTGGGGAGGTGGCTGATGAGGTGTGGCATAGGGGCAGTATGCTCAGCAAAGCTCTGCTCCTGGCAAAGTGGAAAGCATGGAAAGAGGGAGGCTGAGAACTGAGAGGCAGCTTTGGCATATGCTTTCCTTCAGTCTCTAAGCATCTTCTCAGAAAGAGTGGTGATGCAGTGGCACAGCTGCCCAGGGAGGTGGTGGGGTCATCATCCCTGGAGGAGTTTAAGAATCATGGAGATGTAGCACTGAGGGACATGGTCAACGGGCATGGTGGGATGGATTGGGGTTGGGCTGGATGATCTTAGAGGTCTCCAGCCTTTATGATTCTATGATTCTATGATCCACAGCACAAGGGAGCTTATAATGGCTTCTCAACATGGCACCTCTTGCTCATGACCACAGGAGCCCATCTCTAGCAGTCGGTTGACTCAAGCACCCCACCTGCCTTGTGCAGTTTGGTGATGCCACATTCAGCCCTGCAAAGTCTCAGCTTCCAGAAAGAGAAACACACAGCCATGACTGCAGCAAACTTCTCCACACAGAACAACCCAAAGCATTGCAGTTTTGATAGCACTTCTCCTCAGTTCATCACTTCCCACCTGAGTGCAAATTGCAGTGCCATCCATTTCCTGAATGACGCAGCTGCTGCCTACATGATGCTCTTCCCAAAGGCTGCACAGTGCTGCTGTAGCAGGGCAGATGGGAGGATGACACCAATGGCAGAGGGACTTGTGGTAGGCCAGATGGAACCACCATGTGGATTAGAAGGTCCTGGAGCAGATACAGGAGCAGGGATGGGCTTGCAGCAGCACAGGCTGCTGAAATACCAAACTCTAACTGAAGGCAGAGAATGAAACAGAAGTGAGGCACACAAATGGCCTTATTAGCTTTAACAAGTAGGTTGCTTTGTCCCTGTGATGCTTGTGGACTTCGGAGGGGCTGGCAGGCAGCTGTGGTGCCTTCTTCCTAGAATCAACCATAGAACAGGTTGGAAACCATAGTTTGGAAAAGACCTCTAAGATCATCTAGTCCACTGTGCCCACTGAGCATGAACCTCAGTGCCACATCTCCATGGTTCTTAACACCTCCTAATATCAGGCTCTGGAGAGAAAGACATTGCTTCTCAGAAGAGCTACCTGGTACACCAGGAAGCAGGATCCTCCCACTACTCCCCCCTGAAAAGTTGGACTTTATGCTCTTGAAAGTCTTTTCCAATCTAGATGATTCTATAATTCTAGGATTCTGTGTTAGCAATTTGCAAAGTCTTGCTTGAGGTTTCCCTTACAGTTCCTGCCTGAACATAACACACTATATGGACTCCTCACGAGTCCGTAGGCACTCTGTGTGGTATCACACGCAAGAACTGCTGCCTGAGCCCTGGGTTTTCTTTCTGGGAAGCCTGGGAAGGTGAAGGATGAATGATGCAATGGGAATAGCAGCATCCTCAGGCTGCAAAACTCAGTGTGACCCCTGAACAAGTGGCGACTATTCAGTACTCTAAGTCTGGGGTTGGTTTTTACCCTGGTCTAGAAGGATGTATAATACCATCGGGGGTTTGGTCTTCTGGGACGCACAGAAACCCTCAGCCATCGTCAGGCTGAAAAAAGGCACAGTGATCCATTTCTGACACATTCGTGTTTCTGTCACATCCATATGAGATAAAGAAACACCAAAGAGCATGAAAGCACTTCTGTTCTCCCTAAAACAAAAACAAAAATGAGAATGGGGGCCCAGCTTCTTCCTTCTGCCAAGAGCAGCTGAAGAAAGAATTATCACCCAGGGGTGAAGAAACCACCAAAGAGTGTTTCCATCTCTCTCTCTCCTTAGATGGAAGATCGTAGCCTCCTCTAGAAAGTCCTGGAGCAACACATGCCTCATCCAAAATCAACCATCCTGAATGGGAGCCTGGTGTCAGCGTCCAAATCCAAAGTCCAACGTTGCAGTCTTTAAATAAACGGAACATGAAATGAAAACAGAGAGCAGACAGGCAGCATTCACTGTTTCCAGCACATTTCCAGGGAGCAGTATTCCCTCCCCAAAATTGAGGAGGAATCCAAAGAAGACAGCAGGAAGATGTTAATAAAGTTTTTTTTGTGTGTGATTCTTTTCTGGTGCCAAATGTCGTCCCGTTTGCTCATCTGGGATATTAATAATGCAAATAGTGCTAAAGGTTGCTTTGCTCAGAATAAGCCACAGGAACTTATAGAGTTCATTAGACTCACGTATTTCCTCTCCTCCCATTTAAATAAAGAGAAGGGATGCCTCGCCGTTTCCTTTCACACAAAACCGTTGGGCTTTGGCAAGGTTCTTACATTGTTTAATTAGCCCACTCAAATTTCATTGCATTGGGAATATTCTAGTGACAAGAATGTCCCATTCCCGCTGAGTATCAGAAGGTGGAAAATAAAAAGCTCTGTCATGCAAGCATGGCATCAACAACATGCCTGAGATGGTCAGAAAATACCATTCAGTCACATTATTCTTTCTGTGAATTTGGGGAAATGAAATCAAACCGGTTTTTGCCCCTCTAAAACCTGCTGCCGCCTCCCCCTGTGAAAAGCAGTCCGTATTTCAGCCTCACCACTGTTCGTACGATATCTCATAAACCCTTGCAAACATATCTTGCGATCGCAAAAAACAACAACAACAAACAAAAACAACACAAAAACCCTAACATATGATAAGCAGCCAATAAGCACGATGCAGAGTCTAATGTAAAATATCCCTCTGCCATGCATCGAAGTTAGCGAGCAGACACATTACTCACTGATTGATATATTATCCTCCCCTGCCAACGCATCTGGGCACATCACAAACTGGAAAACAGTACATTAATCTCTGTCAGAGGGAAATCAATGGGAATCAGGCACCTAATTCCCTTAGCTGCTTTGGGAAGTCCCGCCCTTCTCCACTTACCATAAATCACATTTAGGAGGAACCCTTCCCCTGCCTGTGTGCATGCTGTAACCCTGCTCTGCTCCTGCTGCAGCGAGGACCCTCATGGCTTCGTGCTCTCTGATAATCTCCAAGCAGGGGAAAACTAAAATGGAAGTGACACCTCAAAATAAATATGGAATGGAGAGTCAACCATTAATTTTGCAGTCAGGTACCGGCTGGCTGAGTTATTCTGCTCCTCAAAGCACTGTGGCTTCTATATGTGGTAGGAGCATTTGTCAAAATCACATTTGTTATTTGCTTGGTACCAGTTCAGCAATTTAGATACATATCTATGAGCAATCACTTTCTCATTCCTGGCTTACTACGTTCTGGGTTGGTTCTGCATAGGAAAAGCTGATTAATTACAGGAATGGAAGGATAACATCAGATGGGCTGAGCGAGGCAGACAGCTGGTACCTGGTGGGTTTGCCTGCTGCATGTGATGGAACTGGATTCACAGTGCCATAGAACTTTCCCACTGCCAAAAGCTGCAACAGTTCACTTCCCAAACCACATGAGCACTGAGCAGCCATGCCAGATCCAAGCAAGACGCACCACAGCCATGCCTACAGAAGCCCTGCTAGATGTGTGCAAGCTGACATCCATCCATCACAGAAGGGCCGGGGTGCTTACAGCCCTGCTGTCCTTGTTGCATAGGGAAAGAAGACATCAGCCTCCATTGTCCACTGCTGAGCAGCACCATCCCGGTGCTAAAAGCAAACAGATTTTCCTTTTTTTTTTTCCCCAGGGTTTTTTGTTTGTTTGTTTGTTTTTGTTGTTGTTTTCTTGTTTTGTTGTTTTTTGGTGTTGGTTTTTTTTTTCCTTTTAATCTTCAGGAGCCGTTCATTCATGTTAAATTGTATGGAAATAATTCTCTTTTTACAGCACCACCCAAAACCCTTTCTGTCAAACCGTCCCACCTCTGGCTTCATGTCTATTCATTGCCTCCTTCAGAAACCAGCAGGAGCACGGGCAGGGGCTGCTCCTGGGAGACAGAGCTCAGCCAGGAGCAAGGAGCAGCACACAGACCCAAAAACACAGAGTGCATCGCTGCAGAATGGCGTGTCCTTGCTTCAGGTTGGATATCAGGAAAAATTCCTTCTCAAAAGGAATGGGCTGCCCAGGGACATGGTGGAGTCACCGTTCCTGATGGTGTTTAAGGAACGTTTAGATGTTGTACTGAGCGTCTTGGTTTATTGGAAAATATTGGTGGCGGGTGAACAACTGGACTGGGTAATCTTGGACGTCTTCCAGCCTTGGTGATTCTTTGACTCACCTCCAACGTTGCCATTGGAGGAAAGAAGTGATGCTGGGGCAGAGGTTCCAAAGGAGCAGGGATAGGTGCCAACATCAAGGCAGTAGAGTCCCCATTATCACCAGGAGACTTGTTTGTTCAGAGCTTGTGTGATCAAAAACACAGATTCAGATGGGCCCAAGAAATTCACAAACCTGTGACAAATTTGTTAAGGCAAAAGGGATCCCAAAGGGATGCTGGCAGGGGAAAGTCTGCATGCTGTTTCTTAACAAAAAACATATTTTAACTTTTCTTTTTAAAGCAGTATTTCAAAAGTTTACTTACAGCCCCTCAGTGTAAATGTTAAAGCATGTGTAACTTAGTGGAGGGAGGGTGGAAATAAATAAAATACAGTTTATCTGAAGTGTAATGAGACATCTGGATTTAGACCAAGCAAAATATTTAGAGCTGCATTTCCCTTCAGCATCCTGGCTCAGCTGGCAGACCCAGGCTCTCAGGCAGAGATGGGGTGCTGCCTGCAAAGCCACCATTCCCTGTCAGCCTGCAAGAACTGCAAAGGAGCTGAAAAAATACACGAGAATGTGAACCCTGTCACATCAGGGCTGTTCATCCATCTGACAAGCTCTGTCCCACACAGTTAAAACAAATCTCCCATACCAGCAAGGCTTCCCTCGAAACACGCACACATCAAGTGATCAGAGCATTTCACTTTCTTGCAAAGTGCCTGCTTCCCAGCAGCTGTTCTGAAGCCTCTCTCTGATCTTGCTATTTTTGCATCTATCAAGACTTCAGTCTCCCGCTACTCCAGCAGCACGGTGTGTGGGTATGGTTGGCCCTTTCGGCTGTCAGCATCCTGCACATACCGTGCAGGGAATGTGGATGCACCGGGGTAAGGAAGGAAGTTTTTTTATTCTAAGGAAAAAAAAAAAAAAATAGAAAATTGACCAGGTTATTTTGAAGTATATATTTGCTCAATCCCTGGGTCCATTCACCAGGTGATCAGTGTGACACTGCAAGATGGAGTGTTTTAGGAACTGGGAGTAGAGCTTGCAGGGGAAAAGGCAAGAACTACAAATGTGCAAGGCAAAAAAATCCCAAGGTAGGATTTCAGCTGTTGACACACAGCTCCAGTGCAAGTGGCAGCCAGCAGAGGAAGGAGCTGGTTCCCCCATGGACAGCCACCACCTGGCAGCTGTTCAGCAGGAGCTTTTGTCTCCCACAGGGCTGCCATGGGTCACAGAATCACTGGATCATTGAGGTGGGAAGCAACCTTCAAGATCATCAAGTCCAGCCATCAACCTCACCTACTGCATCCCACTGCTGCACCACATCCCTTAGTGCCACATCCACATACCTCTTAAATGCCCCCAAGCACAGGGATTCCACCACTCCCTAGGCAGCCCATTCCAGTGTTGAGCCAGGCCCTGCGGAGCAAAGAAACCTGCACCCTCCACCTCATTCCAAAACTAGGTTTGATTAAATTGAATACCAAGAGTGAGCATCCAAATCAGCACAGTCCTATTCTTCCCCTCACCAGCTTCATCTTCCTGTGGCATTTTTCTGTTTGATTTAATTGACCCCTCCACTGGCCTCACACCTCACTGCCTGCGGCCAGGCCAGGTGTTGTACCACTACTGCTTGAACCCACTGGAGAAACTGCCAGCAATGGGGATGCCAGAGGTGGGACGGAGGCGGGTGCTGGCTGTCACAGGGTGCTGGCAGGGCTCGGAAACAGACATAAGCGCACTGATTTTATGCTGCTGCCAGAAGCAATCAGCAGCAGGACGGTCAGCAATGCTGGCAAGTACCCAGTTGGTCATTATGTTTCAGACTCATCCTCTGGGATGAAGGCTGCAACCTTTCTCTCTCTCTCTCTCTCTTGAATAAACAGAACATAAAACCGGGAGAGACTTCACAGAACACCGACAAACCTTTCAGTTTTCAGCCTAGATTAGCTCGTGGTTAATTTATTCTTATTTATTCTTATGCAACCTTATTTTCATTGCTTTTCCCTTCCCTGGTGTTTGCCCCTTTGAAGTATTTATAGATTGAACTCAGATCCCCTCTTTGCCTTTGCTGGCTGAGGCAAGCCACGCTCTTAGAAGTCTCTCAGAAGAGAAATGCTCTATTTTCCTACCATTCTCCTAGCATTTCCATCCATACTATTGGATTGACCACGATATGAGGTTGGTTATAGTTGCCTGCCAGCTCTCATTTGAAAGCATTTTGGCCATTTGGCAGGTGATGTCCCAAACCCACCTTTGGAGTCAGGGCTGTGGCCAACCCTGTGCTGCCGAGCCCCACGCAGCCAACTTTCCCCACTAAGGCCCTACCTTGCAGTGACCTCACTCACTCAGCACCCTATGGCTGATGTCTTCACTGGGACCAGAGTGCACAGCTGCAGCCCTTCCCTCAGCCCCGGCGGCTGGCACAAAGCACCCAGACAGTTTATTTTCCATCGCTGCTCTGCTCACACCCCACCAGTTCAGCCCCTGCCTGTTTCATCTTTTCTCTCTGTCAGGAGCACTTACGGAAATTTCACGGTGATGAAAATCCGCAGTGATCAGCCGTGTTTGTCTGGGAAACAGCGAGCGGCAGAAATGGTCTAAATACTTTCAGTCCTCTGGCAGTTCACAGAGCAATACCCCAGGCAAAGAAAAAGATATCTTGATTAGAATAATTATAATTGTCTTTTTCTTCATTCTTTCTACAGAAATTCCAGGCTAAATTATCATCTAATTTCAGAGAGCTCCATGACCGAGATTATCTATGAGTCATTTGTAATTATGTGCCAGATTGTATTAAAGCATGAAAATACAAAGGTTTTTCATCAAATACTAAGAGGGGGGGAGGTGAGAATCAAATTACATTGGAGCAAGATAACAGTCCCAGCCACTTTTTGATTCACAGTGTCCAGCAAACGCAAAGAGAAAGGAGAAAAATCTCATTTTAATAATTGTAGAATTGTGAAAACTGAGAAATTACAGGAAATTCCAGTTTAAGGCCAACATACCTTCCTCTTCCCATGCTGCTCCAAAAGCAGTGTCAGGCACCATCTGACTCTCTCACTCTGGCTCAGCTCTAATTCCCATGGGAATTTCTACGGCAGCTTCACCCTGACTCTGGGTTTAGCATCAAGTGGTGACAGGTGCCATTGAGAAACAGCCCAAGGCCTTCCCAGCCTGGCTGGGAGCAGCACAGAGCCTTGCTATGGCTGCGAGGTGGATTTTGGACGACCATTAGGAAGCAAAGGAAGACAGAGGTTCGCAGTGTTCAGGATGTGGCTTAGCTCAGCTCACATGAACTTCACATTTCATTGATGGAGCCCCAGTTAAATGTGCACGTGTACCAGGATGGGACACAACTTCAGCAATAAAACCACAGTGTGGGAATTGCCAGAGAAAGAAGCTAGCAGCAGCACTTAGCGTGCAGGGCAAGTAGGCCAGCTGCAATTTATTCTGCATGTGCTTCAGACGTCTCAAATTGTCTTCATTCCTCACAAAGTTTTTGCAATGCCTGCCGCATGAGTGCATGTAAAACACCAAATCTTATCTTGCCAATTGACTTCTTTCAGGATGGGCCTCCATACAAATACCTGCTCTTGGACAGAGCAAATGGCACAACATGCCAAGAGTCTTTATTACCAAAGAATAGCTAAGGAACAAATAGAGGACTGTAGGGATGTTGACAAAATGATGAATGTCACCCATTTGCTACTTAATATTAGCATTGCTAATATACTTCCTGCTGGAGGTACACCTACACACTCAATGTGCAGAGAAAGAAGAAGGCTTTTCCTAATGACCTGTGCAATGCGTATAGCTGCATATCTGAGAAATGGCTTCTGAGATTAGATCAGATAGATCTAGAACAAGCAGAAGGGTGATGGTCTCCAGCAGTGCAAAGAGGTGATGCTGAAGCTCAGCCAGTTGTACCAGGGTCAGCAGACCAGGGCAGGACCAGAGGACAGTGAAGTTTGAGAAGGTAGACACTTGCTCTTAGTGGGCATCTTTTACCACTTTCATCGAGCTTCATTCATCTTTTATTACGTTTGGGGACAGTCAATCCTGTGCCTGTGCAAATGAATCACTGCACGCTCCCATGGGGCCAAGACCCTACATGGCCAGAACAAATCTCTGGAAGAAGCAGCTCTGGATGCCAGCAACCAGTCCCATGAAAAGCTACAGCCAAGAACCTGTATGCTTAGAGGAAAATAACCCATCCTTTCACAGAGTGGGAGCTTATTCCAGATGTGAGTATATTTACCAAGAGCCTCTGAAGAATGTGGTGTTGGTTGCTCATGAAAGAAAGAGGCCAGGACAAACCACCAAAGCCTTGAGATTTTGGGTTGGTCGTTTCTTGGTTTTGTGGGGGGTTTTTTGACAGCCATAGTGCTACTTCCAACATTACTGCCTTATATTTCAGAAAATTTAACATTGGCAGGAGAAGGAAGTCAAAACTAATCATGCTATTCCACATGATAGTCAAGAAGGGGCTGGCATTCTGCTGCCCTGCCAATAAGCTTCCCCAAAACATCCCTTGACCGTGGCAGAGGAAAGAGGCAAGTATCTGAGAAATGTAATATTTCTCCTGAACTGCATCATGTTAATCGCATTTCACTCTCCCTTTGCACCTCTGTAAATCACAGAGTAACTGTGGAACTCAATGATGTTACACTGATGCAAAACCACTCTCAGGAGGGAACCAGTCAGCATAAATCAATCCCTTCTATTTCCTTGTACATAATCTGGTGCCAAGCTCTGCCAAATCAAGGAGAAAACATTCCCAAGAATTTTCCAAAGGCAACAGCCTGTCTAAGCACAAATTTATACGTCTGCCATTAAAGTTTTCTTTATCTCATTAAAATGACTTGCAAAACCATCTGCTAGCTAATAAAAGACTTTTTAAAGCTTTAATATGATATTTTATAATGAAATATACTGGGGAAAAACAGGACATGTACTTAGACAGAACAGCAACAATCTGCAGTTCTTTCACTGAAAGCCAATGGTGTTCACTCCCGTGACTAATTAAAGAGACTGAAGACTTCAGCCCTTTGAATATTTCTTGTACAAATATCATAATTCCTAAATACACACACATTTTTATTCGGACTACTCCCAGACACTGCAGCTTTGCTGATATCACACTGTTTTCATGTTAAAAAAAGGCAGATTTCCCTTTCATGTCTGACTTTGTTCCATTTTGTTAGCATTTTACAAGTCCAATATTTATTACATATCTGAGGGGTTTCAGTGGGTAATTTCCCTTCTTCCACAGACATTTCTTGCTGTCAAATACGATGACCACAAGGGACTTACACCCAGCCATAAGTGTGCCTCAGTGGCATCAAATTCTTGCAGAGGAAATGAGGAATTTCAGGTTAGAGCTTACCAGAGCAGGTCTCTGCTGTGTTTGCAGCTTTCTTCTCCTCTGGTGTGGGACATCCCCGGCTCTGCCACCTGCAGCAAACAATGCTTTCACATTCCAAGTCTCACCACAGTTCTTCATCTGTGCTGTTTTTCCCCTCTCTTTCTTGTACCATTTGACATTGCTGCTCTTCAGTAGTGATTGCTCATTCCTGCTGGGCACAGAGGACTCTGCTCGGAAGGAAAGCTGCAAATCACAGCAATGTGCAACTTACAGAAATGGAGGGAATAACTCAGGAAAAAAAAAAAAGACAAAGCCACCTGTGCTTTCAGCCAACTCAAGATCTACTCAAGAAGTAGATAGCTAAGCTTGGCTGTAAAAGCAAGCTTGAAATGACACTGGCACAGCCACAGCCTTCCTTCCAAACTTTGCCTATGTCCTGCAATAGCTCTGTATTTATTCTGCCCACTTCCAATCTTTACTTGAGGTGCCTCAACTGCTTATCTCCTGGACATATGTGCTGTAGTAGTAACTGTGGATAAACAGACGGGACTGATCCATGAGCTGAACACAGCCCTGGATCTCTGCACAGTGGTATCAGCACATTGACATCTCCTCACTCAGATCAGCAGCAGATGGGGACATACATCATCTCCTTAAAGATGTACCCACAGAGCACAATCACCTGAGACGTGGCCACCACTTCATGGTGGTTCACACCACTGTTATGCCCACCAGCAGCAACAATGCTGGGGTCTGAGCTGGGCTCCTGTACAAAGGCTGGCAATGCCCCTATGGTCAGAGATTCTGCTTCACAGGCTACAGGAGACCGGAAAATTGCATGAATACCAAGCACACCAGCTAACAGTGCTTTAGATGGCATTTTATTAATGCAGTACAGCCAGCTTCTCTGAACCAAACTAAAATATACAAGGAAGATCAAAAAGATGAAAGATCCTTCATCTTTCCACAGGCAGCAAAACACACTCAGACTCTTTCTCTTGGTGCTGGATAGTCCAGAAAGAAAATACAGTGATTCACATAGCACTGCCTTGCTGCTGGAGACCTCAGAGCTTACGGTAGGTCCTTCTGATTTAATGCAGCATGCAGCCGTGTCAAACAATTTCCCAGTGGCCCTGTGTAAGAGTTTGCTTGGAAACAGTGAGTGGAGTTTCGAAACCATTTGCTTTAGCTGTATTTTACCCTGTGTCAAGCCATGAATCTTATTTGAATTGTGCTGGTGTGTTTGTATAGACTTTCCTTTGGTGAGCTCTCAGCGTAGGGGGAGGAATCAAAGCAGGTATACGGATCTTGCCTGCTTCCCAGACACAGCGCTGCTCTGAAGAATCATTATTCAATTACAGATATGTGTCGGAGTAGTCTATTACCACCTAGAGAGAGAAAGTTTTGACAGCTGCAGCCATCGCCAAAGAGAGTTGAGGAGGAATGCATTATGTGCTGCACGCTACAGCTGTATCGCCACTGAAGTTCCATTTTCTCATTTATTTTAACATCACCAGAACAGGTAACTCCACTCTGCTGGTTAATGAGGAAAGGCAGACTGATGGGCTTGACAAATAGAGCAAGAATTGGCTTTGGGCAACATACTGCATATCACACCATTACGTACCCTGGGCACTTTTCTCCCTCTCCTGCTGTTAGCACCCTTGGGACTGTCATTAATGGCACAGACCCTCGGCTGTTGTAAAGCAGCAAAGCTTACTGCCTGATGCAAAGTCACAGGAACCAATTTGCAGTGACTGTGCAGATCTGTCACGGATATGTCCATGCGTCCCTCTGTTTTTATGAATCTTTTGCCTTTTGGGGAACTTAAGACCCCTCACTACCAACAAGCATCTACTTAGAGCAGGGCTCACACTCTTCACATAGGATTACGATGTTTGCTCCAAAAATCCTGATCTGCAGAAGGCCATACAACCAAGCACTTCTGACATAAAGACAGATCCGGGAGACCACATCAGAGCAGGGGACAGGAGCTGAAGACCTGCCAGCCCCACCACTCAAGATGCAACTTTTCTACTTTTTAGTTTCCCTGTACAAATAGTTTCTACCATTCTCACAGAAGAGCACTGAAAATCACTTGGTACGAGCAGCATTGGTGCCGTTTCTTTTCATTGCTTTGTCCAGATTCCTCTAATTTGCAGTATTTTTCTGGTTTTGAAGAATTGAGAAACCTCACTAGGAGCACTAAGAGCAATAAGAAAGCATCCTTCCTGCAATTGTGCAATGGAGACAGCTAATAAAACGCCTGCCGTCCCGGTGTCTAGTGCAATGCCACTTACTGCCAGCCCATACAACAACAAACACAAGATTCAGACAAGAAGTCATTAAATCACGTGGCAGGATGGGATTTTCATTTTGCATTTTTATGAAATGTATCTGCCTCCCTCATTTCCATAAAAATGCACAACGGTCCCAAAAGAATAAAACAATTAAGATGAAGAAACTCATCAAGTAGATTTGCTAGGCTGTAAGCATTCCTCCTGCCTCATTTCTCAGTGCTTCACCCCTCTCACTAAACAAACACCACTCAGCCAGGCACCAGGGCAAAAAATCATGGAATATCATCCTGCAGCTCTTCTTATGTGTGTGCCTGGAGTAGGAAATTACAGCACCTCTTCTATTACAATATGTGAACCCAAACACAAGGATGTTACGATCTGCTGCTGACAAATGAAGCTAATATAAATCTTTGCAATATTTCAGCTTTGTTAACATTATTTAATTTTCAGACCCTTAAAGGAGGCGTACTTGATGAAGGCAGTTGGGAGGACAGAATGGTTTTGGCTATGACAGCCTGAGGTGGTAGGGAAGACAAAAAATTACAGGACAAAGCTAATAAACTGCACAGCTTGGGAAAGGCAGTAAATATGAGGCTGAGGCAAACGGTACTTCATTGCAGTTTAGATATTATGATGGAGAGAGCACCAATGATGGACATCACTGGAGAAATTCCCAACCGCCATTGGAAAGGGTTGGAATAGCTGTAAAGAAACTACAAATAAAAACATCCTGATGTCAAAGAGAGCAAGACTGTACCTAAGGGAGATGAAGGGAATGCAGTAAAGCTAGAATGAAGCACGTTCAACATCATATCATAGAATCATAAAGGTTGGAAAAGACCATTAGGATCATCTATTCCAACCATCCCACCATGCCCCATCACCAAATCACAGAATCATTAAGGTTGGAAGAGACCACCAAGATCATACAGTCCAACCATCAAACCATCCCCACCATGCCCACGAAACCACAGCCCTAAATCAAAACTACTGGTAACTGCTCTACTACATACTACATACTGCTTTAGTCAGTTAATTATATAGCTTGGTGCTAAAACCTCGTTAATGTAATGCAGTTTACAGAAAGTATCTACATTTACCAGCAGAACAATTTCTTGTAAGAAACACTTACCTCACTTTTAGAGACAGAAGAAAGCTCTGAGTTAAAAGGATTTCTTCCACTGTCAACCAATCAAAAAAACATTCACAAGAACGAAGACAGAAGAATCAGAAATCAGTAGAAGAGCACCATAAAAGATGGGTTCTGCAAGGGTTTTACTTTTTATTTGCAGCAAATATATTACAGTAAAAAAAAAACCAAAAAAAACTTGACTCACATTGTGGTTGTGTAAGGAAGATACATGTGCTTACATCTAACAGGTTTAACTTCCCTGGCACTAAGTGAACCAAATGCAAGGATTCAACATAAAAATAAGAAACAGAACAGTTATTAAGCAAAACTCTACATTAAGCGTACACGCATTTGCAAAGAGAGTTTCAATGCAATCCAAGGAATACAAACGAGCCATCAGGATGGCAAGGACTTTTTAGACAAATATGTTTAACCCTCAAAACAAGGCTGTCTGTCTGGCACCATTTCTGAGTTGCTGAAGTGAACACAGCGGTCTTAAAGAAACGTCATGGATGATTAAGACACTGAAAATACAGTCGCCCCAGTGAAGAATCTTATTATTTTCCTTATTTCTTTCATTTTTTATCCCCACAATAAAAGATTGTTAAAAGGCTGCATGGCAGACAAGCTGGATGCAACAGCTGGAGAATTTTGCCTGTCGAGCAAAGTGACTTGCAGCAAGAGACATGCTTTATGCAAGAAAACCTATCATCTACAGCTTGTGTGAGTTCAAGAAAGACGACCCAGGGACAACAGATGTTGAAGCCCTATGGTCTATCTTTGTTATAATCAGAATCCTGAAATAAGCAAGGTCCAAGTGATTCCAAGAGAATAAAGGCTCACTTACATACAACAAAATAGTCCAGATACATCAACAGTAGTAAACAGAGTTAATGCAGTGTTAATCTTTTTACATTTTAATGACTAGCTATAAAAACAGAAACTAGCATGTTCTAATCTGTTTACATTTCCTGAGCTTAGTTAAATCAAGAAGGAATGAACATTATAAAAATCCCGGTAAGTCACCAATAAATTAAAAATATACATAATATAATATATTATGAGGAAAGGTTGAGGGAACTGGGCTTGTTTAGTTTGAAAAAGAGAAGGCTCCAGGGAGACCTCATTGTGGCCTCCCAGTACTTGAAGGGAGCGTATAAACACGAGGGGGAATGGCTGTTTACAAGGGTGGATAGTGATAGGAAAAGGGGAAATGGTTTTAAACATGGGAGGTTTAGGTTAGATATGAGGAGGAAGTTTTTAACACAGAGGGTGGTGAAGCGCTGGAACAGGCTGCCCAAGGAGGCTGTGGATGCCCCATCCCTGGAGGCATTCAAGGCCAGGCTGGATGTGGCTCTGGGCAGCCTGGCCTGGTGGTTGGTGACCCTGCACACAGCAGGGGGTTGGAACTGGATGAGCATTGTGGTCCTTTTCAACCCAGGCCATTCTATGATTCTATGACTCTATGATAACCACTATAGATTAAGAAGCCTGCAATGCTCAGAGCAATACCATGGCTCTGCCTTTAGGACTCCTGTGCAGAAACCATGCCATTAGCTTCACCAGCAATACTGAGATGCTATGGGTTTGCAGGTCCTTTTTTGCTCTCTAACTGCCCTTCTAGCAGACTGTGAGATAGCCTTCTCCAATCAGATCTCATGAGAGCTTTCAAAACCTGCAAGTATTTTCCTGTCTGATACAGAAAAGCATTCGCTGCTCCCAGTGCAGGAGACAATGTTCTCAGAAACACAACGTGAGAACAAAACTAACATGTGCTAGCAGGAGTTATTCAAGTGGACTCTCAGCTCTCACACATAATGTCCCTACTTTGGCAGCAGGTTGAATATTCTGTAGGGCTAACAAACCCATGAAAATCGACACAGAAAACCGCAGGAAAGACCCTCAGCAATACGGAACTCAGACGTTTCTTTACGAACCAACATTACGCATTTGAGAAACGTTCTCGACCTACATGAGTCATACACATGTTTATTGATGCGTGTTTATTTCCTGCATGGAGAATAATGTGTACCCTGGAATAAAACCCAGCTCTGAGAATACACTGAGAGCACGGTTACTTGTAACAGTGCTACTGACAGATTAATTCAAACCCCAGTGCTCAAACTCAGCTGTCTCAAAGACTCGCAGACCATGAACTTTGATAAAACAAACTACTTTTTTATTTTTATTGTCAGCTTATAGCATGATTTTGAATTATGGTATAGATAAAAGAGAGGTAGAAAGGTTTATCTCCTCCATGAACTTTTTTGTGCAGTGCTTATAAAGTATCCGAAAAAAATGCTATGGCTGTTTGATGAAAGCACCAGCCGCTTCCCAGCAATTATAAGGAATCTCTTCAATGTGCTGCAAACTGAAATCTGATTCAGAAGAGCTTTTATTCCCAGTAGTCTTACAACATCTTCTTCTTTATTATTGCATTTTTTAACCAAGCTCTACTGTTAAGAGAGATCACTGAGAAATGCTCCTATTTGGGACTCAAAATATCTAGCACATAAAACCTAGTCAACACATTACATTTACCACCCAAACAAAATCAACTCTGTGCCTAAAAAATGCACTCATTCTGGCTCTATTTACATGATCCCCTTTATGCAAGCTACTGAAAGGGACAGAAGAAGTATGGAAGGTCCTTTCCCTTGTTGGCAATGGCCACAGGTATGAGAACCATCACTCCCTTCCTCTCTCTGGGGTTTGTCCCTTCCCAAGGCAGCTTCTTCTCCTGACACTATCCACCCTCTGAGGCAACAGAATTACTGGTGCCTTAGTGAGTGGTGCTTTAAAATGGTGCTTCAAAATCCCAGAAAGGATAGGAAGGAAGAGCTAGCCAGGAAGGCCAGCTTAACAGAACCCATAGTGGTAAGATAAACATCCACCTTTGCCCGATATAAGAGAAGTATGCAATACTAGAGCATTCATGATTGTCACAGACAAGGGAGAGAGATGAAAGCATCCTATCTCCTGCAGCTGCAGCCATCAAGATGGTAGTGCATCTCACACTGGGCTGGGAGCCTTGGAGACCCAGCAGTGTCAGGGAAAGGCAGCACAGAGGCAGCAGGGTGGGATCCGGCACTGCAGATCTGTTCCTGATCCACTGTCCCACTACAGCGTGTGGATTGCTGACTGGGTGACAAGGATCTGCCTGTTGACATTTTGGGGCACATACAGCTGAAGCCCCAGCATTATTCACGTAGCAGAGACTGTTTAAGGGTAGGATTTGAGCCATGAAATTCAGGCTGCTGCATGGTGACCTTTAATTTACCCACAGAAAGTTAAATATATTACATAAAATTAAATTCAGCCAAAGCAGATGCTAGCTTATTTATTAAAAAGCTCAGCTTTCTCTTGCTTTCAACCGGTTTTAAAGCCAGGCAGCTCTGGGAGCAGACCTGCACTCCAATTCAGTCGGATGGGAGCAGCTCTGTAGAGATGGCTGGAGTCAATCCCCTGCAGCAACACCAGCCACAACACCTCCTGGCTGCCCCCAGTGACTCCAAAGGTACGTGACACCAGCAGTGTCTCCAGCTTTCTCTCTCCAATTCTTGCCTCACCCAGGTTTCTCCTTCCTCACACGTAAATATCTGACTTACAGCGTAAGTCACTTCCTCATTGCCAACATTACCTTCTACGGAGACAACTTCTAGACATCTATGAATTGATTAGTATCAGTAAATATTTACTCCATTTCAGAGAAACAGGTACAATACATAACTTGTTGTCAATTTATGATAGGCTTGAGCATGGAAGATTGCATAGAATGACAAGGGCAATTTGTCAGTAAATGTTGGAAGTGTTCTCTGTTGGCTGTAGTATTTAAGACAATTAATCCTGGTGTACTCAATCAGGTGGTGAGCTTCTCATTTTTATCCATCCCACTGTCTGTCCTTCTGTATGCTCCCTTTCAATAATGTGCACTAAGCAGAGTCATATAACTCTTTTTACGTTGCCTATTTTGTCTCTTTCTTTTGTTGTCTGAAAACATGACTCCCAATAATTTTATTCTCAAACCACAACCACCAAAATAAAAATAATTCAAGTACAAACCCAAACATTATTGCTGGGTTATGAGTCAATGTAAACTGACCAGAGCCAATGCAAAGCTAAAATTCACTTTACAGAAGTAAGGATTGCTTGATAACATCTGCAGACCATAGACTGCTTCTTTCACCATTCACACAGTTTGAAGATGATTGCAGTTTTTCTGGGAACAAGAAATAGTCCATGTCTTTAGAAGTAAACAGAACTAATAGCCATCATCATCGTCCATATCACAGCCATAATCTGAAACACATGAAGACAAAGATAAATAAAAATGCAAATATTCCAGGTAGGTGGAACATTCAACATAAGTACTTGCAAGTTTCAGGTTGTGTTCTTGCTGTCCAACTAGATGATAAATTCTGCCATAAAAAAGCATTTTAAAAAATCACATATATTCTTCGGGTTGATGAAAAAGTTCTTTCATTCTTCCTCCATATAATAAAATTATTTGTAAATGTATGTGTATAAATATTTCTACTCACTTGTCACTGGGACCTCATTACACAGAATAGAATAGGGTCCCTTAGGGTTGGAAGGGACCTTTAAAGGTCCCCTAGTCCAACTCTACCTGTGCGACCTGCTGTAGGGAACCTGCTTTGGCAGGGGGGTTGGACTCGATGATCTCTGGAGGTCCCTTCCAACCCCTACAATTCTGTGATTCTGTGAACTCCCCTGCAATGAACAGGGACACCACAGCCCAGGGCCTGATCCAGCCTTACCTTGAAAGCCTCCAGAAATGGGTTTCTGTCATGCAATGCGTCCCATACATCTGACTCAGAACTCCCACACCTACTTACTCCTAGAGGCACAACTTAAAACTTTGTCAATTTTTCCAATCCTGTTCTGTTTCCTAAAATGATGCTGGCTGTAAAGTCTGTGTGTTCTGGGCATTAGAAGGCACGCTTGTGTGCTTCTAACGCACAACTTCTCTTCTCTGTCCTTCCTGAATAAAGTGAGAAAGACATTTTCTGTTGCAAAGTCAAACCTAAAGATAACGATTACATGTGAGCATTCCGTGATGTTAACCTTTATATTCCAAATTTAATATACTGCAGCATTTGATCCAAAGTCAAGCAAATGCTCTGAAGCAGAAATAAAGTGTAATCTATAATAATTCGTCTAGAATGGATGATGTTCAGCATCTGTAATTCCTGCAGTTATTCCAGGCAGACAGGTCTAAAATCCATAAAGAAAGCAGTTAGAAAGGAGTTATTTGTTCTGCTAAACAGCTCTGCACACCTGCATTTGAATTCTGGGAATAGTCCTTTCCTTTTTTATTTTATTTTATTTAACTCTGATTTTTCAGCTGTTGTCCAAACCAGACAGGGAGCAGCAGAATGTTCTCAGAATGGTTTTAAAATAGTAACATTTACAAATAAAAAATAGCTCCGTGACCTTTATTCTATTTTTGTTGGGGATTTATTAATAAACATGGACCCACCCTCCCCCACATGGGTGTCTTTTCTTGGGAACGTTATTCTAATAATACATGCAGGCAACAAACTGTTTTTTCCTAGGGTTCAGCAATTATTTTGAAGTGGAAAAATCAATTTAAAAGCAACACATGCTTTTATGAAAACTATATATATATATATATATATATTGTCCATGAAAGGTAAATTAATAGTTCTGGAAACACTTTTGCAGTAAATAACATTTCAGGAGGAGACTTATCCTCATCTTGCTTTTTCAAAACCCATAATTAGCTTCCCTCATTTCAAAAATATTTTGGTATATTTTCAAGGCTTGACTTCTGAGGGGAAGTTTTTAATAAAAGATAAACATGGATGTGTCCTGCTAGGAAGAACACAACAGAAAGGATACTGCCCTTTCCTGTCAACAGAGAAGTCCAATTAAGTGAGAGGCTTTGCTGGGTAGCCCAAAGAAATCAGCACACATCTGCATGCCATACAGCACACCACACACTATCGATATCGTTTCTGAATTTGGAGAACTCCTTCCTCTGACACTGATCCCAGAAATAGGCTGTGATGATTGCCTTGAGCTGGACAGTCAAGTCTAAAGGGCCTGTGCACCATTGTGAGGCAACAAGCCCCAAACTCTTCTAATAGAGGCGTTACTTAATTCCTCAGATTCACATTAATAAATGTCATTCCAAAGAAGGCCCAACATCAGTTTCCTCTTGAGAAACCTTCCTAACCTAAAGATCGAGACACAGACTTTTCTCTGGAGGGGTCCCTAAGAAAGTCCCATTTTTGACAGAGGTGACTCCAATCTCTCACAAGAGCAATCTCAGCTTGGGATGAGCTGCCAAAGCACTGAGACAAGTACAGGAACCCCGTCTGTCCTGAACTCTGCACCAAGAAACCTGACAGCACCAGAGAAATAAAAGGCTGTAATGCAGACAGCATCCCAACTTACCGTTTCCTCCCATTAACTGCAATGCACTCATGCAGTGATCATCTTCTTCTTCTGCTTCTTCCTCTTCCACCTCTTCATCAAGGTTATAAGCTACTGGGCCGCTCTCCACTAGCACAGTCGCTGGCTTTTCTAAGTTAGAGGCTTCTGCTTGTGCATTTGGAAAGGTCACCTGCAAAACAGAAGACAGGGCAGTCCTTTTTATTCAATATTCTTACGTAATGCTTAGCAAGAAGAGAGCTGGAAGCTCACATCAAGTGCTGGAGGTGTAGCCATGCCAGAGAACAGGCAAGTCAGAATCACAGAATGGCTTGGGTTGGAAGGAAACTCAAGGATCATGAAACTCCAATCCCCCTGCTGAGTCACCAACCTCCATATCTAACACTAGACCAGGCTGCCCTGGGCCCCATCCAATCCAGCCTTGAACACCCCCAGGGATGGGGCATCCACAGCCTCTCTGGGCAGCTGTTCCAGCACCTCACCACTCGGTAAAGAACTTTCCCCTGAGGAGAATGTATGGAGAAATTTAGGCCTGAGGGCTCCTCAACAGAGCCCTGCGGGAAAGCTCACCACCTTTTCCTTACTGTGCTTGACTCACATCAAGCCTATTACACAGTAACAATGCTATTGGTGCTTCAATGATGGTAAAAATGTACCCTTCAAATTAGAAAAAAAAAGAAGGACTATTAGCTTTGACAGCTCAGGTTGGATTTATTTGGAGGCACAATGAGCTGTGGAACAAATGGCACTCTTTAGACAGCACTTAATGCTATGGTAGAGCACTAAGTTGATAATACACAACAGCATCTGTACCATTTCCTATGAAATACATCAGAATAACGACCTCCAAACTCTAATTTGGGAATTGGTCACTGCTGGACCTATTCCAGCATCTGCACCTAGTCAGATGCTCCAAGGTTAGGTAGGACACTGGGAGAGAGAGCAACAGCAGCACACAGCAAGCAGACAGCAGTGAATGTGGAGGTGCAAGTAACGCTGTCTCCACTTCAGGAATGGGGCAGGCACCAAATCCATCTCCTGCAGTGATGTGCCCTGCCCCATACAGCTTCCCTCACCCCTACCACAAGAAAAGCCCTGCAGTGCTCCAGGCTTTAAATCACATCACACAACCATGTACTGCTGCGTCTTCTTCAGTTCTGTTGGCAGTAAGGTCTGTCACAGCATTGTAATTATTTATTTGGTAATGGATTTACTTCTGATACAGAAACTCCCAGAATCTTTCTAGCTCCAAGCACTTTAGAGGTACGCCATAACAGAAAGTCCCCATATCAGAAAGCTGATGGTCTAATTATTTAAATATCAAAGCTGCTCCTAAAATTGTCACATATCACATACCATGCCAGTCAAGCAATAATGTCTGAGATACTCACAGCCATCTATGGGTTTGCTTCAATAGCTCATTAATAAGCCACAAGGCACCCATTAATTTTAGCAGAAAATGTTTAGGTGTTTGGATCACTCAAAGGCAAGTTTTCATTATTTCGAATGCTCAAATTAATAATACAACTTAAAGGAACTTCCCTCCAGTTTATTTTGTATTTCCTACCATTGTTTTTGCCTCTAGACTGATGAAGTTGAGTCCATCTACGTTTCAGGTACAAGCAGAAATAGACCCAACCATTTGACATGAATCATAACGTCTACCAATTTTTATGCTGGAAGTATCCATCTGCTCTGAAAAAGTGAGCGAATATAAAAGAGCTACAATTGAGTCATTATTTTTTAAAATTGCACTATGCTAATTAAAATGTGACCTTCTTCTAATTATCATGTCCACTTCCAGATTGCTATATTTCTAAAAATGTGCAGGGTTTTCTAATGAGTGTAACATAAGAAGTGAAAATGTATTTCCCTAGGCAGGATATCAAACTGTTTCTGAAACTCAGTGGATTTTAGTCATTTTAAAAATAAAGCAGTCAAACAACATCTTTAAATAGAACTTCCTGGACTCACTTCTAGACAACTTGGACTTCAGTTTGGCATGCAACTTTACATACGCACGGGCATTGTGAAAGCACATCAAGCTATCACAGTTGGCCAGCACCCTTTCAAAAGGGCATCGGTATCACCCATACATGGGGAAAAAGAAAGGAATGACAAATTCCTTTGGTATATTAGGAACAGAATTGTCAGACACACAGTTCTTTTATCATCAGCAAAATGCATGTGTTTACTTTGTACAGTGTAAATATAAAAGCAAAGGAAAGCTGTTACTGCTGTGAGTGATAACAGCCATGACCCTTTCAGCAGAACATTCACATGCACAAAGCCACCCTGGGAGGGTTTCTGATGGTGACCACTTACTAGCTCTAACTTTTCAATGGAAATATAATTATTTCCAAAGCAAACCAAACAATAAAAAAAAGAGTAAGCCAAGTTATTACTGGGTAAGCTGTCACTTCGTGCTTCTTCACTGCTCTCTTTAGGCAGGCTCCAGAACCTCAACCCTTCCCTTGTGTCACCACCAGCTCCACAGAAGCAGCACTTCCTATCGTCCCCCATCTCTGTGGGCACGGTCCAAGTGATGAAACAGGCACAAAGCTCTGCCTCTCCTACTACTCGTTCAATATATACCCTTTTAGATGCTTGCAGGGAATCTTTCCTTTTTTCCTATTGAACTAGGGGTTATGAGGCTAAGGTTACTGACAGTAAGTAAAGGCAAACCTTGTTTAGAAGACACAACTTCAGTGTTGCACTGCTTGTAGTAACCAGCTCCTGCTCTGACCGCTGACACATGAGTCTCATTTCTTTTGCCCATATTTACTACACAGCCTGAGACAGGCTGAGAAAAGCTTGTGGGAATTTCCAGACCAACGGAAGAGGTTCAGAGGAGGTTCAGGTTGGATATTAGGAAAAATCGTTTCTCAGATTAGAGTAGTGATGCAGTGGCACAGCTGCCCAGGGAGTGGTGGGGTCACCACCACTGGAGGTGCTCAAGAACTGTGGAGATTTGGCACTGAGGGACGTGGGCAGTGGGCATGGTAGAGGTGGGCTGAGATTGGACTGGGTGACCTTACTGGTCTTTTCCAACCCTAATGACTCTACAAAGAGTTGGGCTTTGCATACCTCCTCAGTGGCAGCCTTCTTAGCCAGCTGTGTAGAAATCAAGGGTCTTAACCTGCAAAAAAGGAAAGAAATGGTGAACATGAGAAAAGTTACACAATATACAAAAGAGCTTGATGTATAGTATGCAAGAAATGAAAGCACTTTGCTAGTGTTCTGCTGTGCACTAACTTTTTTTAAAACGCAAAGCAAAGCTAACAGCAGACAGTCACAAACCATGCAATAGTTAGTACACACATTCCCTTCTAAGCATCTGCCCCAATTCAGGATCATGGAGAAAAATGCCAGTCAACAAGCACAACATTTCAGCTCATCCTGAAGGTCCATGAAAGGGATGTTTTGATCAGATATTACAGAAACAAAAAGACTCAAGGAAGCGGTGAGGAAGAGAAGAAGCAGGCAGCCCTCACAGCAATGCCTCATCCCTCTGCTGCCGTCCCAGTGTGCAGCAGCAGCACTTCCAAGCACAGCAAAAGCTGCACCTGCAGGCTGCCTGCCAGGAAGGAACACAGTGGGCTCAGAGGGGCAGGTCACACTTTGGGGACAAACAAAGCATTTTTTGGAACAATGCAGACATGGCAAAACTGAGCCACCTTCTGAATTACCCAGCACTGCTCTTCAACTACTACCCTTCATTTGATGACATATGCAAGATACCAGTAAGACTCTGTACACAGGATTCCATAATTATCAGATTGAACGTTAAACTCCAGTTATGGAAATCATCATCAAAAACAAAGGGACCCTGCATACCTGGAATAACAAGTGACAGAAACTGAACATAAACTTTTTTTTTTAATTGCATCAAAGAAGACCTGCATATCCGAGGAGAAAAAAGGAATCAGTATTACACCACAGCTGAGCACTAAGTATCATTCTTTTCTGAAAAGCATTTCACAGACTGTTGTCTCCTTACTGCCACGAAGGCTGTTCTCAATCCATCAGCTATTGTTGCTTTTCAGGCTTTCCTCCTCATCTAGATACATCCAGTTGTGAAAAGCATGACTTGTTTTCTACTGAACCACGGCTTCAACAGCTCCTCAAGTATGTCTTTTAACTAACTCTACGCAAACAACTTAATGAATACCAATTTATGTTTCTGGAGATGTAGTCTTTTATGATAAGCAGTATCTTTGCTCTCCGTTTTCTATTAGTCATTCCTTCCTGTTGACACACAGATACCAGTTGTTTTCCTACTTATTTATTTATTTCAAATAATCAGCAGGAGGAAACATAACCCCAGAGAACAAGCAGGGCGTACTTCAGATCATTATCTGTGATGAAGAAGACAATATTAAAATACAAGGCGCTGGCTGAGCTCCAAAAACGGTCATCTCTGGAATGCTTTGCAAGACCCAAAAGGCATTTCAGCAACCAAAGGAGTCCAAGGTGACTCCCTGCAGCAGATACAGATGAAAAGATGGTACAGGAGTGCTTCGGGAGCTGCACCGCTGCACGATCCAGAACACATTCTTCTGTGACAGACACCTCTTGTCATATCTTATGATGATCAAAATCTTCAAGAAAGAGATACTCTTGACCTACATAAATTATCTATTACTTACAATTCCTGGCGGACTTCTGGGCTTAGAGAGAATGCATGTGAAAGCACGGGCAAACTTCACCCCAAGTGCCTGACCGTCTCCTTTCTTTACCTAGCCTGAATTGTACAGTGCTCCCAAAATTTGAGGCTACCTGTCAATCTGTGCTTTCCAAAAGTCACTCTGTTCAAACATTTACAAAAACACAAATGCAGAGGTGCTAAAAGGTTAAGCAGCTGAGGGATGCTAATTATCATCCAGGTTGTATTTCACTGACATAACTGAGAAAAAGCCCAACGGGGGTAAGCAATGAAGGACCTTTATTTTAAACCACTAGAAGTGATTATTGTAATTAACATTGCACCAAAGATAGCACCTATTGCTTCATGATACCAAAAGGCTTCAGACCTCCCTAGAGCACCCAGAAATCTTTCCTCCCCCCAATTAAAATCAAGCTGTTGAGTAAGACTCACAAGGTAATCAGAAACTGCTGACACTTCTTTTAGAGCAAATTATGCGAGTGCTCACACAGTGAAGAAAACCATCACAAGCTACAGGAAGCAGAAAGTAAACATTCCAGTTTCACTTTAATTAAAATGGTCCCCTAATGAAAATAATAAGATTCACACTTACGAAAAGCCTACTTGCAAACTAATGCTATATCCAAGAGCCCTTCCATGCCATTTTTCAGCAGTGAGTGACTCTTGCACCCGTTCTGAAATTAAAGCTGTATTTCTGCTCCATGCCAATTGCTCACAAAGCGTATTTCGTCACTTCATTACTAGAAACACAGCACTGTCATCCAGTTTAGGTAATGTGGTTTCTCTCTCAGCACATCGTTTCATGCACCATAAAGCTCAGGGCCGGGCTGAGCCCTCTGCATTGTGCTACTGCAAGCTACAGCAAGAACTGAGAAAAACTAAAAACCATCCCAAAAACTTCTTTTCCCTCTAAAATAATGCTTTTCGATATCATTTAAAAAAGAAAATAAGTTGATTTCTCTCCCTTTGGTCTCACACCCATGGAAAATCCTGCTATTACTGTACAAACTCATTCAGGAAGGCTTTATAGGGATGCCTAGGTTTGGTTAGTTCCTTAAATGCCCCGATGCCCTGACCTCCTTAAACCAGAGCAGCTGCAGCACACCGGCCATATGGAGCCATCAATTACTGGCTGCCATGGCTACCCATACGGCTCCTTCTGCTGCCTGGCTGCACTACAGAGCATGAAGGAGAGGGGTGCTGTGTGTCCTCATGGAAAAGCACGACTGCTCCTGAGGTTGAGACAGGTCTGAGCATTACGGATCAAACAAGCAGCTTGAAAAAACAGGGAAGTGAAGAATCTCACCCTACTTTTAATCTATAATATGCTTTCATGGGATGCAGAAAAACCCTGTCCATTGAAGTCCAAGAGCAAGACCCCTAAGTGAGCATCCCATCCTGCATTAAGGTGCAATCCCAAATACACTAAAGCAACAGCCTCTATTTCAAATGTAATGCTGTGACTGGAAAGCAGTGGTGCTCCTGGTCTTCCCAAACCTTCCACCAGTTGCTCATTAGCAATGACAATTTCTAGCTTGAAGCACTTCTGTTATGAATTCTACAATCAAATACAGTCAGCACATTGTATTACAGTACAGTGGGAGGGAGCAACAAACCAGCAACTTTCTGAACAGCAATACAAGCCATCAGGAGGGAAGAAAAAAAAAAAGAAAAAAAGAAAAAAAAGAAGACTTCAAGACTTCACACAGCCCTAAGTGTTATATCCACATTTCAAACTGCTTCAGAAATTATACAGATCTACCAATGCTCGTGTCAGCCAACACACGTAGCGCTGGAAGCAGATAATGTTGACATGTTCCCGACAAAACCAGCAGCACAGTACATGTCATCAGAGGCTGCTCCCCACCGAATCTGCTCCGCTCTCGGCTGAGATGTGCACGATAACATCGAGGTTTGTCCTCCAGCTGAACGATTTAAAAGAAGATGCAGTATAATAGCTTCTGACAGGGCTAAGATCACACAGACTGAACTTTCAAAGGGAACAAATTCTCTGGAAAACAAGCTGGCTGTGACAAACAACTGTTTTTATTTTGCTTATTATTTAATAACAAAAGATTACACTGCACAGTACATAAAATAGGAGGAGTACTATGAGGCAATAAAAGCACGTAACTCGCATCAGGCTGTTTGCCCACTGAAAAGGTTTATGATTCCATAACAATCTCCTCAGCAAAACCCTGAAAGTAATTTGGAAACTCACCCAAAGCCGTGTTTCTTACTGAATTCTAATTTAGTCAATCCAAGTAGAGAACATCTTACTGCTGCTTACCACACATACTAATTTTATACACAGACAAACCTAGAATACACGATTGGAAGTGGAGCCTGGAGCCACCAGCATGCAGTACCATTATGCAGGTCTTCCAAGGCAAACGTGTACAAAACCTGTCTAACTCTACTGCAGGTATTTCATGTGTCTGCCACTTCAGTGACAGAAAAAGCCATTTAGAAACAGTCCAGTGGGAGTTGGGTCAGGTTCTTCATGCTGGTTGAAATACCCCTCCCACCTGAGGCCAGATGGTTTTGCCTCAGGAAGTCAGTTTACCAGACATCTGTGTGAGAAGGAAATTAATATAAATGTTTATCCCGGCTAAAAGTGCCCTTTAATTAGGTACTGTCAACGTTATCCTTACCGGAAAGCTGGGAATTACCTCTCTGAGAGGTTTTAATGATCTTGTTGGAAAGAAAACAGCATCAGGAGATGATGACCCATGGTTCTGCCATTTCAGCACAAGAGAGAAGTGACCTCCCTGGACAAGGACCCCAGCTCTTTTCCAGAAGGCAAAGCAGACTGGAATATGACAACAATCCCACAGTACTTCAGGGTTTGCATACACAGCTGCAGACCCACTGCTAGCTATGAGCTGGGTGCTCACAAGAGTCATTCCCTTCCCCCAGGAAGGAAGCCAAGGCACGCGGCCGAGGCCATGGCTGGTTATGACACTGACCAATGGCCATCTGATGCATGGAGAAAATGGACTGTGGTGCGAGGGTGCACCGTGGCGTATCTAAAAGAGCCCATAGAAAACATCAGCACTATAGAATGACAAAACATCACTGATGCTCACACCTTGAAACCATGTGCACTTGAGTTGTTTGACTTTGAGGCAGCCATGCTGACCAGCCCTTCGCCCAGCCCAGCTCATCATCCACATGAAGGCATCAGGGAGTTTCTCTGAATCACTCTTCCTAGCTATAGGGCCGCACAGACCTTAGCTAATGACAAAGAGATGCCAACCAAAAGGTTGTGGCACCACATGGCAGTGACCTCAGTTCATGCACAGCAAGCTGCTTTACGGCTATACCACTGAGACTGATGGAGTAGCAGGCAGGATCTGAACCCTACCAGGGATCCTTCTCTCTGTGCATGAAATATCATAGAAAGAGCCATTTCAAGTGGAAAAACGCAAAGCTAAAATGACAACAAAAAATAGAGTGAAATGAGAAATTGTTCCCACTTTTGATTCCCACTCAGTTCTCTTTAATGCTGGATCAGAGGAGTTACGCTTTCATCAGCGCAGCATCAGACAGCACAGCACTGAGAACCTTCAGCACTAATGAGGTTGGCCTCTTCTAGCAAATACCCAGGCTGAAGTATTCAGGCTGTACGAACTTGCAGAAGTAAACTGGTTAAAAAAAATAAGAGCCTCTATTATCCAGTACAGGAAATGTCCATCAGCAAAGAAATAAGCACCTACATCACTCACCAGTGCACTTCTGAATGTCTCTTGAAAAGCCAGAAGTTTGCTAATGTACGGTGAACTAAGCACTCATTTCACGCCGCTCTGAGAAGGGCAGAGGTTGCCAACATCTGCTGTCTTCACTAACCCAGCTCAGAGTGAGCAATATTCTCCATCGCTGCAGCACTCATTCCTCAATCAGATGCTGTAAAATGGCAACTTGCTGTTCTTTCCACTAAAACAAAAGGTTTTCAACAACAAAAATGGAAAGAATGACATCGAAGGCCACCTTATTGGGACCAAATGAAATTATACTACAGCAGCAGATCCAAAACAATCTCTGCACGTATCTGATTCTAAAGGAAATTGCTGCAGACCATGGGAAATTACAATTGCTCCAGGACAAGAAGGGCTGACTGATTTAATATTTCTGGCTGACACACCTTCTTCCTGGCCTTGTCAATAAGGATACTGATGAGCTCATCTCTCCACAGGTCAGGAAAACATTAGCTGAAAATACACTATTCCTTTCGCCATGCTAATTTTTTCAGATAAAATGATGGCAGAGAAACAGATTTGTACCTTGCTGAGAAAAGCTATTTAAAAATAAGGAAGCTATGAAGCATTTTAATGAAGGTAAATGAGTAATCATGATGGTCTCAGTTAAGCAAGCCTAATGACTATGTCATTTTTAAAACACAGGTGTGAGACATCTCATGTGGTGATGATCCAGATATGTCCAACTACCTTGTAGCATGGCCTTACATATGCTAACAGTGCAGAATTTATCTATTATGGCAGAAATTCAACAATTAGCAGATAAGGGAAACATAAATCATTTTAAAATCATGCCTGGATCTATAGTAACTGGAACAAAATTCAAAAAGTCAACTAAAACATTACCCAACAGAAGCCTTATGCTATCGAAACACTCTCAGCCGTCGCACTGCTGCTTTTATTTCTGACACAAATGTGTTTTGCTAGACTCAAGAAAGGAGGATTACAAATATTTGCTTTTGGACAGGTGTTTTGATCAATCTCAATCTCATGAAAACAGTTAACGAGGCAAAAGATGAACAGAAAAACATCTCAGTAACCTGCAGCCTCTGAGAACAGCCCGTCGAGATCGTTGTACCCAAAGGTGGTGGCAGATCTTCCCTGGTGACATCACGAGGACAAAAATAACACCAGGCAACATAATAACTCGCCTCTTCCACCACTACTGATAGCATGCAGTACTGAGCAAATTAAGTTGCTCCCATCAGATTATGCAACAAAATCAGTATTTCAAAAATCAGGTATCTACAGATTTGCACAAGCAATCCATCAAGGAAAAAAGATGGATGTCAGATTTTTTTTTTCTTGTATCTGGCCTATTCTACATTAAAGAGCAATTTAAACTGCCAGCCATCTGGAAATCAATGTATTCCAAGCTTTATTTTATGATTACCAACATTCCCTCTCGTAACTCATTTCTAATTATAAGCAATAAATCATTCCCTCTTGCTTGTAATTTGTAACAGCCAATTAAGGCAAACCTCTTATTTAAATAGCAAATCTAGCTTTAAAACATCCCATATTTTGAGGTACGCACAGAACGCATCTAATCAAGCAGACAAATGGCAGTCGACAATTTAACATGGCTGTAGAAGTCACTGAGGAGAGACACAGGAAAGCACATGGCCTTCTCCCATGATTTAGGTACACCAAGACTTTCCAAAACTGAAGACATGGCTCTTATCTGCCTGATCTAATGCAGAGGAGACTGACATGTTGCAGAACATGAGCCAATATGTTCCTCCAGGAAGTCTGGTGTCAAGACTTCCTTCAACATATCAGGAAACTAATAGAAAGGCTGTAACAAGAGAAGAAGCTGTAGGTTGATCTGGTGAGAAGTTCTGGATGTTTTTTTAGTTCCATTTTAACGAAGGTGAAAAGTACACAGCACTAAAATTAAGACTAAAAAACCCAATTAAAGCAGCTTTTCCTGCGAGTACGTTTGATTAAGACATGGCCTGGACTCCACCTTCCAAGCCCAAGGACACCAGTGTATACTCCTAGATGCTCACCCTCTCAAGTATTCTCTGTTGTAAGATTTTGCAAGTTTTAGCCCATAGTGTCACACTGGGCACAAGAAAGGCACCCACTTGAATGACTCGTCTCCATCCAGGATCAGGCAGATAAAGCAATGTGAGGGAAAGGCATCAGCAAATAAATCCAGATCATCCCTTCAGGGAGAAGTCTTTAATGGTCATTTCCTATGTAATTCTTACCAACGGGAGAATATGAAAGAAATGTGGTGGAAGATTTCAGACAAGACAAAACAAGGTGGGTCTAGCAGCACTGGCAAGGACACTGAGAAATTCTTACACGTATTTGCTCTTCAGTGTAGGTCTGAAAAACAGGCATGTGAGAGCAAACACAAGAGAGAGGCTTCCTATAAACAGCTCTGCTGGGATTTGTCCGTTAGAAAAAAAACAACTGTTGTCAGAAAAGTATTTGATATAATTTTAGCTGCAGAATTTATTACATGAGAAACTGATCTTAGGAACGTGGAAGTGGTTTCCACTGAGATTTTATTTGGTCATCACACAGCTCAAGTCTGTTCCAGCTTCGCATCGTGTCATCTGGTAAGCGTTTACAGTAGGAATCAAGGGAACTGGATTTGGAAAAAATCCATCTCAACTGACCTAAATCTGATCTGACCTGAATAATCAAACTAATACAAAATTCAAATATGGCTAGACAAAAGCAAATAGAGTAATTCATTAGCTGCAGTTCTTTCAGGAATTTCCTGCCCTTTCCCACACATGAGGGTATGCATCCCACTCTGTTTTTCTTCCTATAAAGCAGTGAAGGTGAAGTGGGCATCTCCTTGTACCAGAGATGTCAAAGGCTGAGAGCAGAAGCCCTGCAGGCTCCACTGGATTCACTTTCTCCTTCAGACACTGAAGGATATGATGCCACAGCACTATCACAACAGACACACTCTGTACTTACACTGTCAGCTTCACTTTATTCCTAAGAGTCTGAGCTGAAGGCATGCAGGTGCAGCACTATTCAAGCAAACACACAGCAAGTCTCCATAGATGGATCAGCACTCATATAGATCCTGCCCAGAGTGTTTAACAAAACTTTCAAGACTCCTTAACTTCTTTGCACGAGAGATCTAAGTATTGCTATTCATCTTCTCCAAACACGAAGCTCAAAGACATCTTAGCTGGTTTACATCTGGCTCACTCTCTTGGTGAGACTGAAGAAGAAATCTCACTTGGAAGAAATCTCAAAAATCACTGGTTTGATGTTGGTGAAACTTGGACAGCATTTCTGGCAAAACCTTTGGATGAGGATGCAACATAAAAGCATGAAGGGAGGGAGAAACAGACACCAAAGCTTATACACTTCAGTTTGAGAATAAGGCATCATTCTCATTATGCCTGTGGATGTATATCTTCCTCATACAAAGTTTTAAAAGCTTTATATAAACTATACTTCTAAGCAAGCTTGTAATTAGCAAGGGGCAGGCTTGGTTCTAATTATAACTTGCACAGACACACATTATGGAAATACTTAGCTAATAACCATAGCAATGCTCTGCTGATGGCTGAAGTCAGGCCAGCATGTGATTGCCTTGTTACCACTTGCGTACTTTCTGTCTTGTGCAAACTGGGCTCCCTAAGAAGCCTGCAGGACCGGTCTGCCAGCTCTTCCTCCCAGCTCTGCTACGTAGGGTAATCCAGGCTTGGCTTCCATCAGTGCTGTGATGATCTGTCTGCCTGCGTCCAGCATTCCTGCTCCATGCAGGTATGCTGTGGGATACCTGCTCTCACCCCACCAGGCATGCTGACACCAATAGGACCAGAGAACCTGACAGATGTAGCCAACTTTGCTCCATTTTACCAACAGACTGTGCCCACTGTGAATATGTGCACACTGTTCTTTACAGCCTTTCTCAAAGTTAAAATGAAAGACAGTTCAGCATCTCATCTCAAAGCCAAAATATGTGAAAAGAAAAAAGCAACAACCAAGAGCCCGATTGGATGTTCAGCTACAAGAACTTCCCTGCTAGTCAAAGTCCCTGTAAAATCATGCATGTCTCTCACAACTTTGGATATCAATTCTGACACAGCAAAGGTCCAGAAAGTAAGTGGTACCCTTTAATTCCAACCCTGGAAGCTACCTGCATTGCAATCTCTACTTGGGTATAAGCATGCATGGTTAATGAAGTACAAATATGGTACAAGTAACTGGGAAGGCAGCCATTTACCACTGAACATGACACTAGTGTAAAAGAAGCATTGCTACACACCGCAAGTCCTTGTTTGCACATACCATTATATATTAATGAGTCACTGAACTGAGTCTCAGAAGCCCTTCATGTTACAAAAAAAGCCCACCCCCTCAGCAATGCATTTGTTACAGAAAGATTAGTATTAAAATGCAGCCAAGTTTCCTATGGAAAAAAAAAAAATCTAAGTAGAAGTGTTAAGAAGGAAAACAGATCTAATTGCTGTTTTAAAATGTGTACAGTATGTGCAATTCCTTTCAAGAGAGGATGATACAATTTCAAGTGTAGGGAGCAGACAGCATCATCTCCTCCAATGCATTGTGTAAGTTCCACGCTGTGCTGCTCAAATTAAGTTAGGTTACCTATTGAAAGGGAATCCTACATGGAAAGCTGATTTATTTTCAGTTAATAGTGGCTTTAATACAGCTTAATACTCATGCTAACATATACACATTAATCAATGAAACCTCATTCAAACTACAAGGGAGATGCCTCTTGCAGCATCTTGCACTGGTTTCACCAGTCCACAGGCCTGCTTAATCATAGAATCATAGAATCATTTGAGTTGGAAGGGTCCTTTAAAAGCCATCTGATCCAATCCTCCTGCAATGAACAGGGACACCCACAGCTACATCAGGTGCTCAGAGCCCATGCAGCCTCACTGTGTCTCCAGAGATGGGGCATTCACCACCAACCTGGGTAGCCTGTGCCAGTGCCTCACCCTTATTGAAAAAACCTTTGTTGTAAATAAAGCTCAAACAGGTCCACATTTCTCCTGTACTGAGGACTCCAGTGGTGAAGTCTCATCAGTGCAGAGTAGAGGGGTAGGATCACCTTTGCTCTCCTGGCCACGCTTCTTTTGATGTAGCCCAGGATACAGTTGGCTTTCTGAGCTGTGAGGGCGCATTGCTGGTTCATACAGAATCATATGATTCTGTGATTTTGTGATTCTGAGTCCAGCTTCCCATCCACCAGCACCCTCAGGTCATTTTTGGCAGAGGTATGTCCAATCCTTTCATCGCCCAGCTTGTATTGGTGGTGGTGGGGGGGTGGGGCTGCCTTGACCCTGGTGCAAGACTTTGCACTTGGATTTGTTGGACCTCATGAGATTCATGCGGGTACTGCTCAGCCTGTCCAGATCGCCCTGGATGGCATCCCGTCCCTCAGGCTTGTCAACTGCACCCCACAGCTTGGTGTCATCAGCAAACTTGCTGAGAGTGCACTCAATCCCACTGTCGATGTCATTAATGAAGATGTTAAAGAGCACCTGTTCCAGTAATGAACCCTGTGGGACACCACTTGACACTGATCTCCATCTAGATATTGACCACCATGCTCTGGGTATGATCTTGCAAGCAGTTTCTCATTCATCGAACAGCACACACAAAACAATATCTTTCCAGTTTGGAGAGAAAGATGTTATGGGGGACCATGTCAAAAGCCTTATGGAAATCCACACAGATGACATCAGCAGCTCTTCCCTTGTTCACTGACACAGTTACACGATTATAAGAAGACATGGTCAGTCAGGCAGGACCTGCCTTTGTTGAAGCTATGCTGGCTATCCTGTATCACCTCCTTCTCTTCCATATGCTTTAGCATAGCTTCCAGGAGGATATGTTCCATGGTCTTCCCCAGCAAAGAGGTGAGGCTGACAGGTTGGTAGTTCCCTGGGTTATCCTTTCTACCCTTCTTAAAATGGATGTGACGTTGTCTTTTTTCCAGTCATCAGGGGCTTCATCTGACCACCACAGCTTTTCAAATACCATCGAGAGTGGCCTGGCGACTATGTCAGCCAATTCCCTCAGGATCCTGGGATGCTTGGGCCACTGGTCCCTAATTTGGCTCAGTCAAAACCAGCTGGGTCAGCCTAAATAGATTGTTGCTAATTATTGCCTTTTGAAATTGCTGGAGTTGCCAAAATGGGTTAAAGGGCACATACAAAAGCAGGTCAGCCGACTGGCCCGAGGGACACGGGGCTGACGTGGCCTCACAGCCCTTCCAGATGGCTCCTGACGCCTCCTCTCCCACTGAGCCCTCCCTCACCTGCACAGGCAGAAGGCTGACCTCAATCTTATAAATTCGGGAGGCCTTTCCCTTTTAAGATATTGTGGTCCCCAGCCCCTTTATTCTTCAACCATCAAATATCCAACTGCTCAAGAAGGTCAGCATAAAAGCGAGGTGAGCAGCTCCCATTGCCATGCAGCGTTCTTCCTCCCCAAACAGTGGCTACAGAAGATGCATTAAAAAGAAAATTGCTGCAGCTCAATCCTGGGATTGCTCATGCACATCCTTAGCTCTGTATATATATGAAAACACTGAAAAGCTCTAACAGTTACAGTTATCTGTCAGCGCTCCCTCAGAAATGTACAGCTATGACCAAATTGGGTCATCTGAGGAGCATTAGCACACACGTTGTGCAAGGTACCTTCCTATTACAAGGAATATGGGCTATGAACGGTAAAAGGAGTTCAGCTGACCGTGAAATGTGCAAATACTACAATAAATAGATATTTATACACTGTCTTATTTATATGAAGCCCCTCATTCCTAAGCCATCATTTATATTTTGACACTGAATTCTGACAAGCTTTTCAGACAAGTGGTGATGTGCAGCGGTTCTTAGTACTACTCCAGAAAGAATGAGTAAATCATGAAGCAAACTTTATCCATCTCGAGTAAATCCCTGCTCCTTCCTTTGTACCTCAGAGAGCTTGCACTGCAACTGCGTCATGAAAAAACAACTGTATTGAACAGAGGAGACAGTGAATTCCCACTGTAGCTTAAATCCTTCTGCATACTAAGCTCTGTTTGAAGATCAAAAACGTACTTTCAGGTTAATCTTGTGCACTTTGAACTTTAACTCCTTGCATAGCAAAGGAAAAATTCACAGAAAATAACCCAATATTCCTACAAGCCCTGAGCTACTTCAAGTTAAGTGCTGGAGAGCATTGTGACACTTCGTATGCAAAGACCCTTTCTAGCCTTTGTGCTGCTTGCATCCCTCTCCAGAGCCAAAGGGCTCCCTGCTGCACACAAAGAGAAGGCTGTTTGGGCTGGAGTCACAACTTCAAAGACCAGCAGCACAAAATTTGCCAACTTGCTTTGCCATTCAAGCAAATGTCAACTGGAACAAAAGCACACAGAGTAAAGTTGTTACAGAATGCCACGCAAGGAAAATAATGCAAATTTGTTTCAATGATCAACTTAGCCTTAACTAAGTCTAATGAGCAACTTTGCCTTTGTTCTTTTCCATCATCACACTCATTTTGCCCTGTGAGTTTGAAAAGGCATTTCTGAAGCATTAGTTAAAAAACCTAGCTTAAAAATTTAAAACAAGCTCCCACCTTTAAAAAAAAAAAAAAAGTTTTGAATGTGTCAAGTTTAGATTTCCTACATTCTATACTTGGTAAAAATATGCAACAAATGCCTAAGAAGTGCTTGGCCCCAGCGAGACAACAGTCTGCACAGACTCACTCCAAATACGTCTGCCTTTCAGTTGTTTAACCTCCATACACTGCATTGCCTTTATCAGCATCACAGCATCGTTCCAGTTTGCCTCAGTTTTTTGTCCTCAAAATATCGTGGGAACATCAATAGTTGGCAAACTAACACTTGGGCTTTTAGCATGAGGCTACAGATCTCTCTGCTACTTTCCTTGGTCAGTTAGCAAAAACTCACAGTAAATAAACAGATGCACAATATATATATATATATTTAATGTAATGTAATGTAACTGCCATATTGTAATGTAAACACATTTCATATTGTGCTTTTTTATGGAAGAAGCTTTTTGGAGCAAACTATTTTAAAGGAACTCAATCAAATTTAACACATGCACAATACATTTACATTTGGAAAACAGTTTGGTAGCGATTTATAGCCCTTTGACGTGAACTTTCACAGTCATTCTTAGAGCAAGAATGCATTATAGTTCAGAAGTGTAATGTTTTGGCTGGCCTCAGTGGGAAAATTAGAGCTGAAGTCTCTCGAAGGCTCTTTTTACCTCTAGGACTCTGCATTTTAATATCTTATTTGAAAATCTTGATAGATGAATAAGAAAGAAGAACAAACCACTAGTTTCTTCATTAACAAAATATACACTTCCAGCACGAACTGAAAAAAAAGTATCACCAACAACTACCAGCAGCAGCAAAAAGTTGATCCATGCAATACCAGAATTGTTTATTGCCTCTGCATCTTCCCACTGGATTACAACACTGTACAGGTAGTCTGAACGTTCAAATGCCTCAGTCATCTCACCTAACACAACTGGAAAATGCATGCTTCAGAAACAGCATATGCAATGCAGTATTTTTACCAAGTGGCAGCACGGTGCAGAAAACCATGGAGCAGATTTCTCTCATCCCACTACAAAAGCAATGCATGGAAGTCACTGAGCAAGCGCTGCCCCAGCAGTCCTACCCAGGGGTCCTGGCCCATCAGCACTCATGGTAACACAAGAAGCATGTTTGGCTTGGGAAGTTGGGATCGCCAACTTGTTTCCTGCAGACATCACCCAAATGATTTGTGCAAGATAAGGCAGGAGGTGCTGAGCTGACGCCAGCTCCATCCTCTCCTCATATAAAAGACAGCTCCATCAGACTCCAATGGGAACAGTATTAGGAACAACCCAATGGACACAACCAAAGCTCCCAAATGCTGGTATTCACTATGGCCAGTAAGAAAGTTCTGCTGGGTATTCTCTCACACAACCAGTATTTTTGCAGGCTAGCTTTTGCTTTCCCTTCATTATACACATGACAGCATTGCAGTTTTTAAAGGAATAATACTGTTAGTTGAGTGGGTGACTTTAGGAGAAAGAGCTAAAAAGTTAGACTCTAGATGTCAGCCTGAAATGCAAAGTTAGCTTTAGTTCTGACATAAATAGCATACAAGTCTCACGTTTGCTAACACAGATGAAACAAGTCCCAATTCTTTTTGAATAACAGAACAATTGAAGAGACCTGGTGGAGTTTAGCACAGTGGGAGTTACAGTCGTCTATTGCTACAGATTTAAACACTTGAGGACTTTGCGATAAATGCTGAAATGAATTCACCATCAAAAGACAAAATCCATGTTCTATCTGCCAAAACCTTTAGCAGCCTAAACAGAAAATGTCACAATTGATTTTCAGCAGTGGTATAAAAATAAAAAACAACGTTTTAAAGTCTTCAGGGGAAAGATAGATAGACAGATAAACAGCATGACAGACAGATGGATTTATTGCTATAGGTAATTTTTTACTCTTCTTAAGCAAAAAATCAGGCTTCAAATGGCTTGATACAACTAAACAGATTAATTTAAAAAAAAACAACTAATGAGTAATTTTATTTTTAAATTCTCCAGTCTGTCAGGGTCATCAGCCTGGAGGTATAACGCTAACAGAATTCTGTTAGAGCACTGCTGGGTTTTTTTGCATTAAAGTTAAAGAGCTTCCTCTCTCCTTGACTGGTGTCAGCTGTAATAGAACAAAAACATTTGAAAGGGGGAAAAAAACAACAAAAAAAAAAAGCCAAAAAAACCTGGGGCTATTAAACGTGCTGTTTTGGAGGCTCTTTTATTTCCTTTCTCTTTCAGTCAGTTACAAATTAAACTCGAGGCTCAGTTCGCACCCACAAATCCGCTGCTAAAGGGAAGGTCTGCAGGTCCACCACATCCACAGACCCTCTGCCAGGAAGAGGCCATTTTGTGGGAGGAGGCAGGGCTGGTGTATTCACAGACCCCTTCTTCACTCTAAATTTACCAGGATTTACAAATTCCCAATTTAAATCATGTGGCAAAACAGAGATGGAAACGTAAGACAATGTCTTTAAACTCTCAAGGTTGTCTGCTGAGCTGATAAGCTGTCAGCCATGCTTATAGACAGTTTTGCACATTTAAAAGGACTGAGAAATAAGCAACTTTATCATTCTGCTGCAAAAGGATCAATGCTAATATTAGCATTGAGTGTTTGAGCGATCAGCCTTCGGGAAATGCAGTTTTAACAGCAAGATGGACTACTCTAGAAATTAGCAAGTAAACAACCTGTTTTCATACAGCCTTTAGAAGATGAGCAACTGAAGTGCAGCCAGGATTACTGTAAGTCAGATTTTAGTTTTACTTTCCACTTGCTGCATGGAAGAAAACTCATCAAATCAATCATTCCTACTTAAAATGGAAAAATGTCTCTGAGAAAGGCAACTGGAGTGGAGAAATAATTACCTGCAGGTCGTTCTATTTAAGACTAAATTCACTCAAACAGAGTCAACAGAAGCACTGGTGGAGAAAGGCAACAGGTTCCCTCTAGACCTCCTCTGTGCAGAGGCTGCAGGCTGCTGCAGCCTTCCCACATGGTGGAGGTGAGAGCTGATCTCCTGCAGGAGACACAAACCGGCTCCTGTCATTTACAAGTTTCTTTTAAGATGCTTTTAAATTCTTTCACACTCCAACTTGGCTTATCAGCTGAAAAAATAAAGGGCTGAAGGTGCTGACTCCAACGCATGAATATGAAATGGAGCCATTGCTGCAGCTGCGCACAGCAGCCCAGTGCCCTTCCTTCCCAGGGCCTGGCGTATGGAATGCCCAGAAGTGACAATGCTGTACAGCACCCTCTGGATTGCCACAGTGTATTTAAGTGCACCTCCAGCCTCAGCGGACCCATGGGATCACATACATGCTTCACCATTTCAAAATTACAGAATCACAGAATGGTTGAGGTTGGAAGGGGCCTCTGGAGGCCATGTGGTACAACACTGTGCTCATAGGGTCACCTACAGCCCACAACGACTAAGCTATTTCCTCAAGCCTATGAATACCTCAAGGATGAAATTCAGACTTGGTTTAATCAGATGTAGCTCAAGAAAGACGCAGATCTCATGATATCTCTTCTGTACCTGGCCCCAAACCTGTGTTTTGACTATGCTATCTTCAAACATGGCACTCAACCTGACCACCAACATCTGCTGTTCCACTGAAATCAGCCTTTTCCCTGCTTTCACCCTACTTCTGCCATGCCATATGCAGTTGCTCCACTCGTCCTTGCTTTAAATGTCTGTAGTGTTCACCTGTATGTAAGTTTCTATTGTGAAACTGTACCTGTATTTCAGCATTTCCTCCAGATCATCACCATTTTATTTCTTGCTGAAATCATCCTAATGACTCCAATTCTCTCATCTGCAGAAACGAATGGTTCTCCAAGAAAGGCCTAATGCCTCTCTAATCTGTCACGTGGTGCTTCTCCAACATGTGGCCCAAATTGGTCCTTTTGTACAGCCTCATATCTAATTTGCAGCCCGCTATCTCTCTATCTTTTTCAGCCTTATGGCTTTTACAGCTTGTGCTCCCATGTACGTCTGCATTTCAGATTATATTTCTTTGGCTGCATTAGCCTGGATTTTTTCCAAGATGCTCTTTTTATTTCCTGCTCTCAGTTTTTTCTTAGTGGCACTGTTTTGCATGGCTGTTTTCAGTGTTCTTTGCTGTATGACTCACTTTATTGTCTCCTGCAGATTTCATTAGCACAGTTTTCTGTGTCATTATGAAGTAGGACTGGGTTTCACACACTGTTCAAGCTTTCCACTAAGCATCTTCTTGAAAGCTAGCACCATTCTCACCGTTTGCTTGGGCAGATACTGGTACTCCTCAAAGGAAAGATCTTGGGGTAAGAGAATCTGTCTAAACAGTGCAAGTTTCCTGAAGTGCTGGGAGGAAAAGGGTAACGGAGTGCAGAAGCAGGGTATGCTAACATCATTAGCTCCTGGAAGATTTTTTTTTCCCATGACCTGTTTTGTTAGGTATTCAAAGGTAACTTCTGCCAGGAACAGACGGTGTTCAAGCAGACAACTGGCAAGTGGTCTCAAAGAGTGCACTGAGATGGTGTTGTGAGTAAGTCTGGTCAGTTATCCAAAAATCAGTACAACAGGAGCTGCCAAAAAGCACTGTTTCTAAAAGAAAATTTAGTAAGTAGGACAAATAAACCCATAGGTAATTTTAAGAAACTTCCTGAGAGAAGGATGGTGTCTGTTAGCAGCTCCGCAAAGTGTTTGTATCAAATAGTTTATGGATGGTTGGAAGTAAGTTGCTTCCAACTTTGATACGTGCTTCGATACGTGCCCTTATTAAAGAATATGATAATGACCTTCCAGAGATACGATGACAAAACTAAAGTAATAGACACAAGAAGCACTTTTTGAGAAACATTTTAAACAAACAAGCCTTAATCCTCCATATTCAGTCTTCAAGTGGCTGAATAAATTTCCTCCCAATTGTTACTCCAATATTCTTCTGCTTTAGACCAAAAAAGGCTAACACAGACCTTCAAATGAATTACACTATACATTATTTATGTGTTTCAGATAATCCCTGCTAACTGTCCAAAAAACATCTCATTTGCAGAAATTGCATACTCTCTCAGCATAAACATTACTAATGACAGAAAATAAAACCAGAAGGGATTCATCCCCTTTTTAATGCTAAATATTATGCAAGTAACTAGCAGCTATGTAACCTCAATGCTGCCTCAACACAATTTGCAAAATTGTATACAAAATTGAAAATAAATTGTTAGGAGATTATTCAAAAGAACTATCGCCGGTAATCTCCTAATAAGACGTGCTGCTTTCACCTTCATGCATATATTTTAACACTTTCCCTTGCTGCAGTGTTTCTGTGAGCCTAAGTGCCATGAGGAGCCCATTTAAAAAGAAGTCTCTCCTGCATTACGTCTCAACAAGCCACAGGCTTGAAATATCCATGGAACCGTTTAAAATATTTACAGTCAGCAAGGTCAAGCTGGAGATCCCGGACAGAAATCTATCACACTCTGAGAAATGGAAGGATTCCTTTTCACTCCCACCTCCCGCATCTCCCCAGAAATACATTTAACAAAGACTTCAAAGCACTGTTACAACCAAACCCTGCAAATGCAGGGAAAACCATGCAGAATGTGTTTTCTCTATCCATAACTGACCTCTCTGCAACACACAGATAAAATTAATCTTTACATGTCCTCTATTAAATCTAGATGGAAGGGGTCCTACCAACAAGATTTCAAGCCTTTTCTGTATTTGTGGGAAACAAGGGATGCTGCCAGTGGGAAGACACAGACAGCAATACAGATCCAAGTGCCAAACACTGAAGCAGAAAAGCCACATAAAGCTGTTTACCAAAGATAGCCCTGATACACTATTACTCATCAGGGGATGGTAGGGCCAGAGCAGCAGCTGCACTTCAGACCGTGATGTAATCCACAGTTCAGTTGCAGGGGCTTCACTAAATGCCCTGAGGTTTCATCATCCTTTGGATGACAGGTCCATGTTTCTCTCATACCAGTTCATATATCTAGCATTTAAAAGACATGGAGGCAATTCCACAGTTTGGAACACCACAATTCATTCTGAATTTGTGTCCCTAAAGCATCCCTCCTTGGTACATAATCTGTACATGATTTTGGAAGTGGTGCCTTACGATGATTTTGATTATTATATGATATTTTCACCATCAAGGGGAAGTTCTGGTTTTCCATAGGTACCATTCTGAAAAAAAAGTTGCTTGCCCTTTTCCTCCCACTTAAGCAGTACATGCTCCTTCTTACCCTAACCACAGCAAAACAAACAAACAAACAAAAACACCAGTACAATCACTAACTCAATATTTGCTGGGATCAAAGCAAAAATTTAAAAACATTAAAGCCACTGAAAGCAAATCACAGGTGACCCAGAATGTCAAACACTCTCAGACGAGAAGAACTGTCAGGAAACTAAAGCTGACAACTTTCCAGCCCATCAGGACACTGGCAGAAAAGGCCTAAAGAAATCTTGTAATTTTTTTTTAACAAGATCTTAGTCTGTCTCACAAGTACGGTTTTCCTCTGCCAGATGGTCGATATGAATGCTAATGGAAAGAGTTGAAGCTGAAATAAATCTGCCACTTTTAATCAATCACAGATGACTGTGTCATCAATAAGCGACTCATGTTATGACAAACTCCCTTTGGTTAGCTACAAGCAAAGCTGATGAAATGCATCATGCCTACGTATTCATTGCCAATACTCGGCAACTTTAACACAGGCATTTTGAGGCTTAAAGATTATTTTTCCCACCTACGTATTCATTGCCAATACTGGGCAACTTCAACACAGGCATTTTGAGACTTAAAGATTATTTTTTCCCTAGGAGTGCTGTGATCTCGGATTCACAGTGAAAACTGCTCAAAAGAGCAACAGTTTTTAACTGTTGGAAGCTATTCGATAGTAACTCAGCCAAAACACACACACACAAACACACACCAACCTTAAAAATCCCCTTAAATCAGAGGAATAGAAACCCACTCACGAGCAATGTGCGAGGTGCACTCTCCACTGCACAGCAAAGATAATGGTATCGGAGGTGCTCACAGAGCATCCAACAGTCATTCACTTCACTCTAACCCCTCCACCCATCCACGGACCCCAAAATGTAACATGCCCTTTGTGGAAAGTGTAAATGGGAAGCAGAGACCCAAAGATATCCTTAAAGGAGAAAGTAATGAATCACAGAATCGTAGAATGGTCTGGGCTGAAAAAGACCATCATGATCATCTAGTTGATACCACACAGGTATCAGCTGGGCTTTAGCTACGTGTCACACCAAAAAAACCCTGGTTGAGTTTGCAGGAAAGGCTCACAGAGCCTAGAGAGAGGTGTTGCTCGAGAGTAGAAAGGAAGTGACCAAGGGTAAAATGGTGCAAGTGGTAGAAGCTAAACTTTAATGATTACACAGCTCGTGAGGCAGGTTGTTTTCTGTCCATATTTTTAACCAGCTTCCAAATCCACCCTCGATTAAGAATTCTGTCTTTTTGCCTTCACTGACTTCACTGTCCATCAGTGTTTTGAAATATAATTGGAAAAACAAGACTCTAAGATTAGGCTACGGAAATTTAATATTTTCCCAATTTAGAGGCAATATGGCACTCAGTTGCTTGAAAGGAAAAAGAATAAATGAAAAAAAGTTACTACAGCATAAGAGCAAACAAAGTCATTTCAAATCCACTTACGGAGACACAGGAAATTATAATTAGCCCAAACCTCGTAACTTGTCTATCAGCACAGGAATAAGTCTGTCACTAAAAATGTTGCTCTCTCTCCACCAAATTATAAACCCCCAGAATCCAACTTACAAAGACCAGAAGTCATCACAAAAACTTTCAGGTTGTTTTTGTGGCTCTCACTGAGCGCAGCTGTGATGACACAGATGCTCTACTTCTTTCTCTTCATCTCCCAGCAAAGAGGGATGAGACCTTTACAATGAACGAGCACCAGATATGAACCAACCACATTTTGCTTTCTCCAAGCTCTGCTTTTTTTTTCTTTTCTTTTCTGGTGTCCATCCAAGCATAACCGTGCTGGACAAGATTGCTGGAACAACATGATCACCTTTCAATATTGTTTTGAAAGAGTACTGTATTCCGAGCACACAAAGAACAACCATGATCCATTTCATGAAATAATGAACACCAGGATGAGTGTTCCAATATCTTCAGAATTTAAAACGACCCATTTTTAGTCCAGTAATAATACTCTGAAAGATAATACGTTAGAGATATTATAGACTGCCACAGCATCCTAGATTAGTCTCACAGTATCGATCTTCAGGAGACCAAACAGCTGATACGTGAATGTTCCCTGCAGTTTAATCAGTCTGCACCTTTCAGTGTTTCTGAATTATTTCTCGATTTTCCTATTTCATCTTCATTCTGTGCTTTTGAAGTTCTAAGAAAAACACAACTTTTTCCTGTTTGTGCGAATCAAAAGGTCCTTTTCCTAGGTTTTGAGAGAGACTGAAGTCCAAATGGCACCTATGAGCTCGACAAAACAAAAACAGAATAAATAACACTGACAGATAGCTGATACGAGCTAAAGAAAGGCAAGACCATTAATCACAAGGCTATTCCCAAAATTATTGCACAAAAGAAAGGAAGAGAAACTATCTGTAGCAATAGGCGTGGAGAGCATGTTCAGTAAGTTATCAGGGAAAGCTGTAACACCCGTTGGCAAGAATTCAGGTATTCTTAAGTGGATTGTTTTACCATTTCCTTGCAAAAGCGTGCACAAAGCCTGAGAGCATGCACTCGACCAACGATGTGCCTCGTTAGGGACTGACTCTCACAACTCCTTGCACACATACCAAAACACACAGCGCCACGTCCAGACAGCGTAAACCAGAGCCAACTGAGGGCAGCGGGACAAAAGCCAGCCCTACATATGTTACAACGCAGAGAATCTGAAGGTGATTCACTAATAAAAAGTTGGAGTGATTGAAATCACTTATCTAAAACCTTCCCTACCTCACCTTAATGACCTTATTAAAGCAGCTACATTTAAATTCCTCTTTAAAAACTCCCTTAAATATCAGCACCTCCACAGCTCCTGTGACTTTGACCCTCCAGTTACGGTGGTAAATTAAGAGCGTTTAAATCATTTCAGATTTACCTTATTAAGACAGTTTAAATTGGAAGCTAGCCAGATCTCTCCGAAGCTGTGAAGTGGAGCAGCATACAGGAAAGAGGAGCTCTGCTGTGCTCTGGAGCCTGCTTGACTAAAAGTCACATCTTCAACAACAGCCTGAAAATCGTCCTTTACAATGGCCTGAAACTAGAGCCCAGCATGAGTACCCCCAGCCCCAGTATGTCTCCCACAGCTCTTAAAACTATGGGCCATAGAGATGAAGGATATTGAAAGCATGGATTACTGTAATGAAAAAAATCCTGGTTTCATTTGCTTTAAAACGGGTTCTAAAATGAAATCAACAGATACTGAGATTGAAAAGAGAGGGAAAGTAATTTAGACAAAAATGCATCTGTTACTGAAGTTGGCCTCTTGTAAGCTCTCTGCAAAAAACATCTAAAATCTAGATTTCCCTGAACTGCAAATCCTATCTGCAAATGCTGAACTGTAAACTTGAGTTTTCTGGTCTCCAGTCTTCACTGAAAAGCTAATATAATGATGTGCTTAATATCTCTTAGCTACCAACACTGCAACAAAATAGTCACTATATACTACTCACTACTCACAGACTCTCTCCAGGCTCAGAATTCCCTAATTTATGACCTGCTTATGTTTTAAAGAATAATTTCAAATTGCAACTCAAAGCTAATAGAAAAACTGCAGCCTAGCAATCACTGGATCTTAGAAATGTTTTCTGCCAATGCTCCTGATGAGGTAGGAATAAATGCAGAAAAACTGCATCTTCCTGCAACAGCTATTTAAGGGACCTTTTCTGTACAACTTGTCTTTTTTATCTGTATCCACATACGTACATATGTATAATGAATATATATGCATGTGAATATATGTATGTATATGCATATACATACATATATAAAATCCAGAAACAGAAGATTACCATGTGCTGAAAGATGCAAGAACTATGAATTTTATCCACTCCTGAAGAGAACTCAGGAAGCACCTGAAAATATCGATCCAAGGAAAGCAGCCAGCCCTCCATCCAGCTTTGGGCAGATGACTCAGGGGGTCGGGCTCCCCATCCATCACACAGGAGATGTGAATTGTTCAGAGCAGGCAGAGGCTGCAGACTGAATGCCTGCCCGACAGCAGTGGTGCTGCTCTGTGTTGTTGGTGCCAGCGGGTGAAGGCTCCGGAGCAGGCAGGCTGCTGCCTCCTGATAAATCACCCCGAAGCACAATGGGACCCTTGGAGACAACTGTGTCTGTGGGTCCCTTTTGATGTGAAGAGCTTTCTGATCTCTTCAGGTTGGATAGACAGAGTGGCAGCCAGGGTCTGCAAAGGTCAGCAAGATGAGGTTTGTTTGTATAAAACAGTCACCTTTCAACCCAGAGCTCTCCAGCTAGTAAGTCACTTGCCAGTAAGTTACTTTACATTATATAAAATTCATGATTTCTCATGGCTGATACTCAACTCACTTCACATGGGACTCACTTCATTAGTTACAGGAAAAAAAAAACACAAGCATAAACCCACAGGTTTAGAACCCTCAATTAGACATTTATTTTCCTTTTCCTCCATCCCTCTGTGCAGTGTAACAGAACCACAGAATTGCAGGGGTTGGAAGGGACTTCAGAAGATGATTGAGTCCAACCCCCTGCTAAAGCAGGTTCCTGCAATAGGTCACACAGGTAGGTGTCCAGACAGGACTTGAGTATCTCCATAGAAGGAGATCCCATAACCTCTCTGGGCGACCTGTTCCAGTGCTCCATCACCCTTACCATAAAGAAGTACTTTCACATGTTAGTATGGAACTTCCTATGTACAAGTTTTAGGCCATTACTCCTTGTCCTGTTGTTACAGATGGGCCTGGCCTCTTCAATCCTAAACAGAACTAAGCATTGTCATTTCATGCTTTTAGTGGGCATGAATCAGGCTTATGTTCACGAGATGTAAGGCATGGTCTATCTGAGCTGTAAAACATCAACGTATTCTGACCAGTAGCTCATCAAAAGCATTCAGAAGGAACAAAACTGCATAGAAATGTCATATACAGATCAAAATTGATAACTACATTTTGGCTGTATGGAATAGTTTCGTAATTCTTGCTATACATTATGCCATAAGACCAAGAATGTTCACAAAGCATCTATACAGAGCACCAGACTGACCAAATGAGATACATCAATACAATCTTACATGGATTCTATGAAGCACTATTGTTAAGGACACTTTCTTAACCCTGTTAAACCAAATTCTTTTGCTTCCCCAACTCTTTCCTGGTGAGAAGGAACAAGAATATTAAAAAAAAAAAACAAAAAAACAGGAAAATGCAAATATGGCTCCCCAGATGAAAAGTAGCTTCTGTGTCTACAGGAATAAAAGGAAATTTAAGTCATTTGGAGTCACAGAATCACCAAGGGTGGAAAAGACTTCCAAGATCATCCAGTCCCATCATCCACCTACCACCAGTACTTCCCCAATAACCACGTCAGTACAACATCAGAACATCTCTGTATTCAGAATATTTCCTAAGATGAGACTGAAGCTTTTTCATCAAGACCTCTCTTATAGTTTAGGAGTACAGTGTGTTCTGATTTTAAATGTAAGTCATATAAAAAATTATTGGGTCTTAATGTCAGATTTTATGTTCCTGATTATCCAAAGGTAAAAATCTCATTTGGATCTTGATCAGGTCATAGCAAAAGAAAGGTCGTATTTCACCAATGCATTTAGAGGATTTGAAGAGACAGAGCCTGTATCATAAATAAACACATCAGCAATAAACATATGGCACATCACTGAGAGACAGTAATGATCCTAATGTCCCAAACATCACCTGGAGGAGGAGGAGAAGAGGCTGCAGAGGGCACAGCCTGGTGTAGGAATGCCCATAAGAAGTCTACAGGAGGCATCAATGAGTGACGTGAGCAACCCAGAGTGCTCTCCTACCTGAAATGCTCCATAAAAAACCTGCACAAAGAGTTAACTTTTCTTCCACTTTGTTCCCATAATCTTTTTTTTCTGCAATATTTTAAAAGGTATGAATGAAGTGCAAACATGTTTAAGACGTGCTATATTTGCTGATCATTTTTGAAGCCAATATTGCTTAATAAAGAATGCTTGCACGCAGTTAATTTGGCAGAAAAGAAATCGAAAAAGAGCAAGTAGTGTCTAAACCAACATTACTGAAGTAGTGTGCTTAGGCACAAAATTAACCCATGGAGTGACTTTTCAACTCAGTAATTGGAAGGGCCCACCTGCAGCCTCCAGGAGCTGGGCAGCAGGTGATGCTCACTGCATATCCCACATTTCTGCCCTGAAATAACCAGTCCTACATCCTAGAACACCCAGTTTTCTGCTTTGCTTCTCTCCATCTAATCACTTGATTCTACGCTGATTTTAATCTCTGCTATTAATTCATCAGCTGATTGATTGATTGAACTGCAGCTTTAATGTGATGATTGTGTTGCTCAGTGTTTTAGTTAGGATTCCAGGTTATCTGCTTCTTTACTGCTGCATGATAAAATCCACGCAGTACACAACGCCATTTTTCTATTAAAACTATCACAGCACCACTCTAGTCAAGGAAAGATAACCTTATAAAATAAATACTCCAGCCACTTCATTCTCCTTTCAAATCTATACATTGTTCCTTCAGATTTCAGATCCCCAATCGCTCAGATTAAATAGATAACTTTTAAAAGGCAACTATGCTGTCAATATATTTCTTTCATATAAATACCACATTTAAAACAGTTTCTGAATACAGACAGCAGACGATCAATGTATGCCCAGTACTTCTGTCCTGAATGGGACCTCAGAGCACTGTGTCCAAGGTTCTTCCTATGCTTGAACGTTCAACTTTGAATATCAATACAGATTCCAGATCTGTCACACCACGTGCATCTCATCACATCCTTTCCCTGCCAGCTATCACAGCCGTGCTTGAAAAGAAACATCTCCACACAGTTGCAGTTTTTGACAGCTGCTGAGGCATGGGATGCCTTGCAAGGGCACAAAGAATGAGAGGATCTTCACTTGAATGTGCACTGGGAAGATGGGCTGTGGGACTTCAGGTCCATATATGCTACATTCTATACCATTCCATCCCACCTCTGCAGCAGCACAGGTTTCTTCTCTGGTGTAAAAACACGGAAAGAGGAAAACATATGCAGAAGTCAGTGGTTTGCTCCCTTGCACCTTTCTGAGTCACACGGTGGGGACCTGTATGAGAGAACACGTACTGCTCTAGAAAGAGTGGGGAAGTTACCTTGGTTGCTGCAAATGTTGAACACAGCAATCAGTTTGTTCAGTCCATTGCTGGAGGAGGGTGCAAATGCTGGGCTGGAACTTTTGATTTAGAATGAATTGCAAATTCAACAACAGGAAAGTTGAATTTGCTGTATATATCTTCCAAGAACACATTTAGAAATAATCTCAATGTGTTTTATCCTATTTTTAGTAACAGATGCAATAAGGTAAAACTGAAATCAGTCAGCCTGCCAGCAACATCACTGGGTAATGGAACAGCACTTCCATAAATGACTGAGATACAGAACAGTGGCCCATTTAAAACTAATTATGCAGATTCTGCTAAATATTCTGTGAGCAACACAGTACCTCAAGTTTTACAACAAACTGCCATAACTTTCCAATATTTTATCCAGCTGTGGTGAATGAGCAGCAATCACAGCCACATAATGGTTGCCAGTTACCCTGTCTGGTAATGTACACAAACATCAAGAAATAAAATGCTTCCCATAGCTGCTCTCCTGGTTTGAGTATCAATACTGAAGAATAATGTATGGCCTATCCTACAGAGAACAAGGCAACTTTTGACTTGTTTTGTCCCATTTCTTTGAAGAACTTAATATCCACTGAAAACTCAACTTCATTGGCAAATGTAAAGCACATCAGCTTTAGTCTTCCTTTGTATTATATAAAGAAAATTAGCAAATACATACTGTGAAGATCAACAAACAGACCCTGCTGGACTAGAATCAAGGAAAATATAAATTCAGAAATCAACCGTTTTCCATTCATAAAATAAAAAAGAAAGCATAAAAATCTACAAACTAACGATGGGAGCATTTCACAGCAACCGAGCACTCCTGGCTGTGGCAGCAGAACATAAACCTTTAGCTCTGGACAGCAAGAACCACTGCACTTTGTATTGCCTTCCTTCTTCCCACTGCCTTCCTGCCCCAAATCACGTACAGCTTCTGCTAAGACACTATTGAAATGTGCATACATATTTATATTAAGCCTCCTGCTAGACATACCGAGTCCAAATTGGAAGAAAAGGATCATAGAGCATTTTCATCTAATAAACCTGAAAATGAGAATAGAGACAAACAAGGAGTTCGCAAGACAAGTTTCGTGCAAAATTATCTTCCGGGCTAAAACTGCTCCTCTTTGGTCTTCGATGGAAGATGAAATTACTTGAGACAGTCTCAAAAATCCATCTGCATTTTTGCACTGCCCAGCTGACCTCCCCTGGAATCTGACAAGGAGACGATTTTCTTGAGTGGGAGGCGGAAAAGCAATATCTAATTTGTATTAAACAAACAACAAGGCTGCTGTGAAAAGAAGGAGCTTTGACCTGGGTATGGGCCACGAGGTCAGCCACATCAATGCCTTTTTAGTTTTAAATTGAAGGCCTTCTAATGATTGTGGGTAAATGGAGCCAAGCGCTGAATTTGGCAGAAACTTGTTACAGCTGAAACCCTCACACAACTCTACGTGTGTCTTCACCCTATCTTGAAGGGTTTATTTTTATAAGGTTCTCCAAGTATCTCTTAAGATTAAACAGCTCAGGAATATTCCTCCGCAGTGGCACCAGACCGTATTCCCTTACGCTTACACTAAGCCAAATTCTGACATTAAAAGTCTGTACTATAAAATTTGAATGCTCTTAATGAATGATGTACAACTAGAGATGATTTGCAGCATCACTGAACTTACATAAATTGGTTCACATTGAGAAAGCTTTTTAATGCTATTTCTCCTATCATTGAGCCATAGCAGGGGCTTTTGTCTCCAATTATATTTTACAGAGAAAAAAACACAGACAGCTTTGTTGCAGTACTGAAATTTTAGTATTTTAAATTCCAGTGCTCTAAAGCAAATGACTCCAGAACTTTTACGGAACTCATCTTCTAAACAGCTGGAGTAACCAGAGTAAACATCAAGTCCTGACAAACACTCCCAGCTGTTGGATGGATGGGTTTGGGAAGTTTTAAAAGAATCTTTCCTTCTGCCTCATCTCAGTGTGAAGAGTTGGAGGGAGAGGAACACCTTTCTCCTGGCTCCTCTCTCCCAGGTGTCTCACCACTGCCTAGCTCTGCACACTACACAAGTGGTGCATGTAGAAGAAATGCATTTCTCCTCCCCTGTTCTCACTTGGTGAGGAGGGAAGCACTGAGGTCATCTGATTTGAGCACTCATAGATTTTAGCATACATGTTCACTTTACCAAGTGTTGGGCCTGATGAGTTTCTCCCCAGCTCTCGCCTCTGGTTTATCTCCTTACAAAAGGCTTCTCAGCTCACACGAAGAGCAGGAACCAGCACCTCCAGCCAGGCTACAATGTTCTGATGGGCTTTACTAAATCAACTCCTCAAACTTACTGTAAACAAGCAAATAAATGCAGGTCAGCTGCTTCCAAGGCCTTCGGTAAAGCTCTCCCCTAGCCAGCCATGTTTGCTAATGCAGATGCATGAATTGAAAAGCAGAGGCTTGGAAGGGCTGAATTCATTTCTCCTTGGCTTTGTTGTTTTTTTTTTTTGTAAATAAAATGCTAACCATAATTTGCATAAACGTGTCCCTCTAAAGTTACAAAACTGGAAAATACTTGCAGGATTTATTTTAAGTGGTGGTACTTATCAAATGTCACCGTTTTCCTGTTTAAAATGACTAATCATTTTGATTAACCTCTGATTTAAATGATTATATACCACAGCAAAGCACAAACATACATCAAATTACACTCCACAGAATTTCTCAAAGCAGGAATCACATAAGAAAACAGTTATGTCGGAGTGGTTGGAGAATTTATTTACCGAGTGCAGAAGATTCAAACTGTGCTGCCATATGCCCACATGGGAAGGCTCTTGCATGCACACTCATACCCAGGAAATAGAAGTGGATAATCCCACAGCCAACAAGAGGGGGCTTTAGGAGGAAACACCAAAATGCCAACGAAAAATAATCGTGCAACAGAAGAAACTCCTAACTACCATCTCAACACACGCTCCCAGTATCTTCTGTAAGGAATTTTGTCTCTGTTGGGAAATTTGTGCTAGCACATTTGTCACATAAGAAAAGAAGGCCTGAAGCACTGCGTAAAGATGAGAAATAAAGTTTAATATCTCACTTTGAGTAATACATATGAATTCCAAGCCATGTAATAAGACTTCAAAGCAGAGAGGGAAAAAAACAGCCTATCAAAGGTAAATTAGACAAAGAGCTGAAGGCAATACTGAAAAAATAAAAATTAATGGTGGAAAAATTAAAGAATATAAAAACACTCTTAAGATCTCATCTCAAAGGACCAATTTGTAAGGAGAATACATACTAAAGTTGGTAAAAAAAAGACTTTCAAAAGCCTCACATCTGCCAGACATGAGGACTTCTCCCTACTGAGCAGCACAGCTTCGTGACGAAGAGCTTGCCCATGGATATCCTCACAGATGCCTGGCAGCCCACCAGCCCCCACTGTGCCCCCTACAATCAAAGGACCTCTCAGACACCCTGTTCCAAATCTCTTAAACTTGCTGCAATGTTATTTTTCCTAATTAGAGATTCTGAAACAACTCGCTTCTATACACAATGAATCAAGGATATACAGATGTATACATTCTTGAATTAATGAACAACCATTTGAGTCTATTTGGTATAAAGGATAGCTAGAAACATAACAGAAATATCACTTTCAGGGTTTTGCAGACATTCAGGCATCCCTTGGAATACTCAAACTGAGTTTTGTCTCATGCTCTGGATTGATATAAGCAATCTGGAAAAACCGAGTTCGCCCTCTTCCCCTCCACAAATACCAGTCTGGTAATATAAAATAAACTAAAAGTACTGTGCATTAAAAAAAATAAATCTGTCTGCTTTGAGTTTATAAAAATAAATCATAAGCCATAGCAAATGTAGAACAAGCATCACGGGCACTCAGACTTGCAGATGGGTTAGCAGCAGTGCAACGATACGGCACTCAGCACCTGCCTGGGCAACACAGCTGAAAATAAAGAGTTGTCATTATCAGTAATCCTGGATGTGGGGCTTCTTCTCTTCCTATTCACAGGAAAAGAACAGACAGGTTCTGCCAGGTGCTCGCAGAGTTAATGATTACATGGAAGAGGCAGTGTTGGGCCAAGCACACTGCACAGCGCTCGCTGCCCTCGCACATCCAGACCAAGCACCCAGTAAGGGACAAAGCCTGTAGCTGCCAATGCTGTTTCTCTAAAACAACTCTACCAAAAATCAGTAGATTAGGCTTCTGCTCTTATTTTACCCCTTACGGGAATCTGACTTCAATCAAAGCCAAGAAAGTACCAGGCAACATATTGTGAGATGAGATGCCAAACATGAGGCTGTAGAAAGCATCCTATATATTATCCCTCTTAATAAAGGAGATTTTTCATACAGTTATAGAATCACAGAATGTCTCATATTGGAGGGGACCTTAAAGATCACCTAGCTCCAATCCCCTGCCATAGCAGGACTGCCATCCCCCAGCTCAGGCTGCCCAGGGTCTCATCCACAGCTTCGGACACCTCCAGGGATGGGGCACCCACAGCTCTGGGCAGCAGTGCCAGGCCTCACCGCCCTCGGAGTAAAGAATTTCTTACCTAACATCTAAGATAAATCTCCCCTCTTTTAATTTAAAGCCACTCCCTCTTGTTCTATCACTATCAGACTGTGTAATAAGTCGGTCCCTCTCCTGCATGTAAGCCTTCAGGTATTGGACGGCCTCAATGAGGTCTCCTCAGAGCCTCCTCTTTTCCAAGCTAATTTTTCTGGGGTTGTGACACCCCCTGAGAAGACAACAAAAACACAGCTGGAGCAGATGCTAAGCCAAAGCATCCCTTAAGGCCAGGACTGACTCCCACAGCCCCAGGCACTGCACCCTGCTGGGGGGAACATTACCAGCAAAAGGACACAAGTGAGACCATGTAGAGAACCTGGTGGTGAGACTCAAAATTTAATCAAACCTGAAATCTCTACCAAGGGCTTTTGTCGTATTTGCAGCAAGCTTGATTTGGCTTTCTATTATATATTCATATGCTTCCATTCAGAACAACCTTGTTTCATTACAGTGGATTCAACTGTGCTTTGCAGTCCTGCTCCACTTCTTCCAAGGCAAATTCTTTAGGAGATTAACCTGACACATTTATTCCCCTGATGATATATCCCGTCCTCTCTAATATCGTTACCAATTTCAAGTACACAGCAATAAATGGGCATAAAATTTTTAAAAAGTAGTGACTTGAAAGCTTTTTTGTTCCCACATTTTCTTGGAACAACACATTTCACTTTGCAAGCAAGATTCAGCTCAGGCAAATACAAAATAAATTATTTAGCTTTCAACCAAAAGCTCGCAGACTCTGTTTTTAGTGGACTTGAAGCTCACACTGGAGTTTAGGTTTTGAGTAGCTCAAAGTGGCAATTGCTCTTCGCTAGGAGTTCAACACATTCATCTTCTGTGACGCCTGTTTCATATGCACAGAAGACATTAGTGAAGATAAAATGTGCAACTGGTAATTGAAATTAAAGTCACAATCTCTATTACAGTAATATCCACTGTGCCACATCTCTGTAACACACAATGAAACAGCTTTTGCTTCTGAAGCAGCAACCACGATACCCACCGGAACCAAAAGAAACCTTGCCTGATGCGCTGAGAAATGCAGTGAAATATACTCACAAAAAAAAAAAATTTCCTAAAGTTGCTTACATTGTTTTTACTATTTTTACATTCTCTTGACAAATAGATTAAGTACAACTCCAGTATACTTAGGGAAAATGTGTCTGTAAAAAAGCATCTCTTTTTCTTACGCTCTGAAAGTGGCACAGTATTCAGTTTTTCCCCCAGAGGGTGGCGAGGCACTGGCACAGGTTGCCCAAGGAGGCTGTGGATGCCCCATCCCTGGAGGCATTCAAGGCCAGGCTGGATGTGGCTCTGGGCAGCCTGGTCTGCTGGTTGGCAACCTGCACACAGCAGGGGGGTCTAAACTAGATGATCACTGTGGTCCTTTTCAACTCAGGCCATTCTGTGATTCTGTGATTCTACTCACAGTAAAGAAAACTGTTCAAAAATCCAGTTTGCTTTTGAAAATACTGGTGAATATGGATATGCTCATCTAAAAAGGGTGGACTCTGCACCTTGGAGTTAATTCTTTCAATGTGCCTTCCTGAGGAAATTTCAGAAACAATTCCAAGATTTCTAAATTGGGAATTTTGAAGGAATAGTGTTGAGATGAATATGTTCTTTGGCTCCAAGTAACTATTAAGTTAATGCTGATTATAATAGCTCTGATGTGACTGAAAGACTATGTCACGGGCGCATGCTCCCTGAGGATGGTTAGCATTCAACAACTTGCAAATCAACAACTTTTTACAAGGTTTAACAGACCAACACTGCTAACTAACTACTGTTTTACATCACATTAGAAAACAAAGACACTGCACCATGTCTGGCTGTGGCAACCACATCTTCAAATGAAGATCTGAAGTCCTCTTCCCAGAAATACAAGTGCAGCATGTTTTACAGCAAGAGACCGTATGAAAAATGGAGATAAACCTCCTGCTTCCAAGGTGCTACCTATTGGATAGGAGCATGGTTTCTGAGACACGTGACAAAGCCAGCTGTGTTTATAGGACCTCTGCTTGCACATAGAAAGCAATCAAATCTACTTTCCCAATCTAATACCTTTACTGGAGCAGTGCTTTAATCACCAAGAAGCAGTACTCCCTTCCTAGCCCTAATTGGGATCAGGACTAAATCAGCTGCTCTTTAAATCCTGACTACATCTCACACAAACTAAAGGACTGCATCAAAGCACCGTTATGCAAGGTGCTGCTGCAGTCACATAGAGCTTGCTAAATATTTCAGACATATAAAGCTGAATAGGCTGGACTGTAAATCACTACAAACCAAAACAGTTAGCAAGAACTCCACAAATGCCTCCTGGATAACGCTACATTATGTGCTTCAATCATTTTCTAATGAGCAATGTTCCAGGTTTTTATTATTATTAATTGCATATAAATTGCCATTATTTTTGTATCACTGGGAAAGTATTTAGCCGTTCACCTCTCAGAGGAACAATGCTGAACAAAGGAAATGAATGCATGGCATATTAGAACAATACAAAACACAAAAATTTATGCATGCCATTTAAAAGACATGGCATTCAGACTACTAGCAAAAAAATCAAAAGTATGTCATAAATCTTTCATGGTAAGAAATAAAAAAACGAATGGTTTGCCAAGTCCTTGATATTATTTAATCAGAAATGTTGCCTACTTCTGGAGTGCAAAATCTTAACCACGTATCTGCATGTATCACCAACCTTCTCTGAAGTGCTCTGCTGCAAAATTCATTGTATCTAAGATCTGCTAATCATCATCAGGAAACTGTTACGCATCTTAAGGACATACTTTAGGCACTCAAGAGGAAAAATAAACACATTTTATTAGCTGCTTTTGGAAAATACTGATTTGTGTATTTATTTAGAAACCTTTTCAAGTTGCCCCACTGTTAAATTAAATATTTATGGCATGATTTTCCAAAGAGTTTAACACCTGTTAAGGTGCTAAGGGTTTAACCTGCTGGCTTCAACAGGAGCTGCAAGTGCCCAATGCTGTTGAAAAGCAGGCCAGGAGGGACACAGGATGGATGTGCTGAAGCAGTTCGGGTGTTCATGTTACTGCTAAGTCCTGAAAAGCAGTGGGTCTCATACAAGCCCATACTGCCCATCACAGCAATCCATTTCTGCAACTGCATCAGAGCTGTGCTTCACTAACAATTACAGAAATATGACTCACTATACCTGTCAAATAAAAAAAACATGTCAGTGCTGTGAGATAATCCTGAATGCATCTTTACTTTCCTTCTATTAGAAAATGTGTGTGTTTAGGTCATTAAAGATGACCTGAAGTAGCAACTTATTTAGGAAAATAAAATCCTCAGTGAGCAATGAATTGGAAAGCTGTTGATATTAGAGAGGTGAGAAGCTGAATGAGGACAAAGCCATTTTGATAAAACACAGTATGAAGAAGGAAGAGCAGAAAAAACAAAAGATGTTTGTTACACTGCAGAGATCTGTATCCCAGTGACAGCGAGACTAGACACAACTTTGGCTGAGAAGCTAAAAGCATTGGCCAAAGCCAATGCAATTGGCCAAGTGCAAACCAGGTCATAATCATGGGTTTGTGTATAGCCATGTCCATAGCAGCTGCACCACCACAGGTATGCTACGTCCCCACTCCTTTGCTAATGGATAAATTCTCACACCTTGTGGTTGCCTTTCTCTCCCCAAAGCTGCTTCATTTAGGAAGGGAAAATATCACATCTGAAGCACCTCCAGCTGCAGCTCCTTCCTGATTTTCACTTCAGACAACCCCAAGCCTACCATGAGCCCTGCCCACCTCAGTGCTGCTGCAGGCAGTGCTATCACTGACCCCAGCTCTCTGCTCCCTCCATTCCCTCCCCTGCCCTTCACTCTCCAAACAACAGTATGAAGACACCATCTAGCATTTCTGTACTAAATATCTGAATTTCCTGGTGGTGTAGAGCTTGGAAGCAGAAAAACAACATCTTTTAGGCAGTAAATAAATATCTAACAACTAAATAAGAAATTACTATAGAGAGAGATCATCCAAACGATCATCCAACACGATTTCAGGAACTGCAGGCTAATAAAACAGTTGAATATTGCAGATAGGACACATCAATCTCCTTCTACACATTACAGCACACCACAAATCTGCCCAGCAAGTCTGACTATTTTGCACATTAAAATAGTAGCTTTCATCGCACTATAAAACATTTGCAAATGCAGACCAGAAAACCGACGAGCATATTTACTGTAAAGCTTTATATCTGTGTCACCAATTAACAACAAAAGTTTGGAATAAAACTAAAATAAAAGCTAATCAAAACAGCTAGCTGTCATAACAGATGGGAACTGTATTTTTCAAATGAAGCAAAAAGCCAAAGCTTTTGAGCATTTAGTGTCATGTCAGCAGATACAGACAGCCCAGAAAGGGAGGACACCAAATGTCAGGGATATATGAAGAAAAGCTGTTTGTGGCCCAAAGATTGATGTTTATGAATTTCCACTGATTTTTTTTTTCTCCAGAATGATTAACTCACACCAAAACAGACCTTTGATATGCGAACCATAAATAAGTTTCCACTGTGACACTGCAGGCAAAATAAATAAAAACAAGACCCCAGCATTATTTTAGCCTCAGACAAATGTTTCAGTACCTACATTGTCTGGCTCAGAAAGATACATAGACAGTCTCACAGACAGAGATAGAAATGAACAATTGCAGTACCTTTTTCCCACACTGTTTACAGGGCTGGCTATATTCCTACTGGCAATAGATTTTCTTCTTGACAGCTTCTTGGTGTTGGTGCTGTCATCAGTGCTGTCATCCTCTTTCTTTGGTGTGTTACTTCCTTTGCTGTTCAGGTCCCTTAGCACATTATAATTAATTTTACTTGAGATTTTCTTCTGTTCTAACATCTTTTCAATTGCCTCTCCTGCTGTGCTGGCTTGAATTGGCTCCCGCTTCTTTGCAGCTTTCTTTGGCTTAATTAAAATATAAAATTAGTGATGTAGAGACAAACAAAATGGTTGTGCACAGAAGGGCAACCTGTGGCTCAGCAGTCCCTGCACAGGTGCTGGTGACTCGGGGACAGGATGGGCGATGGGGCCGAGCCAGGTCACACTCTCTGGCCTGGGGCTGAGCAAGACTAAGGCTAAGGGACTTCTCTTTCTACAGGAATTCAGTGTAGGCTTTCCCATTTTTGCCAAATGCCCACACAGTTTATTACAAATTCTTTACTGCACATTTGTACCGCTGCCAGAAAAGAAACGTGGGCCATTTCTCACATGTGAAAAAAGTGGAGAGAGCTCCCGTTACGGGAATAGGGACCTTGATAACATCACCCAGCATGTAAATAAATTCCTGTGTTAAAACTACCTTCCAAGTGAAAGTGAAGCTGGGGCACTTCCCCAGGCACTGACAACAGCATTTCATATGAAGTCCAAAAGCTGCACATCCAACTCTTCCTCAAAATAGAAAAAAGTCAAGAAAATTAGCAGCGGCTTTCTAAGCAATAATGCTGTTGGAGAGGAAGCAGGACGCTGCAGCAACATCACCTGCCCACAGAGAGAGGCAGCTTCCCTTGGCCAAGCACTGCAAGCCCAGCATTAACACTGTGCGGCAGTTTGATGCTGCACAGACCCAGACAAAGAGAAATGACACCAGGGAACACTTCTATCTGGGACCGGTGCCTAGCTAGGTACCAAAAAAAAAGATCTTCTGTTTCTCATTCAGCCCTTTCCTTTTCAAAGGAAGGTTTTAACACCAAGCTCCGCAGGAGATTTATTTTTTAATGTATAATAGCCCCTCTGTTTACCTACATGGGTCAAGTGCTACCTTGAAATTGGAAAGCACTATATTAATCAAGTTCTACTCGAGCTGTCAGAAACAATACAGCTAGAGAAAAACTCCCGTGTTGTCAGAACAAAAAGGTGGGTTGTTCGGGCTACTTCTCAGTGCCAGAGAGTTATACAATTCTGAAAATTGCTGGTAGAATTCCACGGCCCTGGAAGGGCGGGATGAATGAGAAACTCTGAAGCATAAAACAGTGTTTCATTGTCTGGTTTTGTTTTCACTATTGAAATACCTAGGGGAGGTAGGAAACTCTGTCTTTCACATTAGCCAGAAAAGAAAGATACAAGATACACACATTAAAAACGAACACGGATTTCAGTTGCATGTGGAAGATTTGACTTGTCACTTGCTCAATTACACAAAACACTAACGATATAAATTGTGAATATATGGCCAATTAGGTTGCTTTAAACTGCTAAACATGGAGACAGGATGAGCCATTTGTTAACACAACCATCGCCTTCTTTATGAAAGGTACAACTAAATACTTCTTTAAGTGGCTGGAACAAAGACCTCTTCAGTTGTCCATAAAGAAATCATTATAGCGAGAGCAGAGGAAGCTGCTAAAGTTAGGGCAAGTACAAACAAATTCCCCATGCACACATTAAAAAAGTCAGGCATGTCCTAAGAACTGTATTTAAATAAGTGAGCATTTAGGGCTGCAATCCTAAATGCAAGAACTAGCTCTGATTTTACCATGCACTGAATTTTTTCCCGATAGTAGCTCAGAATAGACATTTGGGCAAGAAAGTGTTTTACTCATCACCTGAGAAATTATAGTGTTCTATTTATGTAATGCATAGAAATATACTGGGTTTGGCTTGTTTAGTGGTGACCCATCCCTTTACCCCCACATCCTACACAGGGTGATCAACAGATACAAAGAATTTCCAAGACATTTTCAAACAGACACAATTAGCACACAGTTTGATACCTTGTGTTCCTTATAAATCCCAAGTTCTTTCTCTTTTGCTATTCTTGCTTCCTTTTCTGAAAGATGACAAAAGGGTAACCAGCATGAAGATTACACAGACTGCATATTTCAGCAACCCTGGCCAAAAGAAGAAATCCTATCCACTTACCTTTTTGTTCCTTCAAGTAATCTGCATTTTCTTTCATCCACAGCTCTGCTTTTATCTGAGCTTCTGTTTCGTTAAGTATATACTAAAAGACAAAACAAGTTCATCTGCTTTCAGAAATCGACTTAAAAATCATAGTGCAAAACTGAACTGAAAAACCACTAACAAGGTCAATTCATATTTTATTAAAAAACAAACGAACAAAAAAGCATGAAAGCAAACATGAGCAAGATGCAACCATCAGAGCATTTCTAGCAAATTCTACAGCTGGAAAAACAACGACCTGCTTTCAAAACACAGTGCTGGCTTTCCAAATTGTGTTGGGGTGGTCGACAGTCATCCAGGACTCATTGTACATGATCGTAATACTTGATCCATAATTAATCTGGAATGATCTTGTTTTTATGATCTTTTTCAGATGATGTAAGAGAGTGTCATGACAACATGGCAGTCTGTAAGTAATTCTGCGAGGTGATGGTGGTCTGTAATTCAAAACAGTATGGGAACCACTGCCTTGCACTACCAAAACAGAAACATGTGTCTTCTAGGTAGGTTTCTGGGAAGGTTTAGGCACAAAATTATGGTCTGAGTGAATGAAAGCAGCTTAGTTTGTTGGAGGTTCAGTCCTCTAGACTTCAGAGAGCTGGGTGCAGTACACACATCTAAACTTCCTGCAGTTAACCCCACTAAATCACAGCAACACTGTTAGTAAGCTTGGAGCTGTAAAGCAACTAGAACTATTCAAGTAAATCACAGGAATAAGCAAATAGGTGGGTAGGTAGGCAGCAAGCAGGCTGGCAGGTTGCTAGATAGATGTCCCCTTCAATTTCTCACACACAAATATAAGCCCAGCTGTCTGCAAAGCAAAGGTTCTGTATGGCACATGCTGTCTGGCAATGAAGAACTTCTGCAGAATGGAGAAGAGAAACCAGATAATCTTTCATAAAGACAATTTACTTGTAAGCAATGGACCCCAAACTTGTAAAACAATGTTTAAGTGCTAGAAGAATAGTCTAATTTTCTCTGTCTTACAGGATTTAGTAGTCCAGATTTTCTCTGAAGTAAAATGTAGACAGAAAAATTTTATGGGAAAAGTAACTCCAGGCAAATGGCACTAATGTAGGGAGGGGTCCTTCCTTGATGGCAAACGGAGCGAACAAGCAGCTGCATAGGTGCTGGTTTATCAGGCCACTATTTCACTATTTCATCTGTTTCTATTAAAGGTGGTCATAATAGTAAAACTTCCTCATACCTCAGTTATTCGTCTTTCTTATGCTTTTAGCGAGTTCATAATCTTGGGCTTACAATATTACAGTCTATTGCCATGGAAATGAACATGAGGTCATAAAAGCAGAGTTATGACCTCACTGAGGGCTACAAAGTGGAGAAAAGGTGCTTTTTTCTTTCTCCGTTTTTGTTTTCAAAGACTGATCTGCTCTTTCGAAGCCCTTCAGAATCAGCTCTGGGAGCTTGCAGGTCACCAGCTTCCCTGCCCTCCATCTCGTGCCTACTCCATTTTCAACATGCTCTTCCTCACACCCAGCTCAGCTGACTGCAGGCTGAGCATTTGCCTACTCCATTCCTCACCAAGAACAGTCTGCAGATCAAGCCTGATTCTCAGCAATCTCTATGAAACCCTTCTCCAGTGACTCTGTACCCCAAAAAGCAGTTTTTAGTACCAGCATTATCCATTCAAATTGCACTTTTCATTTCCAACTTTCATGGCAGCTGAAGAGGACATCAGGCCCTGATGGGAGGACTCATGCATTAACCTGCTGTGTGCCCTTTAACAGGCCATTTCCACAGCTGTCTTTTATACTCAGGCTGTTATGGGAAGGGTACCTTGTGCTGCCACACAAATAATAATAAGTCCAGAAGATGCTACGGGTATCTTTTTAAGCACACAGAAGCTGTATGTGCTGCTTCTACAGCATGGTTTCCATGGCAGCCTCATAGGATGAATATATTGTAATTACATAATGATTTTAGAGATCCACCAAACTTTTAAAAGTTCTTCTAAGAATAAAAGGCATTCTAAAACATAACTACGCCAGCACAGTATGAAAGCAGCAGCAGCAGTCCCATACATACATAAAATAAGCACTAAATTCACAGGCTTGCATGAATATTAGCTTTGACCCCAGATCACTGAAATCACTTGAACCTCTCTATAGATCAGAGGCAAGCACTGCCAGAGTGAGGAGGCAGAGATGGAGAGAATACACCAGATAAGAGCCATTTTTTTCTTTCTCAGATATGCAAACGCAGGGAGACTCGGGATAAAAGCGCATCTTACCCTATCTATTTCACTGTCGTCAATTCCACTCAGATCTAATTCACCATCTCCTGTATTTTCACCTACATAAAAGAACACATTTAATTAGCTAGACGTTTCTTCAAAATCAATTGCAATTCAAGTCCTATGGTAAAGTAACACTTTGCCTTTCCTTCTGCACTCATCGCAGTGAGGTTTAAGAGATTGCTGAGTATTTTTCATTCGAGGGTATCCACACCAACATGCACCACACTGAACTAATTTATAATTCAGGAATCAGTATGGTTCTCTTTAGGACTAAAAATCCACCACACATTTCCAAGCGTCCTTTTTTTCTTTCTTTTTTAATTTATAGCCACATTTTTTCACCATGAACCTGGAGAAACCATTTCAGATGACACCATTTTTCATTCACCATAACATGGATTTCTCCACCAGAGCCTACATCCTGGTGATTTATCTGTAAATTACGGCTTAGAAAATATTTTCTGTTTACAAGGAAGCAGCACAAACCAGTGAATAATACATCACACTGACAGTCATACCACGGCTCTATTCTTAATTCTGATCTGCAGTCATTCGAACCATCTAACTCGTATCAGTTCTGTAAAAATATGCATTATTTTTTTCAAAAATGGGAATTATGAAAACATTTCCAAACCTTAAAATAACTTGAAAGCTATGGAAGGGTCTAAACGAATGTGCAGCAATAATGAGTTTCTGTAATTACAACATCACTGTCATTTTTATAGCTACGTATTTACTAAGACTTCTCCCGAAAACAAGAATTTTTAAGATTCATTCCATTCATTAAAAGTCATAACAGCAAAGAACTAAGATCTAATTTGGGACCAGCACAACTTACAGCAGCAAAATTGATTTTCCACATCATGTTAATGTACAGTAGTAATATACCATTAGTACTGTCCAGGTAGAGAAGAAAATACATTATTCAACACAGACTTATTCTGAGGAATGAAGAAAACCCCTTGATCATCTCCATTACATCTCATCAAGATTGGACAACAGGCGACCCAAGCTGATGATGTGCAAGAAAAATAAATAAAGTTTCTGCAATCTGCAACAGCAGGAAATTGTATGGAACGCCTTAATAACTTCAGGGACATGGTTCCCCATTCCTGAGCACATGCTCCTCAGCTTCCCAAGGCTGCTGAATGTTTCGGTTGCCTGGGCTGGTGGCTCCTTGCAGAGCAGAGAGCAGGGCCCTGAGGGGCATCAGATGGAGCCAACAGGCAAAGGGAGGAATTCAGAGCATTCTTGGGAGATACAAGTGATCCTCAGCTTGGCAGAACCCAGGCATTAAAGCAGTTCTTGAAGTACATAAAACCAGAGGGCTGGAATCCAACCCAAACTTCTGCGTAGGAATGAAGGCTGAGCTCTTTGAGGTGGTGCACAGGATCAGCCCTACAGACATCACTGGTATCAGACACAGAGCACTTACAGTTTGCTTTTCAAAATTCAACTTAATCTACAGAAAGTTTTTAATTCTTTCCACACCAAATCATACACAGAATGACTTTTGACCCAAAGAAAATGTCCTGACGCAAGGAATCGCCCAACACTTTGCTTTGATTTTCTTTTGGGATTGTTTCATAAATACAGTATCAACTTTACCAATTCGGATAATCTCATGCAAATATGACTGAACGTATCTCACTGATATTACATTTAGAAATTAACTATACTTTAGAATCCCAGGGTGTGAAAGTTTTGCTTTATGACTGTTATAACTATTAACTATGTAATTGTTCAGCACATATGCTTATCTCCTGCTCTTATCTCTACAATAAAGTGTGCAGTAAGAGCACACCTTGCTCTGGGGCCTCCAGCTCCTCATTCAAGCACCCACTACCACACACACAGAGATGTGGCCCAAGGATGCATGGCTGGATCTTCTCTGAAAGAGTGGTGATGCAGTGGCACAGCAGCCCATGGGGTCACCATCCCTGGAGGTGTTCAAGAACCGTGGAGATGTGGCACTGAGGGACATGGGCAGGGGGCATGGTGAGGGTAGGTTGGACTTGGACTAGATGACCTTAGTGGTCCTTTCCAGTCTTAATGGTTCATAGAATCATAGAATCGCAAGGTTGGAAATGACCTGCAAGATCATCTGGTCCAACTGTCCTCCTATTACCACTGCTACCACAAGCTACTAGATCATATCTCGTAGCTGCTTATCCAGACACCTCTCAAACACTGCCAGGGATGGTGACTCCTCCAGCTCCCTGGGCAGCCATTCCAGTGCCTGACCACTCTCTGAGAGAAAAAGTTCTTCCTTATATCTAACCTAAACCTCCTCTGGTACAACTTGTGGCCATAACTAGACAACAGAACTTGGTTCTTTGACTCTATGAAAGCATGCCCTCATACGAGGTTGGAAAGGAAAATCAAAGTGAGAAAATACATCCAAGTGGTTTGTTACCTCTTTAAAATACCATTAATACAACTGACTGGAATTTTTTAGCAAGCCGTAATCATGCAAAGCACAAAGAGGATTGGTTGTGTGCTGCATCCCCAACGGGAGGCCGGGGCATCCAGCCGAGCACCACTGCCAGTCCCTCCTGCTGGAACCGATACGTGAATTTCCAGTGAGTGAAACGCTTAAATAATCACCGAGACGAGGAGTGAACTCTATAGTCTACTGTCTGAGACGCCTTCCCAGGAGACTGCACACCTGGCTCTCAGAAAGGTTTCATTACGTACACAAAATAAAATAACTTGAGAGCAGAAAGCAGGAGTGTGCCCGAGGCTGAGTCATCCACCTTGGGTTAAGGAGTCTGTGCAGAACCGGGCCTCCTGCGCTCCGGGTAGGTGCTGCAGGCACTAAGCTGTAGGACAGAAGGATGGGGTTTTCCTTCTCTTTGTTTCACCAGCCTCTTTTATCTTCAAGATTTTTGGGAAAAAATAAACTAACATATTGACTGCTTATACGTTAGGGCCAAAATTAAAAAGGAACCAAACTGAAAGATCACTCACTGCTAAGGTCTGCACATCATCACCAAAATCTGGCAGTGGTGTCTGAGAACTGCTCTGGACCCAAGTCACAGCTCAACTTAACATAAAATTTTCTGCATCCCCAAAATATTTGCTGCTAAAACTGTCACGGCGTTTTAGGAACAATAAAAATATCCCAGCAAAATCAACTGCCGCTGCTTTTACTTGACATTAAACACCTTGCTTCCCCTATATTCTGCCACATTTTTGGATCAGAGGTTTAAAATTTAATATGGCACAGTACAGTAGATGTCTGTTTCCTTATACAGTCCTACTATGCCAGACTGAAAATGATGTAATTTCAGGCACCATGAACAATTTCACGTGTCATTTTAAATATAACTTGTTACTGAACTAGGTGCCAGTTCTTCTCATTGGATCAATTAGCACAAGGGACAGAAAACTCATTCTCCAACTGGTAAACTGCAGAGAAAAATCCAGAAGCAAGTTGTATATAATAAGTATTTCTTAGACCCCATAACAGCAGTAGAGGGAGTAATTGTAGGATATCCACACTGCCTGCAAGTAGCCCTTTCTTCTGCCTATGTGATAGGCATTCATTAACTGCAAGGGGCTTTTCAGATGAGAAGGAGCCTTCAATTCTTTAGTCTAACACTATCACTGGGAAAAAAAAAAAAGTGTTTTGTTACACAACGCTGATTCAAAGAATAATACATCCACTTTGATCTGAGAATTTCCATGGCAGTCATGAGCACACCCTACCAGCCACCATCATTCATCTGCTCGCTCCGGGGCACTGAAAGCATACCCCTTTACTTTTATTATACCAGAAAGATCTTCCCAGCTGCTAAACTTCTCGAAACAATTTTCAAATGACAATTTTCCCCTTTAATAAAAGGGTTGAAATGAAATTTTCAACAAAATGAAAACACAGATGTGGCCAACATCTGGTCCAACCTCTTAAAAGCTTATTTAAAAGCAGTAGTGCCATGTGACACGGCTCTTAGTGGGGATTTCTTCTGTTAAGAAAAACAACCCGCTCTGCTGCAGGGCACAGACAAAAAAATAAGTTCTGCGTTCAAAAAAAAAGCAAAACCAAAAAATGCCATGTTTAAATGAAACTACTGTTGGGCAGAGAGGACAGAGAGCCAGAAGGAGAAGTGGGGCAGCCGGCTCCTTCCTCACTGCATTTCTCACTGCAGGCAGAGGAAGAGGAGCTCCCAGAACTTTCATCACGGTCAGCCACATCCATGTAACTTACTGTTGCCAGTCAGACAGCCGTCTCCCTGCATATTTAAAAATGAAAAACAAAAAAGCCCTTTCTTTGCAGCCTCTTAACATCTTTGCCAGCGGACTCTAATAGACATGAGAGCTACAAACAGACATTCGGGATTAGGTTTGTAAACCTGCAGGATTATTTACTGTTCTTGTCATTACTAAATGCATACTAAGCCCTCTTCTAGCACTGCCTCCCCCTCTCTGTGTATCTAGTTAAATGTATACATAGCACGCTATTACGGGGATTTATTACAGAAGAATAATTCCTGCTGATGTACTTTAAAAACCCGCATTTTCGATGACAGACATTTGAAGAATGTGTTTTTCTGTTTCTCGCACAGGAGGCACAACTATTTATTGCGCTGCCCAGATAAGAGGATTTCCTTACAGACAGCAATGAAGGCTGAACACTTCCCAGGAAATCCTCTGAAGCTCGTGTAATAGCAGGCGCTCGGCTCTCCTGTCCCACACAGCACCCACATCCTCTGCCACATGACTGCACAGCAGTGCCAGAGCTGAGGCTGCAGCAGAGATCCCCAATGCAAAGCACGCCACAAATGAAAATCGAAATATAAGGACGCAGTAAAATTAATTGCTCTTAGTGGCAAAATAAGTGTCACAAAAAATGCATGGCTTGTATTTTCATGGTTAGGTAAAAACGACGCCTTTCTTTTATTGTACCTGAGGCCACCTTGAAAATTACAGCCTACTCCTTCACAGTGCCAATTCCACATCGCAATTTCAGGCTAAAGAACTACAGAGCACACGAGGCCATGCATACAGTATAAAGATAAATGAAGTCTGTCACATTATTATTTCCTTCTGCCAAGGCAAGGTTAAGGGGTCCTCTCCAGCCGAAGCCAAGTTTCCAGCCTGCCTGCTTCTCAAGAGAAAGAAAACACGGCACGTTGGGAGCAGCCAGGGCCCTTCTTCCCAGCAGTGCTCCCTCCAGCCGACGGGAGACAGGCGGACACGGCACAGGCTGGCGCCAGGACGCCCAGCAGCACAGGGACAGGGCTGGCACGGTCAGCACCTGGCATGGGGATGGGAAGGAGTGCAAAGGCGAAGCTCAAAATGGGGCAAAGGAAAGGCAAAGAGGGAAAAAATCTGAGCTAATAAAAGCAAAGAAACGCCACGTATCTGCTACATGTTGTGCTATTGTAAGCATGAGGTAACAGCCTGCAATAGCAACCTGCAAGCCTTATTACTTTGTTTGCAAGGCAAGCCCTTCCAAACATGGGGATGTACAGGCTTCTTAGTTTTGTCTCTGCTCTTAAGTGGGACCTCATCACTGAGCAAACAGGAAAACAACCTGGGATCAGCCTGGCTGGTTTGCAGTCTCTGCATCAGGCTCTGCGTGTGCAGAAGGTTTTCACAGAATCACAGAATCACTAAGGTCGGAAAAGGCCACTAAGATCACCCAGTCCAACCCCAACCAGTGACCACATCCCTCAGGGCCACATCTCCACTGTTCCTGAACGCCTCCAAGGACACTGACTGCACCAGTCCCTGGGCAGCTGTGCCACTGCATCATCACTCTTTCCAGTAAGAAATATTTCCTAATACCCAACATATAAGAACTGTTCCTGTGAGTCTCGATCTTAACACCATGCAGAACTACAAACCCAGCTTTACTGAGCATCTGCATCTCCATTTCCTCGCACTGGGACTCAAACTCCAGGTGTTGGGCTTTTTTCTGCAGCACTTGATTGACATCCGATGGCCTTCCTGCGTTTGTCGCTTTCATACAGCAGCCGCAGAACAATTATCCCATCACAAGAACAGAATTTCAAATTTGTGTGCTTAATGATATATGTGAATGAATTACAAGAAAAGCTTTTCCTGCAGTCAGTCATCTCTTACAGAACTTCTATTAGATATTGAGCACGTTTTTATAAATTAAATTTCAATTTGGGGAAAATGAAGAAACCTACTGCTGCTTTTCAGCAGTATATCCGTGCCGGAAAAAAATCACTGTTGTTTCACCTCACAGTGGATGAAGCTTCTAACTGATCCACTCCCATTTTATATCCATTTAAAGGTTATAGCAGTGGTCTCACAGGCATGGAAAATTGTTAATTCAAACACTTATTCATCAGAAAAACAGTTAATCATTCTATTCTTTACAGAAATCTCTCCTGCAGTACACATTTGTAAAGAAGGCAGTAAGAATGTAGCCCAGCAATAAACAGTGCCTCTGTGATTCTGAAAAGTTGGTTTTTTGATTGTAAATTCATGCTTCTCGAACCACATGGCAACATAGGAAACCCTTCAGGATCCTTTCAACCTCCCAGAATAAATACAGCAGAAAGTTGAGCTTTTGAACTGAAGAACATCCTGATAACTGTCCTCAAAACCAGTAAAAACATTCCGCTTCTTTAATAATTTCCATGTGCCCCAACACCTTTTAAAAATAGTGAGAAAGAGCATCCTTTATGCAACCCACTTGATGCAGCTCTTCATTCCTTTTCAAGATCACAGCTCTGCTGTCAGGACCAAGAGCTCAGATGATGGCAGCTCTCAACAACACGCCAAGAGAGATTTCTTGCTGATGAAGCCAACCACCACTGCTGACCACCCTGACAAATACACACTCAGAAACACATTAATTACTTATCACAAATGATATTTTTCAGCTCCAAAGCTCCCACGCAAGATCACAAGGCTTATATAGCTTGTGATTTCTGCCTCTATCAATGCCAGCACTGACCACAGTGTGACCGTGGAGGATGCAATATGGCTCTGGATACACACTCACATCTCAACATTGGGCCACACATTCACCTCTCCAGTCTAAACGCTTTTTCAAATGGAGACTATAAAGACAGCAGCTCTCCCCACTTCTTGCTCTTTTCCATCCGATTCGGGAAAGTCACCAACTCCCTGCTACATTTTCCTCCATTGCCTTTTATGCTGTTCTTGGCATCTTTTCTCTCCTTTCCCTTCTCCCATCTTTTCTTCTTTTTGGTGCCTTCTGGCCTATATTTTCTGCATTTTTTTAGATCTCTGCAGGGGTATCCAACAGTAACAGTTTAAATAAAGGGAAAGGCCTGGGAGAAGAAGTGACCAGCATCTCAATCAGCTCCTCTCTTCACACCCGCAAGCGCAAAGTGCTGCTGTATCTCCTGCAGCAGCCTGACTGCCCGGAGAGCTGCCAGCAAAGGGAAGCAGGCTGAGATCACAGCCCTCCAGCTCACTTTCTCTGTGTTGCCAGACCACTGTGTAAAACAGCAAGAGCACTTTACACAGGAGCCAGCCATAATGGAAACAGCTGGTTTTGTGTTTAAGTGCTGAGCACCATTTCTGCAACTGCAGCAAGGTGGTAAGCAGCCAGGTCTTGCTAAGCGCTCCGCTGTGCATCCCTGCAAGCCCAGCTGGGCTCTTGCCCCTCCAGCACTCAGCCAGTGAGCAGAAGGCATGTGTTCTATTGAGAACTAAATCTCCTCCTGTCTCCATACCCCAGCTGAAATGAGAGTTTAAAAGCAAACCCTAGCATTCTCCTTGGATTATTCTTATCTACAGATTCTTAATTACAAACCAAACTATGTTCTGCCAACCATAAAAACGCAGTTTTCAAGCCAGATGAAATCAAGAGGGTCTGAACAGTATTTGAGAGGCTCCTTTTGGCACAATGGAACTTAAAAGCAAAGCTAACTTATATTCCTGGATATGAGAGTAAATTCCTCTCAGAGGAGAGCCCAATAATTTGGAGCAAATTTCCATTAGCACGAGTGGGTATGCTTGTACCCCTCTGCTGAAGTTCAGAGCAGGTCTGTGGCACATCAGATGACAATCTCAGTGTCAGCCACCAGAAGCCACTCAGACCACAGAAATGCTTCAGCAGGCAATTATTAGCAATAAGCCAACAGCATGATATAGCATGTTAGCTTATGTATCCGACTCCTCATTCCGAGAAAAAAAAAAAATCAATTTGTATTCTGGCCATTTACCACTTTATCCAGGTGGGCTGAATGGTGAGAAGCTGTTAACTGAAAGAAAATTATCAGGTAAGAAATTTCTCATTTTGTTACCCAGCTTCTTCCTGCCTTCATTGCTAATGAGAAATCGCAAGCAGGGAATTATAGATATGAGGAAAGAGAAGGTAGAAGTTTATTATTATTATTATTATTATTATTTATTATTATCACAGTAAAATAAATGGCAAGAGTGGAAGCTCCTCTACAAAAAGCAAAAGCTTTTAAAATGAAGCCAGTGGGTGGGAAGCACGCTCAGCATGAGCCCTGCCTTAGGAACCAAGGCATTATGGTGTCTAACTGGGCAGCCTTACAAAGCACACAGGGACGGATCCATCCAGCATGAAGAAGGGTGGCTGCAGCTGGCAGTGGAGCAGGGCAGGTTCACGTGGTCACCTCACCCAACAATCCACAGTGCTTCACCAGGCTCCTCAGGGTGATGTGCTCTGGTTCCCTCTGCCTCTCCGCACGCATTCCAGGGACTGGAGTGAACATCTTCCCAGATGTACGGTAGACAGCAGTGGAGAACTGTAACATTTTGCCTGCAGGAGCTCTGAGGCCCCAGTGCCTTGGCATTTGATTAGACTGAACTGAGCACAGTGTAATTAGCATGTGCACTCCATATGCTTGAAGTGCATCAGTAGAGCACTGGAATGCCCTCCAATACCACAACCTTCCGAAAGAAGAAAGTTTGTGGAGAAGTTCCTAGTGAATAATTTGTCTTATTCTCCAGGAACTGGGGAAAAGCGCCCTCCTGTTCACAGAAGGTTTCTGGAGAAATAACCTTTCCCTGACAAAGCCCAGCAGCATGATTCACCTATAAATAATGAAGCCAGTTTCAAAGCCGGCCTTTCAAGCTAACGGCTATCAGAAAGGCCAGCCATATGCTTGTACAACCTGTCACTCTGATTGATCTCAACATCTGACTGTTGTATATAAAGTTTATAAAGTAGCAAGTCTATATTTCACGTGTCATTTTAGCTAGGTTACATATTGCTGATTTTTCAGATTTTCAGCAAGGTTTTCTCTGGGGAGCAGGCACAAGAAAGACATGGCTTAAATGTGGCTCAGACACAGCACGAAGCAACGAGCTTCGATGATTTTACTGTCTCAAAAATCAGGTAGACTGGTAACAGATTTGAAAGAGAGCACTGGAAATGATAAGGTCCCACACCCTATTAAATGTAATTTATTTAAATACATCAGGTCTTTACTTAACATGGTATTGCAGAGGCAGGAAGAAAGTCACAAATCATGGCTGTCTTACATACACTAAGAGGATTCATGGCTCTTTCCGTCATGCATCCATTTTATTTTACAACATATGGCATCGTATCAAAGTCGTTCTTCTTTAATTTACTGAATAACGATGCTTTCCCATGAGGCTTAATCTAAGTTCACCATAACATACTGTATTATGGCAACAATTCTCAGAAACATGACTACGTGTCTGCAGCCCATTTGGAGAGAGGGATGTGCATTTCATGTACCAATCCTTTTAAACACATTCAGCATTAAATGCAATATTGATTTCTTTGAAATCATTAACGCTTACTTTACAGAATAACAGAATCGCAGAATGGCTGAGGTTGGAAGGGACCTCTGGAGATCACCTGGTCCAGCCCTCTGCCCAAGTTGGGTCACCTACAGCATACTGGGATTTCTGGGAGGCAGGGTCTGAATATCTCCAGGGAAGGAGCCTCTCCAGGCAGCCTGTTCCAGTGCTCTGTCATCTCACACAGGAAGTTTTCTCTCATGTTCAGATGGAACTTCCCATGTTCCAATTTGTGCATGCTGCCTCTCATCCACTTGGAAGCCCCACTTGGAAGAGCCTGGCCCCATACTTTTACAATCTCTTGTAAAATAGTTGTGTACATTGATCAGATCCCCTCTCAGTCTTCTCCAAGACAAACAGGCCCAGTTCCCTCTGCCTAATGTAACCCACTGGCCTTCTTGGCTACAAGGGCAGACTGCTGGCTCATGGCTCACTTGCTAACCTGGACCCCAGGTCCTTCTCTTCAGAGCTTTAAGTTAACTAAAACTAAAAGCTGCCTTCAGAAAATAAGATTTGGATAACTTTCGTTTTACCATTTCACTACGAAATGAAATTAAAACTGTAAGATCTTCATTTCAAACCTAGACTTACTTCCTTTAGATAAAAATATAAAAATATGTTCTTCAGATAAGACTAGGATGGACTGTTCTCTACATTAGCTTTAACTAGGCAAACTCTTTCCAAGGAGACTTAAGCATCATTAACTGTGCAGCGAAATAAGCCCAGGAAATGTGTTCCCCTCAGAGAGACGAGGGGAAGAACTAGCAAGCAGCACGGACAGAAGCCCTGTCTCCTGAAAGGATAAAATTTTGGATCCTACTGGCTAGATAAAGCAAAGAACACTAAAGACCAACAAAAAATCTCCCATGCAATTTCCTTCACACCATAAAAATCAACATAAAAATCCTCAAATGCTGAAATAAAGCCTAACAGAGAAACATCACCGTCAATGACTGCCAACTAAAATGAATGATCTGCACTAAAAAGCATTTGCTGATGTAGCAAGAAGCTGCCACAAAGACTTTCAATGCAGTGGCAGCAAACTGGTCTGTGGATCAGCTCCTCATCTCCTGCCCAGGAAAGCCTGCAAACAAGACAAGCAGGACATGTCAGAGGCTGTGAAGGCAGCATCTGGGCATCTGTATTCACACAAGTTTAAATCTCAAGGTGTTCCTCAAGCATTATTTAGGGCTGGTTTCATCCCTGCAGTGACACTGCAATCAGCTTCACAGGATGCGATGGCGGTGCATCTACAGACCATAAAAATTTACAGACTGTGATATTCCACGTTCTGCCCAAAACGAGAGGATAGATTTGAACAATGCCAAGTCATCTAAATCATGGCCTTAATTATACTGTAACTTAGAATACAGAAAGGAAACTAGCAACAATTTCAAGCTTTTGTGTTACTTTTAGACACCACGTTTTTCTCTGCTCTGTAGTAAAACTACAAGTAGAAAACTTTGGACACAACAAGGAGAAAGAGGAAGCTTGCCAAGACTGGGGGAACCGACAATTAATACAACAGTATTTCATTCAAAAGAGTAACTGCATGATACTGTAGGATTCCATGCGAGTTCCATCCCAGTGACTGAAAAACTGGATAAGCAAAGAAAAAAATAATCTTTGTTTATTTATTTCTAAATCACCAGCACTGCAAACTCATTCTGGTATCTGAAAGTCAATGTGAGCTCTCTCTAGTTATGCATCCTTATTACCATAGACATTCCACAATTGGAAATTACTTCTCGTAATGCGTACGCCAGAAAGAAAAGAGCTGTATTGCATCTGCAGAACCAAAAGCAGTAAAACATAATAAACATTTATCTTTGTCACTGGCTCTGCAAAACCGATCTGTTCAGCAAGGAGGTGCCATTTTATAGAGTTGCTTTATTGCTACATAATTATTGATGCATCAGCCAAGCGCTCTCTCAAGGAAAGACTGTTCTTAAAAATGAGCTTGTTAAAAGTTTAAGCGTAAACCTTAGGATAAGAAACAGCCGCTAGATTTCATCTGATGTAAACTTTTAGAGAGAAAAAAGAGAAGTGGAGGGATGATTTAAAAAAAAAAAAAGTGCTATGTTTGAGGCAGGCATGAAATTGAAACAGACAAGACGCTTTAATGTGATAGAAAGAAAGAATTGGGGACATCTGTACCGAGAATACGTTGTAAGTAGCAGGAGGAATTATCAATCTAGTGATGTGCCAGCTCTCCGCATTTCAATTGCTTCACAGGCCGTACCATAAAAATTGTTTGCAATGAAAGCAGTATGAAGAATTCCTAGGCTTTATTGCTCCCAGTGATATTCTACCCCGTTTGTGTACATGGTTTGTATCCTTTCAAGTTCAGCACCGTTTCATATTAGTACCTCTTTAAATTGCTTGCCCACAAATACCGTTCCATGTTCAAAATGCCTCAATATTAAATTTTCTGTTTCAGTCAGAATACTTCCACAATCAAGTTTTCAAAGGCAAAAAGGTTTCATGCAAACTTTCTGAAAGTCTATGTAAGGCAACAAACTTTAAATTTAAAAGAAGGCTTTCTCAGGAGAGAATTCAAAGTACCCTTTTGCATCCCTTCCCCACCTTGTTAAACCAAACTTCCTCATCGTTCATATGTCTCTTAAGGGCTTCAAGTATGAATTTTATTCCCTGTACTATGAATATAAAACAACTGCGGGTAACAGCATATTTGAAAACATTGCTCCCGTTCACTGAAGGGCTCAAAACCCTTCCACGCAGCCTCCAAAACACATTCCCTCTTACAAGGCACAGATGGGCAACTGAGGGCCTGGTGGAAATTGGAACAGCTTCAGCAGGTCTACAGGAACCCCAGCAGCAAAGCTCCCTGCAGGATGACCACACACCAACACTGGCCACGTGGGAGAACTGGAAGAGCTGGTTTCTGCTTTGGTCTTGGGTTTCATCTTTGGTCTTGGTGAAGAATTGAGTCTACAGAGCAGTGAATGCTGTGAAGACATGGAAAGCAGCGCTTCTATAAAGTGCTAAAAACTCTAGCTTGAAGATGAAGGGGGACTTCATGGAAAAGCAACTTCCTATTGAAGTATGTTTTAATGAATTGGAAGCATGGACAGGATACAGCAGCACCGCTGGTGACACAATGCAATGTTTACAAGGATACTGCTGCATCTCAGCACACCGATTTCTACAGAAGTGTAGAAAAATACACATTCTTTACCTTTAACAAAAAAACAGGAATGTGAATTCCAAAATCAGCCATTTGTTTTGTTCCTATAGAACTGTGAACGATCTGGTCACAGAGAACTGTTCTCCCTCCTCACCATCTGTGAGCGCATGGTGGTTTCACCACCATAACTGAGTCAAACACAGAATTTAGGTAGTGAGTTTGCTTGACAATGGTGCATCCTTTCACCCCCTATGCAGACATTTACTTTTGGCTTATGTCTTCACATCTATCTCAAGAGCATTGCTTCTTGTGTTGAATTTCTCTCCTGGTACTACTGTGCAGTATTATTTACTCTCCCTCATTTCATATTCTTTCCCTTATTTCTAGTATCCCTTTGTAAACTGTCTTTCATCACAGAAAACAACTTTTATAATCTTCTGTGTAAACAGACATCTTGATTTGAAAGATGAGCCCTATCTTCAATCTGCTACCTTCAAGTATTTTCTACTTTAGCCAAACTTAGCTGTAAAAAATCCAATTTTTTTGCAATTGCCCCCAAAATTCACAAGCAACCCTCTCTAGACACCTGGCTGGTCCACCACTACAGTCCACACAAGCCTCAACAAAACATCACGATTTTTGCTATTAATAACAAACCCACAGCAGGTCTTCTCTGTCAGTTTCTATTGCTTTGCACCGCTGCAATTAATGAACACTGAAAACTCTAAAAGCAATTTCTTCAGCCCTCCTGAATACATTCTGGTGAGCACATATGAAAAAAATAGAATTGAAAAGCTGAGGAGTACAGTAGCCTCATGTTGACAGGTCACTCTGATTCCGAGTCAAAGCAACATCTATTTTCGGCTGCTTTGATTATAATTGCTGACGGAATAACAAATAAACAGCAATTATCTCATTGTCACAGAAGAAAAAAGATCTAATAAATGAATCCATCCTAAAGTTACACTGGAAAACACATTCAGATGCAAGGAGGAGTAATAAAAGTAATTTTGGAAACCAAATTTTAATTGCCAACGCTGTCAACATTAATGTTACTCCTCTACTGGATAATACATCCATTTTAGTCAATGAAAGCATTTAGCAAACCAAACATATCAAACTACTATCATACAAAGCCAAGTTTGTGACAGTTTCCACCAACAGTCCATACTGTCATATCTGAAAATCCCTAATTACACAGGTCATCTATGCAAGTCTGCAGCCCAACCCATAATACACAGGTTTTTCTTGACCACGATGCCAGCCCTGGGATTTCAGACTAGTGAACAAAACAGATGAAGTAATTAGGGGTGCGATGTAGATAATCCTTAAGAGGATACAGGAATTAATTTTTCAAACTAAATTCAAACCTGCCACAGAAAAGCAAAAAAACTCCAAACTGCTACAACAAAACCAACCCTCAAACCTTACAGAAATGGCACATCCCTGGAAGGCTCTGCCTCCTTGCATTTTTAGTTTGCAGGTATTGCCTTTAACAACTGAGCCTGAATCGTAAGAAAATAAGGCACCAAGTGGAGGATTACTTCAGCTCTTTCAGAAGATGCAAGACAAACATGGGACGAACAGGATCCATTGCAGCACTGCACATGGATTTATTGTCCATCATATTAAACTGAAAGTAGCTAAGCCGTGCAAATCTGTCTGTGCTGTATTTCCTCCTTCCAAGGGCACGTTTTGTGGCTTCTTGACCTAGGTTAATAAGTCTTTATTCTCAATAACAACTGCGACCACGAAGCCTCCCTGAGCTCAGCCCGGCTCTACACTCTGACACCGCAGATGCCATGATGGATTGCTTAAATAACATTCCTCCTCGCTGTTAGCTTTCCATCCTAACTTGACATTCTCTGTTCATTCTCTGCACATTTCACTTTCCACAGCTCACTAATGAACAATTCCAGTTTTCAGCGAGTTTTCTGGTGGAAGATTTTTCTTCCCTGTTGGCAGCAGGACCATCCGCTCCTTCTGAAAACAGCGCACCAAACCAAATAGCTGTGAGCACTAATAGGCTCACATTTTGGCAGGTGCAGAAAAGGAAATATCATTTAATTCTCATGCTGGTGGGGAGCTAATCAGGTTTTTTAGCCAGGTTTCCTGTGTGTGTGTGTGTGTGTGTGTGTCGTCACCCTCCCACCACCTCCCCCAGTTTTTCTTTAAACGACAGCCAATGTCAGTGATTAAAGAGCAGGGTAACGGTCCCAGAGATGGCTGCATTTCTGCAGGTTCCCAGAGACATCAGCCCATGGAAAGATGGGTGCAAATATAAATGCCCCTGAAAGCACTTCCACACTGAGAAGCAGCACCCTTTCAGACATCACAGAGCGCTGACAAGGAGAAAACCTTGAAAAGAAGCCCCAGCAGAAGGAAAACACAAACCAGCACCTGTGAATGATGAAGCACCAAAGACAACTGTGAATACAGCTCTCCCTCAGTATCTGGTGAACAACTGGTTCCGTAATTACAGTTATTTATGGGCAAAGGACTGTTCCTAAAGCCCCAGCCAAGTTTCCCCTTTCTCCCTGCCTGCACTGTGCTGCTGGACACAAGTGACACACACTTTCCTGTGAGGAGTGTCCGTGCTGATAAACCTTTGGAAAATTCCTAACACATATATCCATCAATGCTTAAAAAAATGCATTCATATGATTCAGCATATGCTGTCACTCACATTTATCTCCCCAACGCCTCTAATAAATGCAGGTTTCTCTCCAAAACTCACTCCTAGATTTGCTTGAAAACCTTTCAGCTAAACTATGCAATAGTTCTCATCCCTTAACCTTCCCAGTTACTCAAGATATGAATATGGAATGAATTTATAGCACCTTTAGCTTTTAATGAAATGCAAAGATCTCACATGACAAAATACGTATTTGTGGATTTTGGAGTAATACATGCACAGTACTCATGTGGGAGTGATATATATAGTCAGGCAAGAAGATCATGTCATCTGTAACTCCCACCAAAGATTTCAGGTACCAAAAGCTGCATCTGAAGCAGCTGGTGGTCTCCTATTACCATGCTGGCTGCAGCAAGCACTTCACATCTCATTTAACAGCGTAATGAAAGCTCCACCAGCAATACAGCCTACCAAGACTGCCAAACACAAGAATATAAACACTAGATTAGAAAGATGAACTAGCATCATGGTTTTTATTGCCTAGTTCTAAGGATTGGTAACGAGCTAGTCCTGCCACAGAAAATACTCTCTGGTGATCCAACAGCACTCAAAGATGAAGAGCAGAGCCTGAGAGGTACCAGAGGAGGAAGGTGGCACTGAGGTCACCACACTGCTGCTTTCCACAGACAGAGCTTAAAACCATGGAAGTGAGAGCACCATTAGAGTCAGAGCCAGAAGAAGCCATCAGGATGGGGACATGCAGGCTTACACTGATGACCAAGTTGTACTTTGCATCTATAACACAATTAGCGCTAAACTCAGCAGCTTTATTTCTCATGTATGTGGTAATTATGGCTTAATAGAGCTTCATAATGTTCTCTCTAATTACTGATTATATCTTCTTATATACTTTCATACGTGCATATACACATACATTCTCAAATGGTTGGCACTGACGTGCTCAGAGAATAATCTGAGAAAGAAAGGGAGACCACAGAAGAAGATATGAATACCCAGTGGGACTCAACACTCCTCCATTTATTGAAAAGTAATGGCAAGAAGCAATGCAGGGAATCTTCCTACCCATCACAGGCAACCAGACTGGGACTCCCTGATGGGAAGGAATCAGCCAGCCTCCCAGTCACACACGTTGCTGCCAAGTGCCATTCCTTGACCAGTTTCCATATCAGGACAAAGATGGGAGCAGAAGGCAGCCGGAGAACACTGTGGTAGATAAACCCAACCCCTGCCTTGTACAACTTCATCTTCAGCAGCTTGCCACATCCTCCTTGAACGAAAAGTTGGTATATAGGGATGCTGACAACCATCCGATCAATGACTGCTGTCTGCACAGGGTCTTTAATACCCACACAAATCAATGGAAACATCTTTGGACCTCAGCCCATGTGTCAGATTACGCCTGTGGCAGAAAGGGAGGGATAAACACAAGGAGTAATAAACGAGCAAACTATTAATTATGAACAAGCACTAAACCTTTCTCATGTATTCTTTGTGAAATTAGCCCTGAACGCAGTTAGCTGGATGCCTAACCAAGCACAAGATGGTACATGCACAGCGATTTCTTGCTGCAAGAGCCACTTACTTTCATGAGGACGTGCAGAAGCCTGCTACCATTGCCTCACGTACAGGATTTGAAACTGTTGCCCAAAATGACTGCATGTGAATTTTGATTCAAAACAAAAACTAAATGAGGTCTGAAACACTACCAGGATAGCAGACAGTAATGTATATGAAGTTAGTTTGTAACTTAAACCCTGTAGCTTCTCTCTATCTCTGTTGTTATCAGACATTTTTGGCCAAAATTCAGTTCATGACTTTTGGCTGATGTGGCATAAAGAGATGGACTGGATGCATGCGTGGGAAGGAGACGGTGACAGTCAGCAAACATTAGGACAGAAACACCAAGAAGAATGATAAACTGAACCCATGGTGTTTAACTGTGATGGCCTCCTGAAGGGAATGGTGTGCTGTTTGGAGGAACTCCAGATCCACAAAGAATACCCATGTACATCATGGGGAGGGTGCAGCAACACTGCTCCACCAGGAAACTGACAGACTGATCTCCCAGATTCACCTCTGAAACTGTGATCCCACAATAAAGCTCTTTTATCACAAAGAATAAGCAGCAGTTTGCAACGACTCAGAGAGATTTCAGCTCAAATATCTCTGCAAATTATTACGCTTTGTAGGAGAAAAAACTGTCAAATGCAATGTTTATTCTAAGCCTCAGCCTCATTAACCCAGTACCTTACATGCCCTCTTTGTAATGCAAATTTGCTAAAATACTACACTTTCCATAAAACATTCATATAGACAGTCTCATGTTGCTCAAACACCAATTGTAAGTGAAGCAAAAATAGGCAGAATTTCTCTTAATACCTAAGCTCTGCACCTAACTCTTATCTGCCAATGCAGCCTGTGAGGAACCTTATGCTGTTGCTGTAGCCATTGTAGCACAAAGGTGGAAGATTTCCCAAAGCAGCTGATGTAGGCAATTATAAACTGAATAACCACGTGTAAGAGCCAAATAAAAGGACTTTGCAGAAGGCACCTACAGCAGAGCTTTTTTTTGAGGAAAAGAGATTATTACAGAGAATCGAAAAGATACCCTGCATTTAGGAGGCTACACATTGCACACAGTGCACCTGCTCGTGGCCACCTGCCCAGCCACACCATGTATCACCATGAAGGTTTGCTCTGAATTTTCCCCAGGTAGAAACACACCTGTCATTCCCAAACACTGCAATATGCCCATCCATCAAGTGCAGCCCCGAGGAGATAAAGTGCCATCCTGACCAAGATCTCCAGTCCAACCTCGTCCCACTGCTCTGCATAGTGGAAAATGTCTTTGGGATGGAGAGGGCTAAGGGAAGAGAGCAAAGCTCCTGTTTTCTCATTTACACAGCTGTGGAGATGGCAAAAATGTCACCTTAGGTGTGTTATATTGACTCTCTACTTCCTCCAAAGCACTGACACACTGGAACGTGAAATAGCATAGCAAACTCATATTCAGTCAAAATTCACAATATAAATTGTACTCAACTAAATTCAGATACACAGGATGAATGTAGAAATGTTACCATCTTTGCTTCCTCTCTCCACAGGTACAAGCTACTTTTGCTTCCTGAGATGGTCTCTAAATGTGTTATCTCAAATTAAACTTGGAGCAACTGCTTTCATCCTATTTTTAGTTTTGAAAGCTGTCACTTCTTTTTTAGACTTCAAGGAGGGCTTGGAAGGCGTCTGATTCTTACAACTACAGTAGTCGGCCTGACAGAAGATCCTACCTCTGTAAACAAATCTTTCCCAGACTCCCCAGCATGGCGAGGCAGAACTCAACGCATCAATGCTTGAAGCGATGGAGATACCTACAGTGTTTCCAATGGGGCTCAGTGCTATGATGCACAAGTGACCAACGGGGGGCATCTCTACAAGAAGTTTTCTTTACACAGAAACATGACTTCCCAGACCAACTGCCAGACCAGGCTCTTGGTCATCCAAAATACACCAAGGCTCCATTACTGTTCCTGTACCCAAAGGTCCTCAGAAATGATGCACTCACACCACCCAGACATAACACTGGAAGGGTGCAGAGACTGGGAAGTGCACCAGAACGTGCCAGTACAAAGTCAACCAGATTTAACATGGAGATAAATAGCATCTGTCACTTAAAAAAATAATAATATATATATATGGAACAGGATCTACAATGAAAATGCAACCAAAACAGCAATTCAGCATACCAGCTTCACAGCATATTACAAAAATAAGTACCTGTTTACCATGCCCACAGTCATTTCCCAATTTCATGAAGAGAATGAGTATACTGAAACCTTTTTATTTTTGAACATTTCCTTCATTTGGCACATTCCCTACTTTTGGGGAAAAAAAAGAGAAAAGCAGAACACAGAGCAGCCATAGCAGGAGTGGCCATGCTTCTCCTGCCCACCTGCCTGAAGCCCAACTCAGAGGAACAGACTGGCTGTACCAGCTTAGCTTCATCTTTAGAATCTCTCAGTTCTCAGCCCAGCCATTAAAATGGTCAATAGCAGTGCCAGCTGAGAAATGCCCATCACTGGAACTTATTTTTACAGGTCATTGGCCAGCTAGACAACAACAGCTTCTAGCCATTACTGACCTCTCTTCAACACGAACCGCTGATTTCCCAGAGAAAGACAAGCCATGAGCCATCCATTTTCTTAATCGTAATTAAAGCAAACACAAAGCCACTCAACTGTTTCTATATGCCTTAGTTCATACAAAATACAAACATGCAATCATCCTGCTATGTTTCTGAGAACAGTGACATAGTAAGAATCCGAATGCATTCTGTTCATCTATGGAGGCAGGGAACACTCTATTAGAAGTAGGTGCAGTTGAACAGAAATTAGCATCAGAACAATTCGGGCAGCAAAACGTTCTGCTGGATCTGCCCCCAAGCTGACAGAACAGATTCAGGCAGGTGCGTCTTACGACGGAAAAATTAACTGTGATAATGAATAAAATGCCCTTTAGATACATCCACATCTCAGTGACATTAAGATGCAGAAGAAATTTTAAAAACGCCATCTTCAAAATGCTCAAGCACACAAAAGAGAAAGCAAACAAACCTGCCTGAACGACTGGCTGTTTGCAACACTGCCTGCTTTATGGCTCCGCCAAAATTGGATTCTTTCATCAGTCCTGGTCTTCCTTTTCTGCACAGAGCTATTTGGTGTTTTTTTAAAGATAAAACAGTGAACACACCAAAACAGACAACAAAGCCTGGATCAATGAAAATACATACAACTAGTTATTTCACTTTCAAACATTTTAAATATTTGTCGTTTGTAAATGGCTGAATATTCTTAGACTGCATCACATCTGGCTCCAGTAAAACATGGTTGAAAATTTAGATGAAAGCCTGCCTTCATCTAAAATTCTCGTACTTGGTTATTAATTTCCAGTCATCCTTAGAAATCTGCTTCCTCCAATTTTCTAATTGAGACTGCATGGCTTGAAATATGCCCATCAGCCACCGTATGGTTGCAAATCTACTCGACTAAGAAATACACATTCTCAGGCTTCAGAAAATCATCAGCACTCCAGATTTCCCTGAAGCTTCCTGAGCAGCAGATGTCAATGACCAATATCAATGACTCAGACCACTGGTCTCGACCAGTCTCACAGCTCCTGTCAGTCAGTGTTACAGCGACTCATGGAATTGCTGTCAAAGCAACCATTAGGATGCCTAGAAAATACACAACCTACATCTGGCTGCATGCATCCAACATATCCTCTCACAGGTTTTCTTGAACTGATGTTTTACTCACCAGGCTCTCGGTCCTTAGAGGAAATACACTCTTTTATGGACTCTGTTATGCCAAGACTAGCTGCAGTGGGGAGTGGACCAAGTAAGGATTCCAGTGCGGGTGGTCTTACAGGAGCTTCATTTCCATTTTTGCATTCTCCATCTTCACCTGGTTTTAACCTATCTTTCTCAAGAAGTTCATTACAAAAGTCTTTGTTTAAGTGATTAGCAGCTGCTTCCAGTTCTTCATCTTCTGCCTCTTCTTCTCCAAATATGCTTAACGTATTATCTTCTATAGAATCTGTAAGGAGAAAACAAACAAACAAACAACAAAACCCCCAAATCACTGCATACCATCTGTTACAGAAACTAAGTAAATAGAGTAACTAGAGTAAATACTCCCTCAAAGCAAAAAAAAAAAAAAAAAAAAATCTGCAGAGAAAATCTGTAGAAAACACACACACTATTTCAGTACAATGTATGAATGTAGAGAGCTTCCAGATACTCTTCAAATTCATGACCCTGGCTATCAAAGTGTATTTTTGTGAATAGAGTCACTGTTTAAAACAGAAGCATTGTGTTATCAAATTATGGCAGGTAAAAGGCTTTTTCAAAAGAAGCCAACTACTTGTTGGCCAATGAATGGCCAATTAAACCTGCACTGAGAGCCACCATACCAATTTGTCAACCAGGGCATTCAGGACAGAAGGGTCTGTGTACTGCTATTCCATGCACTCAACACTAGTGATGAAAAGAGACATTCTCAGGTATCAGTGCCAAACTTATAAGCTACCAAGAATGAAAGTGACTGCTGTACTGCAATTGTAATGAACAAGTTTCATTTTTGTTTTTATTTTGCTTTTTTTTTTTTTTTTAATTTTGTATTAAGCATTTTGTTCATTTGAAGGCTGACAACTGAACCAACTAACTGGCAAGACGAGTTGAAAAGCAGAGAGAACCCTCATACAATAAACAGAGATTATTTACTACCAAAGCATTTACATGATCACATTTATCACAATCAAGTTCACAGACTTAATACTGTCTGCAGGATATGAACCTATTATTATTTAAGTAGTCACAAGATTTTATACTTACCACTTTTAGATAAATTTGCAAATACGCCTTTTGCTTTTGGTCTACTATTTTCTAATTCAATCTCTATTTCATCTTGATAGCTTGATATTTCACCTGTGGTGATGAAATAAAAATAAAACTCAGCAATCATCAATGCAATTTTGAAGAAATGAGTGATCTGTTACACTAAACACAATTTATACCTTCAAAATCTTCCAGCTTTTTTGATAACGCCTTCTCAAGCTGAAATGAAAATAAACAAAAAAAAAACAACCATGAAATTACTTCAAAAACATCTCTGTACTATTTCTGAACTGTATACACAGACAGAATCACAGGGTATTTTAAAAGCAATAAGAAGATTTCAAATCCTAATTCAAATTATTTTATATCGCCATAGGTATCGAGCAACTGCCCAATTTAAAACATTATGTCAGAAATCTCTATACTTCAAAAGGAACTTCTACTTCAGCAAGCTGCATATAGAAGGCTCCAGTCTATAGCAACAAGCTCTATGATTGTGCCTGTAGATATGAGCAAGTGCAAGGACAGTGCTGAAATTGCTGTGCACAGGCCAGATGTGGCACACATGCAATGTCAGTCTGCAGCACTGACCTACAGCATCTGACTGACTCTTGAGAACATCATAAACACATCAAGAGCCCTTTAAATGATAGCATATCTAGAATATTAAATACTACTGCCTTTTAAAAAAGCACATGGTTTCTGATCCAATTACAAAGCATGCACCTTGGCCACACTCTCTTAACTCTGGTTAACCAGAAGAGCACACGCAGCACATACAAGAGAAGTGCAGGTATTAGAACAGCTTTTCAAGACCTGCATGCTGTAAGTTCAGCTTAATTTGTCACACGAGAGGCTCCAGTTTTGTAAGGGCATAAAGATGTGATGCTTCAGTAAAAAGCCAGAGCAGAAGAAGAGAAACATGCAGCAGGAAATGAGCATTACGAAGGGAAAGTAACTGCATCATCTGGCACACAGGGCAGCACCCAAGCAGAGTGCACTGGGCTCTCATCTACAATACAGCAGTTGTGCTTAGCACCAAATACTGGTATCCTGCAAAACATGGGAGCTCCACAGGTGCTCATCTGTTCAAACACCCCAATGTCCCCATCTGACCAACAAGAGCAGTGACACCGTGCTTCCTGCTGGGGTTGATTCAGACTGGAAAGACATTTCAGTCCCTCCTCAGGGGATATTTAAGGCTACATTTGAAGCTACGTATCACTGGATGACACAGAGGTAGTAAAACCATATCCTTAAAAAAAATATATATATACATATATATATATATATCTTAAGTTAATGAGTGTCATATGTACTAATGCTCACCATTCTCTTAAGAACCTCAATAAATGTAACCAAATTTTAAGAGATGCTAGCCAGTTAGGATTTAGTATTAATTGATCCAAAGGGAGAAAAGAGAAGAGAAATGAACAGAGCATCAGGTTTAGAACTTACCTGCTGTATCTTCAGCTTTTTTTGGCCAGCTGTGAACGAAGGGGGATCACATTCTTCTTCCAAGTCAATCCTCATAAACTCATCTATGGTTAGCTGACTCGTTGGCGTATACTCAAACTCTGTCAACCTATCAAAGCGTACACCGTATCACCTTAACATCTTTAAGGTCTTCTTTACAAGTCACAAAACTCATCAGATTTCTGACTTGCAGAATGAACATTCTGTAAGAACCAGAAACTTTGGCTCAAGTACAGAAAAAATTAGAACTGAAGTGATACTAATTGTTTCATTTGCTGCAAAGTAAGTATCTTTTCATATCACAAATTAGCTTTTGATTTATTAGAGTACACAACACACACTTCTTTTTGATGAACAAAGACTGAGCAGAAATACAACAGCCATTACAATCAATTATGTACAGCCTGACAAAACAAGAGAAATGCAGTTTGTCTCTCCTGTCTCGCTGATTTTGGGATCAACAACGAGAACAAAACAGATTCCCAAACTAAAATATCTGCCACCAGAGTTTAAGAGTATGCTCAAAAACAAGAAGAAATCTTCCCAGGACACAAAGAAACAGTAGTAAAATAAAGGGATCATCTCCCTGTTGCATAGATAGAATAGATGAATGCATATAATTTTATAATAACATGCTTTGTATTTGTTTAATGTTTGCATTTCAGAAGCTCCTGCTTCTGTGAGAGATATGACTGGCTCCATAGGGAACTGCCATAAAAGCAGCTAAAGCTTTCAAAGAAACTGACTCTTAAACAACACTGCAACATCTTAACTTCATCCACAATTTCCAGCATTTTATACAGGTGGCTGAGAACCATCACATCCATCTTACAAATGGAGAAAACAAGACAAAAGGTTAAGTGTAAAGCCAGGTCAGGAAATGTCTGGCAGAATGCTTTTCTGACAGAAAGTGCCCTTTTAATAATATCAACATTTTCCATGGGAAAACTGCATTGATAGGTCTGCAGCTGCTCCACTGGAATATTCTCATCTTCCAAAGGAAGCAAAGTTAATGACCGTTCCCATCTGCAAAGCTGGACACAAAGCTATTGCAGCAACCCCAGCTCAGGACATTTCAGAATTTCTTTCTCCCAAAAAGTAATCATGATTTTTCTCTTTCACTTTTTATCGTAATAAAACTCCTTCCAGAGTCTCTTCTTCCAGAGAAGAAATTTTCTATAGGACACAAACTCCATTTCCAACCACCTCCAGGACCAGTGCCAATAGCACCTGACAATTCTCTCTCCCTATATTCTTATTACTGTGTGCATTTGTTTATTTTTAATAAATTGAGGAGCAAAACAAAACGGCTATTATTTTAATTCAGAATGCATTTAATGCCAAATCCAGACATCATTTTAGAAGCACAGTTTCCCATTCATCACAATGCAACCACAGTCATCCAGCTGTTGACGTATGAATCGAGCACTTTAAAGGCGGTCCCACTTCAGCAAGACTTCCCCTCCCAACCAGCCTCACCTACTTAAATTGTCATTCTCCTCCCACTGTTATGAGCCAACACGCTTTTTGGCATAGACATCTGGTTTGTCCACGCCATGCTTGCTCAGAGTTTGAGATGAGGACCCAAATCAAAACAGCAACACCTTGTAGGCATGCAGAGCAACGTAGAAAATGTCAGTGGCAAAATGCAGGTCAGTGACAAGATGACTTGGATTTCAGCACTGAGCTCCGTGCACATCTCCTTGCAGACACCCGAGGCTCCATCTGCCTGGCTTCTTGCGACCTTGTGTGACTCACATCACGTACTCTGTCAGACATTAGCCCAAGGGTGTGCCAATGTTCAGTTGTCATCAGTGTTGTCTCAAGAACCAGCTTCAGCCCTGGGTCAGAACAGCAGCACAGGCCCATCCTGAGACCTCCAGTGTACCTGGGCCAGGCAGGGCAGCCACCTCAAGTTTGCTGGCCATGCTAAAGGGGAGCTTAAATGCACAGCACAACACAATTGTGATCAACCAGTCTGGCCATGAGCTCCCATGCCCACGTCCTTCCCTTCCTCAGTCCTGATCCAAGCTAAACCAGCTGAGTGCTGACCAGCCTGGCTCTGAAACTGGCTGCTATGACCATGTAGGCACAGGACCCTGACTGGAAGCTCAAATCTACCAACTGTCAGATCTTAGCCACAGGACCACAACCTTCCATCCTGAAATGACAAACACCTCCTGAAGATGACCACAGCTTGAATTAATAATTAATTTAATAAGTTAAATTAATTCCTAAGCAATCTCCCTAGCAATAGTGCCATAAGTCAAGGCCAGGATGAGCGTCTGACCCACGAACACCACCAAGCATGGCTACATGTGACCCCTATTCTACATGGGCTGAAAATACAACCCCATACAGCCCATTTCACGCCAGCAAACGTGTCCAGAAGTAGGAGCAAGGCTATACAATCTTACACTCAGCATCACGCTGCAGCAGAGCAAGCCATTCCCTCAGCATTTTCTCCTTTAACTTGATATAAATAAATATCTGCAATTGCCAACCACTTTTCTGCCTCAGCATCTTACATTGGCTGATATCCTGTCTGCATATTTCTAAACATTTCTTTAATTTTATCCAGTGTTTGGACACATGCCACCAAGGCAACAAACTGATGCACACAGCAGTCTACGCTGCATGGAACAAGGCAACAGCAGTTTGGCAGCTATGAAAAACTGATGCAATCTTAATTATAAGCATGATAATTTCAGGGGCAAGGGAGTATCGTCATGAAAAAAAACCCACCCACTAGCTGCTGGCTATTTTTTAAGTTCTGCATAGAAATGATATCCAAGTTCACATTGTAATTTTGTTAATCTAAAAAATGAATAATAAATCTCATAAGAGTAGCCATTTTAAGTCATCCAAGGGAGGAAAACAAACAGATACACAAATTAAGATATTATTACCTTGGCATGAATTCAAAAGGGCTCCAAAAACTGAAATTTGGCAGACAAGTATTTTCTATTTATAGCTGAAGCAGAGGCAATCAGTTCAGGCTAAGATTCAACTTCCAGTATAAACCTTCCTCTTACAGTTTCTCACAGACTCTTTCAAGCAAGCTCCTTTGGGAGCAAAGTTTTTCCAGGGCTTGGTGTCACTGTTCCTATCCCCAGCCCTTCTTTTTTTTCCCCAAAGAAAAATTTCCACAGCTTTTGTTCCACCCCTTTACAGACAAAAACACACCTCGTGCTCTGATCAAGCACTTTTGTGCACCAAGCAGTAAACCAATTCCGTTCACACTTAATTTAGCTCCCAATAAGGGAAAATGGGTCAGTCACTTTGAAGCCGAGCAATGGTTTTTTTTCCACTGTTTTGTTTCAGGAACGCTGTCCAGTGAAGACTTATGAATCCAGTCTACAGCTTAGGGGAAAAAAAACATGAAAAAGACTTCCATGCACAGCTGAATGCTCAGTTTTAGTGGTTACTTGAAATTCTGCGGTGGTGGGGTGCAACAAAGCATTCAAAAGAGCAAGGTCCTCTGGAGGCTAACTCACAAATGCTTTGGGACTTCAAGTTCAAAGTCCAAGAGGGACTTCTGAGCGGGGACAAATTAGAAGAAGCCGCACTGCCCTCTGCTCCCTATTCAGAGGAAAGAGGAAAAGTAGCTGAAACTGCCAGTAAATCTCAGCCAGGTCCAGAGAAGCATGGTGAGCTACACGGCATCTGATTGCACTCTTACATACACACAGTCAGTGCCCAGCTCTAGAAAGCAGGCGGTGCAGCAGAGGTACCTTGTACTGGATGGACCTCTGCATAGAACAGCAGACAGATCAGAAACTCAGAGGCACTCTTTTAAAAAATATTGTAGTGAACAAAGCAGCTGATTTGACAACTCCGACATTTACAAGCTGAAGAAAAGTAAAGAAAAGCTCTGTTACATTTTACTTGAGTACAAAACTATTCTACTACATCCCTACTGTCTTTAAGGGTGCTCATCTGTGCTGCCTACCACTCCAAACCTGTGTGCTCACTAACATAAGAAAAGGTCAGAATTTGCACTGCTGTGGCAAACGGTCACTGTTTACTAAATTACAGATGTCTACTGCATCATTCTCCTCTACCCATTTTTTCCAAGCTATACAATGTTTATGCATGAACTATTTATGGAAGCACATAAACTCATAACAGTGATACTTAATATAGATATGAAATGCTTCCTACAGGATATAAAAGTTTTCCAGTATCCCCTAGCATGTAAACAAATAGAACTGTAATCTCCTTTATATGCAACTGTCATAAATACAAGAGATGCTCCGAAAGTAATACCTCCTATTTTATTCTATTGACCCATGATGTCTAAGGCAGATTGGTGGTGGTATGGCAGTAGAGGATGGACCTTCCCACCAATATCCCACTACGTGTTGTTGCCGTGTGACAAGGTGGCAGTAGAGGGGCAGTCTGACAGAACAGCATCTCATGTGGAAGTACAAATGAAGCTGAGGGGTGGAACTGAATTCCTCGTTGCGGAAAAAATGGCACCCAGTGACATTCATCGACACTAAGTGAACACTGATAATGACCAAACAGTGGTTGTGAGTTCGGTGAGGCAGTGGGTGGTGCATTTCAGCAGTGAGTCATCTCTGTTGGTGCAGACTGTGACTAGCACTGCATGCAGGCTCTTGTTCATTGCTGGAGAAAATGCAGAGCTAGTGGAGGTGACTGTGTAAAAAATACTGTTTTGTAACTGAAAATTTGCTCTATCAAACAGTGTTACTGTGCTCTTTGTAGCTCTTGTCCTTTCCTTGGAAATAAATAGGAGGCATTACTTTCAGAGCAACCGACATCTGCATAACAATATACAACTTGCAACAACATAAAAAGAGATACTTTTAAAGCTTATTGAGTAGGTATCTCATTACTAAAAGGTGGAGACTAAATCAGAGGTCACCTGATGGCTGTACTTTTACCATGTACAACTTATCACCTGAGCTGTGCTAAATTACCCTCCCTGTGCTCCTACCCCAACACACCTAGAAATATTTTCTCTTAAACAACTCCCACAGTGTCTTACGTTAATATATTTCATCTGTTTTTGTGGTGGACTAACAGTACACACACACAGTCATTTACTGCAAATTCACTGGGAGCTGATCATTTACGGTGCTCATTTGCTAGTAATTCTTTCCTTTTTTTAAGTATTAAATAATAGGTATCTTGAAAGATTTATTCTTGTACGAATCAGAAGCGCCCTTAGGAATCAGTACGTTTTGCTTGCTTCCACCAAAACAGAGATGCAAAACATCACAAATTTGTTATCATTTTTTTCAATTCCACAAATGCTTACACACAGTTGTCAACATCTGTGTGCAACAACTAACCCACTGATCATCCCACTGATGGGCTGTCCTGAATCAGTCCAAACCCACTGGCATTCTTTGTCCTTGTCTTTCCCCCAGTTCCAGTGTTCACACCACAGCAATAAAATGCTACAGCACTACTTAAAATTGTGCTCCATTAGCATGGTTCCTCCACTGCACTCTGTCAAAACATTCTGTAATCTCCTGGAAAAGAAAAACAGCATGTGGCTTCATTTCTTAGCAGAGCCGCTCAGACGAGCAAAGTCAAACACAGAGAAAACTGTTTACAAGATCTAAGCCCGAGTTAGTGCTAAGAGTTAATTATTGTATCAAAAGCAACAGCCACCAAATAAATTTGAAATGGCAGTTTTTAAAATAAGCATGAAGTACTGAAACATATTAGGACTCTAATTAATGCATTAGCTTACGAGCTGTAAAGAAGTCAGATTTATAAAAAGTAACACAGCTGGCAAAATCGGATTCATCAAAAACAAAACCTTTTGTCATCATAACAGACAAACCAGCTTGCAAAAGTATGCAATACCAACAGGCACGGGTCGAGCCCCATTTGACTCACTCTGCTAGAAAGACTGCTAGAAATCACCTATAAGTCATTTGAATATTTAACTTGGGACGTCAGACATTTCTCCATTATTTAACTTGAGACATAAAGTATTTCTCCATTTGCTCTCTCAGCCTGGCACAGGGTTTTAGTACAACTGTACATGTATCAGAGCAGAACACCAACTTCCAGGCAGCCTTCCCTTCAGCTCTGGCAGTGATACAGCTTTGGTATTCTGGAAGACCCGGCCCTGCAGCCAGCTGTGCAGCATCCCCATTACCTTCTCTCCCCATCCTAGCTCTGAATTCACGTACCAAACCACTCCTCTCTTTGCTTTTGCTTGCAGAAATCTGCCCATCTTGAGACTGCTGCAGGAGTTTGGACACCAAGTTTATGAGAACTAGATATTGCTGCAGTGAGAACAAGAAAAGCTACGGCAGCACACTTATCTCTGTGCATGAGTCATTCATTTTCTCAGAAAACTTCCAAAGCCATCATTGAAAGAGCTGGATCCCCAGAACACAACCCAAAGGACCCTGCTTAAGAAAGCCCCTGCAGCATCTCCACCCTGAGTGGTAAACAGTGTTCTTTTATCATGAGGCTTCGTCTTCCTCTACCGCTTTGTTGTGTGAAGAAACATTTGCCTCATAAATGAGCTCTGGTGCTGCTCTGGCCTTTCATTTCAACTCCTGCTCAATCAAGCTTCACTTCTGCTGATACATTACTCCGTCTGAAGTTCATCACAAATAGGTTTTTAAACAGATAAGGACTTCGTGGAACTGAGAAGAAATTTTTTTTAATGCAAAAAGCAGCTTATTTAAAGATAAAGAGAGAGAACCAAAGAAGTAAAACACAAGTGTTAACAAAGATAAGCTGATTTTTTAAATTTCTATTGAAGTAGTGCCTAAGATCTTCTAACACGCGTAAGGGCCGCACCGTATTACATAATGTACAGTGGAAAAATATCACAAAAATTGTTCCTACTGCAAAAAGAACATAATTTAGTGTGCAGAAAAGGTATGCAGTAGGTGAACAAACAGACGAGGGGCAGCATATGGAAATGTTAAAGAAGCAGAAGCGAGGACAGGTGCATTAAACAGGCACAGTTGTGAGAATTAAATAAGAGCACTGAGTTTAGGAAAAGTTAATTTCTGTTATCTCCACAGAAGATTACACACAAAAAAAAATAACAATTTGACTAATTAGTTAATATTTGTACAGTACTCTGAATATATAAAGTGATCTGTAAGTTAATATCATTTCAATTAGACTGGAAGCGAGACAGATAGAATTATCAGTACGTTTATTAATATTTAATGCCTTCCCTTTCAACAACAGCAACAAGCTTTACATTTTAATTGTGTGCTTCCAAACCTAAAGCAAAAAGGCTCTGTGAAGTAACTACAAAGTTTTCTCACTGAGCCCTTACCAGAGCCACACGTGCTAGAAATAAAGTCACTCCGTTCTCCAGCCAAACAGTTAGATTAAGATCTCCTGATTTGAAGATGGATGACAGGGTCTAAAGGCTACTTCCATGCTTTGTTGCTTCCTCCTTTCAAACCAGGTCCCATTTATGATCATTCATTTTTAAGACCTGAAGGTGCAGCGCACGTTGGTGAGCCTCCTCCTGAACCCCACTCCCTGGTGCCCAGCAGTAAGCTTAACACAGCCTTCTTAAAACCTGTCTTTCCTGCCTCCTTGACCACTGATCTGTACAGCCCTGTCTACCCCACACGTGGAAGGGAGGGATGTGAAAATCCAACCATAACACAGGGTGAACCTGGAGGTTGGAAACCTGGACTCTATCTTGGTTTCCTTCAAGGGCTTTCCAAGGAAAGCCAGCAGCAAGCACAGCACCTCAGGCGGCCCATGACTGCTCTTCACCCAACCACACTCAGCTGCTTCACAATGCACAGAGCAGCAGCAGCTCTTTGCAGATGAGAATTGCTACAGTGACAATTAAAAGGAAATAAATCTACAACACACTGAGAAGCAAAGAATTTCTTAAGAACATGAAACAACTGCTTATTAATTCAGACAACTTCTCCTTGATGGCATCCTGAGAGGAATTCTTGAAAGATGAGGAAAAAAATGGGGAGCAGAAACAGTTATTCAATGGTATTTTTTATTTGCCTTCATTAAGTACTATATAACGTGCTCTTATTTGAAAAACATCAATCAAATTTATAGATTCGTGATAAATATAGTTGTAATTATAGCTGCTTGAAAATAATTCAGCTGTCACGTTTACCCTGTCAAAGTAAATAACGCTGTCATTTCAGTTGATGTGTGTGACTTGAGTAAACATTTCAAAGCATGAATTTTGAAGCAAGATCTCTCCACTTGAAACAATTGCTCAAATTAATTTTCCTTCCAACTCCGGTTTATTATGCTTATTTTCTCAGTACCAATGAACTATTCAACCATGTAACCAAGGTGCCTTGGAATCAACTATGGGTGCATAAATCATCAATTCCAAGAATGCACATTAGAACACATGACCTGCTGACCGGAGGAAAAAAAGTGGCATTTGTATTCATTCATCCTAACTGTTATAGTGCCTACAGCCATTTAAACAGTTTAAATGTATCCCTGCAGCACCCAGGCAAGGCAGGGAAATATTATTACTCCTGCTCCACAAATGAAGATCTAGAGCAAATATATTTTTCATGATTAAGAAGTGAATAGTATTAACAAAATTAGATCCAGCTAGATGTGTCTGGGCCAGTTTCAACGTGGTGAGAAAGTAAAACACCAGGGGAACTTTCTGAAGACGAACTTTGGTTCAGCCAACTTCAAAATATTCCGCTGGTAGAAAAATTTTGTACTGGCGGCAACAAAAAGTATGGCTTCACAGTTAGGTCAATTTTCACATACCTAAAAGAAAAGGCTACAGATTTTCAAACCTGGGAGAAGTTGGGTAACTGCTACTAATGCTGAGTTTATCAATACGTGGAAGCGTTACTAGATCTGTTCAACAAAAAACAATTCAAAGGTGCAGACAAAATTCTTACTTTCTGCTGATAACACCACATTGAATCCCTCTGGAGAAGTTATCATTAAAGCTGTTGTGCTGTCTTCCATTTATTAGCAGTGCAACAATATTGAAAATGAACGTTTCATCAAAATAGTTTGTACAACAAAAGGACAAGACTTTCCAGCGCAGTATTCTAGATCAAGGTAAGAAAATCCTGCAGGACATCCTCAGCTTTGAGAATCAATCATTTCCTCTGTTAACATTGATGACCGAATACTATTTGACTTAAACTCCTCACCTGTTAAACAGGCAAGTGCTTCCTACCACCTCTGCTAAGCATTTGAGGCCTTACATAAGAGGCAGGGTTAGTACTTCAATATGACCAGCTAAACACTTTGTACTTATTTTATTCCTGGCACTCGTGAAAAGGAAAATAACCTGGCTTTCTCTGATACGTATCCATTTTAGACAACACCACTTTTCAGTTCTGTAAACGAAAGATAAAATAATAAAATGGCACCAACCTTTTCCTTAGCGTAGACTCACAAACCTTGACCACCCTGATGACCTCTTTAACAGTGCGGCGGAAATCGTGCATTCTCGCTGCCACTAACAGAGCTGGAGAATAAGCAGGGACAGTCAATGTCAGAAAGAGGAAAATTTGCTGAAGAAAAGCAGAAAACAGGCAGATAAGGACAGCCTCTCTTTGCCTCTGCCTTCAGATAAAGAGCACTAAATGCTCTTTATAACATAACATAAGTTCAGCTGCATCCTTGAATACATGTGATTGACTCAACTTTACAGACCTTGTTCCTACCCAATAAAACGAAGCTGATTGCAAACTGCACCCTAACAATTTTATGCTTTAGCTCACCGTGGAAACCACAGCTATTTCAATATGGCACAAGAGCTTCAGACTGATCACACATTGTCAAAGTGATCATCTTTTTAGCAGAACTTACTAGTTGAATAAAAAGCTTTCCAGTTAAATCCCTGGAAGCAAAACACAGAACCTGCTTAAGCTGTTCTCAGTGCTGTGACCATTACCACCAGCCTGCTGGTGCACAAGTACTGGTATGCAAGACCTCGACACAGCCAGACAAGTGCAATTGTTTGCATTTGCATTAGTGTTTTGATTCAGAGTAGCACGACAGTAGACAGAGTAGCTGTTTTAAGGCATCAGTCTCATTCATTCATCACATGGTGGTTCAGTGGGCAAAACACGTTTAAGCATGCAGAAGTGCCTTTCTCCAGGAAACAAAACCAGAGCTCCACTTCAGGCACACGCAGAACGGCTCCAGTTCCTAATAGGAACATCAAATGACTGCTCCTTCACACAGCTCCAGACAATGTGTGGCACAGACATGTAGGCCAAGGAACCAAAAGAAGCCATGAACTCCATGCGCTGTTTAATGTGTGGAAGGATGTAGGAACTCAGCACCTCCTGCTTCAACTTATAGAATGGTTTGAAACCATCTCCCCTTGTCCTGTCAAAACAGACCCTACTAAAGAGTCTGTCCCTTCTTTCTCACAGCCCCCCTCTAGATATTGAAAGGCCACTGTCATGAGTCCCCAGAGCCTTCTCTTCTCTAGGCTGAATGGCCCCAGCTCTCTCAGCCTGTAAGAAGATTGCATAGTTTTGGGTTCCCTATGATTATGCACCATTCAAGCACGCACATACAAGACCTTTCAAATACAATCAAGTGCATACACTAACTTTATGGCTATATGCACTTCTCATTAGTCTGACCTCGCTAGCTGATATCAACCTGTAGGTTTTTCTAAGCATCACGCCTGCAATGAATCTTGGAAAAAGACTGAGAAAAAAATAATTTCACATATTAGGACAGAGAGGGCATTCTTGCATAAGAATCAGTGTAAAGACACAAGTGCTTGCACGAGGGGCGCAGTTTTAGCTGACAAAAAGTTACAGCTTGCAGAATGGGAGTGAGAGGAGCCCCAGAAAGGTTAAAATGCAAGAGGTAAAGGATTTGAGCAAGGAACGTAGGAGCAGAACTGAAATTTGAGCTCCTAGGAAATCGGAAAGTCCACAGATACTCCCAGTTCCCAGAATTTCTTTCACAACCTGCTTCAGGTGTAGCAACACACCTCACATCTCACATACCCGGCACCCTGTATCTCACACATCTGGCAACCCACATCTCCCACATCTGATATATCTGACACCCCACATCTCCCACATCTGACACCCCACATCTCACACACCTGCCCCGCAGAGCCCAGACGGCCGGCGGCCAGTGTGCATCCAGTCTCGCTTCATTCTCTGCAGTAGCCTGAGAGCCGTCATGGACACTTCATGGTTCTTATCCCCAAATTCCAGCATATGGGCAAAACGAGGAATATATAAACACGGATCTGCAAAAGAAAGTAACGCAATTACTCCTAATCCCAAACCTTGATTTATGACACGCAGAACTGTGAGGCCGTCACGGTCGGCTTGCTTCACATCTCAGGGAACAAGCAGAGAGCAGCACAGATGAAACTTTAGGATCACCTTTTCACTACAGGCATAGCTAAAACAAAATCTTTCCTCGCTTACAGACAAGAGGCTTTTAAAGCACGTTGTCCTCAGAGCTTTCCAGGGTTCAAAGCTGTATCCAGGCACAAATTGCTGGAACCCAATTAATGTCAACAGCCTACGACGATTTACATCAGCCCAGGATGTGTCTCCTGATGTATAAACTCATTTCAAGTGTTGGTGTTATCAGGTTCAGACCCACCGAAATCTGTCAGCGCGGATTGTGCTTTGCCTAACCCAATTTATAATTTATCAAACAATCTTGTAAAAGCCGCACGTAACACATGTTTACTCTGATTTGAGGTATCAGCCACTCATTTCCTGCCTGCCTTTTATCACTTGACCGAAAATCCATGATGTAAGGTAAATTGTTAACTATTAGCCCCGACTCAATTTCCTTTGCTGATCTCCTATGTGGGCACTTACACTGATAAAGATGAAAATTCAGCTCAAAGCGCTGCAGCAGCCACACAGATTTACAACTAATCAGAGCGCTTCCACGTAGCACCGAGCTCTGACAACGATGCCCTGTTGCTATCCCTAATTACCCACACCAGCAGTACACGGCTACACAAAGGCATTTACATGAAGCATCCTGAGGATTGAGCAACGACTTCCAAACACGTTTCCCTCAAACCTTAAGATATTAAGCCAAACCTTAAGATTTTAACTTTAAAAGCAGTAACCTCCTGACCATGGCCATAAAAACCAAAGTGCCCGTTGCAAGTGAGTTGCCTGGGAGAACAGCTTAAGGAAACCCGCTTCCAAGTGCTTTCATGTAAAAATGAGTATTGGCACAAATACAGCTTTAGGAAAAGTGTGAATTTCTCATGCTAGTATACAAAACCAACCAATTCCAAGATGCAAAACACTTCCAGAAGCACTACTCAAACTTAGTGGACATGCAACTTTGCTACTGACGTTGCAGCACTGTGAGCAGGGCCAGCAGGCAGCACCCGGCCCATTCCTAGTTGCCCTGCATGGGTTGGGCTGCCCTGTATGGGATCCGACTGCCTTACATGGGGTCTGTGCCTCCCAGTATGGGGTCAGGGCTGCCCTAAAGGGCAGGGACCCAGCTCCAGGGTGAGGCAGAGGAGTTGGGGGGGTGTTTGCACGCATTCTGCACAGAAACTGCTCTGAGTTTTCTGCCAGCACTTGTGCCCACAGGTCATTTCACAAAACGTAACACGCAGTTATAAATTCTGAAAGCTACTAAACAGCCAGAGTATGAACGTGTGGATGGTTTTGAATGAAAAGCCAATAGCAAAGGAGGCCATAAAAGGTCAAAAAGTAACGCCACCAATATATAAATTAAACCGGGGCCAAAGTTAACATGACTGTCTGCCACATGGATTAAAAAAATAATAATGAACAAACACTCGTAAAATGCTGCTGAAACCAACGGCAGTCCTTCCATGCAGCACAGCCCCTGCCTACAGAGAGACCCCGGGCTGAGGGCATGGCATGGAGCTGTGGAGTGAAGGGTGGGGGTCTGCGAGGGGCTGCAAGGCGACAGAGAAGGAAAATAAAAGGAGGAGAGATTAAAGAGGGAGAAAGGCTAAAAGGGGTGGGAAATAAAAAAGGGACAATAAGAAGAGGAAAAAATAAAAGGGAAGGATGAAAAGTGGGGTGAGATAAAAGGGGAGCAGACAAAAAGTAGGGGAAGAAAAGCAAAAGGAGAAAAAAAGAAACAGGAAAGCAGAAGGGAACAAAAAAACAAGGGAGAAAGTAGAATTAGGGGAATGGAAAGGGAGAAGTAAAAGGGGAGGAAAATACAAGGAGAAATGAAAGGGGAAGGAGAAGGGAAAAAGTGAAAAGCAAAATAAAAGGGGTGGTAAAAAAGTAAATAGAGAAAAATAAAACGGTGGAGAAAGATAAACGGGAGACAAACTATAAAAGAAAAAAACGAGAGAGAGAAAAACGAATCAGGAGAGCAAGCCCTGCAGCAGATCGCAGCGCAGCAGCCCGCGCTTCCCCTTCTTCCCGCAGTTCAGCCCCGGCCATGCCCCCGCCGCCGGCCCGGCCTCCCCCCACCGCAGTGCACGGCGCGGCGCGGCGGCGCCCCCGCCCGGGCCGCCCGGGCAGCTCCGAGGGCCGCCCGCCCTGGGTCGCTCCGCGGCGCCGTTCCGGCAGCGCTCGGCACGGCGCCCCCGAGCGGGCGCAGCGGGGAGGAGCGGGCGGCGCTGCCCGGCGCACGTCGCCGAGCGGGGGGCGGCTCTCCCCGCCGCGCCCCGGCGCTCCCCATTGGCGCGGGGGCCGTGACGCGCGGCGCGGCGCTCCTCTTAGGGCGGGAGGAGGAGGCAGGGCCCGGCAGAGCCGCGCCGAGCACAGCCGTGAGGGGAGCGCCCGGGGCAGCGCTGCCTCCGCCGCCGAGCAGCCGGGGCGCCCCGCCGCCAGCAACGCCCCCGGGGCGGGCGGGAGCAGCGCGGAGGAGCAGCGCCGTGCGGCGGCGGCGGAGGAGGAGGCGGCGGCCGCCGCGGGGAGAGGAGGAGGAGGAGGAAAGTTGGTGCGCCCGGCAGCGGACTGCGGAGAGCCGCCGCCGCCCCGGCCCGGATGTGCCCCCGCCGCCGCCGCCTCCAGCACCGGGAGGGGAAGGACGGAGCGGAGCGCCGCTGGCAGCGGGGAGCCGGCGGCGGGCGGTAACACCTGGAGAATCTGCGGATTGACGCCGTGCCCTGCTGGATCCGTGGGGATTGTGGTGGTGTGCTGGTTTTTTTTTTTTTTTTTTTTGGCTTTTTTTTGGCTTTTTTTTTTTTTTTTTTTGGCTGGTTTTTCTTCTCTTCCTCCTCCTCGGGGGCCGGAGCCGCCCGCCCGCACTGCCCGCTGCGAGGTGAGCACCGGAGCGCTCCGTGACGGCGGCCTGGGAGCGCCCATCCACAACGCGGGACCTGGTTCGGGAGCCGGCGGTCCCTCTCGCCGATGCCACTGCCCCATGGGTGCCTCAATGGCAGGATCATGAAGTGTTTGACTTTTTTTCTTCTGCTTCCAGAGACCTTAAAGAAGTCCAAAAAGAGCGTCAGGTCAAACGGCAAGGCGCCAGGATGCTCTGAGGCAGTGCCCCTGGCCCTGAAGAAGAAGATGGCCGCAGAACTTTACCCTGCCAACACCAATATCGCCAACAGCAACGCCGCCGCCGCCGCCGGCAGCAAGAAGCCCGCGCTGCAGCTGCAGCAGAGCGCGCAGCCGCCCCCGCCGCCCCAGCTCCAGAACCTCAACAACAACAACTTGGAGAGCGCCAGCTGGCAGTCGTGCCACCCCACGCTGCGCGAGAGGTGAGGCCGGGCCCCCCCCGGGTCGGGTGGGTGCGTGGGTCCGGGCCGCCCGCCGCTAACCGGCCTCTCCCTGCCCTCGTCCGCAGGAACGCGCTGATGTTCAATAACGAGCTCATGGCTGACGTCCACTTCATCGTGGGCCCGCCGGGGGCATCCAAGAAAGTTCCTGCCCATAAGGTTGGTGCGGAGCGCGACTCGCTGCGCGCACACGGGTTCCGCGTCTCGGTTCTCCTCGTCCCAGCAGCGCTGCGCGCGTGGGGCGGTCGCAGGGAGAGGCGCGGTGCTGAGGTGCTCTCTCTGTTTTGCAGTACGTGCTGGCAGTGGGCAGCTCCGTCTTCTACGCTATGTTTTACGGCGATCTCGCCGAGGTCAAATCCGAAATCCATATCCCAGATGTGGAACCCGCAGCCTTTCTAATCCTATTAAAGTAAGTGGCCGCTCCGAGTCTACTAATTATGTGGATGGAATCAAAGTGGCTTATAGAATATGCAGCTCCCGCTCAGCGTCGTGCAAGCGCACATATTTAATGCTTCATGAGCTGTCAGATGCTGAACGTCTGACTAACAGCCAGCAACGATGACTAGAGATGAGTTTTCCACGGGCTGTGCCTATGCGCTTTCCCTTAAGAAACTTCTTTTCTCACCTAGATACATGTACAGCGATGAGATAGACCTGGAAGCCGACACGGTGCTGGCGACGCTCTACGCTGCCAAGAAGTACATCGTGCCGGCCCTGGCGAAGGCGTGCGTCAACTTTCTGGAGACGAGCTTGGAGGCAAAGAACGCTTGTGTCCTGCTGTCCCAGAGCCGGCTCTTCGAGGAGCCAGAGCTGACGCAGCGCTGCTGGGAGGTGATCGATGCTCAGGCCGAGATGGCGCTCAAGTCGGAAGGGTTCTGCGAGATCGACCTGCAGACGCTGGAGATCATCGTGACGCGGGAGGCCCTCAACACCAAGGAGGTGGTGGTGTTTGAGGCCGTTCTCAACTGGGCGGAGGCAGAGTGCAAGAGGCAGGGGCTGCCGGTGACGCCACGCAACAAGAGGAACGTGTTGGGGAAAGCGCTGTACTTGGTGCGGATCCCCACGATGACTTTGGAAGAGTTCGCCAACGGGGCGGCCCAGTCTGACATCCTCACGCTGGAGGAGACGCACAACATATTCCTGTGGTACACGGCTGCCAACAAACCCAAACTCGAGTTTCCGCTGACAAAAAGGAAAGGACTGGTGCCGCAGCGCTGCCATCGCTTTCAGTCGTCCGCGTACCGCAGTAACCAGTGGAGGTACCGGGGGCGGTGCGACAGTATTCAGTTTGCTGTAGACAAACGGATATTTATAGCGGGACTGGGATTGTATGGGTCGAGTTGTGGCAAAGCTGAATACAGCGTCAAAATTGAACTGAAGCGCTTAGGAGTTGTCCTTGCTCAGAATCTGACAAAGTTTACCTCCGACGGCTCCAGTAATACCTTCTCGGTGTGGTTTGAGCACCCGGTGCAGGTCGAGCAGGACACGTTTTACAATGTAAGTGCCATTCTGGACGGCAATGAGCTCAGTTACTTCGGGCAGGAGGGAATGACTGAAGTGCAGTGCGGGAAAGTGACCTTCCAGTTCCAGTGCTCCTCGGACAGCACCAACGGGACTGGGGTACAAGGAGGACAAATCCCTGAGCTCATTTTCTATGCATGATGCATTTCACCTTGATTGTATTCCAGTACTGCAACGCTGCACATTAAGGGATTCTTCGGTTTTACTACAGAACTGTACAGCAGTATGGAATGTTACGCTACTTACCTATCTGCTACATCATGCTATACCCAATAAGTGAAGGAATGCTCTTGAATTTAATCTTATTTTATTTATTCATAAGCTATTTGACTTAATTAAGACTGCAGTGAGCAGAAAAATGTTAAATTTTGCACATACAGTGCATTTATTTTGTATATAGATAACTAACTTGCAGACTGCAGCTGACTCAAACAGAATGTTCTAAACTAGAGCAGTTTATGAATCGGTGAAATATAAAACATTTCTACTTGCCCTAAATCCTGCGTGCTGCCCCTTACTGATGTTATGGCTTGTCTGTTAATTCAGCTACAGTGTAGTTAATGGGTGGTAACACTACTGGCTGCCTGTCCTCTGCAAGGTGTGAGCAATGCTGCACATAGAAAGGCTCCCCCACCTGCAAAGCCTTCATTGTCCTTCACCAAGAAGGACAGGAGGAAGGAGGCTCAGAGGTTGGCTGTGGGTCACCTGAGCTGAACAGAAAAAACCTGAGCACTGATGAAACCTCGTGTCTGTTTGCATTCTGCTTTTGGCATCGTGTGTGTTAACCTCCACCCTGCCCAGCAAACAGCAGCAGTAACACCTGCACTGTCAGAATGCACCAGACTTGAGCAGCCAGTGTCAGGGCAGACAGATAAAGCCTCGTGCAGTCACAAGCTGTAACACTGACAGCCACTACTTAAATATACATCACATCTCACCTTTAGGAGCAGACAGATTTACAGTACGGTCACTCAAAATTACTGAGGGAAGCCACCATAAGGAAAAGCTGTCAGGCCTTTTTTCTCCCTGTGTAGTTTTGGGGCTATCAGTCATTTTTATAGCTAGCATCCTTCAGTTTTCTCAGAGACTAAGATAGGTATATTCCTCAAGCACCTGACCACCACTACAGTTGAACCAATGGGAAGTTCTTACTGTTCTTTATAAAAATATTGTAATCATACAATGATCCAATTTACCATTTTTTAGCACATATAACAGGTACCTCTACCTTCAACTTCAAGTTCTCTGTTTTTCACCTGAGCTGCATTATTCTTTTCTTACCTTTAAACTAAACTGTAATAAAATTTTGCCTCTCAGAAAAAAACAACAACAACAACAAAAAAACACAACAGGAAAAGAAATAAGGGAACTGAATTATTGGAAACAAGATGTGTGTACAGGACATCAGGCTGTGCTAACTGATTTACCAACTAATCCTGCTCACTGCAACAATGGGAGATTAGCTGTGACCTGCCTGTATACTGCTTTCTGGATACCATTATGATGATGCTCAGTATGGGAGCTGCTGCAAACTGAAAGAGCAGGAACACAGTTATGTGACCAGCTGAGTACATCTGAAGGAGGATGCATGTGTTCTTGAGCACAAAGGCATCTGATTCTCTCAGTACAGATTAAGGAGAGTGGGAGTGATGGTGGGTTAAGATACAGGGAAAAGAATTCTGCACAGAGGTGGGCAACAGTCACAAGACCTCTCTTTTTTATAGCAGGAATTGGCATGAATTCCCTTGGCTCAAAAGCTACAACCTAGACAAGAGCTTTTCACCCTTTTGACACATAACACTGTGTGCTTGATTTGAACACTGACTTATTAATTAAAAAGCTATTCAAATACCTGGGAAAAAGCTGCATACTTTGAAAATGCTGCACCCTGTTTTCCTTCAGGTCACTTATATTTCAAACACTGAACACTGCAACTACAGTGATGGACTGATAGTCTGTTTAGCAAATGCTTACAAGATGTTCTTGTGGAACTGAAGTTTTACAGGCCAATGCAAACTTGCAGATAAGCACACATTTGTCATGTATCATCAATTTTCTTAATATTGCCTAAGCTACTTGCAGAAAAAGCATCAAAACTGTACAAGAGGACAGCATCTACCACCTCTAAGGTCCTACATAAAGGAGATCAGTATTGATGGATAGATTCCAGCTTCATTTTAAGTTACCACTTTAGTAAATCAGTACTACGCATTCATAACAGATACTTCTAAAGAAATAATGCAAAAAATATACCCGAAAGTCAAAGTGTAAAGAAGTACCTATGGCTGGAGCATTTATGCAGAGTTCTCTTGCCAACAGAAGGAAAGTTTTTCCCAGCACATAGACATTCACCTGGTAAAAGACAAAAATCATTATTTAAATCTTAAACCACAAATGTTTTCAACACACCTTTTAATTGTAAAGGAAAAAAAAAAAACACCAACCTTCTGAAATCTTAAACAACTTGCTTTAAGAATTTCAAGTAATACAAGAAATTCAGAGGTACAGAGCAGAACCTGGTGCCCATCAAAAGCTGCACAAGTGTTGGAAATCAAAGCATGAGTTGATAGTGAAAGAAACCTACAAAGAGCTGTTCATTATGCTCCTCAGAGGACTCGGTGATGTTCTGTGGTACTTGGACAACTTCTCAGTTGTCACCTAACATCTTAAAGCAATAAGTAGATTTTACAGGGTCATTTATCTTGTGATATAACAAACCCTCAGGAAATAATCACAAGTTGGTGCAAATTTCAGCTCTGTACAATCATGTTAAGTGAGATAATTAAGTGCTGCACAGGTGCAAACCAAACTTTTCTACCAAGGAAAGTAGCAGTGCTACACGCCCCTAGGTTATTTGTTGGTTCTGATGGGTTTGGACATTGACCCACATCACTCATCAGTTAAAAAAAAAATAAAATCAACAAACCAACCTGAAAAAAAAAAGCAACTCTAAAGCACAGCAAATCTAAGGAGCCCAGCACAGCCCCACTTTCCACCCCACCACTCTCTGCTCTCCACCCCAACTGCTCAAACTCAGAGGATGTAAAGTGATGGGAGGAGCTGCTCTTCATACTCTGATTTGCAATTTATGGCATAGGCAATTACAGCTGTGTTTGTAAAGTCTGAGGAAGTTTTATTTCGCTATCTTAAGATGTGTTTTGTGGTCAACAAGAAAGGCAGGATATTCTTCAATTCCCAATTAGCTCCAAACATTCCCACGAAGCTCCATGCTCACCTTGCTTCCCAAGGCACTCATAAAGGTTGAAGTCAGTATTAAAAACTCTATTCTCCTCCTGAACAAACAAAAAGGTGGAGGTTTTTATTTATTTATTTTTCCTGGTAGTGTGTTCTCTATTGCTTTCATGCAACAGAACTGCCTCTCTCCTTCCTGTGCCATGGTGATGAACGTGTTCACTAAGCAGCCAATGACACATTGGTGTTGTCCATGGAAATACATAACCTGTTACTAAGCACTGCCCTTCAGTTTAAGAAAAGAGCTTTATCAGTTTAAAAGCAGCTTTCCCTTCGAGCACATAGATGTTTCACCAAGTTAGTGACAAAGCAAACAAAATACTGGCACGCTTTCACCTAGCCTTGCTCTTCTTCACGCGAAAACTTTCTTAGCGTGATTTTTTTTGGTGGGTGAATTCAAATGTGAAAAAGGGAAGATTTCAAATAAATCCTCAGAATTATCACACATCCTGAAAGTAAATGCTCAATCAAGTAAGCGTACGTGATATGGCATTAATTTAGTCCATATTTAGTGGAGATCACTGGATACATTCCATGCTTTGTGCGACTGATGGTTAGACTGGCCCATCCCATACAGAAGTGCAGTCTGAAATACGACCATCCTTTTGCCAGATGACATAGCAATACTATTCTATGGCAAGGAAGCAAACAAAATATAACCTCTGAACAAGAAGCGTACTCAGGAAATAAGTCATCGAATTCAGCAGAGAAAAATAAGCATCTACTGAATCTGGCAATTCATACAGGAGCTTGGGAGCACGTGACTTTCCATGAGCCACAGAGACATTACTAAAGCAAAATAGCTGCAGTGTTTCAGCTGGCTTTCAATGCTCTACGTTCACTGCAACTTTGGAATGGACTGTTTTGACCTTCTGTCCAAAAAATATTAACATAAAGAGTGGGGGTTTGGCTGTAGTTTCAGCCTTCTAAGTTGGCTGACTGAGTTACTATAAATCTTGAACCTCATCACTTAGATCTTGCTCTGCAAGGATGATTTCACTGCACAAATCAATAAAGTTACTTCAGTGGAGCCAAGTACATGCAATGTTTCCATCAGAGCGTCACAAACTCATCTAGTTCCTTCAATTTAGTCTAGAGAAAGCCTCAGATTCAGTCAAGTATTTTTCCCTCTGGATTTTCTGCCAGGATATCCAAAATTCTTCATGCGTATCCCCATCTAACCACGTCATTATACGAAACTCCTCCCAAGGAAACTTTCCAGAAATGCAATCATCAAAGAACAAATAAATACAAAGAGACATAAGAAGACAGGGTTTTTTGTTTTTTGTTTTTAAAGCTATGTTCTAACTAACAAAACAAGTGCTGAATTAAAGCTGAAGCAAAGAAAAATGCATTATAAAACTGCTGTGACTTTTTTACTTTAAAATTCCCATCCTCGCCCTGCCTAAAGGTCTCCAGATCCATGCTCTGGGAAACAATACACTCAAACCCAACCTGCTTTTCCACCTCACCTGCGTCGGCAGTGTTTTATGACCCGACTGCAAGATGTAGGCAGTGTATTTACACAAAATAATAAATTCAAATTGAAATGGTACATCAGGGTATTTCCTTTGATCACAAGAGCACTTGGCAGTATCTGCATGCTACCAATTCAGAAAGAAGGTATGATGCTCAGCGCATTATGTGCTCTGTATTGGAGCTCACACTTCTTGAATGTCAGTGTAAAGGCACAGAAAGAATCAGAAATACTCAACTGGTTCCAGTTTTCCTGGCAAATCAGTTCAAGAAATACTTCGGGCCCCATAAAACAAAACACTGATCATCCCTGGAACCTACCAAATATTCTAAGCAGGGTATTCAGTACAGCTTAAAGCTCACCCCAAAATCAGTAATGACTTGCTCAACAAGGCACATCATTTCCACTGCTAGCAGAAGACCCTCACACTAACATTTAATAGCACTGTCACTGATTTGAACCAGTACACACACACCCCTCCTGTGATAGATGGAAAAATTACAGATATGTAGTAGCACACAGAAAGAGCCTATCTTTATTCATCTTTGGTACATTTTTTGCACACCACTAAGCTTTGAAAATTAAAGGGATTAATTTAGTGGGCTACGTGAATGTCTAGTTTTCGTCGTTAAGAACTTGTAATAAAAATTCATCTACTCCAATCCATCAGAAGCTTCATGTTCCAAATTTAGAACCATATGACATTTGCATTCATAAAACCTAATTTTATGAGTTCTTAGAATGTTGAATAAACAAAAATGCCCTTCTACAACAATGTCTCTGGCTGAGACTTGAACAGCAGCAGCTTTGAAGCTTACACATTAACTTTGGTCTCTTTTCCCCACTTCTTAAATTTATGAGAATCAAAATGAAAGCCAGAATTTTCCCAAACTCTCTTCAGTCAAAGTGCAGCAATTGTTTCATTGACTTTCCAAAGACTTGTGATCCCTGTACTGTTCTCATATTTTGATCAGATATTAAAATTCCCTAAATTAGATGCAAGCATTAGGCCTGAGCAGCAACACTTAATACAAAAAGAAAGGAGCATCAACCTCTTCTATAGTGGGTATTCTAAAATATCTGCACATCCTCATATTTTACTACATTATTTTACATTCCGTTCACATTCAATGGAATGCACTTGTAAGCATATGGATCTGCCACCACGTCCTGTTTTTTGTCCTTCTTTTCTTGAACAGTAAGACATTTTTTCAGACAAGAAGTACACGCTCACCCGGGAACTGCAAAGCAACCCATTTCTAACCTTAAGTCTTTACAGGAGAAATCAAGATCCTACAAGATGTTGTCCTTTACCAACACTTCTGTCTTGTTACAGAACACTCTGTATCAGCTAAAAGTGGCACTTGGAGAAGGAATGGTTTCCAATTATTCACTTAGATCTTTATAGAAAAATCCTCCTACTTATTATACTCTTTGCCCTTCACAGTATTTTTCGGAGACAGAGACTTTTCATTTCACATCTATCAGTCATCAGATGCTGATTTCAAAGGGACACTTCCATAGGGACTCTTATCCTTTCATAATTTCCTCTTGATTTCAGATCACGCCCGACATGTTCACAAATACCAATATACTTCCACTTCTACAAATAACAAACACCTCCATACCAGCACCATGGGAATTCAGCTGTCCATCAGCCTAACACATTCCAGAATTTTAAACTCTTTTCAGAAACAAGGGAATCCCCCACTCATACAGGTCCAGATGCATTAAATGCTGGACAGTAGCAATCAAAGTTGTAATCACAGTCAAGCAAAAGTCCTCATTCATGTTTCTAAATTAATAAATCAATACCCTTTCACTACAAGCAATTTCTAAAAAGGCTTTTCATGATCATGGCACAGCATTGTGGAAAAACATTACAAGTGGTGATGATGGTAAGTTCTTCCATCGTTCAGAAAGATGAAGACTGGGCAGTTGGAACTCAATGAGAATTCACACTGTGAAACAACCATGGCTGCTTGCCTAAATAATTAAGCAAGCATGAAAAGCAAACGAGTTTTTAAGGAGAGTGTCTGTTGCTGGGGGAAGAGGCACCTGTGGTTATTTGATTCATTATTAACATTTCTAGTATAGTAATGACTGAAGGTCCCAACCAGGTTGTTTAAATTAACTCAATCAACATAGCAATTTGCAAGGGGGCAATAAAGGCAATGCAGTCAACATGCTAATATTTTTAAAGGAACAAAGGGTATTAAAAACTGAAGCAAATAAGTACTGCCTAAGAACTAGATATATATATTCTTTCACCATTCTCCTGAAATGTCTTATTTTGGGGGTTCATATCAGAACCAGAACATCACATTTAACCTCAAAAGAGAAACAATACAAGAAAACACAAATGTGCCCAAAACCCAGCTTGTCAGAGTGCAGCTGAAGAAAAGACACAAATTAAAATTAAGCAGCTTCCTTTCGGCTACATTTTAAAGCTCTGCCTTCATTCTAGGGACCCCATAGAGAGAACCCACTTTTCACTAATCACATCCTAGTCCTACCATTCTTCCTCCAACACCACAGCTGTACAGTAAATCAGAATTATACCATCTGTGCAACAAAGTAAGGAAGGAATTGGTGACAAGCACAGAAAAATCAGCAAGGCCCAGTGCTGCCTTAAAAATAGAATAAATAGTAAAGATAATAAATACATGTACAAGCTTCCCAAAATAATTCAGAATAATGATCCTTCTGGACAATGAAGCATTGTTACTTGACTGCACAAATTGAACAGAAAGAAATCAAAGAGGATAAGAGTTATGTTTTGAAGTGGAAGACAGACCAAAGGAGCAGACAGACAAGTAGCACGTACTGGTTTTTTCTTCTTGTACACCTTCTTCCCTCACCGTGAATCGTGGCATAGCTCTGGTAAGAAGGGATCTCAGGACGTCTCCAATCCAACCACTGCTCAGAGCAGGGTCACTGCCAGAACAGAGCAGGTGGCACGGGGTCTGGAGAACCTCCAAGGAGGGGACTTCAAAACTCCTCTGAGCAACCTGTTCCAAAGCTTGACTATCCTCACCGTGAAAAACCTTTTCTTGATATCAAGGCAGAAATGTCTCATTTTCATTTATTATGCTGGTTGCTGCTAATCTTCCTGCCGTGCGCTGCTCTATAGGGCCTGATTCTAACATCTCTTCAGGCAGCATTAGTCTTATTTAACAGCAGGACACACCATACGGCGCACTAAAATGATACTTGACAAGGCTGAAACTGGAGATCAAAGCAGTGCCAACATCTCTTCCTGAAGTCTTTTATGACTGCACTGCAAAGACCACGACACTGGAGATTACAAGAGGCTAAAAAAGAAAGTGGAGTCTCCTAGAATTGGAAAGACAGCATTCAAACATGAGCCAAACAGTTCTCCAGGTGAATGGAATGAACGCTCTGAAACAGATGAGCAAACTCAAACTGTTCAAAAGTTGGGCCAAGGCTAGACAAGCTTCTCAGCTCTCCTCAACAAGCAAGTCCTGTCACTTCGATTGGAATAACAAAAAAGCAAACAAAGGGCCTGATTATAGACCGCTCTGAAGACTGTATTTGCAAGTAAAATGCAATATCTGAAAATATAAACAAGTACTTTCCTGTCAGGGAGTGGTGACTGATCATCCGTCCAACGCAATCAACATGCAGCATGCCTTTCTGCTCTGCACAGGGAGCATGTAGAGCTGCTCTGCACATTTTCAGTTTTAGCTAGTGCTTTTAAGTCTGAGCGTACCAGAGGCACGCTGAATCTGACACTTTCCATGGGAGGTTTCCAACACATAGGACATATTTCATCTAGAGATAAAATGGAAAGCAGAATACAAAAAGCTGGCCTTTCCAATGAAAAAAAAAAAAGGGCATTTTATTTCATTCTGACAGCAATTTTGAAGTTGCTGAAGTTGTTATGAAACGGAATAGTTCTCCAGTGGAATAAGCCAAACTCCCCCATCTCAGTCATCAGTACAGGAGAAAAACTGAAAGGGCTTTTTAAACAGACTCTCACTTTCAGCTCCCCAACTTGCTTATGTTGGGACCAACCGGCTACCAGTTGTGAGGTCTCAGCTCTCCCAGCAGATACTGAAGGTCACAGATGCAGAACAGCACAGCAAATATTGTGCCCAGCTGCAAGGTGGTAAGAGAAAGAAGCGGGTGCTTTTTTTTTCCCCACAGGTTTTCCTTTAAGCTTTTTGCTGATAGATTCGCTTTGTTTTGCTACTAGATGAAGCAGTGCACGAAAGGCAGTCGTGCTTCCTCCCATCACCACTCAACACATCAAAATCTATCTCAAGGTGTTCTGCACTTACTCGGTAGCCTCCAGAAGGATGCTTTGTTAATCTTCTTCAAAAGAAACACTGGCAGTAGGACTAAATGATTTCTGAAGGTGCCTTCCAACCAAACTATTCTATTCTAAAAAATTCCTACGGTCACACAATTAACAATCCTGTAGATCAGTTTACCTCCTGCAGCAACAGAGCTGTACTGAGTAGAACACTTAACAGAAAAAGGTCAAACTTGGCTGTTAGCATCTGCACAAGAGTTCATGAAGGTCTGGTACCCATTTTTCAGACTTATTTTTCCTGATACAAATTTGCCACCTTTCTTATTTCACCAGAAAAACGAATGGTTACATGCAGTACAAATGTTGTGCAGGTAACTCCAAACATGTTAAATATTTTGGAAAGCAATATCACTTCTGCTAACAGCCTTCCTTTTTCTTTAATGATATTCACATCCCAACTTCACAATAGCAGAACTGTCCTTGAATGAAAAATTCAATTCAAGGTAATAGTATCATCCAATAAACCAATTGCTTTTACTTTTCATACCTCCTGCAAGCAAAGACTGATCTAAAGCACAACGCAGGGAAGTTTTTCTGTCTGGTTAGTAAATGTTTTGTCACTAATTTTAGAGGAAGACAAAGCATCAAAAACTAAGAATCACCTACGGAGCTTTTATTGTAGGTAATTTCATTTTAAGCATGTATATGCTGTTGACTTAAAATAGAAAATGGAGGGTGGTTGGTTTCTTTTTACTTTTTTGTGTTGTTTAATAAAACAAACTGGGATTGACAGGAGAAATCTGGAGGAAGTCTGAAAAGCTTATTTCCGGTTTCCTCAGCACAGCTTTCTGGCTGACTACAGTTAACAAGGACATTTAAGATTCCTTTAGCTCAGATTCATCTTTAAGAAACTAGAAATTGAGGCTGTCAAATCCTCACACAGTTAAATACATAAATAAAGTTCACAACAAAGAAACACTGCATCTTCTTCTCCTTTCCAGGGCTATTTCCATACCACTGATCTATTCCTGGCTCTCCCATCTCTTCAGCTACCCCCCTTTAACCTTTTGGATCATATGTGCCCCATCTCGACACCTTTTCAGGCTGGAATGTACAGAAGGGACAAAATCAGATCATTCAATCTTTGTCCCTGCCAACAGGACATCCTTTTCTTTTTCCAGATTCAATGCCTCTTCTTCACATTTGACAGATATACTCCATATTACTGCAATCATCCTATTTCATAGCAACTGCTATGTAAAATCACTTGTTTAATAGGAAATAAACCCCCCCCAATCTACATATGCAGTATTTACTTACAAGCAATCAAAATAATTCAATAAGAGCTTGCAAAAAAACCCCAAAAAACAAAACAAACCTTAGTAATTTTAAGAATCAAAGATTCATTTGATTATTGTAATTCCAGTAGATTGCTTTAAGCAATAAATAGTCTTCAGAGGGATGCCATTTACCAAGACAGCTGGGAGGACAAAAATAGATGTAACTAACCTACTCACATTGTATGTAAAACAGCTCGAACATGGAGAATGCGAGTAAGGCAGCGTATGTCAGCAGAGCTTTCTATTTCCACACAAAGAGCAAATACATTTTGTTCAAAATATGGTTCATAAAACAAGTCCCTGGCATACACTGATCCGTGTACACCATATTACCTACAAAGAGTTTTGTCTTCTCCTATTGTTATGCTAAAAATGTGTAACAACTGACCTTGTGCCACTGCAGTGACGCTGAATCCTGAAGAAAGCAGACTGACTCTTGATACATTACTTGCAACGTTAAAAGCAAAAGATACCTCGATATTTAATTTCACCAAGCAATTACTAAGTTACAAACCCAGTGATTTTCCAATTCAGAAATCTTACAGAGAAATTAAAGCATCACAAATAGCCCACACTGACAGCACTTTGCTTGAAAGTAACCCTTATCATGAGAATTTTCCCACAGAAAATAGATACAATACCTGAAGAAGATCACTGAGGTCCAGTAACATGTCTGTGAAGAAGTCAAGGAATATAAACGCTTACTGAATGCAACTGCTTCTAAATTTCATTAGCAAGGCAAAAAATGGAAGAACAAGCCCAAGTTAAACTGCAGCAGAACGCAAATACAGGTGAGGTGCTGGGATGCAACACTTCTGCACCCCAGAAACTCCTGCCAGCACTTGCTGCTGCAGTCACCGCTCAAGCTGCTGATATAAAGTAGTGGTCTGAAAGAAAAAGACACCTTGTGCAATGTACAACTACTCACCCTATCTTGCAGCCTAGGGAGAGAACAGTAACAACAAATAACAACATTGTAAAGAGATAAGTAAAGTGTGAAAGTATTTTAAGAATGTAAAACATCAACTCATTTCCTAGGCTAGCTTACAAGTTCAGGACTTTCTCATGAGGTTCAACACAGCCCAGTGCAAGGTCTTGCACTTGGGTCCCAGCAACCCCTACTAGCAATACAAGATGGGGGACGACAAGCTGGACAGGAGCCAGCAATGTGTCCTCACAGCCCAGAAAGCCAAACGTATCCTGGGCTGCATCAAAAGAAGCGTGGTCAGCAGGTCAGGGAGAGGGGCGATCCTGCACCTCTGCTCTGAGCTTGTGAGACCTCATCTGGAGAACTGCATCCAAATGAGGAGTCCTCAGTACAGGAGAGATGTGGACCTGTTGGAGTGCATCCAGAGGAGGGCCACACAAATGCTCCAAGGGATGGAACAGCTCCTCCAAAGGACAGGCTGAGAGAGCTGGGGCTGTTCAGAATGGAGAAGAGAAGGCTCTGAGGTGACCTGAGAGCAGCCTGTCAGTATCCAAAAGAGGGCTGCAGGAAAGGAGGGGACAGACTCCTTAGCAGAATCTGTTGTAACAGGACAAGAGGAAATCATTTCAAACAAAAGAGGGAGATTTATACTGGATATAAGGAAGAAGTTTCTTGGTGGGTTTTTTTTTTTTTTGGCTGTTTGTTTTTTTACAGTAAGGTTGCTGAAGCATTGGCACAGGTTACCCAGAGAGGTGGTGGGTGTCCTGCCCTTGGAGGCATTCAAGGTCAGGCTGGATGGGCTCTGAGCACCTGATGGAGCTGTGGGTGTCCCTGTTTATTGCAGGGGGAGTTGGATCACATGACTTTTAAAGGACCTTTCCAACTCAAACGATTCTATGATTTTACTTTCAAATTCATCATCACCCAGTACTCAACTGTGGGATCAAGTCACCAACCACTACTCCTTGTGGGCACACCTGGCACTTACAATAGTTCAAAGGAGCCAAAACTACCTTAAGTTTCCATCAGATTTTACTGAAAGTAAGCCCGTTTTTAAACATGTTGTCTTCAATCCTAAAAAGGAGGCCAAACAAACATTAAGCTTAAAGGGCAAAGGTGGCCCTCTCGCTGAGACCAAAGTACTGCTCACGTGCTCCAGCTATCAGCCAGCCACGGCTGCCTCACCTGTCATAAAGGAGTCCGGATTTACCATTAAAAGCAGCATCAAAGTAAGCCTAAGGAGGGAGGCAGGTGAAGAAAACACGTAGGCAGAAGTTTTCTATGGGGCAATGCATGGAGAAATTCAGTATTAAGAAACACTGGGACATCAGTACAGTTTGGTACATCACAGCAATGCAAGTATCAGTAATGCGTGTTATGTTTTTAGGGTATGACACTGTATAAGTTTCTCCTAAATATTACCAGCAGTGGAATCATTCAGATAATGTAATCGCTCTATACATAAACATTTGTTCACTAAGGAGTTTTATTCTATCCTTAGTTTGCATTTTAAATTACATGAATTTTGTGCTCCGAATTTACTACAAAATCCAATACGTTATGTTAATATTTGGTGAAAGTGAATTTTAGCATTAGAAGAAAAATCACAATAGTTGGATATTTAATTAGGTGAAATCTCAGTCTCTGAAAAAAATCCCAGACCTATTATAGAAAAAAAATATGTAAGGCATTAAAGTAATCTTTAACACAGTAAGAAAATTGCTAACACAAACAGTCTGTAAAGAAAAAATACAGCTTTGAAATTTACACAAAGTAATACTGAATTAAATGTGACTTTCTGGCCAAAATAGTGAGAAAGTGGAAAATGGAAGGAGTTTAGTAATGAAACTGCCAAGAAACCACAGCTCTTGACAGCTCCTCAAACAGATCTAAAAAAGAAATCACAACAGCAATTTTACACTTGAGAAATATTCTAGATCTAAAAGCGTTCCTACCGCATTACTGACTTGAAGTGTCCAGTTACCATTTGCCCATCACTGAGATACCATAAGATACTGAGATACTTCCACCACTGGGAGAACTAAAATTATCACTTGTACTTGACAGATTTGGTCACAATTTAGGGATAAGAAAAAAATTAAATAGAAGGAGGAGTTAAAAAAAAAAAAAAAATCAAACAAAAAGCAGCTGATGGGGGTTCTTGCAATGCCAAAGCAAGTGGTCGCAGAAGCTGCCATTGAGACTGAATCACTGCCAAAGGTTAATGCACCTCGTAGGGGAGCCAGAAAGCTACTTTTCTAGCCAAGGTATTTCAGTTAAGAGTTGTGAAATCTGTACAATAATTTATTCTTCACCCTCATCAAACTGCAACTGTTGGAAGAGCCAAACTTGATACTGCAAGTGCTCAGTTTTTATGACTGCAAGAAAAATAAGCCTACTCTCTAATCTAAGTTAGGAGAAACAGAGAAGGTGCACACAACTGTAGGGACACAAGACGAAAGCTAAGAAGTTGGGAAATTCACTTGCAGGGTTCAGGCAACAATTTAGAGCCACACTATAGATGCTTTAGCATACAGTTGCTTTGCTTCATAGAGAAGTTACTTCCAGTGTCCACTAAAATGGTAAACAAAGGTCACAGTAAAAATGTGGCATTTCTGGATTTCATTTAATGTAGCCTCCAGCAAACTCTCTCAATGATTAGACGTGTAGCTACTACAGCAAAACAAAAGCAAAGGGGAAATTTGAGTCACGCAGTAGCAATGGGTTGGCCTTTACTGTGAATATTGTGAGCACAATTATCAGCAGGAAGTAGTTGTAAAAACAGGCAGTTGTTTTGAAACTCCTTTTCAGAGCTGGAACAGTTCAGGAGAACATACAACAACAGCTGAAAACTGCAGATAATACTCAATATGTGCTCAAAATTTATACAATCCTAAGATAAATGTTTTCTTTGAAGCAGAAAGAAAACAGCGATAATTTTACATACAGAGACTGCTAGCACACAGAAAAGTTCTCCAAGAGACAGAAAGCTACTGATATTGTAGATAGATACGTGCAAAGTAACAGAATATAAACACAAGGGCTCTGGGGCTATAAATGTGCCCAACTTAAAAAGAAAGAAAAGAAGAAAACTTCAACCAGTTTCAGCTGCTTTTTTTTTTTTCTGTGCTTATTTTTTAGCTGACTTCACCAAGGTATGCAAGCTGATCGGCCACCTCTGGCAACTTTGAAACCAAACAAGATGAGTCGAAAGGCTTAACTTCAAAAGATTTAATTCAAGGGAATCCTCTGACCAACGTGATGCAAGAGGTCAGGCTGAGCGGTCAGAGCGCTCCCCTTCTGCCTTTATAATCTGGTAATCTGTGGATAATGTGAGCACACAATGAATCACTGTAACAATGATCTTATTCTCAGTACCAAAGGAAACAAAAGTTCGTGATGAAATGAATACTACCAGAAACCTAAAACCCAAAATACCAAAACAAGCATGCATTTGTCTTTTAGACAGGCCTACATTTTATATATGCCAGCAATTCTAAAGTACTTATATGGATAAAAACCCCCTTGGGTTTTGGGGATCGTTAATCAGGAAGTAAAAATGCCACCTAACCAAGTTTATACAGAGATGCAGGAATACGTAAGAGATTGAGTTGTCACCCCTCCTAAAAATGTCTTGGTTTTAATGTGTGACAGAACCTACAACAATCAGGAAGCCCGCAAACAATCTCATGGCTTTTTACTGTGCCCACCTGAGTGTGTCAGAGTGCAATATGTAGGGCCATATTTGGAAGAGATAGGTATACACAAGCAGCACAGAGAGGATGGAGGCACTGCTATGGGTTGGTGACGTCCTTTTGTTTGTTTTTTAGGTTTTTCTGGGGGAGGAGAAGAGGGAGAAGAGTGTATTCATTCTATTTTTGAAGTATTCTTAAGTTACCCTTCAAGTTTGTACCTACTGCTTACAAGCTTACTACACAATCAGTGATACCACAGAAAGATTAATGCCAAGGAATTGTGACTGCAAGCCACTCAGCAGAACTGTGATGTCTGCAAGAGCTGTGCTGTCCAATAGTGAAGCTTCACTCCTTTCAGCTGAGGCTAAAACACTTTCTGCTTCTAACAAAAACTCCTAACAGATTCCAAAGGTATGTAGGATAGTTAAACCTGAATTCCTTCTCTGTACTCAGCAACAGTGATTCAGCTGGCTGCAAACAAACAAACAAACAAAGCTTAATAAGACAGATAAGTGACAAGCAAACAACAAGCATTCTGAATATGAAAATATTTTTCTCTCAAACTTTAAATGAAACTTAACATTTGCAATTTCAACGTTATGTTTTGTACGAGCTCCATAAGAGATGAGAACTTCCCAGAAGCACCTACGATAACACGTGGAGATAAGATAGAAGAGCTGGAGGACAACAAAGAGGAGTGATACCAGGGTGAAAATTAGTGACTGCCTTTGCCTGGCCCTGAACCCAATTCTCCATCCTCCAGTCCCATATCCTTGCCCTTCTGTATTGTCATACTGCAAGTGATTGCTAATTGTGACTTATCGCAACAGAATCTCTGCTGCTTTACAAACTTCCACTGTTTTAATTAGCAATTAATTAAAAGTGACTGACAGCACTAATTGTTTTCTAAAAACATTTCTCTTCCCAACTACACTGAACTAACAGGATTAGAAAAGAATAACCCAAACCAATTCTTTTGTAGTAAACTCATTTCTTATAACTCTCACAAAGATTTGCCTTGAGGCTGAAATCCTATGGAGGCAGTTTCTAAAGTTTCTTAACTTTGCAAAGAACAAGTTTGCATAGCACTTGCATATACATGTAAAGACAGCACTTAAATCAAACTGGAAAGTACAAAAGCCATTTTCATTAAAAAAAAAAAAAAAAAAAGCTATCTTATGTGAAGACAAATACATCAGAAAAAAAATTGCATATTGCCTGTGGTTTGGGTTTATGTGGGTTTTGTTTGTTTTGTTCTTCTTTGCACATAACTGCATGTCTGTATTGCATAAAACCAGTACTTTAAACTCCGTAATTGCTGAGGACAAAAAGCAGCGCTGGATCACTTCCCCAGATCAACCAGCATGTTACCACCATAGCTCCCTTTCTGAATGTAGAACACCTCTACATCCACAGTTATAACAAAGCCATGGTGGTAGCCCAGCACTGTACAGCCACCTACATGGGCAGATCTATTAAAAAAGGAGACAGGCAGACATTTCAGTCTGCATCCAGCCTGCCTGATCTTGTCACTTCAACTACAAGGGTGACAAGAGCAGCCTTCTGGCTCACCCAGGGGCTGAGCTGGCCTCTGACACAAGCTGTCTCCCTCTCCTACTCTACATACCTGGCAACTAAGGACAAAATCTAGTGCAAGAGGGCTGCTGAATTCTGCACAAGATCCACAGGATGAACCCACTGCCTGCAAGCTACATTAAGCGTCTAATTCCCCAACACATGTATAACTCAGTTGTCACAAAATTAATGCTGTTGCTTTTATTAATAATTTTCTTCAGAGTCATTGCCATTTACAGTAACATTTCCAAAAGCAATCTAGGCTAGCTGAATATTCAGTCAGTGTTCAGCTCTTTTGAAAATGCTGCCCTTAGAGAATACAGTCTTCAAAGAGTTCAGGCCAGGCTGCAGCCAAAGAGTTACTGACTCCAAGTAAACAACCTGCTTTGTGTGATACTATGGAGTATTTACAAAGTCACATGTAAATTTACAGCTCAGTGCAACACAACCAAAAAAGAAAAACAGAACAAAATAAATACTTTTGTCCAAAAAAGCTTGCTGCCTTGTTTATTCAGGATGCTATGCAAGGATTACATGAACGACACCACCAAAAGATAACCTGGTTAGTGCGCTTGGGGAAAATTAAAGCATAGAAAGAAAATGTAAATATTAAGTTTTTAGAGACTTGAGTTTATCTCCAACCTGGATGATGTGACCATGTATAAACAACAGCTGGCTACATTCAGAAAACAAAACGTCTCTGAGCAAGAAAGGAAGACCCTCTCCCCTTGAAGAGTAAATTGAACAGCACTGGTGAGGCAAAACAAGAGAGGTTGCTAGGAGAAGCAAGTTTTAAGGAAGAACTTAAAAGAAGAGTGGAGCTGGCAGACAAGAATAGGAGAGAGGCACCAGGAAAGGAGCAAAGCTCACGCGGCAAGAAAAAAAGAAACTGTAAATAGTAGAAATGACTGCAGAAAACATTGTGTGCCTGAAAGGAGTTCAAACACATAAGTGAGGGTGAAGCTATATAGTCCAAAACCTGCACAGCATGGCCAGTTAGTAACAGAGAGGGCATAAAAAAGCAGCTGGGAAGGAGGACAATAGTAACAACTTAAATAGGAGGTCAGTTTTTTAGTTTGTTCTTTTTCCCCACATAAAAAGCCTACAGTGTTTATGACTTGTACCAGGACATTTCACAAAACAGAAGAGGTGCAGATTTGGAAGAATTACTCTCAGCTAACAGTGGGGAATTCTACACAGCACGAGTCAGCCAGGTTTGCAGCTGGAGAGAGCACTGAATGAAACCAGGAGCAGAGAAAAATCACATCCAGCCAAGCACAGGCAAAGGAAAACCAGCTATGAGATTCACACTCTGCTTCTCAGGAAGCTCCAAATGCAAGCGTTAAAAAAGATTTAGGAAATGATAGATGTTAAAGCTATGGTTTGCTTCCTGGCAATTTGCACCAACGTGAACAAAGCATAATCTCAGCCTGGCTCCGTTGCAACCTATAGCCACCACTTTCCTACCTGTGCAGTGATGTGGCAAAACTGCCTAAGGAACCACCTAAAATAAATATTTTTCCTTTTTCTTTTTTGGCCTGTTTTCAACTGGATTAACTCCCCAGCTCACACGTAACTGCACAAACACCTGGGCTGATAGAAGGCAGGGGACAGACTGGGGGAGGAACAAGCAGGCAAGGGCAAAGCAAGATGATTTCTTTCTGAAGCTGTGCCAGCTCACACTGGCTTAAAGCATTCATCTCAAACACAGCCTGAGACAAACTCTATCATCCATCCCACCTTCTCAAATTTCTCTTTAAAGTAACACTGTTTGCAGAGTCCTCCCGGGCTAGCTCCAAAACACAAGGACCCGCCTTATCTGAAAGAGAAACTTTAAAATAAATAAGGAGCAAGAGCCTGCAGAATGGCTGACTAACAGTAAACCAGTCTTAGAAAACTGATAACACCTCCCCTGTTTTAAGCACACATGTGATTCCTGCTCAGAAGTTAACACAGCATTGCTCTGATTTACACCTGGTCAACACCCAGATGTACCTTTAGAGTAGCAATGCTCTGCTCTGTTAAACCAGAACCAACCCAAATTTTGTAGATACAGAATGGTTTACATTTTCTGTGCTAGAAGTCAAGTATTACGCCTTTGCTTTCATGCCCATACGGAGCCCAATGCACTGGTATTACCTCTGAATTTTGGTGGGATGGGAGAGTGGCAGCTCCTGTGCAACTGCACACAGGCACGTGAGAGCTCACACAAAATCCCTAACGCTGCTCTCCTGCCAGCATCAACGAACATGATTTCTCCATGCACACACATTATCCAATCTCTTACATGTAAAACAGAGCCATACAGCAGGAAATTCCTGACACTGGAGTCTTTATTTAAACAACAACAACAAAAAACACAGCAGCAAAAAGAAACGAACGGTATCCTTGCCATCCTGAGACTGCTGACTTCCTAACACCCTTCAATGGAAAATCCAACAGTTGGCTGCATTATGCTTCAGCTTCCCATTTTAAAAGATCCTTCACAGAATCGTATCAGTGTAGGTCATGTAACACAACGAGAAAATAACGTTCTGTTGCAAGCCCTTCTGCACCACGCGCAGGTAGGAACATGCCTGGAGAAGCCCTTTCATTACTTGATCTGGATACTTGCCACAGTGCACTGAAGGGAGCTCCTGGATTCACAACACACAACAAGAGAAGTGTTGTCCATTTCTGCCAGCAGCTCATTCCAGCTGACAACAAAGCCCACCTGAGGCAGTGAGCTCACTCTGCATTCCTTCAGACATCTATGTTCTGAACTCTGCTGGAAAACCACCATCACAACTGTGAGCAGCCCTCCGCCAGGGCAAGGGCTGAGCAACACTCAGAACCATTCAGGTTGGAAAACACCTGTAAGATCATCAAGATCTGCATCAGCTGAGGCTCAGTGGAAGTTTTGGTCTTCTTCATTCTTCAGTTTCCTGCTCCTCAGCATTATTCTTCACTATTAATTAAAAACACGTGTGAAGTTTTTTCTTCACACACTATTTAAGACATATTTGGCTAGGTTGCTACATACACCTTGCTGCTCCTTGCTCTTTGGAAAGGAGAGAAGAGCAGCAGAGCCAAAGCTGTGGCTGTCTTCCACAAATACTACCTAACTGTTAATTACTTCTCAAAGCAAGTCTGATTACAGGCATTACTATAACTCACAGCAACTTCCTCAATTACTTATCCATCTTTGCTGCACATCTTAAACACAGCATGGAGCTGAAAACGAGGTGTTTAGCACCAGTTCATCAGCAGGCTTAACAGTCAGCACTTGTCCCTTTTCCACTGGCTGAACTCCTCCAGTCAGCCCGGTTCAATGAAAGGAACAGAAAACATGGAGCTGAACTGAAGCACTGCATCAGTGGGTTGAGAAAGCCTCAACCCATGCCTTCACTTAAAGAAATGTCTGCATTAAACATTCAGAAAAATTCTACATGAGAGTGTTTCCTTCAGCAGAAACCTTTGTAAGTCATACCAGCACAGAGGAGTATGTAGTTCACTGTTCTACTAAGAAGTTCCACATACTTGCCATATTGTTCAGAAGGTATCATCAGTTCTTGAGCCCAATTGCATACAGCTCAAGAAAAAAAGAACCCTAATAGCTTTCCTAACTTAAAATTGTTATTTGATATTTTCAAAGTACCTTTCAGGGCGAGAGACAAGTGATGCATCATGCTATGAAATGGATACAATTCTCAACACGACACATTCCCCCTCAAGGACATAAAACACCAGATTTTAAATTTAAAACAAATTTATGTCTTGAAAAGTTGCCTCTAGAAGAAGATTAAATTTGGTCCTTCTGCAAGCATAACACTGCAGATGGAAGGAGGAGCTCACATTGCGGGGAAGAAAGGCAACGCATCTGAGATTTTAAGGTAGCTAACTTTTCAGAGAGTTCAATTACTAGAATAAATCCTCACCGTGATCAGTTCAGCAAGGAAAACACAGTCATGGGCTCCTGATATGCTTTCTGTTTTACCCACCTGAAGGGGTGGGAAGTAAAAGTTACTCATTTGGAAGCAGTTTTCCCCAGGAAAAGGAAAGGCAGCCCAGAGGAACACTGGGCAGCAGATCAGGAATACTGCATTTCTGTTCCTAGTTTTGTCACTGCACTGCAAAAACATTTTATCTGTCTGTATCACGTTATAATAAACAAACAAATAGTTCTCCCTTCTGTGGTAAAATGCTCTGAACTCTCCTGATTCTCTTACTAACTCAACGATCATTTTGACTCCGCGGTTCCCAGCTCTCTACAAAGGGCAGATAAACTATCTGACAACTGTACCTTTGGTATAAACTCCCATGAGTTAGTTTTATGGTAACTTTTTCAGAGCATCTCGCTGCCCCTGACGAGACTAAGCCGTGGGTTGATCTAACTAGCAGGTTTGTGACTTACAAATCAACACAGTAATTTGCCCACCTGTCCCAAACATGCAAAAAGGGCTTAAGAGCTAAGTTACATTCCGAGTTCCTGATGATGAAAATAGATGCAGTGCATATCAGATACTCCATCCCCCTTCAAGTATGCCAGTCCTAATTTCCACAGACCCGTTATCCTAAATGCATAGCTAAGCAGCTCCCATAATAAACTGAAGGAAGAAATGTAAAGTTAAGATTTAATTCAGCTTTGCCCCAATTTGCCCTAAACTCATTTTATATATACACAGACCACTTTTCAGTGTTTAGATACAGCAAGTGTCAATTGCTTGTTAATAGATTACTCATCTTTATGAGGAGATCCTCGAGGAGCAAAACAAAAGCACTTTATTGGGGTGGGGTATGGGATGGGGAGAGCAGGGAGGAAGTGGCCAGAATACACATACAGATATCCTACTGAAAACTCCAACCTTCAGTAAGCAACCTGCTGCAGTTCTCACATCACAGGCACTGCAATTCTGCTTACATTATCATCAAAATTTGCTTCGCTTTAACAGGAACTCCCAAAGCATTTCAAAACAACCTTGCACAGTGAACACACAGGAGTTAATTTGCTTGAGAATGGCATTTCACACATTCTTAGAAGTTAACCTTCATTAAATGGTTTTAATCAAGATGGAAAAAGAGGAATATTTTCTTGAAGTGTCATTTTAAACTTTTATCCCTGTATTATCTTCTGAATGCTGTAGCAATGGAAAGTACTTATCTCACATCTCCCTTACAGCACAGAGACTGCTCTTTCATTATCAGTTTTTAAGAAGCAGTAAACTTATCTCAGCTGCTGGAATTCTTCACCAGGAATAAAAAAGCGAAACCAGTAATGATGTACATATCATCTGCCTCTGGGAAAATAAAAACTGCCAGTGATATGCTGGGAAAGATCTCCTTAGACTCCTTTCACACAGACTTGCAGCATTTTTATTGTAACCACGCAGTGTAATTTCAAATAACATTCTACAGCAAGCTCCTAAAATACGTCTCTACTTTGAACAACAACTGAGAATGCTATTGTGGGTCCCGTGTCTACAGCTGCTTGCTTATTATGTCATATTTGCAGAGCTTTCAAGAAAAAAAAGACAGCATTTCTTCCCCCTGCTACCCAGACTTACCAATTCAGTCCAGGCTTTTGATAACAAGCTCAGGACAACAGCAGAACTTTCCCTCACAATTTTAACTGCACAAATACCGTTGGAAAAGTATATTTTGGGGTCTTCATGATATCACACAGGAGGCTAATACACAGGTCAGGGCTCCTACACTCCGGGAGGCAGAGCATGGCTGCATGTGCTTTGGATGCACAGGGGACAGACACATCTACACTGCACCACTGCTCTTACTGAGCAATGCACCACACTTCTGTGCCTCCACCTCTCCAACCAGAAGATGAAGACTGTAATAGTGACCTCCTCCACAGAGCACTGTAAATTCTACCTTTCAGCCAGGAGGGAGCAAACTGGAATTACAGCCCTGCTGTCAGAGCTGTCTACATATTAGGTCACTATAACCATATTTAATAAATACAGTAGGTAAAAACAAAACAAAGAAGAAAAACACAGGTAGGAATGATCTGAGAAAAAGCTGAACCAGGTATACACCCTCTCAGCTAAAAGTCCGCCAGTCTACCCAAACTTTTGCGACACGAGGACAGACAGCTGGATTACAAGGTAAGCATAGGACTAGATGCACTGCCAGGCTCTAAGGGCTGGATTATAGTGTAAAGCCCAACTCGCAGACAGTCACAACAGGCATCCCTCAGGGCTCTGTCTTCATTCACACTGAGCTACCAAAGCAGAAGGCACCACAGGCAGGTCTGTAGCTGACACCAAGCTGGAGGAGCAGTCCATCCACCAAAAGGCAAGGTTGTGCTCAGAGGAGCCTCAGCAAGCTGGAGAACAAGGTGAGCAGGACCTGCAACTGTCTTTACATTTAAAAAGTCCTCTGCTTAAGACAAAATAACCCCCTGCTGCAGTACAGGCTGGGACTCTGGCTACAGAACAGCTTGCAGAAAAGGAACTAGAGGTCCCCATGGACAAGCAGAGCAGGAGTCAGCAGCATGCTCCCGCATCAAGAAAGACTAAGCACATATTGAGCTGTATCAGCAGAAACTCTGCCAGTAGTTAGGGAGAGTGATTATTTCCCTTTATTCAACAGTTATGAGGCAGCATCTGGAGGGCTGTGTTCAGGTCTAGGTCCTCAAGAGAGACAGATATTGATACCCTGGAGTACCTACAGTGACCAGGTCACAGGGCTGCAGCTCTGTATGTGTGACAGAGGATGAGAGCTCGGCTTGTGCAGCCTAGAGAACACTTTTGGCAAGATCTAACACTGTCTTAACCACCTAATGATGGTGTACAGAGCAGGAGCCAGATTCTTCTTGGACATGCACAGTAAGAGAACAAAAGGCAACTGATGCAAGGAATGCAAGGAAGAAGAAAAGGTTTACCATGAAGTTCAAGAAGAGTAGGACTGATTCGAGGTAACGAAAGCTCTACTTGAGTAGGGCTTCAGCAACCTACTGATGACATGAGTGGAGAACTGAATTGAAAAGGCTCCCTCCAATCTAAATTATTCTCTGATTCTACATGGGACACTGGCTTTCTAGATCGTCTCTGCATTTTGCCAGCTTCAAACACACTGCCTGTGTAAACATTCCCCTGCATGCATATCCCACCTTCCCTGTGTCTGCATGCTGGGAAGCTGGTGGAAAGTTCTTTATCTTCTCTTCTCTCACATACTACAACCCTCTGAATGTTTTGGTAAAAAGGATTCTTGCAATGAATTTTTTTTTTTTAAAGTTACTTTTTGTGCAGTTTTTTCTTTTTTTGACACTGCCCTTTGGTTCTTGATATTGCTCCCCAAGCAGCACTCACAGCTCCTGCTCACACTCCCATCTTCTCCAGTTGCAGCAGCAAGAAAAGTGACTCCTTTACTGCTCCACAGGGAGGGCTGCCAGCAGTATCAGCAAAAAACAAGGACTGGAGCACTCTCTTGTTTCATCACTGAATGACTATGAGAAACAGCTGAGACAATGAAGTCATTGGTTCAAGGACTGAGGAATGAACATAGTAGCAACCAATGCTTGAGTTTCTCTGCCACATTGAGAGCCTAGCGTCTGAGTGAAAGAAGGCAAAAAACTAATAAATATTATACTGAAAGTTTACAAAAATATTTTTCAGCTGAAAAAGTGTTATCTGAATAAGTGCTGAACATAATTATTGGCAATGAACGGGGTACTCCAGATGTGATAAGAATGCAGTGATTTGGGAGTCCCTAAGAAACAACAGCACAGATGCAGCCCATCTGTTGCATTCCCTAGAAGGCTGATCCTTTTAGGACCAGAAATTTTCATACAGAAAATTCAACTTAGATTCTGCAGAAGTTATTGGCACTCACATGGGAAACCGAAACCTTCAACTCCAGATACACACAGAAAAGAATGTTCTCTGATTCTGGGTACCGACTGAGACACTTCAGCTGAAAACTCCAGATGTTTCTTTAGAATAAGACTTCTTCAGTAATAACTTACAATTATTTTTACATTTTTTTTTCCCCTGGTTCCCTGAAGAAGGACGGTCCATCAGTAATTCCTATGGAAAACTGAAAGAAGAAATATTCTCAGCGCAGCCCATTCAGTTCTTTTGCCCCAGAGGAAAAGTCACAGATAGAAAAGAAGAAAAACCTTCTACAGCCTAACAACCTTTGGAGCTGAATAGGCAGAACTTCATTACTCTGAGGCTACAGCTTCATTAGGAAGAGAAACAAAAAGAAGCGTGCTGCTAATACATGCTAGCTAGAAGGGGACAAAATCCTTGCAAGGACACAGTGCTCCTTTCTCACAGAGCAGCAAGTTCAGGTAACCTCTCACATTTTCAGCAGCCTAACCTGAATCACCAGCTCTTTGTTTATCCTACAATTGTGCCACACATTACATTACCTGAAATGACAATAAGAACTTTGTTTCCCTGTGGAAACTGTAAGGCTAAAAGGCTCTCTGAGTACAATAAAAAGTTAAAAGGACCAATTAGACTGGGAAAAAGAATAAGTCACAGAAACACACAAACCACCAAAAAGCTACAGAACCGATAAGGAGAGAAAATCCCCCCAGCACAAAGACAGAGGCAATGTTAGGAGTTCAGCATTTTCATGTCATAGACTTAGCACTTCAGGTAGGACACATCACGTTGCTGAATGAGCATTTTTACTGCATTATTTTCTCATCACATTAAAAAGACTATAGAACTTGTGAAATAAGTTAGATGTGACTCTTTGCCAGGTTTTGTTGTTGTTTTTTTCCCAACCTACGTAGCTAGGAGATCTTTGCCTTCTTTCAAAACTTGCTTTCCATCATTAGCAGTTCACGTGCAGTAGCATATACACATTTACAGTTCCTCCCTGCTTACCAATACAACAGGAATCTTAAGAGAACTGATTTCTACTCCCTGCCTAAGCACAGGACTTTATTCTTGGCACACAGGCTGTTCCACCACTGAAGAAATAGTTATACATCTCCATTTAAAAATACCGATTAGCAAATCTCATAGCACTTTACCAACACATGCAGTCAAAACATTACCGAGACTACTGCATTTCTCCTAAGTGGAAGGATGTTGAAAACATAAATGATTCACTTACAGCTGATCTGAAGAAAAGAGCTCTGCAATTTATGTTTTATTGTCAAATGTTTAAAGGATCAAATCTAAATAAAATACACAATACACAAACTTCAAAGCACACATTATCTTCAACATCTTATTTCCAATTAGCAAGTCAAAATAAAGAAGGCGTGGGGAACATTTGGCTTCAAAAGCAGAGCTCTGGAAGAAACCATGATTTTGGCTGTTTCAGGTCTCATTTAAAACTCCTGTTTTCCTTAAACTGCTGGAACTGGGTAATATGGAAAAGTGATTCCCTCTCTCAAAGGGGGGAAAATAGCAGCCATACCACCATGTGATTGAGCGTTACATCAGTCGTGCTTACAACAGCGCTGAGCCAATCTGCCAGTTCAACTTAAAAAGACGTTTTCTTTTGCCTTTGTGGAAGGATGTGGACAACATGGACTGGCCATAAAGGCAGGATGGCAGTGCGGAGGTAAGAAAAGGCTCAGCTCACAGTTTCACTCAGCATGTCACACAATGCTAACATACACATAGGCTAAAACACGATCAAAGATTGTGCTATTTCTGTACAGTAAAACTACATCATGCAAACAAAATCCTGGTGGCAAACATCTGAAAAAATAAGATGGCTCTTAAAGGCTTATACTTTATTTAGATGTAAGAAATCATTCTCAAGACTACTACCAAGATATAAAGAAAGGCCGGTATGAAAATGACTTGTTTTTCCAAAACAAACATGCAAGGCAATATTGCTTCTCTGATACACCTTCACTTTATTCTTAAACATCAAAAAACATAAAGACAAAGAAAACCACGTAAGACTTAAGAGTGTGGTGGAAGTGGGCACGGTTTTAGAAGACCTCAGCTGAAGTAGTATTTGCAGATAGCAAACACAGAAGTGCTTATTGGTCTCAATTCAGTGGATTTTATTTACTCTATTTGGCATTACCAATCTTAATTAAACTATTTAAGAATATGAAATTGTCTTCTAAGGCATCGTTCTTACTGCATTAAAATGCAAATATAGAATCTTCAAAATGATTTGAATGGAAGAGAGAGTTTAATTTTCTAAATGACTTCTGAAGTATTAAAATGCAGAAATCATTAGCAATGGCTACAACCAGGAATATATTTTTCAGTGAGTGCAACAAAAGCATCAACAGTGATTGACTGGCTTTCCTGCCAGGGTTAATTTAAGCAAAGAGTCAGGTAACTTTTACTTTTCTTTCAAAGAAAGGGAGAGTGGGGGCACACAGAACGAACCAAAGCATCTCCCCCACAGCCCACCCCACAAGCAGTGTATCCTCTGACAAAAGCAAGAATGTGCTACACAATGACCAGCCACACCACGCTGCTTTTTATTTCGCTGGTGTTTGCAACTTACAAGCTCCCACCAGGTTCAAAACATTACTCAGTTATAATGCTGGTTTTGCTGACATAAGCACCAAAATTCAGATGCAGAGAGAAACTTCTGAATTAAGCAGAGCCAACCTAATCATTTTCTCTTTCAAACAGCCTTTAAGATGATTGTTAAATATTTATTTCACAACCACACAAGGATAACTGAAGGTCAAAGACATCAGAGGTGCAATTCCATTCCTTATCATCCTTTCTTTGTATTTGTTTCACTTGCAGGAGGCCTTTCTGCCATCACATTTCCCTCCCCTCATTCATCACCCCACCTATCGCTCAGGACTCCATTTACCTCCTCAGATCCCGTGTCTGCGGCAGTTCTTTCAATGCCTCACCCCCAATCCACACTGCTGGTAATTTAGGGCTGCCCCTCATATTTTCACCTCGTTGCTGTCACTGCCTTCACAGCTTCCTTGTTCTCTACCTTCTCTCTATCACAGGAACGTCTCACCAACTCAAAAACTCCAAACTGGAACTCAATTACTAAGGCTGCAGAACATACAATGGATTTCAACAGTCCGTTACTGCATACATAAAAAAAAAACCTGGTACAGATTCTTCTGCTGCAAGTATTTCTGTTACACAGGGCCCGACACGGTGAGAGCATGGGGCTGCCAAACAATGAGAGCATTTGTTCTACCTGCTCATAATGCGATTCAAGCCCACAGCAGCAAAGGCTTCGGTGGATCTAATCCAGAAATGTACAGAATAATGGTTGTTCCTTCCAAAGAGGGACCTCAATGGTAGATTTTGTCCCAGCACAGGCAGGTGTGACAGGCAAGGGCCTCCAAAATTAAAACACTCCAAGGTGCAAAAGCTCTACTGTAATTAAAAGCCATGCTTCCCAGCAGTCACATCCATCAACGTTATTTTGAGAAAGAACTGCTCAGAGAGAGACATGAAACACTTTGTTCTAAAGCAAAAGAAGTAGTAATTCTGCAGTCAGATTTCAGAAAAGGATTATTTTGACCTTTACTGTTCACAATTTCACTTGAATGGGGAAAACAGGAACAGCAAAGCTACGAAAAACCACCTAATCTGTAATCTTTATGGGCCATCTTGTGACCCTGCCCCCTCCCCAGTCTTTGCAGAGGCTTTGTTTAAAGCTGCATTACAGAACAGTTGACAATCTGAGCCACCTGCTGGGTGCCAGAACCCAGAGGGAAAAAAGTTGGTCACTAACGCATAGAAGCAGTGAGAATTTCGACATTGAATTTGATGGGGCAGAAGCAGGTCTCCTCCATGCCAGCACCAGAGGTCAAATACTTCTCTATCCCAAATTAGTAACAAGTTAATAAAAAAGCAGATTTTCAGAGTGTGCAGTTCTTAAACAAAAGATTAGCCTCAACACACACAGACAGGCAAAATTACAGTCCTCCTGCTTCTTTTGGATGATATATTTAGAAATCCTATTAGCTGGAGAGATCAACATTCTTATCTGAATTTCCAGGATGCTGTAACATGCAAAATTAGAGCAGCTCTCTTAAGTGGGTCAATTATCACTACTGCACTTACAGCAGCTTTTCCCCTCCCTCCCTGCAGCATCCATAACAGGCATTTAGCACAAGAATTTAAATGGCAAGATGTTGGCTTGACACACTTCACAATGTAAAGTTTCCCTTCTACATTATTTTCAAAATCCTACAGTAACAAAGAAAATCATCCAAGTACAGAATCTCCGTATTAAAATTGTGGCCAACCCCTGGAAAACTACCATGACTTTCAGACAGGGCACTCTGCATGATAATTCCATTCAGAAGCTGCACTCAGTATTTTCCTGCCACACCTGAGTCATGCACAAGTGAGGGTTTTGGCTTTTTTTCCCCCAAGGGACAAGAGCAGAACCTGAGGGCACTATGCCCCTGGGGCTGAGCCATTTTGCCAGTCCAAAAGGCTTCAGGTCATTTTCTTCTTCAGAGGGAATTCCCATTAAAAGACACTGCAAGAAATCAGATACAACTGGAACAACTTAAGGATTATGTGCAAGTACCCATTTTCATTCTAGATACCACAAAGACATCCATGGGGACTGACAGGTATGGCACAAGACATAAGGGAATCATGAGGTTTTCTGTTAAGCTCTTGACATCATTTTATAAACTCAGATTCATGGCAAGCAAAACCAGAGAGAACAACCCTGCATACTGCATCACTGAGCACGTGGAAAGTTTGCCCATCTTTCCCACCAACAGAAAACATGAAATATTCCCTCAGCAGTGTGCTTCCATCTCTCTTCATGGCAAAAAGCAGAACTGTCAAGAGAAAAATCTTATGATTCTTCTTCACTACATGGAAAAGGAGACTGGATGCGTTAGCTTCATGTCACAAGCCCAGCTCTGGAAACCCAGCAGTGCCAACTCTAGAAGAAAGGGTTGGAAAGGTTGGAACACAGGGAGATACAGAAACTACATTTCTGTGAATGTCCTTGACTGTCTTCCTCCTTACATCTTTAGCACTTCTTCCTGTGCTATCCAGTAAGAGTGAACATACAAACCACACACTACAAAATATACGAGCTCCTTGAAAGAAGATGCAAGTAAAATGAGGCAACGTATCTGCAACATACTAAGGAGGCAGGTTGTCATTAATAGGGTGAAACTTCCCAAATTGAAATCCAGCCATACAAAAGCGTGCCAACTTTTAAGTTTCATTCTGAAGTGAGAAAGGGTTCCAGTCCAAGCATCTTCTTGAGGAGTAACACAGTGGTGCCTTTTATAACAAAATAATAATAATAATCTGGTGAAATGAAGCAATTTGCTTTGGTAAATATTACATGCATTTTTAACTACACCATTTTAAATCAGATTTTAATATCTTATGCCCTTGTCAAACTCAATATTTGAAAAAAAAAAAAAAAAAGTTTTGAATGCAACCATACTTAATTAAAAGGTCAGTGACTAAAAAGACAGCCAAAAGAGAAATATAGACCATTTTTATTAACTTCCCTAACTGGAGCTCTAAAATTTTGTTGATTAAAGTCTAATTTCAAAAGTTAACTTTTTAATTGGGTGTACTACGGCCTGCTGGCTCCAGGAAGTTTAGTAGAGGTCGAAAGATTGCTGGAGATCTAATTTTTCATTTCTATTGAAGAAGGAAGTCTTGCCCTTTTCCTTGCAAAGGCAGACCTTGAAGTGTTAGCGGGGAAACAAAGAATGTATCCATCAAAGGCCTTCATCATGAGGTTACACAGCCTCACAAGATGGTACGGAAGCCAACAGAACACGATACCACTCCAAAGAAAATTAGCTGAACATCTCACAGAGTCCAAGAAGTGAGAAAGGTTCACTGACTGGTGCCTAATCCAAGACTGAGGAGATCAGTTCCATCTCAGATTTTGTGGGTGACTTAGAATGTGTCACTTAGCTTTGGTTCCGCAAGTGGAAAATGAAGATAAATACTGTTGGCTTCCCTTATAGTCACACGAAAATAAACACATGAAATGGGGAGACATTCAAACAGCTTGGCGAGAGAGTCTAAGTATTGCAGACAAATAGGAAATAACCAAGTAGAGCCCCACACAGAGAGGAGATGCTCCACAGTCCTTCCTGAAACAAAAAAAGAACAGAGGAAGCAGGGGAGGAAAAGCACCTGGCACTTTATGACTCAGTGCAAGTTTTACACACAAGAAAGCAAGGCACCAAACTTTCTCCCCTCTCCTTCTGCTCCCAGTGCTCACGTTTAACAGGTTGTTTTGCTTCAACATTTAGCAGGAAGGCTCTTTTACAAACAACTCGGAGAAGAGGCCTCACTTGGCTGCCCTGCACTGACCTGGAGGAACTCATCCCATTTCTCTGAGTACAAAATGCTGTTGAAGCCGCCTGAAAAATGTGGACATGGAGCTGAGAAAGCTGCCCAGGGGAGAAAAACCTGCCCTGAACTTACCTCCGTGGGCAAACTCTGGGATATTTACACAAGATAGCTGGCAAGGGAACTCTGTAAGGACTCTTCTCATGTGGAAAAGCTTTTATTTGCTAAGGTTTCATACAATAGGATTTGGTTTACAACTAAGGGATCATTTTCCAAAGAGCTTCAAAGGGGGAGGGGGGGGGTAAGGTGGTGGTGCTGAGAGAGATAAAAGACTTTTACCGTGTAAAATATTACTGATAAAAGGCCCAGGTGGTAGCATTGGAAAGCATTACAAACAAAATCGTGGGACAGTCACACAGTTTCTATCGCAGCTGCGTATAGCAAAAAAGGACCACAAACAGAACGAAACATTCCCTGATGGAAACAAACTGATAGTGCACCTGGACGGCCCCCTCCAGTCCACATTGTTCCCAGTGACCCCGGAGCCCTGCAGCCCAGCCCATAAGTCACCCCCAGCCCGGCCTGGCGCTTCCCAGCTTCTCCCTCCCGGAAACGGCAGGGCCAGCTAAAGAGCCCTTTGTTTCCATTCAAACATATGTAAGGGTGGAAAAGCTGTTCAAAACATTAAAGAGAAACAACCAAGGACTGTTGCTATTCCAAGAAATGAATTACAAGCTGGAGGCCGCAATGCCCTGAGTGCTCGCAGTGCCAGCTGCAGTCAGATGGCCTGGGAGCGCTCAGAGCTGCTCAGACCATGGGAGGCACCCAGCTCACACAGACCTGGTGCTTCAAAACCCACCATCTCCTTCGTACTGATGGCTTTTTGCATTATAGCTCTGCTTCTGACACTGAAAATACGGAAAGGTTTTATGAAGAGAATAATAAAGTCAGAAGGGTGAAGCTCCTCCCAAATACTGCCAGCAGCTAATAAGCCATCTTCCTTTAGAATATTAGCACTGGCAAGTAACATAAACAACGTAAATGAAAAGCTATGTCAAAGTTACTGCATTGTGGGTTTCTGTGTCAAACAAGATAATGAAAGCCATAAACTGCTGTAACATGAATTCAGGTTGCAGATAAAGGATTAAGCTTTCCAAAGAATTATAAATAAAAGATGTCACTGAGAATTTTTTTTTTTTTTTTTTAAATCTGAAGTCTATAACTTAGAGGAAACTAAACACTTAGTTGTATTACATAATTTGCATTTTTGTATTAATTAAATGGCACACAGGAACCACGAACTTATTGTTTGCCATTTCAGGCTGAGGGTGTTCAGGCATAATTCAGAATGCAGCAGCAGACTTGGCTAGAATTCTCCTCACATTTTCACAGAGGCTGGCTGGCGACACGTACATTACAAAAAAAGAAGAATAAGCAGATATCCATGTAAGATAAATACATTCCATTCCCTCAAACTGCACTCAATGCAGACAATTAAATCCTGTTTTCCCTCTCCAAATGCTTCCCACTCCTTTCATTCTGACACTGCCAAGCACACGCCACCATTTTTTGCCTCTTCAGTCCAACCACACCTAGCCATCCGTGCCCAGGCCACATACACATTTTGCTCCTTCTACCACACTATTTTTTGAAGAAACGCACTGTCTTCCATTTCAAAGACTAACCTGTTAGTCTCAGTGAGAACTAAGGGAGAGAGAACTAAGAACCTAGTTTAGTGAGAACTATTGGTGATGGGTGGGTGACTGTTGGACTGGATGATCTTGTAGGTCTTTTCCAACCTTGGCGTTTCTGTGATTCTGTTCCCATCTAATCTCTCTTGTCCCTATGACTCCTGAGTCACGCCACTGATTCACCTGGGCCACCTGAAACCAAGGCATTATCTCTATGTTTTGAAAATGCTGCTTTTTGCATCTTCTTCCATTTTGTCTCTTCCCTCTAAAACAGACAATGAAAGTATTGAATTTTCTTTTCCCTCTCAAATAATTTTTCCTTCTTCCAAGTAACTTCTTCATAAGAGTTCTACATCCAACACAATGACAACAAATGTATAAAGCACTGTAAATCTCTTTAGCAGTGCTACATAGATCTCAAAGCGTTTAAAATATTATAAGTGCTTCATACATTGTATTTCTTCTCTTCCCATACCATCCTCTACTCAATTCTCCAGAAGACCAAGTCCAATTGCAGGCTTACTATCTGGAATGTGCATCTTCATTCCTGCTAAACCATCTCATCACTTTGCCATTCTACATATGCTTTTGATTTCTCTGGATTCAAAGGCTTTAGGATCAATTCTGCCCCATAGGACATTTGCACACTGCCAAATCAAGGCTGAAAATAAATACAATACGCCAACAATGATCACTGTAATTAATCCGCAGGGACTTGAATGTATTTTAATTTCAAAGGTAAGTAATATGCACCTGTCTCTCAGGTTTTCAAGTTTCTAATGAAAGAGTAAGATACCAGAAAAAGCAACTTATAGTTCAATGTTAAGAAGCTCTAATTTAAGGTCTGATTTTCAATCTACACTGGTATTAAGTGCTTAAAAACAAAAACAAGAAAAACAAACCAGCAGAACACAGGCAGAGCCAGAACTCACTCTCTCAAATGCACTTACATTTTTTACATCAGTTACAAAATGAAGTTTCTGATTTTTAAGAAAATCAGCTTCAACAGAATTGAGCCATACAGTCATGCACTACCACATTCTGAATCCCAGGTGGCACAGTAACCACGTATGTAGAGGAGTTCTGTGATATTAATACAGAAAACAGAGGCCATCCATGCAGTCTCATTCATACCATGCTTCTACTATTTCATATGTAAGATAAGACACAGGAAATGATCTCCATTTAATGAAAAAGGTGGAAAAATGAATCTGGATATTTATGAAGTGTCAACCAGGCCAGAATGTCTTGCACGTAACTGAGATACATACTGAAGTACTTTAAAGAAGGATATGTCAAACAAGCAAAGAATTTTTGTTAGAAGAATAAGCCACACTTACATCACTCAAAACAGCTCATACTATTTCAAATGCCTTTTTTATTATTCTTTCCATCATTATCAGTGAGGAAAAATGGACTTGCATATTAAGGCTAGACTATGCTTAGAAGTATCAGATAATAACTATAAATAAATTGCTTTTAAAATGTGACACAGGCATAAAAAATACTGGCTATCTTGCAATTCAATGCTGTCTTTATGGTAACTGTTGACTTATACCACTCAAAGTTTGCACAAAGACTACATATTAGAAGAAACTAATGTAATAGACAAGTCTTGCTTTTAATTTAATGATAGCTGCAAAAATTAAAAAAGATACGTATGCATTTATGTAATGACCACAACATTACCAGAAAACAGTAATTTTAAAATACTGCATGTAGTTTCCAAAACTAAAAAATCTCAGATCTTAAAAGAAAATCTAAATTCTTCAACTGATAAAAAAAAAAAAAAAAAGCACGTGAACAAACAATATGAGGTCAGAAAAATATCAAACAACGCTGATGGCATACACAAACCACTTTAAAGCAGAAAAGGACAGTTAAAATAGTACAGAAGTATTGCTTGTATTCTCTTGAGTTCGTGCTACCTATCTCCAAATTCCAGTTAACTGCAACAGAATGTTTAAAAAAGCATGTTTAAAACAAATAAGTTTGGATAGCCATCGATATTTATAAGTTACAAACGTTTTAAAGATGTACAAAAGAAAAATAGGAATGCGTAGAGTATGAGTACTCACTTGCAACTGTAACCTGTGTGCCATGCTACCTTCAGACATGGATTCCCTGCATGATCTTTAAGTAAGTTTCCTAGTTTATCAAATGCATTTTTCCTCAAAACTCAAACAGTGGTGATATTGTCCTTCCCACATTACAGATACAAGCATTAGAAGAAAGAAATTCAAGTACTGCGATGGAAAATTCAGAGGAACTGAGATCTGTTTTTTAATGCTAAAAGTGCAAGAGGCAAACAAACAATCCCTAGCAAAGCACAGGAAAAGTACAGTTTCACTAGAAGAAAATTCTGAGAAACAAGAAGTTACTGAGGGAATGCAGAGAGAATTCAATGGATCCAAGAAAACACCAGTAAATATTTAGAACAGGAAAACTTCTATGTGTACCACAGGAAAAACATCCCACTCCTTTCATTACACAAAAGCAACACTAACAGACTTCAGTTCTAAACACTTACCTTTTCCAACTCAGAAAAAAAGATCTAGCTGGAACAGTCAGCTTGCTAAAGTATGGCTTTTACTGTTCAACAGTGAATGTTTTCTCCTACCACATAGGCATTTTATGTAGGGTACCAAGTGATAACTTTCAAATTGCACAATTGTGAAAGGATACGAGGAGTTCCTTCTGTCCTGCACACCAGGTAGAGACACGCAGCAATTACGTGGGTCATCTTCCTTCCCCGGGTTAGATGCTTGCTTACAGCCATCTTGAAAAAATTGAAGGCAGTATCCAGACAATGTTGATTGAGTTGAAGCTGGTTTCCTAAGTGGTGAATCTGACGTTTTCCTAGAAAAATTAACAAGGAAAAAATTCTGAACAACTTCATAGTCACTTTTTGGGGATTGAGGGAGTTGAAGACAAAACCAAAAGAGCGGATTTGGGATTTCTCTGTGTTAAATAGAGAAGTTAGAACACAGCAATCACTCATGTTCCTGGGACCAGCATCATTTCTTAGGAGAAAAAAAAAAGCCTTACTTTGGACTCCTATAACTAAAATGGGTTCCATCAGTGAGCCCTGGAAAATGAAAGCTGCATTCATAAAGATCCTCCAAGAGAGAATCCAAAACATTGCTGAGGCTACTCAGATAAAAGATTACACACCCCTCCCCAAACATAGTTTGAAAGTTAGCACTATGGAGATGAGCTTCTGAAAACTTCAGATCACTGCGCTTTTGACATTAATGTACAAACAAATGAGACATTCTGCTGCATCCCTCCAAGAACTGATGAAGTTTGCAGTTCCTCTGACCACAGCCTGAGCCTGTAAGGAAAGGAGCTGCTCTGAGAGCTTGTCTGTGATTACAGAGATAGGGAGGCACTTCCTTCCTCCGAACACTTTCACAGCAGAGCCTTCATTTAAGGTTCGGCTGCCGGAGTGCAGAGATTCGTTTGTGGCTTCAGGAAAACAAATGTGCCTTCACCCTTAAACAAAATAATGAGAAAAAAAAGTGCTTCAGATGATTCATAGCAGGAAGTGGTACAGCTGCTAAGACAGATGTGGAAGGCAAAGCCTCGTCCATTCTCACCACTCCAGCTACAGAAAAGTACGTCGAACAGACAGCTTAAAAAGAAGATGGGGGAAGTCATGAGGAAAACAGTACTGAAGTTAGGCAGCATTAGGGGTCAGACAGCACATCAAGAGAAATCCTTTAATTCAATGTGTTGGACAGATGTTTCCAGCACGTGTATGCACAGGAAACACTCATCTGTTCCTTTCAGAGGTGTTACGAGCAGCTTTGCTGAAGCTGGCACAAAGCCGGCCCTGTGCCTCCACCACCTTTCCTACTGCACGATGCTCACCCAAGTAACACCCACAAACACTGCACTTCTGAATTTTATGCAAATTCCCCTATAATCATCACTAATAACATAGTGAAACATTTAACCTCTGAACAACCTTCTGCTAAAGCGCCGTTTCAATTTGGCTTTAATAAGGAGCGAATCCAGAAACCCAACCAGGGTCAGTAAAATTCCAGAAAAACAGAATCTACAAGAAAGCTGCAGCTTCTGCTCTCAGCACACACAGCAATTAATGCAATTGTCAGAGAGATCTCCTCTAAGTCACTTTGAGCAACCAAGTAGAACCCATTCGGATGAAGAAGTAATGACAGGAAGGGTATGTCACCTTCCACAGGAGGCACTGGCACAGTAAGCTACTCAAGAGTAATCCAAAGCCCATCAAGTGAGCAGTTTTTCCACTAACATCAGCACACACTGAACTGGGGCTCTGATGTCATAGTTTCAAAAAAAAGAGTAAATAAAGTAAGATGTGGAGAACACTTGGGAAGAGCTTTCGCAAAAGCATAAAAGCAGAAGCTCCTATGCGAATGATGAGCCACTTGCACTCCTGAATGTTTCTTGGGCTAACAGCAGAACTGGTCAGCAGAGCCAGCTCCACAATGGTGTGCCCCACAAGGGAGTGGGTCCAACATAATGCAACCATTGAGCAAGAACTGATGAGCAAGCTTGCCATGTCACCACTAGAACAGCAGCAGTTGATGCAGTCCTGGGCACACACCAGAGAAGAATCCAGTTGAGCTGCAAACACACAAGGCTCTCACCCCAGCCATTCATACAGCATTCCTTCTCCCAGAAACTCCATTCTCACACAGAGAGAGCTGCACACCTTGTAAGGCACTCCAGAAACAAAGAACATACCAGAGGAGAAAAGAACAACATTGAGAAAAATGTTTGAAATTGATGTTTTTGCTTAAGCAATCTTGCCCACTAACTGGTCCCATCTCCAAGCTATCATTGATATTCTCTAAGTAGTTAACCTTCTCATAATTTCAAATGTTGAAGCATAATTCATCATAATTCATCCTAAGTAAATAGTACGCTTGTTTGAGTAATACAGGTTTTTTAGCTGAGCTTTTCATCCAGCATCAATATTTTAAACGCAATTACTTTAGGGGTGGCCAGTTATTGTCTAGTGACAAATACCAAGGAGATCAGAGAGCCCAGAATGCTACTCATCCACTTAGGAAATGTTATTTCATTAAGTGTTTCATTTGACCTTCAGCAGACCACTGAATGCTTTAACTCTGTGTGCTGGTTGTTTCTGAAGCTGCTCTGCAGTATTAAGGCATTCATACAGTTAAAGCAAAAATAAACCAACCGTGATAATGCCACTGATCTCCAAATGAAGAACTTAGAACAAAAGGTGTCTTAGAAGTGATGTGCATCTCTATGACTAACTTGGTTTTGTCCTTATCTGTTACAGGAGAGGGAGAAGGTACTATGTATAGCATCAAAGATAAATATTTACATGTTGTAACCAGTCTCCTATTTACCAAGGAAAGATCAAAAGATGCACTGTATTTTTTCCCCATCTCTCTTAATTTTACACAACAAACTTCTATTTTGTTACCTTATGCAACAGAAAAAAAATACAAAAAGCCACTCACACCTGGAAAAGTTAATATTATTAGTTGTTCAGGATTTCCACACAAGGAACACAAGATACATAGGTCACTCTGAAAGTAATTCCTAACTATTCCCATGGAAACTACAACAGGTACAAAGAGCACAATAACACTATTAAATAGAGCTAAATATCAGCTACAATACATAATTTTTCAGCTATGCATTTTTGCCAGCAATGAACATGAGCCTCCATGCTGCAGTCGTAACAATCTGCACCAGCAGAGGTGACCCACTGCCACCACTGATGAACTCCATCACCTCACTGTGCTCACATCCACTGTTTGGTCTCCAAGCGTTGATGATTGCCAATGGATGAAACGTTTTCTGCATGGTGGAATTCAGTGGCACACCTTTGCTTCATACACGCTTCCATGCCAAGCGCCATTTTGTCAGACTGCCTCTCTGCTGCCATCTGTCACACAGCAACAAAACCTAGAGGGATACTGGTGGGAAGGTTCATCCTCTACTGCCATGCCACCACCATCTGCCTCCAGTGTCATGGGTCAACATAATAAAATAGGAGGCATTACTTTCGGAGCAGCCCTCGTACTTCATACCCTGATTCCTCCACAGATACAAGAAGTGCTTCCACCTAAAAGGTAACTGCCAGGACAAGGCAAGTATCAGTTGGATGGTTATTGCCTCAGTAACTAGGATCAAAAGTATATTGGTTGTGATTTCCAGTCCTTTCTGCCAATCTCAGTGATCTGACACTTCCACAACTGAGAAATTTTGTTTAACTATCAATCCAGCAATTGACATCTGAAGAGCAGATGTGCACATGTAAGAGAAACTAGAGCTAAGGAAATAACTGATCAATATAAATTCTCTATCCAATACTCCAGTTACAAAGAAAAATACAAACTGATACCAAATACGCGCTCACATCACCAATCCTCAACAAGTAACCCCCTCCAGCACACCTACAATATGCATCATGCCCCCCAGACCTGGAACGTACTTCTGCTCCCACTGCTCCTCGCTAGTTGGGTGGCATTTTCTTACCTTTTATTTCTTGTTCCTCTCCTGACTGCCCCTACAGCTGGCTCTACACTACCAGCATGGCTTCCATCAGCCCTAAATGCTGGCTGATGCCCATTCTGCCGGTCTGACCATATGGTCCCAGCGTGCAGCTAGTTGCTCCAGCTACCCACAAGAACACATTAAGCCTCATGGTCTCAGCCAAAACAGTAGGAATATCCAACACTGCAACACAATTTATTAGCAATCTGTTCAACCCAGTGTACACCAGATTACATCGCAGTGTTACAAACTCAAATGAACTGAACTGTTCTAGTGGATAGAAAAGAATTGACATGCCTTTAAACCACATCATGCTCCAGGTCATAAAGCAAAATACAACTTCCTGACTTTCTCATCCATTTTATCCAGTAGAATGATTAAAAATATAACAGTCAGGTACCCTCTCTTGTGCTGTCAGCAGCACGCAATATTGGTCGCCTTTCTAGGGTCTTACAGGAAAGAAATATTTTCCTTTAAAGAGAGAAGGAAGAAGAGGTCTAGAAACAACAGAAATACCAAGCAGCTGCCATTTATTTTTCTAAGGCAAATCACACCATTGGGCAGGGTGGGGAACACAAAAAGGAAAGGACAAGAGACAAAAAGCAGCTTGCATTTCTGTGAGGATCACACAAAATCAAATCCCCAGGCTACCAAGTAGTAAACTTCATCACACTCCTAAATCATCATCTAAAAAATAAAAGGCCCTTTTCTGTTTTTAGGACCAAGCCCACTAAAAACGTGCATATATCCACTTAACTCCCAGCATGCAGGAAGGAACACAGTAGTCTTCTCAGCTGATGCCAACCTCAACACTTTGAGCTGGCACAGAAGACTTAAGGTTCAGGTAGGACAGCTGAACCCTGTTAACCATTTGTTTCAGAAATTTTCCATTCTTTGGGCTGAGAAAACTGCCGTAATTCCAGAACAAAATATAGAAGCTGCCGCAAAAATAGATGTGAAGAAAAACCTGGCAATATTAAACACTTACACAAGAAGAGGTTGGGAGCAAAACCGCAGCTTATGTTCTTCAGAAAAGGGGCAAAAATCAGATCCATGCTTTACAAGCAATTTTCTTTCTTTTATGATCCCGTTACTACAGAAACATCTTGTTCTTTTCCACTGTTCTACAGGGATCATACCTTTTTTTGGATCTCTTAAAAGTCAGTAATGTCAAGTAGCTGCAGCTACATATTACTCTCATCTGGCTTCTGCCTGCTCATCTGCAGCCCTTCCCTCAGACTGACAAAGACTAATGCTGCTATTTCCAAGTAGTACTTTTTTCAGCAAGAAGTTTCCAGGGAAATAACAGGCAGTGCACAGCCAGAGCTTAAATGAATTGTTATTACAATACTAAACTGCATCAACAAAATCAAGGCATACAGATTTCCTCCCCTTCTGCAATTTGCTCCGGGGGCTCTGGCAGCTCTAACAGTACCTGAATCAGGCAATGGAGTCACATTAACTGCACTAATCCTTTTCTGCAGAAGGAATTGTTATGGTAACAAACACTAGATTCTATTAAAAGAAATGTTTTGGGTGATTTTTGCTCAAGTATTCATTTCCAGAAGCTGAATTACTGCACTCACTGAATTTTATGTGCAGATTTTATTCTGCATTTGGGTCTAACTCCTTTTATTTTCTTGCTTTGATAAAGCTCACCAGAAGAGCTCCCCAGAAAGGGAAAAAAAAGCAGCTCTTATGTGTGGGCATCCCCGCATGCTTTGTCATATCTTTCAGTTTCTCTAAGTCCCAGCTCAAAGCCTGAATGAATTTCCTGCTCTTTGCTCCATGCCAGGCTTCTATGCTATTTGTATTATAAATAAGTCAAACAAACAAAGCCACAGTGGGGAAAGCGCAGCACCATCAGTAACATTTATGAAGGCTGCTCACAGAAGCCTAATCAAGAGGAGGGTCCCATGATCAAAGACAAGAAAAACATTTAAAAAAACAAACAATGCAGAGAAGAAAAGAGGAAACCACAGCGATGACTGCAGCACTCGCACAGAGCATCGCCAGTACTGAAAACAGCCAATGAGCAGCAGCAGCAGCAGCAGCTCAGCAGGGCACTGCAGCAGCACTGACCAAGGACACTATCAACTCTGATTCTACTAAGGACAGCCACGAGTTACACCCCTTAACACTTAACTGCCCATAAGAAATGCGATTTAACCTGATGGCTAGATCAATGCCACCACTTTCTCCTCTTGCGGCCAGAACCAGACCACCTCCATGCAGAGACCTGTGCTCGGTGTTCTTGCTTGCTGACAACATGCATCCCTTTGGCCTCCCTGAGAGCACCCCGATCACCAGGCAGAGCTTCCCATTCATCCTGGCACAGTCCTTTCACCGTGCTTCAAACGTTCATGCATTCAGCTACAGAGAACCAGCAGGTACCATTAGAGTTAATGGCTTAAAAATTCAGACTCTGGTTGCTGCCTCAATCCTTTCTTAATATTTGATACTCAGCTACTCTTCTTTCACCCAGAAAATCTCCTGTTAACTTCTTGTCCCAGCACTTATCTGTATTTAGTGTATTCATTCATTCTCTCCAAACTGGCCCTTGTATTCCATCAATGCTAAAACCAGCCTCCAAAGTGCCCATGGAACTTCCCCACCCTCCTCTTCAACCTTGTTTCCATTCCCTGATGATATGATATCACTCCCACATGGACAGACTCTTTTTATACGCTGCAACTGGCTATTTGAATTAATTTGCCTTACAATTCTGAAAAACTTGGCACAGTGAGTAGTTCCTCCAATTTCTTACATTCAGTTCCTGGAATCCCGTGAGAGCAGGAGGTAATGCTCTACCTTCATCCCCATTATGCAAGTACCCACTATTCTGGGTTCATCAACTAGAAGTTGAAGCCATATAATCTATCCCTGGACTGTACCTAACCTGGTAACTCACCCTATCATCTTCAGACAGCAGCTTGCCTGCTCCTTATCCTTGTTTGTTGTTTTGTTTTTTAAATGAGGTGAAAGAACTTCTTACTAATAAAATCCTTCGCTTCTGTTATTAAAAGCTGGAAAACCACACTCAGTGCAGACCTTAGAACACCCCAAAGCAACAGTCGGTAGATTCTTTGACATCTGAAGGCATCACGACTGTTTTAAGTCAAGCCAAAGCCCAAGCTATTGCTGCAGGCAGCACTTCCCCCTCCAGCACTACATTTTTACAGCCACGTGCCGATAGAGATCAGGGAACCCACCCTGCTGCCAATCGGCCTGACCGAAAGCTCAGTGCTCATTTGGAGCAGCTCTCCATAACTCAGCAAGCACCTCCCAGCACCGGCAAAACGTGGCTGAGGCGAGGAGAACAGCTGTCAGCAGCAGCCTACACGTGGATCGACTTAAAGCAAATGCGAGTCTGCAGCCTAAATGGGTCAAAGAGAAAAGTACACACGATACCTATGCTTCCTCCCATTCCTCTGCTACTGCTCCCGGCCCTTGCTGCTCCTCTGATGCAACGTGCTTACATAAAGGCTGACTTAGAGCAGCATACATATGTGCTCACGTGCTCGTTTAGTTGTTTGTGCACAGAAATGCTTCAGGTAGATTCATTTTGGCAAGAAAGGATTTTTTTTCTTTTAATTCCAGAAGTTTTGTCAACTTCATTTTTTTACTCACATACGACGTGCATCTGTTTCAGAGTTGAAACAGCTGGAAGGAAGGCGGTACCACCAGCAAGAACTGAGAGCACAGGCATGATCAGTGCAGGAAGGCCTCCACCTGTCTGACATTAAAGGAACTGGAAAGAAAAATGTAAGACACCGGGAGCCTTTAGCTAATGGTTGGTACTGCATATGCAAGCTTTCCTTCTGATGGCAACACCAGTTTGGCTGCACTTTAAATTTCCTCTGTTTTGTTTGGACAGCAATTTTTTTTTTTTAATTACATTCTACATGACAGTTTTTCTATACCTATATGCAGGTAGAGCTTTTTTCCCCCCACACTTATCAATTACCAATTGTTACTCCTGTCACAACAAGAAATGAAATATTCCTGCTGTCACACAGCATTACTGCTGATCCAAGCTGTACCTTCAGCCATCCAAGATCATTCCTACATCACAGTAAGAAAAAAAAAAAAAAGCATATGACATAATCTGACAGTTTGGGAAATATGTATATGTACGTATTAAATTTTAAAAGATAATAATTCTAGCATTATTATGGAGATTAGAAGTTGTTTCACACCTCCAAAGCAAAAAGCAGTTAACTAAGATGCAACTCTGGTCAACCTACAAAGCTAGAATAACTCAAGAACACAGAACCACATGACCAAAAAAAAAAAAAAAAAAAAAAAAAAAAGATCTGTTGCCTGTTGGTAAAAGTTGTCAGAAAATCTTCAAAACAAACCAAAAATGAAGACTGAACACAAAAGATTCACTGCTGCAACAGAAAACTTTACAGACGCAAACAGCGTATAAATCAGAGCGACGTTATCTGCTTGCTCACAGTGAGTTCTAGCTCCTTCCCTACGGATCAGAGCTTTTGCAAGGCAAAGAAGTACAACCTGGCAGGAGCCATTTTTCAGAGCCCTGCAGGCAGCAGGGGAGCAGGCAGCAGCCCCAGTGACCGCAGGACTTCACATGGCAGGAGGAGGCCGAGCTGGAAGTGTCCCCAGCCACAAGTGCAGCTGAGCTAGGACAAGGAGACAGAGACCAGAGAAGCAATGGAGTCACTGACACTGCACTGCGATGACTGCTTGCTTAAGTCACACAAGGATTGCTTAAAAAAAAGATTTAATCTTTCCATTTAATGCAAACATAACAGCCGCCACTCTCTTCCCATTCAGACCATACCCAACTGATACACGTCTGGCACAGCAAGCCCAGAAGTAAAAACTTCATAAATATCGACTAATTGGCAAATTCCTTACATCTTCTCAAAAATGGAAATGTGGTAAGAAGGCATCAAGTGAAAAAGGATGCAGACAGTGAAATAAATGAGGGGGGTGAAGAAAAAGAGGCAGTTATTAAAGACATCAAAGGGGTAAGAGATAAAACATGATCTAAAAATGGAAGCAGAGAGAGAAGTAAAAATCAAGCTGGGAAAGGCACAGAACCGTAACAAAAGCAAGAAAGACTGTGTTCAGTTAATACTTATTCAAAGTATTTCTATATGAGACTGACAAGAGCAGTCAAATATTTCATTCCTTTATCTGGGAGGGATAAGAAACCCAGCAGTTAGGTAACAGAGCATCAATCTTAACTCAGGCTGCAGCTAAAGAAGAAAGTTCTGCCCTCTGTTTGTCCCCGGTAGCCAAGTCCATCAGCTGCAGATAACAAGTAAGGGATACGCATTTGAGGGAGCTGCTCATATTTACCACTACAGCTCTGTTCAGACAGAACTACAACTGCCCTTGGTAATTTTATCTGTGCACAGCCGCAGGCTAAGGAAGAAGTTACAGACAGAGCTTCATCCTCATCTTTCGCATTTCCTTCCTTTCAAAACTAAGAATAAAGTGAAGGTTGCCACAAATCTCAGCTAAACAATGAAGTGGATCAGTGATGCTATTTATCAAACCTGTCTCTCATGTTATCTACTTCAGCATGGAACTGAAAGGAGATTTATGGTCAAAGAGTGAATGCACATATTTCAGAAACAATCCTACATTTCTTTAAACAATAACATTTGTGTGAGTCAGATGTACAGGCTGTTCCAGTAAAGAATTAGAACCACAATGCCATCTATGTATTTCTACAGAGCCAACGTGGCTCTCTTCAGAAATATTTGGCATATTTGAGCAGTATCCATCTCTACGTATGTAATCTTTTCCATTCACGTGAACAAGACGTATGGGAAGGGAGAATTCTTTCCAGAATTTGTTCTCCTCAGGAATAGCAGTCACCTTCAAATGAAACAGGGAGAACATGGGTGCTTGGGGGGAGGGACAAACATGATGACTGCTGAAGACCCAGAGACTGAACTTCCAGTCACCTTTAAATTACTGAACATGATTTATAAAGATTAGAGCACAAGATCACTAGATTTCTGGAAGATAATGGAGGTTTAGGCCATAAATAGATACGAGCATGAGCTCATGACTAAGAACAACATGAAATTAAAGGAAAACGTAAGTATCGTATTAACAAGAATTTACAACACAACTCATTGGACCTCATAATAGTTTCCCAAGGGAACTCTTGTAAACTCCCACTGCTTGGAACATATGAATGCAGGAAGAACAAGAGACAAGAAAAACGGATGATATGGAATGATCTTGTCCAAATACAAACAGACTACGCTGATTTAAGAGGTTGAAGTTCTCACGCTTTTGCAAAATCATAAAGCATTACGAGAGGGGGGGCAACTTTCTATGACAGGATCATTGCACACTCTGAATAGGTATGACAGGAAAGGTTCCTCCTCCATCCTCCCCAAATTGCCACCCCTGCTGATTCAGTACAACAGTGTTTCAGCCTGCTGGCATTTCCATAGCTAAACAATACAGACGCAGCGTTGACCCAAAAGAACTACCTGGCCTGTAGAGAACAATCCATCTACACGTACTTAAGATCTCACCTCCTTAAAAACCTTTTCCATAGTCCATGGAAATCTATTTCAATTTTCTCAAATTAAATATTGGGAAAAACAACAGAAACAATAAACTTGCAACACCACACAGATCCATAACCAAAGCTCTGGATAGCAACTTCCTTTGCTGTTCTAGATGACTCACTCAGCTTCAGCTTGCCAGACCTTAGCAGTTAAAGAAAATTTCAGGTAAGCACAATTACATTTTCCTCTTCAAGTGTTAAACCTCAAAGATCAATTACAGCACAGCTTTCCCTGCAGTATGACTCCAAGGTAGGATGTGAGATCATCCATTAAACATATATGTCCAAGACTAGATGCATTATTAATTCATTTCTCCTCAGGTAATCTGACATGGTGAAACAGAGCTTCCAGAGAACACACTGACTAAAGACTTAAACAGAAATCAGTGGATTTATACAATGATTGCCATGCAGCCACCTAATGAACCTCATTAAAGGAGACACGGATTCTTCTCCCCTGATACTGTCACTGCTCCTACAGAGTTGACGCTGATGCTTAACACAAGGAAGAATATTGATTGTAACCCTCCTCCGAAACAGTTTTTGCACCAGTTGTGAGGATGATCCATCTCAACTTAATAATGCCCAAGTCTGACTACAGACAGGTCTCCACTTCATTCTTCTGCTTAGTTAAAGCATTTGGAATCTTTTCTTTAAGCTATTATCTGTAAGGCATTACCTGCCTCAGTATTTCAATCAGGCAGCTGCTCTAAATACCAAAATGAATTTCTACTTTTGTCCTCTTGGACTTTGTGGAACTGCAATCAAGGAATCACTTAACATCAGCATCATGCTGAACCTAAAAAAATGCATTGCTTTGGTAGAGTTCACAGAGTAAATTCTACTTACTGACCTCTTAACATCCACAAGAATAAACAAACACTTCAATCAGCAGCTTGTCTCTGATCTGTTTATGCTACCAGCAGCCTCCTCAGTGAAGGCCTTGCAAGTTCCACTGCTACATTAATTAACCTCAAGGACCATGTTTTCCCTCCACAGAACAGTTATTTTAATTGTCTATTGTTCCTTTCTTCTTCCTACCTTTTGAATTTTACTATGAAACAGAAGAAAAAGCAGACAGGCAGATAAAATTTTCCCTAGCTCTGTGCAAGTTGACTGTATATCCACCTATCCATAGGCCTGGCCACTAAATCAACTACAGAACACACTGAAGTAAGCATTTCTGCATGATCAAACTCCATCCTCTTACACTATCACATAACAAGAAGCATAGGCTCTGCTTTGTTCAATCTGGCTTTAATTACCATAAGGTTCAGCATTCACCTTCCTATTGAAAGTCATGCTCACGTAGATGGGGAGCTGAACTTGAAACAGCCAAACATTTTTTGAGGGCTCCAAATCCATCATGGTTTTAGTTTCATGTAACTCTGCCTATTAGCTTTTGAAATCGTGACACTCCAAACTTCAACAAAGCATTTTGTTCCAAGTGGCAGCTATTGTGTTGTCTCTCTTTTGCACTTTCCAGACTAAATCAGGAAAGGATATCTGACATAAGGATCCTTCTTAGCTCGATACTGAGTGAGTACGTCTGCAGGAAAAGAAAAATACATGTATACTGTTCTCTGCATTGAGCACTGAGGCAGGTGACAGTCCTTCACTTCTGCTGCATGATGTAGGGATGACACTCCAAAGAGTTTGATTTTAGCTTCCACATCACCACTTACACTCCCTTGTACTCACCTTTATCTTCTGCTGAAGTTTCCTTAGGACTATATTTAATATTCAGTGCCACTGTAAGCTCAGTACTTGACTTTCCTGGCATGACAAAGTGTTGCCCAGAAAGACAAAATGACTTCAAAGCTTTACTTCTCTATGTCGAAGACCACAATCAACTTCAAGTTTCCTCTCCTACTTAAAAAAATAAATAAATAATATCCAACAACTCTCTTAGAAAAGAAAAACTACCCACACACACAGCAGGAAAAGTATCTATTCAGTGGCAAAAGGAACGAGTAAGTGGCCTTGCAACCCTTCAGAAAGAACATTACTTCTATTCCCTGCTCCACAGGGTCAGAAATGGGGTGCAAACAACCCTTGAGGAGACTATCTGCAATCAGAGTGTGCTAGATTTGCTGTGGACTGAGAACAGAAAGAGACAGAAGTGCATCTACAATCCACAGGATGTCTAACAACTTTATTTTGACCAAAGCTACAGATACCCACTTGCTCTCAAGAAAGAAGCTGGCAGCAATCAAGAGTTAACTTCCAGTATAGGGCCAGCTGGAATAACACAGACCACTCAGACTACAAACGTCACCTCACAAGCACCCTGGATTTGTTCCAAAACTCACTTGAAAAGTGGTATTCTTCCCTGACACGCTCAAGGACTGATTCAGTGTGCATCAGAATCGGGATTTGTTTCTAGCGCACGTTAGGAACTATAGATTCTAAACCTATTTTGAGATCATTTTGAATAGTTTCAGGATCCGTATTTGCCCATCATTAGGCAAGCTGGAAAATTATTCTCCTTGTATTTAAGCTTAAAAACAAAGATTTCACACAACTGAAAAATGTCAGACTAGTTCATCACCTCCGACTCCCCAAAAGAAAGAAGGCCGTAGGTAAAACATTATTTTGAGGTAGAAGGAAATTGTACTCGCAAAGCTATTCACATTAGTACTGCTCATAAAATCACTTAGAAGATTTCAGCTGACGTTGAATAATTTTATTTCCAGCTATTTCCCTGAGCTCACAGAGCTTGCATGGCCACGGAAGCAAGCAAACATAACACCTGCTTGGATTTGGCAAGCTACATGGGGCTCAGAATAATAAGGCATCCCTCTAACATCTCCTTCATTTACAGATGCCAATTTGCTGATGATAGGACTATAGCTGCGCTCACCTTTAGAAATGAGGATGAATTTGGATTAGCAAATGCTGACAATTCATCTCGCCCTTAAGATGGAGGTTAGTAGTTAGAGAGGAGTGACTGATAAACCCAGAGCCATTACTAACTTCCTGACACAAAGCCAGCTTTCTCCTTTTCACTCCATAGCAGGCCTAGGGTAAGAAACAAGAGAGGTGATACAAAAAACTCAGCCTGAAGACTTGGTGCAACTGGAGCAGCTGGGGCTCTGCTCTTAATCCTTTGTATTTTGTAAGGGCTTTTGCCTAATCTTCCAGTGATTAGAAGGAATCTATGGGGGGGTTTGTTTTGCAGTTGATGTTATTTTTTTAACATAGGAGATGAGGTGAATTAGAGGATGAATTTACCTAATACATTGAAAGGAGAAACCTCAGTGCTGCCTTCCATCTTCCCCCCCCAACATACCTCTTAGAGCTCCCAGTGCAGTGAATCCCAGTCAGATTTTGTGCTCACCACTAGGCCAGAAAAAAAGAAAAAGAGTTTTCTACAGGCTGTCAGGGCAGGGAGAAGTGAGACAAGTGCAAGAAGTTCAGCAGCCTGCCTGGAGAGCTGTTCAGCAACATGCAGCCCCTCTGATTTGTCTACGAGGTTAACAAGACTCTGGTAAGAAGAATTTATAGCTGCCTACTGCCTCAAAATGAGCAGCATACATACTCTGTGAGCAGACAAATTAATCTCCTAACCTGATTTAGAATGTGTCTTTTCCCATGCAAAATGATTTCTGCGTATTATGCTTGCATGCCCCTGCACACGTGCCCAAAGGAACCAGAAATGCCTTTCTGCTCCAAGCGTCTCTGCAACACCACAAACATAAGGAGACAACTGCTAACAATCAGCACCCACCTTGCTATGCCCCATACAAGCGAGGATGAAGACCGCAGTGCTTGTATCTTCCTTTCAGACAGCACAATTGATGTGCCAGCCTTTCTGAAAGCACCACAAGATGGCTGTATTTTATACATCAATTTTGCAAGGACAGGAAAGAGGTGACCTTCAGGTTCAGTATGCTCTGTACTACCATCAAAAACCTCAAATCAGACCTCAAGTCTGGTTTCTGGAAAGGACCTCATCCTGAATGGGCTACAAAGGACTAACTAACCCCTACACAGCTTTCTTTTGAGCAACACTAAGTTCATGCTTCCTACCATAAAAACACATGGAATGTTTCCCCCAAATAATGCCTTATGAAAGCAATCAAACAGTACATCTAAGGTATAAATGTAAATATTTGCATACGTTTTCTCTAATGAATGACAACTACACATGAGAACATGTGCATCTAATTCCTGTACCAGAACCCCAGCTCTGTGCATACCCCTGGAAACCACAGCTATGATCCTAAGCTGCTTGCTTAATACTACACATTTCATAATATACTATCCAAAAGTACTGTTAATCAAACGTGTGGGTTTGGAGCATGTAAGGGAAAGAATGTACTGCTTTCTTTGAAAAATCCAATCTCTAATTGATTTTGTTTTAAAAAAAAAGTTCATTAGCATATTCCATGTGGAATCACACAGTTGAACATAATTAGGCACTTGTTTAGCTGTGTTTAGCACTAATGACCTCTCTTTTGCAGAAGGATCCACTTCTGTTTGATTTTTCTACTGCCCAAACTTAAGAGAAGCCTTTCTGTTGAAAATGCAGGAGTAACCTGAACTGACTTTAAAACAGCACAGCAATCAATTACCTTCTCACTTAATTCACATTGTGTTTGTTTGGGGCAGTTTTGTTTTAACACTATAAAGGCTTTAAATGGAGGTGATTAAAGACAGACTACTAGACACACATCTGGGACCCCAAACAACACTGTCAAGCAAACACAGCTTCTGCTATAACACCTACAGTCTCATTTAAAAAGCGCAGCTCAAAAACAGCCTTAAGGCTGAATCCAACTTCTTACCCTCACTGGAGCTCAGACTGAAGGGGACCATGCTGTACTTACACAATCACAGAACCATTATGGCTGGGGAAGACATGAAGATGATCCAGTCCAACCCCACCCCATCATACCATGCCCACTGACCACGTCCTTCAGTGCCACATCTCCATGGCTCTTGAACGCCTCACGGACAGTCACTCCACCATGCTTTATCTCTATTTTATAGATCTCATTTCTTTATAATTTCCATTCAAAACCAATCAAAGCAAAAAATAAGAAAAAAACATGTATGAAACAACTCATTTTTGAAGCGTTACATTCTCAATGTAAAAAATCATAACTAAATTGACAGCAATACCAATGCCTTCAGTACCCATGGATAACCCTTTCCCTCCCACAGTTACTCAGCCTTAATTCCTTTTTACCCGCATAGCTTCCATCGACATGGACCAGCACTACATCACCTGTATTGCCTTAAATTATTCACTTGCTAGAGTACAAAAGGATAATACAAATCTTCACCTGAAAGAGCAATTTGTAACATTAAACTCATGATTTCCTAATCCACAGTTTATCTACATAGAGCCACTTCCACAAGACTTTTGGAAAAAAAAAAACCAACTTTAAGGCTGCAATTAACGTATAACTTTAGAAGTAAAAAATGACTTAGGAAAAACTTTAAAGACCTGATTAAAGAAATGATCTTTCTTGCCACTCCTCCCACGAAATTACTGTTCAGTAACTCTGACAACAGCATTTTCTTTCAGAATTTGAACTTTTCAGAGAAGTGTTTTGAAGCAGGGTGTCACAGCACCACCTGCTGATCTTAGCGAGTGCCTTGAAAATGCTGCACAGCGAAGTTAAGGCACAGTGATCAGTACAGAACATTTTAATTCTGGGTCTGTATAATTTTGATTATTTTTAACTAGAAATACATGCATTTTTTTTAGTATATAGTAACATTTTATGATTCTGCAAAAAAGAGAACAGAGAGCTAAATTCAACTCTGGCATCTGCTGATTTTTATTTTCCTATTGGTAAGTGAGGGAAAAGCTCTTGAGACAGCAACAGCCAAATTAGTAAAATTCTGGAATTCATTCAAATGTTTTAGCATATCAGGTTAATGAACTGTTTATTTAATGGCTTCGTTTATAGCACATCCAGACAAAAGGCCACCCCAGAATTAGAAACAGTCAAGCCTAGTTTATTAAAATCACTTGAAAAATCAAACTGAGTGTCACGTATGCTGTATGTTCTGAATTGATTAATATATAAACAGAATTAGCATTTGGGTCCGAATGCATTAAGAATTTTACTGCTGTTCTGGTGAAGTACGGCAGAACAGCTAACACATGCTGCTGCAAAAATCCTTAGGGATCCTCAAATGAAAAAGTACTCCCTGAAGACGTAGCGAGAGACACGAATTCTATTAGAGGAGACCATTTCTTCTTCATCATTCCTTTTTAAGTTGCGACAAAATTAGCACAGCCTGCACGCTCCAGGGTGTGTGCTGGGAGGAGGGCGGGGGGATCAGAAGATATAAAGGCCTGAGGCACTTCAAGCAGAGAGCATCCATCTGCTAGCAGCAGTCAATGAACAGAACGCTTCTAAAAAGCTTCCCACTGACATTAAGTCAAGCCAGAAGAACAGAAAACACGTTCCTTCACTGACTGTGCAAGACCGAGCCTAACAGGACAGTGGATTATAAATACGTGTTATAAAAAAAACCTACCTAACAACGTGGTCCTGCATTCAGCCTCCCCTGCAGCAAAGCTGGTTTAAGAAGCCATAGAAATGATCCAAGGGAAGGAACGCCTTCCTGTGAGGACAAGCTGGGAGCTGGGGATGGTCAGTCCAGAGAAGGCTTCATGGAGAGCTGAGAGCAGCTTTTGAGCATCTAAAGGGGGGCTGTAAGAAAAAGGGGTACAGACCCTTAAGCAGGGTCTGTTGTGACAGGACAAGGGAGAATGGTTTCAAACTAAAAGAGAGGAGATTTAGAGATATAGTGAAGGGTGGTGAGGCACTGGCATGGGTTGCTCAGAGAGGTGGTGGTGCCCCATCCCTACAGACACCCAAGGTCAGGCTGGATGTGGCTCTGAGCACCTGATGGAGCTGTAGGTGTCCCTGTTCACTGCAGGGGAGTTGGACCAGATGGCCTTTAAGGGTCCCTTCCTATTCAACAGACCCTACGATTCTGTGATCTTCAGTATCCGTTTTCTCATCCACTGCAGTAGCGAACAGAGGAGTGCAACAAAAAAAGGCAAAATGGGGGGGAAAAAAAAAAAATAATAAAAATGAGAGATGGTTTGGTTTTTTTTTGTTTTGTTTTTGGTCATGAAAGCCAAATATTTTCACTGTCATAGTGAAACAGATGCATCACCCCAGCCAAGGGTGGTTGAGCCCTAGCTTCTGCTTAGAAGAGCGAAGTAGAAAGGGCTGAAGGGATAGAAGGCAGGGAGCAAAGTAGCTTTGCTGCTACATACATTTATCACAGAACCAGACAGCAGAGTGGTAGCTCTTTGAAATGAAGGCTTCTGATGGCAACATCACTCCAAGGAGCTCCCAGCCCTTCAACACAACACCTCACTGTCACCCACGCACCACGGCACGTCAGCTCCCAGGCTGACACAACCACCCACACAAATGCAGCAAGTCACAGAGACCATCCAGCTTACAAATATGCATACACAGTTCTCCTGGTTGGCAAGGATTTGTTTTCCTGGGGTGTTTTTGGTTGCCCCTTTTTTTTTTTTTTTTTTTTTTTTTTTAAAGTGGGAGATGGATGTAGGTCTGTGCTGCTGCACTGTGCAACTTATGGGGACACTGGGGGACCCTCAGACTGAATGCATACTGCATACTTGGTACAGAACCTAATAGTGCCTTGTTTCTCATGCCAGATGAGACTGGGCAGATGTCACAGCAACAGAGTTACACACAGTATGCCAGCATGGTCAGACCCAGCACAGGAGGTCATGCCAGCTGGGTCCCCGCCAACAGACATATAGTGATTGCAATGCAAAGGGCACCCGATGTTCACACCATGAACCATGACAAGGAAAAAGCAGCTCAGGATCATGGCATAACCATAGGTGGAAGTGAGCAAAACACATCTGCAAGAGCATAAGCAAGTCAGTTGTCCTTCTAAAAAAAACAGTGTACATAGGCACTGCATTTTGTTAATCTCTGCTACTTGTTAATCCCATGGCAGAGGGGTCCAGAAGCTCAAGGCTGGGGGCATTACTTAAGAGAAGCTAACATCCAGAGAACTGCAGCACCACCAGCAGCAAAGCACACTTTCAAATCCTCAGGCTGAGACAACACTGCAGTGCTGTGTCGCAAGATCTCCACCTTATTTCATAGGGAAAAAACACAAAAGCGCTTTCAGCACACCAAGTGAGGAACTGAGTGCTGTCAGAGCACAGCATTGAAAAGAAAGAAAACACTCTCCCAATCAGGTTTGGTGTCACAGTGCCTACAAATGGCACAAACACTCCAAAAATCATCTTCAAGCATTTATTTAAAAAGTCTTATGACATGAGTGACATATTTTCATAATAAATAAAAAGAAAGAGTGGCATTTACATCGAATTGAAATCAAAGCTCCATTATTTGAGGTGTATTTTAAAGCTGTCTAAAAACTTTCCAAAGCTAGAATGGTTTAATTCAGAAGCTGGTCAGAAGAGGCAGCACAGAAATGGGGAGATGTTACGAGAGGGGCGGAGAGAAAGGCAGCTACTTGTTTTCTGTGACAGCGTGCAAGTAGCAAGCAAGGCATACTCATATCTGAGCCCATCTCCTCTTGAACAGTGCTATAGAAAGCGAATGCTTTAAAAAACATTAGCCCACTAGATAAACCATCTTTACTTAAGGGATTGCTCTCAAGAGAAATGACAGGTTCCAATTACCTCCACAGGCTGGAGGGAGATAAATCTCTGTCAGTGAATCCTGCAAATGTGATACGTATTGTCCCACTCTGTGTCACGTAGAAACTGTCAGAGTTAACAGGGAAAATTCTGAAGCCACAAGACACCAAAAATCTTAATACCCAAGTACAAAATTTCACGAGCGTACGTAATTTTAGGAAGTACTGACAAAAAGAAGTAGAGCTTTGTGCTTCCCTGGCACAACAGTTTGCTTGCCCTCAGCCAATTATTACAGCAGGAGACAGAACAGAGACAGAACAGAGACAGGAGAGGAGAAAGAGCAAAAGAACCATGAAAGATGCCTTTAACACCAGCCACAGCCAGGCCAGCTCAAAGCACTGAACACTAAGAGGTTTTTGTTTTTAATTAAGACAATAGAGGGCATCTGTTAACTCTTAAGACTGACTTTTCTTCTCGATTTTAAGAACAATCTTCACAATTAATAGAAAATAACAGCAGAGATTGTCCTCAGACCACGTATAGATGAAATCAGTACCTCCAACAGATTTTGGAGACCTATTTTCCAACTTTTCCTTTTTGAGGACAAGAGAACACAGGAACAGTAAGTAAGAAAAGTAAAGGCTGGTTTGTGTATTTCAGTCAGCTTGCATGCTGTGCTCAACATGCTGTTGTCATCCTCATGGCAAAATCCTACCATTACTGTACTTCCAGCAGATCCTCTGCTCTAAAGGATCCCAGCCCCTCTTCACTAGAAATCCTGAGAGGACAAAGCAGCATAGCAAAAGCTGAAGACGCCTTTGAGATAGCTACTTCATTCATCACTCATCACTCTCTATCAAAACACATTCAAGAATAGCCAACACTCAAAATTTTTCAAATCTGAAGTCAGGTAGGAAGCAATCAATCACTCCCTAGCCAAAAGGTTGTCCCACATCAGCTGATGAACCTGACAGGTCTCTCAGTAAGTAACTGGAGACCTTGGAGCAGAGCCATCTGAGATAGATACACCGTATGCTAGAGAGGCTGCATACAGAACAGCAGTGCCAGTACAAGTCTGGTACTCTCAGATGCCTCTGAATCAAACCCTATGTCTCCCTAAGAGTAACAGAGAAAGTAGAGGGAAATACATTAATCTGAAGTTCTGAGAGGTGTGTAAGCTACTGACATAGCCTGAAGTTCAGCCATCAGGAGGCCACCATCAGGCCATACTTCTGTGACCTACCGGAGCCTGCATCAGTACACAGGACCAGGAATATCTACAGGGACACAGAGCAGCCCAGTAACACCAGAAACGTTCCCTGCTGAAAGGTTATGTGACAAGTAACAGTGATCACAAATGAAAAAAGGGCAAACGGGATGGAAAAAAGCATTCCTTAGAAAGTTCTTCCATGAAAAGTTTGAGGTAGCAAAGGTTGAAGATCCCAAGTCACAAGCTGCCGGCCTTCCTGACTCTGCAGTGTCTTCTGATCAAAGAGGAAGAGCAAAGGTCAACAGACCATTTGTGTGAGAAACAACATGCAAGTGTTACGTCTGAGACCCAACCACAGCAGAGAGGATGGGCCTAAAGACAGAAAGATGGAAAGATGTGCATAACCTGAAAGGGAGGAAGCTTGACCTCGTTAACATGCAAAAAGCAGGACAGCGGGATGTGATTCAGAAGTTCAGTTCTGGCCATGTTAAGTCTGTGTCGAGAAAATGATCCACAAACACAGATGGCAAAGCACAGGATTCATCACTCTTATCAGCAGAGATGAACATCTGAGCTTAGTCTATCTAGACTTCCTTTCAGTGGGAGAAGAGAAACAGGCACTTAGAAGAATGAGACATATGACTTCCTTTTGGGCAAAATTAATCACACTCTTGATCTGTCCACCTCTACTTAGAGACCCTGAATGGAATTCAAGATGACAAGCCCACAAAGACATCTAAAGTTTGCCAGCTAAATCCCAGCACAAACCACAACACGGGACTGGATGGAAGAGGTATGTCAGGAATTAAGAAGTTTTTACCAGGGGAGAAAAAATATCAACCCAAAAATAAGAGAAAGAGGCCCTACATCCTCTCCAAGGAGGCACGAAGAAAGATGACACATCAAAAGAAAAGATGAAAATTAATCAGACAGGAGTTGTTAATGATAACAAGGGACTCATAAAGAGACAAGGCGTTACCCTGATCAGAGGGTAAGATCAAAGCAATGGCCTGGCTAAAAGAATAATCTCTCAAAGCCTCAGTGAATAAAGGAAGGAGGATACAAGACAAAAGCAGAAAAGGAGAACTTCAAGCAGTGGTTAGTTGAAGAGGCAACAAAAGAAAATGAGAGTATTAACTGACGGTGAAGATGCAAGGACGAGCTTGTACCACAATAGAAGTGAATGCAAGAAGGACAAGAAATGGCACAGATTAGGTGTTCCATAATTACAATCCAAGCCATATTACAGTTGCTCAACTAGGCAAACAATTTTTTTCTTTTTTTCTTTTGCACTTGTGATAACAGAATCACAGGCAACAGAACAGGGTAAGGAGCAGGTTGGCAGAAAAGGATCTGGAGTTCTCCTGGACAAAACGATGAACATGACTGCAGCACCTAACTGCAGTGACAAAGGCTAGAGCTACATACTAGCCCATACTAGAGATGCATTATTAAAAGTATCGGGAGCAGGTCAAGAGAAGGGATTATTATCTCCTAGTTAATGCTTGTGAGTATATATTTACTTTGTCCAGTTCAGGACTTCTCTGCACAAGAAAGGCACTGACATACTGGAACAAGTCCAGCAGAGAGCTGTTAAGATAATCATCAATTAGGAGACTGGAGCACATGATGTGAGGCCAGGAGCTGAATTTGTTCAGTCTTCAAAAGAGATGCTCGGGGGAAAGTATTAGTGGCACCTTCAACTACTCAGTGGGAGGTTACAAAGATGGAGACGGAATTGTTGGAGGTGCAAAGCAAAAGCACAAGAGGTAAGAATCACATTAAATACAAGGGAAACATTCTTCTCACTGAGGGGGGGGTCAAGCTTAAGAACAGGTCGTCCAGGGAGACTGCATCATATCTATCCTTATGGATACTCAAAGCTCAGCTGCACTGGGCTCTGAGCAGCTTAACACAACTTCACAGCCACCACTTTGACTGTGAGTCTCCAGAGATCCATTCCGTCTAAATCATTCTACGATTCTACTGTCCTCTACTCCCTTCCTTTACATTTGTTAAATTAAGACGTGTTCTCCATTTCTCTCCTTTGGCTACATCTGTTCTTCATGCATGTAATATATTGTTCTGGCTTAATTCACACCATATAGTTTTGGTTGGAAGTTTATCTTCCATAATCACTTGTGATAAACTAGCTTTGAAATTGCTGATGACAACAAATGTGAAAGAATTAAGCAAATAGTGCACATATAAACAGGCAAAAATGCATTAAAAAACATCTTCAGAAATGCCTCCCTATTTAGGATTAAAATACTGTTAGCTACATTTTGGCATGTAGAAGGACTGAGGGAAAACGCATTCATTTAAAGAAATGATTAAAAACACAGTGCAACAGTTCAGAAATTGGATTAAGCTAGATGCAGCTGCGATCTTCAAACTTAGTTTTAACCAAAATTGCAACTGAAGCTTTCGATTTATAATCATGCCATTGACCTTCCTCCCCCTCTCCCTTTTCTTTTTGGCCACTGAAGACTATTGAAAGTATCAGAGCTCCAAGTCAAGAACAACTCCCTTGTAACTATGGATCTGACGTGGATATAGCAAGAGCAGATTGCCTGCAAGGAAGCAAGAATAAACCAGCTATTTAGAGAGGTTATGTAATGCAGCACAGAGCCGTAAAATAAGATTTAAAGAGACAGAACTCTCCATTTCAGCCCTGTAAGTACCCATAAAAGTTGGGCACTACTGCAGCAATTTGAAGAAGCCCAGACAACAAAGAAAGAAGTCTTGTCAAAGGTTCCCTCTCTGAGCTGGTATTTTATTTGCAACTCTACTTTCTCACAGAAACAGCATCTTGTGGCTATTTTTTCAAACCTTATAAAGCAAGCTGAAACACCTCTTTGTACCATCTCATGGATGTGCAGACTCTTACAGCAAAAGTGAGCTCTATAGCAGCAGAGATGAACCATTTTTGCGGGCCTGAAATTAAGGAACTGGTGGAGCTTCACACGTTCAGTCAGCACGGAACAGCACACTGGAAACCAAACTGATGATGAACAAACACAACAGTATTAAGCCTTCCTTGCATACATATTTTAACAAGTATAAACAAGACTCCCGTTTTCATAACTGCAGCCAATTCCCAACCAAACTCCCACAAACATCAGCTGGTTCAGTAGGAAAAAGGCAGAGAATACAAACTGCCAGGCACCACCACCTTATAAATAGCAAAGAAAAAGAAAGCAAAGGCGTGTGTGTTACAGAGACTGGCTTTGTGTACGAGACATCCTTACACACCTGGAAACTGTAAAACTTTGAGGGTTTGCTCATGGCTGCACTGAGAACATACATGTAAATATCAACACACAAAATAATGGTTTTGCAGGAGAGTCTGGAAATGTCCAGCAGTTGTATGGAGATTTTACTGTGGCATTTCTTCCCTTTCAAATGAAAGGAAAAGAAAAAATCCACATAAATGATTACTTTAGGTATTCTAATGAAAAACTGTTTTTCATCTAATTCTGAACGTCTTTTAATTACAAGCCTCAAAAACCAGCAGCATCATACATTTAGCCAACCCCAGCTGCTTTACTAGTGATTAAATAAGAGACAGTGAGGCCAAACCACCTCCCTTTCACCTCCCCTGAAAAGACAGACATTACAGATGGGAAGAACTTGGCCCGAGCTACATGGAGGAGGAAGGGAAAGTAGCAGGGGGACTGCGGTTTTTTTTTCTTCATAAGAAATAACAAGTTCCTGCTTCGCTGCTGGACTTTTCCCCGGATCATGTCAAGCTTGCAGGTTGCTGGCAAGCAGAGCAGGCACGCTCAGAGACCTGCCAGCACTCCCAGACCACACACGCGCCTCTCCCAGCTGCTCTCAGACACTGGGGACAAGCTCCGGAGCTCTGCCGCCCGCTGCTGCTTCCCACCCTGTCTGGCTCTTCCTTTCAGCAGCAACCTATGCAGAGCACCACATGGAAGAAAATCGTGTATGTATACACTGACCTACAGCCCTGACCTGAGCATCAGCAGTGGATCCCAAGGAACAGACCTCCTGGAAGCCATGGGAAGGGCGCTTACAAGCCGTGCTGCACACTCATCCTGAGAGCAGCTCGTTGCATCTGCAACTTGGGGAACTCTGGCAGTGCAAGCACACTGAGAATACCAGCAAATAAATAATTAGCACAGTAATTCTTCTGATCAGCACAGTACTCCAGGGAGAGCTGATTGTTTTTAATACAGCCATCTATCAGTGCACCTCAGCTTTACACAATGAACAACCTCACACATTTTCTTTTAGATATTCACAGTAAGTTCGTTTACCTTGCTACACTTTCAAGTGCAAATATAATGGATATTAACACAAGTTTAAAAAATCATGATCATGGGCACAGAGTGACAAGGTGAGATTCTATAATCTCATTGTTGCAGCTCCATTTGTAATTAAGAACTACATAAAGCTAAAAATGTATTTAAATGCAGCAGACAACCAGCTCATGATAGAGCAGCAGAAGGAAGGGCCTTTCCAGCCCCAATTGCTCTACCTGCAATTGCAGCTGCTGTTGTTGTGACAAGGACAAAACAAGCTCATGGAAAGAAACTTTCTCAGATTGGCAGCGTGACAAATTCAGGTTGGCCTCAGAAATCAAAGATCAAATGCCTTCATTGTTTTATTGTTGTTGTTTTTAATATAACGGATAGCCACAAAAGAAGGAAAACCATAAAGAGCCTCAGAGTGGTAAAGCTAAAAAGAATTATTTTCCCCTTTGTGAATGGTTTGGTAGACAATTTCATTTCAAACAATATCTATGATATCTTTCTCTGATACACTACGTACAATGAGGGGATCCAGAGAAGTGCAGCACACACAAAACCTGTTGTGATGGAAGATGATCAGACATATTACATCCCCAGAAGTCCAGCCAGGAAAGAAGGCAGGTTTAGCTTCCAGAATAATGCCCACATTTGGTTTAACTCCAATTACTGAAATGGGTTTTTAAATGATGCCTACACTCCCAAGAAGATGACAGCATTTTCTCACCTCAGCGTTTCATTTTTCCACAATTAAAGTCAAGTAACTGAGCAGTTCCTACACACAACCAATTTATTATTAAAATGCCTGCACAAAATTATAGCTACGATTAAAATGCCTTCATGAGATGACAACTCTAATACCATAAAAGGTGTTCTACTGGTTTTATTCCACTATTCCAGCGTAGTTGATACAGACACTCTCAGAATTCACAGCCATTTCAGACATGACACCAAAACCTGCTCACAAAGCATGAGACTTACTTTATCAAATAAACAGGGCTAGATACTTGGTACAAACAGCAGAATAAAACAGTCTGGATAGCAAACAGCTGCATAAGGCTGATCAAAGCAATCTGAGTATATTTCAATACCGCAGATCAATCTTACCATTTCTGTAATGATGCAGACCAAACATTGAAAGTATAACACTGATCTGATATCTGTGCAGACACAGCATCACCCAAGACCTTATGTTTTAGTTGTAATGTTTAAGATTCGAATTGAAGAAAATGCCTTTATATAAAATACCCCCCCCAAAACAAAGCTTCACTGCTATGGTGCTATTACATCCCCTGCTTAATTACACATCAGCTCCTACATCTTTCATATAACAGTTCATCAGCTGTCATCTCCCGGAGTTATGAAACAAGAGTATTAATTATAAAAAGACAACTCCTGTCCACTGTTAAACACCAGCAAATTGGAAGGAACTGGAAGACCATTTCTGGAATACAAGCTGTTTTTATTCATCCTCTTCAAAGACTGTACATGAAAAAGATTTCAATTGAAATGTATAGCTTGTAATGAGAACAAACATTCTCTGGACACCAAAACCTTTCTCCATATTTCCTTTCTCTGTTCAAGAGTCACCTATTAAGAATGCAAGTATTTTTTAAGTGTGTTACTACAGGTATTGATTACTATACGTGCATTGCTTTGCTCTTACATAAAAACAAAAGCATTTGAGCACTCATAGTTAAAAATAAACATGCATAAAGCACCACAGGAACCCTGAAATTTGATATAAAGCCACAGTAAGTTGAGAAAGAATAAAAAAGTGCAATGGGCACATCAACCTTGAAAAAGCTCTTTTAAACTGATAGTACTGTAAGGTGTCATTACCCTTTGTCAGCCAGCTACCTGACCTCATAAATCAGCTATGGCAACCAAATGAGAACACAATGTAAAATCAGCACTATGCTGACTTGTCTACTACTGACTAGCAAGTGGCTTCCCAAGGTTTTGAGGTCACATTCAAAACTACAAATTTACTGCAATCAATCATGTTAATTAAAAAAAAAAAAAGTCACTTCAACAGAATTAAAGCTTGCAAGTACCATTCTGTAGAGTTTGTGCTCGTGACTCCTTTCCCAGATTCGCATGGAATCCTCCTCCCAAAGTCGGTGTTTTGCCTGCACCTATTGAGGAAGAAAAAAAAACAAAAACACATCAAATGCAATACCTGAATTAAAACACTACACCAAACTTAATGAGCCACTGTGCTCTGTATCTGTATAATTTACAAGATGATAGATTACAGTAAGGAGAACTCTGTCAGGTTCTTAAAGGACTTAAGATGGAGCGCGAGCCCTGTGCCACTCAGTTCCCCCTCAGGACCTCCCCAGTCTCAGCTCCAATTAAAAACATCGCATTCCTTATTTGGGGCAGAAAACAAAAATCAGTGTTGTAAAATATTGCTCCAAGTAAAACCAGAAAATTTCTTATTTTTTGTCTGAAAAATATTCAATACAGAATTTTAATAGCTGATTACTAGCACTACAGCACATAAAAACATGGTTAACATTCAATACTAAGAGTGTAGGCTACTATAGACATAACACGCACTTAAAATAACTTCAGTTTAGCATCAGACACACAGAGAGAAGCTTAGGCTACAAAATGTGCAAGTCTGGAACTGCTACGTTTACACCCTGAAAGGCTGGAGTCTAAAATAAGTCTGCCTTGTGAATTAGCACAAACTAGAGGCTGGTTTATGCATCTGTGCCAACACTGAGACTCTGAATGCAGAGTCCTCTGGGAGTCAATGGAGCTACTCATGCAAACGAATCGTGCAGAGCAGGGAATTAAACTACTGAGGACAGAAACAGTCTCTTATTAAAGCAGAAATTTGTTGTTTTTTCTTTTTTTTTAAATAATCAGGCTTCCCCATGCAGGATGCTAGAATCGATCAGCTTAACAGCGAGACCAAAAAGCCAAACTGCAAAGATTGAAAACCAGTAATTTGTTGGTAATTGCACTTCAGTCTGCCCTTCAGAATAGGAAACATCACCTTATTTCCTGCCATGCCTACATTTCTCCTCAAGTTCTTGTAGCTATGGCTCCCAAAGTCACACCTGTGAGCATCTCAGAGCACTGCAGCCACACACCTGCATAAGGCACCTCCAGAGTGGGCCCAGCAAAGGAGAAACTGCAGCCTCTGATTAGATTCTCCTGACTAGTCTCTGAGCAGCATGTAATAAACATCTTGATGAGAAAAAATAGAAAAGCTTATATTCTGGTACAATCTTCTGCAAGCCTTCCAAGCTGATTTCTCCATACAGCCTTTAAATTAGGTTTTCAATGCTGTTCACAACAGAAACTGACTTCACCTTTGCTTCATTAACAGAGCCTTTCAACACACAATAATCAGAAGCTCTCACATAAATGCCCCACAGCTTAAGTACTTCAACATCCTAATTAGAGAGGAAAATGTTGGGTGGTGACCTCCCTGCTGGATGCAGACACGGGCCTCCCAGCCCTGGGACTGCTGCAGGCTGCACACCTTGCTGCTCTCACAGACAGCATCTCTCCTTTCCAGGAACACTCCAAAGCAAAGGATCCAGCAAAACAGGGATTATTACCACATCACTCTGGCACTGACACAGGTTTTGGCACACAATTAATACTATTGGTTTATCTGGCAAAAATACAGAGATGGCAACAACGGTTTTATGCATGTTTTCCTCAGCAACAAATCTAAATCTTCAGAAATTTTCTTTCCTAGTCTCAATTTTTTTTTCCTCACATCAGTGTTTGCTATAGGATGGGCTCTCACAGGTCCTTCAGCTGGGAAAACAGCAGCTGGCCAAAGGCACCCCTGGCAGCTGCCTCCTCCTGGCCACATCACCTCAGAACACTCAGACAGTCCTCCTCCTCTTTGAATACGTAAAAATACCAAACTCCATGGACTATCATTGTCAAAATGGCTGTACTGCACTTTTACACGTCTCTGTTACTGATGAGAAGCTAACAGTCATATGGCAGTGAATGCTATTAAAAAAAATTAACTTACTCAGAAGCAGAAATCCAGAAAGATCACAAAAGAAGATTAAGATGAGGTTTCAGCTGTTCAGATCCCTTTCATTACATACCATTTTAGGCCTGGTCTAAAAGCCTTTTCTTTCAAAGCTATAGAGTCCGCAGCAGATACTGACAGAGCATTCTGAAAGACAAGCTCTGCTATCAGAACTGACGTGTCCATTTCTCAGCTAGTTAACTGGAAACACTGTACAGCTTGAGTTAGCACTTGGCTTTGAAAAATCGACAGCAAACAAGTCTGTTGGGGACTTACCCTCTCACAACTGCCAACTAATGCTGTGAAGTCTCACCACCAGCTTTAATCTTTGCAAGGAGAATGCAAACCAAACCCATTAACACAACTGTACAGCTGGGTAATAAGAGAAACTATTAAAAGAAGACTAAAAAAGAAATCTGTGAAATCATCAAATTAATTTAGAGACCAAATAAAAACCCTACAGAGCCAGTCATTAAAGATGTACAAAGAAAAGGAACAGCAATCGCTAGGCACAACCATATTAACATTCCAGCTTAACTGAAGTTTTTACATTTCTTGACCTTTTCTATTTTTCCTCTACAACTTCAGAAGTGAATCAAACAGGCTCTTGGTTTTTCACATTCAGCTTTCAAGATAGAAAAAAAAAAACAAAAAAAAACAACACCCCACATCCGAGAAGTATTTGGTGTCTGCAAGTACTGCCTGCCAAGTCTTCAACGTTAACACTAACATTTCCCTAAGCCAACGCAAATACCCTCCTCAGGGAGGTGGTGCCTCCCAAGGCAAACCGTCATCTACCCGTTATTTTTGGAAACTAAACAACTCTCAAGCTGTGCTTCACTGAAGGCTTGCTTCCTCTTCCAGTTAGCTTTGGACACTGTGGAAGTTTTGAATTAGAACAGTGGAGTTGAAAGGGATCTACAAAGACCATCAAATCCAACCACCTATCATTTTTGCTTGGACAACAGAAGGCATGGAGAGGTATCCCAGCCAGCTCAGCAGTACAGCTGCCAGTTTTTGTGGTCCTCTCAGCAGGATACAGTGAGGCATAAGACAAGGAGAACCAAAGATGATGGACCAATGGACCACTCTAGAGGTGTTCTAAGCCAGGCTGGATAAGGCTGTGAGCAACCTGCTCCAGAGGGAGGCGTCCCTGCCTAAAGCAGGGATGTTGGAACTAGAGGATTTTAACAGTCCCTTCCAATCCAAACCATTCTATGATATTCCTGGAAAATTGATGACACTTGGACAAAACTCAGATCCATCCCAAAACCCCACACCCACAGCAGGGGTTTGGACTAGATGACCTCAAAATCTCCCTTTCAACACAAAGCATGCTACCCCCGTCATTACCGCAGCGCTGAAGCACCATGCCTACCTACTTCGCAGTCAACAGCTGCCATCCTCACATCTGCTACTCTTGCCACGTGCAGGTCAGGCCCTGGCACCTTGGCCAATTCTGTTTTGCTCTATTGACTTGCCAGCAAAGAAATACACACCACTCAGCTTTTCTACAAAAGAAATATTCCTGAAGATGTAAAAAGACCAAGCAAAGGTTGAATTCTGTGACAACCCTGAAAGACAAACAGATGACAGCAGAAACAGCACTGATCACATCCTCCCATATAGAGGGTGCAAAGAGCTGCTACTTAGGCACCTGCAGCAAAAGGGCAATTTCCTGCGAGCCACCAAAATGCTGAGTTCCACATTCAACACCTGGAGAAGAAACAGCACTAATCCCTGAGTTATAGATTTTGTTTCCCCTAAACGAAAGAGCTAATAAAGACTGGGAATGAAGCTGCTTGCAAGCGGGTCTGAAGTATGCCTGCTATTTGCTAAGATCGGGGTTATGAAAATCCTTCCCCGCAAAAATTAAAACTGAAGAACTTCAGCCCTTTCTTCTGCACATGACAGGAGAAAAAGCTTCTGTCTGAAAGCCACGTACTTACAGACCCAACATAAAATCTGTACACAACGCAGACTGCATCACACCAATGGTTTGATAGCCTGGGTCGGCTCAGCAGTCCAACATAAAAAATTAATCAGCTTCCCATTAAAGTTAACAGTAAAAATCAAAAGGAGAGTAGGTCAATGTTCCATCACATCTCATGCCCACAACAGCAAAATGATGTAATTAAAGTCTTCTGAACACACATAGCTGCTGTGACTGAAAGATGTGTTTTCTCAGCCATTGTTACAGGGAAGCTCACAGGCCTGCATATATGCTCCACATCTGCTGAAACGCTACTGCTGAATACAAACATAAAGACAAACTTTTAATCTAGTGCATCATAGCTAGTTATCTCTGTGCTTATTTCATAACTACCATCCCAAGGGATAAATGCAGTGTTGCATCCACCACACCCAAATTTAAGGCTGCACAAGTCTATGAAAGATGGTATGTATCCAAGTTACGTGCAAGATGGAGCATTTACACGACCGACAGCAGTATAATCTGCAGCACTCCAAGCAACTGCTTGTTGCCACCACAAGGACAGCATGTAAAAGACTCAGCACTGGGGGGAAAAAAAAAAGAAAACCACAACCCTATACACTTAGCTCTGATGCAAGATTGCCACCTTGAGGATTTCAGAAGAGAAGCAAGAAGTCATCAGCTCATCTCTCTCAAATGTAATTATTTTCTGCATGAAGAAGATGCACTTCCCCTCTTCCTTCCCAACTCAAGATGATTATTAATTAGTTTTGTAATCAGGAAAGTGAAAACCTGTGTACCTGCTTCAGTTTGTTCCACTCTTCTGAACTTCCCAAAAAGGTCTGAGAAGTCCAGTAAACTCATATTTTCTTCTGTTTTGCTAATTATATCGTGACCACTCATGGTTTACATCATCTCCAGGAATCTGGACTGCAACTAAGTGGAATTCTGCTGATACTTTTATTTTCAGATCCCAGTGATTTTATTTTAAGCATACGTATCACTGTTGGAATCCACTTTAGGATTCAAGGCTGCACTGTAACTAACATTTTATGTCAGGCTGTCAATATACCCCGCATAAGAACTCATTAACAACTAATAATTTAAAACAAAACACCTATTCCCACCACCTCTGAAATACTGAAAAATGCATAACAGTCCTCTATCGTGCATAACTCAACAGGCAAAAAACACAATCTGATACAAATACAGAGACCATCCTCTTTATCAACTGCCTCACTGTATTAGTCCTTCCTATCAAATTCTAGAGGAAAGAACATATAGAAAGTGAATACTTAATAAGCTTAGCTTCGGTTTTAGGAAAGCATTCTCTTCCCTGTATGTAGCCCCTCTTCTTTCCAGCTGGCTGACCACAGCTTTCCATTGTTCAACACACTTCACATCCACAAACCCCCAGAGAACCAAATACTTTGATCAAGTCAAACTGCAGGCAAGTTCTGCACTTGAGGTCCATGTAACAGTCCTAGATGTAAAGACAAAGAAGCAGTATATGCAGAATCTTACAGTAAGCTTCTATATGCACAACTGAAAAATGGAACATACCACAGCTATACAAATGTGTAAACTATGCTAAATTTGTCAAGGGACTGGAGAGCATGAGTACATGTCCAGAGTTCAGAGCAGTGCACACGGGTCTCTGCAGTAAGATGCTGACCATTCACTTGAAAAAAAGTCATCAGGAGGAAACTTTTCCTTGACATTCTAATATTGGTAAAAGCCTACTTACAAGCACTGTGGAACCTCCTGTGTTAGAAGTTCTAACAAAGTTGTGGGGATGCCCCATTGCCCCACCCCTGGAGACGCTCAAGTTTAGTCTGGACAGGGCTCTGAGCACCTGATGGAGCTGTATGTGTACCTCATCACTGCAGGGGGTTGGACAGATAGCTTTTAAAGGTCCCTTCCAACTCAAACAATTCTATGATTCTATGAACAGACATAGAATTGTGAACTACTGCATTCAGCATTAGTAGTTCCCAACTGTCATTTCACCTTACGAGTAAAAGTACACAAGTAACTTCTCACAAGTGATATTTCTTCCCATCAGCCTCCACTTGCTATCTTACAGTTTCATGTACAGTTGGAGATAGAGGATCTTACGTATGGATGCTGCACAAGAGCCATGAGCTTCATTTGATCCTGACTCAACTCTGAAGTTGGACTAATGCTGTCAATACTCCTTGCAGACTTCCATTTCTACCAGTGCCTTTACGATTGTCACTCTCCTAAAACTTTCCAGCTTAGTCATTATTACATAAGAATGGTTAAAAGACTTGAATTCACACCAGTTATTGTACACCTCAAAAAACAAATACATTCTTTATTTTATCATGTATTCTTAATCAAAAGCCACCAACACAAACAGAAATTTCAAGTAATCAACACTAAAACTGTAAGCCTGGTTCAAGACAGTCACATATCTCCAACGCCAAATGCAGGTCAAATCCTGTGGGGCACAAGCCCCATTTCAGCAGCCAGCCTACAATCACCTCTTAATCCTCCTAGTGAGGCTCCCCACAGAACTAATTCAAGGATAAAATATCCTGTAGGTCTTATCTGGAGTTAGAAAGTGCCCCCAGTTCCACCAGTTTGTCCTTTCCACCCCATTATCTTTTCCACCCCACGGTTGTCACCAAAATGACCATGACTAAATGGACATACGATTTCATTTTCTGCTGCTACGAGCTAGCCAACTTGGAAATAGAAGGTCAAGACAAAAACATTCAAAAACCCACCACCTCCATTACAAACCAGGGACCTTTTTATAGCAGCAATTAATGAGGGTGGTGAGACACTGGAACAGGTTGCCCAGAGAGGCTGTGGATGCCCCCTCCTTGGAAGCATTCAAGGCCAGGCTGGAAGGGGCTTTGAGCAACCTGGTCTAATGGAAGACATCTCTGCCTACAGGAGGGGGGTGAAACTAGATGATCTTAAAGGTCCCTTCCAACCAAACCATTCTGTGATTAATATCCGAGCAACAGCCCCTTCTTTGCGTAACTCCACAGTAACCTTCTTGACTAAGCCTAATGTGAAATGAACAACATAAAGTAAAGGCAAGACCTTCAACTTGGCACAAACAACTGTAGAGGTTTGAAAACTATGAGGTTTCTTAAGCTTTGTAAAAGTAGGTAGGTGGTTAGAGAAGCCAATGCTAAGAACTAGTTAAAAGCTTATGGGAAATAACTATGATTTAAATTTTTACACGGATTTTATAAGAGGCTACGGAGAGCCCCAGTACAAGGCATTGAGCTGCTCTATATGACCAGGGATGAACTGAAGCCAGACAGGACACTGGGCTGTGGCTGAGGGTCAGCATCAGACTCAGTGAGGCGAACCAAGGTCAAACACAGCCCAAGGAAGGCCAAACTGAGCCTGAGGGACCAGCTGAGACCAGGCCAGGCCAGCAGCCTGCAGGGGCTTGGTGGGGCCATGGCTGGGTCCAGCTGCAGGGAGCTGGGGATCAGCCTGGCTGAGGCCCCACTGTGACAGGGGCTGACTGCCCCCAGGACCTGAACTGGGCTCCTGGGCCTGTCCAGGCAGGGTTGGACAGCCCAGGCAGACACTAGTCAGAGCCCTGGAAGGAGACAGCTCTCACTGCACACACAGATCCGTGTCATTTCCAAAAGGCAGATTTTCAGACTGCCTTATGGTTTGCAAGAAGCTTATCAGATGCTATTTCTTTCAGATAGTTATTGAGCATTTAAAGACTTTTCCTGGAAGAAAAGAACCTGAGCTTCCCCAGATATGAGATCTTCTGGGGTCACAAGGTCAGCATGCCTCAGAGAACCATTTTTCTGGGCTATATTTTCTTGGTTATGTCTTCCAGCTTGCCACTGCATTGCTCGCACAGCTCCCTCAAATAGGGCTGTTTCCATCTCCTTTAATTAGCATCAGATTGAAGCCCTAGAATTCCACTTTCTCATCTTTAGAGGAAAAACTTCCTGGAGAGATCTGGATGATTAAAATCTGCATCAAGTTGAGCCTTCCTCCCGTTATTCTCTTCACTTTTGTACTTATTTTGCTGCAAGCTCTGGCAAAGTTATTTGTGAAAACTGTTTCTCCCAACAAGTACCACAAGGCCAGTGCATTACTACCCAGATGTGGTAAAAGAATGATCAGACGATGTGCTGCCTTCAAACAGTGTACAACAATCTGGCCTTCTACAAAAACAGTGGCCAAATATCTTTGCAGACCACAGAAGGGCTCAGTAGAGTTCCTTTTTCCTGTACACAGTTACAGGATAACTAAGAGATAGAAATACAGCTTATTCTCAGATACTATAGTGCTGGATTTTACTGCTGGAATTCAAAAACCGTGACCAGAAGAAATCTGTTAGCAGCTTGGGTACAAAGAAAAACCTTCACATTAATTTCTGTTAAGAAAGTGGGGAATTTCAATTCAAACACTCTACAAATCTGGTACAAAGACACACAACAGTATTTTGGAATATTTTGTGAGAGTCTGAACCAGCTCTCAAGTCTAAAGTAGATGTTTAACAAAATTTGATTTGTGTAGTAGGAAAAGTATATGCCTCAAGCATTTTGTGTGCAAATAACAGCTTCTTGGAGCTGAAAAGTGCATGACAACTCTCTCCCACGAGTATCTGCTGACTCTTGAAAAGTGTAATCAAGTTCAAGAACAACACACTCATGAACGGCCTTCAAAAGTTTCAAGAGAACAACATATCCAGGATTGAGGGCTGAAACCAGATGCTTACCTCACTGCAACAGAATTTAAAAGTGCAGATAGCTGGAACACACGGGGCTCATCAAATGCTTCACAAGCATGTGTTCTCTGAAGATTTTCCTACCAGAAGATGACAGACACACACTGTCCCTCCTTCTAGAGCACGAAGAGGGTGTCCCTTCCCTACTGAAAGAATTCACCTGCCCATCTCCCAGCAAGTTCTTCACAAGACGTTGCCAAGACCATAGCAATGAAGGGGCATAATCTTGAAGAGGGTGTTATTACATTGCAACAGACAGATCATGCCCATCTACAAAGGATGTCTCATCAGCACTGGCACAGTCTATCTCCCTCTATGTAATGATATAAACCACATCATATTTTATACAGCCAAGCTGCTGTTAGGGAAGATTTCATGGTCATTTTAAAAAGTACTGAATGTGCAATTTGGTAACCACTACACTAAATAAACCTTTGTTTTGCAGTCTGATTTCTGGACACCTGATCACAGACTTTCTCCTACTTGTAAGTATTTCTATTAGTGACTTCCCAGAAGAAAATCAGAAGGCTTAGTTAATCATTTTCAAAAGAGAATGTGCCTATCTAACATCAACATCAGAGAAGTAGCCTTCATCATTTAGCAGACGTCAAGCTGAAAGAAACCATGATACTTTGGAACACCTATCTTTGTACTGCAAAACCTCTGGACACCACACCCTTGGACAAGCTTTAAAAGAATGGTCGAAACACTCAAAAGTATCTTTGCAAAGCTCAGAAGGAACACCACCTCCCTCAGAACAGCTGTGCCAGCTCAGGCCAAAGGCCTATCTAGCTCAGTAGCTTGCCTCTGAACAGTAATGACCACTGATGTACGTGTCTGCAAGACAGCACAAAACCGAAGCGCAAACTGTTGTGATATATCTTGTGTAATCATCCAGATCCTACAGATCCAACGCTGAGGGACTGCAAAAGTCATAAACAGCATCTCTAATAACGGCCATGGCACATTTCTATTCTGTTTGTTCAACACTTTGAATCCATGTAAAACTTTTAACGTCTACAACTTAAGCTTCACAATTTAATGAAAGGAAAAAAACCACCTGAAACCATTCTTGATGCTTCTGAATCTCCTACTTGCTACCTTTAAAACAAACCATCCGGTAGCTTCCTTAGTGCTGCCTAGCTTACGCAACACCAAACAACTGCTCATTGTGGCCACAACATTGTATGGTATTCACAGATCTCTACCATACTCCATTCATTCACCTCTTTTCCAATCTGAAGAGGCAGAATCTGTTCAGTCATTTCTCACCAAAGAGCTCTTCAAGAAACCCTCCTCTTGATCACCTCATCTCCCTCTCAATCATTTCTAGCTCTATTACACTTTTTTCCTGTTTACGGAGGAAACAACAACTCTCAATCACACGTGCTTCGCAGAGTAGCTACCCTACTACCCAGACTACTAATGGCAACCTTATACCATACTGTCTTTACTAGCCCAAATAATTTAGCATTGCCAGCCCATCTCATTAACACACCATTAACAGCTGTTCTCCAGATCAGATGGCCCTGATGTCTGTAGAACTTCACTGCCACTTCACTGAGATGAATTATTATTTATTCCTTATCCATGCTTATTGTTTAAGTAATTGCTCTGTTGGATCTGCAAAAGGAAGCCCTCGTCATCTCGCTTCTCCAAATACTGGTTTCTTTAGAAAGCTCCAAAAAGATCTGAAAAGCATGAATTTACTTTGCCAAAAAGCATTCTTTCCATGTAATTACCTGTACATCCACCTATTTCATCCTTCACTGCTTCTGTCCTTTTGTCCAACTGACGGCATTTTCCCAAACTTCTCTGCAGTAGCTATGCAAGATCTCTCAAATCCCAGCACACCACTGCTCTGCTGTTAAAATTCTCCAAACAACAGAAGGCACAGACTCACAGACCCACACTAAAAAGCACTGGCCATACCAATCCTCTGTGAAAGGCATCAGCATTGAGGCTGTGTCTTCCTGTGCTAGGCACGCCAACATCTAAACTTAACACTGCCTGTGCAAATGTAATGGTGATCCCACACCTTCTTCTAAACCTTCCAGGCCAAAAGAAGGGATTTCCCATACACTGTGCTGAAGCAGCTGGCCTTACAGTCAAGGTGTGATGCAGGCAGGTGATTTTGCATTAATATAGAGAAGCACAAGACTCTTCCCTCCCCCAGCAATCAAATGCAAGATTCTGAATACTCAACCTGCAGCTTCACAAAATAAAAGGTTTTGTGAGATGTACCAAAGAGAAGGAACAGTACCTCAGTGCTTTCCATACCCAGCTGGTTTTTTTTTGTTTGTTTGTTTGTTTTTAGGAATTAAAAATAAATAATGAATGAAGACATCTATTTGTGTGCTAGTGCATGTAGAATAGCTATAGAATCTCTCACAGAGCATAGAAAGGTTTGGGAATCTCACAAAATTTGCTGAACAACCAGGAAATCCAAACTCCTCAGCCTTTAAGAGCCCCACTCAACTCCCAGCACCTCACCAAAGAACCTGACATTCCTCACACCTTGTTAAACATGGGCAATGGTCTTCAAGTCACCCATGCCTCCTGACCAGCTGCCAGGGGCTCAAAACCAGCAGCCTGGCATCTCTGACACCACAACACTGCACAGTAGAGCTGTCTCCCTGGACTGCAGCTTGATGCTCCCAAGTAGATGTAGCCCAACACATTTCATACACAGGAGATTCTTCAGAGCCACAGAGCTAAAAAAACCTACAAGGATGACAGGAGGTGTTTAAAAACCAGTAACTTTGATAGAAACCTGTTTATGTAATCAGAATAATCACTGAAAGCTACACTTTACCAGAAATTGTTGCTTTATGACAGAAAATGTGTATTTGAGGCAAAGAAATATACACTCCACTGGATATTACTCCGATGAGGCAACACAGAGAGGGATGAATTCTGTTTTGCTTATACAGGAAAGGAATTTTTCTACCCATTCCCAAGGACTTAAATCAGCATCATACTGACACAACATACAAGCATACATCACAAAGACACTGTTAGTACAGTTCAAATACATCTTTTCAGATTAGTGTGTATTCCTCAATTTAAAATCAGCTGAAAAAAGATTATTCACAGTAGAAGTATCTGTCTTGGAACATAAGAATTTTATTAGTATGTACGACCCTCAGCCAAACTCCCTTACAATATTTACTGCATAAAATAGGGCCCTTCACTTGCATTAACTTTGCCAATCCATAAGCAGTATTGTTCTCAGAGTTGTGTTCTTCACCAAAATGCAATCATTAATGCACACAGGGACCTGTTATCAACACACAGTGAAGCTCCTGCCATCACCTCTTGTGCCAGCCAGATAAAGCACCATAAGCATGCTAGAATGTGCTTCAGTCAGGTTTCCACTTTTACACACCCACCTATCCTCACAGTGCTCATCTGTCTTCATGGGTACCAAAATTCCTTCAGTGTCATATAATAGATAACTACCTGTACAATACCAAGGAATCACACACTATCTATTCAAAAGGAGCAGCCAGCTACAGCATCCCACAATTTGCACAAAAGGGAAAAAGTCTCTTGAAGAAACTATTAGGAAACCATTGTACAATTCAGCCAGGGGAAAGGAAGAGACTCAGTATGGTGCAGATCTCTATTTTCTTCTTGATATTTTTTATAGCTCCCAAAATGAGCTCAAGCTTGCATGCCATCTGTCCTGCATAATTTTGGGTGGGAGGCAAAAAGCCGTACCAGCCCTTAAAACGTAGTCTCCACATCTCTACAGGAAAAAGTGAAGGATGCAAGACTGACTGATAAGCTTAAAAGCGAAATACAGCGTCAGTGCCCTGAGATGGAAGATGGCAACAGCACCAGGCAACATTTAGAGAAACCCTCACCTGCAATCCCTCTGGTTCCAACGTGCTGTGCTGCCCTTCCCACCACCATTCTCTCCTTCCTCAAACCCATTTCACAGAGTCACAGGATGGCCAGAGTTGGAAGGCACCTCAAGGCTCATGAGTCTCCAACCCCCTGCCACATGCAGGGCCACCAGCCTCCCCATTAAATACCAGACCAGGCTGCCCAGGGCCCCCATCCAACCTGGCCTTGAACACCTCCAGGGTCGGGGCACCCAGGGGAAGGTCACATCTAACCAACCTGGTGTCCTTCACATAGCAACATCCCTATGTACCCAGCCCTTCCACACTGCACCTTCTTGGACATTAGAAAAAGGCTGAACATTAAGAAAAACTTCTGCATGAGAGTGGTGAGGCGCTGGTGCAGGCTGTCCCGGGAGGCATCCAAGAAACACACGGTTGCGATACTGAGGGACAGGGGGTGGCGGGCAATACGCGGACAGCTGGGCCAACCTTAACGATTCTACGACTCTCACACAGCTCCGATCCTCGTGCGCTTACACCTGCCACACGCGGAGCATCCCTCCCACCTCACATATACCTTTCTTCCATTCATCCCACCGCAAACCACACCTTCCCCCGTGCCGACCCTGCCCACATCACGCTGCGCCCATCTCCCATCTCCGCCGTTTCCCGACGCACCGCCGCTATCCCGTCCTTACCTCCCACACCGACCCCGCACCCCGCCCCACTCCACGCGCAGCCCCTCGCCCCGCCGCTCACCGTCCAACGACACGAACTGCCCCACCGCGGAGGAACCGCCGCCGCTGTTCTCCACGAACTGCACCTCGGACACGATGATGTTGTCTTCCAGCACCGAGCCGCAGCCCGTGCACACCGCATCCCCACGCGCCGCGTCTACCTCGATCTCCGAGCAGCCGCACGCGGCGCACACCCGCCCGCCCGGCATCGCGCCCCGCAGTCCCGGCCGCGGCCCGCCCGCCTCCCAATGCCGCCGCCCGGCACGGCACGGCCCGGCCTCGGCGCAGGCCTCGCTCGCCGGGACCGGCACGGGGAGGAGCGCGGCGGCGGCCGGCCCTAACAGCTCTCGCGAGACTTGGCCGCGCCCTCCCTTTCCGCGCGCCGGTCCTCCCTGATAGCGGGGCGGGGGCTGTGCGTGACGGGCGGACGCTTCGCTGCTCGCAGCGCAGGGAAAGCGGAGAGCGCTGTGTAGGTGCTTTCAAGGAAACAGCTGTGGTCTCGCTTACCAAAAAGACCCTTGTAATGTTCTGCCGCTGGGGGCAAACATTGAGAAGCGCAAGGCAGTGCACGTAGCTGTCAGTGCTCTGCAGTCAGCCCCAAGGCAGTTCGCGTGAAGGATGGGGAAGCAGTCAGTCTCATGCTCAAGACAGGCCCTCAAGACTTGATGAGGCTTCCCTCGTTCTACCATAGGCTTCTTACCTGACCTTATGTAAGCTGTTAATAAATTCACACTGTGGTTTCTGTACAATAAAACAAGAGTGATGACACCTTTGTGCCAATCTCTGTTTGCCCTCCCAGCTGAAGTAGTTTGATTTGGGGGGAAAGGAGTTCATGGCTAAGAAAGGAACTTGCACCCAGTGAGCAGTTTGTGGCTTTTTTTGACGTGTGATAAAGTCTGTAGTGATGACAGAATCACAGAAATGCACAAGTTGGAAGGAACCTCTGGAGATCTCCCAGCCCAGCCCCTGCTGAAGCAGTTCACAGAGTCACAGAATTGTAGGGGTTGGAAAGGATCTCCACAGATCATCAAGTCCAACCCCCTGCCAAAGCAGGTTCCCGACAGTAGGTTGCACAGGTAGGCATCCAGGCAGGTCTTGAACATCTCCAGAGAAGGAGACTCCACCACCTCCCTGGGCAGCCTGTTCCAGTGCTCCGTCACCCTCACTGTAAAGAAGTTCTTGCGCACATTTGTGCAGAACTTCCTATGCTGCAGTTTCTGGCTGTTTCCCCTTGTCCTGTCTCCACACACTGCTGAAAGAGTCTGGCCTCGCCACTCTGCCCCCCACACCTTAGATATTTATTATTTATTTAACCCTGGATCAGGTTCACAGGATCAAGGCTAAACAGACCCAGTTCACTTAGTCTTTCTTCATAGGGGAGATGCTCCAGGCCCTTCACCATATTTATGGCCCAAAGTTCCTGACAGCAGGTTGCACAGGAAATATCTGGGTGGGTTTTGAATATCTGCAGAGAAGGGGACTGCACCACCAGCGCTCTGTAACCTTCACAGTAAAGCAGTTCTTTCTCACATTCACATGGAACTTCTTGTGTCCCAGTTTGTGCCTACTGCTCCTTGTCCTGCCACTGGTCACCACTAAAAGGAGCCTGGCCCCATCCAACTTGACTCCCATCTTGCAGATATTTATAAACAATGATGAGATCCCCTTTCAGTCTCTCCTGCAGGCTGAACAGTCCCATATCTCTCAGCCTTTCCTCAGAAGGGAGATGCTCCAGGCACTAATCACCTCTGTAGCCCACTCGTATTTCTGCAATGTATGTTTCTGCAATGCTCTAACTATTACTAATTCATCATTCACATCCAATTCAATCATTTTATAGTAACAATAAACCAGAAACATTACAGAACATAATTAATCTGTTTCAGTAAAGCCCTTTGAGTTTCGTCTTACTGAGACACCAAGGTATTAAAACCTAGTGCATTGTAACTTGTGGCTGTTAATTCTAGAAACAGCTGAACTGTATTTTGATCCAAGAAACTGACTGCTCACTTTAGTACTCAACCGGCGTGGCACTCTGCAGACTAAAGCTGAGCCAAATAGATATACATCACACTACAACAGAACAATAAAAGCTAGGTGACAAAGTCTCTGGCTACAGTAAATGAGAATGAGCCCAAATGCAGCAGCCATGAATACAGAAATGAACAAAAACAAACAAACAAACAAACAAACAAACAAACAACACTGCTTACCTTTAGAAAGCCTCAGATAGACAGAGATCTCCAGCAAGAGATGCCTTTGCCTCCACTGCCAACATTAAATGAGGTCTGGGAAAAGGTGGATCCTGGCTCCACCCTTTCCAGTCACTCAGGTACACTGCTTCACTGCTTGCACCTGAGCTCCCCTGGGTTGGCCCTGCCTTCCACCAGGTGCTCAATCACTGTTTCAAGCTGTGACTTAGCATTTCCACTACAGATATTGCAGTAGGGTACAGACTTTCACTATTGGCATTTGAATACAGAAGCCCACTAGTGCAGAAGCATTTGATCTTCTTACAAACTCACTACTGTCAGTATGTCTTCCCCAAATGGCTCAGATGTAGCCATACATCTACAGGCCATATACAGATCTCCAAGAACTGCTCATACACATGGTACAAAATTACTTACAGCAGCACATTTAGACACACAGTATGGCACATACTAAAGCTGTTTGTACCACCCAGGAAGCTAAGCATCTCTTAGGTGTGAGCTTTTGTCTTATGCCTGGAGCTTTGCGGATTCTGGGCTTTTGCAAAAGGAAAACAGCAATATCATCACAGAGACTGTACTGCTATAGACACAGTTTGGCTTCCCTCTTCCTGGACTTATTCTTCCGTTCTGAGATGGATTGGTGAAAATAGGAACTTTAGGTTTCTGAAAATTCTTCTTTTGGAGTTTCCTTACTGAAGCTCCTCCTGCTGTTCATGATGCCATGACTCCAAGTGTGAGCTCACAAAATTATAGCTCATTTCAGTAATGTCAGGGGAAAATGATATCCCCAATACCAATTTTTTTTTTATTGTTTATAGGAGAAGGAAAAAAGAAATAAATATTTTTCTCTCTCAGAAAAGCCTCCAGAATGTCAGAATATTTTAAGTAAAAACTGCTGATTTACATTAGGTCATTTGTCATATAGTGTCTCCAACAGGCATAAACAGAAGAAATCCTGCAACAGTTATGAAATACCTTTCCATCAAAAGGTTTCTTCTTATCTGAGATGGAAGTTAATGTGGCCTTCATTCGTCATTTAAATTTTCATCCTCATCCCAAAATTATTGGTGGTTTGATTGCTGATGTTATCAGTCTTTTCTGGGAGACCCAGATAAGTTTGGAGTTTTCCATTCTCAATGTGAGCAGCAGAGGGCTCTAGTGAGAGCATTGCATAGCTGCGGAGCAAAAAAAAAGAAAATCTCATCCGACGTAATACTGAATAAGGACACGAGTTTTAATCTTTGTCTTCTCATAAGGTGAGGTTAGTGCTGATGAAAGATGATGTGCTCCCAGTCCAAAACTAAAATCCCCTGCCTCCTGCTCATGAAAGCTTTCTTATGCAAAAGCACACAACATTTCAAACATTTCTGTCCTGAACCAGTGATTGAGCACCTGGTGGAAGGCAGGGCCAACCCAGGGGTGCTCAGGTGCATGCAGTGTACCTGAGTGACCACAAGGGCTGGAGCCAGGATGCACCCCTTCCCACACCTCATTTAAGGGCTGGCAGTGGGAGATGAGGGTATCTCTTGCAAGAGTGTTAACTATGCTCTTTTTGTTCAATACATCTTACTCAGTTCATTTAAGCTAATAAATAATAATCTTCCAGTAAATTGTGTGAATCTTGCGTTAGAGCTGACATAGATTAAAAAATTATGTTGACAGAACCCCATTCCTTTTTTTTTTTTTAACCCTTTTAATTTAGAAAAGAATCTGTCTTCCATTTCACCTGCTTTTGTGTTTTATGCTCTTATTTTCACTCATAAGAGCAAAAAAACACAACCAAGTAGTGATCAGGATGTCTGTTAGCCCAGACTGACCCATTTCCTTCCTGCTGTGTTTTCAGGAACCCCAAATATAACCTGCTCGTGGGTATGTGTGTTTGGCATTCATTTGCTGAGGTTTCAAAGGGAGGATTTGCTTTTCATTTGCTTTTTCTACTATACAACAGTGGGATGACTGCAAATGGGCTGTACAAAAGCAGGCTGGAGTGCGAGGGAATCCCACTCTGCTCACTAATGTTGAACAACACAGCAGGGAATACGCTAGAGCAAGGTGATGACACATCACTGTGCTTCTGCAAGGAATGGGTGTCCTATAAATATACTGATTTGAAGCAGATGCCTAGGATCAGGTGGCAGAAAACCCATAGGCTGTGCCTTTTCATCATAGCTGAACCTTCTGTGTGCTGAGCTGCCCAACACACCCACTTGTGGGAAATATTTTCAGTCCAAGTACGAGCCATGGATGCAATCAGCTGCTGTGAGAATGTAAGCATCCTCAGCTCTCTGGGATCTCAGCTGTGTTCATTTATCTTAAAGGAAGGGCTAAGAGCCTGGCTGAAATCTCTCAAGGAGTTGCTGTAGCAGGGGAGGCAAAGCGCAAGCAGAGGAAACCTTCTTTGGTTTATAAAGACATTATTTATGCATTTAAGTTTGTATTTGTACACAGATTCCGTGGAGCTATGGGAATTTGGTGAAGGGGGAACAAACGATTTCGAAATGGATTAGCCTTATACGGTGATAGTGATAGCAGTTGGAGGCTTCTTTTTCTGCTCGTGCCAGTCCGGATGTTTTTGGCTGTACTAGCGATGGACACGAGAGGGCACCCGAGGAAAATGAAATGGCAGAGGAGCTGTAAGCTTCGCACATGCAAGACTGACTTTCCATCTGGTTTCCTTTTTTGTTGTTGTTTTTGTCCACGCCTCCTCTAATTATTTCCCGACATTGTTTTCTTGATATTCATCAATTAACGGTACATTAAAAAACGTTTAAAAAAAACCCCAAAAACAACACAAAAAGAAACTTTGGGAAAATCATTTCAAGAAGGGAAGTTTGGGGCATTTGTTAAATCACGTGGCAGAGCGGTTTAGTGAGCAATTGCACTTATCTCTGTGCAATCACATCTCTGCTGTCAGAGGTAGCACTTTGCAGCTGAGCCTTGATTCCTAGGTAAATGGCAGAGAAACCACATGGCTGCCACAGTTCCCAGGGTCTCTGCCTTATACAGATCTTAGTAGGTGAGGAGAACCTCAAATATTACAGCTTAGAAAATGCACTGAAAAATTAGCAGAGGGAAAGTCCAAAGGTATTGAGGTCCAGAAGCAACTGCCTGCTTGAGAAGTGTCTCCTCAGCAAACTGATGGAAGCTGTGTGCAACAGCTCTGTCTGGCTGTTCTCTGCACAAACACACACGTACACACATACTACTTGAAGAGGGACAGCTGATAAGCGAGTGCTTTTGGGGAGGATGCAAACAAAGCAAGGTAAAAAGTTATGTCCTCATAGTTTGTAGCGATCTGCAACTTCAGAAGTTCATCAGCTGAAGGTTAATAAGCACTAGGAGACGTTTTATCTGTTTGTTGAATCAATTTTTTTTAAACGTGTGTGCTTTCAACATCCACAGCATCCGGTGGTTTAGGGGATATCACATCTCAGTTGGGTAGCAAGAGAAAAAAAAGTTTAAAACAGCCCAACCATTTCATCTGATCATGCTTAGTTGTTATGCTCTAATGAGTGGTGAATAATTAATTGCCCCCTTCTCACCTTCCTCACGTCGGTCAGGATTCTATGCTTCTCTTTCATAGCTTCTCTGAATCAGGAGAATTTCACAAGAGCGAGTCTTTCTCCAGACAAGGACAGTGCCAACCAGCAACAGCCTGAAAAATACCTCTGTGGGGATACTGCTCAACTAGAATTTTTCAGACATACAGTGATAAAATAAAAATCAGTTTGGGGCAGTCATTTAAGAGGAAACCCTTTTAAGGAAAGAATTGATCATACTCTGCACTGCATAACTGGAGGCTGCCATCATCTTGGGTTGCAAGATATTGGATAGGATATTGTTCCTGCAAAAAGTACAACTCCACTTGATGGCAGCTCTTGCATTCTGCAACTTGTGTTCAAATGTTCATGAAGTCATCACTCACCATCAGAGAATGCTGCCTATGTAAGGAGCTTCCTCTGTATCTAGAAATTGAACTGAACTGCCTGCCTATAATTGCCATTTTTTTGTGTATGTGCACCATGGGTGCATATTCTGGTGCAAATACATTTTCTGCAGAGACTGAAAGCAAGGCTTTCACTTGATGTTATCCCTATGAAAGGGAAAGAAACTGGGACATTACACTAAATGGATCACAAGACCAGAACTAGAGAGTGAGAAACTGTAGAAGCACATCAAAAAATAAAGATGAATTTCCTTTAGTTACGAAGAATAGAAGAAAAGTAGTGATGCAGAAGCGGCTGTCTGCTTAGCACGAAGATAAATTCAATGCTGTTAAAAATGCAGTTTAAAAACTATGCCTGTTAAGTGCCTGAGACAGTGATGATCCTTAATAAATGATAGCTAGAAGTCATAAATAGGATTATAAGAAAAAGCAGCCTGTTAAACAGGGGTCAGCTAGCTACACTAGAGCTGATGTTAAAATTCCTGCTGACACCGGATGATATTAGTAGTCCAAACTCTATTGGTATTTCATAGGTAGAGGTCTGCTGCAATCTAAATGGCAGTGCTGGCAACGAAGAAGAATATGCCAGTCAGTTGATATTTAAGACCACAAAACATCTGTGTTTCAACAGAGAGTCCAGTGCATGTTTATGTGTGGTAACGTCACAACTCCTTTGGCCATCAGGGACCCCCTGCACAGGAAACTTGCAGAGAGAGAGGCCAGGTTGGATGGGGCCCTGGGCAGCCTGGTCCAGTATTACATGGGCAGCTTGTGGCAGGGGGTTGGTGACTCATGGTCTTCGAGGTCCCTTCCAACCCAGGCCATTCTGTAATTCTGTGAGAGCACTGCTACAGTCACACACAGCCTCTGAACTCAGGGCACAGAACACAGCGTCCACTTCCCAACAGCCCGGTGGCACCAGGAAAAGGCATGAGGTAGCAAGCAGCTGGAATAAATGCTCGGTGGCCCATGGGCATTTCTCTCCTGTTTGTCACAAAAAACAACCAAGAATCCTCCTTTCAGTGAGCTGCATGTCACTGCCTGCTTTTCTAAGCAATTCCCATTACCTCAGATATGCCAGATTAACCCAGTACCAAAGAAACCCTCCGTCAGTACTGCGGGGTCGCTGCCCACTGTCTGAAGCTATGAGCGGGCTAAAGAAAAACAACACTGGTCTTTAAAGAAGCCACTGCATAATCCTTTCCTGTCTCTGGAGAATTTTCAAGAATTTGGCAGATCTCCCAGTTTGAATGAGCTGAATAAATGAGATGACCTCACCTTTTTTTTCTTTTTTTTTTCAAAGGGCAGCACAAAAAAATGTTTGGAACTAAATCAGATTATTTCATACCGATCGTTTGAGTCAGCCCCAAAATAAATTAATTAATGAAATGATTTATTTATTTATTTATGTGAAGTTATCAAAAGGGGATATTTACCAAAAAACAAAAAACACACAAAAAAAAACCTGCCACAGTTTTCAAAGTGAAGCATTTATCATCATTTTTTGTCTCAGTGCATCAATTGTCATTTGATTTTAAAAAAAATAGGTTGACAGAAAAATTCTGTTGCATTTACAAGCCAGATCTTTTCATCCTTGCTCTCCCCCAGAGGTAGGAAATCTCTCTTGCACCTCCAGAATCAAAAGCAGATCCTTCCCTAAGCAGGAAATGTTGCCACTTCGTCAGAAAACTGCCCATGGCAATAGTGCCAATGGGGAACACCATAACAGTGGCTGTGCCAATCTCTGCTCTACTCAAAGGACTGGGGTCATTTACCTCTTCTGGATCTTATAGCACATTCTGTTTGATGAGCACTGGCAGCTGTCAGTCTGAGTAGGGCACAAGCCTGGGAACCAGCACCACTGTGGAAGGAATCACTGGTTCGTGTCTCTGTTTCCAGGTGCTGCCCATTCAGACTACCAGCTGTTGACAGTTTTGAGCTCTTCTTTCCGATCTCATCAGAAAAAGTCTGGAGTTTCTTTTCGGTAAATTAAAATTGAGAATCTGGTAGAACAATGCCAGCAAGATCTGGAGCCTTTGGCTTGCCCTTCCATCATGTGTGCTTCTATCAGTCAGCTCACACCGAGATTATAAAAAACCTGACCTTGGAGTTTACAGTCTGGAGCCCAAACTGAACAGACCAGTCAGCAGATAATGTATCCCACTGAACAATGAGGTCTTCAGTCCCTTTTTGAGCCACTGTTCTTTACATGAATTATATTTGTCCCATATTGCTGAGAATTACACAAAACCATTATTTTTTAAACAAGCAGACAACAATGTTACCAATAATGCATGTTGTTAGTAAAGCTTGCTTATTAATGACAGCATGAGAAGCATTTCAGTGTGCCTTTTGCATGTTCAATCCCACACCCATGTGCACAAAGCATTTCAGAAAATGTTCACTTTAATTAGTATATGATTTCCTTTGGAAAGGAAAATTCCATACATTTTTCACCCATGATGTGTAGAGCCCCTACTGAAAGGAGTTTCATATATAGTGTGAATAGAAAAGATGTCCAAAATAGAATTAAATTACAGCGCTGGCATTTCTACCATATCCTGTCTTCCCCTTCATAGTCTATGCCATGCTAAACAGCAACAGTAGAACTTTCTTCCTAATAAAGCTTTAGATCTACTTCCATGACTTTTCACCCGTGCTACAGAAATACTATCCGGATGACCAAAGATTTTGTAATCAAACAAGCTGCAACAAACATCCAGCTGAAACAGCAATTCATCAGGCACAGGACAAAAACAAACTATTTTCGTGGCATATAAAATTATGAAGAGCCTTTCCCAATATATACTGTGACTAATAATCATCAGCCCACAGAGCAATGACATTTTAGCCAGTCCTCCTATGGTCACCTTTCATTTGCAACACCATGTCTGCCCAAAAGAGAATGAGAAATAGCAGTTTTAGAGTGAGATATTATCAGCTTTCCCAGACAGAGCCGGGTTGGAAAAGATCAGAAAGAAAAAGAATTCCTCTCATAGTTTAAGGAATAAATGAGCAAGTAATAAACATTCTAATTGAATAAGTACATGCATCCTGCTACAAATTTTTTTTCTGAGTAATAAAACTGAAAGGTTGTTGTGGTGTCTTGTTTTTGTTTGTCTGTTTGTTTCTTTTCCAAAGAGTAAATCCCACAATTAACTTAGAACAGCAAAAATAAATAAATGAATGAGCAATATCCTCCCAAAGAGTTTGAGATGGGAATCACAACACAGATGAGAGGCCCTTCTTCCTGACTGCTCTCCTGAGCCATGACCACGACCATGACCCATGGGATGACTGCCTCTGCCCTGTGAGGTCTCAGAAAGAAAGCCAGGCTCGGGAGGTGCCACAGAACTCCATACAATTCCACGGAGTAGCTGGTTTATAAGTTTCAGCCTGATGTTTGCCACAGGACCACGGTCCATCAAAGCTTCCACCATCCTGCTGTTCTGGTTCTTCACTAGCCCCTAATTCCACCTAGCTGACACTTCTTATAGGTTTTGTGTTATCTCTGTTCTAGAAAAGGTTCCTGAGAGATCCAAATGACAAAAACTAGCCAGTTCTGAAGGTCTGGGAGACCATTACAGCACTTCTCACCGTGTTAGCAGATGTAGCATCCTCTAACTGTGGAGTCTTGGGCAAATTTCATCAGAATAGGAAACTTAATGTAAACAAATTGCTTCTTCTGGGTTCTTCCAGCCCAGCAGGCCAGAACAAGTAAATATCTACTACCTCAGCATTCCAGCAACTATTAGAAATACCCACAGAGGTTTCAATCATGCTTACTAATTAAAAATAGGGAAGGGAGTTTCAAGTATTTTGCTAATCAAGAGGTGGTAAAAGAATATGACCTTCCTCAGAGGCAAAGTCTGGCATGATAACCAACGTTTTCCATGACACACGCTAGAAAGCACACAAACTCAATCAGCAAAATGATTTCCTTGCTTTAAGATTCAATACTTCAACAAATAATGACTCACTGATATGTGCTTCAGATATTCCTACACTAAAACTCAAGTATAAGTCATATCTATAAAATTGTTGCCCCATAAGCTGTCCATGATAGCTTTTTCCCAAAACTGGAGAATGTCTGGTATGTTTGAACTGATGTAAGAAGTCTGGATTCTATATCCACAGTTCAGATTTGGTAGATAAACGTTATGTGAATGTGCTTGTCTCAGTGTTGATTGCAATAATTAAGGACGACTCAGTAATGAAAAGAACTTTGCTGGTTAATTAGCTGAAGAAGCCAAACCTCCATCTTGCTTCCATCACTTTAGTAAAGAGAATGGATGGTTTTGTCAGACAACATCTGAATACAATGATAACAAGTTTGTGTCAGAAATCATTATATATAAAAGAAAAGTCATTAGTATGTACAAGGAGAGAGCCGTATTGGGTGCTCTAATGCCTAAGACAAGGGTATGGAAGTCAGAAAACGGCTTGTAATTGCAGGTTTGGACACAGACTTTCCTTATGGCCTCGGGCTACCTGACATATATTGCCCAAGTTCTCTGGCTATGAAAGGGAGATAGGAATATTCAAAGTCCCTTATACTTTGGTTGGCACTCGTGGATTGTTACACAGAGACATAGACCAAGAGACAGATTTCTTTGACCATGAAGGAAGGAAAGGATATGGTAGGAGAACCCATTCAAAGATGAATGTGACCTGGTACAAGAAGCAAGCAAAACATGGGTTTCATAGAATCATATCACAGAATCATAGATAGGGTTGGAAGGGACTTTACAGGTCACCCAGTTTCAACCTGTCTGCCATGGGCAGGGACACCTCCCACCAGATCAGGCTGCCCAAACCCCTCCCAGCTTGTTCTTGGCCATCTCCAGGGATGGGGCATCCACAGCTTCTCTGGACATCCTGTTTCAGTGCTCCACCACCCTCACACTGAAGATATTCCCTATATCTAATCTAAGTCTACTCCCCTTTAGTTTAAAGCCTTAACATTTTATCTTATCACTACACTTGCTAACAGAATCCCTCTCCAGCTTTTCCTGCAGACGCCCGTTAGGCACTGGAAGGTCACAATGATGTCCCCCCAGAGCCATCTCTTCTCCAGTCTGAACAGCCCCAGTTCTCTCAGCCTGTCTTCCCAGTAGAGGTGCTCCAGTCCTCTGACTTGCTCCAATAGGTCCACGGAGGCCCCAGAGCTGAGCACAGTACTGCAGGTGAAGTCTGTCAAGGGCAGAACCCTGTCACTGCCCTCACTCTGCTGGTCACATTACTTTTCATGCAGCCCAGAACACTGCTGGCTTTCTGGGCTGCAAGCACACACTGCCAGCTCATGTTGAGCTTCTCATCATCAACACCTCCAAGACCTTCTTGTCAGGACTGCTCTCAATCCATTCTCCACCCATCCTGTATTTACCCTTGGGATTGCTGTGCCGAGGTGCAGGACCTTGCACTTGGCCTTGCTGAACTTGATGAGGTTCACATGGTCACACTCACAAGCCTGTCAAAGCCCCTCCGGATGGCAGCCCTTTCCCTTCCCTGCAGCATCATGCAGCTTGGTGTCATTGGCAATCTTCCTTACAGTGCACTCAATCCCCCCAATAAGCTTGGGAACTGAAGGAAGGGCTTCAGCCAGGCAGATGGGGTGGTGGTGAGCAGGGGGGACAGGGATATAAGCTCTGTTTGTGCTGTAAGGGTTTGCAAAAAGATACACTGGCAAAACCACTAAGGACATCACCAAAGCCAAAGTTGTTTTTTCTCACCTCAAATCAGCACTACATCGATTTGCACCCATGAAACAGCTGGCTCAGAAACCAAAATAGCTCATTAGTCAAGAGCATATCCCAAGGCTTGAATCATTTTTAGTAAAGGAAAGGGGCTCAGTGTCAGTGAGTTTGACAGGGGACACAGGAAAGGCTAACTGACCTTTACAGAGAATGCCAGCACAGGGAACCAAGGCTTAATCCTCAAAAAGCTCTGAGCTATCGCTCATGTCAGTGCCAGGAAACTTGTGTCCCTCTCAACAGGCAGACACTTACCAACAAAGCATGCAGGTTCAGATGCTCTGTGTGCCTTGGTTATTGCATAATGTTATCAAATAGGATTTTGCATTTTGCATTTTTTTACATGCCCTGGGGGAAAAAAAAAAAAAAGAAAAAAAAGCTTATATTTTTCTTAGGACAGCTCATTCCTTTGATGTAAATATTAACAAATGAACTAATGTTCAATCTGCTATCCCCCTGTATCACCTCTTTCTTGAAGAAAATAAAATGGCAGCTGGGTGCAGCTACTCTCCCTTTTGCCAAACTAGAACACCACCACTGGAGCACAAATTGGGTAAGCTGAGGAATTGCTAAGCATGGGCTACCTCAGGAAGTAACAATATAAAGCACAGCACTAACCTTTACCTTGTAAGGATGAGGAGCTCCTGACATTCACAAATCTCCAGGTTTCCTCTAAACCAACTTGATTCCTTGTAAACAATTTTAATTGTCTTGGCAAAACCACTAAGCCTTTATTGGAATGCCTTTGCCTCTTGGCCTATCAGTTCTGTTTCCCTCTTTCCTTTTCTTTTCCAAGAGTTCTTGGCTGCTCTGACACACTGCCAGCATCGCTGGACAGCCGGCCACTGAGGGGGAGCAGCTTCTGCTTTCTGCTCACTGCTACAAATGCCATTGCATTAAGAATTATGGCCATTACAGAGGGTACTATGGTTGTGTGAGTATAAATAGGCACAGCGCTGGTAAAAGACGCTCAAGGATAAATTTGCTGGATTTTGAAAGACCAAAATAACTCCATGCTGTGCACTGAGACTACTTTCTGCTGCTGTGTACCTGTTGTCACAGCCTTGCCTTCCCCTGAATGGCAAAAAAAACGAACAACTTCAAAGCCATGGAGCTCCTTTCTGTCCCTGTGAGGCTGACAAGGTGGGACCTGACAGTAAGTACACTGTGGGTAACAGGATACCAGCACCTGTATCGGTTCCTCTTCTCCATTCCCTGCAGCCACAGAGGCTCAGCACCTCTCACCCTCAGGAGTTTCAGCTGGGTGCTGTGCTCCAGAGGAGATACGAGCTTCAGAGGAAGTTCAGGTTGGATATTTGGAAAAATTTCTTCTCAGAAAGAGTGGCAAAGCATCAGAACTAGGGAGGAGGTGGAGACCCCGTCCCTGGAGGTGTTGAAAAACCATGGAGATGTGGCACTGAGGGACGTGGTAAGTGGGCACGGTGGGATGGGTTGATAGTTGGAGAAGATGATTTTAGAAGTCTTTTCCAATCTTAATGACTCTATGATGTTATGGTTGGTGCAAATGAACTAAAACCTACAAAAGGGTGATCTGACTGAGTAGCAGGAGCATAGCAGAAAGATACAGGCTGAAGCGAGTCGGGTATTTTGCCTGAATGTACCTCAGTGAAGTCCATGGTGCCTGGGAAGCGAGGGGACAGAAGGATGAGACAGGTCCAAAACACCCACGTTTTGTTGCAGCAAGTGCACCCAGAGCCAGGAGTTTGTTCTGCAGACTAGGCCAGTTAAATGCCAATTTAATCCTGGACTAATGGGTACTAAAGAGTCACAATCCTGCCATGTGACTCCATTGATATTAATTCATCAGGGACAGGGTTGGCTTGGATGATACCTTGGACCAGAATGTGTGATCACAGAAGAATATTCTATCAAAACGTAATATTCACATGTTTCTGGTCTTCAGTGAAACTGATGCAGGCTCCCATCTAGAATTCATTTCAAAGATAAAGCAATGTTTTTGTATTAATAATGGAGTTTGTAAATGCCCTTAACACTTGAATGTTCTTATACACTACAAAGTTACTATTTCCCTGCTTTGTTGTTTTCTTTGCTTGTTCTGTTTTAAATTAGAATATCATGTAGAAATCTAAAATTCAGAACAAATCTGGCTGTTTGTTCTCATGCAGTACCTCTTACTCTCCTGAGTACAATGTTGTTTACTTCGAAAGGAATATGTCAGTGATCTTTGCTAAATATATATATATCTATATCAAGAGACAATTCTTATCCTGTGATAAGAGGTAATATTTAAGATCATTTAAGCAATAGGAGATTCTTGATATTTACACTGAGTTCCTGGATGTTTTACCCAGCTTCCCTGCTTTGCTAGCAAACTTCTGCATGGTGCTGTGTATCAGTTGTCCTATCCCTAAAAAAACCATCTCCTCTGGAGTGGTACTTGAGTCGCAGCAGTTCTGACCATGGAGAGAAGGACTACAATTGAAAAAAGAGTCACAGAATCATTAAGGTTGAAGAAGACCACTAAGATCATCCAGTCCAACCAAATACAGTCCCAGTCACAGCAAGCACAAATTAACACAGGAATCAAACCCTGTTGGGAAATCAACTCTCAGAATTGCACCAAAGCCTATTACTTTAACACAGATATGCTCTCAGCAAGTTTTCTCAGATTTCCATGGTCACACAACTGCTGCTGAAAGACTGAAGTTGGGACTTCCTTCAGCCAATAATTCAGATGCAACATCAAGGACTGTTGAAAGAAATGACAGAAAATGTCAATTTAATTACTAATAAGCACAAACAACTCACCCTGTTTAAAGCATAGTTCTTACTGCAGAGTTAAGCTTTGTTCTTTTAGGACTTTACTCCCCAAGATTTCACCATCCACGGAGAGAGGCTCCAGGACATTGTGGCTCCTCCTGGCCAGGCACCAATGGTCGGCGTGTCTCACTTGTAGAGATGCAGGCCAGGAAAAACTGCTTCCAACCAGTAGTCTGCAGAGGATTCAGTGGCCCAAAAGGCAGCCCTTCTGAAATAGTGTCAAAATAAAGAATGACAAAAGGTCCAAAACACTGATTAAACCTAAATTACTCTAAATTAAACCTGAACTACTTACAGTAGCTTTCCTGCGGGAGTGAACTTGCTGAACCAGCAGCTGTGTAACACCACCTGAAGCAGGAGCTGCTCGGGGACAAAGCAAAAGCATTGCAAGAAACTGAGGCCTTCGTAGGGTTTCAGAGTGCACTGGAGGTGTGCCCAGAGCTCCCAGGTCTGGTAGCAAGAGCTGTGAAGATGCAGCAGTGTGTGTGCCAGCCCACCCCAGCAACAGAGTGTTTGCCCAGGGAGCTTATAGACAGCATGTCTGCTGGTGACTAACCCCCTGGCAAGAGCTTCCCTGCACTCTGTGCTGCTATTGTAAGTGCTGCCAGCTGGGTAACACAAGAACACATCGGCTCCCAGCTGCCACAGTTGCTCAAACGGACGTCAGCACTAAGTCAGAGCTCAGGCTACCCAGGGCTCTTGGACAGAGAGCTGTTAGGGGCTCGTGAGGACTTCAAAGAGTGTGACACCAGTATCTTGAGCACTGGGAGGATCTGGACCACCTATTGCAATACATACAGCACACCTACAGGGTGACAGATCAGAATGGAGCAGCAGAGAGCACTGTTTAAGTGCTACTAATCCTCCTGGCCCATGGTCAGAGACCTTCCCATTGGCTGCATTCCCCGTGCCACCACTATTACCTTCTACTCTATACTTCCATGGCCTATGGGCCCATTCAAAGGCTGGCTGGCATTTAGGCCATGCTACATTCAGTGTTGCACATTTTAAGGCATATGCATCTTATTTCCAGGGGACTTTTCAGATTATATTCAGACATCTACTAAGAATCACAGAAAAAAAATAGGTTGGAAATGACTTCTGCTAGGCTCTCATGCAATCTCCTGCTCAACGAATAAGCAGGTTTCTCAAGGCCCGATTTAGCTGAGTTTTGAGTTCATCTAAGGGTAGAAATTGAACACATTTTCTAGGCAACTTGCTCCACTGCTTGAGAACCCTCACTACAAAGAATTTTCTTCCTTATGTCAATCTGAACTGCCTCCCATTCGGTCCCATGGATCTGTATATGTCCATTTTATGTAAGACACCCCAGCATGACCATCTGCAGGTAGTATCTTTATCTTCCAAGCTCTGCCTCCTGACACAGGTAGCCAGGAACAGACTATAACAGTAAATACTGAGGCAAACAAAATGCTGAGAACCTCTGAATTTTCCATGTTGTTCATCCAGCTCACCTGCCTTGTTCAGCAGTGGATCCACATCTTGGTTTCCCTATCACTGCTAACACACCCGTAGAAACTCTTCCTGTTGTTTTTCATATCGTTACCAGCAGCACCATGTCAAGACATTGTCCTGACCCACTCAGGAAATGTGAATTGCTTATGCCCTACTGTTTCCTGCCCAGCAGATGTCATGTTGGTTAATATCTCCTGTAAAAGTCAAGACTTGAAACACTGACACTTATTTCATGTTTCTGGAGGCTTCATCTGTTTTGTCTTTTTGACCAGGTGATCTGCAGCAAATGCCTACCACAATGTGTTTGGCTTTCCTCTGATCCTGTCCCATAAGCTTCTGACCAGCCCATCACACAGTGCACAGAACTCCATGCATCAGAGCTGCTCCTCTTTGTACAGAGCACAACCACCTCTTACATCTCGCCCTCCTCTTTCCTAAAATGCATAAATCACAGCACTTCAGGGATGAGAGCTCTTACAGCTTCTGAGTACAAAGGACAAAGGGTAGGTCAATCCCTTGCCTATCCAGGTCTGCAACACCACGTCTCCAAGTCCAATCAATATAGAGATCTGGGCACTGTCTTAAGACGACCTGCTACAAACACCTAAATTAGATGTTGCACCTCCTTCTCTTGATGATTACATTGAAAAAATGCTAATGGCAGCCTTTGGGCAAGTCTTAATCCACAATACCTATACAGCACAGTAAAAACATGTCATGCATACTATGCCAGGTTCAGTAGAAGGAATAACTATCCTTTATAACATAGTAAAGACAGATGAACAATGGAAGCCCTCTCCAGAGATCTAGTTTCCACAGCAGGACTGCAAATTCAGGAACTGCTGTACTTGCCGAGACACCATCATAGCTGCAGTGCTTGTGTTGGCTTGGTACAGAGGGGGAAAAGTAAGGAGCATCACAGAGGGAACTCTTTGGAAGTCAGACCTTGTTGGGACCAGCAGTCTCAGGAATGTGTGTACAGAAACAATTTGTGATTGTTTCTACTTTATTCAAAGAAAAGGAAAAAAGACTATTTATTGTTTTGTAAATAATGACACCAAGAAATACACTGCATTAATATTATTATATCTCTTCCAAATGGAAGGGCTGTAACAGATGACAGGATAATTACAGCCTGTTCTTTCAAGCTTTCTCACATGAAGATGAGCCAGAGTAAGAATATCTCCACATTCTGTGAATTGCAGTTTGTTTTATTTTTGTTGCAAACTGTAAAAATCTCACCACAAACATTCTGATATAGCCTGAGCCACAAGAACCATAACCGGTGCATGATAATTCCAGTGTGGTTTGCTTGCAAGGTGAAGGTTTTAGTCCCATCCAGTTCAGGAACACATGCCACCACCATTTGGAAGCTTTGCTTAAGAAAATCCAGACTGACAGCTTCCTCTCATAGTGCAAATCATTGCCTGGTCTCCAGTCTCACCGCCGCTCTCTTTCCCCCAGCATACCTGGAGGTAAAAAGGCATCACAAGCATCACGCCCATCCCCTGGTGAGGAGCAGCCAAGGTGATGGTGTCAGCAACCTGTACAAAGGAGCTGCTATTTCTCCTGGGCTGGCTGGTTGGTTGGTAGGTGCAGCTTGGCTTTCAGAGGGAGATGAGCAGCAGAACAAACAGGAGCGATGAGAAGCATCTTCAGAGCTCTGTCAAGGATTCCTGAATCTTTTGTTTAACTGAGAGGGCAAAGGAGATGGAGTAAAATGGTGGACCCCAGGCAGAGGAGGGACACTGGCAGGATCATGAAACAAGATGGTGCCTTTCACCACTGCAGCATCTGTTAGGTCCCTACTTGGCTGGAAGCAACAAAAAGCCATATTACCAAAGGCATATGGAAGCGTTATTCTCCTATGCAGCAAATGTAACTGCATGAATACATGTCTGAATCCACATAAAAATGGACAAAACCTGTTATTAGCTGATAAAGTGCTGCTTTTGACCTATCTTTCTTGCAGAGGAAAACGAGAAGGCTCAGACTGCTTTTCCCTGTATATCAGACACCAGCCTCTAACAGAACAAGATGAACCAACAGGACCACAAAGAACTTGCAAGAGCCCCAGGCCCTGCCATGTGGGCTCAGATTGCTAAGCCCTGCAGCACTGCTGCTGTGAGTGCTGCCTTCATGGGTTACTGCCCTGAACCCCTCCAGAATACAGATAGAATGGATGAAGTCTATACTGCTTCTTTCCATACCACAACTACACACAGTGGTCATTCCACGTCTCGGTGGATCTCCCTGCTGCAATGCCACCTCTCTCCCAAGTGCAAAGCCTGAAACCTCTCCGGGCAGGGTTTCCTTCATTAATCATCAGGCAGACGTTTCTTTTTTTTTTTCCTCTGTTTCTTTTTCCATCTCCGAGCTGCAAAGTTTCCTGCCAACTTTCTTCTTGGTGTGAATTTCTACAACAGAGCAAAATAACTTCTGAAAATAGACACGTACACTCGAAAGCCTGACACACCCTATATGGAGCCTGTGAGTGGCACAACCATAATCCAAGACATTATCAAGACACAAGGGTATGCTAGCAGCATTTGATTAAAGTTCTGAGCAAGTCAGCCCTAAGAGAAGAAAGTAAATGGGAACTCAGTAAATGCTGCTGCACAGAACCCCTGGCTCTTTTCATCACTCGGAGGCATTTGAATTTGTATTGCTTATGGCAACCCTAGGTTGGGCAGGTTGTTCTGATGCAGCTGGCATGCTCTGAGTCCCTGTGAAAAAAGAAATGCATGGAAATGGCCAATCTGCCGTGACTTCCTGATAATGACACTGCATGCAAAGCCTATGGGAATAAAAGCCAGTAGTCTCATGATACACTTCTGAGCTCTGCCTGTCATTAACAAGGGTGGGTTTTTCAGAGTGATATTCTCCCGGGCCAAATAACAGGAGACCGATAAATAAAGCTTGTCAACTGCCCTTTCTGACTCACTCTCTCCTGCTGGAAGGATGACTCACTGTCATGTGTGCAAGGCTGCCAGGTCTTGCTTACATGCTTAAACAGGTATGGGGTGTCTGTGTTAGACATCCATTGCCTCAGAAAAAGCAGAGCTCAGCCCTGAGAAGGTAACCCTGGAAAGGACTCTGCTGACTAAAGGACCTGAACTTCAAAGTATTTCTCAATCCTTTCTAGAAAGTTCAAGGCTGTTGTTAGATGGCCCAAAGCCATCACTGAGGACTTGGCTTACTATCACAGTGTCTTAAAAACAGAACTCGCTAGGACCATCGGGTTTTACTCAGAGTGTGCCATACAGCATGATGCAGATGCAGACAAAGATAACTGAGACCAAGCCAAGGCCTCCTAAAGCAGAAACTGAAAGACTTCTCCCAACACCATGAGAAGGAAGCTATGAAGTAGACTCCCTTAGCTCCAGGTATTGGCCAACATCTTGCTGCATCATTCAGTAGAGAAACCATGTTGCTGCAGGGCAGTGATAGCACAATTGCCTCTTGCATGTCCAGCCAGCTATGCACCGTCCAGGAGTAGTTCGTGCCGCTGGGAGAGAGAGTTGCACATGCTGTTGCCCAACCAGACTCCCAGGAAACCTGCAACCAAAGCACCATTTGAAGGTCTTGCCACCAATTTTATGATCATAAGAGCACTAACCTGTCTGCCCAATGTGAACGCAAATGTAAAACTTGGAAAGTTAATTCTGAGTAAACTTCACATGAAGATTCCTCTTTGCTAACTATTTTCACAGTGAGTCATAAATTAGGCTACAAAATATTAGAACTAAATGAGAGGTGATGGAAATTAAAAAAGGAGTAAACAATATATCAAAGATTCAAGAGTAAGTTCCTTTAAAAGGACAGTTTAAGGAACTTCAGGCCATAGTAAGTCATGTCTCCTGGTTACTTTGCTAATCCTTTAAAAAAATGAAGTCTGTCATTAAAATCAATGATCATATTCATCTGCAGGTGTCAAAGCCCTTCCCCAAATAAGTCAGTAAAATAACTTCTCAGAAACGGAGAGAAGGCGGCATTCAGATGAAAGAGGAATAGTGACAGACCAGGAATTACAGTCCAGGTCTTCAGTCTCCCATGCAGATGCTTGTGTATTCAACTACCCCACCTCTGATAAATGATTTTGGCTTTTTAAGATGCAATTTCAAAATTATTTACTTAGCAACGTGAAACCATGCCACTCAACTTCAGCTAGTTGTTCTGGTTACGATCACCTTCTGCTGTTTGCTCTTGAGAATACAGCACTCTCTCTACTAAGCCTTTCTGAGGGCTTCACAGAGCTGATAAACTCAGATCTTTTGTCAGGACAAAGGAATGAGTCCTCGGTTTTTCTTGTTCTTCTCTTTGTTCTCGGTCTTGTTCTTGTTCTTCCTCTTCCATTGTCCCATCAGACTGGAGCAAAAAGGAATTTAACTCACTACAGTGAGCTCCAATGATGCCCACCCTGTTAGAAAACATGGTGTTAATAAGTTTGACATGACAAAGCAGAGGAAAACAGGAGAAAGGGAGAACAACTTGCAGTGTTTCCCAATAAAAACCAGCAAAGAAAGTTGCCTCATTTAGCTGGCCTGTGAATAACACAGTCTGCAGAGATTATCTTCTCTGCTCCAGGGACAAAGAACCACATACACACACAGCACCTCACACATTATGTCACGTTTCTGCCTGGAGTGTGCATGCACACAATACAAAATGTGTATGTCCAAGCGAAACTGAGCACTGCCTCAGAAGGTTGGCCCTATTGCACATCAGTTACTGTGCAGAAGTTATAAAAACTCAGCAGGCACCCAGTTTTGAAAGTGCTCACAAAACAATTACACGTGCATCTGTAGCAAGCTTCATTTTTTGGGAAATATTGGATTCACCAGCCTTATGTTGTAGATAGGTCTGAAGATTTTGTGTGTATGGTGCATTTTCTAGGTTGCCAGAAGTCTGAAAGATCCCGAAAATGAAGGCAACAAATGGATGGAGGGAAAAGTAGCATTCCTCCTATATGGCACAATCAGGCTTGAAATTTTTTGTTTTTATCCTAATCATTGGAAAAGGTTCTATTTCTATTGGCTTTCCCAGTAGCACTTCCCAGTTAACAAAGCAGTAGGATGGACAGTAGTTGCCTGTTCCCATAGGCAAATTCCCAGTCACAGAATCACAGAGTTGTCCAACGGTCCCTCTCTCAACGAGGAAGACTTAGCTGTCTGGCAGACTCTCTAATAGCACTGCCAAATCTATTTATGCCAAGAAATATCGCTTACTTATCGCTTACTTGGTAGTGAGCAACTGTGAGAAGTCTGGTAGGATGTCACACGAGCAGGGCTGTGGGTCTCTGCCCCGACAGTAGTGGCTCTGGGAGCGGTACTGAGCGCTCTCCTTTGGTAAGGGCAGCAGTGTGCTGAGCACAGGTGAGTGCTGGTAAACCATGCTGTTTATGGATGGATGCTTGGCACTGACTTGTCTTGAAAGAAAACAGAGATGTTATCTTAGTGTATTCGGACTGGACAGGTTACCTAAGGGCTCATCAGTATGTCAAATGTGTACCTCTGACGTGGTAATCTCACTGCATTTGCATCAGCAGTCTGCAAAGAAACATGGTTCCTGTCTCTTAAGGCAAGATTGAACATGTCAGAGCAAAGGAGCCTGCCGATTTCTTCCCGAATCACTTGGAAGTGCTTCCGCCTGAACACAAGCCAAGTCACGTAGCTGCAGAAGTTGTAGAAGCCCTAAATTGAAAACATGGATCCCATTTTCACTGGGAAAAGTTTCAGAACCCCACCGTGTCCTACAGAGCAGGTTGGCATGACTACAGTAAAAGCCAGCAACAAGTCTGACATCAAACCTCACCAGTGAAGATCTGAAAGCACCATTTTCTTTAAAGGTGCAGAGAGAGATGAGGCTAGAAACACAGCTCAGAGGGATCTCACCTTGCGGAATCTGGTCAATTGAGTTTAGCTTCACTGCTAGGAACTATGAAATGAACTGAGGATCACCACCCAGTTTCCTTCTATAATCAATGGAAAGAGACTGGTGTGATGAGTCATTCTGCAGAGGTTCTTATCACACTCATTTGTCCCAATAGGCAACAGTTCATCCCTGGCCGAGCTTCTCCTTGTCTGCATGACTGTCAGAGTGGCCTGAGGGCTTAGGATGATGGGACAGCTATTGTTTGGGCAACTGGAGTTAGACAAGATGATTCCCACCCTAAATGACAGCATTTTGATCACAGAAAATATTACTAACAAATACGAACTCATTGCATCTTACCTTCATGTATCTGCTTGCTGATTAAATAGGATTGTCTAGGTTATCACACCATGTTAACACTCATGATTCCTGGCACCAGCTGAATCAACACCCAGAAAATCAAACCTCTACTGAGGTTCCTGAAAAGATGGTATCACTGGAACTACGGTGTACCCTTGAAATTCAATCCACAGTCCTCCTGTTTGAAGGAAAGTCTGTACATTTTGAGTAGTATAAAATATGATTTTGGCCCTAGTGTTTTATATTAATTTATCAAAGCCCTGCTACACAGAAAGGCTCAAATTCCTCATTGGGCTGGATGTAGCAGGCCAGAAGAGCTTACTGCCATCTAAAAATGTTGCCAAGTACAATGGAAATGAAAGAAGGCTGTGAAAGAAAAAATCATGAGGTCATTGGCAAGAAACCAACAGACCAGGCCTCCCAGGGGGATCTCAGTCTGTGATAGGAACTGCCTTGGCTCTGAGAGTCACAGTAGGAGTGAAAACCTGCTCTGCAGGGCACAGGGGTGATATTTAGGCACTGCAATCTAAGCCCAAGAAGTTAAATTTTACTGAAGGTGCTCTGCCGTGCAAGCAAACCACTGGGAAGACCAGAAGGAAAGCAGAAGGCTGTCTGCACCATTTGAACGTGCAAGGGAGAGACATGGTCTGGGCTGACACTCAGTCAAAATCTCCATTTTTCTCTCTATCTTTCTTACCTCAAAGAAGTTCCGATCTTTCTGCAAAGACGTTTTTCTCCTAAAGCAGTGAAAAAGAGCACAAAATTAATAGCAGCCACCATCCTTTCAGTCCTCCTAACACAGCACTGAACACGATTCACGAGGCTACTGCCAAGCTGGCATTTCACCACAGCAGTAAGTTGCTGCTGGTGAATCCTCATTACGAGTGTGCAGAGACCCACTGTCTAAGAGAACAACAGGACTTCTGCATTGCGTCAGAAGTAGAAAATGCAAAATACTGTATGGCTCATTTAATTAAATCCAACAAACAAAGCTGGATGTGAACAGCAGGCGAGGCTCCCCACTATGCTATGTAAACTGAACCCTCTGCTTGGGCCTCTCAAAAATGGCCAGGACTGATCTAACCCAGTTCCCATTGAAGCAAACAGAAAACTCTTCCTGACATCGCTGGTAGCAGAGCTACCAAGAGTACAAAGCCAGGCCAACATTGAGACAATATACTTCGAAAAACAGAAGGGAAAACCCTGATGCATTTCCAAGAGGAAATGTATAACATGTACAAAAATGACAAAGTGCACTTTGTTAAAGTGCAGTTTGCCCAGTGGAAGCCTAAGAGATATTCACACCACCCACTTGTGCCTGGGGATTCTCATGGAAAGACAAATGACTGTCCATCATGGAAACAGCCATCAAAGCGGGGGGTGATGCACACATCCCAAAAGCCACTCCATTCTCCTGAAGCTAGCACAGCTCATCCCTGTGTAAGGGAAAGCAAGTTTGCCAGCTTTCAGATCTCCACAGATCTGGCTCCACTCCGCCAGATACAAGTGAAATCCTGCCTCTGTGCCAACTCACCAACTCCTGAAATGTCCCTTACCTTCCTGATGGCATCAACTGTTCCACACCCCTAGAGCACACCCAGCTGCCATCACCCCAGAAACACTGCAGACCATGAAGGTAACACCTTTCAGTCCAGTATCTCTATTTACAATTTCCTAACTTTCACTGATAGGTATATTGAGCAGGAGGACCATGCATCTCCCTGCCTAGCTCTCACCAGTCATACCTCTCCTGATGCTTCAGGTGACAACCCAAACTCCCTTGTTGCGCAAGGGAAAAGAAACCTGAATCTTCAAGCATGGCATGGCCATTGGTTCAAGCAGATCTCCCAGATAACTTCAGTGCTTTTGATTCCTTATGAATTCTGGAAAAGCACAATATTTTGTCTTCAGAATACCCGAGCAGAGGAACACCATGCAACCCCAGCTTCTTAAACCTTAATGTAAAACTCTGCTTTGCCTTTCAGCATTAGATAGCTCATGCGGTGTCTTAGAATCACTTCCCAGTTTAGCAGAGGAACCTATACAGAGGCCAGAAACAGAAACTAACACCAATAATTAAAATCAAATAGGGGGTCTCCACCCTTCTTTCCCCCAATGCTTTATTCCCTCAGACAAGGTATTAGGCTAAGAGACCTGCTTGAAATAAAGCTTCCTAAGATAAGCATTGAACTAGAAGGTATCTCCCATTTCTAGGGCACAGTTGCTAATTACCTAGGGAAATACAGAAAGGGTTAGGAAAACATCAAACTTGCATTGAGATTCAGGACAGGATTTGCAAGAAACACGTGAAGGAGTGAGCAAAGAACATCATGACTTCTAGAAATACAGGAACAGTGCTTTTCTTGGAGCTACCAGGGTGACAGAAGGAGCTCATGCATGGAAGACGACATTAGCACAGCTGAGGTGAGCATGGGGTTTGGATCTAAGAAGATAATGGCTTCAGATATCTACAGGAACTACTGTTCTGTGCTCATGGGGTAACGCTTCGTGTGCTTTAGCAGCTCCCTCAACTACAGCTGTGACTCTAGGTTCACGGATCAAGTCAGCTTCAGGGTTTGTAAGGGCTGACTCTGTTTGTGCCATTGATGCCTGCTGCTTTGGGAACGCTTTGTATTTTTCCCATTATGACAAATGCCCATAAGGAAGCTGGCACCACAAAAAGGTTGCGCAACCCCCATCAACTTAAAAGGAGAAAGCCAGACACACCTATTCCTTCCTCAGCGTTGGAGGCACAAAAGAACTAATGCTAACACACAAATAACAGGTCTGGAGGGACTCCCTCAAATTCCAGTCTGGGAGGATATCAAACTAAGGTTCTAATGCTGCAGTTTACAATTCATACAGATGGTTACAATGAGGATGTCCTCCATCTAATCTTCTTTTTTTAAATATTCAGAGAAAGACTTCACATGGAAGATCAATAATTGCATATGAATACATGGACATTTGGCATATCTGGAAGGGAAAACAGTTTCCCAACATAGCATAACATTTCTGTAATATGTTGCTATGGTGAATTACCAGAAGAAGCAAAAGCTTCAACACCATGGATGGGTTATAACAAAATATCATGAAACTAGGAGTTATAAATTACCAATAGTTTCTCAGCTTTTAAATCAAACATTTTTCAAGTTAAAAAAAAAAATTATCAAAAGTAACCCTTGCCACAGTTTCCATTTTGACAAAGGACATTTTCTATCCCAAAGTATGTGCACTGAGAAAATTCCTAATCTGCTTTTACAATTGAGAGTCTTAATCAGTTCTGTCCCTTAGCTCCTGTTTTTGGCAGTTCATGTAATGATGATCTGGGAGGCTCCAGATAACATTTAAGGCTAAACTGAGTCAGCTTGGAAGGGTTTATATTTATGTAATTGCTGCATGGTATGAGAAGTGCTGTGTGTTGTGACATGCTCAGCATTAGCCTAACTCTGAAGTCCGCTGGAGTCAGCTACCACCACCCTGCTATGAGTAACTCTGGTCTCTCTTCATGCAACACCTTACATTGCAAATGTGTTAAGACACAGCCCTTTTCTGGCTCTCTGTGTTTTTACAGCCCAGACATCAGCGTCCCAAGCCACTGCCAGTTTCTAACCCCGACTGTGATGGAAATACTAAAGAAGACAGTTTCCTATTTCAGCTCTCTGCTCTCATTCCCATGCCATTGGGTTTGGTTCTCTCTCTTTGTGTGTGTTTGCCACTAGACCTCTTTTCTCAATCCTGCATATTGCTGTCCACCAGACAATACAATGAGTAAACAGGCAGCAGAGCTAACCAGCTGGGTATGCAGCACAGGCTGCTCTATCCAGCTGCATCCAGTCCTTGGATTCAAGCTGCTTTTCTGCACTCATACTGGGTCTCATAAGTGCAGGCATTAGGGCCACCCAATAGAAACAGTGAATGCTGTCGTGATGTTCCCTGTCCAGCCAACAGGAAGGTTAATGGGATGCTCTACTCAGCAGAAATCTAGAAGCAGGAATTTGGTACACAACACCACTGCCAGGAATACCCTGTGAAATACCAATGTGCCAGGATACAGAAAGAATGTGCTGTACAATTTCAGGATCCACTGATTTGTGACATGGGAGCACACTAAAATGAAAGCCCTACTGGAACAGCAGTCTCCAGTTCCCCTTTACTTCCACCCTGTACCTTCCCCTCTTGACTAGGAGGAAATCCAGGTTCCTCCAATTGCAGACAACAGTAAGGCTGCCAGAAGCCATGCTGCAGAAAGGCAGGAGAAGGATTGTGACTCCTATGGAGGACTGGCAGCAGTTTCACAGCAACTGATATTGGAAAAACGTGCCTGAAACTGCTCTGAGAAGATCTCAACCAGTCTAATCTCAAGAAGATCTCTACCAGTCTAATCTATCTTCCCTGCTTCCCTACTCTTCTAACAGCCATAGTTCCCAAGCACAACCTTTTCTTGTCTCTAGTCCCTTCATTTGCCACTCTTCAGGAGCACGTTCTCCTGCACTCACTAACAGTCTTAGGCTCTCTGACTTGGTATAAACAGAAACTTACGCAGGTATCAATGGCAACCAGCAAGCACACAACTATTTTCTTTCAAGGTTTAGTCAAAATGGCAGGGGTGAGATGTGTGGTTGGCCTTGCTTTTTGCCCTGCTGACTTTCACGCTGAACCCAACAAAGTTTCCTGCTCTGTATATCTAGCAAGGCTTCCACATACCAGGGCTAGAATTTCACCATCTGGTATCCAGAACGCTGCCTACAACTTGTTGTGTCAAATCAGTTGGCAACAGCTCATCAGAAACTCTTCTGGAGCTAGTTACTGGCTAGAACCGCAGGGAGATCAGCGCACATCTGTATCTCATAGAATCATAAAGGTTGGAAAGACTACTGAGATCATCCAGTCCAACCATCAGCCCATGCCTGTGACCACTCCAGGCCAAGTCACTCAGTGCAACATTTATCCTTTCCTTGAAAACTTTGAGGAACAGCAACTCCCTTCCTTCCCAGGCAGCCTGTTCCAATACCTCACCAGACCTCATCGTCCTCTTGTAACCCTTAGACTGACAAGAAGCACGGCCTTGAGCCTTCACTGGTATCACTCAAAAGAGGCCTTGGGCTGCTGCGGCCCTTGACTTGTCAAGGAAAATCATTTCTTGGCTTACTTTCCACGAGATGTGCGACTCTTCTCTGCTGTGCCTCTCTCAAGAACAAAGTTACTGTAAACTTTGGCAAGGTAAATCTTGGCCACCGCTAACTTTGCCAACACATCATCCATTGCTTTATTTTCCAGAAAAATCACAGACCTGTTTAAAAGAAAAACAAAAAAGAAAAACAAAAATAAAATTAGGGAAGGGATGCTAGAAAGAATGACAGTTCCTGAGAAGTAATCATGTCTTTCGGGAACACAAGCCAACACACCACATGACAACACCTTCATGTTGCATCAAGGCCAAGCTCAGGAGCTCCCAGCACAGCTCCACAGTGCTGCAGGGACCGCCAGGCCTGGTGCTTGGACTCAGACAGCCTCTTTTGCCCTACAGAACTTGCAGGCTCCACGCCTGCAGCTTTTTAGGTTGCTGTCTTTGATCTCACATAGCTTATGAACCCTTTTCACAGCCTACATGAAAGCCCTAGAGGTGCACAGGGATGTCTCCAGGCACAGACTCTGCAATTGAGCAGCCTGGAGCAGAGGGGTTGGCTCATTCAGAGACACCACTTACTCCTCTTCAGAAAGGCACACAAAGCACTTTTGGGATGGCCTCTAAATAGGAACGGCTGACCCCACAAGCCTGTATTTTAAACCACTTCAGATCAAACGCTAAGGAAATGCCAAGCCAAAGAGCTTTCTATTTCCCCTGTAATCCACCCAGCTGTCTCCCAGTCCTGGGAGCGCTGCAGGCCTAAAAGTTGCCAGCCTCCTTCCACTCTGGGGAAAGCTGTTTTATCTGTCCCTGATGGCCTCCAGCTGTAAAGCTTCCCACACAACCCACCTTTAATAATTAGGACAATTACTCCAGGCTTCTCAAGGATAATTGCTGATAAAATTCAGCAGATTCTCCTTAAAAGACATGAAAGAAAGTAAGGGGGAAAAAAATGCAGGACAGATATAATAGTCTGTGTTCCATTCATGTTTCATTCACCACTGTTTAGCTTTTGTTCTTAGTTGCATATTTCAGAGGTGAATACTCTTAGGCTGTCTCCAGCAGGGCAATGCTTCACGCCTGCTGCTTTGGAAAACTGGTTGGTTGCTTTTGAAGTTGGTTACAAGATCTTCCTGAACCTAAAATAAGCCAGGCAAACCTCAAGCTTAGATTTACGAAGAATCGGCGTAGCATCAAGAGAAGATAAGGTCACAAGGAGTTTCAGACATCCAGATTCATACTGGTTTACTCCTACAGGAACTCCTTCTGACGTAAGAAAATACAATGTGCAAAAGCAATGCCTTCTTAAGGATGGTCTTAGATAAGGATGGTCTTAGACAAGGATGGTCTTCTGCTTCAGGAGGTTAGCACACACAAGGTCTGTAAGAGCAGCTCAAGAACTACACAGACATTGGATGTGTCTGCTGTGTGGGAACATCAGGCTGCTAAAGGAGTAGGCAGGTCATCAAGCCCAGTCTTCAAGTAACCTGTCTGTCAGTTTAACTCTGAGCAAATTATAGGTGTCACAAACCAGACGCATGGAGGGGTACCAGCATGTCCTGCCTCCAGTCTGTCTCTGCCTGTGGCATATAGCCAGTACTACACAGGAAAGCAAAAAGGCTCTGAAATTAAATTACATCAAGAAGGAAGGGGAGGGGTTTTTCTTCATGAACAGACAAATTGGAACAGCCCTGAGCATGGGATTTATGTGGGATGGGTACAGGAAAGCAAATGGCTGTGCAGTTTTCCTTCACATCCTCTCAAGTACATAAGCATATCACATACCAAAGGATTCTTATCAGAAGTGTAATTTTCTGTTATTATGATTCTATTATATGGTTATAAAACCCCTTTCATGAGCTCACAGAGATCCATCTTCAGAAAAAAAAGTAGTTTTCTCCCTTGTCCCCACTACTTCCTACTAGAAGACTACTCCAGAACTTTACTGCACAGAAGGAAGAAGGCAGTGCTTCTTACTTTTGATTTGAAATACAGCATATACTAAGTTCAGAATTAGACCAGGTAGATAAGGGAGGAAATAGGAAGTCTTGGACACAGCGAAGCTGCAGTGTCAGAAAGTTCTTCATGCCTGCTCCTCCATGTCAGCTTAGGTGCAAGAACAATTAAGGATAAACTTCAACATTAAGTAAGATCTAAATATGCCTTTTGTAATTTTATTTTTCTTCTTTGTATTTATGCTTTGATAGATCAATATCCTGACTTTTGCATGGTAAATGTCTCTTCTTTGACCTTCTCTGATGTTACACTACATGCAAGCAATCCTGGCAAGGAAGCCACTTCCCTTCAGGGGAGGAAATGAATCTCAACATAGCAGTATTGCAAATATCCCTTTGGGAAGCTCAGAGCTCCTACATGCTTCCCACAGAAAGACAGCAGTCACTCTGGGAGCACTGCACGCCACAACACAGCAACAAGTGTCTTCTGGCAGAGATTACCCAGTGCTTATAGCTGGTAGCTACTAGTCACAGTCCCCCTGACCCAAGAAATAGAAACCCATGCTCCAATAGGTCCAAACTCCTCTTTGTTTGAGTCTGCTTCTGTATTTTCCATACCAGCTGATGACATGAGCCATGCTGAGATGTCATGGCCAAGGCAGGGTCTTCTTCATCCTCATGGACCTAAGACTTTTGTGTATGAAATTATGTTGATGATTTTCTTTATGTATGAATTATTCTTTGCACAATGAGAGAAACACCTGGCAATCTATGGAAATGGAATGAATTGCTCAAGACCAGCAATCCTCCAACCATCTCCAGATAAATCAGCCCCTCTTTATATAAGCCTTCATTACTTGTGAAGTAAACAATTTTGAGTGTTTTAATGAATTAATCAATTCTCCAAGATTATCAAAGAGTCCAGCAAATCATTAAAGTTTATTATAATTATGGTTTGTAGCTCTGTAACACTCCCACCCAAGGCACATAACCCTATAACATAGCAGCTCCTCAACTGTTCCTCTGGCATCCCCACTTCCAACTTTGCAAGGCAGCAAGTGTGGTCACACACCCTTACTTGGGAACTGCTTGCCTAGCAGATATTTCTCATGTTGTAACATGTTTGTAGCACTGAAGAGGCATCTGAACCTGGTTTGCATAGTTAGAAATGAATTCAATGTGACCCACGGCACAAATTAACACCCAGCAAACTCAGCTGTGCTTTGTGGGTGCTTCTGCAAGCAGAAAGGACTGGATGCTAATGCTGCTACTGGGAAATGTGATTTGGGGGATGGTGATTCGATCCAGGGCACACAAAGGTTTGGGTCATAGTAATGACTAGTTCAGATGTCCTGGGAAAGCACAGAAGCCAAAGGCGTAAGAGGTGTAACTGAGAGGTTTTTCTCCTTATATTTCCATATAGCAACCAGGCCAACATGCAGCTTGTGCTCAAGCAATAGTCCTTGCTCACATGCAGAATCCCACTGAGCCCACTGTAAAAACTTTCCTACGAGTTTGGATTTATTAGGGCAAATTCTGGGTACTTACACCCCTGACGTCCTATACTCACAAAATCAAGGATTGGGTTTTCTTTTCCAAGGCAATTTTTTCCAGGTAAAAAGACATGTAGAAAAGCAGGGCCATGAGGAACTCATCCAGTTTCTTATTCCTAAATAAAAGGTAGAAATGTCACTGGTAAGTCTGCAGCACCAGATTATTACAAAAAACAGCAAAGTCTCTGCTCAAGGGCCTGCACTATATTGAGCAACCCCCATGAGGTTGAGAGCCATTCAGAGCGAGCACTCCATCCCACAGTAAGACTTCGGAGGCCAAGAAGCACACTGAGCCACGGACTGAATTAGATATTACCACATTTGCATCCTCTAAGTATGTTTTGTGCACGAAGCATGCTGAAAGAGCAGCATTCTCCTTCAAAGAAAACAGGGGTTACTAAGATTCCCCTTCCCAAAGGACAGTATGGCTGAGACTCAAAATATACAGGTACATTCTTCAAACAAAGGCAGTGCAGGCACTGCCTAGCCCTGGTGATCTCAGGGGTACACCCTTAAGACGGTGCTCTGCCAACTGCCTCCTTGCTTTTAGCATACAGGGAAGTAATGCTGATAAATACAGCAGCAACCAATGAGCTCTGCATTCTGGCTGGAACAGCAGCAGCACAAGCAGGCAGCCTGGATGCCCTGTTGTGTGAGGCCCTCCTGGTGCAGGCAGCGTGACGGATGCTTTGCCAAACACTGAATTTAACTTAGGCTAAGATGAATAACGGTGTTCGGATTTTTAGGCCCAAGGCCTTGGCTTCCTTTAGCTAATGGAGTAGAATGCTTTCAAGCAAATGGTAGGATTATTTTTCTGCACATCAAGGAGAAAATGTATTTGCTTCCCATTAACCACCAGAGAAGCGATTTGAAACTTCTCACAGGATAGTGCCTCTGTTTCCTGATACACACACGATTCTCAAAACAGATTCTAAATGACATACCCCATAACTGCTGCAAATGGTAGCATGCGATGTGACTCATTTTCTTCTCTCAAAAGGAAAGCAAGATCTGAAAACAGAGCAAAAAAAAAATAATAGCTTCTCCAAGAATTGCTCAACAGCAGTAGAAATACTTCTATGGGCAATGCCTTGCTGATGCAGCAGACCAACAATTACTCACATTTGACATCATCCAGTGTGACATATTCATGTTTTATCCACTTTGACAGCTTATGAATTTTTTCCTCGTTGTCAGCAAGCCTTTTTTCAGGGACTGTAGCACTGCATTCATCTTGGAAAATGCTAGCAGTTGACCAATATGTAGTATTTAAAGACATTGTTAATTCCAGTCACAGAACAGTCACGTTATCTACCTGGTATGTACAGCCCTTATTGCATGCAGTTTCACAAAGCTGGGCAGTTAAGTGTGTTTGGCAGATACCCCAAAATAACTTTCAACTATTATAACCACAAAGCAGGCCGGGAATGTTGGGAGAAATAGGACATGTCACCTCCAAGGTTGCTTCTGAGTTTGCCCTTTTAGTTGCTAATATAATAAATTGCGACTATATTATTTAGATCAAAGATGTTTTAAGTAATGGATGAAAGTCAGCCACACCACGTTGTGAATTTATAAAATTAATAATAATACTTTAATCTTTGAAGTGCCTCACAAAGGTGAATTAATTACCTCACAATACTCTTTAGAGTAGATGAGAATTCTTACCTCATTCTGAGAGACCTGAACGCCTTTACCAAACTCACAGCAGGCTACTGCCTGAGCTGGCATTCAGCACGGGGCATGTCTGGCCCTGCTTCTCTGCTCAGACCACTTATCCGCCCTGCTGAAATGACAGGTGGCTCCTGCTTCACCTGTTGTGTTCAGACACGATCCTCCTACAAGTGATGAAATATTCCCACCCTAATAATCGCGTTCCTTCTTGAGCTAGCTCAGTGGAGTTGAAATACCTCTTTAATGTCTTGACACATATTTCCTGAAAGTGAGCGTTTTCTCCTTCGTTAAGGCTTTCCTCAGCTGCTGGACTGGAGCTGGAGTGTGAGAATGCAGTAGTATGAATTTACACTTCTAACAGCAGTGCAAAGAGGTCAACTCGCCACGATACAAAAACACATGTATTTCATCTTCTAATTGACACAAAGAAAATAACTGGGTTGTAGTGAGGGCCACATGAGACACTGATTTCAAGAACGCAGAAGCACAGAACAAGCAAAGGTTCTTCTGCTGTCTCCTGCATCACAGAAACCCTTCAAATCATCTGTATCTCAAGTGGCTTTGCCATCTTGATCCTAACAACATCAATGAATAGGAACCTTCTTTTAATTTCCATCTTAACCATATTATGTTAATGTACATATATGCACCTGACCTTCAGGTCCACTAATACTTTGTGTAGGAAAATAGAAGAGGGTTTTGTCTCTGGAATGATGTATTTTAAATGCAAAATGTAAAGATTTTCTTTGGGACTACAAATGGCAGAGGCAGCAAACATGGCTGGGGAATTTATTCCTGCCCCAGAGAGCACCACACAGAGCCAGCTGCATTCTGAAAACCATGAGACAAGTTGGCTGGAGCTGCTGAGACTCAGACCATGAAAGGCACCTGCATCAGCCTGTGGTCAAGGAACAAGTGAGTAGCCCAGCTTTACTATGACCAAGGCATGGGAGCTGCCAGTATGGCAGCAGGAACCACCCTGCCTGCCCTGAGCTTGGGAAGGGAAGAGGGGAGGATGTAGCTTTTCCCCAGTCGTTAAATGTATGGAAATATTTCAGCCAGGTAAAGTCTTGTTCTTCAGCTGCCACAGAAATGCAAAGCGCAGGTACATGCAATTTCTCTCCTGCAGAACTCTGGTTTCCCAAAAGGTTTGCAGTCCTGCAGTGCTCACTGCCATGCATCAGCCTGTGGACCTCCATCCCTTGATGCCAGGGAAGCAACTTGGCCCTTGCTGTCAGCACTGCTGCTCCAGCACATGGTTTCAGGCACACGGCAGGACTTGCACACACTTTCAGCAATTGAAGTAGATTCATCTTGAGAGCAGTACAGAGTAAATGCCTATTTCTGTTTTTCTCCATTAATGGGATAAATGTAATAGAATCATAGAATCGTAGAGGTTGGCAAAGACCACTAAAATCGTCTCATCCAACCATCAACCCATCACCACCATGCCCACTACACCATGTCCTTCTGCTGCATCTCCCCTCTTCTTGAAAACCTCCAGGGATGGTGACTCAGTGTCACAGAGTAACAATTACAAGCTCCAGTCTCAAAGAAAAACATCTACAGAATCATAGGATCACCAGGATTGGAAAAGACCTCTAAGATCATTCAGTCAAACCATAATATATACATGTTTAAACATATAGATTTGTCCTGCAGTTCAGGCAAAACATTACATTCTGATTTTACCTTACATGGAGCTGCTGAACCTTAAGCCTGTGTAATTTGAAACTGAACATCATTCTTTTACCTTGCAAATTCAAGTGTGTTAGTGTCATCTTTCCAGTACCACACGCCTGAAGTTAGTTTTATCGTCTGCAAGAAAACAGCATGCAGGTTACGTGTCATGAGCATTGTGCCCTTTTTCTCAGCCCCAGCTCAGCAAAATATTTATAAGACAAGCACTGTGCATATTGTCCATTGTATATCTTTCTTAAGTCTGCTTTTTACTCAGATGTTGACTGTGAATTAGCTAAACAGAAGATCTCTCAGATTAAAGGTTGCCAGCAAAAGACAGAAAAAACAGGCATCTGTCTTCTTTTATGTCTTTCAGATTGTGAATAAATCACCGAAAGTTGGCTAAAGAACATCAGTTCTTTGGTTGCTAGTGAATTAATAAAGGCTGAGAGATCAAATGTAGTTATGGATTAAACAAAGCATCAGTTTTATTTGTTTTTGATATTATTTATGTAATTGCAATGACTAAGCAGCAGCAGAAAGGAAGCCTTTGTTTAAAAATGGGATGGGCTGTGCACTTTGCTGATCTTCTGAGAACTTTAAATAAACACCAGAGAGAATCTTCAGGGAACGCTGAAGCAAACTGCCAGAGACAGGATTTTACAGTATCCATACCAAACCAACCCCCCCCATGGATTAGTCCCCTTCTTAATTAACAAGAAAGGCTTGCAAATCCTTAGCTGGTACTCGCAGGTCGCCTTTCAAGTAAAATGCATCCTGTTGCTGAAGTCCTTCTGCCTACAGAAGGGTGAATCAGGTGAAACACGAAGGCTTTCAGTGACTTTTTGCCTGGTGCCATTCCGACAGCCACAAGAGTCCCCGATTCTTGCTCAATTTAATTTGGTAGTAGAACACCAAGGTAAGTTCATGTCAGCAGCCAACAGTGCAGTGGTTAGACTGTGGAGATGAATATTAGGAAACAGTGGCTCTAATCCTTTGACAAAGAGCAGTTACTTAAACTTGTTGGTCCTAGTCTTCAGCTCCAGCTTTCTAATACTGGCTTACAATTTTCAGATGAAAATGACCATGCAAATGCAATACCTTTGTGTTACACACAAGGGAATATGAACTCGTGGAGGAAAAATGGAAAGCAGGGTGGCTTGGCAGAGCAACACCTACCACAGCCACACAGGCAGGAGGGAACACCAGGCCTGTATCTTTACAACACAGCCCAGTGCTCACTGATTTGGCTGAAGGATGGTGCCATGGCTGCCCCACAACCCATGGAGTTCACTGCAGCTCCCAGACCTGCTACAGAGCCAGACACAGGCAGCAGCAACGTGGAGCCAGCAAAGGGACTCACCGAGGTCATGGAGCCTGTCTGCAGCATGGCTGGGCACTCAGGTGGCCCTGTTTACAGCAGTGTCCTGGAAACAGCCAGCTGTCCCCTAGGAGCTGCGGAACCCAGCACGCAAAGTCTCCTCCAGCTTGGGGACTTGTGGCCCATGCACTCTGCTCCTTCCCACCTCTGCCCAACAGCCTCCCTGGGAATCTTCTTTGCTGAAACAAGGAAAATAAGTGTTTTCTGCGCAGTAAATAACTCAGTGTCACTCATTTGGGCCTTGCTCTCATTTCCCTCTGAGGGTAGGGAGCTGCAGAGGTGCTCCTAGTCACTGACACAAGATGAGAAGCAGTTCACCCCCCATACGGACACTGTTGTCTGTACAACACTCTCTGTGTTAAACACATTTTAGCTTGAGATTTTTGAGATATCAGAGTATATCTACAAAGTCACAAGTCTCCTGTGACATGTCCCAAATCTCTGTGCAAACAGTCAGCTCATGGTTTGTGAGTTCCCCTGGAGATAATTCCCATAGGCTCAGGCAGGTGGGTTTGAGGAAGGATTTATGATGTTTGGGATGCTTCGAAGCATTGCTGTGTAAGCAGAAAATCTCTCATATAGGCAATTCACAGTGGAACAGCATTACTGTGTACACCTGGTACTGCTTGGATTGCACCCCAAACCAGTACAGCTTTTGTTGAACAAAAGCACTCCCTGCCAGTAGAAGTCAAGTCAAGAGAAGGATGAGATTTGGTGTTACATCTAAGCCAGCCTAATAGCTAATTGTTGATGGAAGAGGCATTCTTCCTCTCATCCAGCTTTTACCACCATTTCTCTCTGTTGATTCTTTATCTTCTCCGTCCCCATAGCAAGGCAGTTCCTTAAACTGTCAAAACAGCAACCCAGCAAAAATAAATGCGATGCCTTCTGCTGAGTTAGCGCTCCATATCAGTTCAGTGGTGGGTCAGAGAGGGGCCAAAAGCAATACAGATAAAGATGAAGCAATGGGGAGAGGATCACACGTTTCAGCAGATCCCTTCAGCTAAAAGGTGAAGAACAGCCACAGTTTAGAAAAATGCACTTTGAAGCTATGAAAATACCTCATCTAAGACTTTTAGACAAGTCAGCTCAGAAAGGCAGAAAGAATATTGCCTGCTTTCAGCTCTTATAGATGTCCTCATTCATTTTTGCAGTATATCCTAATGATGGAAAATACTCCTGAAAGCAGCACTGCAATGTTTATGAGCACACGGAAGAGTACAGGGACAATCCAATGTAGGGAAATAAAATGTCCATGAAACAATCTGCTTGCTGTCCTTAACTTCCCCCCTATTTCCATAGCTGTCCAGATAATGCATCTGTTCTCCAGTAGGTATTCTTTAAAGGTTTATCCATGTTAATGAACTTAATCCAAGATAAACAAGAACCTCATATCACCCTGAAAATTCAGCTTTGACTTTGCTCTCTGCAGCTTCCTGCTATTGGTTGTTTTTTTTTTAACACACAATTGTGTATGTTTTGTTTCCAGTTGCTATTGCAGGCTGCCAAGTACATACCTACGACTTGGCAGCCAAGTTATACATCTAAGAGGATGAGAGAAGCAGGTCTGAGAGTGACCTCAGATCTCACCCCTGGCAGCCAGGCAGCACTACAGGAAGAGGGGACAGTGGGAGGTATAGAACTAATGGCTCACCAGTTGCCTGCTTGGTAGAGCAGGGCTGTCATCAGCCTCAGGAGACCATCAGCCCATCCTGGAGCCAGTAGGAGCCATGCCAAAAGAGATGCCACAAGTAAAGGACATGCTGGAGATTCCTGGGGTCTCCCGTGTTAGCATTCAAAGTGCAGGGGGGACAAACCTTCAGCTGTGCTGGGGGCGGAAGCAAATCAACACAAAAACCTCGGAGGAAAGATGGGAAAAACTACCTACAGGGAGAACAAGTGGGCCTGATTCAGGCACCAGGCTGTACTCTCCTTAATGAGCACTTGCTGGAGATCAGTTTGCCATGGCTATATAATGAGCTAAGGATGCAGAGCTGAGCACCAAACATCCCACCCAGGCTGACCATCCAACTGGATATCAGTCTGAGAGAAAAAGAAGAAGCCTGGCTTTGAGTTACAACGGAGTGCCTGCTGGATTCCTGCTCCTACTGCTGTAGAACTTGGGAGCTACAAAATGAGCGAGCCAGAAGATTACAGGAAGAGAAATTATGGTGTGATGGTTGAAGCCATTGAAGTTGATATAGGAAACTCATTTCCATATGGGCTTCAGTCACAAAATTCCAGGCAAATCACTTCAGCCCGCATTTAAGCCTAATGACCATTATTTGCATGATCTTTCCTTTCAGAACGAAGGGCCTTGGCTTCATGGAAGTATGAAATGCAGGACTAAGTACATACAGCTGTGGTCAAAGTCAATGGGAACTATACCTGAATGCATAATACCAAGCAGTCTGATAAAACAGTTGCTTGGCATTAACAGTGGAAGACCTCATAACAGGCAGATGGTGTTTGGCTTTTGCTGTTTTATCACCTGTGTCACATCTCAGAGGTGAAAGCTAAATGGGTGATGTTGGGAAACATTCACATGTGGTGGTGATGAGCTGCACAGGGTGCTCCTTCAGAGCTGGAGCAGGACTGCACATAGTAAAAAAGGCAAGGCAAGCATTGGATTGGCACATATTACTCTCTTAGAGAGCACATCCTACGCACTGACCAAGCCTGGTGCCCTATAGGAAAAAATAAATAAATCTGTTACCATGTAATTAAAAACTAGGTTACGATGCATAAGCACAAAGAAAGCAAGAAATAGGATTGCTCACTCGGTCATAATTTCAGCACTTGCTACTTTCCAGTCTGACTTTGCAGCCTCAATGGGCTTTTTTAATATTGTTTCTTGTGATGTTTGTGTCCTTGTGTCTCAGTAGCTGAGAACATTCACATATATATCCAGCCCTTGGGTCTGTCTAATGTTTAATTCAGATATCACACCTAGAAAATAAACACATGCATAAACTCAGCAAAAGATCACTGACTCACTAGTCAGTCATTCACTTTTCTGCCTCCTTTTTCTTCTTGCTGTGCCAAGCCTGTCTTCCATAGCTCCTGTACTGATTTCCCCCTCTATTCCCAGGGCAGGTTAATGTCAGCCCTGGTTTCCTGGTAATGTTAGACTCTGCCGTGTGTGCTTTAGACACAAAAATACAGAATTCAATTCCACAGTAGGTAATACTTATTCCATGACTATGCCATTTACCTGCCAACTACTTTTACCTGCTCATTAAAAGCATGATTCTGTGTATGAATGGAACGATGTCCTCAGGCATAACAGCATTAGCACTGGTGTGATTTTTCACGTCAGATTTGTGCAAAATTGAAGCTCCTGGTTTTTTTGTTTTCAGCAATTTGCATTGCTTTCCTCTATCAACCCTGCAGCCTTCACTCTCATTCGTCAGATATCCAAAGCAAAACATGGTGAGAGTGCTTGTGTCTGCCACATGTCCTACAACACCAACACCAGTCTTATCCCAGGCTCAGAGCCCTGTGGCCCAGCTGCCTGCCATGTCCAGCGACATCCATGGACACAACCCTGCCAAAGGAGCTTGAGAGTCGAAGGCAGAACCAGCTGCCAAAGCCAGCATGAAGTTCGAAGGGAAATCAGAGCACGATGACTGCCCAGCACAGCCTATGGGAATACAGTCTGCACTTGGAATGCCAGAAAAACCAGCTGCACATTCCTCTAATGAAATCCTCATGCAATTACTCCCTCCACACAGTTTATCAGATGAGATTACTGAACATTAGCACTTGTCAGCTGTTTTCACGCAACTAGACGTTTGCCTCGTGCTCCTAACAATCTACCTTTTGTTATTAACACGCCTCTTACAGAAAGGAAGAAGTCTATAAATGTGCCTCATATTCAAAAGGCATTTCCAAAAATTTCATTTTGACTCAGTATTCTGAGGTGCTCAGAAATCTATAAGAGTTTAACAAAGATGTCAGCAGCCCAGGTTCTACTTCTTATTCAGGGACTAATAACCATCTTCCTGTTACAGAATGAGGAAAACAGAATAGTGAAAATAATCAATATTCTATTCAATATTGCGAGCTTTGAAAATAATTATCATGGAGAACTTGATTTTCAGTTTTAGTTTATTGCTGAGAATTTTTATCTCATTTAGGATTTTTTAGCTTATCTACTATCTGTAGTGCCAGAGACAGGACTAAGGACTCACTAGCATCAGTTATCTTGAAACATGCTGTCTTAGAACATTTGCAAACATGTTGTGAATGGGGTCTGAAGGAAAACAAGAAGTCTGCCAAATGAGGAATAAACATGGTTTTGTAAGAAATGTATTTATGCCTTTAGATACAAAGATAGCAAAAAAAAAAAGTGACTTTCAGCTATGATTGCTAGACTGCCAGTTCTACTGTGCAACACTGCTTACAAGAATTGATATTTCATGATGGAAGGCAATCAAGACCACTAAATCCATGTGTATTTTTTTTTTAATAGATTCTAGCCTGTGATACATAGCATTAGCACTTCTGGAAGTGGCTTTGTTCCCTTAATTCTATTTAAAACAGATGTTTAACTACTGGCCTGCAATCATTTGGAGCAGTGGCATTTAGACCTGTTCCAACAAATATGGTACAGAGACAGTACTGCTGACTGCTGCCTTAGCACGAGCAAGAATGACTTCATGCCTTTTTGCCCAAGATGCCACAGAGATTTGTCAGCTTTTGTACAGGCCAGCACACAGAAAGTAATTCCTGAATGATGGGAGCAATATAAGAGGAACAAAAAAATTCTATACTGCTTCTGAATTTACTCAAGAAAAAAAAAAAGACAAGCAAAGAAACAGCAACAACAACAACAAAAGAAGACTTCAAAAGTGGACTGGCTGCCATCTCTAAAATGCCAGACTGGTGCTGTTATTGGGATGACAGGAGGAACCAGCCTTTCCATGTCTCCACCCTACTGATGCAGGAGAGAGTAAAGACAAATGGGTCATGCAAGGGCGGATCAGGAGTTTTAAATACTGCTGTTTCATATGTGGAAGTGAAGTATGTTGTTGCATCTGGAAATGCTGGCCTGCCCAACTATATAATCATTACTCTGCTGCAAGTAAAATTTACACCAGAGGCGGGCTGCATAAGTATGTGGATGAGAGTGGTGGAGAGATGTGATACCTGACCCACATACGTGTGCTGGAGAAGCTTTACGAGCATAACTTGTTTTACTGTGGAGTAGGGAGGGGTGGTAACTTTCCTGTGATGAGTAACTACAGAACATAATTTTGCTGCTGCAAGATCATCCACGTGGTTTACTGGTTTAATATCAGAGGTTTCCCTCGCACCAAAGTACAGTGTCCCAAATGGGGGCAGAGAACACACCACCATGTGTTTTAGGGGAAGCTCAAGCCAGGCACAGGGCTGGGTAAAGAAGAAGAAATTTGAAATACCTTGTAAATAATTAGAGCCTGAAATGCTATTACATTGCAATGCAAGACATAAAAAGACACTTTATAAATGAGTATGCAGACAGGGGTTGAGTGCGGGCCTTTTATGTAATGCTTCACACATACACTGAAAAAAAAAAGCTGGGACTGGAAATGTGAATTCCCTGGGCACATCTGCCTTCACCCCTCCCTCCTATGCATCCATGGCAGTGGCTGGCAATGAGGAGAACGAGATTCACAGTGCAACCCTGTGCTGCCACATCTCAGAGCTGTCATCCCTTGGGTGCAACCCACACCGCCACAGAGCTTGGAGGAGAGCCTCCTGAAGTGCCCCAGAGCTTCCAGGAGAGCCTCTCAAATAAAGAACAGGCATTTCCAGGAGACAAGCTGCCCGGCCCGCAGGGCTCTCTGCAGTGTCTCCCCAGAGATAAAAGCAGGCTGCTGGGGTTATACTGGTTCCTGCCTTTGAGATGGTATCACAAGGACGAGCAGGGCCGTGGCCTGTCTGCTAGGCCTCGCTGCAGGACTTCAAACAGACGCTGTGGAGGCAGCTGACTCACCAGGCCGGCTGGCCGCAGCCAGCTCCAGCACGTCCCAACTTCCCTGCTCCCCTCTCTCAGAAGCATTTTAGTAATTTGTTCATTAATTTTTTTTTTTTGCTTTGGCTTTTGGGGCTCTTTTTTCTCCACTACAAAGGTGGTGGTGAGCATGGGGAGCGCAGGACTCGCTGGCATTGCACTGCTACATGCCTGCTGCACAGGGAGCAAGGCGCTAAGGTGCTGACAGGGTTTAATCATTTATTTGGGTGATTAAATTCTCTGGGATTAATGCTAGGGGTGTTCCTCTATATAAAATAATGCTACTTATATAAACCTCAACGGCAAATACAAGAAGCCATCAAAAGTTAACTCCAAAGTGACACGAGTGCTGTAAGTTAAAGCCACTTTATAACCTTATGGGCTTGGCCGTTCGCACAGCCCCATCTGAGGATAAGCAACTTTTGGAAACGCAAGTCTGTGGCTCTGGCAAAAGGAGGTGACTTTCCCTGCGAGTCAGGGCAGCACAAAGGATGAGGCATGCTGAGTGTGGAAGCAATGAAACTGCAGATTTTAGACTAGATTGTTTTCCCGGCATTGCCAAATTCGTTTCAGACGTGCAACTACTGCACAGAGCTGTAAGCACACACCAAATGCTCTTACTTGCAAATGAGGAGCAGCATTTTCCCCTCTGACATCTACTTTAGTTATTTAAGAAACAAAGGGGAAAAACTTACAGACACTGGAGTGGGGAAGTCGCCACTAACTCCAGCAGGATCCCTTTCACACGGCAGTAAGCTCAGTGCACTGAAAACAACTCAGAGTTATTCTTTGTTTTATAAACTAAGGAGACCAACGCTAGGAACCCAGCTCTGAGCTCTTCGTTCTTTCTGCCTCTTGCATTTTGGGGGAGGGTGTTCACATATTTGAAAGGCTCCTTTGTGCCTTGAGGCTTCAAGTCTTTTTCCAGTCGTGCAAGAAGGCAGACGTTTCTCATCCTTTACACGTTGCACATAGTCTAGGTGTGTCCAGACTAAAAACTTTTTCAGTTAAATCACTTTTTCAAGGCAAAATATAAAAATAATCATAATAAAACAACAACCCGCAGTGACTCCAGCATTAGCCTGTTCACAACCTCAACCCCTGTGGTTCTTTAACCTCAGCATCTGTACAGAGCTTCATTCCTGGGGGCTCTGCCCCACTGCTGAAGTGCAGGCACAGACCGAGGTGAGGGAAAGGACAGGTGACAGAGCCCGCGTAGGACAAGCAGCCTGCTGCCTGCATTTAGCTAAATTAGTCCTGCAATGCATTTAAATAGACGCTTGGGAAAAACAGCAAGAAATTGTATTTAATAACTGGGAAGCGACACTGAAGAATGCACACCAAGACCTGAAGAGTAAAGGAAACTATGTGGCAAGGGCAATTGCAAGTCAGTCAATAGAAAAAGTCGTTAAGTCTAATTTACAACGACTACGGGGACTGCCCAGTCCTTACCGACGCCCCAAAGCAGTGGGGCTTTAGCCTAGGAAGAACACATCTGCTGCAGTATCACCGTTTGCAGCAACAACTGGTCAGTTACAGATGATGTATTGCTATCATTATTTATCCAGTAGCCCCTAGGAAAAAATAATCAAACAGCCACGGCGTCTCCTACATTCTCGGGGTCCCATATATGCTACTGTCTGGAAACCAAGAGGTGGATTGCCAGCAAAACGCCGCGTATATAAACGTCAAAAACACACGGGCTGATTATAACCTTTTGAGACTTCACTTAAGTACTCAGCAGGTGCTTAAGTTGCGGTAATTGACTGCTGGAGTGGTACTGTGATTGTCCTGCCATTTACATATGAACCGTTCAATAAACTTTAAGTGGTTTCGAGTAATTTGAGACAACAGCTGATCAAACAAGCTTTTAACAAGCTTCGCGTTCCAGTAGCGACTGCAACCCCTCACCGTAGCCACGCGAAACAGAAAGCCGCAGCCAGCGCTTGGCAAACCCACCCCATCAACCGGACTTTTACATCCAATAAACGCTGCACAAGCTTATTTTAGCCTGGCTCTTATAACAAAACGATCTATAGGGCTGCTTCCTGTATCACCAGCGTACCTCAGGGATCGAAGCACCCTGGCAAGCTCTCCCCTAACCAAGAGTCACCGGACCAAAACACACTCGTTTCCTGCAGCTGCTCCGCTCGCTCCTCCGAGCTGTTTTTTTTTTCCCTTAAAGGACAAGGCAGCTCAAAAAGTGCGTATCAGCGGGCTCTTCCAGCACAGCTCGTTAGTTCCAGGCTCCTCTGCCTTCAAACACTGCGGTTTTCCTTTCCATAACGCATCAAGAGCTCTGGAGACAGTTTGTAGGAAAACTAGACAGGCTGAACTACCGCTAAATTTGCCTATGCTACCGACATCGTCATCCGAGCTCGCTCCCTATTCAGCGTTAACAGCACAAGAAATCCTTGGCAGCTTTAGTTTCGATCATCTTCAGCAAGGGAAAAACGCTCAGGAGAGTAACAACAGCTCCGCTTGCGCGCGAGCAACCCGAAAATAACTCGGTAACGCACTGGACACGGCTGCACCGAGCCCCGCTGCCAGCGAGCAGGGATCCTTTCGCTGCCCTTGCTTTTGGAGGCACACACATCGCGAGCCGCCCTGGGCCCCACGTTGGCCTCCCTGCCAGCCCGGCTCTGAGGCAGCACAGGGAAACCTCCCCGCCAGCCCTTCCCGGAGCCTCCTATCCCCCCCCCCCCCCCATAACAAAACCCCACTGCCTCAACCCCGCTCGGGATCTCCCTCACCACCACCCCAACCCCAGCCCCGTTAGAGAAAGGAGAAAGATAGGTTTCTGCTTTAAATAGGTTTTATTTATTACCAAAATCTCCAGAAGCTGCACTTGGCATTTCTCATCTTTCATAAAGTTTTTTTTTTCCATGCATAACTTGAAACTTGTCAACTGCAACAGTCGAGTGGTTACTTTAGAAGAGACATTTAAAACAGAGACAAACATCCAGAATACAAATCAGCTGTATCTGAATTAACAAAACTTCTCTATTACTAACCTTATAAAGCAGGACGTGCCTTCCCTTTTATCAAAACCAAGCTGATAGATCTGCCTTTATACACACCCAACAGAATAAACTCTGTTATTGGCAATGACGTTTTTCTTAAACGTTAGAAAAAAAAAAATATAAAGCAAAGAATGCAGTGACTGTCCATAAACCAGTCTCTAGTGGAGTCCTTTTAATCTACTTCTTCAATGGTTGGGCCACCAGAGCCACCTGCCCCAGCTCCTCCAGCTCCCTGGTACAGTTTTGTGACAATCGGGTTGCAGAGTTTCTCCAGCTCTTTCTGCTTGTGCTCATACTCTTCTTTCTCTGCCATCTGGTTTCGGTCAAGCCAACTGATCACCTCCCGGCACTTGTCGAGCACTTTCTGCTTGTCCTGGTCGCTGATCTTTCCCTTCAGTTTATCATCCTCCACCGTCTGCTTCATGTTGTAAGTATACGACTCGAGGGAGTTCTTGGCTCCCACCCTATCTCTGTTGGCTTCATCCTCTGCTTTGTATTTCTCTGCCTCTTGCACCATACGGTCAATATCATCTTTGCTAAGGCGACCCTTGTCATTGGTGATGGTTATCTTGTTCTCTTTCCCTGTACTCTTGTCCACAGCACTGACATTCAGGATACCATTAGCATCTATGTCGAAAGTTACCTCGATCTGAGGGACTCCACGGGGTGCTGGGGGGATGCCCGTTAGGTCAAACTTGCCCAGCAAGTTGTTGTCCTTTGTCATAGCCCTCTCACCTTCATACACCTGGACTAAGACACTGCTCTGGTTGTCTGAGTAGGTGGTGAAGGTCTGCGTTTGTTTGGTGGGAATGGTGGTGTTACGCTTGATGAGAGCAGTCATCACTCCGCCAGCTGTCTCGATGCCCAGGGACAGGGGGGTGACATCCAACAGGAGCAGATCTTGCACATTTTCAGACTTGTCTCCCATGAGGATAGCTGCTTGCACAGCCGCACCATAAGCAACAGCTTCATCTGGATTGATGCTCTTGTTGAGCTCTTTGCCATTGAAGAAGTCCTGCAGCAACTTCTGGATCTTAGGAATACGAGTGGAGCCCCCCACGAGCACAATCTCCTGGATCTGGCCTTTATCAAGCTTGGCATCACGCAGGGCCTTCTCCACCGGCTCCAGGGTACCACGGAAAAGATCAGCATTGAGCTCCTCGAAGCGGGCACGAGTGATGGAGGTGTAGAAGTCAATGCCCTCGAAGAGGGAGTCAATCTCAATGCTGGCTTGCGTGGAAGAGCTCAGAGTACGCTTTGCCCTCTCACAAGCTGTACGCAGCCGCCTCACTGCTCGCTTATTGCCAGCGATGTCACGTTTGTGCTTACGCTTGAACTCTTCTACAAAATGGTTCACCATACGGTTGTCAAAGTCCTCCCCACCCAGATGGGTGTCCCCAGCTGTGGACTTCACCTCAAAGATGCCATCCTCAATGGTAAGGATGGACACATCGAAAGTGCCCCCTCCCAAGTCAAAGATGAGCACATTCTTCTCTCCAGCCCGGGTACCTTTCTTGTCCAAGCCGTAGGCAATAGCAGCTGCTGTGGGCTCGTTGATAATACGCATCACGTTGAGGCCAGTGATGGTGCCAGCATCTTTGGTGGCCTGGCGCTGGGAGTCATTGAAGTAAGCGGGCACTGTGATAACAGCATTCTGTACCTTTTTCCCCAGATAAGCCTCAGCAATCTCCTTCATCTTGGTGAGCACCATGGAGCTGATCTCCTCTGGGAAGAAGGTCTTCATCTCGCCCTTGTACTCCACTTGCACCTTGGGCTTGCCGCTCTCGTTCACCACACGGAAGGGCCAGTGCTTCATATCTGACTGCACCGTGGGGTCATCGTACTTGCGGCCGATGAGACGCTTGGCATCGAAGATGGTGTTGGTGGGGTTCATTGCCACTTGGTTCTTGGCAGCATCCCCGATGAGGCGCTCTGTATCGGTGAAGGCCACATAGCTGGGTGTGGTGCGGTTCCCCTGGTCGTTGGCGATGATCTCCACTTTGCCATGCTGGAAGACACCCACGCAGGAATATGTGGTGCCCAGATCGATGCCGATGGCCGGCCCTTTGCCAGACATGATGACGGATTCCTCTGGGATGTCACTTGCTCGCTCACTCGCAGTCACGTCTCCGCCCCCCGCTCCCGCTGCTGTCTGCGGCGCGATGTGCCGTGGTGGCGCCGCTCGCGCCCTCTTTATAGCCCGCTCAGCCTTCTTCTGGAACCTGCCAGAATGCTGAGGACCAATCCAGACTCCCGACTGCCGCAGTTGACCAATCACCTCCGGGACTAGCCGAAGAGCGCCCACCCCCTGCCTCTTGTCCAATCAGAAGCGTGGCGCCCACTCGCCAGCCCAACCCTCTCCCGCATATTGCAGCCAGATCGGACTTCTTCCTGTTTTTTCTCGATCCGTCTCTCTTTCTAGCGTGCGCCACTCCCCTCGGCCAATCACAACGCGCGCTCCTCATTCGCCCCGCCCCCGCCCCGTAATTCTGCTAGAAAGTTCTAGTGGACGTTAGACGTAATGCGAATGATTGACATGAGCGTTATCCAATGGAGGCCGGGCGACGCTGTGAGGGCTGTGGCGGGTGGGCTCTGCCTTTCGGGGGCTCGGCCCGGCCCGGCCCGCACTCGCTGCTCGTAGTGTTTGTAATTCCTGAAAGTTCACTCAAACGTGTCACGTCCCAGCCAGCCGCCAGCTGGTGGGGAATTTACCCATATTTGGTCGCGACTCACACAACTTCTCCCCCCTCCCGTCCGCGGACCGCGCTCTGCTGCTCGCCTGCCCCTTTCCTTCAGGGTGCGGGGTCGCGAGTCACCCCACCCCCCCGCCTTCCCCCGCGGCGACCCTTGTGAGGAAGCAAGAAGCTTCTGCTCCCTCTGGCAGAGGGCAGTGGGGTGACACTGCCGCAGCGGGTGGGGCTGAAGCGATGTTTAGCCTTATGTCGGCTTGACTTGGCAGGCTGACAGCTGCAGCCCCCACCGGCCCCTCAGCCCGTCGCCCTCGGCACCCCCCGAGTTTCCGTTCGTGGGCTCCCAGGTGGGAGAGAGGAAGGCACCTCGCTTTCCCCTCTGGAAGAAGCGGAGCCGTTGGGAGCCCTACTGCTGCCTGTGGCTGCGTGGTGACCATTCTTGAAATGTCTCCAAATTTTTGTCTGTTGTGCTAATGTAAGATGTCGTCACGCCTACATTTAGCAAAAGCGATGAGGATATTAACTTGGAGCTAGGCAAGGGCTTTGAAGAAAAACGTGAAAATCTGCCGTGGTTCCTCCATGTTATTCCTCCTAACTTGGAGACTAACACTTCAAAACGTTCCAGTTACAGCAAACAGCAAGACAGCATGCTGAGATCCCTCTTCCCCTCGTGGATAGCCACGTTAAAAGTGCAGCTACAAGTCTGCTAGCCACAGACTTTTTGTGTTATGTGAAAGGATTAAATGCACCATTCAAGTCATCTTTGGTTAATTTTGTCCCCGGCCTTTAGCATTTTGTTGTAGCAGCCCTCATAGAAAATGTCACAGTTCTTACCAGGATGATTTATGCCCTTGTAGTTATTACATACTTTCAAAAAGAGCCTTGCTTCAATTAGTGTGTTTTCCAAAGCTTTTTTATCTGACGTGAAGTTTCCACTTCTTTTACGTAGCATGTGTGTGTGTAGTTTGGGGACAGAAAGGCTTCAATTTCTGAAGCTAAATAATGAACGTACTTAGATAACTATTATTCTTCCATGGGTCCCAGTCCTTTTTAGTACAGAGGTTTTGACCTTGGAGAAATCCAGAAGAAATCGATGGAAAATGGAAGCTGTCAGTCTCCATACCTCCAGCAGGAGCTTCTCTGTACATCCCATATGCATATTTCTTGGATGGGAAGGGTGTCGATTTCTCTTGTAGTCAAACCAGTGACTGATTCATCACTAAAATATCTCTTCCTGTAATTCCCTACTACTTCATTCAGTTGATTGTATCTTAGGGAGCAGAGAAAAGTGCTGGAGCAATACAAAGAGAGTTGGCTGATCAACTCAGATTCAGGTGAAAAATAGATGTCATTTTTTATTGGTATCCTTCTGAGGGTTATCCTCAGGAGCATTGGTGATGCATGAGAATCCTGTTTTGGTAAATGCAGTACAACTCAGACACTCTAATTTCAGAGCAAAAAGAGGATTCTTGCCTCAAAAACGTATGTATAAAAAGAAATGGAGAGAACAAATGAACCAGGAAATAACGCAAAAATATTGATTCGCATAATTAGCAGGCTTTGTATTAAAATTAATTTGATATCTCATTTAAATATATTTGTAATCAAACAGATTCAGAAATGAGATTTCTCGAATTTGACCAAAAGCTTTTAATCATATTTTATCAGCCCAGGCACAACAGCTCCAGACAAAACCTGTTTGGGGTAATGGTTCCCTTTGTCCAATTACTAATATGTCCCAGGTGTAGTTGTGCAGATACCCAGATGCGCTGATAACCCACTGAAAAGCTGTTCATAGTCATTGAATTGCTGCTTACCTTATTATCACCTATGTATTTTAAGATTGTAATTGGAGTTTCACTGTAGTAAATGTCAGGGAAATGTCTTGGAGGAGTGCATTTTAATGTTAATAGTGCAAATCATGGGCAATCATGGACAATATCAGGAAAAATCAAAAGATCTGTGGACTCAGGCTACCAAATACTTAATTTAGCCCCCTGCAGAAGCATTTCTTTTTCAGCTGAGCACACGGCTGCTGTTTTCTTCTTGTGTAACAACACCTACAGGTCTAAGCTGCCTTTTAAACTTTTGTTTCCAACCAAAAATTGATGTGATTTTGTCATCATTGCTCATCTCTTACAGATGTCCTTAGAGAAAGTCCAGTCTTAACTAGAGAGAACAGCCTCCAGAACCTCATTAGACTTATTCTCTCTTCTCAGCAGAGCTATTACAAGCCTGCTTTTTGTCAGCACTTCTCTTAAGACTTGCAGCACAATTTGTGCACCAGCTCATCTCTACAGTCATCTTCTCATATGGGAAGAGCCAGAGGATTTTCTTTTATGTTGCTTCATATGCAGTCATGTTACAGGTGAGCCAAACAGACTGGTTCAGAAATTAGAGAGTGAGTTTTATGCTGAGGACACAAGTCTGATTTTCCTTTTAAAGAAACTTCTGCTGGATTCCCTGTCCTGAATCTGTAAGCTGCATTTCCCAGAACATCCAGACAGTACTCTGGAAGTATGCAGGCCCCTTTCTGATGCACTTATTTGTGTTCAGGATTGACCATACGCCTGTGTCTCCTGCTTGGCAGTTATGCAATATGCTGTAGGCTATTCTCCATTGCATCACCCAGACGGAGCTGGAGATGATATTTAGGCTTCTGTGAAGCAAGAGCTCAGTATCTGGAACGGAACTGAGCACTCAGCCCATATCCTTATCTTGATAACAGGAAGATTTTTTTCCCATATATTTCATAAGGCAATATAGTACAAAAATAGGATTGAACACAAGTTACTGTTTAATCAGACATCAGCTTCTTGGTCCATAAAGATAATAAAGTTAAAATTTGATGGCCTGCCATATACAGGAGCTAAGGTCTGATGATCAGAACATCTTAGAACTTAAATTCTGGAGGTTATTACCATTTGCAAAACTGTTCAGAAAATAGCATAAATCAGATTGTACTGGCGAGCAGAAGTGAAGTATTTTACAATATATCACCCAGCACAGAAAAATCTAAGCAACAACTGTTTTTTTCCAAGAACAAGTAATACTTGATCACACTGCCCTTTCATCACTGCAACTTTTTCATCTTGTTTCTATTTTTGAATCTACGGAGGTAATTGGAATGCAGACAAGAACCACCAGTGTTTGAAATGACAACAGATTTTTCTGATGAGGTGCTATTGTGTTAAAAACAGTACTCTATGTGGGGGGAGCCATGTAACTTTGTGAGTTATTTTGCATTTGGATACTTTCACTTTTTGCATGTAGATGCTCTTTTCTTTGAAAGACAACATTTCATTTTTCTCTTAAAAACATTTTTTTCCCATGAAAAATAAAATCTGCAAGTCGGTATAACATGTTTTCTGCAAATTATACAAATGTGGGAGCAGTCATTTGGAAATATTTAGAACAGCAGTATATAGGGCACAGTAATGCAGTACTGCCAAACCAGAAGTTCCAAAATCCCAAGTCCAAAGTTAGAAATCAGGTTTAAAATTATGAGCTTAAAAAACACGTGACTTTATTCACCTTTGGGCTTTTTAATCTTTGGCACGTTTTCAGATGCCACTTCTAGGATTGTCCGTGTAACTTTTAGAGGTTTGCTTTTTTTCTTTTTTCCCCCAATTTAAGAACTAAAGAAGCTGATCGCACCATGTCACAGCTGGAACAGGGCTGATCAGATGGATGAGACTCAACAAAACCAAGAAAGTTTGTAACACTGATTAAACCAGCCCTTGGTGTTTCAAGGAATAATTATTTTATAATTAAGTGGTTTCAAGGCACTCCCACATTTCCTTCTGAAAGTTTGCTGAGGAATGATGACAAGCTGAGGGTGGTATCACTAATGCTAACTACATCAACTGGTGCGTTGTGCAATTTAGGCATTCCGTTCCATGCTACTTTTTATATGCAGCCACCTTTTCTAACAGACAGCGCTCCCTAACTGGCAATAATAAAGGACTGTAAAGCAGCTAGCGTGCGAGTAATCGTAGGATCAGATCAGAAAAGGACTCAACAGGTTACTGAGTCAGCCTTTCTGTGTCTGAAGTCTCTTTTCTCGCAATTTAAACCAATCATTTCTATTCCTATTGATTGTGGATATGAGAGAGAACACTATTTTTTCTTTGCCCACTGCTTTTACAGATATGAAAATTATTTTGCTTCCCCTTCAACATCTCTTCTGTAAGATGGCCTAAAATCGTTCAACCTACCCTCAAAGGCACTGTTTTCTTGACATTCCCATTGCTTTCTCCTGGGTTCCCTGCATGCAACTTGTATCTTCATTTTCAAGGGCCGTAATCAAAAGAGGAGACATCACTCACTCATGCCTTAGCAGTTCTGCAGGAGCACATTGTACTCCTGTTTTGACATCATAATTTGCATCTTTATTTGTAACAGTACGATCTTGCAGTTGTTTTCAGAACTTGATCCAAAATAAGACATATATTCTTTCCAGTGGAAATCAAGCAGCTGTTCCTTTACTTACTGGTAGTTCCAAATTCCACTTGCTCCTACTAAATAGCATCATATGTTTTCACACGTATTTGCACCTTGCTAAGCTTATTCCAATTTCTAATATCTTCTAGTATACTTAAAGACCAACTCCACTTTGTCTTGTTTGAATATATAAAAAGGACATGGGTATGGTATGGTGCTTGGTGAATGAAAACAAAGAATTTTGGCTGGAAGAGCTGTGAAAGGCATTTATCAGACTGTAACTATTGGCAGTAGCTGTAAAGCTGGGAAATGATGTGAAGTCTTATGCAAGGAAACCGGCATAACGAAAGCACAGTAGTTCACACTCACAGGTCGACATAATTTGATACATCTTTCTGATTCAGTTAGAAGCTTAGTGTGAAGATTTTTGAAGATAACTGATACAGCAGTGCTGTGAATTTCTCTTGTGTTATGTGATTTTTACTCATCTCAGTTTTCGACACTGTCATTCTTATTAGCTGAATGGGAAAAATGCAGGAGCACATAAGCTGATGGTAACTGGAACTTCACCCTGTTGCTGGAACTGTTATTAATTCAGCTGTAAGATGGAATTAAATAAAAATAATAAGCAGACTCATAATAACATTTTATTAAAGATACTGTATCGAGGCATAGGTTAAGCTTTAAAGATGATGAAAATTAACCTGGCATGTCTTCACTAATACTCTACACAGACTACAAATAATTGCTAAGTTACAGAACGGTCAGGGCCTGTTCTAGACGTCCTCTGCTTAAAAAGTAAAAAGAAGTTAAATAGTTCAAGGCCTATCTTTAGGTGATACTAGAAACGTATTTCCCTTCTCTGCTTTGCAGTAGTCCTACTGTGAGGGTGCTTCCTGGTCTCTGTGGAAAGGACATCACATTTTCTATTACATTTCCCACCTATAACGAGCCTTCTCCCTCAGGATTCCCCAGTGGTATCTTGCATTTTCTGGACATTCTCTGTGCTCCCCATTGCTCTAGCACTGCCACTGGGGCAGCAGAGTCAGCATTCCACTCCTGTACTGTAGACTTTTCAAATCCTGTATTTATTTTTGAGATGTTTTGTGTTAATACCGCTGACTCCTTAAATACCTGAAGGCTGAAAGGTCTCGGGCTCTGCAATCAGATTAAGGAACAACATTCAAAGATACCTGAACATCTTTTCTTCCATTTGTATAGCAACTTTATAGACTCAAAAAGAGTAAAGCAAGCACAGACACATGTCCTGTTCAAGCTGCGATACAGACAATGTTTTACATACTTCGTAACAACAGTAATGATAATAATGCCAATTATAAATAAAAATGCAGACAGATTCTTACTGAGATAACAGTTATACTAAACAATAAAACATCCTCTTATAGTCATAAGTAGAATTAGTAAGATGCATAACTACAGCAGAATATAGATCAGCATGTTTAGTCTGCTTACATGAATCAATCTGCTCCAGTTGTCTGGAGAAGCAAAAGAAATCACTATTTTTTAAGCCATGTTGGCCCTATTTTTGAACATTTACTGCATCGTTTTGTTTTGTTTGCTTGTTTGCTTCCCATGAATTTAGGTGGAAAATTTTGGGTTGCTAAATTACTCAAATCTGAACATGAACACCTGATTCTCTTCTTCAAACCACCTTTTCAAGGTACCGATCCAGAACATGGTGCACACTGTGCCCTGTGAAGATTATTGCATGTTTACTCATCTCCTTGGTGGTCACAATTTTTCACATCCACAGCACCATTTCTTTACTCTCCACACATAAGCACTGAGCTCCAGGGAAGGTCCTCTTCAGCTTGCATATGATGATCATGGCAGCAAAGGGAGTCAGGTCAGCTGGATCTTTCTCACCATCCTTTCCTTCCTCAGAGACCCTTTGGGCTCAGTTTTAAAGGTTTTTTTTTTCACTTTGTACTCCAGACTAAAACATTTTTCCCCTCTTCTAACGCTCATTAGCTTAGCATTGTAACTGTCTGAAAGAAGCGTGAATTTTAGTTCATAAGTACATACTTTTTACGTTAAAGCTAAAAAGTCTAAACAGTTTTTGACAGAAACTCTAATAAGCCTCGTTTCATAAAAGCAGCACGGCAGCATATGAACAGCAGATCCTGCAAGCTCATTTCAGCGCAGCCCTTAACGCCTGGCATCTGCCTCTTTTGGCTGTCTGCTCCATGAAAGAGACTTCAAATTTGTTTTTGACAGGTGTAAATAATAGTCACAAGGAAGTAAGTTTTGTAACACAGAGAAGAGTCCAAAACAATTACTGAGTGTTCTAATATGACTGCTTTGGTGTCTTTTGCGACTGCTGCAGTATGTCAAAAAAGCAAAGGTGGTGCCAATTCAGATCTGGCACACGTGGTTCTGAGTTTTTATGAAATCTTTTGCCGACAGTTCTTCCTCATGTCTTCTTCAAACCTGGTTCTCTCAGTTGTTCAGAAGCTTAGAAGTCCCTATTTCACTACTGCCATGCAGAAAAGAAATGCAAGAAAAATATTAAAAGTCAGAAGCCCACACTCTAGTACTATATTTGCTAGCATGATGTGGTCCCTCCCACCTCACCGTGGTGTGGTTTCGCTCTAAATGCTATCCCCTCCAGTTATATTGAGAACACCCACCACAGAAGAGAACTGTTTAAAAGCTCTATGGTTCCTGTCCTTCAACCCAGCAAAACACAACCTTAAACAATGTTCTGGTCTTGTTTCAGAAACTTTTCATTTGTTTCTTCCTCCTTTACCTTTCATTTTCAAAGCAGCTAAACTCTTGTTGAAGAAAACCTTCAGTTCTGTAGCCTCCGAGGTTATTTTTGCTACTGTATGTGTAACTTTCCAGCAGTGGTTTACGGCTTGGCTTAGCGGATGTTCAAGAATTACCTAAGTATTATTTCCCTTCAGCCCGAACTTCTCCTAGCTTGGAACACCCACCACTCTGGAATACTTCTCACTGCTTCGTATTTGCCCCTTCACTCGTTTCTGTTGATTTTACTTGCCAAATTCAGAGGTGATTATTATATATTTACTCTACCTCCCCCAGAATTATTGTTTTGGGTATAATGCAGCTAAATGATATAAACGTTTACGATTCACGTCTCTTTGGACCACACTAACATGACAAATATGAGCAGCTTTGTATCCGTTAGGAACAGTTAAGACATTGGAAACACATGGATGCAACTTCTAAAGACAATCCTCTGAGACTTTTTTTCATGGTACACTGCCTTCTTTCTCTGGCTGTGGAAATCACATTGCACAAATATACGACTGCCCCACTTTCACATAACTGCTGGCTAATTTACACTTGATATTTCTACATGCACTGTAGCAGCATTGGACCAAATGGTTGCATCTGCACTGCAGAGCAGGAAGGGCTTTCAGGCTGCAAGTGAAGCCAGGTTTATCAGCCCCATACACGTGCTGGAGCATCCTGAAGGCCAGCGCAGGGCTGAACTTCCTAGCACACCTTTGGGCAAACTGCTAGCGTCAAAGAACTGTCAGTGCAGTCACCTAATACACTCTCTGAATCCTGGAGGGGAATATAGTGGACTGATGCTGTTACCTCAAAGTAGCTCTTACCTGACTAGCTCTAAGGTCACAAAACGCATCTTTTTGGTTATAAATTAATAAAGGATTTTCCCCCAGGCAATATCAATCTTTAATTAATATCAATGTTTAATATCAGTATTTATTTAGATGCTACCCTGCATTTTACAGTCACATATTTCTGCTACTTGTAGATCATACACAGCTCACGTGGCACGACTGAGATTCTTCACACTGCTTCCCTCAAATGCAGCAACTATGCTGTGTGGTACCACCTCTAAGCATGGAAAGGTAAGCTGCCCATGAATATTAAGTCACATTTTTTTGTGATGGAAACTGCAAAAATACAGTAAATTAGTGCCAACTGTGGTCGTGTGGTTTACATACAGAGCTGTGAATACCAAAGTGCTGTTGGCACTGGTAACAGCTTGCAGCCCACAGCGAGCTAGATTAGAGGTAAAATGGTGTGCCCTCCTTCCAGACTCTAAAAAATTCTGGCTACCCTAAAATTAGAAGCAGTTTTAGGAATGCACAGACGATCTGCTTCTATGCTCTTCACACAATAAACTCAGCTGAACTGCAGAAATGATCCATCTTCAATAGAAATGTGCATGTTTTAAGTTAGCCGCAAGATGGAGCTCATCCCTCCCATCCACGAACATCTGCAAAGCTGAAACACTTCATAGATGTTACAAAGGAGGCCGTTTCTTCCACTTCATAAAAGTCAGAGGAAGTCTGTGATTAGCTAGATGTTTACAAATAAAGGGGAATCTGGAGACACATCAAAGGTAACTCTCCAGATTTGGCACGATACCAAGTTCCTGTACTGCTCGCATCTGCATGGGTTTGACTGTCAGATTAAGTGGTTGGACTTGGCCTATCTCATCATGAACTAGCAGTGCTTCTTTGATGCTTAGCATACATATTAGAAATCTGAAGATTCAGCCAGCTAAGGACATGGAAGAAAAAAAAACAAGAAAAGAGAAGCATTCACAGCATTCTTCCTCACCCTACTTTCTCGAATCTAGAAGGAAAGTCAAGCTTTACTGTAAAATCCAAAGCATGCAGCACTGTAGGTTTAGTAAATAGGAGCAGTAGCTCTCAAAGTCTGTTCTCTAATAGTCTAAGCTGGATGGTCCATTTGTACCATATTTGCTTTTTGCTGAGTAGTCTGTAATTCATCCAGGATCTCAGGGATTTTGGCACAGCTCTAACAGCTAGGGAGAAAAGCAGATCTGAGATAAAAGCTTGTGGTGTATGAAAGACACTGAGTTAATGTGTATGTGTTTTAAGGGACATCTTTGTTTTGACTCTGTGTAACAAACCAACATAGTTTGTGAGGTCTAGAAGGCCACAGACTATTTCTACTTTTATAGTAGTGCTCTGTTTGAAATTAGTATTTTTATTTGGAGTCTAAGCCACACTGAACTCAATCAAATAAACATTCTCCAAAGAAAACTGCCTTTGAACTATTTAACTATTCGTTTGCACGGCAAAAGAAAGCAGAAAGAACAGTAATGATTACTGAGATATTTATTATGTCTTAATTGACATCTTTTTCAGTTTTTAAGTTACAGTTCACCAGGAGCTCTGTCTCTGTAGCAAAATTGACCATGTTTAAGTGAAACACAACCCTGCCTGAAAGCAGGTTAGGCGGGGCTTATCCTCATACTGCCAGGCACTCAGACTGCGGCTGCTGCTTGTGCTTCACAACAGCATAGATACATGTACAAAAATGAGGTTTAATCTGCCTGGTAGCAGTGCATCTCAGAGATCTGAGCTCCCTCCTGGGCTGTGGGAGGATACTAAGACAACTTCTTCATCAGTTCCCAGGGATCCTATCCTGTATTCCCTCCTACAGTGCCACTGTATCTTTCCTTCTCCCAGAGGAGAGATCTTCTAGATTTCATCTCTAAATGCTTCTACTTTGTATAAACAGAAAATCCAAAAGGATGACTTTTTAAAATAGCAACCCTGTGATGGGGGGAAAAGGGGACAGCAATGAAGAAAGACTGATTCTAGCATTTTTCATGTTGGCAATAGTTCTGCTGCCTCACAGACAGGCTAGGAAAACACAGATTTGCACAGCCCTGGATTCCCCAGTATAGTTCCTACTGTCCACACAACTTGCAGGACTTTGAGGCCTTTGAGGCCTTCTCATTCCCTGTCAGGATTCTTGGGATGTCAGGAGATCCACAAGGCATACTTATCCTTGGGTGTCTCATTTCCAAAAAATATACACCTCCCCAAAATCTCACTGATACAAATCACAGAATGAGTGAACATGATACCAGCATCAGCAGTTAGTCGTTGAGAGGAAAATTCTTGAACAGCTCTAGAAGGGCTAAATATTTTCTCCCACAGGAAATGCTAGAAGCAGCATTGTTTCTGTGGTTATAGCTGAGGAAAATTTACAACAGTTTTAGCAGGCCAGAAGGCGCAGGAAAAGATTAAATCTGTTTGTTTTCTCTGAATGGTGGAAGTTAAACTTGTATCCATCGTGAGACAGATACATATTTTAGAACAAGATCATTAACATGGGGCACTGCACAACAGAGCTGTCTTCTGACTTGCAAGAGAATCAAAGACACTGAGCCCTTCTGAAATTCGAGGTTCTGGAAATGAGGGGCAGCATGCCAGCTACACAAAACAGGAAGAAAAAAGAGCAGTCAAAACCTGGCCTCTGACTGTTTGCTCATCATAGAATTTCAGTATGTTCCTCTGCCTACATTAAGAAACTTCAAGTATACATACTCAACTATGTATAGGGAAAGCAACTAGAAACAGTGTCTATAAAACTATGAAGCACAATATTGTTTTCCAATGACATGAATTTAAAAAAAAAAAAAGATATTTGAGGGCAAAAATGGCCCAAGAATGATCTGACAGCATCTCTCCTGTAAAGCTAGCAGTGGTCATTTTAGTGTACAAAAAGGAACATGGGCTCTGTTTGTCTCGAGGCTGAACATTTATAGTCATGGCAAGCTGACTCCTGAGTCATGTGCTCTGCTGCCCTGTTGTTACAAATTAGGATTTGTCTTCATGAAAAAATAAAATGACAATGAATTCCAGAATCCTAGAAGCAACTCTGTAAAATAGTGGTAGAAAGCACAATTAAGATGTCCTGTTTTTTTGGCATCTTGCCCTTCAAAACCTCAACCTACAAACATTTCTTAAGAACGCAAAGCAAGAATAGTTCAGGAGTTTTTTCCAAATTGGACAAAAATGCAGAAAACTGGTTTATAGCTACTGAGAACTACACAAATGTCCACTTTTAAAAACATGTCCCCAACTTCTAGCTTTCAGGAGACTTCTATAAAGTCACATCAGTCATGCTTCACTAGGTCTGTGACAAGCTTCAAACCAATAGAGAATTAGGGAGGTCAGAATACTCAATTTTTAACACTTTCAAATTAGGAAGAATCTGTAACTCAGACTGCCACTATCCCCTCAACTTTACTTTGCTCCTGAGCTTTCAGCGTTACCACAAAATACAAGAGTGCACAGTGGGAGAAGGGAGAGCAAGAGGGCAGTGTGAGCTGTGCCCAGCTGCGGGCAGCACATCTGGAACTGCAGGGCACAGGGACACAGGGAGGTGGGAGCAGGTCCCGGCGCTCGGCCGGCCGAGGGGCCCAGCTCATTGCTGGCCTTGGGCCAACCGCAGGAACCCAGCACAGAGCACTGCGGCGTCTATTTCAAGAGAGACCAAGAAAGCTCCAGAGCATATTTGCGGGGTGAGTTGAACGCAGGAAGGTTTCCAATTCTCATAAAGAGGGCAGATAGCATAGATGTGTCTCATCTGTATGCGAGAGGCTGGGTTGCCTTTTTTCCTTATCGGGAAATAGGGGAGGAATTGGGAATACAGCTTTCACAAAGATGCTGGAGGGAGACAGAGACTTAGTTAAGCAGCTCAGAATCAGAGAATGACTTGGAAGAGACCTCAAGGACCATCAAGCTGCAGGCCATGCTTTGAGTTCGGACATAGCTCATGTAGGCAAATGAGCTCCCCCCCTCTCCCCCCCCCAGACACTCATTTCCCCCCTCGTGCCACCAGTTCTATTGAGATAGAGAGGGAACTGCAATGGGGAACCGATCCAGACAAAAAAACAACCCCCCAGGGAAACAAAAAGTTTGTCGTTTGACCCTGTACATTGTTAACCCACTCGTGCCTTTTGACAAGGGAGAAGGCACACACAAAGAGCTGCAACAACGTGGCAGGGAGAAAGGAACCCACAGAGCTCAAGGTGACACCATCAGGAACAAACTTACATCCCCAGCAATAGCTGAGATACACCTGATGTTTTGGTACTAGTGTGTTCAAATACAGTAGTATAGGCAAAGTAGTCACTTTTATAATCATATCTTTTTAATATATTCTCCAGGACAGTAGACTTTCAATCTTCAGGCTTTCAATTAAAAAATATATGCTGAATTCTATTTTCTCCATGAACTGAATATATTAAATAGCATAGTCCCCCAGTAAAAGTACAAATTCATAGAATTCTGTGATATTCTATTCAAATCAAGATTCCTTCATGGACCTGGTAGCAACAAATACACAAATGTAAATATTCTTTGAATTAGCAAGTTGCCAATAAGTATTTACAAGTATACACACACACACTTAAACACTTGGATATCTCTTTGAGTATCTTTGATACTGAAGAAGCTTGACAGCTTTTGTTATATCTTAAAGCTCATTTCAGGTCTTTGTGAAGTCTCTCTTTTCAAATTGCAATAATCCTGAAAGCTAATATCTAGGTTAGCTACTAACAACTCTCAGGGCTGCCACTGACACCACTGCCACAATGAGGAAAAAAGCAGAACAGAGAGAGATCCTCTAAAAATAAAAATAGCAAAACACTTCTAAAATAGTGTCACTGTTTCTTTCTGGCTATGCTTTGTCCAATGCAATGCATATGCACATCCAACCATAAAGATCCTTAAGTTTTTCAAGGGTCTTATATGCTAAATCTCCAAACAGTGCAGGAAAGGAATAGAAAGGAACTACGTTAACATGACCAAGAAGTACAAATTTCTTAAAGGAAACAGAATTCTGACTTAAGTGTTTTTGCTTCCCCTTCGTTATCTTTCAAGTAACAGTAAGACTTCTAGGATATCATAACTGCAATTGTTTTTTTGTCAGATGTGCTTTTGTTCTGTTTCCACAGAGAACACTTTTTCTCACAGTAGGAGGGCTGAACCACCACCACTTCACATCCCCACTGACACTGTCCTGTTCTGTCCTCAAGAGCTTGGCACCCACCCCTTCTTCTCTGCATACTTTCACATTACCATAAACATTCTCTACTGCATCTATTTGCAAGCAAGGCATCTTGTTTTTGCTTTTGTAACTTCGATTTGTTCTCCTGCACTCCTCAATCACCTGTTGGGCTATTTAAGTCATTCTGTTTTTCTCTGATTAAATACAAGTAGATCCACTCTAAGCTTTCCTGCAGTGCAGTCCATGCACTTTCTGAGCCTTATTCTAGATATGCAAACCTGCGAACAACAAGGCACTGCTTTTGTTCTGTAAGAATGGGAAAAAGAATTCATTTAAGTTCAGTAGGAACAACAAGCTTTCCTTGAACGGATACTACAATACAGCCTATAATTGAAAAACAAAGGGATTACAGAGTGTTTGTAAAGTTAGATAGTTCACATAAATACCACCATTCACAGTTCCTAAATTTAACTTTTGTAGTTGACAGGTCTACTCATGCTAGGAAGTTATTTTGGTTGTTCTTTTGATGAATCACTTTTGGGTCAAGTTCACACCAAGACACCTTAGAGAATGGCTCTTGACCAGAAGCATTTCTAAATTACTGTTAGACTTTCCCCGTATTCCAGAATGCTCTTTTACTTTGCACAAGTCACCTCCTCCTTTTCAACAAGATCTTTAACTATTCAATGCTGTGCCATGCTCTCCTAGTGCAAGAACACCATCTGCACTATTAACTTGTGGCACTGTGAGCTAATCACATGGGTTGAGAGCTCTCCCAGCCAAGCTAAGTCACTCTGGTCTCACAGGCATCTACAGGACTTGATCCACTCCAGGCTTCCCCTCTGTGCTACCTTTAGGATGTTTTCCCCTCTGCTTCCCTTTGCACAGCTCTGATTCTGTCTCTCCACCAGACCCTTCCAGCCTTTGCCCTCCCCCCTCTGCCACCAAGCCTTTCCACTCCTCCAGCTCACCCTGTACCATCAGGCTCTTCAGTCAACTCCCCAGCACCCTCTAGCTCTCCCTCACTTCTCTTGGCTGCTTTTCCCAGTTCAGTCATAGCTGATATCTTAAGTGAGAACCTGAAAGTCAGAGAAATTGTGTGCAGTGTATTAGCCCCCAGTCCTTCTACCACAGCAAGTGCTTAACTACTTCACTGCTGCAGGTGGTCAAATACTTTATGGATCCTTCTAATCCCCTTCTACCACTGAATCCAGCACTGAGAGTGCTACAGAAGCCATCCTGGTTATTCTTTGAACTCTTACACAGTGAGCTTCAGTCCAGCTTGGGATAGGAAGTATGTAACAAAATTCTAGTAATAGAGAAGCTTGGAATAAACTCAAGAGCTGGAGTGCATCAACATCAGCAGTACTTTTAATTCCAGTGCTGTTAGGGACCCAGCTGACTTCAGCACCTTCAAGAAAACTTAAGACTGAGCAGTTCCAGCAAAATGCTGCAGGCCCACGCTGCAACTGAAGCAGCATCTGAGAGCCAGCAGCGAGCTCAGGCCTGCAGCCCTGTGGCTGGGGCCTTCCCCACTCCCTTGTCTTAGAGGAAATGCATGCTGAACTGACAAGAGAAATTCTGATTCACATTTAAAACTGAATCAAAACAAGACTACTGGTACTCAGTTTGATATAGATAGATATAAAGGAGATTCTGAACTGTTTTAATTTATCTAAACAGTCTTTTGAAGATCAACACTCTGTTAATTCCTGAGAAACAAGGGATCAGCTCCTGGCTCCTGCTCTCAGCCCCACCACTGACACACAAGCTGGTTGAAATCACTTCCTTCTCCATGGCTCGGTAGAAGGCCGCATCACTACCGTGGTTGGTAAAGTGAGATCTGCTGGGAGAAAGTACAACTAGCCTTTATTTTGTAATAGTTCCTCCTACCATTTCATATTAGGATCCTACTGCCCCCCATTAAAAACCATACACTTAACATTTAGACAGCTGGTGCCTATGAGTCAAAGCCAGTTGTTGTCTCCAAGGCCAAACTGCCCCACTGAATTGATGTCAGGTGGTACTTAGCAGTATTTTTAAATAGAGTTAAATTAAGAGACAAGCTACACAGATTAGGGCTATACTAGAATCAGAAAGAAATCGTTAAAGGCATTAAATGTCTTTACATTTATTAAACAAACTCTGCAGTCTTTTCTTGTTATATTCTTGTTGAAAAACAGAACATTCAGAAAGTATCATGAAAACAAGAAACAAAAAATCTAAGGTTGACATGAGCCACACTCCCCTTCCCCTCCCACCCAAGCAATGGGACTATCTACACACCCATCCCACTTTTGACTTCCCAACAAAAGCAACAAGGCACCCATTTACAGCTAAGCTGAGAAATGAAGTCTTCAACGCACACTGTCATTCTGCGCCCCTAGCAGTCCACCACAGCACGTCCTTCCTTGTGTATTACGATAAGCAGGTTATACAGACCCACGTGGATAAGGACTGCCAGCAAAAGGCCAATGTCAGTCACAGGGCAGAAGCACCCATTACAGTTCTGCTAAAATTTCAAGTCTGGACAACGACCGCTCTGCTGGAAACTCCCCAGTCACCACGACAGTCAGTAACTCCCTTTCCCTTTGTGCACACCAGTCCAATTCTGCAAGGTTTCACTGAGCCTATGTGCTCTGACCACTGGGATGCGAATTTCAACACAGCCAAGAAGCTGAGCATCGGGACAGCCGGTTCTGCCCTTACAGCAGTCAGACAGCAAAGGATTATTTCTTGGCATTGTTTTTTTTCCTTTTGAAAATTAATTTTGGGATTATGAACAATTATGCTCTTGCGTATTAATTGCTGTGATCTAAAATTTTCACATGAAGAAACAACACGTGGAAATATTAAAGCACTCATCTTACGGACGTGGATCCGAGAACTGTTTAATAGCAGTCAGTGAAGGGGTAACATTGTGCTTTTAATCTACAGTTTAAAAATAATGATTTGTATATCTACTTAGTAAAACAATAAAATTAAGAACAGAAACTGATATTAGGAAACAGTGAAAATGTAATAATTAAACACATGAAGCTTTTCAAAGCTATATACTTAATGAGCCTAGACACCTATGATTAAGAGGGTCTTAAAAAAAAATAATAAAAAAGACTTGTTTTCAATTTTTTTTTTTTTTTAATTTTTGTCTACTATACTGTATGCCTTGCTTTGGTGTTCTCTCTGCTGCCAACTTAATGCTTTAACAGTATGATTATGCTTATGTTCTTTTCAAATGCTTGGCATTATAGTGAGATCTCATATCTTTTCTCAAATTAAATTTTGCTCCACATACTCCACATGTATACAGATGAACATCCATGTGCTGCTCCAGTTGCTCATTATTTGGGAATATCTGAAAGCAGACCTGGCATATAGTCTCTCCAGCTGATAAGTGAGATATCATATGCCGTACATGGTCATGTTTTCTGAAGTTTCCTTGATCACAAATGGAACAGACATACCTGGCCATTCCTTTGTGCATATCATTGTGGAGCCGCAACTGGCGCTCTCTTAAGAACTGCTTCCCACATGTCTGACAAACAAACTGTTTTTCCTTGGTATGAACAGTATAGTGTTCCCTCAAGTGACAACGCTGATAAAATCCTTTCCCACAAAGATTGCAGAAATGCTTACGTCTGTGATCTCTTTCATTCTCTTCCATCATGGAATTCTTGAACAGATCTTGCTCCAGGCAGTTGGACATATGTTCAACCACTAGGTTTTCAGTTTCAAAACGCTGCCCGCAATTAGGACATCGGAAAGGACAGGCAGAATGCTTATATAACTGCTTTTTTTGAAGGCTGTTCATTTGGAAATGACTGTCCCTGAAGTCTTCCAGCATGTCTGCAAACATCATGTCCCTTATTTCCGACTGCTCCTCGGGGTTTTCTTCCAAGTCCATTTTTTCCTCGGAATTTCTGATACCATTCATGGTCAGGTCCTGGGGTTCTCCACAGGTCTGTGCATGATCCTGTAACTGCTTGCCCTTGACCAGTATTTGACCACACTTGCCACAGGCACATATATTTTCTATGTGTTTGGATAAATAATGAGAGGACAAATCCTCCTCGGTGATTGTTAGCCCACAAAGTTCACAGGGAGCGTTCTCCACATCTTCCTGGACGGAGGGAGCTTTCCTGTTAAGGTGCCGCGGACTCTTTAAACACCTCCTTTCATCCTCATCCATGGATAAACGGGGTTTTAAAGTCTTCCGAGCATTTCTCTTCTCTCTCATCTCTTCCTCAACGTAGTACCTGTAAAGTGGCTCTTCCTGCTCGTCATCTAGGTCATCGTTATCAGAAGACTCGTTGCAGTCCTTATCTGTCACCTTGATAATATTATAATCTTTCAGCTCGTCTGCAGGACTGTCCTCCGGTTCCATCTTGATGACAATCCTCTTCCTCTCAGAGGCTCGACTTCCTTCTTCACCTGATGTTTCGGATGCCACCGTGCTGCTTTTCCTGCTTGTAATGTTGGACACGGGAGAGGACGACTCATCGACAACTTGGCTGGAATCCCCTTTGTATTTTTCTGTTTGCGTAGAGATTATTTTAGAAGCAGAGTCCTTTTCATTAAAGTCTATTTTTTCGGCACCGTAGTATCTGGCACTTTGGTACGAATGCCTGTTGGTGCACGATAACACGTGCTCATCCAGTAACTTTTCACAGCTAAAACTGAACCCGCAGCTGTCGCAGGTGAAGCTTCTTCCGAAGCGGCGTGAGTGAGACACACGCTCTTTTGTGTGAGAGTATTTGGACGTGGTGCTTTTTTTGCAGACATCAAACAGTTGTTCGGGGAAACTGCTGAGCTGCAAAGCTTCTTCATCGGGCTCTTTGTTATGGGATGTATTGACTGTCGAACTTGGCGGCTCCATGCCCCACCTGTTTGTTTCGCTGCCATTTCGAGCAAGCGTGTCTTCGTACATTCGCACACCAAATATCATTTTACTGTTCTGGGTGCTGGAAGCAGAAGAAGAGCATTTTAAACTAGATGAGTCTGTATCCTGTATATCTTCCAGACACTCAGGTACGTTATAGAGCTGTAAATAGTTCATGGCCACTTTAAATTGCTCAAAATTGGCAGGGGCGGTCATAATTTTTCCTAAATACATGAACTGTAAAATAAGATCAAAGCATTCAGCGCTAATCTTCATGTTGCTTAGATTCAGCTGGGCTGTAGTGTGTTGATGGTTCATAAAAAACATTCTAAAATAGGAGCTGCATGCAGCAAGGACTGCTTTATGTGCTTGGAAATAAATATCATCGATAGCAATGCAGCAGTCACACAAAAAGCCCCACTCTCTTTGGTTGTTTAGCTGCTGAAGGACGTAGTTGCTGTGGCTGGTTCTTGCCATCTTGTACTTCAATTACAGCCCTGCAAAAAGCAGATGACATCTGTTAGAACTGTAAGCACAGAAAGTGGAATACATTTAAGTGTAGAGAGGAACCGCCGTCTTTTTCCTCTCTAGATCTCTTCCTATTCTCACACTGTTTGTGGTACGATTTCCCGTCTGGACATCTTTGCTGGCAACTACTGTTGATGCCAGTGAAAACATCCATAATCCCATGTTCTCACCACTAGACTTACAAGACCAGTAAACTAATAAACATAGCAACCACAACATCAGTTACAGCAACACTGCTCGAATATAAATTAGCAAATATATCTCAAAGTCCTACAGCCAAGATTTTTCAGATAGGAATTCTGGATGCAGAACTTCAAAAGCTTCACAGGGCAAACTTCTGCAAGACAGCCCCGGGACAGCAGCTCTACAAGGTGAGCTGACTGTAAGAAACCACCACTGAGTTTCAGCTTGCCTTTTTCACCTGCCAGACCAAAGGACCTATGATGCAACAAATTACTGGCAACAAGGCTGGGCTCAAACTGGTCTTTCCCTCCCCACTAAAGGAAATTCAGAAGAGACATCGGTGAAGTATCCACACAGGCTACATCTACACGCTGTTTGCTCTTTATGGCACCTGGGGAATCTTCTCAAGCTTATCTGCAAGACACCTGGCAAACCAGGAGCTGTGGAACTCAGGTGCATTCTCAGAAGCACGGGGCACAGCGTGTCCCACACAAGCCTGCTGCAGATGGTCACCAAGCTCGCTATGCAACACGGGCAGCACAGAAGCAGGAAGTGTTGCACACCATGCCTCCAGCTCCTCTTAAAACCACTCTTTCATTTAATAAAAGCAAAACACTTAGATTGGAGACTGGACCAAAAAAGAAAAACTAATGAAGAACTAAAGGCCAGCACGTCAAAGATGGCAGCATTGACAGAAGAAGCCTCAGTGAGGAACTGCAAACACCTGAAGCAAAGTGCTGGAAGGTGTTACACATGAAAGGACTAACTTGTGCTGAACAGGAAGGAGGAAGAAAATGTGCTACTTTATGTTAAGAAAAACATCCAGAAAAAATACACTGTATACAGGAGGCGTCCATTCAATTTACAGAAGATAAATTGCAACCAAGTAAAGCTATTCTGCTCGCTTTGGAAAACCTTTATTGACACACAATGTGTGCTAAATAAACAGGAAGCAGGACAGAGTGGTTTGAGAAAACAAACAACAAAAAAAAAGGGTAAAGAATGCCCAAACTGAAAAGAAAGACCTAAAGCAGTAAGGAGCATTCTTCACACTTTGAAAGGTTACTGCAAGCAATAGGAACAACAGTAAGAGATTTGTACACATAAGATACAGGCTAGCAAACAGCACGTATAAACTGCATTTTATGTCTCCAGGAAATGCACAGGTTGATTTGTCACTTTCTTTCAACTGGCCAAAATTTAAACAAAATATACACAAAAATGCTTCACCTCCCTGCCAGCTCACACCTAGCTCCTAGAGACTGGAAAATGAGAAATCGTATTCCACAATAAGCACTGAATTCACAAATCAGAGGTGTTGTCTGGGCTGTTAAGTCGCAGACCTAACATTAGTCACTGTTCTCCTTCATTCCACAAATGACTGTCATGGAAAAACATGCATTCAAGCCCTTTAGATGAGGAAATGCTCATCATCGCCCAGCAGTATTCCCTACTGCCAACACTACAGCCATTCATAAGGACCACTATCAACAGAAGACCTTATGTGGCAGTGTGGATCTTGAGATTTGGATTTATATTGATGGTTACCACCTGGGTGACAGCTGTACAGCTGTTCCTCTCCACCCAACTTTTTTCTACAGCCCCAGAACTCCAGGTAAGCACATCACAATTCTCTGTCCAGTTTTGCTCAGGGATGTCCATTGCAGAAATGCAGCTTGTTACATAAAATCTACTCAATGGCTTTCTGATTAACTTACAAAAGGGTGACTACAAAAACAGAAGAATCTCTGAAACAGCTTTGTGTGTTTTCTACAGAAATTTGACAACTATCTTAATTTCTGGGTAACTTCAGATGTTTCTTAGAAAAATAACAAGCTTTTCAACATCAAGTAATACCTAAAGGGCACTTCATATTCTTCCAAGTGCTAAGGTGCTTTGTATTTCAGGTAATTAATCAGATACTTGAATGCAATTCAGTATAGTTCATCAAGAATTAAGACCAGCAACTGCATAATTACAAAAAACTGATTTCAACCTCCACACTCAAAGACTGAAAATCAACAAGAAACTGGAGAAGACTCAGTCTAAGATGCCATTGGCTTCTCAGTGTGAACTTCCATCAGGACAAGAAAAGTCTTAGGACTGCTAGAGGAAGAAATCAGGACAGCTTATGTTAACCTTCTTGTCCTCACAAAGCAACAAGCTTACACTTTCATTTTTATTTTCTGCATACTGAAAGTATTCTATCATGCCTTCCAATGCAAAACAGCAATGCAAGGTCACAAATATCTGCACACACCTGCAAAGGGGCATTCCAAAATTGTGGGAAAGATCTGGCAGTCACTGCAGTGAGGTGCACAAACACACTTTCTCCAAGTTTCCTTCTTCTTTGAAAGAAGTGAAACTTATTTCCTCTTATGACAGAAAAACTCTTTCAGCACTTGAGCCCTGATATGCAAAAATAACCCACCTTTCTCCTACTGCTCTTTGTAAAGAACCAGCCCGAGCATGAGTGAGCTTGGTCAGGCCAGCAAGGTGTTCAGATGTGTACACAGCCTCCATCACAGTAGTACTACAAGCAGGTATTAAAATAGAGAGCGTTTGAAGTTATCTATGTTAATGAAAGTTCTGGCAGCCTTCCTCTGTATGCTGTATTAACCTGCCATGTGTAACCATATATTTACAGCTGCCAACACTTCCCACTACAAGCGCCTGCGTTGGTCTATTTAAAACACTGACAAACTTCAACCAGCAAAGGCAAAAGTTTCCTTGTGAATTACGTGCTTCAGACTTGCTTTTTTTTTTCCAGAAAAAAAGATCAGTTAAAGCAGTTTCAAAAATGAGGTCAAGAAAAAGCTTTTGTACATCTAAATTACTGTTCTTTCTTTAAAATTCAAAGAACTTTCTCTTGCAAAATCTTTGGAGAGACACATCACAGAATCACAGGGATTGGAAGAAAGCTCAAGAGATCAATGAGTCCAACCCTGCTGCTAAAGCAGGTACCCTACAATAAGTCACACAGGTAGGTGTCCAGCCACATCTTGAATATCTCCATAGGAGACTCCACAACCTCTCTGGGCAACCTATTCCAGTACTCTGTCACCCTTACTGTAAAGCTCTCCCACACATTAGAACAGAACTTTCTACATTCAAGTTTGGGGAAATTACTCCTTGCCCTGCCCTCGCACCACCAAGAAGAGCCTGGCCTCACCCACTTGCCTCCCACCTCCCTTGATGTATAAACATTAATCAGATATAAATGTTAATCAGACTTCATATGGGAGAAAGAGGCATGTGTTAGAGATGTTCTTGGTCACCACACAAAAAGCTGCCTGAATTTGACCAAGCTTAAACAGAAGGAGGGGAAGAAGGTAGAAATTATAGATGTGTTTACACTTCAGACTGCTGTGTGTTACTAAAGTCTCAGATCATAGCCTTGCTGAGAATAAATTCACCCTCATGCGGCTCCTTTGTGTACAGGGGCCTGTCCAAGCCATCCCATCCAGCATGAAAACCCTTCTGGCTGCTGCGTGCCATCTCCACTCACAGACAGGGCTCACTGCAACAGGATGTGCTGCTGCGTTCCAGCATCCCTGGCGGCCAGAAAGGAGCAACACTTGGCTCTGACTGACTCCCAGCAAGGAGTGGGCTTAGTGAAACTGAGTGCAGATTAGAAAGCGTAAGAGGGAGGTGAGAGAAGAGTTCAGGGAGTGCAAGGAGGGACAGGGTGAGCTGAGAGGAAGGGTCTGGGATCAGGAACAGCTGTGGGCAGACAAGATGGTGCAGTTAGGATCTACATGGGGGAGGGAAACCACCTGAGCAAGGGACTGGGAAGAACCAAAGTGCTAGGGCAGAAGGGAAGAATATTTTATACACACACACGAATAAGCATAGATACACACATATGCTTTTGCTGAGCAACAGGTAGAACACTATCACAGCATGCACCCACTCAGAGCTGGAACTGAACTTTGAATTCTGCTGTTCTTTGCTATTAGCAAATATCACAGATTTGTTGAAAAATGTCCTCCCATCAGGAGCAAGCTCTCAGAAAATGTTCCTTTACCATTATTTTGTTATTTTTAATTGCTAAAATGTCAGAGATTTACATTTGTCACCCATGTGGGTGGTTCAACATTGCAAACTATTTTTGAGATCTTCTTTGGAAAGAAAACAGTCATTAGAACAAAAATGCCCTTTTTAAAAGAAACCAAAGGTTTCAAAGTTAAGCACATACACAAGACATTAATTAAGCTAAATTCCAGTGCAGCAGTCATTCAACAGCTTTTCATGTACACACTGTAACCTTCCAGCCCTCCTCTTACCAAAGGCTCCTTTCTTTACTGGGCTCACCTTGTGGATCTGTCCAGGGGATGGATCCACGCAGCAGTGCTCTTCATGCACAACGTGAGATCTCTGCTCATTTGGCACAGGGTTTGGAGGAGGTGAGGTGGATAAGGCAAGGAGAAGAGGAGGAAAATCTCACAAGAAAGAGCACTGCTTGGAAAACAGCACCCCACCACTGTCAGTACTAGGACAAGTCATGTTAACCTTTGGGTTTTTTGGCTTGTACTTTTTCACATGTCCAGCATCTTCATGCAGGGAAGCCATCAGCAGTACCTCATACAAACGGGTGCTACTCACTGTGTGTATTAAGCATTGGTCTTCTTGGAAAATTCAAGCTCTACACATGAATTTGTCCACCCAAATGTGTATTTGATTCTCTCTAACTCAGCTTCCTATTTCAGAAAGAGAAGAAATGTGACCACTTGCCTGACTAGCACACTGCATTTATGAAGCACGCAGTCATCACAAGGAGGTCCACCAGGCACCTACATCACCCCGTCCTCAGCAGCAATCAATTAGTGCAGTGAGCACAGCAATGGGCCATGCTGTGAACAGCACTGAATGATGCAGAGGTGGTCTGAAAAAGAAAGCACTAGAAAAGCATCTGATACGAAACTGAGGAGCGTAGATGCTTTAGTCAGGTAATTTCAGTCTGTTCCTCAAACTCTAAGCAGCACAGAATGTACGTGGAGGCTACGTGTTTATTTTTACGTGGCAAAGCTTGGATTCAAGCTGCCTACACGCCACTGTGTTTTTCTTTTGAATCAGCACTCAGGTACAATTACTACTCAGATATTATCACCAAGCTAAGCTACGCTACTACACAAACCAAGCGTGTTGTTTAGAAGCCAAGGACCAGAAAGAAAAGGCTCTTACTATAACTCAATACTTTTCTTTTTTCCCTTCAGATTTCCAGTTTTCAAACATTTCAGAAAATTTTAGAAGTCTTCAAGCTTTCCCCTGTTAAACCTTTAAGAGACTGCTGAAATTCTTTTACTAACTTCTCTGTCTTTAAAAAAGAAGTACCACAAGGTTCAAGATTCAGGAGCCTCTCGGCTCCTAAAATTAGTAGGTGGTTTTCAAAACCCAGCATTTCCACTGCTGAGCAGGCAAAAACACACTGCTTACATGCTTAGTTGCTGGCTGCTTTTCTTCAGAAACCAAGAGCAAGCTGGACAAAAGTATTATAAATGAGTGGAGAATTTGGTGTTAATAGAAAATGAGACGGAAAAACCTCAAGGAACCAACGCCCAGTTATCCAAAGAAATGGGCTGCTTGGGCAGCAGAAAGCAAATTCCCCATCCTATTCTCACACCACATCTCAGGCTGATGCAGGCTCCCAAGAGCTCTCCTCCCTAAAGAATTACTTCGCCTTCATAGGGCCAGATTCTACACCAGATAATCTGGATTCCTAAATGACAGCATAAAGATGCTCATGAAAAAAATCCCACATCACACATCCAAGCTCTGCATGCTGCCTGAGAAATCTGGGCGTTCAGCTGGTATGCTGACTACAGAGCTGCTGACAGGCAACAAGTTTTATCTAGACATTAACAGGAAGAAGCCACTGAGATTGCCATAGTACTGCACAGTCCAAGAAGGCACTCAATTTACACAAACTTTGCAAAAAAAGGCAAAGAAATGAGGACAGGTGACCACCATTCATTGCAACAGCAGGTATGGGTAAGATGCAGCTTGCATTGCAAGTGCAAGATCCACAATCGTGAATTAAAAGTGAGGAGAATTCCATGTACTGCCAGGGAAAGTCTAATTAGGCTCCATTACTTGGATGAGGAAGGACCGGCTATAATTTATCCTCCTCCCAGAGTCCTTCCATTAGCTGCCTTCAGGCACACGAGCTGTGAATCTGCCTGCCATGATGCAGATATTCATCAGCATACACATTCTGATAGCTGAATCAACTGATGTTAAATGCCTTCTTGCCAATGTACGAAAACAAGCTTCAGCTGCTACCTGGGCTAGGTCTGAACCAGGGAAAGGCAAGGAGCAATTCACTCCCACATCAGTTCACAGAGCTCCCCACGGACACAGCACCTGAGTTCACAAATAAGAAACAGCCTTCACACTTCAACAGGTTTCCACTGTCAGACACTGATAATTAGTTAAAAGGCATCACACAGTCTTAGTAAGCACTCACCTCAAAAGATGAGTAAGAAGACAGGAAAGCATGAGCAGCTAAGTTAGGAAAATAGTTTGAACTGAAGCCCTAGAAGTTATCATCTCAACCAACTTCACCTACTCCATAGGTAATGCCCATGGAGTACCAAGTATTGCAGAGAGCTGTATGCAGTGTTTTAAGTAACTTGCTATCCACCAGGGACTGCTCTATAAAGTCACAGACACTGTTTATCTGACACTTTACAGCTGTAAAAGGTGGTGAAACAACACGGTAATGATGATACGTCTGAAAGACTGGTAGAAGAACATTCTGACACCAGATTTAAGCCTCACAGCTGGCTGATGAGCCTTCACCTGGACTCTGACTTGCCCAGTTAGCTTCAGGAGGCATCTTGGTGTTCGCCCTCTCCCAAGACCCTCAGATAACCATAAGTGCCTTCCAGACAAGCACTCCTGGCTGATTCAGGCTGCGTGCCGGCACAACCAGGCATTGGAGGCACACGAATGAAATGCCTTGTGACACACGGGTCAGACTACATGTTGACACTTTCTGGTCCCAAAGGCTTTGAAATTCACTTGTGGCACATAAAAAAGCCCAAACTGCTAAGGTCTTCTTCAAATGAAGTGGGTTTCATATAGAAAATGCAACTGCTGGTTAACTCTACAGAGCTTTGCTATGACCCAAGGCAAACAAAAACAGAATTACCAGACCAGTTTGAAGCTATAAATGGTCTTCATGCAAATCGTGTCAGCCGTGTCTGCAGCAGAACTCGGTGCGTGGTGCTCACTGTGCCCAGACAGCAGCAGGGCAGAGAAAGCAACTGTGGGGCAACCACAGGGCAAAGTTTCTTGAGAAACACGCAGCGGGTTCTGCAGTGAAGGTCTGGGAGAGGTGCAGAGAGGGCCACCTGCAGCCTCTGCAGGAATGGGGCACTATGGTTTCTACCAGGAAACTTTCATCATCTCAGATTCGAGCAGCTTTTTTCCCCACGCAGCAGATAAGTACCTTCAAAGGATCCTGGACTTTCAGTGCTTCTGCTAGCAATGGACATATGCGAATAAAGCACTTAACCTCATGCACTCAAGTAAGAAAGCGCCTAAAAGCCCAGAGGAAGCTGTGGAGAGTATGCCATGCTATGCATGCGCTATGAGTACGCTATGCATACTCTCATCTAATTACTGCCAACTCCTGTGCCCATGACAAAACTGAGCACGTGTGCCAGCAGAGCTAAAACATCTGCTCAGCTCACAGTCCTGCCCCACACAGCCCAATCCTGGGAAAAGGGGCTTTCCAGCACCCTGCCAAGCTTCCCATGCAGCACCAAACCACAGCTCCACTCCCCAACCCCTGCTGCAGCCCCATCCATACAAACACCAAGCAAGTCACCAGCAGTGTGCAACCAAGGCGACGTGCTGCTCAGGCCCCACGTGTGCCACGGCCACAGCTCACTGCTCTGCACCCATACGGCCTTGGCTTTGCTCTGGGAGAGCTTCGGTTTCTAATTTGGAGAAATCAGCCCAGCTCGCGAGGGCCGTGCGGGTTTTTCCAAGAGCTGCAGTGAGGAATGTTAAACAAACACCTTTAATTAAAGGAATGTTTGTTTAATGTAATTAAATGCCTACGGAACACGGCGCTGCTCCAGCCCCGGGTGGCTCTGCAGTCTGCGCCGTGCCGCGCGATGCCGTAGCGCGGGGAAATCACGCAGCGGCAGAAGCCGGCATTCAGCCCAGGGCCGTGCCGCCACCGCCGACGTGTCGAGGATCGGAGTTACACCAACTCCCACAGCACAGCGGCACAGGAACGCGGCCCCAACCCCGCAGCACCGCTTCCTCTCCTCTGTTCGCCTCCTCTCCGTGCGGGGCGCGCTGAGGAAGGAGCCCTTCGGCACCGCTGCCTTTCGCGCTCTGCCGACCCCCGAACGCATCGCGGGCCGCTACCGGCGAGGTGGGATGGGGTGGGATGGGGCGGCGCGTTCCCAGCGGACTGCGGCTCCGCTCTGCGTGAAACTGCCGCAACTCAACTTTTCACTTAAAAAAAAAAAAAAAGAAAAAAAAAGGAACAAAAAAATCCCAGCAGAACACGGAGCGCCGGAGAGAGCTGCGAGCACGGCGCTTTAACGTAACGCCAAGCGCAGAAGTACGGCCGCCGTGCCCTTCTCGCCCCCGCACCCCCCGCCCCGCGCAGCATCCGCCGCCCTGCGCCGCTTCCGCAGGGCCCCTCCGCGCTGCGCCGCGCTGCCCCACAGGTGGAGCACGGCGCCTCGCGGCTCGGCTCGGCCCGATTCGGCTTGGCTCGGCTCGCCTCGCCTCGGCCCGTCCCCTCCTGCCGGGCGCAAGGTCACGGCGGCGGCCGAGGGCCGGCCGGGAGCCCCTACCTGGCAGCGCCACTATGGCGGGCCGGGCCGGGTCGGGCCACGCCGCGGCCGGAGCCGCTCGGCACTTCCCACCTCCCGCCGGCGGCGGAGCTGCCGCCCGCTCCCCCCGCGCCGCGCCGGACCCCTCCGACGGAGGGCCGCACGGCCCCACTTACCGCGGAGCGAGGCGAGGCGAGGGGGAGAGCTGCCCGCGCCGCTCCCGCCGCTGCGCCGCTGCCGCTGCAACAAAGGACTTCCGCCCCGCCGCGCCTGCTGCTGCCGCAGCGCCGGCTCCGCCGCGACCGCACGGAGCCGGACCCCTCCCCTCGGCGGCCGGCGGCTCCCGGCCCCGCCGCTGCCAGCGCTGCTGCGCCGCGCCAATGCCGGGCCCGGCGGGCGGCTCCCTGCCGCGCTCCCCTCTCCTCCCATCGCGCCGCGGAGGCGGCGGCGCCGGGGCAGGGGCGGCCCGCGCCCCCTCCCTACGCGCCTCGGGCCCGGCCCTCCGTCCCCCCCCTCGCTCCCTCGGGAAACCCCCGGCGCGGAGCGGAGCCTCCTGCGGAGGTGGGGGCTGCAGCCGGGGCTGCCCGTGCGCGGCTTCGCGGCCCCCCGCTGTGACGGCTGCCTTGCGCGCCGCGAGGGACCGTAAATAACGAACCCCCTGCCGCGTCGCGTGATACGCTATTTCTTTTTAGTCGAAATTCCACTCGCTGACGCCTTTCCTCCTTGCAGCTTCACGCTGATGCAGGGAACATCGCGCGTCCACCACCACTTTTAATCACAAAGCATAGAACACTTACGAACACTAATTGTAGAACACTAACGCTTAGGGTTTGGTTTTGTTTTCGTGGGTTTTTTTTCCCTCTCAGAGTTTTCCCAGGCCCTTTCCCCACCCTCCCCGAGCCTCTCCAAGTCCTCTTGAGCTGAGCAATGGCATTTCCTGGAGCTTCTGCTACCTGCAGGGCTACTGGACACATTCACAGGGCTCTGCATTTGGCTTTTCCACCCAAAGGGCCATCTGCCGCTCTTGCGGGAGCCTCAACCCACAGAGTGCCATCAATTGGAGGCCATTTCCAAAGGTGCCATCACTTCTGTGTTCACCCAAGGAATCATCAAATCATTACAGTTGGAACAAACCATGAAGATCATCTTGTCCAAGGAGCTCAGCTCCGGATGGGCAACGGCAGCAAAAGACTTGATTACAGATTTGAAAATGCCACAAGCTACAAATGTAGCAATCAAATGTACGTATGCATATAAATAACCCTCCCTAACATCCACTTTATTGACATTCACCCCTGTTCTGATAGCCATGATGATGCCATCATAACAGTTATGACATCACAATAGCCATGGTGACATCACAATAGCCATGGTGACATCACAATAGCCATGATGACATCACAATAGCCATGGTGACATCACAATAGCTGCAATGACATCACAATAGCCATGATGACATACAATAGCTATGATGACATCCTGGTGTGGGCCATGGCACTTTGTACCCCTGGAGCCCCATTGACTGTTTTTATAGTAAAATCTCATTCCTCATCATTGCGCCCATGGTTTTGGCTCTGGTTTCTCTGGAGCTCCTCAAAGCCATCTTTGGGCCAGGGTCAACCTAGATAACATGTAAATAATTAATCATTTAAATAAATAACCTGCTGTCTGCAAACAGCCCCTCACTCGGTACACAGGTTAATAAATATGTCACATAACACAGGAGCGGAGCACAGAACCTTGAGCTCCCACTGCTAATCTGAGGGAAGAAAAGCAGCGAGTGGTACTGACAGGGGCAGTGGGATTGGAGCACCATTAAACTGCAGTCTGGCTACAGATGTGGGAAGATGGCCCCGAGCCCAGTGAGCTTTGTGTGTAAATAAGAGAAATAAGGCATGGAATGCTGGAAAAAGGAATATTTGTGGGCACAGTTGGACAAGCAGAGAGCACTGCATGGAGCACTCGCCATCCCACAGGCACCTCTGGAAGCAATCCTGTATCTGCTGCTACTGGGGCAGTATTTGCCCTAAAGGCTTCAGATTTGGCCCAATTAAAAATCACCATTCCAACGAGCAGCAAAATATCAAGGGGAAACCAGATATGATCTCAAAAACGTGACACCACGGAGGGAAGTGCAACAAATGTGTGAAGCTGCACAAAACCCCCACGAAGAAAGCACAGCAGCGGTGATTCCCACTGCCATTTTCAGTAATAAATATATGAAGCCCAATCCCTCAGGCACCAAATCAACCCGGGGCAGCGGCCCCTCCATCACATGCGACGAGGGGGAGAAGCTTTGCGCGGTATTTGCGCCATCGCCGCGTGGACGGAGGCTCAGCGCCGCGCCGCACCGCGACCGCGCAACCTCCGCGCAGCCGCCTCCCTCAGTTTTTCCACGCGTGGGCTGCCCGGCACGGCTCGGCACGGCACGGCTCGGCCCAGCCCAGCGGCAGGAAGCGCGGGGGGAGCTGCGCCCACCCCATCCGCCGCGCAGGGAGCGGGCGGAGCCGCGCAGGGTCGGGGCAGCGCTTCCGCGGGGGTAAGCGGTGCGGAGCGGCTGCGCGGGGGGTGCGGCGAGCGGCTCCTCCCGGCCCTCGTGCCCGACTGCGATATTCGGGGGGGGGGGGGGGAACAATAGCGCGTATCGGCGTGTATTTGCAGAAGGGGCCGGCGGGCGCGGGGCGGCTGGGCGCAGCACAGTGAGGGCTTTGTGGGGCGGCACAGGCTGCCCTCTGTGCGCTTCCCCGCGCCGGGTGCGGTCTGCGCTGAGCGACGGCGCTTTGACGCGTTGTTAAAGTTGGCACCTGCGCGGCTCTCGGTGCTGTGGTCTTCGCTGTGCGTAAGAGAGGGAGGGGGTGGTGGGGAAATTACTGAAGCTGGGCGCAGCGGGAGGAGGCTCTGGGGCTGTGCTGTGCGCTTGACGGGACTTGGTGCTGGGACAAACCTCCTGCCCTCCTCACAGACGCGCCATGGACATGGCCGGCCACAGTCTGCTCCTGCTCCAGCAGCTGAACATGCAGCGGGAGTTCGGCTTCCTGTGCGACTGCACAGTTGCCATTGGAGATGTTTATTTCAAAGCCCACAGAGCGGTGCTCGCTGCTTTCTCAAACTATTTTAAGATGATATTTATCCATCAGACAAGGTAAGGATGCGCAGATCTCTTCCTATCTCCTTACTGCTCCCCTCGGCTTTCTGCTTTTTCCTCTTTCTAAAGGAGTTGCAATCTAAAAGAGCGCAAGTGGGGATGTTATGTGGCCTGAGATTGTTTCCTAACCTGGCCCGCATCTCAGTTCCTGCACAGCCTTCCCAGCATCAGCGCTGCCATGGCCTCAGGAATTGCCCCAGCCAAGGAGAAAGCTGATCCTGTGGGGCTCAGGCAGTTTTCTGGCTCAGCTGGATTCCTCCTGACAGGATCTGTGGGCTCAAGGCAGTCAAGGAGCCATGGCCTTATCTCTTTGCTGCACTTCAGAAGTCAGCAGATAAGGGCCAGCACTGTGAGCATCCACTTATTCCAATCTCCTGTCTGGATGTTTCACTCGACTGAGCCCAGGGCGGTTCTGCAGGTATAGGGATGTTGGCTCTGAGCCCTAACCTCTGAACTGCAGCGATGGATTAATCCTCTCTCTGTTCTCCCTTCTGCCCATGGCAGTGAGCTCCTAGCCTCCAGCACCTGCCCAGGAAAATCATCAGAGAATCACCGGGGTTGGAAGGGATCTCTGGATATCCCCCAGCCCAGCCCCCTGCTAAAGCAGTTCCTGATTGTAGGTTGCACAAGAAAGCATCCAGGTGGTTTTGAATACCTGCAGAGAAGGTGACTGCACCACCTCCCTGGGCAGCCTGTTCCAGCGCTCTGCCACCCTCACAGTAAATAAATTTTTCCTCATGTTCAAATGGAACTTCCAGTTCGTGCCCATTGCCCTTGTCCTGTCACTGGGCACCACCAAAAAAAGCCTGGCCCCATCCACTTGACTCCTGCCCTTTAGGTATTTATAAGCCTTGATAAGATCCCCTCTCAGTCTCCTCTCCTGCAGGCTGAACAGCCCCAGGGCTCTCAGCTTTTCCCATAGGGGCAATGCTGCAGGCCCTGATCCTTGGCCATCCACACACAGTCATTGCTTGGAAGTGGGACGACAAGCGAACTTCTGTAGCAATAGGTGTTGTTTGCTGACACTTAGGTGCAAAGCTCGTAAAGATTACATGGCAGTGGCGGCTGGATTTATTACCTGAGCACACAAACACTCTGTGCCTCCTTAGGGTGGCACACATGGCTAGGAGCCGTCGTAGGTGGGGCAGACAGAGGCCAGCTGTGCTCACAGTTCTTCACCGCGGCTCTGTGTGCTGTCGTTGCAATCACCCAGATACACAGAATCATAGAATCCTTTGAGTTGAAAGAGACCCTTAAAAGCCAGCTGGTCCAACTCCCCTGCAACAAACAGGACACCTACAGCACCATCAGGTGCTCAGAGCCCCGTCCGTACACAAACACGTGTGAGCACTGCTGTGCATAGAAGGCAGCCACGCTCCTTCAGGCCTTGTTGGCAAGGAGCACTGGCCGTCATGGACCTGCAGCCAGGCAGCAGCGCTGGCATTCTGCAAGCCAATGACGGTGCAGATGAATGGGCAGATAATGGGTCAGGGCTGTAATTTGGAGTCAACGATGTGCTTAATCACCTGTCTTGTTTCAGTGAGTGCATAAAGATTCAGCCTGCAGACATCCAGCCAGACATTTTCAGCTACCTCCTGCACATCATGTACACCGGGAAGGGGCCAAAGCAGGCGGTCAGCCAGAGCCGGCTGGAGGAGGGCATCCGCTTCCTGCACGCCGACCACCTTTCCCACCTCGCTGTCGAGATGAACCAGGCCTTCCCCTCAGAGGCCGTGCAGTCCTCAAACCTCTACGGAATCCAGATCTCCACTGCACACAAAGCAGCAAAGGAGCGGCCAGGCGCCAAGGAGACGCTGGGCAGCGTGGGGGGCCGGCCTTCTGCCCCAGCTGAGCACCCGCAGCTGCAGCTCTCCCTCGCCATCGGCCTGGACGACAGCAGCCGTGAGCAGCCAGGCCCGCATCCCACAGCCCAGCCCGCAGCGCTGGCCAGGCCAGCAGAGGAGGTGCCCAAGCTTTCTGTCTCCATCAAGCAGGAGAAATGTGAGACTGAGCCCGTGGTGTCCCAGAGCTGCAGCCCTCCTTCCCCGGACAGAGCAAACCCCATCCTTGCCAAGGCCAGCCTCAGGGTGCACCTGTGTCACTACTGCGGGGAGCGCTTTGACTCGCGGGCCGGGCTGCGGGAGCACCTGCACACCCATGTTTCAGGCTCGCTGCCGTTCGGTGTGCCAGCCTCCATCCTGGAGAGCGGTGGGCTCGGCGAGGTGCAGCCCCTGATGGAGGGCAGGGAGAGCGGGCAGCGCCTCGGAGCCTTCCTCCTCAGGGAGGATGAGAACCCGCTGGAACATGCGGGCTGTGGTGAGCTTGAGCCCCTGCAGATCGGGCAGCTCTCCCTCATCTCCAAGGACCACGAGCCGGTGGAGCTGAACTGTAACTTTTCCTTCTCAAGAAAGAGAAAATTGGGCTGCACTGTCTGCGGCCGCACGTTTTTCCGCAAGAGCCAGCTGCTGGAGCACATGTACGCACACCGGGGGAAGCAGCTCAAGCACGGCCGCAGCCCACGGCTGGAGAGTCCCCTCACCCCAAGGTTCCGGCCCTACAGTGACAGTGATGGCGTGGGGAAGAGTTCCAGCTTGTCCCAAGATCACTTGGATGAGTGTTTACTGGAGTCTGATCTCATCCAGGAAAGCGTGGATACGATCCTGGTAGAGTAGTTCTCCCTGTGCAGCCTTTGGACACTGATTAGGGGCATTTTCTGTGCACTGAGCTGCCAGATCTGACTGTTGTCCTCAGCCAGAGTTGCCCTCTCACTGAGCTAGCTGTGAAGAATGGTGTGTTTGGTTTGTGTGTTTACTTTTTTACCTCTCTAACTTTTAAACTCAAGCTAATTCAACTCTTAAGTCCTTGAAGCCTCCATGTGACTCGGTTACATTTTCATAGATGTGAACTTGTTCTTGCCCTGCTTTACTGGAGTTCGTGTCGTGTCGCTGGGTGTGAGGTTTACACATCCCCTAATACACGGAGTGGCGTCAAGGGCTGTTTGTGGCCCATAAAGTTGTTCTTCTGGTTCTAGATTGAGGGGAATGTAGAGGGAAATATATACATTGTTCTTCCCCAATAGTTTGGTTTTAATTAAAATAAATGAGGAGATAGGTCCCAAAGTTTGTGTTTATAACTGCAGTTAATAAATCTCTGCATAAATGCACGTGGGAGCCATAAGGCTCATCTTTTCAAGGGAATTGGTGGCAACCTTGACTTCAACAGGCCCTAGAGTCCTCATCAAATGAATTGCTAACATTTATTTGCATATTGCTTGCATAACTAGGAGTTGGACTTGACGATCCTTTTGGGTCCCTTCTGACTTGGGATATTCTATGATTCTACTCTGAGATGTGCTTAAGGGCTTCACATGGGTTTTTTCCTGTTCCTCCCTCCTCAGCTGCTGCTGCATGAACAAGACATGCATTGATGCCTCTTTGTGGTCAGCTCCCATTACTGGGCCTTCTGAGCTCTGAGGGATGGGAGCTGTGAGGGAACGTCCACTCACGGAGCTTCTGAGTAACACGTCCTGACCAAAGTCTTTACAGGCCTAACCAGCTCACAAGGCTTTGCTAGGAGATAGTCATAGAATCATTCAGGTTGGAAAAGACCACTAAAATCATCTAGTCCAACCATCAACCCGTATCAACCCACCCATACCATGCCCATGAACCACATCCCTCAGTGCTACATGTCTATGGTCCTTAAACAAATACATACCATGCTATTCTCTGCTTGTGGAGCCCTTACCTAATTCCTTACCTAAGATGGTAAGATGTAGACTTTGCCTTTCATTACTCAATTTCTGAAGCCCAAGAGGGGGTTTAAAATTGTACACATTCCTCTGGTGTTTTATCCCTCTGTAGTTTTCCACCAGAGGTACCCGTGCTTCCCACCAGCTGGGCTCCAATCCATCCCATCTCAACATTGCTGTACTTATGGCACTGAGATTCCTCCTGCAGCGAGAAGCTGGGGCCTGGTGAGCTGCTCCAGTAACCCCAAACCCCATTACTCATTACACATCCCCCAGCCCCTGCGGAATTGAGTCATTGTATAGGAAAGGAGGTTTTGAACAATGGTGAGAACTGTTTGCTGTCAACGTGCCCGGTCCACATCTCTTTGTAGCCAGGACCCTCGAGCTGTCATCTCATTCTGGAGTAGGATCTGGAATGAAACCACTGCTGCATTTAGAGCCCGTGGAGGCCGTTGTGAGGGTGGCTGCTGGGCAGGGGAGCTGAGCTCTGCAGGGGATGGAGCGGCCGCCAAGTGGTGTTTTAAGACAAAGGAGGAAAACAAGCAGGCCCTGAGCTTGCGTGGATGCTGAGTTGCTCTGCCCACTGTGTGCCTGTCGGGTGTTCGTCTTGCTCTGGTGGGGCTGCAGCTGGGCTGGGTGGAAAAAGAGGTTTTGTTGAGCAAACAACGAAACCCTCCCAACAGGCAGACTCTCAGGGCCAGCTGCTTGCATACTGTGTCCCTGAAGTTCAGTGGGATGGCTAAAAAATGGAGTGCTGTGACAATTCCCTATTCAGGTTCATGTGTTTGCTTCCAGGAGCACAAAGGGGAATCTGCTGGGTAGAGAGAGAGCTGTGGGAGGGAAGTTGAAGCTGCAGAAGTGAGCTGAAAGTGACAGTTTATAGACAGTTGAGCAGTCCATGGGCACTTGGTGACCTCAACGAGATCTCTAACTCATCTGAACTCATCTGTGTTGAGAGTCAGTGGCCCTTGATGTATTTGCAAGTCCTGCCGAGATCAGCAGGACAGATAAACCCATGGTGGGGATGCTTTGAACACAGTGTAGTCAACAAAGGGCTCAGTATTGGGGACAACAGGAAATGTTGGTTTGGTTTTGGCCATTAAAGGCAGCTTCAATGAAGGTGGTGAGCTGGGCCAGAAGCGATGTCCATCCGTGCGTCAGCTGTGGTTTGTGCACACCTATTGCAGGAGCACCTCTGTGTAACACTACAGCTCCATCTCAGACAGCACTGTGCTCAGCACATCTCTGATACTCCTTACCATTCCTCCCCCTTTTAGAGTGTGCTTTGGTTCATCTTTGTGGCACTGAACATCTGTGACATCAAACGTTGGTGAAAGGCATTTTCTCATCATTTGCAATAGAAGAAGAAATGTATTTTCAGCATTTTTCTTCTGAGTGTTAAAGCGCTGTTACAATTAAAGCAGCAGAAGAAGCTGGAGAGACAGAACTGCACGCTGCAACCTCCCCTTGCAGGCATCGCTTGCTCTCAGCCTTAGAAAATCATAGAAAATCATTTTGGAAGGCAGCTCCATCTTGTAAGCAAGAACAGTAGCTGCTCCTGGGCACATAGGAAGAGGTTTTACCCTTGTATGTAGAACACACTTGGGCTATTGTATACTCAACTCTGAGGCAGAGCATGCTGGAAAAATCTGCCTGATATGTACAGCCAGGAGAAATGAAAGCTTTGTCCCTGTGTGCAGGATAATGATCCTGGTAATTCCTTTCAGTTGCCTGTGATTGATCGATCAGTGCACATGGGCTTAGGTGAACAAAGGCTGAACATGTTCCCAGAGAAGTGGTGGGTGCTCTGTCCCTGCAGACACCCAAGGTCAGGCTGGATGGGGCTCTGAGCACCTAATGGAGCTGTGGAGCTCTGTTCTTTGCAGGGGAGGTTGGACCAGATGGCCTTTAAGAGCTCCTTCCAACTTGAACGGTTATATCATTCTGTGACTCTAAAGACCTGGAGTGATGCTTGGAGGCTTGTAAAAGCTCTGTGGATGCCAAAGATTTGATGAAGCAGGAGCATGAGAGGTCCTCAGCTATGGCCAATGAAAGGGCATTGTCTATGGCCTCATGCACTGCAGGTGAGTGCTCAGCCCAGTCCCAAAGCATTAGTGCAGAGTGCTCCTCCAGTGCCCATTAGCCCTGGGGATGCCATCAAGTGCTGCAGCGAGACATCATTTCCGTAGGTAATTGAATGCTGTTGACCAGCGTGTGCTGCACAACTTCCACATCATGGAATCATTTGAGTTGGAAGGGACCCTTAGAGGTCATCTGGTCTGACCCCCCTTCAATGAACACCTAGAGTCGGGGGGGGATGCTGGCTGCCAGGAGGTGACACAGGCTCTCTCTGCTCCTTTATTCCAGGCAGAACAACAACAATAACCTCCAGCCTTCAGCTCGGTGGGCTGCCCACACAGTGCCTTGCAGCAGGGCCACAGGGCACTGGGACACAGCCCCCACACTGACAGCAGGAAGCACATTGTAAACTCGGAGCACTGAACGTGAGAATGGAAATAAACCGTGAAACGCCGCTCTCATGAGCTTGCTGGAAAGAGCATTAATGCTGGTAATGAATAGTTCTTAAATATGATGGAGGTGGAAGGCGTAAACTGAGTGCAGGCAAAGCTTTCAGAACTGTAGTGAAAACCATCAGCACATGCAATTCAATCTTATTTCCCATTTCATTTCCATGTTCCATAAGCAGGCGCAAGCTTCGGGCCATTGGCTCCCAGTGGCCCAGGAGGAGGTTCATCCTCAGCTCATCACATCCCTCCCACAGGCAGCAGCCAGCAGCACGATATGACACACCACCGAGCTCAGCTCCAGCTTTGCTGCTGGGTAAGGAGCTGACAGGCTTCTCTTCTCTGCTCCTGCCAAAAAGAAGCTCTCTGTGTGGGCGTCCTGGCGGTCCAGCACTAGGAGAAGCTATTCTGAGCAAAGAAAACTGGGGAGGAAAAGACGAATGAAGCCCTAAATGGCACGCCAGTTAGGTATTTACAGTTGGAGCAATGTCAGGACTGAATTCCTTGAAATGCAATCACAGCACATGTGGGATTTGCATGTTTCATTAAGAAACAGTAATGACGCAGCTTCAAAGGCAGCCTAATAGCGGAAACTCTTCCATGAAATATTCTGACCCAGACACCTCCGCCCTCAAAACAAAGGTACAGCACAGCACAGCACCTCGGTGCCTCAGTTCCAGCCGAGCTAAATCGTCCTGGTGAAGCCATGCAGCTGCTGCCGAGGTCAAACTTATGGGGTGATGGGGGCTGTACCCAGCTCTAGTGGGGGATGGCGCCTTCATCTCACTCATTTGAGTTACAAAAGGGTTTTTCTTGGTGTCTCTCCCTTTTGTATCCAGCGTGTTTGTCAATTTGTATGTTATAACAGCAGTTTGTAAATGGTGGTTGGGGGGTGTTTTTCACTGAGATCCACTTCCAAGCTGAATGGACTTTGAGTTTGTTGCAGAACAGCCACACTGTTAGCAAAGAACTGTGTTTTCCACAGCGAGCTGCAAAAAGAAATGTGACAATGGTGCCTCCCAAAAATGCTGATCTATACTGTTCCTTAAATAACCATACAAGCAATAACATCCTCTGATTAGTTAAACAAAAACACATTTAATGTAAAGATTTTATCTGGCTGCAAATTAAATACTTCATTATTGTAATACCACCCAACAAGAGCTAACAAGAACCGTTTCTCTGGGAAACGAAACTGCAGATGTAAAAGAACATTAAAGAAATTATTTAAATCAATCTGTTCCCTTGGAGCGTTTCATTATTTTGAGTTACAGATGTGGAAGTCCTCTATGTGGAGGATGAGCGATAGGAGGGCTTTGCTGGTCCACCAGCAGGGTCCCACTTCCACCCATCACTTCCAAGCACAGAATTCCCATGTACTACACGAGCTTGCCCAGTTTATTTTGGGCACCTATGACAAAACTCTTGAATTTTCCTGTGATGTAAGCACACGTATGAAAACATCCATCATTTGTGCAGGGAAAGCATCAATTCCAGTGCTGGGTGCCCACTTGCTGTAGTCCCTCCAGCAGCAGATTGGGCCTCACTGCACACTGCAGTGCCCCCTGGGCAAAGCAGAGGCAGGGGACTTGTTGAACAGCAAGCTGAGCAATAGCTGCCAAAAGGAGTGCAGGAAACAGCTGGGAAAGAAAGCAGCAGTGCAGACTGTGGGGTGAGCAGGAGAGCAAATTAATTAACTGCGATGCAGCTACAAAGCAACACTTCCATATCCGAGCGGGGCAGCAGAGCGACCAGGAGGCAGATGGCCCAGAGGCAATCCCAACCAGCCAGAGCAGGCCCAGACTATGCACTGTGCCCATTTCTTACAGTCGTGAGGAGGAAACAGTCCTGAACCCTCTCTGGTGCTCTTGTGCAGCCAAGCAGCCTCGTGCTTCTCAGAATGGTTCTGCTCCAAAAGTGTACGGGGTCCTGTGATTCATTAACGTCCAATTCTCTCATTGTAATGGGGGAGCAGAGAAACTTAATGAAATCATTAACAGGCATTAGAAGTCTGTGTTTTGTTCTGCAAACCTGAAAGAATATCAGTATTAATGCTATTTAAAATGTACTTTTTTTTCAACTTTTTAATATGCTGTAAAGTGCCTCAAGTCTTTAGGAGCCTCATACACTGGGAGCTTGGGCTCTGCAGTCTGTTCCACTGGCAAAGCAGCTCATCCAATGGGGGGATTCAATTGCTGGGCTGCTCTTCTGAGCCAGATGAGATCTGCAGTCCTTCACAAATACCTGCTGGAGTCTGTGGGCTTTCAGGAATCTGTGAGTGGAAAAGACAGGGCAGCAACCAGAAGGAAACCTTATTTAAGAGAAAAACACGCAGGAAGAATGAGTCTTAAAACATTTCAGGTCTATTAACGTGAAGGCTTCTACTCACCAGATGGCCATCTGGAAATGCTGCACATTACTGGATGGCACAGTGGGTTATCAGCTCAGGTACAAAATCTCTATGCCCAGTTAATCACAAGTCAAGAAAACAAGAGGTACACTCAACTTTAATGAACTAATTGCAAGTTACATGTATGAGTGGAACAGAGGGAAAACAGCTATGAAAAGGATGCAAACACAGCCCTGGGTACAGAGCAGCTGTCAGTCCTGCAGGCTCTGGGCTGGACCCACACAATGCTGCTCTTCTCTCCCCATTGCAAGGAGTGCCTCCTCCTGCAATGTACTGTTTTGTTTTGATGTAGCATTAAATCCTCCCCAAACTGCTCAGCACATGGAGACAAGAGCCTGGCCATGCCCGGGGGTTTTGGCATCTCCTGCTGAGAACCCAGAGGTACCCCTGCAGCCAAGGCATGGAGATGCTGCAGCCATTCCATCGGCACCAACCCATCCCAGTGCCCACACAGCCCAGGGCACAGCTCCAGCACAAGCACAGCTCTTCCCAGGTGCTGCAGCAGCTCCAAAGCCATACACGGTCCTGAAAAAGCCCCTTTCAAAATGATGGCAAAATGCCTGAAAGGAACAATAGGAAGTGCAGAGCCACTAATATACACGCTGAATTATTGATCACGTTAAATAAATTCACAGGAAAAAAAAAATGTCCGTCTGATTTTTTCCAAATTTAACGTGCACAGAAAGACACCATGGCACTCACTGCTGGTGCTTCTCTCGCAGCAGCACAGATCCTTTCTCAAAGTTCAAAACACGGCTGTGCACTGGGTTCTTGGAGTACTGTCAGCCCCGGTGTTCTTACAGCGCCGAGCAGAAAACCTCTGTGTCGCCACTGTGGTCACTGAGCAGTTGCCAGGGGAGGCGGCTATTTCTGTACAGGCTGAGAATGGGGCAGGAGAACTTTCTCAGCAGAAAAGGCAGACTTTCACGCAGCAGTGTGTAAATCCCAACCGCGCAGCTGCAATCCTAAATTATCAAAAGGCCCCTTTCTTCCAGAGGGCTGGCAGTGAGAGGCGATGTGGACCCGCATGCACCACGTGTGCACACGCTGCATGCACACCTCCTTAACAGAGCAGTTTGTATTTTTCTGACAGCAGTTGGCCTGTCTGGGTGTTTTGTGGCAGTGTCCCCAGCCCTCATGTCTGGGTTTTCCCTGAGGACTTTGGTGAGATGGCTCCGGTGTTCAGGGTGCATTTTGGACTGGCCACCACGGAGCCAGCTGGGATTTCTGCAGGGGGTCTCTGCGAAGTGAAGGGATGGATGGACACATGGACACACCCAGCGCCCAAATCCCCTCCCTACATGGAGCAATTCCATGGCCTGCAGCACATCCTTGCTACCACGCTATTTCAACACCGAGGCAAGAGTTGACTGCATGCAGCACACTGCTATTTATATGACATGCCATACATTAATAACAAAAGAAAACAAAAACATCATATCCAAGGGAAGTTTCACTGTGGCAGACAAAAGAAGGCAAGGCCAGGGGCTCCCTGTGGCCAGCATGCTCCAGCCTGGCCCTCATCACTACACCAGGGGGAGGCCTGTGCTTAGCAGTGCAATGGGCCCCAGCAGACAAAGCGAGGGCATGCTCTTGGTGTTTGTGCAGCCTGAAGTCAGCAAGGAGAGCTGATGCTGCAGTGCAGTGGGATGGATGATACACAGGCTGCTTCTGACAAGGGAATAGGCTGGAGGAGTAAGCTGGGGCCTTAGGCTGGCCAAACTGTGCTGCTCACTGCATTCACTCAGTTCTACCTAATGGGACTTCAGACCACGGTTTCCTATACCTCCGAATGCAGTGCTAACTACTTGGCATCGATGCCACTGACTGCACATCTCAGCCCCTTCTCCCTCCCTTGTACCCACTGAGCAAACCTCCAGCTGTGCTCAACGCTCACTGAACCGAACCCAGTGGCAGGAGGTTTCTCACTGCCTGTGGAGCCTCTTCCTAAAAGCACATTAACGTTTAAACCACTAACAGCAGGGAAGTCTGGAACGGAAGACAGCAGAAACACGGCCTCAACATAAAGATGCTAGTAAATGAAAACACCACAACACTTGCACTTTCCTGCAGCCAGGCCTAGTGCACTCGCTGTGCTCAGCACGGCCCGTCCCATGCCCCAGCACCAGCTTCATACACGTGAACACACACACAACTTCACAGGCATGCAGAGTTAACTAAGCAGTGGCCTCCAGAGTCCTCTTGCTTCCCTCCTCAGGCCAAAATAGCTTGGAATCACCCTAATCTGGGGGCATCATCACCCTCACAGAAAACTGTTGTGTTTATTCTGTTCCAAAGCCATCTCGTTGACAAGCTGCTCTATGGATGACTGGATGGCCGCCTTCACAAGGGAAGACGCCGTTTCTATGAGGAGCAACTCATACTGATCTGAAGTCCTGTGCTCCTGCTCGCCCAGACCTTTCTCTTCCACCACAGCATCACTGCCAGCCCCAGGGCCTTCTTTTTGACCAAAATCAAAGCTCCCACTGGATTTTTTATTCCCTTTTTGCTTCTTGTGGTGTAAAACCGGGGATGGCTCATAGGCCTGGTCAGAATCGGTGTCGTCAGAGTCCACGGCTTCAGTGATGGTGATGACGATACCAACGCCGGTGCCCATGTTGACTTCAGGTTTCTCCTGATGGCTGGAGCTGCTCTGCACACTCATTGCATCATCCTTAGACACCGATGGACTGAAATCCATCGTGGTCTCCTCAGATTTGCACTCTTTGGGGAGATCAGTGTTCCTCTCCGACTCATCCCTTTCAGGAAGCTCCTTGCAGATCGTGGCTATTTCCTGCACCTCGGTGATTTCAGGGGTGCCATTGGGTTGATCTGTGGAAACCGGTGCTTCAGGAGTGACTTCCCTCTCTTCCACTTGGGCTGCAGATTGACTCCCCTCAGGCAGCTTTTCTTGCACAGGTTCATTGACAGGCTCCAAACTGGTTATTTCTGACTGAGTGATGCACTCTGCGTGTTCATCCACTTCTGGTCTGGCCTCTCCCGAGGACTCACTCCTCCCATTGGCATTGGCACCTTCTGCTGATATGCCCTGGTCCTCTGCAGGCAGCGGGCTTAGGGCTTCAGCCTTGTCACAGGGCTCTGCTGCGGCCATGTCCTCTGCAGGCTGCAGGCTTAGGGCTACAGCACTGCCACAGGGCTCTGCTGGGGCCACATCTTCTGCAGAGAGTGGGCTGAGGGACTCAGCCTTGTCACAGGGCTCTGCTGTGGCCGAGTTTTGTGCAGGGAGCAGGCTAAGGGATTTGGCCTTGTCACAGGGCTCTGCTGGGGCCATGTCCTCTGCAGAGAGTGGGCTGAGGGACTCAGCCTTGTCACAGGGCTCTGATGGGGCCGAATTTTGTGCAGGGAGCAGGCTATGGGATTTGGCCTTGTCACAGGGCTCTGCTGGGGCCATGTCCTCTGCAGGGAGTGGACTGAAGGACTCAGCCTTGTCGCAGGGCTCTGCTGGGGCCATGTCCTCTGCAGGGAGGGGGATGAGGGACTCAGCCTTGTCGCAGGGCTCTGCTGGGGCCATGTCCTCCAGCTCTTCAATGGCTTTATTCAAAATGCCCATCACTTCGTTTGCTTGAATGCTGTCCTCTGACTCCTCCACCACTTCTGAGGGGCTGGGCTTTTTCTTGCCTCTCAAGAAGCGCACACAGGGCATCTTCACCCCTGTGCTGGCCTTTTTCCTTGGAAGACCTTGTGCACAGCTGTCCTCCACATCCATCTCTAGCTGCACCTGGGAATCGGAAGACGCCTTCTTCCGTGAAGAGGATTTCTGCCCTCTCCGAGGTTTTGTGAGACTTCTGAGAGCTGCCCAGGCTCCTCTGGAGGGTTGCAATCGAGCAGAAGCTTTTGCCTCCCCTGGGTCTGTGCTGATGCATTGATTTTTCTCCTCCGAGGCTCCAGAAGCTCCCTCACATGCATCCTTAGCTGTCAGCCCCTTCTTACAGGACTTCTTCCGCTTCTTAAAACAGAGCATGGAGGGTTTTTCTGCCTGTTCTTCCAATGGGGGACATGGTGTCCCCACGCTAGGAGTCTCCAGCTCGCTCGGGTTCTCCATTTGTATCTCCTTAGCAGCCTTTGCCATATTTGCACCTCTCCTTCGTCTGTGTATTGACTTTCTTGATTAATGCATAAAAGCTGCAGAAACGCTCAAATGGCTTTTTCCCCAAATTGTCCTCAAAACAACAGTAGTTGCTTCTTAACAAGCAGGCATGGCAATGTGCAGAGCTGTTCCAATGAAGCTATTGCATTCACTTTATAATTCCCATTGCATCTTCTTACTCTCCTTATTGCCTCTCCAAGGAGTCCTAGGCAGACTTGAAGAACCAGTCACTCTCACCTCTGAGATACCCCACTTCAGGTCGTGCTCCTCTAACAGTACACCATTGAATGGACAGTCTGACCTCAGTTTTACTCCCCCAAAGGATGACAAGTCAAGCCAAGAGTTAACAACTTTTATTCAGCCCATGGACAGTTCGACGGGAGCAAGGAACTTGCTTGAAGCAACGTGGAGGCAGTGAGTGGAGGTGTTCTGCCCCCCAGTGCCAATCAGCTGCTGCTGTGCCTTGGATTCTGATCAGCTCCTGACACGGGTTGAGTGAAGTTTGCCTCTGATCGTGCTTGATTCTCCCAGCTCTGACCTGCAACACAGTGAACAAGTGGTAAGAAGCGCAGAGCAAAAATCAAAGGATTGAGAAGTAATTCTGAGCAGAGTATTTCAGCCTGGGATGCAGACAAGGGACAGAAAAGCAATTCTACCTCCGGATACCAATATCCAAAGGCAAAATACAGCCACTATTATGCCAACTTAGTGCTGTTCCAACACAGAAAACACTACTTTGCATGGCAGAAGTGGCTGTATTTTTTTCTAATTGCTCATATTATGACAAATCTATATTACTCACACAAGCATATATTTCCTGCTCCTACACTTGGCTCCATCTTCCCCCACCACTTTCTTCTCACACTTTGCAGCCCGGGAAATCACACCCCGAGACCGCCGATATTTTTATTTTTTAATGCACCAGCTGACAATATGCAAAACGCCGAATACAAGAGGAGGAATACAAAAGCGAAATCACACGGCAAGAAAGAAGCACATCTACGCTACATGCACGCCTCCCATGGCAACCTCAATTAACAGCACACGCGTCCATCAGCGCTGTCACCCTTGCAAAAATCAAAGGCACAAAGGGAAGGTTTGGGAAAGGAAGGAGCGCGCTGCAGCCCAACTTCTCGCGGCCGTCCGGCGCTTCCCGGAGCTCTCCGGGCGAAGCAGAGCCGCGTGGCGGCGCCGTCCGGCTCGGGGCTGCAGCTGCCGCTCCCGGGGGCGCTGGAGGCTCCGAGGCTCCGCGCTACCGGAGGGGCTGCAGCCCGCAGCGCACGTTGCGTTCCGTTCGCTGCTTCCGAAGCGGAAAATGCGCTCGGCAGCCACGTGGGAAAGACGAAGCCCGGCGCCCCGAGCGCACCCCAGCTCTGGAGCCCGCGTCCCGACGAGTCTGGGGGCGCTTCGTGGGCATCGGCACGGAGACCGCGAGCCGCCGAGCGCCGCCGCTTCTCCCGCCCGCAGCCCCCCAGAAGAGACGCGCGGGCTCCCGAACTCGGGGTGCCGCCCCCTTCCAACCCTCCCCTCTTCTGTGTCCCCGCTCCCCATCCCCGCGGGTCCCCTCGGCACCTCACCTGCGGCGCGGCCCGAACGCGGCTCTGCGCGGCCCCTGCGCGGCTGCGCTGCCGCCGCCTCCCGCCGCAGCCGCGCCCCCCGGGCCGGCGGGGAGGGCGCTGCCGGCAGCCCCCCGCCTCCCGCCCCCCGGCCGCGCAGCCCCTCCGCTCACGCAGCATCCCCGCGGCGGAGCGGCGGCCCTCCCCACCCCGGCTCGGCATCCTGCCCCGTTCGCGGAGCACCGTCCCTCGCCACCATCCTTCCCCGCGCAGGGCGCGCGGCAGCAGCAGCAGATGCACAGCGGGCGAAGTCAAGAGGATCCTCCCGAAGGCTGAGCCGCGGTTCGCGGCTTGAATGCCGGCTGCGAGCGGAAACGCAGCCGGGAGGAAGAGACGGCGGGGATCCGCGGATCAGGTACAGCGTGCGATGGGAGTTCTGCTCCTGGCAGCGGTTTTTCTGCCGCCTGAAACCTGTCACTGTAGGTCACTGCAGGAGCCGCAGCTTTACTGCGGGGTTAAGGGCAGCCGGGGCCTGGATTTAAGCATAACCTCAGCCGAAACACCTGACAAGGTGCCTCAGTCATAGGGGTCTTTCTTTCCTTCACATTTGTCAAAATCTGTCTTTAAAACTGCATCCATAGCTGTTATGATTGATGGGAGAGCCTCCAGGAAATGATTACAGGTGCTGCTGAAGAACCACATGAAGCCATGGTTGGAGCTGCCTCGACGTCCCCATTCATACCAACGGGGAGCTCAGCGATGCCCACTCATGTCGTAAGGATATTAATTGCTTCGCAGCGTGTTGGCACATTGCAATGCAGGCCATGGAGCATACGTCGAGCCTGCAAGTGGCTTCCAGTGGAGGCCATCCTTAAAAAGAATACACGCGGCCTCCTCCCTCCCTAAAAAGGGGAGAAATTGTGTTCTTTTGGCTGAAATCTCAGCCTAGAGACAGAAGCACACATCAGGCAACCACAAGGAACCGTCATGTTAGAAGCTCCCTAACGAGACGTGTTCGCTGCCATTCATTCGTTACAGTAACTTGCATTTGGAAACTGCTCCTCTCTGGAGGGTAGGCAGTGGGTTCTAATTAGGGTACAGTTCTCCATGAGAGCTAAGCACAGGCCATCAGCACGAGGCCATTTCCCCTCATTTCAGGTGGAGAGGGGATGCAGGCAGCAGTAACGTGTGCTACCTCCAGCATCAGCTCCAATCCGTCCCTCTGAAATCACCTTGCACAGAACTCAATTATTCCGTTGCTCCATGGGAGGACAGTAACAGCAAGGAGTATGGCACACAGGAGATAGATAACGGGGCAGAAGGTGGATAAGATTGAAAAAACCTGTATTGTTTCCTAGCAATGTGATGTGTGGATCTCATTACGGCACAGCTCAGGGAATGGCCATCGCAGCAGCCAAGGATCTGGGCTCACATGTCACCCACAGAGAACGTACCTGCACTTAATTGATTTTTTGCTCCAGGCAACAGGAAGGGAAGACAACCTTCCAGTTGTCATCTAGAAGAGATTAAGCATTCTTTGTGTCCTAGGTGATGGGTCAAGTACGGGAGTGCCAAATGAGCTAAGAAACCAACAACCCACCAAACCTATTGATGAATCAGCGCTGCAAGTAGGGACAGTGGGAATACACTTCCCACAACACTTGAAGCACATTGTAGAAAAGCATTTGCCACTCATCTCTGAGGATGCTTGGGGCTATTTTTTCACTATTTGCTGCCGGCCCTTAGGCTCTGCTGTCAGCAGCCCCCCACTGTTCAGCAAATTCACATCTGGTTTCTGTGGCTGTGCCATGGTGTTGCCTCACTGCATGCTGTGGACTAGTGACCTCCTGAACCATCTTCTCTCAACCGCATGTCTACAATCTCATGCTTAACTAAAAGGAGGCTAATCTTAGCATAAATTAACACTTATCCCATCTTTCATAAGCATAAAATGAAGATGGAACACAGAGCGCTTGCAGGAAAGCAGCGCAACAGGGAAGCCTCTGCAAGATGAGAGAATGAGGATTAAATGTAGGAACCGACAGCAGCCTTGGCAGCATCAGCTGTAGCAATCTGCTGCAAGGAAAGGCTCCACCAAGGTGCTGCAGGTGGACTTCGAGCCAGGCCTTCATGGTGGTGCAGCAACAGGGGACGCTCTTCCTGACCCCATGCAGGTGGCCTTTTTGTGCTCTGTGAAAGCTGTCTCCAGCAACTTCTCAGCCAAATACCATCGAGAAGAAAATCTGAGGAGGCTGTGAGCATATCTCAAGTGTGCTTACGACAATTTAAATTATTCTGTCTTTGCTTCTGTGACAACTAGGTAATTTTTATGTAATTATTCTCCCCTACTGAATAACTTGCTCTCTCTATACTTAGTATCTGTATACTACAGATGCATCCTTACATTGGTGCACACCTACACCACAACTCTCCCAGTTCTCACCAAAATCAGAATGTTTTCAGATTCAGTTTGGATGCAAGCAGATGGGCCTTGCAAGCCTATGAAGAAAGGAGAAGCCAAAAATATTCAGCTGTGAGCAGGGCAGTCAAACTTAATAAAGCTAGCATCTTAATTCAGATCTTCTGCAGTCAACTGCAAGTAAACTCAATCCACTGAATAATTCAGGCAGTTTATTTCCTATAGATGACACACGCCATCCAGGAAAGGAAACAAGACAGAACACACACACGGTGGTGCATTGCAGGCAACTTATTCCTGCAATGATCACTTATAGTTGTCAATACTGGGACTGCTGCCTTACTCAGTTAATCACAGAAATAAGTTCTACTTCATTAATCTCAGCACGTGCATTAAAACCCAAAAAGCATTTGAAGTTTTTACTCTTTATTTGTATTAGTTAAAAATCTGGCAGGAACTCTATTTCTGTTACAAAATGATTTCTGGCCTGTTGACAAAGCCTACTACAAATGACTCAATCACTGCTCACGTGGCTTCTGTTCACCCAAAAGGTACCATAGAAAACAAGGCTTCTCAATGGCCTAACTGTACTTATTGCTGAGCAAAACATGGTTCAAAGGACACTTTTGGCAGAAGCCATGGCTGCAGCCCAGAGAGGTCTCAACAGACCCGACACTCAGAAGTTCTGTTTCCAGTGGTAAGAATTACAGCAGTCACAGCTGGGCTTTCTAAAAGAGAAATCTGGCATGGCTCAGGTGTCTGCAGAGGTAATTCACAGCAGAAGCCAGGGTGAGCACTCCTGCTAAGAAATGACAAAAGGATTCTTCCTTGTTCCCTCTTTTAAAAGAAACTGGTGTGATTTCAAAGCACAGCAAATCCTCCCATAGTGTGAGAAATGGGATACAGAATTCAGGATGACAAGTAGGAATATTATAATAGCGTGTGAGACCTCCCAAGATAATCTATGCCTACTGTTAAGACAGCCAGGTCGCAAGACTGCTTCAAACAGCTCCAGCTTTAGGGTTTTTAATTACTAAAATCTCACCGAATCAAGGTGAGATCGTATAAAGGTATCTTTCCTCCTTTGTGTGCTCACTGTCTTAGTTAAAGTTTGTCCTTTAGCTGGCTGGACTTGATGATCCTGAAAGTCTTTTCCAACTGAAATGATTCTGTGGTTCTAAGAGATCACTAAACCCAAGCTTCTGTATTTTGCTCGAGCTACAGTTATGAAGCAGGAAGGTTGTACAGGAAATATACTTTATATACTTAGTTTCAACTAGCTTGGAAAACAGTACTTTAAGAATTATTACTGATTAAAAATAAGTCTTCTATCCTTTAGCACTCTTCTTTTCACTTCTTGCACTGTATTCTCAGTCATATCTTGTTTTGACTTCAGAAAAGATCAGTGAATAGTTTCATTTACATGACTCATCAGGTGTTCTTCTGGGAGCTAAAAAGAAAAATAAATTTAATTACTATTAAACAGCACTGAAGGCAACTTTCAGGCTGAAATATATAATCATGTTATTTGGAAACACATGGCATAATATGAAATTGGCTTAGTTCCATTATCTCAAATTGAGAAATCAAGCCCAAATATTGAAAGCATTCTAACCTGAAGGTGACACCTAGCTTTGGTCACAAATTCTTTTCAGAAGAGCCCATTCACTTCTCCTGTCACTGTGTCCAAGTCGATATCATAAAAGCTGGGTCTTGTAGGAAGTCCTGGCATAGTGCTCATCTGGGTAACAAAAAAGATAAACCATTAGGATGGAAGCAGCATAAGTGAACAGAAGATATAACACTTATTCTGTGCTGGGAACCGTGTTAGCAACAGCCCATGCAGCACCTCAGTTATGAACACACTAGCTGGGTGGTGGTCAGACACCATTCTGAAGTGTATCACAAGAACCAGGAACTCCTAATTTAGCAGACTGTCCAGTTCTGCCCAAGCTGTAACGAGCACTCAAGCACCAAGCTGATGGATCAACTGTTACATGAGAGCTGCTGCAGGGAGACACAAACTGCTTGTGGCAGCTTCCTGGCTCCCGAAACGAGGACGCACGTTTAAATACAGCTTTGCTGATTGCAAAGTCCCAGCTGATTAAAACTCTCTAAAATTTTTGAACTGTTATAATTAGCAATAATTATTGTTGACATGAGAGGTTTTAAAACAAACAGACAACCCCTCCCCCCCCAAAAAAAACCCTATTATGTATGAATATTTTGCTTTCATGAGCAGTATAGAAACAGAAATGGTGAGGCCTGTTTTCCTGACTGGGCCATTCTGTGGCACACAAGTCAGAATGGCTGTGCAGCAGGAGGACTGAAGGTAGCAGAACAGCTGCCTACTCTGCACCCGCCTCAGGCCAGGCCTTTCAAGTCATCCCCACTGCTGAAACCCACTTTCAGAGCTGCAAAAAGCAAAGCCAACAGGGACTACACTTGGCCTGATTTACTAATGCAGATGACAACTTGGTTCCATAACTCAGTGTTTAGCCCAGCAGCACACGTAGATTAGCATGGATGCTTTATGAAGGTGGACAACTTGTGACCAGGCTTGACAGCTTGTGTCAGTGGTCATTTACCCCATAAACAAAAATTCAGCGTTTCACTTCACATCTACATCACCCAGCCTTGTCTTTCACAACCAGTAATTCTTATGCCTGTCTCCACTAGATTAAAGACCTCCTTAGAAACCTGGTATTTTCTCCCTGCATACGTATTTTGCACACTAATCAAATCTGGGTAATAAGCTCAGCAGCAAGGTTAAGCATTTGCTGCAGTTCTCAAAACTGTTCTGGGAGCTTTTGGAATCCCACCTCATTTTCTTAAGCTATTACAAGTGCTAACTGCAGTCCCACATGTACCATACCACTGCAAGAAGTACGTGCTTTGTAAGAGGTAAAAGTCACTTCAATCATACCCTTTGTAATGACTGCTACGTCTGCACCAGCTTTTTGTCATAGCTGCTGCTTTCCAGGACAGGGAAGAGCGGACCTCAGATATGGCTCTCATTCCTTTTGTCTTTATGTATGAATATTTTTTGCTTTCATGAGCAAAGTATTACAAGATCTGAAGCATCTGGAAGCGTTTTTCAGTTCTCACCACAGTCCCTGCCGCTGTTGTGCAGCACAAGAAAGCACCTCTTTATGTATGTATCTCTGGAGAATTGCAGAGCTTTGTGGGTCTCCACCTACATGTCCAGAGGGCCACAGCAAGAGCTGAGAGCAACAGTCACTACAACAGGAGTTGCTGTGCTGATGAATACAGGCCTGATGCAACCCTTCTTGCCATTGGTGTTTTGAAAGGATTGGTCAGTTTTCCTGCTCTCCTTCCCATAGGGCAGCCCACAGAGGCTACTCTGTTATCTATTACCAAAAAGCAAATTATGTGCTGAATTTTTATGTGCTACAGGGTTGATTTCCTTTCAGGCTATGAATTTTCTGCACAAATGTCCATGATGCTTAATGCACTCGATTATTTTCAGAGCTAGGGAAATGAAGCTCCTTCTCCTCTCTTTCATTCACATGCTGGAAAAGAATGCAGGGCAATTCTCACTGTTTGCATGAAAAAATTAGACCACTCAGATTATCTGTTCCCCTACGAAGTTTAAATAAAACCAATACCAACTAGAACATATTATTTATAGCATTTGCACAACTTCCAGAAGAAATGCCATGTAAGACATCGAAAAGAGATGAATCAATAATTTGTTTTCAGTTCTCCAGTGGCACAATATAAGAAGGAAATCCAACCAGTTTGAGTTCAAACTGTCTGCTTCATTTTCATTACCATTTCATGCTCAAAGTTAAATCTAGACGATCCTTGTATTTCCTTTTATATCTCAAAGTATTTCATTCAAGTACAACAGCTTCAACTCCGAGCCAAAAGGAAGAAACCCAAAACTCAGAGGCTGAGAAAACTGAAGTGTGACATACCTTCTCAATTAACTTCAGATAACAAGATGAACACACTGGTGATTAGTTTCACCTCAAATGTCACACAACTTTTGCAGAGAGCTCCATGTTTGCTGTGTTTTCAGCTCACAGTTCAATGGCTGCCCAAAAATTACTCTGAGGCTAGCACATACCCTGTTGAATGGGTTGAAAATGATGGTCTGATTCAAAATGAGCTGCTTCTTAAAAGGACATCCCTTTCCTGGCCTAGTAGGCACCACAGAAGAGAGATCATGTCCCCACTTGGAGGGCTTACTGTTAATTCCAGCAAGGTTAACATCATGATTAACTGCATGCCCAAGTCAACGTTACAGATCTGTGAAAGGAGCAGGAAGGAAACTCCAGCTTCATAGAAAGTGAAGACATTAAAAAAGGAGAGAAAACTTCAGCTTTAATGTCTGTAATCATCTTTTGTCTGTCTCATTACTTCTGTGTACTCTTTCCTTCTGCAGTACTTAAAAAAATATATATATTAAAAATGATCACTGTTTGGATTAAATCTTAGCTTGCAAAAAAAGTCACTACCAGGAACAAGCACGCTGTCTTTCACTGCATCCCAGAACACACAGCACTCTTTGAAAAGAAGGATGCGCCAGACTTCAATCAGGATGCGGTTATTTTATTTTTGTTGGGGTAATCTGGAAACCCTTACCTGGCTCTCTGAGGGCTGGCGTTTGAAGGAGGAAAGGAAACAACTCTAAATCAACAAATTTCAGCATCTCAACCATATGACACTAACAGTTTTGAAAGACAGATTATTAAGACAAACATTGCCATGAAGGCTTCAGTAATTTTTTAGGTGGAGACCCAAAAATAGTGAGAAAGACAGAACTGCTTGCTCCAACTGCTCCATCTCCTGCAATAACCTAAGAAGTTACTTAACATTTTCCCAGAATAGATTCCTCAGATAAGATTTCCAGTGGAGCCTTTCATCCTAACATTCTTTCTTTAGAGACAAAGCTGAACATTAGTTCATTTTGCAGGTAGCTCCTCTTTCTGCCAGCCCATTCATATCAAAGCTATGCCAGAATCCTGCTTCCACTGTAGCTACTCTGTTAGTTCTCAGCTGACGTGACAATCATCTCAACAGAAAATAACAACTCAAGGGCACAGTGAAATAAACTGCTGGAATTGATGCAGTCCAAACAGCAAACAGATGATCAGCAAAACAATGAGAAAATAATGGAAGGGGAGACTGACAAACAATAAACAGTACAGATCAGCTTTGCTTTGGAGCTGTCTCATCAAAAGTTATTTGCTTTGAAAGCTGTGGAAAAGTTTAGTTCTACGCTATCTGCTGGTGCGCAGAGATTTCAGCTGCAATACTGCAAAGTGCATCAGGAATTCCAAGTCCCAGGGGCATCAGGCAGGCCCCTCTGTCAGCCTGCTGTTCCCACAATTCATTATGTGCAGAGTTCCCCCTTTTCCTGCATTCCAAGAAGACTGAGATGTGGCACATGGAGAGGGGGCTTGCTAAATGTTCAAATGCTCACATGGTTTATTTTAGCTCCCCTCTTCCACCTGAAAAAAAACTTACAAAGGGCATCTGGACAACTAAAACGTCATTTACAGATGATAAGAGCTCTTCTCATTGGAGACACCTTTCATAACTGGCTGTACATGGAGTGTTATTCTCACCCCACAGCTGAGGGTTTCACTCACTCACTCACTCACCGTTCCAACCAGTGGGTACAGGAACCCAGCACCAACACTGGCCCGAATGTCTCGGATTGGCAGAATAAAGCCTGTAGGTGCTCCTTTCTGTTCAGGGTCGTGAGACAATGATAAGTGAGTTTTAGCCATGCAGATTGGCAGGTTTCCAAAGCCCTGGGTATGACAATGAAAAAGAAAAGAGGACAGAAGTAAGTGAAAAAACAGTAACCATTCCTGTATGCAAAAATTATTGCTCTATTTTACCTCAATGCATTATCCTCAGTGTTACCAGGTAATTTTAATGCAATTTCTTCGCCCTATCTGATCCATTGACCGTTCTGCATCCTCGTTCTTTCTCTCTTCCTACTATTACAGGAAGAATAACTATGGATCCCAGCACGTCCAACTGAGGAAAAGGTTAATGGTATGGAAGCATTATGGAAGTGCTGGATATCTAGATAGCTAGCTTACTTTCTACTCTCTTCCCAAAATGTTAATTCAAACAGCTCAGAACTAAGGTGCTCATAGAGCTGAAGTGGGTTAATGAGAAGTATTTGATCAATATAATTGCATGTTGTGAGGAAGAAGCAATTACACAGCTATGGTATTTTAATAGAACTGTAAAGGAATTTACAAGAAATACAAAAAACAAGAAATGACATATGCCAGCAGTACATGAAATCCAGAAGTAAAACTGTTCAAGCACACTAAACAAAGTATGGACAATTCTCACCTTGCTTTCCTCTACACAACCCATTACAAACCTTCATTAATGCAGAAGGTATCTGAAAAGCAGGTAAATTTACAAGAATGTCATGTTCAAGAAGAAAAAAATGTGGCTGTGACTGCCCAAAATCTATATGGGTTTAAAAACTGATTGGACAACTCAGTGGGACATGACAAAAAATAAACCAAACAGCAATAACAATTACTGAGTATTACTGAGACAGATCAGTTCTGTTGTCTGCATTAAAAGCCAGGGCCACTTTCTCCTTTCCCACAATACCTTCTCATCCTCCTCTGCCATGGCAGCATCCAGTGAGCCCTGGACACACGTTGGGTGATGATCCCCTATTATATGCAGTTTGAACATCACTTCAATATGATTATTTTAAAATGAAAACACCACTGGGTGTCAGGTGACAGGGAAGAACTAACCTGCTTAGTGTACACGGCAACTTTCTCCTGTGCTTCTGGAAGTAGCTCAATGTCACTTGCCCCATAGATCTGCTGTGCAATAATTCTGATTTTATCTATAACAGGGAGCTAGAAAAAAAGACAGGCAGGTGAGCACAGCCTAGGCATTTTCAGGCCACAACGTGGTAACTAACAGTGACTTTGTTACCTCTGAGTCACCATCAAATTTGTCTAAATACAAAGTCACTAGAAATACACACACACACTCTTCCACCTGACCTGTACTGTAAAACTGTAAGACTTATTTCCAGAGAAAGAAACGTTAGAAATGGACATTTCATTTGCTGTTCCACAGCCTATTATATTCTGATAGGGAGCACCATGCACACCCAGAAATCCTTGAGTAAGGTAACAAGTTTGATGACAGCTGTACCAGTCTTGTCATTCTGACAAGAATGCACGTCACAGGCCAAAGAATAAACTTCTCCCTGCCCTGGAACATGTCTGTCTGTCACAGCAGTAACCTGTTTGCCATTTCATGTTGTGTCAGAGCAGCATCTTCCACTATCGAAAGTAAACTATATTTCATTTAGTAGTCAAAACAACAGGAAGTAACAAACTACATATTTGAGACCCGTGGAGTAAACGTTATATTCTAGAAGCCATTTCTTCTCAGGTTCTCTGAGCAGACTTTTAGGCAACTTTCAGTCAACTAAGCCATGCCAACTGATCTCCAACTTATTTAAAAAAAAAAAAAGTACCTCTGTAATCATGCAAGCTCTTACCTCTACATTATAGAGGAACCTGAAGTTGCTGGGTGCCTGTGATGCTCTCTGAACAGCCTGAGCCAATGCAACAGCTCCTTTACCACCCTCTGCCCAGTGAGTGCACTCCACAGCATCAAATGCTCCTGCTTCTTTTGCCAGTTGTACTAGAAGAGCCAGTTCAGCCTTTGTATCTGTTCTGTAAAGAAAAAGTTTGTGTATTTGTATCAGAACGTACGCACAGTAAATGAATGGCTTGTTCTACCCTTCTCTCATTCTTGTCAACAGAAGTTAAATGCTGGAATCACAGGATCCAGCCATCAGGAAGCCATATCTATTGAGGAGTTATCTGCCACAAGGCTGCTCCACCTTGGTGAAGGATGCCACACAAAGACAAACAGCGAGCAAGATCTTGGCCTGGAACTGTATGCACAAACCCAAGACTGCCAGCAACAGTTCTCCAGACTTTGTGCTTGTATCAACAACACAACTCTTGTTTTCAGATGAGAACTCAAAAAGGCATTAGTACTTGCTGATTTGATGCTAAGATGTTCTATATCATATGCACACTATGCTAAAAACCATACTTTCTCTAAAACAGCTAATACACATTCACTTCAGATGAACAACCCTCAGCTGGCTACTCTGCTTCAACTGGCATCAGCTTTAACACAGCAGTTCAAAGCCCTTCAGCCTGTATAAAGAAAGACCACACACAGAATCTGTTTCCTCTGTAGTACAACATGCAGAGCCTTAAATGCTTCTTGGTTTGGCATGATTCCATACTGCAGACCACTGAAAGCGATGTGGTCTCCAGCACAGGCACCTCACCATCTGTTATGAGCTTAGATTCCATATTGTCACAGGCACCTTTTGTCTACAGAACTTAGCCAGTTAGGCTGTAAGCAGTGGCACATCAGTCATCGATCACAAGATCCTAAGCTAAACTAAACTAGAGGATGCATTTGAAATGACTGAGCAGAGCTCCACTATTTATTCAGTATCTTCAAGCACTGCAGAATGCTGCTTTCTGCACACAACACATTGACAGTGCTGAAAACAAGACAGCGTGTTAAATGTAGCATTAAAAGTGCCACCATTTTATTCTCATGCATCAGTTCCACAGCCCAGCTCACTTACTTGAAAGCATTGACAGCCACTACTACTGGGACACCGAACAGCCGAGCGTTCTGGATTTGTTTGTTCAGGTTACTGCAACCTTTTGCCAACAGCTGAAGATTCTGTAAAAAAAAAAAAAAAAAAAAAAAAAGAGCATAGATTTTATGAGAGACAGTGAAACCTTTGCTCCAAATCCACTGCATCCATAGCTCATTATTTAAGTGCCAAAACAGGAACGGAAACCACAAAGGCAAAATTGCAGAGCTGCTTTCTGAACACTTAGGACCAGTGCATGGTCTTGCATGGAAAACAGGAAAAGGAATGAATGTTTCTAATAACTTTGTAGCTGAAGATGAAAATCAAGGTAGGAGAAACCACGATCATTTTTTGTTATTAAGTCAATACTATGCTCATTATCTCCTCACAGTAAAACCTCACTTTCCTCTATGACACATCCGTCTTCATGTATTGAATATCATTAGCAGTGAATTTCGTGACATTTGTTTGAAGTTTGTGATAACAGCTTTCACTTTATATATATTTACATTTTACAGCATCAGAGATTATTCATGGAAGACATTTCATCCCTTCTTGTCAAAAGAGTAATCCATAGAGAAGCGTTAGAAGTGAAAAAGCTGAACCAGATCAATTACCCAAGTGTACATAACTATTTGAGGCAGAAGGGCAGAAGGAGATTTAGTTCACTTTCCTCCCTGCTTGCAAAAAGAAGGGCAGGGGGAAAACAAAACTGCCGCTGCTAAGAAGGGAGTAATTAGACAGGCACTCCAAATATTTTCAGACACAATATTTCAGCAGGGCAATCACTCTATACTGAGAGGGTCAAGGGACACTGAGCAGACATCACTATGAAAAATTGAGCGCAGAGACAATTATGCAAGCTCAGGAGAAAAGGAAGGCTCTGAGTGCTGGCTAGGTCAAGTACAATAAATGCTTGAAAGAGCAGAGCCAAAGTAACAGCATTAGAACAAAACAGAAAAAAGAACATTAAAGCTTGTACAAGGAAGCATTTCCCTGCTAGCTACAGAAATGACACACACTAGCTATCCACACGTGCACTGAACGATAATGTCGTGTAACGACTACAGTTAATTGGTCAACTGACACAATAGCTAATGAAGATAAGATTACCTCTTCCGTGTACTCTTTTGGCAAGGGCATCCCAGCAGTGACCTGGAGAGTGAATTTAAAAAATAATAATAAAATAAATGGGGGAGGGGGGGTACCCGCCAAGATTTTTATTCTGACAATTTGCACTTGATTCTTATTAAACTGCATCAAGATACACTGTTCTACTCCAGCCTGATCCTTTTTTTTTTTCTAAGAGAAAAAAAAAAGACTGCCAAGATGTTCTCACAGTACAACAAACTAAGATTATGATGACAGCAAATACAAATGTGCCCCAGCATACTTCTTTGGGAACATAAGATGAGCCAGTATGTATATGTAACATACTACAGCGAAGCAGCTTGTAAGGGACATATGGATTACTGTAAATCTCAAGACAATTATAAGCAAATCAAACCCTACAGAGCTTTAGGTGGCTGGACTGGAACAAAAGCCCCTCAGCCCTAAATAAAACCTTGTTTACTACTTACTGCAGGCCCTCCTCCATGCATTTTCAGAGCTCGGACAGTTGCAACCAACACCACCACATTAGGCCGGAGATGAGAATAACGACACTTAATGTTAAAGAATTTCTCCATGCCTATGTCTGCACCAAATCCTGCTTCTGTAACTGGAATAGGAAAAAAAACCAACAACATAGAAGTTTGTGAGAGGATGTTGGGCAGAGAAATCAGTGCTCTGATTACGGAAATCAGAGGTTTCTTCTGGGACAGAAAAAAAAACAAAAAACAGCAAAGGTAGTCATGATTAAAAAAAAAAGAGGAAATTTTTTCCTGAAAAACAAACAAATATCACACACTTACCAACAAAACCCTCTCTACCCACAAGCTTCAGTGCTATTTTGTCTGCCAACACTGAAGAATTCCCATGTGCAATATTGGCAAAAGGTCCTGCATGAACAAACACAGGGGTTCCCTAGGAAATGGAGGAGGGTGAGGGAGGCAAAGAGAAATAAAGAAAATCAGAGGGTAACATTTTGCACATCTGCATCATTTCAGGAGCTAAGCACTACAGTACCTGAAGCTTAAAAAAAGAAGTTCTTAGAAAACAGATCTTAAAGCCTTCTGATTAAATATTCGTTATCAGTACTAAGGGCTGCATCACCAACTGGATTATCATAATCTGCAGAAGTGGAGATCTTAACCCACTTAGGAAATGGATGGCTAAATCTTAGCAACTCTGCCAATCTCTTGCACCCATACCATCGAGATTTTCAAAACATTTCCTGACATTGCTCAACAAAACAGGCACAGCAAGGTACTGCTCTTCCCCAGGGCCATCCACATGCTGATGGCAGACCTGAATCTTAGGTAGGAAACCACAATAAGCTTCTAAGTCTAAACAGAGTAAGTCCACACTGACTGTGATGAATGAGCTTGACCAGATGCTCCTTGCTTCTGAGAACACAGAGTGAAATCATCCGTGCTCACCTCTAGCGTCTGCATGAGGTTTGGCTTAACAGCATCTTTCATCAAGACAGCCAGAGCACCAGTCACTCCCTAAAAGAAAAAGCAAAGACAGCTATCAGTTTCCAGATGTGCTGAGACAGTTTCTATGCTGTGTCGAGACCTTCTGGTGAGCTTGCAGGAACACAACCAGCAGTTGCTGCACAATATGCAGCAATTGCTGATTTCTGCTGAATGCAGCCTCTTCCATTATGACCTTGCTTAGCAGTAAAGACAAACTGCTCTTTCAGTGCTATAATGAGGTGAGAAAGGAAGAGCAGTGAGAAAGTAACCCTTAGGTACACATGCTTTCCTGCACCCCATTCAATAGCAAAAAGCAGGGAAAGTTTTTCAAGACAATTTCTTTTTCCCCTTTTAATGTCAATTGAATTGCAGCACTCAATTATATATCTATATTTTTTTAAAGACATTCACTGCTATGTTTCATTAGTCTCAATCTTGCTACATGAAAGCTTAGTTAACATTTAATGGATAAGCTTTAAACTTCAGTCATCTCTAGAATAATGAAAGATACAGAGCAAGATTTCCATGATGACATTTCAGGCCTGTCAATCAATAGCACCTCAATACACCTTCTTCTCTGAAAACCCAGAGTCAGTTTTTGATTCCTCATTTCTCCCCAGATCCTTTGAGCCTCCTGGTAGTGCCCTTGTGATACTGGTTATATCACAGCAGAAGGATCTGGGTATCTGATTGTGTCAGTCTGGTCTCTACAATCACCATGTTCCGGACAGTATGAGAGGTATGAAACACAGTCCTAACCAAGCAAGCCAATGCCCACCACCTGCAAAAATGTGCAAAACCTGAGGACCTGTTGGACAGCCCTGCTATCATCCTCCACTCCACAGTTACAGCACACAAAAATTTAAAAAAAGAGGAAAAAAAGCCTTGAAAACTACAAGCCTTAGATCCCATGTGAAACTCATAAAGCAACTCCCTACACAAGTTCCCATCGTTGATGGGCAGCAGGAGTGACTTCTGTTTTCCAGAATGGGGAGTTAACTCTGGTACTTAAGGTTAAAGCATGACAGCACATTAGCATCAGGAATTAAAATCTCAAAGCTACCTACAGAACTTTGGTTCGTGCTCCTTCTCACGCCCAACAAATGTCTCACATCAAGACACTTTACAGATAAGTGCTTCCCAGCCTAGTTCTTTTGCTGAAGGTCCACAGTCAGGCCATACTGCCCATCAACTGCTTCTCAGTTACTGTGGGATGAACATAAAACAAAAACATACAACAGAAGACCAGTAGTGCTCCTCTGTTGACTAGTGGAACAGTCCTGAGCCCGTGTTCTGCCTTGAAGCCAAGTGACAGGGCACAGTTCACATATAGAGCTCAGTTTCCTTCACCTTCTCCACAAAGGGTTGTTTTCTACAGAATATTGGAAAAAGCACGTGGAGCACAAGCTACCCCCTGAACAATGCTGAGGCACTGCATGGGAGAGTTCTAACTGACCTGACACACTCCACAGATGTTTCAAGAACTGCACGTGGACAGTTGCAAGACAGTACTGCAGCTGGCACTGTTGCTTATAACTACATACTGGTAACAGACATCACTAGTTCTGTTAAATTAAACATTTCATTCAGTGCAAATAGATTTGTGCCTCTCACAAAGGCTGCCTTATGGAAACCTTCCACAAGTTTGACTTTTATAGTATTCACAGTCTCTCAGCATAAGATGCCTCATCATCTGTAATTAAATTTGCACCAGGCTTTGTCCCTGCTTTATGTTTTCCTTTCTCCAGGAAGCTTAAAAAAAAAAAAAATCAGGTGGCCAGCAGGATGCATTCTGAATTCTTCTCATTTGTAAATAGGCTTTTTTTTTTATTTAAAAGCCACCATGTACTCCTCCTTAGTTCCTACAGTGCTAGTTTTGATTTGATACATTGCACAGAACCCTTTGTCCCTGCCCAAAACACATGTATGCACAGTCTCTGTGTAAGGTGCTAGCCATGCTGAAGAAGAAATCCTTTATTAACTCCAGAGACTAACATTTAATCTCTAATATTCTATGTAGTAACCATACAGAACCATCTCAATATTTTTCAATCCTAGGACTTTCAGAAGTAATAGAAGAAAGTTAGCATTCAAGAATGGAATAGCTCTCTTACAAGGTCATCTGTTGTAACCGGTTCTCCTCTCTTGCTGGAAGCTACTACCATTCTGCCCAGCCGCTTTTTCATGTCATCCAGGCCGTCAGAGAGTGCTAAAACTGACATGATTTCACTGCTCACTGTGATGTCAAACTGAGCCTTCAAGAGACGAATAAAGATGTGAATTCATCAAGATTCCTCAGCAGAAATCTTTACCTTACTCAAATTCTTGGGGTGGAGAAAAGAAGCCAGTTATCACCATTATAATAAGAAATAAATACAGACATACATCCATGAGAACAAATCTAAAATGTTACTCTCAAAATATACGCAATTTAAGTTCAAAGTTTCAAATCAGATTATTTTCTGCAAATTAAAGTAAGATACACTCACTTCATTGCTGTTACATGACTCCATCCTGGCACAAAACTGGTGATTCATGTAAGAACATTAACACCAACAATACGTTTTTGAAGACTGAGCTTACTAACTCACATTTAACCATTGCTAAACGGTACAGTATAAGCCAAAGGAAAAAAAAAAAAAACAACATGAAAACCAGCAACTGGTTCTATAGCAAATGAAGGGTAGAATGCATCTGATATAACACAATGCCTCCATTGAAGTTAGGCACCCTAGAGACCTTTCCTGATGAATAAAAAGAGGCTTCTGTGGGCACAACTCATCTGAACTACTAATTTGACAGTTACTTAAAGGATGAAAGAAATCATGGTCCTGATTGCCTATCTTTCTACATATGCAATGTATCTAGATAACAAGCTCAGATATGGATTAGGGCCAGATGCATCCCACCCAAAGCATGTGCACTGCATAAGATTAGCAATTGCCAGGCACCATATTTGTAGAGAGCATTCATATGTCACTGTTACTACACCATAGCCATCCCAATTCAGGAATCCAACAATCAAGAAAGGTATGAAAAGAACAGATATTAAAACTATACACTGCACTGATAGCAAGTTTAACTGCTTGGTCAAAGAGACTTTCTGCTGTCTCTTTTACAAGGTACCAGTAAGACAAACATCTGGAATTGAAGAAGTTTACTTCAGGATCATGCTTTTCAAAGTGCTTTTTTAAAAGATGCAAGAAAGAATAATTACCGTTCGTGAAAAGCCTTTTTCTGTTGGAGACTGTCCAATAGTGATTCCCCTAAGGAACCTGTCATTTGTATCCAGTACTGTGAGGATGAAGAAAGAAAGATGTAAGAAGTCACACTGCATGACCTAAATCACATCTATACACCACCACAAACTCTTGGCTAGATAGGCCATGAACAGAGGATGGCAGCGTGGGACACCGTGCTCTCCAGCTGAACTGCAACGATGTTAAAATGCTCACAGTCAGTGCAGACTGCACTGCACCCAGAAGTCTACCTCCCTGTGTGCTCAATAACCACAAATCCAAAACCTCTCTGAGAAAAGGAGCTGCTGGTTTCCAATTTCTTTTTCACCATTATTAGTCAAAATGAAATCAGGAAATTACTATGGAAAAAAGAAATGAAATTATCATTTTGTAAATGAAAGGATAAAACGGTCAGATTCTACTATTTAATGATGTTCCCTATAACTCCAAATTACCCTTGAATTTATATTTAATATAACTTCAAATTACCCTTGAAGCCACAAATGATCATGGCTTAAATTTGCTGGGTTTTTTTTGTTTTGTTTTATTTTTTTGTAATGAGCTTCTCGAAAAATTCTAAATACTTCCCATGAGGCAGACTAATTTAGCTCCATTATAAGTTATGAAGCAAGTTTTGGAGAGTAATTTCAGATTGTATTTTCATAAAAAGAAGGAAAAGCAATACTCTCGGGGTCTAAATCACCTTTGCCCCCCCCCCCATCTGAAATTCCTTTCATGAGTGAAATATTAATTCAGTAAGACCAGAGATTGATCTTACTTCAGGTATTTTTAAACATGTTTTAAAAAAACACTGAGCCTTTTTCTGCTGTCAGTCCCCAAGAGAACCATTGGGCAGACTGAAACTCAGTTTAATTCCAGAGCAGTAGCCTCTCCTTGCTCACAGCGCCTTCTCAAGTGTGCAGGCAGAAAGACTGTTTGCTACAGTTGCCAAACTGAAAACTCTCTCAGTGACCATCAAAACCACAAGCAGAAACTTGCACCAATTAGTGAGGCCCAGTCTGAACTCTCAAAGATTAAGGTTCAAGTCCTGGTGTCAAACCCTTTAGAAACAGGATCCCATCTGCAGGCACCCATCCCACCAAACACATAGACCAGAACTGCTTTGCTTCCCTTTATCCCAGAAAACTTTGTTCTTTCTGTACTTGCAACTTCATTTGAAAAGTTCTGGTGCTGTTTTTTTTTTTAGCAATACTGTAATTCAATGGTTCTTGTACCTCTTTGCCACGTTATGGTGGCTGGATCGATGTCCAATCTCACAAATAAGTTTACTTCCTCCCCTGTCAAGGCTGCAGGATCAGTTTTGCTAATGCCCAATTTCTGTGGGAGGAAAGAATAATAATAATAATTATAAAGTATCATGAAAAGATTTAGAGAAATGAACCTTTCACTACAACAATTGGCCTTTGGCAGCAGCACCTGAATATTCAGAAATAAGGAGGAAATGCCCTACCAGCGTCCTTTCAAGCCCACAACAACATAAATTGATCCATATCAGTGTAAATCTGGAAGCAGAGCTTGCTGCTTGCCAACTAGCAAATGGCAGTGCAGATAACAGAGCTTGTCAGGGCAGTCTGTCACCTAATTTTGTGCAAGGCATCTACAGAAAACATAAGAAAGAAAGAAAGCTCTGCAGTTTCTTACATGCCTTGTTCTAATCATTAGTTTCACATGCTTACATCCATTTCTCATTAGTTTGCCTAGGGTCACTGCACACAGCCATACATATTTGAAGACACGGCTCTCAGCACGCTGGTTAAGCAGCACAAAGGAGGAATTAAACAATTCGATCACAAGGCTGTCAGCATCCCAGAAAGCTGATCCTGAACATACTGAGAGGATGGGCAGTTTGCCAAGTTGCTTAATTGAGAGAAGAATTATCTCAAGACTGATACAAGTGCAAGCTTAGAAATGAGGAAAACGATTGAGTTGATTTATGAATGAACAAGCCTTTTTTAATTAACTAGACAGCTAAGCCCTACTTTCTCCAGAAGAACAGCAGGGAAGAAAGAGGTCTGTTCTCTTCCTCTTCAAGTACATCATTAAAAACAAACAAACAAATCCCCACCATACCATGAAAAAGATCCTCTTTCTCGAGTATTAGCATCCTTGCAGTCTACCAAGCCACGTGACAGAGCTACTTTGCTCAGCAGTGAAGCAAGCCATGTATTTTCTAATGGTAGAAAAATTATAGCTAATTAATAAATCAGAGTTTTATCTTCCTAAGTATTCTACTGGTCCTGGCCTCCAAGAGGGCAACTGACAGAGCACGAATACCGTTCAAACAGGCTTGTTCCTGGAATAAGCTTAGCAGGTCCTATTTTCTCATTCTAGCCAGAAGGTTAAGCCCAATGCAAAACTATTCTTGTTCCTCATTTTTTAAGAGGTCAGGGACACACAGGTTCACATTCATTACTGAGAACTGAGGAACTGTGACCTGCTCAGGGTCCAACGTTCAATGGTAGGTGTACTCATTTAACTGAGATTCTCTTTCCTGAGCCAAGAAGTAAGGGATGTAGGGGACACACATTTTTTCTTCTGTTTCCTGCTTGCTCAATCTGGATAAGACAAGAAAATCTTTACCTTCTCTTTTTGCTGAATTTTGTAAACTGTCTTTTTGGTGCTGCATTATCTATAAGGCTGTCACATGAACAAGAATTATTCATCTTTATCTGTAGCTGACTGTAACGGACAAAGACTAATGCTGGTCTTCTCTAAAACTACATTAAGAACACTAAATTGTCACTATTACAAAGGGCACTAATCCCTCTGCTTCTTCCCACTGTGTTACTCACACAGCATATAACAAGTCAAATCAACGATTCTTCCCCTTGAAGCTTCATCTCATTGTTACCCGTGCTGTAACATGGGCTACCAGACTTTTGCACGCTTGATGCAGAAAATAAATGCTATCGGAATGACAATCCAGTTGTTGGTTGGTCTAGTGAGTTTCTTACGTCAGATGATAAGTGATAGGGTGCATGGAAACAGTCTCAAACCGAGCTAGGGGAGGTTTAAAATGGCTTTTAGGAAGAATTTCTTTGTGGAAAGGGTGGTTAGGCACTGGAACAGGCTGCCTAGGGAAATGGTGGAATATGCATCCCTGGAGGTATTTAAGAGGTATGCAGACATGGCACTAAGGGACATAGTTTAGTGACAGGGCTACTCCATAAGTCAGGCTATGATCCTGAAGGTCTTTTTCAGCCTAGGTGATTCTGTGACCTACAGAGCAACACAAATGTTTTTGTAACCAAACTCAGAATAAATAAAGGCAGAGTAAGTGGAACTGAATCAGAAACCAGTGTGAAACTAGAGAACTTACTTGTAGTCTTCGGATTTGAATCTCTGAGAACTTCCTGACTCCGTTGACAGAAGGCACCAAACGGTTATAGAGGGCCTGGCAGAACAAAATATACAGTTAGTACTGCTGGCACACCCCAAACATCTTGACCAGAATGAGATGGGTTGAAATAGACAAGAAAGGATCCTACCTGGTCGCTCTGAGTTAGCTCATGGAATATACGTGTGTCCACAGCAGCAGCAACCAGGTTGTTCGCTGCAGTGATAGCATGGATGTCACCAGTGAGGTGAAGGTTAAACTGAAGGACATAGAACACATCACTTATCTCATCTTGCTGCAATTTTCATATATTTCAATACATCGTAGACAGGTGGAGAGAGACATATTAATAGCAACACTAAAGCGAGTGAGGGTGGAGGGGGAAGAGATTGCTCAGTGCAGCGTGTGGAAGTGAGGAAAGAATTTCTGTAAAACAGAAAAATGCCTCCCCCACATTTATGTCATTTTACAAACTTCCAGAACAGAGCTTCCAAATACGATTTTTTTTTTACACAAGAACCATTCCTTAATATCTGAGAACAACATGGCACGGCATATCTGCATTGCTCCTCCTTCCCCCTCCTTCTGACCCACTCACATCACTTGCACAACAGGCTTCACACATACCTTAGCTAAAGCTCCTGCTGCTCCCACAAACACATCTGAGCTAAATTCAAGCCAGCAACCTTGGGTGGTGCTAGCAATAAAACTGTGGTTGCAAAGAGCTCTGCATAAGCTAACCACTCACACACAGTACTGTAGGCAGGCCTTGCAGACCACATACTACACAGTGACAACGCTAGTAATTTTCTAGGTTCTATCTCGTTAAAAAACGGTTTGAGTGGGTTTGTCTACGTGAGTTTTCTTCCTGCACTGTAGCTATACTGAAAAAAGATTTTGGATATAGAGTTTATTTGACAAACCTGTATTAGGGCAGAGAAGGAAAGGTTGCTGTTAAGATGATTCTTTTTATCTGTAGCAGTGCAGCACAGGAGGAAGATGAAAAATTGACAATAATAAAGTGGTATGACAGAAGACTATGATACCACTGTGTCAGAGCTCTGCTACTGTGGTCTTATAAACCAAACAGCAAAAAAAAAACAAAACAGAGTGGAACTAGTCACACAGAAATTATAAATCCTAACCAGGAAACACCAGTTTTTCTTATTCTACATATATACAATAAGAAGCAATTATTACTACCTCAGCTCTACAGTCATCACTGAAAAATGTCTCACTTGCTAATAGTTTTCTGGGATGAAAGCTGCATGCAGAAACATCTGATATCAAGGTCATTATTGCATCTACCCTATCATAAAACGTTAGTACTTGGAGTCATGCACAATTAAAATACTCCCACAAGACCACAACGTATTTTTCTACCATATGGTAGAAAGGACTTCTACTTGAAGTCCTTCCTGTGTATCACAGAATCACAGAATGGCCTGGGTTGAAAAGGACCACAATGATCATTTAGTTTCAACCCCCTGCTATGTGCAGGGTCACCAACCACCAGACCAGGCTGCCCAGAGCCACATCCAGCCTGGCCTTGAATGCCTCCAGGGATGGGGCATCCACAACCTCTTTGGGCAGCTTTCAGCCAGTTTATTTCAAGTGTGGGTCTGTCTCCCACTGCTGCACATGCCTCAGTCTTATATCTTGTCTTACTAACACTCTCAAACAGGAGGAGATTATTGTTACTGTCACATTTATCATTCACACATGCTTTTGGCACATGACTAAATCAATCATCTGCCTCCTTAACATTTTTTCATTTCCCCCATCCCCCATCAAATCTTCTCTGGACTTGCTGCACCAATAGGAACAAACAGCCCTTTTGATCATTTTTGCTTTTCCTCCAAAAACTGTCCTCTGTCAACCAATGGTGCACAAGACAAAGGTAAGATTCTACAGGTAATTACAAGAGAGTTGGGGGATGCACAAGAGCAGGAGCTACATGTGCCTGTCAGTTCCCTGCCCCCAGAGAGGATTTCACTTGTTGCCAAGTCACATGAAAAAAAAGCACTGCAGTGCCAGTCACCCACAGGCTCAGGTCTTGGCATTATTGATTTGCATTTTCCCTTTTCCCGTTCCACGTCAGTAATCTAAAACACAAGCAGACCAAAATAGCTCACAGAAGGAGTCAACGACCACTCTTGCTGACAGAACTATTTAATATGCTTCCAAAACATATTAAGTCATTATAATCTTAATTTCAGCGCTGGGAAAAAGAGGTACAGGATGTACTCTGCTCAAGGGTATGCAGTAATTTGGGGCAGAAGAGGGGAGGGAACAGAGGGACAGGGAATTCTCAGTTCTGTTAAATTCCCTGACCATGCAGACACTTTTCTGAAACAAGGAAGTGCATTTTCTAAAAAAGCTTTGCTGAAATCAAGCAATCATTCTTGCAATGCTACTCCAGGAAGTATAAAAAAATATTAAGTTATCTGACTGCAATATTTCTTCAAGGTCTGCAAACTAACTGTGCAATGAGACTTTGTATAAACAATTACCTCTTCCATGGGAACAACTTGAGAATAGCCACCTCCAGCAGCTCCTCCTATGGAAAGACAACAGTCAAATCATGCAAATAAAGGTCTCTCTAGCTCAGGGTGGTAATATATGTATTCCATTATGACTTTAAGAAGGCAGCTTAGTTAATGTCCCAGCATAGCACTTGAGAAAACACTGAAGAACTTACCAAGGTTCTTCTTTCTTAAAGAAATGCCATCCTAACTGGGAATTATGTAAAACTACAGTGCAGCATTCAAAGATTTTCATCCTGCTATCTTCCCTTCATTTAGTCAGCTCATACCTTTTATACCAAAAGTTGGCCCCTGAGATGGCTGCCGAACACAAGCAAAGACATTCTGGTGCAGGTGTGCTCCTAAGGCTTGAACAAGACCTATGGTGGTGGTGCTTTTCCCCTCTCCCAGAGGTGTGGGAGTAATCCTGCAGTGAGAAAGTACACCAGATACAATGAAGCTCCTATAGTAGGTAAGCCTCAAAACAGTTACAGGCATAATACAAGTACCTACTGACTGCAATTAATGCCAGTACTTCATACAGTCTGCTTACCACAAGACAAGCAACACTATCAAAATTTCTCTTCATCCTGACACCATGTAAGCGATGTCTCCTTAGTTAACATAGTACCTACCCAGTAACAACGACATATTTGCCATCAGGCTGGTTCTTCAGACGTTTCAGAGCTGACAGATGAACCTTGGCTTTAGTTTGGCCATACAGCTCTACCTCGTCAGGGAGAAGGCCAATTTCTTTTGCAACTTGATTAATGGGCTTGGGTATGCATGACTGTGATATTTTGATATCACTGAAAGAAAGAGAGCAAGGGCAATTAGTAAATATTACTGACTTCTCACAAACGTCCCGCTTTTGGCATCATGAGTCAAAAGCACTTGATCTATGTTCTGAAAGGGAAGCTTCACCCTTTCCTAATAACAAAAAAGTCAATTCCACCAATATTGGCTACAGCAGAATACAAGTAACTTCAGAGGACAACAACAACAAAATTAAACAAGCAAAATTATACAAAAGAATGACTTTCTGTAGATACCACCTAAGGCTCTGCTATCATATTCTCCATATTTTCAAATCCTTGTGGATTCTACCAACTCCCACTTTAAGGCGCCAGGCTTTTGCCATGTCAGATAGAAAAGTTGCTACATGCTGAGTCAGCAAGTCTCTAGCTCATACAAAACATCTGTGGAAAACCATATTTATAGCTGAATGTTCTAAGGATTCCCCAAGCCTATGTTCAGCATGTGCCACAGTACCACTGATGGTTAGCTCTGCTCTCCTGGGAGACCTCAACCAGCTTTCTCTCTACGTCTCTCCAAACTTCAACCCCAGTTACACTCTACATACTTGTTTGCCTTATATTATACAAAACTTGCCAACAGAAGTGAGCATTACAACGCATGAATATCGTCAGTAGCTTCACTGAAAGCATTACCTTGGAACAGGCACCTTTAGGGTAAGTTGGTTGTATTGGATGTTCCATTTTCCAGGCTGGAATTTCTCCAGAAAACGCTGCGCGCTCTCCACTGTACTCTAAATCAAGCATGAAAAGGCATTACAGCAACAACTGCTGTAGGAACCTTGTTGGTTAACAGAGCTTTATATGAGTCTTCCCCTCCTCGTTATCTCAGTTTGGACTAATATAAAGTGCTTTAATTTAGAACTATTGCTAACAATGCAGAATGAGGTTTTGCTTTGAATTTCCTTGAGAGGAATACAGACAGATTTGCATAGATCTGTAGAGATACTGATAGATAAAAATCCAGTCCTGCAAAATATTTTATTTATATATAAATATTAATACATATATGTAGCAACTTTCACTGTGCTTTTTTTTTAGTGCTGTTTGTCAGTACCATCTCTTAAGCAAAATAAACAGAGGAAGCAGCTTTCCTCTGCTAACCTCTGCCTCCTTATCCCCATTACCTTATGGAGAGTTTTAGAATTACATCCAGAGCTTTGTCAAACAAACCAGTTCTCACAGTTTTGAGAATGTACAGTTTAAAAAGAAAAAACAAATAACACACATGCACACACAAAAATCCACAAGGCAGCTGTTCTTCCTAACATTTTCTTCATGTTCACCTTCTTCATTGGTCTGCAAACACTAACTAGGCTTCTAGGCAAGAGCAAGGAGGAAGCATCAACTTCTCTTCCTAGTGTGCTGACGACCAGCAGCAATATACCCCAAAAGCAAACATAGAGGAGAAGACTTGTGATGGCTCACATTCTGTTCACATACCTGCATTAACATGGCCACAGTCATTGGTCCAACACCACCAGGAACTGGAGTAATGTAAGAAGCTTTCTCTTTTGCTGTTGCGTATGCCACATCTCCTACAACTCTTTTTCCACTGGCCTTTGTGCTATCTGGGGATTGAAGGAAAGAATAAGTTACACAGAGAGAACAGCAGTGACTGAAGCTGAAGTCCTTTCCTCTGTTGGAATAACCAAATCAGCAGCTAAGTATACAGGAAGCTGCAAAACAAAACGACACCCTAAGATGAAGCTGTTATCACCATGCTTCACCCACAACGTCAGGGTTCATACACTACATCTTCCCATTAAGTGCCATTTATTATCAGCCAGACATCAGAGGGTCTCCCTTTTCACCAGATCAAATATTTTCTCAAAGGAATTGAGATTGCCACAAGGCAATCTGAAGACTCCAAAACAGCTGGGGGAAGCAAAGCATACACCAGATCTTACATCTGTGCATACAGAGCACACAAAAAGGACATACAGAGATGTCACATTAGCCACCCTCTCACAAATCTTGCAGTACTGCTCTGAAGACAAAAGTAAACTTTCAGTATTAAGGAGATATGAATCAGTGATCTAGAAGACACTAAAGGAACGTAGCTGTTCCAAAAACCAAGATTTACAGTTACTCTGTTCCGTTTTGGAGGAAATCTAGAACTTACTATTGAATAAAATTATCTACCTTTACAGAAACTGAAGACAGAAAGTCTTACTTACTGCCATTTTAATGATGGACTGGTAAATACTACAGTCACAGAGAACAGTCTCATCAAAACCAACCTCACAGGTGACTTAAAAGCGCTCCAGCAGAACAATCTCCTTGCTGGCAGAAACAAATTCTACCACCTGCTGTACTACATGAAATTTAAGGTCACCCATAGGAGACAAAAAGACAAAATGCACTTGTAAACTATGAGAATCATCTAAGGAACTCACCAGTTATGGACACAGTATAACAAAAAAAGCAAGTAAGTTTCTCCTGGAGTAGCAGATCCTTATTTTAGGTATCAAGCCTTGAGAAAATGTTAAGCAGTGTGAAAAAACGCATGACAGATTTTAATACTGTTTAATTGAAATTATCTTGCATACCACAAATGTATGCTCAAGTTATTGATTATGTTCTATTCATGCATACATTTGATGAGGAGGAAGAATGTAAGAGAAAGCAAACTCATTAACAGCTTACTGTGGTAAAATGCAAGAGGGAACAAAAGCAGCTCCTATCCACAGGGATGTTCAGCTGCACTGTTACTGACAATCAGTTGTTTGGGTGTTCTACTGAAGGTGTGTTTTAAGCAACGCTTACTTTCCCTGAAGTTCAAGCTTTGAACTAAGTCACAGCTGTTAACATTGTTTCTACAGCAACTGTCAAGTTTTACTTCCCAAACTGCAGACCAGCCTGGCCTTCCGGCTCAGACAGCAGGATTAATTAAGTTTGCAAAAGGCAAACAGTATGATTATATTTTCTTCCTTGGATTCCAAGCAAGCTTACCAACCACCCCAGTCAGAAAGGCTCCAGACCTCAAAATGAAGAAATCAAGTGATGAAACACATGACTTCAAATACAAACAGCCTGATCTGCTACACAAGACAGACACCGTGATGAGCGCAAGCCAAATAAACCCCAAGTCCGTGCCCCTGCATTCCCACTTTATGCCAAGTGCTGCTGAGAACAACTTAGAGGTTATCCAGTGACTTTTAAAAAATCTTTTTGAAGGAAAACTCACATGCAATGCTTTCTGCTTCATCCCATTAATTTTATCTTCTTAATATTCATCATTCTGGCCTTAAATTACAGAGTTACAGAAAGCATCGGTGACACTGATAACTGTTCCCTGTGCCTGTGCCTTCTTTGGTACAGTAGGTTACCCAGCTAGCTAGAACATATGACTGTTGTCCAAGGACTTTGAGATCTGAGAAATGAAGGACACACGTACACGTATGTAACAAACAGCCACAATGACCTCTGTCTCTGGGGTGCTGCAGGTCCAATTGCAGAACTAATTTACAGTCCTACTTTGGTAAGATCAGAGCTGGGAATATTCACACTGTAAACTTGTACATTATACCAATGTACATGGTATGTGGATAGGATGTCTGACAGCAGATTCAATACAATCTGGTTTTATTGGCGTGTGGTGCCAACTCAGTTCCCAGAACTCTGAAACATCATGAGGTCAAGATTCCTCCAGCATCTTTCTGGCTCCTCTTGTGTTTGAAGAGCATGGCACAGAAATGAAAAGAAGCAGGTCCTCTTCCCCTGCTCTCACATTCTGCTGTTTAAAGTTCTTTATTGGCTAGGGCTGCAAAATCCCATATCAGAGGAATCCTCTGAATAGGAACACTTTCTCCAACAGGAGTCACAGAGGGACACTTCAAACACCGTGCCGTCTCTGGGAAACTTCTCTGCCTGCAATGCTCTTCATTCCAGTGGCAAAGCAACTCCTACAGGCCTGGAATAAGGCATTCAGAACACCTGCTGAACTAGCAATCACCTGCATCAGTAAGGAGAGAAATACAAATACGATGATGTTTAGAAAAGACACACTTCTCTGTAAAGGTTTCAGGAAGTCTTCTCTCACTCTCTCTCTACCGAGAGACCTGGAAGAAATTCTGTTCAACTGTAACACGTAAAATGCAAGGCCCGATGCATCCCACAGCTGCACATCCAGAGATTTCCCTTTTCTTCAGCTGCAATCACACGTACACCCAGCAGGCACCTAGCTGGGTGCACTTAAAGCTATGGTAAGACATATGTCAACTGTGCTATTTATCTCCCCATTGTTCAAAGCATCATCATGGCTAGCACTGATAACTCTATGCTGTCAAGCCTTGACCAGTGAGCTTCACACAGTGTCATAAACAAACTGGCATATAACACTGAGTAGGCTGGCAGTATAAGAAACCCAGGCCTCAGTGCAGTGCCAAAGCAAACTGCAAGGAAACAGGGATGTGACCACAGAGATACAGTTCAGATCAAGCCTGAAAAAAAAGTCATCATGTCAGAAATGCGAAGGTACACATGAGCAGGGTAGTGCCCAGATGTCGCTGCTTCACCAATAACAACAGTGACTCTGCTTCTTGGCAAACTGCCTAACTTTGGGAAGCTTGGCACGAAATATTTCAACAAACAAATAGCAACAGCCGATAGTTGGTTTTTTTTTAAGCTTTAATTACACAGAGGATTAATGGCTTTTAACGCAAATCAACGTCATCTTTGAGGAATAAGACTGTTGAGCAGAAATTTCTTTACATTCCATTAAATGGCAACAAGATGAGTGATTAATTATGAAAACTACCTTCTAAAAACCCTGTGGGTGTAGCAGAGAGATAGCTGGATGGTGACTAATTTTCCATATCATTGAATATCTGCAATTTGGATTTAAAATGAGGTGAAAACAGAAATTGCCAGACTGCCTGTTCCTCAGCTAAATGAAACCCTACCCCCAATCCATTATGTTCAAGCACTTTGTTCTGTGCCAGAGCCACTGTCACCAATTTTCTTGCAGCACCTGCTTTGTTTCAAGACAACAGTCATTCAAACCTAAGAAGTTAATGTTATGATTCAACAAATGCACAGCTACTTTAAGAGGCTGCTTGCCATTTACGTGTTTCAAACAGAACAGCTTAATGAGATCTAACTGTGCAAATTAACGACAGCAAAGCTGCACGCTCACAAGTGACAACAGCAGCAGGATTTAGCTATATGGATGTGGCAAATTACATACATACTATGTTGTAATACTACATAGGCCTCCTCTTTTCTCTACAGATAATCAGTCTCATTGATGGCAGAAACAAAACTATCACTGATCTGCTTCACAACAGTACTTCAAAACCATCTTTGTTTTATTCTTGAATCTTCAGAGGGGTTGCCATCATTACTTAAGACAGACTTAGATGAGAAATAAATCCATATGGACTAGAAATACCAAGGAAACTGTATCCATGTACTTACATAGCAACTGCATTTATACACAAATAAATCCCCACTCTTTATACATTACCCACGCACCTGGCACATGGTTAATTCCGCAGTCTATTACAATTGCACCAGGTTTGATCCATTCACCTTTCACCATTTCAGCTTTGCCAGCTGCAACCACCAGGATATCAGCTTTAGCAACCTAAAAATAAAAACATATATCCATACAAACAACTCTATATCACAAACAATAGAAAAAGGCAGAGCTGCTTCAAGAGCAATTTAAATCAGTTTCAGTTGTAGTGAAATTGTGTGCTCACCCACTTCATCTAGAGGACTGGAAGGGCATCATCAGCAATGAAAAGTAGCTAACAGTTCTTGGCAAGGACAAATTCCCACAGCCAGAAATTGCAGCCTATTTTCAGGCTCCTACCCTGAACTGTTGCTAGTCTACACTTCACAACCTCCTTTGAACTCTTCCACGATTCCCAAATGCATGATACACAGTACTTTTAGATGAAAGCCTTCTGCATACTCTGATCTTCTTTCCTTCCAATATCCCTGCATATTAAGCTGCATATTATCTACTTCTCACTACTGGAAATACACCCAGAACTCATCAGACAGCTGACAAGAACAACCCCTACACAGAACAGGAAGCTGCGCTTCATTTGTGGCAGCATTGTTGTGGTTTTCATATCCAGGACTGTGTAACATGCAAGACCTGGGGAAGCTGATTGTAATTCAGCACCAGTTTTTGTTCAGACGGTAATCAGCAAATATGACAGATCTGGTCACAAAGTTCCTACCACAACCTCGGACAAAAGCCCCTTGCTACTTCCCCTGCTGCTTCATTTGTATCAATAGGAAGCTGCTATCCCCTGGATTTTTTTATTTGTATCTTAGACAGTGTTTCTGATCTTGCATTTGAGTTATAGTCAAGTACACCTACCCCCTTTCCAGCTTTGATACTTGCCTACAAAGCCTGGCAGTGTTGATTGCTCAACAAAATTCAAGTAGGTGGCAGCACAGCAACACACTATTTCTGTCACTCTTACTGCTAAAGAAGAAAATGGTACAAACTCCCAGTCATAGAAAACAGAGTAGAAAAAAAAACATGGAGAAGGAATTTGGTCTAGCATTTCCTAGCCATGAAAGTAGAAGATCACTTGGATTTTTTAGGGAAAAAACAAACAAACAAAAACATACACTGTCTTGCAGGCCACTACTTGGAGATTAGGAAGGAATGACTGAATTCCCAGTGCTTGCCCAAATTAAAAAAAAAAAAATAGTAATTTTACTGTTATAGTTGCAACCCCCTAAGGAAGGGCCTTCAACAGCAGTAGATTCATGCAACCATTCAATGAACAACACTGGAAAATTATTTCAGATGAAAAACAATCCAGACCCACTGACTTAGACAACATCAGGCAAAAACATGCAGCTGGCAGCATTGGCTTGCAGTACATAACTACAGCCTTATAAGTCCATCCCTTCCCTTACCTCCTCAGCCAGAGTTGAGGTCTTTGAATGGCAAGTGGTTACTGTTGCATGATTCCAGAGCAGCAGGTCATGCATAGGAGCACCAACGATCTTACTGCGACCAACCACTACAGCTCTTTTCCCTGTAACCTGGATGCCTGGACCACACGAAGGTAGGAAAAAATAAAATGTCATTATGCATTCCATTCCATTCCAGTAGCTCTAGAATATATTGGTAAGTATGTGTCTCAATCTTTCAGGATGCTACTTATCTTTTGGGTTTTGCATTGCTTTAAACTAGCTGTTTTCCTATTTGAAAAGGCAGAGATGAAACATGGCAATTCAACAAAAGTTTCTGCATGAGAGACAGCCTTGCAGCATAATTTCTCCTCTCATCGAAGACTATTGCATTCATGAATAATGAAAAAATCCTTACCTGTCTGTCTGATAAGTTCCATGCATCCTTTTGGAGTACAGGGAATAAAGCAGTCTCCAAGGTCTCCTCTAGACAGTTTCCCAGCATTGATGCTACTTAAGCTGTATTTTGAAAGAATAAAAAGGCCAAGTAAGTTCCCAGTCTCATCTCAAAATTACCTGTTAATAGGGAAGGGAAGAAAAAAAAGGAAAAAAAAAGGTCTAATTCTGGAGTAGCTGTGATGTTCTCTAGGGCTGATGTCAGCTTACCCATCTACATCCTTCTCAGGTGCAACAGCATTGGTTATTTTTTCAGTATTGATAGGTTTATCAGAGTCAAGGGGCAGCTGCACTATAAAGCCATGAACAGCAGGGTCTCCATTCAAAGACGAGATGCACTTGAGGACCTACAAGCAAAGTCCAAAAACCTAGTGGCTGATAAACTGAAGCAAGATTAATAGAAGGTAAAAACAACACAACACAACCCTATGTGGATTAAAAGACACAGAACACGCTTTTTTTTTCCCACCCGAAACATATGAATGACTCACATTTTTTATTCTGAAAAACACATCTGCTAAAGTTTCTAAATTTTATGTAGTTGTGCTTTAGCTTTCTTAAAAAAAAAAAAAAAAACCACAAAAAACAACAAAACAAATAACCATCAGTTCCTGTTCTTCTTTCATGAGTCAGTATCTGCAGACAAGCAGTCTTTCCCTCCCTTTTTACAAAAAAAAGATAACTTTACCCCCTTAGCTTGAAATTGAAATTACATGATTTTTCTTTATCAACTGCATTACTTACCTCAGCTTCTGTTGCTGTGTTTGGCAGTTTTATGTGATTGGCACTGATCCCAATCTGCAAATGAGAATACCCAGAAATTACCCCATTTCTGAAATGATACCAGAGACTGATCTGCCTTTTCTTTCAGTCAAGCTCACCCTCATCTACATTTTGTCACATTTTCTAGTTCTCTCCCCTATTTCTGTTTCTACAGTCCTTTTATTTGGAAACGCCATCAGTGAAGACAATGAAAGATTAGTAGTTTGCCTACTTATATTGGCCCATCTTTCAACTGTCCCATTCACCTTTTGGCATGAACAACTGCATCTTGGCTTGACAGCATATTGCTCTAAGATGCCAGCACAGATGCCAGCTGTCACCTAGGACAACAGGGATTCGTTAGACTCCCACCCCTGCTGTAGCATGCAATGGACCTCTTGGTGACAGATGTAAGGCAACTGCAGCTATGTATCAACAAGAAACAGAGAAAGTCAGCACATGGCCACAGGTCAGTAAAGACAGAACATCAGCACTTTGGACACATGTCATTTAGGTACCTTTGTGTAATCAGCTCCAACCCACAGAGTATCCCACTCCACATCAGATTACACATTTGTATTATTCCTTCATAACAAGGAATTCAGGCTAGCACTGGTTTCTCCAATACACACAAAGCTTAAACAAAGCTATCTGATTCACATCTGTAATTTCATGTTCTGATTGGACCTATTTTAGGGAGGTAAAAAAAATTATCAGTTTGGGCATTACCTCAGCAGCAGCCTTCAGCTTCATATTAATGTAGAGGTTCGAATCATCCCGATTTCCAACCTAAGGTTGAAAAGACAGTTGAGTCCCCCTGCAGAGTAGAGACCCAACCACAGCCTGAGAATGTCTTAACCCTCAGCTTCCTCAAAGCTACACCAAGGAGAAAAAGGTATTCTTGAATAACCATACCACACTGACACAGACTAAAGGCATCTGGAGCAAACAAGAATGCGTTCTTTCAAGTAAGAGGCAGCTAAAGAGAGGTTGTCTGATCTCCTGCATAAATACCATTAACATCTGTTAGAAAACCCTTAAAAACACAGTGAAGCAGAAAAGCAGAAAATATTGCTTGCCATCTCATCTGAAAAAGTTAATTAACATGATCAGTAGGTGCCGATAACATCCAATTATCTGAATGAGGCTTTTAAAAACTTGTTCCCCTTTGATACCCAGGAATCTCAATTTTATACACATTTGCCTTTATGGAGAAGCTTCTGCTATGCTGCTTTGTACCTTGAGAATCTTCTCATCAAACAAGTAAAACCAAGAATGTAAAATAGTGCAATGCACAAAGAGAAAACAGCAAATAGCAGAAGTAAGTGTCTGTAGCTTTGGCAGAATTGGGTGATTACAGTACGAGTGTTTGCATCATCCAGTATGTTTTGGCTAAAGGTAGTTCCCTTGTAACTGTTAGAAAACAAAGGGCAAGCAGGAAAAACATATTAAGAAAACTCCTGAAATCTAGTTCTCTGATACTAGGGAGCCATCCCTATTTCTCACACAGATCACAAGCTGCAAGGATGACTGTATTAGCCAGTCAACCAGCATGCACTTCTTCCCCAGGCTTATACAAAGAGGCATCCTCCCTTGTAGAGTCTGCTGAGGTAGGAAAAATGATGCATCATATAGGCAGAAGAGACATGTTAACAAAAAGATGATATGCAGTGTGTAAAGGAGGATATTCTTGACTACAGAACAAAAATAAAAGACAACTGACTCATTCTTCCAGCTTGGAGGACACCAGAAACCTCCCAAGAATAGAGCTGGTGAGGTGTTGTATATCAGAAATATCTGATTGTCCCAACATAACTGAAAAATGGACAGTTGAGAACATCTGTATTTGAGCTTCTCCTACCTGAGGCGGTTTGATAGCTTACAAGTGTTGGAGAGCAAACAGACTGTAAAGGATTTATGACCGAGACAACAGATCAACCAAGAAAAGATTGCAGTAACACTACTGTCCCTTCCTGAATTTTAAATCAAGGAACTTCCCTCTTCCTACTGAATACCTGAAGACAAGTCTTCTGTAGAGCTGATCTTAAAGCTAATGAAAAATAACAACAACAAAAAAAAAACCCACACAGATTTGTTCCTAGCATTGAAGAGGAGCATGTTCTTCATGTATTAAAGTGGTCTTAGTGACTGAAACCAGAGATTGCTGTGCAGGTGCCCTAAACAAAAAAATAAAGATAGAAGCCCATGCGCTGGACAGTCATTTTCAATCTCTTTGTGGCCATGCAGTTCCATCCATACGTGACAGCTGTTACTACTACTCACCTTCAGATCTAAGCATACCAAAAAGTTTCCATTTTTTATAGCTATAATGGAAAAAAAAAAACCACCCCACCACTTAATTCTGCCAAATACAGGCCCCAAACCTGAACTGATAAGAGCATTTTTTCCATTCACAAGCATTTACACATAGATTCTAGCACCTACTCAAGCTTCTGACAAACATCAATTTCAGCAATGAGATTTTACTCAATCCTCTGCACTCCAGGTCTTCTTGGCTGAGGCGATTTGCTCACTTCTCTCTCTCCGTGCTCTCATATAACAGCTGATCAAATTCCTCATTAACCTCAGCAATACCTGGTGCAATCACATCTGTTAGAGCTGATGGACTTTAGGACTCATAAAAATGTAAAGGAGAAACATCACAGAACAGCATCAACACCCCACATGGTGCTCTGCACTCCAGTTCCTTACAAAATGCTACTATTTTGCAAAGCAGTTTTGCAGAAGCTCATCAGTTGCCCACTTAACACAGCAAAGCAACAAAGATTTTCTGTAGCTGTCATTAAAGAAAACAATACCTGCAAAATCGCAAGTCCTGGTGTGAAACCTGGAAACTTCTCCTTCATCTCAGCAACTTGCTTCTTTAATCTCTCTCTCACTTGCCTGAGTGTAAAAAAAACCAACAAATAATACAGAAGTTAACCACAGGTTTGAATTCTCATACAATGGTAAGACAAGAGATTGAAAAGCTGACAGGTGGCATGATCAGTGTGGGAATCAAGTGTTGTTTCTGCATTAGAATTGTATAATATTATTTTTATTTTATGATCTCCGCTATCATAGTTCCCAGGAACACACTGTATATATGTGTATATATGTACATTTTGTCATACACACTGCAAGAATATCCTGCACGAGAGCAAACCAGAGGACAAGCCATGGCATGCTGGAGGAAGCGCCTGACATTGGGAAGGCCTGACATCATCCCCCAGTGCTCTTTGTTTAACGATGATGACTTTAAAGAAAATCACCATATCAATAGGACCAGGAGAGCACCGAGACATCTTGGAGACAACAGGATGACTACTGACTGGCACCAGATAACAAGTAAATAACAAATGTAAACCTTCTGATAAGATTGTGAACCTGGAGTACCCAGCCATTGGGGAAACAGGGGAGGGGGAAGGCAAGGGGGAGAAAACAGGGTATAAAGGCTGTCATGTTGTGTCCATAGGCGCGCTCCTACTTGTGGGACGCCCGCCATTGCAATCGCGAATAAAACCTGCTTTTATCAGAGATACCGTCCTGACAAAATTACTTGGTTTATTTCCAACAATTTGGGGGCTCGTCCGGGATTATTATCGCCTCTTTGAGAGTTTCCCTACTGCCCTGCACAGGATAGGTGCACCCCGCTGATTTCAGCGGTCCTGTCTGGGTGGTGAGGTGACTCCTTGGTACGGCCGATAAAAAACCGAGACTGTTTCATAAAGGACGGACTCTGTAAAAGCCAAGGGGCAGGTAGGCACGGGTGTTGGCCATTGCGACCCGGTAACTTCGTGCACGGACCAAGGTAAGGGGATTTAACTCTTTCCTTGGGGGTCGGTTGAGACTCTTTGAGTGTGTGTGACTGAGACGCGCTGTCAGTGCGAAGCGAGTGCTGAGTCCCGACCTGCGGTTCCGCTGTCCCGCGAGGGGCACGGCCAGGGACGGACGAAGCGGCTGTGTTGGTGAAAGGAAGAGTCTCGGGAGGGAACTGTTGGTGTGCGGTACCCTGTGCACTTGACGAAGTGCCAGCAGTACACCCCTATTAATCCGAGATAGGAGTATAGTACTCCTGAGGGATTGGGCCCAAAATCCGAGAATCAGAGTGTGGTAACCTGTGAGCTGGGGAGTTCACAGTAGCATTCTGGAGGGATGGGTAATAGGAGTTCCCGAGAGCAGGGGAAAAAGGTCCCCGGAATGGTGCCTAGAGAGAGCCAGCCCCTTGGGAGAAGTGTTTCAAAATTGGAAAATAATCCCAAAACTAGGAAAAGAACAGGGAAAAGATGTTTAAATACTGTACAGTAGAGAACCACTACAGGGAAAATCATTTTTTTTTGACCAAAATAGGAGTCTGACGAAAATTGGGCCTATCAGACTTTGTATTTATATGTCAACAGTAAGACTCCTTTTTCTGAAACAGAATTGGCTTAGGTCGCTTAATGAGTGCAAGGAGTAAAGAAATGTTCCTCGCGAGGAGTCCAAGTTCAAAGGAAATGGGAAAGAGAAGCAGAAAGATCATAAATGGGATCCCTTAGGTAACTTCCCCCCCCTTTAATTTCTAAAGCAGTGCAATTTTTAAAGCAGCGGTGACCTCTCCAGAGGAGGAGAGTGGGTGCTGCTGATCTGTGCAGGGTCCTGGAGAGAGGATGCGCTCTCAATTACTGAGGGAGTTGGAGTAATGCGAATGGGACCTGGATAGTTTTCCTTTCTCTAACACTAACCTTACTAATACTTCACTTTGTCCTCTTAAGGCAGTCTTAGGTCAAAGGGAAAAAAGGTGCGGTAATGCCTGCTGTTTTTACTAGAAGAGAAGTTAGGAGTTGCAAGAAAAATTCCTTAACTGAGGATCCTATAAGTGTAGCAGAACAATTAGATCAATTTCTAGGGCCTAATTTGTACTCATGGATGGAAATGATGTTTATCATTGATATGTTGTTTATTGGAGAAGGAGGTTGGCAGCTACGCAAGTGTGAGAAATGAATACAGAGGGAAGGTTGAGCTCTGGAGGAAGGCAGAGAGAGAGGAAGGATCCTGAGGATAAATTGTACTGATTATTGTCACTGTCTTTATGATTGTTAAATGTTTATGTCCTGAAGGTGTTGTGTTATGTTATGTTGTGTACGAGGCTGTTATGGAACAAGGGGTGTCTAAAGTGATATGAGAAGACCCCCTGGGTTGTATTTTGGCTCACTGGAGAAACATTGTTGGTGAGCCAGGGGGAATATTGAATAAGAAACCAGGAACGTAAATGGAGTAATGGGACCAGTTGTATAATTGAGTGCCCGAATCATGAGACCAAGTGCTGGGTGTTTGTGGAAGTTGAGGAATTGTGTTGTTTGATTTGTGGATTTTGAAGGCACTGGGAGAAACTGTCTTAATGGTATGTGGAAATGCAATTGTTAATGGTATGTGGAATTGCAGTTTCAATGGTATGTGGAAATTATGTGGAAATGCAGTTTTTAATGGTATGCGGAAATGCAACTTTTAATAGCATGTGGAAATTGTGTGGAAATGCAGTTTTTAACGGGATGTGGAAATTATGTGGAAATGCAATTTTAATGGTATGTAGAAATGCAGTTGTTAACGGTATATGGAAATTATGTGGAAATGCAGCTTTTAGTGGTATGTGAAAATGCAGTTTTAATGGTATATGAAAATGCAGAAATGCAGTTTTTAATGGGATGTGGAAATTGTGTGGAAATGCAACTTTTAATGGTATGTGGAAATTGTGTGGAAACGCAACTTTTAATGGTATGTGGAAATTATGTGGAAATGCAGTTTTAATGGTATGTGGAAACGCAGTTTTAATGGTATATGGAAATGCAGAAATGCAACTTTTAATGGTATGAGGAAATTATGTGGAAATGCAGTTTTTAATGGTATGCGGAATTGCAATTGTTAATGGTATGTGGAATTGCAGTTGAGGGTACAAATAGTGGAATTGTGGAAAAACAAACAAACAAACAAAGAATGGCAAAAAGGTTAAGGAAAACAGTGAGTTTGGGATATTAGAGTTGGGCCGGCACGAGAACACATCCCCGCACACCCCCCCCCTGCGGCTTGTAAGAACAACTTGGAGTGGGAGAAAGAGCTGGGGGCCGGAGCCTCCCGCTGTGATGTGAAGGGTGCAGTGCTTGTGAATGGGGATGGGACGGGACATTGGAAGTGAGAATAGCCGGCATCTGCAGAGCTGGGGAAACCCAGTATCAGTGTGAGCACTGGAAGCCTGGGGAGAGAAGGGAGTGAAACTGAAATACAATGTTAGTAATGGCTGTGATGATGAGAGTTTGGGAAGTGAAAAGGGCTTGGGAAAACAAACTGAGGAATGCAAAGTTGAGCAAGGTTAACAGGGATGTCCTTACCTAGAGGAAGAGGTAAGGGGAGCCTGGAAGGACTCAGGGAGAGTTCCACCCTGCCAGGACTGAAAGTAGCAGGGGAAGCAGGCTGAAGAGGTTTATTTTCTGGTACCTCTGGGTGCGTCTTACTGTTACCCGTAGATTATTTTTGTAATAGTTGTAGCAGCTACTGGCAAGAGAAGTTTACTTTTTTTTTGGACCAATTAAATACAGGCTAGGAGAACAAGTAGGAATATATAAATTCTTGTACATGCCAGGTTCTCCAAAACGATTATTTGGGCATGACATGTTAGAATAGTTGAATGTAGAGATTAAATTCAGTAGAGACGATTGGACCTACTTGTCAAGCAAGAGCAATGGACTGAAAATTTTAAGTCTGGCTTTAACACAAACTGGGAAAAGCAATGTTGTACTGCCAGAAGTTACGTAAATCCTACATTGGGTATACACAGGATTGCGGGCATCAGGGATGCCTGGCAGAGCCAAAAATGCAGCCCAATGAAAGTTAAGTTAAAGATGGGAGCCAGCCCAACCAGGGTAAAGCAATGCCCTCTGAGGATACAAGATTGTAGGAGGATAAAAGAAATAAAAATAACTTTTTGGATTTTGGATTACTAATTGGATAGAAATCCAAATACAACACCCAATCTTGCAAATGAAAAATTGGATGGCAAGAGCCATAGTTTGGTACAAGGTTTGAGGGCAATTAATAGAAAAGTTGAATATATACAACTCATGGTGTATATCTTTATTAACCAAGCTAAGGAATAAGCAGGTGGGGTTTACCGTTCTGGACTTGAAGTACACCTTTTTCTGCCTGGTTTTGCCAAACAAAGTCTAAAATTATTTGCCTTTGAATAGGAAAACTCAAATATGGAGAAAAAAAAAAAAAATAAATTAAAAGTAATAATAATAATAATTCAGTTAACCTGCACAGTGATACCCAGGGTTGTGAGAACAGCCCAGTGATTTTTGAGAACTGGTCAACTCGTGAGCCTGAGATTTGGGTTCACCATCTCACAGTGGAACTTTACTGCAGTTCGTGGATGCTACAGTAACAAAGGACTGTGTGCAATAGACTGTGAGCTTGCTGAATTTCTTGATTTAAATGGCTATCAAGTTTCTCAACAGAAAGAACAACTGATCAAAGAGAAGGAAGCAACTTGCTGAACACCCAGAACACCAACGCAGAGCTGCCTCCAAGCCAGCAGTGTGTGACTGCATGGAGACTGTCTGTGCAAGTTGGTCAGAGCTACAGGAGGAACCGTTGGACGATGCTGAGGAGTCCTGGATTCATCGACGGAAGCAGTTTTGTGAAGACAAGGAAACCGTAAGGCAGGACATGCAGTAACTGCTACTGACAAGGTAATTGAAGCAAAATCATTACCTGTGGGGACTTCCACTCAGAAGGCTGAAATAATTGCCTTGACAAGAACCTTAAATATATGGATGGATGCTAAATATGCTTTTGGGGTGGTACCCACTCGTGGTACCATCTGGAAAGAGCAAGGATTGTTTACACACAAGGAAAACAAATTCAGCATGATGTAAATCTACCAAAGAACATCATGGCTGTTATACATTGTAAAGGACATCAGAAGAGTGACACTGTACAGGAAACTGGAAATATGATGATGGATCAGGTGGCAAAACAGGCAGCTGAAGGAAAAGAAATTGGTGAACGGCTTTAATTCCAGACGGTAAACTTGAAATATCTGAACCTTAGTCAGAACCTATAAGGTACTCTAGAAAGGATAGGAATCTAATTAATGAACGGAAGAGAGCAAGCTGACAGATGGGTGCATACCCAGATGGACACACTGTTGTGCCCGTTAGTATTGTATAGAATTTGGTTCTAAGGGAACATAATAAAACATGGGGGGTACAGACACCAGAAAGTAACTGTACAATCCTAGTACCAGGAACAGGGTACAAGTGGGGCATGTTGGAAAGGGAACCTTCCAGGACAACAATTGGAAATTGATTTTTTTTTAACTGCCAGGAAAAATGAGGGTTTTGATATATGCTAGTTCTAACCAATACCCTTTCAGGGTGACCAGAAGCATTCCCTTGCAGGACCAATAGAGCCAAGAAAGTAACCAAGGTACTTTTGCAGGAGATTATTCCAAGGTTTGGGTGTCCTGCAACAATACCCTTCAACCAGGGAACTCATTTTATTGCAGAGATTGTCCAAGAGGTCAGCAAGCATTGGGAATAAATTGGCAATTGCACACAGCACACAGACCACAGGCGAGTGGTCAGGGGGAAAAGATGAACTGTCTAATTAAATCACAGGTTGTAAAACTGGGACAGGAAGCTGGACTATCCTGATCACAGTTGTTGCCTCTGGCTCTCCTTAGTACCAGAACAAAACCTAGAGCCAAAGAGGGGTTAAGTCCTTTCAAAATACTGTACAGAAGGCCTTATGTTGTACAAAAGGGAATTTCTACCCAAGTAGGGAGCGAAATACTAACTGAGCATGTGATAAGTCTGCAGGAATAGCTTTGAGAAAAGGAGAAACTGGTTCTAGGAACTAGAGCCCAAGGCCTTGATGTGGCTCGATAATATGTATGTAACAAATCTCTTTTAAGATTCGCCCCTGGAACCAAGGTGGGTAGGTCTGTTCCAGGCGCTGCTAACATCCCACACAACAGTGAAAGCATTGTGGATACATCATACTAGAGTTAAGAAGGTCCCTCGAACACAATGAGAACTGAAATCAGCTGGACCCTTAAAATTGTGAATCTAAGGACAGAAATGTGGGCTCTTGTAACTGTTAGAAATGTTGATTTGATGAGTGCAGCATTTGATGTAAATACTTATGTATCTCTTGTGGCAAACACTATTACATATCAATATTGTTTGGTATGTGGGTAAGCTAAGGATTTAAACTTTTTTTCTTCTTGTTGTTCCTGATGATTTTAAGGCAAGAAATCAAACTGTTGCAGGGTTTGAGTCACTGTCCTGGTGGGTGATGATCAACAAAAATGTAGATTGGGTTAACTACATCTGTTATAATCAATGGAGATTTACAAATTATACAAGGAGTGCAATAAAGAGAATTGCAGGACAGTTATATGCCACAAGTAGGGTGGCCTGAGAAAATAGGATCTCCTAAGATATGATAAAGGAATGTATATGTAACACTGGGTACCCGTTGTTGCACCTTCATCCCAATAACACAGCTCTGGATGACATAATAATGAAGGCATTGCAAGGGCTTGGTGCCACCCTTGGCAATGAAGTGGTAGAAAAAAAATCAGGAATAGATACTTCTGTCACTGGATGGTTGGAGTTCTGGTTTGGTAAATGGAAAGGGGTGACTGTATCCACATTTACTTCGTTGATAGTAGCAGCAGGAGCCTTGATGGCCACTGGTCGCTGTGTTATCCCCTTTGTGAGGGGACTAGTAGAGTGATTGATAGAGAGAGCACTACTGAAGCAAGCACTAATGGAGCTATTACATTTGGATAAAATTATGGTATTAGAGGAGATGGGAGATAAAGAAAGTGAAGACGAGGGCGATGTCTATAAAAGTGAACCTTAAAAAAGAATTGCAGAAATCAACAATGTATAAAAAAGAAAAAGGGGGGAATTGTGGGAATCAAGTGTTGTTTCTGCATTAGAATTGTATAATATTATTTTTATTTTATGATCTCCGCTATCATAGTTCCCAGGAACACACTGTATATATGTGTATATATGTACATTTTGTCATACACACTGCAAGAATATCCTGCACGAGAGCAAACCAGAGGACAAGCCATGGCATGCTGGAGGAAGCGCCTGACATTGGGAAGGCCTGACATCATCCCCCAGTGCTCTTTGTTTAACGATGATGACTTTAAAGAAAATCACCATATCAATAGGACCAGGAGAGCACCGAGACATCTTGGAGACAACAGGATGACTACTGACTGGCACCAGATAACAAGTAAATAACAAATGTAAACCTTCTGATAAGATTGTGAACCTGGAGTACCCAGCCATTGGGGAAACAGGGGAGGGGGAAGGCAAGGGGGAGAAAACAGGGTATAAAGGCTGTCATGTTGTGTCCATAGGCGCGCTCCTACTTGTGGGACGCCCGCCATTGCAATCGCGAATAAAACCTGCTTTTATCAGAGATACCGTCCTGACAAAATTACTTGGTTTATTTCCAACATCAGCAAACACATACCCACACCTTAAGTACACAAGTCCAAGCAATCTCCAAATAAAACCCATAAGATGCCCATAAGTCACTAAGACACTTTAGAAGTTTCATTCAAACTTTTTCCCCCCAAAATTTTCAAGTCCACTGTGTATTTCTTCACTCTCCTCTTTACACAGCAGTCCCATAGGATACAGGGCAATAATAGACAATGAGACATGGAAACTCCATTTTAAACTCCCTGCTAAAAAGCAAACCTCCTTTCCACATACAGTCTTCCACAGATGCTTGGCAAAGGATGACAAATTTACAGTGGTAAAACTCTGTATAAGAGCTGAATAGGTTGTCCCCAAACCTATAGCTCTGCTACAGTGGCCAAAACTCTTTGTTTCTCCTTCCTGTCTGCTTGGCTTAACCCAGGGCTGGATAACTCACAGTCCTACACTCACCTTCCCACTTCCCAACATGGATGCAGAAAATTACTCCAGTCTGAGCATCCAAAGTAAAAAATCTTCCAAGTGAGCAGGAAGAAGAATGAGAAAGAGAAATGAAGCAGCAAGGAAAACTAAACCCTGGTACACAGCTCAGGTTAACTCTACAGCAAAAGACAAGCTGAAGGATACAATTATTAAAACACAACTTTGAGATGAGTAGATGAAAGGATTTACTGATTGCATCAATCTAGCAGCTTCGCATGCAAGTCCCAGGTGTGTGCTCCTTCACCAGTGAAGACTTGATAGTGGGGAAGAAGTCCTGGTGCTAGGCTCAATGTGCTCTGTCAGCTGGGATTTTGGCAAAAAGGGCCTGACTGCAGCTCTGTCTCCTCACTGGAGGCTGCTTGGACTCAGCGAGAACAGACCAGCAGTGCCTACCTTGGGTACATCTACCCTTAAATCAGTGCCCCAAAAGGTTTGATACTTTCTAAGCGGAACCAGACCTCTCAGACTGGAAGAGCAGCTGTTGGTGCCAGTTTGTTAAATAATGCAAACAGCAAAAGTGCTGGGACAGATTAAGTACCCAGAGGCTGCAACTCTTGCCATACAGCTGCAAAACTCCAGGATGACTGATAGCAAGTGAAACCAACTCTATCTTACAATGATATAAGCTCCAGATCAGAAATGCCAGAGGCAAGAAGAAAGAGAAATGGAAGCAGATGCAACTCAACAGCACTGTTCCCAGGGGATGGCCGCAGCTGGCCCAGCCAGAAGCAGCCCCGGGGCTGATGAGCCCCATCTCAGGGGAATCACACAGCCTCCTGCCAATCCTAAATCAAGCCTCTCTCCCGCCACATTGCAAACCACGTGGCCAGAGCTCTACTGCTACCAAGAAGCAGGTTCAAGGTATTTATAAGCAATTGCATCTGGCCAATCTATTCCAAGTCTCTTAATAAGCTTTGGTAAAAAAGGTTGTTTTCAATCTTATCTCAGAAATAGAGCTTTCTAGGCACGATTTAGCTACTGTCTCCAGTTGACATTGACTTGCCTCTGACACTCTTTTGAGCTCACAGCCTCATCCTAGAAATTCTTCATGCTGAAGCAACAAAAATGCATCTGCTGGGTGGCAGCACCTCACCTGTGCTGCACATCCTGTAGGGAAGGCAGTACCACTACAGCTACTAACACAGTCAGGCCTGAACTCATGAGAAGTCCATAAAAGCAGTGCAGGGCAAGGAGTGTCAGAAACCCAATGCTAGAGTGGGTGCTGTGGGGCACCTGTCTGAGGGAGCTACTTCTGAGATGAGGCTCTGAAATAGTCTAGATGAAGCTGAGTCAGTAAGAAAGATGCAGCAGTGGTTTATGGCCTACAAACAAGAGGAAATGCAAACAAATGTGAAATGTATTGTAGTTTACAACGCAGTACAGTTCTCATAAGGGACAGTCAGCTGAAAGGGTCTCAGATCTGGCATTTATTTTTAATCCAGCCTTCTCAGTGCAGGAGAAGCAATCCCATCAGGATCTATTTCTCTCTATCCACTTCGAAGCAGGGCTATGGCATGCTTTTACACCAAGCAGCCACAACTGCTCACACATTATATTGCTGCCATTTTCTGTAATTAGGCACTAGCTCATTTCCCCTTCAGCTACACATGAAAGGTAACATGCACGAACACACAAGTGGTGTTGCCAGTGCTGAATTGTCTTGTCAAGAAACCACTTGCTAGACAGCCACCTAGTGTTCACTATCGCTGAATGACAGTTAAGAAGAAAGCCAGAGATGCGAAGGTCAGAGAGAAAATTAAGTAAAAAAAAAACAAATAAAAAGCAGTCTCTGTATTTTGGCAGATACATTACAGAATAATTCGGGTCTTCATGAAGATAAAAAAAAAAAACAATCATATTGACAAATTAACAACTTTTTTGTTAGTAGCATGAACATTTATTCAAGCTTTCAAACATAAATTGGCAATTGGATGTGGCTGCTCCTCAAAGAGCCTTTCCTCCCAAGACCCCTCCCGTGCTGCTGGCTCTTACACAAACAAACTCCCACTGCAAACACAAGTCCAGGGTCCACACAGGTTAAGGACAGCATGTGACTTTAAGCATACAATGAAAAAGCCAGTTCCAAAGATTAAAGAAGCGGTGAGCCTTTCTTTCACGAGACTGCAGAACTGAGCCGAATTTAAATTTATGCAGTGAATTTCCCAGAATAGCAAAGACAGACCACCTTCCTCCAGTTCTGCTCGAAGCACAGAGAGAGAAGCAGAGCTCTCATGCCAGGATCTCCCCAGGCAGACTCCACCACACCTGCTGCATTCTTTACATGTCACAGCTTGGGTGGCTGCGGTGTGAGCATATGTGGCACCAAATTTAGGATAAAAAAATCAGGCTGTACTTCCATTCCTTCTGTGGACTGTAGGTGATACTGCTGAACACATGACCAAGCCAATACCTCCCTCAGAGACAATGATGAGACAAGAGAAGCCTGACACCAAGAGAGAAAGGTTTGGCTTCACTGCCCAGATTATAGATTCCCCAAAGGTTTCAGAAGTGTGAATCACAAGTGCTCTTGCTGCAGCCCTCCAGAATTGGCTGCAGAAGGCTAACAAGCCTCCCCAGATCCTAAGCCACTTTGGCCAGAGCTATAGCCATTTTTCATTGCAGCCTACAGTGCTGCCACTGCTCAACTTTGCCCCCATGATAAAACAAATGGCTTTGTTTGAGGGAAGATGCAATTTAGACAACAGAGCTGCACTCAATTCACACATCTCCTGCCCTCACCTCACACTCAAGTTCAGTGTAATACATCCAATATCCTCCACAGACTGTCCAAATAGAAGAGTTTGTTTCTACTGGAAGAAGCTGCCTTACACAAAGTATTAACTTGAGCACCAAAGTCCTACACAAATCACAATGCCTGCTGTTCTGTATGCTCTTCCTTCTGTGCATGATAAAAATCACACCTGCTATCATCACATATATTGACTAATTTCCTTTGTGTCTCTTCTGAACCTTCCAACACTTTCTAGACATTAACTAGCTTGATCTCCTACGTAAGTTATCTTTAATCACAGGGATAAGGAAGCTCCATCTCTGTTTTTTTCCCCTCTTCAACTGATTCACAAAAATAAGAGTGTCACTATTTACCTGTTTGCTTTTTTTTTTTTTTGCTTTTGTTATTATTTTTGTTTAAATAAATGACATAACTCTGAATTAGTTATTTTCTTCACCTTTCTTTGGGGAAGAGGTGGCTGATAGCAGGAGAAGAAAGTTCATAGTACTTAGGAGTTTCTGACTTAAAACACATACATAAACTCAGAATTAACTAGCTGGAACACTGCTTCATTGATTCACCTTATTTGTTAATATTTGACTGAATTACAAGCAAAGTTTTCTCAATTAAAGCCCAGAATAATAGAAAAACCCTACAGGATTGTAACTGAAAAGACTTTGCAGATGACGTACTGAGAAACATACCCTTACTATGGCAGACAAATTCAGTTGGATATTCCTAGAAAGAGCACACGCCTATCACTTGCTTATTTCTTTTACTGATAGATTCATGGCCTGACAGTGGGCTCTGGATGTTGAGAATCCTTTGGCTCAGCACTTCTCCAGAGGGCCTGGAAAAAGAGACATAACTGCAGGTGGACAGTCCATTTCCTCACATCTTCATCAAACACTCCACTAGAGAAAAAACAAAATACGTGAGACCTGCAGACTATGCTATGGTCTAGCTATGTTGGGCATAAATAGAGGAGATGTAAAGGAAATGAAGAACACTGGTACAGATGCAATAATTTTTTTTCCTATTTTGTGCTGTTTTCAGGTCAAGAGTCAATGCATGCTGAAAGCCAGGCTTCAACCATGAACCTCAGAGCTGTACTGGAAACAAAAGTAATCCTTTCTCCCATATGTATCTACTAAAATCTTGCTCTCTTTTAGGCATTTGAACATCATTCATTTATTAAAACAACTGCTAACGTAATACTGAAAGCAAACAGAAATAAAAGAGTCACCACTATAAATAAAAAATAAAAAATAATTTTTAAAAAAGCAAGAAAATTAGAACCAAGAATATTAGAAGATGAAAGCTCAGAATACCACCTTTTCCTCAAACTATCACCTTTCCAGAATTCCATTCAGTCTAAATTTTCATTAATGTGTAGCTTGAAGGAACCTATGTCAGCTTCCATGCCAGATAAAGGAAGTCTGAAGCGGGCAGATAACTAGGTACTATGAGCACCACACACAGGGCATGCAGAGCACAATGCTCTAAAGACTGACAAAAGTGTAAGTCTAACAACGTGCACAGGACTGACAGACTGAAAGCCCCAAGTAATCATCCTGACAAGTGGCCCAAAAATTACTGGGTAAAACATATTCCAGCAGGCTTTCGTTGTGGACGTTTAGATTCAAGACACGTGAAGACACATACTTTTGAGAAGTGCAGCACTACCAGCTGGAAGTAGATGTTCCATACACAGCAACACCTAAGATGAGCCCCAGCAAGTTCCCAGAGATTACTTTAGATCATTTCAGATTTACATTTTCTGTCCAAATACTGGACAAATACTGGAACAGGTCACCCACTAGAACAGGCTGCCCAAAGAGGTTGTGGATGCCCCATTCCTGGAAGCATTCAAGGCAGGCTCTGGGCAGCCTGGTCTGGTGGTTGGAAACTGCCGACAGCAATGGGGTTGAAACAAGATGATCTTCAAGGTTCTTTTCAACGCAGGCCATTCTATGATTCCATGAAATTCCCTGGTTACGGAGAGGTTCGTAGAATCATTAAGGTTGGAAAAGACCTCTCAGATCATCTAGCCCAACCCCAAACCATCCCCATTTACCATGTTCTCTCATCTCCGTAGTTCTTGAACACCTCCAGAGACAGCAACTCCATCTCCCTGGCAGCTTGTTCCAGTGCATCACCACTCTGTGTGAACAAATTTTTCCTAAAATCCAAGCTGTGCACACCAAACCTACCTCACCACACACCACTAGCACTGAGTATCGCACAAGTGTCACCCGAAGCCAAACACTGCATTTTTCTTCTGTACATACAGCAGTGCACTCACACATATAGAGTGTGTACGTATAGCAGTGTACTGCAGAGTAGCAACTGGAAAAGTAAGCAAGGCTACACAGCACAAGGCTCAGTTGAGTGAAAGCTGAAAGCAGAAGGAAGTCTGACAAATCTTTCCAACAGTTTTGACAAGATACACGCCAACACTCATCCCCATGTTATCCGATGCATAGATTAACTTCAATAGCTTTAAAAAGAAGCAATCGATCTCTCAAAACGGAGACCACCCCTAAGCTGCCAACTCGGGCCCAGAAACCATTCTGAGAGCACAGACAAGAGGCAGCGGTTCCACCTTATCGCATCAGCCTGGGCGCTTAGCACAGAGATGCCGAACAACCACGAGCAGTGTTCCAGGGCTGATGCTGGACGGGGCCAACAAGAAGCAGACCCCCAGGCTGAGCTCTTGCGACAACGCTTTCAGTTTTTCTGAAAGGTAAACCTCCCCATCCCCCCGCCGGCAGCGAGGAGGGTACATACGCGGAGACGACTTTGCCGCTAAGGACCTCTGCGGGGGCCATGGCGAGGGCGGGAGCAGGCAGCCAAACGCGGCGGTTCTCCGGGGCGCTCTGCAGGACACGCCGTCCCCTCCACAACCCAATCCTACAGCCCACGTGGGCCCTAAACTTTCAGTAGCAGCCACCACCGCGCAAGCGCTGCCCCACCCCGGCGGGCTGCTGCGCTGTGCGTGTCCCTCCCCTGCGTTTTTCGGCGCCCTAAGGCTGAGGGGAGCGGGTTGAGGCGTTGTGAGATGGCCGCCCTTACTGCAGCGCGTTCCCTGGCTCTGCACACAGGGGGTCTGGGCGTAGGGAAGGGAAAGCCGCCGCTGTGGCGGGCTTTGTGCGCTGCTGGGGGAGCACGCAGATTGCTAGTCACGTATTTAATAGAATTGCAAGTCAGCATACGGATAACTTCAGTATGTTATGGCCTGGGGTTGCAGGTAGCTACTATGGGACTCTTCAGGCTTTGCTAAGAGTAGAGGGTTTTTACTCAGCAGTCTTTATCTCTCGGAGAGATATCCTTTAAGCAAGCAACGGTGCTGAGGCTGAGGAAGGCATTTCCTTGTGCACTGATCTGCGCAGTTCTCCATTTTATATAACCAGTGTTTTTTGTTAATCCACGGGTGAATGTAAGCTGAGAGAATCAGCTTTCAGTGCTCTTCTCATGGGGACAGGAAGATCAGTTGGATGCCATACCGTGAGACTGCCTTGCTTGTAATGCCAGGGCCCTGAGGAGCTGCACAAGGTTTGTCCTATTGGCGTGTAGCACATGGGACATGATTCAAGAAAATGGAGCTCCATCAAAAGAGGGGTGGCCAGCAGGGACAGGGAGGTGATTGTCCCCCTCTACTCTGCTCTTGTGAGACCCCATCTGGAGTACTGTGTCCAAGTGTGGAGCCCCCAGCACCAAAAAGACAGGGAGCTGTTGGAGAGGGTCCAGAGGAGAGCCACAAAGGTGGTCAGGGGACTGGAGCACCTCCCCTATGAAGACAGGCTGAAGGGTGACCTCACTGCAGCATTTCAATACCTAAAGGGAGTCTACAGAGGGGAGGGGAATCAACTCTTTGAAAGGGTAGATAACTGCAGGACAAGGGGAAATGGTTTCAAGTTGAGGGAGGGAAGATTCAGGTAGGATGATGTCAGGGGGAAGTTCTTTATAGAGAGAGTAGTGAGGTGCTGGAGCAGCTGCCCAGAGAGGTTGTGGATGCCCTGTCCCTGGAGGTGTTCAAGGCCAGGTTGGATGGGGCCCTGGGCAGCCTGGTCTGGTATTAAATGGGGAGGTTGGTGGCCCTGCATGTGGCAGGGGGTTGGAGATTCATGATCATTGAGGTCCCTTCCAACCCTGGCCATTCTGTGAAAACAGCAATCAGGGCCAGGGAACTGACAAATCATAGTTGGTGATGGGATGGAGCAGTAGTATGTTCCCATCCTACTGTAAGGCTTTATTCCTGTTACTGTTTTGGGACACATCTGCCACATGTGGTGCCAGTGCAGCAAAGAAACGGCATGGCCACTGCAGGTTCACAGAGTGTGGAAAACAGGGATTTGATGCTAGTGCAGCAACAGTCCCAGTGAGAATTTAGGACTAAAAAAACCTGTTTGAAGTGCATTTTTGAAAATAAAGCTGCTGTTCTAAGGGGTTTGCTGAGAAAGCATTCAGTCCTGCTACACCATTGCATCATGCTTCTCAATGCTATAATCAGATCAAGAATGGATTTGGGGACCTGTCTGATTTTGAGAAAAGTGGAATACAGACGTGGCAGCTTCTGTCTAGCACACCAAACTATGAGGATGGAAGGATGGAATATACAGATCCTTTTGCTTTAGAAGCTTCAGAACCTCCCGGTTTGCTTCTCTGGAGTTCTGGGATGGTAATATATACCATATATTGCTAAAACTTCTCTGAGGATAAGTCTTTCGCATGTGTTTTCTTTTGTAGAGTATGGTGGGGTAATGACTTCTGCTTTTTTTTTTCTGCTTATTTATTTATTTATTATTGAGGGGAAAGCTGGTTACTTCAAGGGGTGAAACCAGCTGAAGTTAAAAACTTTTCAGTTGTAGGAATAGAGGTCAGAAATTCCTCTTTAAAACTGACTTGGAAAAAAGGGAAAACTGTATTTGGGGGTTTTTATTATGCTAAATAATAAAAAAAAACCAACTAGAAATAACTTTTGTTGTTGTTGTTGTCTTTCTGTAGCTATTCCTTGTATTTCCTGGAATGTTCCAATAGACAGTTGCAGTATTATATGATCAAAACTGAGATAATACAATTAACTGAAGGAAGGGATTTTTCTCAGCTGCTTAAAATTCTGTGCCCTGTTTGTTTCTTCTGTTGCTTTTATCTGAAGCCTGAATGAACTCTTGGGGAAGAAAAAAAAACTGTTCAGAAAAATGTGCAAAAGACTCTTTCAGTTAAGGATAGCACAGGCTCGTAAAAACAGCTTTTGCTAAAAAAGATCTGACACTGAAGATGATAGTGTATAAATATCAGCAGGAAAAGAAAGCCCACTGATGTAAAAATATTCCAGTGACCTTGTTTGCAGAGTGAGCAAAAAAGCTCGTGCCGTCAGAAGCTGTAGATTCCAGCCCAGAATTGCAAACTTGCATGGTTTGCATGTGTCTTTACTTCCTCTACTTTTCCTAATGGCCCTGCTCCTGAAAAAAGACGTCTCACAATGACACGTAAAACTTTGAAAATGACCTGGAGAGTAAAAGTAATACCAAACAAACAACTCTTTATCGTCTCATTTTGTTTGAGCCAGATTCTGTTTTCATGGGAAGGAACAGACTCGTGAATTTTAAGTATTTATGACAGAAAATCAGACTAGCTAATCTCCTTTTATCATAGCAGAAAAATCTTTTTTATTTCTAACTTGTTCCATGCAGCAGTCAAGTACCAAAACTGAGATTGTCACTCAGAAGCTGTGTGTCATACATTTATGTAAGAACTTGTTCTTTAACATTTAATCTTAATTGTCATCTTGAAGTTGAAATACTGAAAATGGGATGGGAAAGGAACAGAAAAGGGGTTATATGATGAGAAATGGCTAAACAAACCTTTTCAGTTCTTGTTAGAGCTATATCCAGCCCTGAAATGAAGGAGAAAATGTAGAGCTGCTGTTGTAAAGGAAATCTTGGAGAAATACAGTGGCAAAGGAGACAAATGTGAAAATAGGTAGAGTTGAGAGCAACAATCAGTGTTTTATGCTTTCAATACAATTATTTTGACCATGCTTATGCAAAGCAATAAGGAAAAAAAATTAATGCTGTGATAAGGACAGCTCTGAGAATGATAAGCACAGTCTTTTAGCGAAGAAGGCTTATTTTCTGTTACTGTTTGGATGAAGGTAAAAACAGTTACTTGAAGCCACAGAGAGATCTCTGCTCTTGAATGCAACTCCAGAGGAGTTGTTCTTCCTCACTCACTTCCTTGCCAAATGTTCCTGAGTTTGATTTGGTAATTGGCACATTTGGACTGTTTACTCTTGTATCCACCCCCTCTTACCTAACATGTCAAAAGTCATAGAGGTTGCTCTTTAAAAAAAGCCACGAAGGCTGCAAAATGTGTGCCAGAAAGACTTTCAGTGTTACTGGTGGGTTAAGAGCATGCTTCTGCTTGCTTCTGCTTGCACAGGGACCCAGAAGTTGGAATTTGTTAGCGAAACTGACCCTACATCAGCAAACTAAGGAATAATGTTAGTCATTGCTTCACCCACTGGTTAAGATAGGATATCACCTTCAGAAAAGGGAGAAATGAAGGCATAGATGAACTTAACGCATTTTCCTTTCCTGAGCAAAGCAGGGTTGGACAAATAATTGATGTTCCTGTAGAATGTAACTTCTTTCCTGTGATGGAAAACACAATTTAGTAATGGGGGAGTGGTGGCATTTAAATATATGCTATTAGTCAACTCTACCTTTGATCAGATGACAGAACTTTGACATAGGAGGCTTCTGATTGACCTCAGCATACGTGAGGTCCCTCATAGCTAAGCTGTGTTAATGTAATGCTAGAAATAATGATCTACTATTTGTTTCATCATGAAGTGTTTCCTAAGCGTAGTTAGCCCCTTATCTATTTAGCTATCTCATGTGCTCCATCCATCTTAGGTACATCACAGAAATTGCAGCTTGGTGAAGCAGCCAGCTGTTGAACTGTCACTGCAGAAATGTCTGCCCTGGGTTGAAATGTTATTTGCTGTCTGGTGTTCAGGGTTTCTTGTTCAGTGCCTGAACTAGCACAACACAGTTTAGAGCCCTCCTCGTCAGCTTCAGTACGAAGGTAGCCAAGTTAATTAAATTGCTTCCAAGGGTAATTTTAGCAACAATTAACTGATTTTTTATTAAGCAGTCAAAGGGTTCTTTCACTGTTGATTTTTTTCTGGTAGGTTGGTCAAGCTGGTTGAGTTTAACAGAGTGGTAATGACAAACAGATCTCTGCTGTGCTCTTCTAACCCATCTCAAGCTTGCCAGCTACTTGCCTCCCATGCAGGAGTTTTGTATCAGCCAAAACTAGTTTGTCACTCTAAAGACAGCAACAACCAGGTCAAACTACCTCTAAACTTCCACTTGCATTCCTGTGCCACTGACTCATGTACACGACTGATACACAGTTGAGTGCATTTGTCACAGGCTCCTTTCTGTTGGCTTCTTCTCTTGTTGCTCCTTTAGCTGATTTTCTTTAGATGCGTCACTTTACCTTCAAACAGAAATCTTCCAACACTTCCAGTTGACCTCTTAGGAATCCTGCAGAAGAAAAATGCTTCATTAGCAGCTTGAAGAATTTTGTGTCATATCTGATTCCACTGAGAACAATGTTGGAGTGCTTGATAACGTGGGCCCTGGGTTGGCCTGACTGATGTTAAGAGACAATTCAGAGCAAAGAAACCATTTCCTAAGTAGTCCTCTCACATAATAACCATTCCTAATACTTCTGCAGCAATGCAATAAACAGCAACCTAATTCACTATCCCAGCCTGTTTGTGAATAATGCAATATCACATTTTCCAGACAAGACAGATGAGAAAGAAGGATTGTCTAAAGCAAAATATGAACACAAGCAGTGGAGCTGTGATTAACTAGATTGAAATTTCTAACTCTACCTTATTGTCTTTGGCTAATAATTTATAGTTAATGGCTTGTGGCAACATGGGATCTTCCCTCCTTTATGTCAACTCTTAAATTTCACTAGGCACCTCTAAAAATATACTTGCATTATTTTCTATGGAAATTATTGCTATACTGGCTCTGCCTTTCTGATGGTGTAAGGATTTGTGGCTGCCACAATGATACTTGTAGAGGTAGGCAGGGGGTGAGAGGTAATTTTCAGGACTGCAAGTGGGGGGACATCCAAAAGACAATCTTTCCATTGCAGTTTAATCCACACAGTGTCCCAGATAATTCTTCCAGCCCAAGCAAGGGCATCCCTGGTAGAGCAAGGCAGCATAGCTAGTTTTATGTCATCTCTTCATGAACCGTCACAGGGTGCTCTCTCAACCAAGCGATTTCTCCTTTTGCAGTGTCCTACAGAGACAGGAGGGGGCTGAATGTATCCTGAAAGATCTATAGCAGAGGAAGTCCCAAGGTGGCATGAAACCAGATTTCCCATAGATCATAGTTTCAATAGACGGGGTATTCAGAGGTAAACACAGAGAAATTAAGAATGCTTTGAACTTGAGTAACACAGTCATTGTGTGTTTCTGAATAATCACTTTGAAAAATTGAACTGTATTTGATGTTGATGTATGCCCATACCTCATAATATGATAAACAGGCACAAGAAGTTGTACTTTCAATATGCTGATTTTACTACAAGCCCTTCTTTCTATGGAATTGCCTCTAGACTGCAAGACTATACTAGGTCAGACAAAAGGTTGTCCTGGCTTGGGGTCTGATGGTGGACAAGTGCAAATTTGTAATGAAGATTATAGGAACAGGGCAAACAGATGATATTCATGGTCTCCAGCCATTTACAGCTGAAAGAATTTCTGAGACAAGCAGGGTAATGGAAATAGGGGAGAAATAGGGTGAAGTTAGAGACAAACAGTGGTTTGACCAATGCCTTCAATTCTGAGAAGTTCATGACAGGCATAAATAATTTCCTTATATACAATATATAGAAAGTCTCAATTTTTTCCTCTTAACACAAAGATCTTTGTGTGCTACCTCTTTTGCATAAGTACCTCTCAGCCTGGTGAGTCTTGGTTAGATTTTATGGAAACGGGATAGATAAGGTACTTGTCTACACGCGCTGTGTTTGGTAATATTTCTTGTACCTCTGGCACAGTGATGTATTTATGCACTGTGCTGTTTGTTATCTCCCTGTTGGGGTTGTTCGTAACTAAACTTTATTTCTTAGCATCAAATTAAAAGTATTTGATTTCTCTCCCACTGCCCGTGTTTAATTGTGCTACTGAAATTGGAAAGAGCAGAAAATTGAAGAGGGAGTGAGTCTAACAACTGCTCTGGGACAGCAGGCTATAGATACTGTTAGTATGATTACAGGCACACGTCAATGAAGCAAAAAGATTTTCCTTTACATAATGGTCACCTAAGATGTGTATTTGGGTATGAACTTTAACTTCTTGTGAACAGAACCTGAAAGAAGTTAAAAGGTGATGAGTGCACAGAATATTCAAGTATCTCATTCTTTTCCACTTTGAAATGTATCAAAGTAGGAGAGCTCACTATTAGCTTGTTCCATGCTCATTTACAATATTAAGAGCAGTAGAAAAACCCTCTTCTGGAATTGTCTCAACATAAGCCTGTATATATATGTGAGCATGTATCTCCCAGTTTATTTGCCTTATACTTCAAACCTTTATATAGAAAAACTTTGACAGCTTCCCGTGGGATTGATCCCATTTTTGCCCTTTGATTTGCCTATGAGCTGTGTGATTTGTATTTTAAAAGAAGAATTGCTCAGTTTATAAACAAGGCAGATCCTGGCAGAGGTTTGAGAGACACATCGCTTATATTTGCCCTGAAGCTATGGAGTCTGTCCATTCTTGCATGCTCAAGTCTATTGCTCTGTACTTTCTCTGAGCTTTCCAATTTACAAACCAGCTTGAAATCTCGTTAGAAAGTCTGTGCTATGAAATGAGCCTTCCTTTCCTGCTATATCTAAGAGCCTGAAATAATCCAGCAGGACAGTCCAGTGCTATGTCCTGTGGCCTGTGTCAGCTGTAACAGGCAAAAAGCACATTAAGGACTCGTCTAGTCCCCTTCAGCCACTGTCTTGGAGCTAACCATTTTGACATCTCTAGCCTGTGCACCCCACTGCAGCTGCTGAGGTTGCACATGGAATAGTTTTGCTTTGGAGCCCTGCTGCTTTTCAGAGCTAACCATGAGCCTGTGGCTAGACTCTGGGCCTAGGACAGAGTCAGTGGCTGATGCTTGCATGGGCTATGGGAAAATTGATGGCATGTAGACTTGGTGTAGAGCAAGAATATGATGAGCTCAATAGGGGAAAGCCTGCTGTGATACCTCCTTATGGCCTTCATGCCTGAAGAAGAAAATTAATTATACTTCTAAGAGGAAACGTGTTGAGCTGTAATGTTACTGGTATCTTTTATGCCTACTGTGGAAGTGTAGGACCAGCAAGTGTATTCTGAAGGAGACTGTTCACATTAGTTGTACAGGATCAGCGAAGAAAATATTACAACAGTGACTCAGTAAGACAGTCAACAGATTTGGCCTCAAGGCCATTTCTATATTGCAACGTTGACACTAGTATAGGCATTGACTTTGTGGGCCTACGTGGTGAGGTGTCAGCACAGTTAAGCAGTTTGGTCTGAGCAGCTGCCTCAGTAATACCGTTGAGGAATGGGTCTTAGTGCCCTTTTCCTTTAAGGATTCAGTGGCGTTCTTGGAGCTTTGTGAAAAGATTTGATGATGACAACAAAGCATTTTTCCCTTTGTGAACAATTTTTGATTTCCAGTTCCTCATATTTCCTATGATTTTCATAAGTTATAGGGTGATGGAACTTCTATGACACAGGAAGTCTATGTGTCTTCCAGAGGAATGCTGAGGAGCTGCTTTCCTGTCTGTCCTGGGATCTGTAGAGGGGTGCCTTGACATTTTAAATAGGAACATTTTCACACAGAACTGCCTAGCAATTTGAATTTTCTTTGAAACGTCTGATTTTGAGACAGCACATGTGGTGTCCTTCACTCAGGAAGGTGCCCTCCACTCAGGCACAGCTATCATGAGTGCTCATGACAGAGAAGCATTACGGCTTCACATGAAAGATGATTTCTAAAGCCTGAAGAGTTGTCTTAAATTGTGCTCACTAGCAGGGAAATAGAGCTGACAGACAGACAAATAACTGAATTTCTTTTTCAAAAAGACTATGATAGTTCTGTAGAATTCATATAGTCCATATTCAAGTGTCAGCTATTCCAAAGAGGAGAGGGATTCAGATATTACTAGCTTGGCAGAGAGGAGGAACAATTGTTTGTGTAGGTTCACTGCCTCACTTTATGCTTTAAATTTGGATGCTGGCTGCAGCTGTTATCTAGTGTTGGTGATCAAAAGCCTCAGCTCTGTACACCACACATAGATGACAATGACAGCATGAATGCATGCAGACTTCCTCCAGGAACTGGGAGAATACTGAAGGAAACAGTCTATGAAAACTCAGCAAGTGGCAATTCTTGGTATACTTTCAGGTGACAGTGACACTGTGCCTTCCTAAGCAGATACAAAACTAAACTCTTGATGATATATAAAAATGAACCTGTCCCCAAATATGCTCCTTATCATGTTTTTCTTTAAATGAGAGGACATTTCATGTTTGAAATACTCAGATTAATGACAGGTTTACAGCAATTTGATTTGAAATGTGCTTTCTAGGTAATGTCAGGTATAGTGGAGATGCACAAAGCATGCTGAAATTTAGGACTCTAAAGAGAAGAGAATTGCATTAGCACAGCCTTATTCTAAGGGAAAAAGCTACCGTACCAGAGAGCTATATTCAGACTCAATTGACAATGACTAGATAGCCCTAAAATGACTTTGAATTCAAAGGCTCAGACCTTGAGGATGGAGAGTTGCTCCACCCATTGCTCTGCCTGTGTCCTCAGGGCAGTTCTTTTCCCCATCTCAACCAGCTTCCCAGTTGTCACTGCAGTATTGTCCAGTGTGCTACTTTCTGTGGAGGTATACAGGTCTGCAGAAGGAGGAAGAGTATCCCAAAATGAGTCAGATGGGATGGAGATAGTTATGGTTTTGTTTGTGTAGGAATACATTTTTTGGTTTGGAAAAGTACATTTTAGTATATTTTTGGCTAAGCAATACTTGGCTGGATCCAAATGCTCTTGAAATCAGTGAGTTTTATTCTGTTGGTCCAGGAACATTTATTAGAAAATGTGGGTGTAATTCAGGTGTCCATGCCTACTTGATACTTTCTAAGAAACACAGGGTGTCCTTAACACTATGTATGAAGGGATGGCTGTTATTAGGAATTTGATTGCACTGTAGTTCCTTCAGAAAAAAATCTATTTCCTGAAGCTTCAGTTGAGAACATCTGAAACATTTATGTCATAATGTAACAATGTTTCCTGATCTTATTTTAGCAGGCTTTGCTAATACCTTCTTCTGAGCCCTGGACTCTGGGTCGAGTTGTTCTCTATGCTGATGTGACAATAGTTGAGACTGAAAGGGACTTCTTGAGAATCAGAGCAGTAGAATAATTTAGGTTGGAAAAGACATGAACTGTACAGCAAGGAGGGAGGGTAACACCAACCCCACCTGATTACTTTTTGGTTTAGAATTTACTGAAGACTTTGTATACATGCTAAGTAGCCAGTGAGAGCTAACATTTACAATGGAAGGAAGAAATATTTTCCTGAACATACAAGCAAAAATACCCCTCATTACAGGGCTGAAGTCACAAAATTAGTAGATTTCAAATGTTTCTTTACAGCAGAATTAAGAATCATAGAATCATAGAGTCACCAAGGTTGGAAAAGACCTAAAAGATCATCCAGTCCAACCGTTCATCTATTCCCAATAGCTCCCACTAAACCATGTCCCTCAACGCAACATCCAGTCTTTCCTTGAACACCCCCAGGCTCGGTGACTCCACCACCTCCCTGGGCAGTCCATTCCAGTGCCTGACCACCCTTTCTGAAAAGTAATACTTCCTCATGTCCAGCCTGAATCTCCCCTGCCGTAGCTTGAAACCATTCCCCCTGGTCCTATCACTAATGACACGAGAGAAGAGGCCGACCCCCAGCTCACTACAACCTCCCTTCAGGAAGTTATAGAGAGCAATGAGGTCTCCCCTGAGCCTCCTTTACTCCAGGCTTAACATTCCCAGCTCCTTCAGCCTCTCCTCATATGGCCTGTGTTCCAGACCCCTCACCAGCTTTGTTGCCCTCCTCTGAACACGTTCCAGGGCCTCAATATCTTTCTTGCAGTGAGGGGCCCAGCGGCCTCACTAGTGCTGAATATAGGGGAACAATCACCTCTCTGCTCCTGCTTGCAACACTGTTTCTGATGCAAGCCAGGATGCCATTGGCCTTCTTGGCCACCTGGGCACACTGTCGGCTCATGTTCAGCCGAGCATCAATCAATACCCCCAGGTCCATTTCCTCTACGCAGTCCTCCAGCCACACCACCCCAAGCCTGTAGAGTCGCCTGGGGTTGTTGTAGCTGAAGTGAAGAACACAGCAAACAGAAGGTTGCATGATACCAAGGGTCCATACTGAAACCCATACTGCCATTCAGACTGGATCTGAACAAGATAATGTTTTTTTCTTTTGGTGTCACAGTGCAAGTGGCATCCCACATAGAGTCCTGGTGTAGAGCTGATCCTGCTGTGGTACTGCGATGGCATGCACTGTGAAATCTCAGCCCACCAAAGACAGTGGGATTCTTGCCATTTGTTCTACAACTGCGTCAATGACTTCTGTTATCACAGGTGATGCAATACCTCTGCCACAGTGATACAAACGTCACAATGTAGGTGCTTGACCCTGTGACATAAAAGCAAACAAACAGTAACAGAAGAAGCCAGCCAAGGCAAATAAAGAGCTATAGAAAAATAAATTACTGAGGGTTTTTTTGAGAGAAGAGAATGTCAGTTCTTCTTAATTAGCTTTGAAGAAGTATTTTAAACTTTTCTTAAGTAGTGAGAAGTATTTTGACTATAGCAGAAGTCCAAAAGAAATGCTTCTCAACCTTCAAGGGTAGAGATCAGTGCTTCTTTCCCCAGTGGTGTAGAAATATGAATTATACAAAGAACTGTTAAAACATTATTCTGAAGTATAGATTGGGTTATCAGTCAGCTATGTCCACAGGCATGCTGTTCCTTATGAGCTGAGCCCACTGAAAGGCCAGTCAAAATCAATCATTTCTGACCTGTTTTTAGACTTAATGAATGTGTCCCACTCTGTAGACCAGATACAGTAGACAATCCATCCAGTAATGGTGAAGAAGAGAGCAAGATGAAAATCTGCACAGAATAGAAGGGATGTTTTAAGCTGCATGTAATGCATGTCATAAGCTCATTCTCTCAGTGTTTTTCTACGAAGTCCTCACCCTCTCATGACAAACAGCAGCAAAAGCACGCACTGAACCTGCTCACATAGTAGCAGAGTTCCCAGTGAAGCACGTGCTTCTCTGAACTTCAGGCACAGAGCTACCTAAGCCAGACAGCATTTTGCCTGAGGCCTTCACAGCAGCACAAATCTTCTCATGCTCCCTGTTCTAGATGGAAGGAGTCCATCTAGAAAAGGAAAGCAGTGTGAATTCTCCTGTATCATCTTCTTCCCTGACTTTTCAAGATTTTATTGACAGTGTCATGCCCTGCAAGGGGCAGTTTAGGAAAAAAGTCTATCTTGTAAAAATCTAGATATCCCGTGGATTTGTTGGACAGTCCTCTGTACCAGCCAAAGAAAAGGGGAAACTTATTAGGTGTAAATCAATGGGCCTATAAGTTAAATACAGACACAACCCTCAAGTTTGTTTTATTAGTATTTATGGTTTCATTAACCATCTGTGTATTCTGCTATTTGTACTAGTATCAAAAGCATTCCTGGAATAAATCTAGTAAAATCCTATATTATAAGGCAAAGCTGCTTCTTGCACCTGGTGCAAGATGAGAAGACTCAGAAGAGTGATTTTCTGGCTCTGTGACCTGCCTTTGGTTTTGGAACAGAGTACATGCATTTCCATCTGTATATCTGAGCGATGCATTTTCACTACAGCATGTAGTAAATATACTCCTGTATACTCTGTATGCTTTTAGCTCGTGCGTCCCGCATCTGAAACACAGAATACAAACCGTGCAGTTAAAGCTGTTGCCTTCACATTTGACGCTAAGGGGAGCTCTTGTAACAGAAGATAATGACCTGTGTCTTCTCCGGCTGCTGCACAATGTAAAGCAGGTATTAACATGAGGCTCTCCTTCTGGCCTTATTTTGCAAAAGCTAAGTGTGTTTGTCTCATTTAGTAAAAAGAAAACCTTTTCTAGGCAGGCAGCTAAAGTACACACAGCTAGTGAAATAATTGAATGTAAGTGCATGCTATTGAGTTCCTGCTTATCCACTGAAGACAAAAGCTTCATTTTTGTCTTTCTAATCTTTAGGTTTCAGCCTACAAATTAGTCTAGTCCCTTTTACCCTTTGCTTTGTACAAAGTCTAAAATGCAGAGTGTATACTTCATCTGAAAGTAAGAATCTCTGTTATAAAACAAACAGTATCTTACGTATTCCCAGTTATTTTTAACAAAAGAAACAAGATGCTAATATTTTATTCATTCTCTTCTATTTTCTTACAAGAAAGGATAAAGAAAAAAGGAAAGTTAAGACTAGCATAGATATTTTTTGGTTACATAGTTGTGGCCAGCATGCAGCAAAGTCTTTTTTGCTCCCTAAAGGAGGGTGAGCCAGGAGCCAAGGGTGACCACAGTCAGGGCAGTGCCTTCACTGATAGGTGACCATGTCCCATCCCATCTGATTATAGTGAGCAGAGCTGGATGCTGTTACACATTCTGTTGTTACCACATGCTGTTACCACAGTCCCAGACCATGCAAGTGATGAACAAGATCCACAGCTCAAATAGGGATTCCAGCCAGGAGTAAGTGGAGACAGGGCCATAGACTACATCAGTCCAAAATACATTTAGGGGACAGGCAGATACAGTTGGGAGGCAAATCTACAATTTACATTCATGAGGTAATGCAGGAAACCTGTGGCATAGCTCCAAGATCCATCCAAGAGGCAGAGCTGGAGATAGAACTGGTGATAGATTTGCATATAACATAGCCCGGGCAATATCCTTGCTCAAGATTGTTCTGGTCAGGACCTAGTGCTCTGACAGCCTCCCTGCCCAGCAAGTGTATCCTCACACCTCACAAACAGGGGCTCAGAAGGGATTTACTGCAAAGTGAGCTAATTGCTGGGGTTTTCATAGGGCTGTTTCAGTGGCCACAGATCCAGGACATGGAGAGGGAACTGCAGAAGGGACATGGCATGGGTGACTTGCAGATTGGTCAGGTTTGAGACAGGGACATGGCACAGCCTACTTGGAAATTCACCTTGAGTATGGTGTTCAGTTTTGGGCCCCTCACCGCAAGAAAGACATTGAGGCCCTGGAGCACGTTCAAAGATGACCAACAAAGCTGGTGAGGGGTTTGGAGCACAGGCCTTATGAGAAGCGGCTGAAGGAGCTGGGATTGTTCAATCTGGGGAAGAGGAGGCTCAGGTGAGATCTTATTGCTCTCTAGAACTACCTGAAGGGAGGTTGTAGTGAACTGGGGTTGGCCTCTTTTCTTGTGTACAGTGATAGGACTGCAGGGAATGGTTTCAAGCTACGGCAGGGGAGATTTAGGCTGGACGTTAGGAAATACTACTTCCTAAAAGAGTGGTCAGGCACTGGAATGGACTGCCCAAGGAGGTGGTGGAGTCACTGATCCTGGGGGTGTTCAAAGAGCGTTTGGATGTTGTATTAAGGGATATGGTTTAGTGAGTACTATTGGTAATGGGTGGATGATTGGACTGGATGATGCTGTAGGTCTTTTCCAACCTTGGTGATTCTGTGATTCTGTCATTCTGTGATTCTGTGAAATGGGAGATGGGTGCTAAAGGCCACCCCTGATGAGACCACACAGGGCTGAGGGAACAGATACAGGCTGTTCTTGAGGTGCTTTGGAGGCCACACAGGCTTGGGGAGCATTTACTCAGCTATGCTGGGAGCTCAGAGTCCAGGACCAAACCTGAACCTCAGGGGATGGAGGCCTGCATTCACTATAGAAAACCCACCAATAAGGTACGCAATTCATGAGAAATAAATGTGTGTGATTACTGAAAGAGAGGCACTTAGTTCTTTTACTGAGGGCAGTTCATTGTAATTATGATACCTTTGCACCTTTCTTTAAATTTGACTGCAAATTTTCATGGACTCTATTATCTTTTATACTGTAGTAAACCAATTAGCCCAGTAATACTTTTCTCCTCTGACCATTCAGGTTGTTTTGGAAAGTGCTGGTCAGTGTAAGTAAGGGTATTACCATCTGGGACAGATACTTATATTTGTGAAAGACAGGTCTAGAGCCTGCAATTAACAAGATGTAATGGTTCCTTGTTTAGTCAGTACTGCCATCATCATACCTATGTCTCTGCCATTTTCACGCGGGTCTTACACTTCTTATATCTTGTCAGGCACAATTGTGTGATCTGACAGGTTTTGTGGGAAAAGATAGGTGGATAATGGTGTCTGCGTGCAATCCTGGTTTGTTCTTTTGGCAGAGGAGAATACCACCTTCAAGAGAAGTTGATTATGTCCTCCCCTGCAGATTTAGTTTTGAAACAGAGAGCTTTGAGCTTTTCTAAACTGAGAGACCTGTATGGCTTTTCAGACCAAAAACACACTGATCAACTTTATCTGAGAAAGCAGACAGGAAATAACTGGGAGTAAATGATTGAATTTTGAATTTTTGCATGGGCTAAAATAGATTGAAACTTCAAAATAATTACAGTAGCGTTAGCAGATTCCTACTTATCAGTTATAAAACAGCTATGATAAGAATTGACACTTTGTTACCTGGAAACTACCAAGCATGCAAACAAGCGCACAGATTGGAACTTGTTAGCATTCACTCTTGTGATTGCTCCAACAGAATAGCAAATAATTGATGGCAGTGAAAACATCTACTGAAGATCATATGAGAAAAAAAAAGAGGGAGCTCATGCCTATACCTAATCATGAAACCATGGACACTTTAAATGAAGCTGTGATTAGTTTTAAGTACCTACTTCTGACACCTGTTTCCATGAGAACAGGAGCAGCAGCTAGAAATGACGTAACCAGAGATCTTGTTCATTGTACAGACACAGAAACTGCAGATATCACACATAAAAGCATTAGGACCAGTCAGCAGAGTGTTTTCAGGAGAAGAAAAAGGTTTATCGATGTTTCAAAGATCCTTAGAACACTTCCAGCAGAACTCCTTAGAACTAACTTCACTGTTACTTCTTAACAAAAACAACAACAAAGGTTTTTAAATGCAATTTTTGATTTAAAGGTAAAATGATTAGCAAGGAGTAATTTCGTTTTGGAAACCTGCACCTCTCAAGCAGCTAACACCATGAGGACTGAAAGAGAAACTGAGTGTAACCACAATAATGTATTACTCTACTCCTGCAAAACTGCCTGATAAGCATTCATTTGCCTTATATTACATCCTTTTCCTAGTGATATTGCATTGCACATAGTTTTGATTTGATAATAAAACATTATGTGTTGCTGAATCCTATTTACTGTGAGCAATTTAAAAAGAACAATCTTAGTTTTATAGTCTAAGTATTTTCTTTGACCAGAAGTGTTTTGGAACAAAAAATCAGGCATATTTTCTAATTAATTGGGCAGTATTGTAAAATATCTTTTCATGAAATACGATGCTATGGCTTTCTCTTGATCAACATGAATGATGAAGGAAAAGGAGCAGAAGTCAGTGGTGTTCTCCCAAGGAACATACCTTTTATACATGACTGAGTATTACACTTTAGGGTAAGCTGTCTTTCAGATGTCTTTAGAAGTATGGCTGTTTGTGCAGTCTATCAAACAGTAACTTTTTTTTTTTCCCCTTAAAGGAAAAACCTGTGATAAAACAATGAACTCAGCCTGGAGGCTGCAGGTAACTTGTGTGCTTGTTACTTTTGCGGAGAGAGATTGGAAAGATTGTAATTGATGCAATTTCTCGCAATAACAAAATGTTCCTGACCTTTTGTTGATCACAAAGCAAATGTACTTTTAGTATATCAAGTAAAATCAAATTTTGCTCCTTTTTCCCTCCTGCTAGCTCTCAAGGATGATGTTATACACCAGGTTGCTTAATAAAAATGTCAACTAAGTAGAATAGGACAGAATGTTGTAGTTGAAGACCCTTCTAGCCACCAAACAGCTACCTCAATTTTCCTATTTCAGCATTTTCCATATTTAAAAAAATGTGTGTATGTGTGTGAGAGCAAGGAAGCTGTCAGCATGACACTGAAGAGCATAACATTTTAACGCAGGGAGATTTTTCAATGTAAGGATATAGGAAATGGTTCATAGACAATTACTTATTTTAACTGCCAGGCAGATTCTGCAGGAAACACAAAAAGCCCTGTCAAGAAGTGTTACTGCAGGAATAAAGTAGTTATTCTGCTTGTTGATATACAGGGGTTCTACTTCAGCAAGCTTTGTATGATATAAACCCAGGGACAAAATCCTCAGTTTCAGTAAAAGAGGACTGGAGTGCAAAGCAAAAAGAACACAGTACTTTCTAATCATTTCTAATCTGTCCTCCCTTCCCACCTGGGAGATCAACGCAATCAAGTTTTATCAGCTGTTCCTGCTTTTCTGCTTCATCTCTAATGTGACTTCTCACACCAAAAGACAAGATAGCTGTGAGCAGGCTTAAAAAGTTTATTCCAAACATTAATTCTTTACATTGACATAGAACTTGGGTAATGATTATGCAGAGAACTTAACAACTAATTAGGTTACATTTAAGTGTGGTCTAAAAATTTGCTACTTATGTTTGGAAATTTGAGGAGTACTGGACTTCAATAGTACTGTAATATTGAAGGGGGAATTTTGTAGCTGCCACCTATAATTGGGGTGTGATTTTGCTGCAGATATGGTGCCAAATTGACCATAAAATGGTAGGGTGCTACATCCTAAGAGAAGGAACACCTCCACTCTTTGGAAGAGGAGATTTTAGCCCGTTGCAGGAATCTGCTTGGCAGACTTTCATAGGATAAAGCCTTGGCTATAGGAATGGCTCAGGAGAGCTGTCTGAGTTTCAAAGATCATGAAAAATAGTCCATCCACTTGTGCAGGAAATCAAGCAAAGGCGGCAGGAGGCCAGCACGTATGAACAAGGATCTCCTGAGGAAAAACAAAAATAGAAAGGGAGCATGAGGAGGTAGAAGCGTGGTCCAGCCTCAACTATTTTGTGATTCTATCTCTGGCAGGTGCTTCTCCTTTTCTATCATTTTGTTTCTGTTGCCTGGCTTCTCCAAAACCAGCTGGTTAACCAAAGAAATGCCTTAACAAGGAACAAAGTCAGAGTTAGGAACAGACCATAAAAAGATCACTGTTGACAGTCCTCTCACATGCAGTCCTCGAAAGCTCATGTCAAGTAGCTGAAATAAATTGCTGCCTCTGTAACCACTGTTGAGTCACAGTCAAATATCAGTATTTATACGCTCAGTAGGGAGAACTAAGGGAAAGAGTCAGAATTGAAAAACTGTCTGAAGTAGAATTGCACGTTTTTTCCATAAGTGTCAGTTCTACAGCTGTTACGGTTGTTAGCAGTTTGACTGCAACTGAATAACACACAATGCTCTAAATGAAAGGGAACCATGATAACCTGTCTGGATCCAGCACACCCATTAAGTATCTCAGGCTGGATTTAGGAGAGAGTTAATGCATCATTCAGCATATATTATGGAAGTGCACAGAGCAGCTAAGGGATGTGCAAGTGTACAGGAACTGCTGAATCAAGGCCTGAACCTCATTGACCACCTGAGGCAAGCAATGAATCATGGGAAGCACAGGTGAAGGTAATTCACCTGTGCTACTGGAAGGGGTGGAGCCTGGCTGCACCTCTCTTGGACCCCATTTAAGTGCTGACTGCCACTCACTTCTTGTGGAGATTGTTGTGAGCCTATAAAGTCTCTTTAAGTGGGAGTCTGAAGTTCTTCCTAGAGACTTTATTCTGGGCAGGAGGTTAACCAGTGGTAGGACTGGCGGCACTTGAGGCATTATCCTTATGGTACAGAACTCTACCCGATCACAGCCTGTCTTGCCACCTTCCCCTCATTGGGAGTGATGTATAATCAGAATTAATAATGATATCTCTGACTAGGAGGACAGTTGAAAAGACAGTATGACTGGGCAGTAATGAATAGAGTCCAGCTAAGTCATGGAAGGCAGCATGGGTGATATACAAGCATGCTCTCTCATACACCATTGGAGTATGGCTACTTCAAAATTTTTTATATTGATTGCTATCACGTGTGTTTAAGTAGTATGATCTATCAAATAGCAGTGGATTGCCTCTCATTAGTAGTAATGGTTGTGGAAGCAGTATTTGAACCATGTAACTGGCTATTTCCTCTGAGGAGGACGAATTTTAACAACATTGAAATCTTGATGCTACGTTGAAGCTGTGTCTTAATGACCATTTTCAATTATTTCAATGAAAAAATAACTATTATGGACTGTCATATGTAGTCTTGTGTCTAATATATAGGACTTTTTATTGTCCTTGTTAAAATCTATCTGAAAAGATATTTGCACTCCCAGTCACAAGTAGAATATGTTGGAGCTTCTTAAAAAGAGAAGTAACTACTCCTTGAAAAGTTTTCCTAAGTTAAACCAGCTTTTCTTCCTCTCAGAAGTCAAGAAATGTCCAAGAGATGCGTGCAATTGTAACCTTCTTGATATTTGCTTATCCCTAGATTCCACTTGCAGCCAGTCTTGCTCTGAAGAGTTCTTACTTATGTTTTATTCTGGATGACTCAATGGAGAAGGAGAAAGAAAAGTGGAAACAGCCTAGAGAAGAAGCTGAGAAGATAGAGACAGGTTATCCTCCTATGCGATTTTAATGGTAAGAGGCTAGGATTTCAGCTAAGAAAGGTAAGAGTATTCAACTCCCTCTTTATTTGCAGAGAGGGAAATCATCACAGTGACTTCCATTGCTGTATTTTTCATTGCTGCATTCCTCTGCGCTGCCAAGGGAAATAACCTTTTGTCCCCTCTTTCTTGGGGGACACTTGTTTTTATTGTTGTCTCTGGTCAAATCCACCAGCACTGATTTAATAGGAGATGAAGGAGCTTTTGTGCCCTTCTCAGCAGTTTCAGCATGTGTGGAGCATGTTTCTGGGTCATTGGATGCAATTGGCGTTCAGATGAAATAATACTCCTTAGGAGTGGTAAAGACACTGTGTGCAACTTACCTGCTGTGTGGTTATGAACTCTAGTGACTTAGCAAATAATGAGGTAAGTGGTGATACTCAGTTGTAAGTTATGTTCAGGTAAAATAATGGATAAACTTAAAATCTTCTGCTTCAGCTTTGTACTTATGCAGAATAAACATATCCATAGCGGTATGGAAATGTAAAAGGTGTTAATAATTATTGAGAGATGATTATGAACAACTCCTACCTGAGGCTGGTTTTTAGAGTGCATGAGTGGGCTCAGCTATGGGCTACCATGGCAGGTCTTTTTGTCCATGTAACAGATAGCCAAACACGCTGACTCTGAGACTGAAATCTTAGTGGATGTGATTAGAATCAACAGCTCCTCTCAGAAAAACCAGTAGGATCTCCTTTATAAATCTGAAGCAATATTTCTCTCCCCACTGCTGCCAGAGAAGGTAAACTCTAGCTAAAATAGTGATAGAGCAGTGCTGGCAGAGCAACCATGGTTGTTATTGTTTGTTTATATATTTGTTGGAAAAAAGAGGTTCTAGGGAGACATAATACTCTCTTTGAAGCATTGTGCACCTGGGCTCCTACTGTAACTAGTATGTTCTTGTGCAGCAATTTCCAGCTGGTGAAATGTCTGTCCTTAGAGGAAACATCCTCCCCAGCTACTCCAGGTCAGTGTAATCAATGGCTTCTCAGAAGGAAAATAACTCCTTTGTTGACTTGCTGTTCACTTAGTATATCCACAAGTACACTAAAGGTTTGTGTAAATAACAAAAGGTGTTTGCTGTTGAATAAGACTAGAATTCCCTTATTGCACTATATATACTTCAATATTTCTTTCATTCCCCAACTTGAGCCATAAGTAGGAGAGCAAACTGTAGCACTATCATCAGGTACCTATCTTTTTTAACTACATGATTCGCAACATTGGTTGGAGAAGATAGGCATAGTACTCTTGAAAAAGCAGGATGGGAAATTTAAAATTAGTAGGTGAGATAAAGTGACTTTACCTAAAGAAATATGATAAAGGGAAGATTTAGCAGCAACTGGCTTCATCAAACAACCGGTAACTCCAAGTAAAGGTAGAGAATTCTTCTTATTTGCTTCTTCTGACAACTATCGTTTGGCTAGCGTCACTGTAAAGACCTATGTTATTTAGCAGGGAAGGAAAGCAAGATGTTCTCTTTACGCTGATGTAAGAAAAATAGCATTAATTTATGATACCTCAAACTGCTACTGTGCTAAGGGACAGTACTTGCTGTTCTCAAGTTCAGCAGCAGGTTACTTTCTCTTGTTGCTGAGCTTTAGCACCCAGGTATTTTCTGACTACTAAGTTATGGGAATATTGGATGATGCTGGAGGGACCTGAAGCTAATTCTGCCATAAAGAACACAAAGTACAGATGCTCTCCTTGCCTCAGGCATGAGTTAAAACATTCTTTTTTTCTTACCTTGTGAAACAAAAAGTTGAAAGGTAAAGAAATATAAAAGGATTTTTATATTAGAAAATAAAAATAATCTACACAGTGTAATAAGCAGGAAAAGTGATTGCAGTTTTTTTTAAAGTGAACTTGGTATTACTCTATGGTTACCATTTTCACAGCCCAAGAAATAATGCCTTGATGTGATTTTAGTACTGTTGAGAGAGATGAAGCTATACTGACCATGCAGAATACTGAAAATAACAATAATATTTTCCTAGAGACATGCAAAATATTTCCCAAGGTCTAATTCTACAAACTTCCTCAAAAGAAGGGGGGGAAAAAAGCATGGAACTCAAACTCCATTTCCTCCAAGGACAAGACTGAAGCTAGTCAAGCCTGCTTTGGTTGGCTGCACTCCTGAGCAACAGCTGCATGACTGACTGATACAACACCAGCCAAAAAAATGACGCAGTAAATCTGTGCAATGAAGATTCCAGAAATGTGCAAGCATAGGATCATAGAATAGTTTGGCATGGATCTCTCTAATTTAAACTGCCATTTCCTTTAAGACTTATAGGGAGTCTTCAAATGTAGAATGTTTCATCTTCCGTTTTAACACTGGATGCAGTGCTTTTCATTTAATTCTGCAGTATAAATTTCATCCAACAAGAGGATTTCAAGTGCTTCAGTGAAATATGGTGTACAGATCTGTATGTGTTTTTCAGATGTCTGTTTCTGATATCTATTTCATGTTAGCATTTGGGCAGATTTGAACTGTCCCTTTGCCCTGTGCTGTTGAGAGAAACAAAAGGGGAAAGTTGTGTAGAATATGTGAATCTTTAGTGAAGCTTCCTTCAGAGAAGATTCCCAAGTATTTTTGGAAGGCTTGTAGAGGTCTAAAGAAGTAGTATCTGGAAAGGTGGCCAGTTCAAGAACAGAACAAATACCTGCAGACTATGAAATAGAGAAGGACAATGTCTGTTGGAAGCAGTGACTAATGAGCTGCACACAGCTAAAAGAACACTTGAAGAAATAGCAAGACAAGGTTTAAAAAAAAAAAAAAAAGAGCCAGGTACTTTTTGTCTGCCTATTGCCACTAAAGTAAATCATTAAGGTCTCTTAAGAGACTTAAAAGGCTTATTAAACCGTTTTTGGAAGCTCTAGCTCATAGAAGTTGACTCTTTGCTCATATAAAGAGCTTAAGGAGTTTCTGAGAGGCTTCAGCAATCTGAAAGAATGATATTTTTGGCACAAAGATGGATACACAATACATTTCAGAAGAAAATTACTGTTTGTTAGAGAGGAATCACGGTAAGTATATTGTTCCTTTAAAAGGAACAATTAGGAGTTGGTTTATCCAGAGTTTTAAAAAGTGGACAAAGAACATTTTTGAGGTTTAACTGAAAACAATCTTGAGTTGGGTATGATTTAATTCTAAAAATCGGTCTGGTTACTTCACACCAATTCTGCTATGAGCACGTTGCTGAGAATATATCTACATTCACTGGTCCACTGCAGCTTGTAGGCCTCACAGAATGTTATGAATATATTAGTACATCAACTCAATGATTGCACCAGCTATAAAAATTGAAATTACTTAAAGAATGGATTAGAATGTCCATGTAGCATTCAAAGCCTCTTTTTTTTTCCTTCTGAATGTCAGAGCTTTCCTAAATGTCTTGCTAAAACAAGAAGTGGAACGGTATGGCCACTACTTTCAAGCTGGGTTCTGTATCTGGCTTTGTTCTTAATTGCAATAAAAGAGTAGCTCTCTTTCCTATGTTTAATTTCTTTAGATCAAATTTGCAGGTGTTTAAAATATCATGGCAATTGTAATGTAAAGACATGTTCATTTCCTGAGGAGCCTACACACACACAGACTGACCAACTGTTGAAGAAATATGTAAGTAGGATTATTAAAATGTCTCTTTTTCTCATTGTTCTGCCCGTGTTCAATGTTAGGGTTTTTCTGTAGTAATACTAAGTTATTTGTTGTATGCCATCTTTCTAGCCTTACCCTTTTTGCTGCATATAGGAGTGTTAGAGAAAGATCCTAAGAATAACCAAGAAAGTAAATCTGGAGAAAAAACATAGTAGGAATATGTGTAGTTGTGAATCATATCTGAGGAAATGTTTAAGGGAACTCAGAACCCAGTAAATCAGGAAGTTGTGCCACCTTTTTTTTTTTTTTCCTAAACTTTTCCTTATGTCTGCCTGCCCAGATCTATTATTTAAAAGATTTCTCAAACTGCAGGTAATCACCTGTAATGATGTTACTGTCCACATCAGTCTGTCCTGAAACTCTGTGAGCTTTCTCTAGGATTGTTAGATAGTCAATGAGATTGAGTCCTCGAGATGTTGAATCTGAGCACCTCACAGTGGAAGAAAAAAAACTATTCCGAAAGAGGAGTAGGTAAGCTGGAAAAAGAATCTCTTAAAATCACTCATGGAAGCTAACTTTACCTCTCAGGTTCTCACTGTTTATAGCTGGTGAGGAATGAGTAAGCAATGAAGAGAGGGATTTATCTCAGGAACTTGAAATTCTAATTGCATTCCATTAACTTGCTGGCACTGTCCATCATTTAGCAGTTTCTTGCAAAAATTCCCCAATTCTTCCCCTCTGTCATCTTAAAGACGTATTTTTAAGTAGACTCCAGGCTACCTTCTGTTATGTGATCTCTGTTTCAAACATTTGGACCAAATCGGCCATTTCCTATGCCTCAAATATCTGCAATGCTGGATAATAAAAGTCACAGTAGAGGAAGTATTTGTTAGTTCTCCTTGTGTAACATGATTTGATTATTTTGATCCAGGGCTGTACAGTCAGTACTAATCATAGTGAGAGCTACATATGCTTGTAGGCTTTCTGAAACTGGTGAAGAACTACTTCTATTTTTTCATGTTTTTGACTTACAAATGTATAGCCTTCAGACTCTTACTTGGTAGGCTTTACTCCAGTAACCTAGCTTAATGTAATGCATTCATTAATAATTGTGTTCTTTCCATGTATGACAAATTTTAAAGTATTGAATTGAAAGCGTATTATGAACATGGAATATTTCCTTTAATCCACTTAAAGTACAAAGTGTGAAAAGGTTGTTTGAGGAATTGTTAATACAATGCTAATCTCGTAGCTGTGTAGATTCATAGATTTATTTGGAAGTACGCTCTTTTTACTCCCTTGCTTATTGCATAGAGTCCTGAAACTGGGTTCATCTGGTGCTGTAATCTTTCATTTTGGAGGCTGGGTGATAAAAGGCAAACAGTATTTGGAAAATAACACACCTCCCTTTCCTGCCTGTTTATCTGCACAATTTCAAGACTCCCACTCCATTATATTTGGACAATAGTAGAAGATGAAATGATGACAAGAGACCAGTTGCCATCCAAAAAAAAGCTTTGGCGAACGTCTAGGTGAATGTTTTTTCCATTGTCCTTCTTTCTCATCTATCTCATCTCTCTGCAGGTTAATGATGAATGCAGGAGATGAAAAGTTGTTCCCAAGAGTTTGGGAGCAAAATTTTATTTCTCATAATAAGAAATAAAATGTTTAGTATTTCTGTATTGCTGTTCTTCATAATACTTCTGAGCACATGGCATGTTGGATGAAAAATAGTAGTTGAAATGTACCAAAGAACTTCAAGTTTATTACTAGGAGAAGAAATAAAAGCCAGGAAGTGCTAGACTTTGTGCAAGTTCTCACTTATTATTCGTGACTATTATCATCTTCTCCATTGGAATTTTATTACAGAATATGCCTTAGGCTTTGCTTCAGAGAAATCTAGGGGCTACAAACTATAAGGAATAATTTATGATCACTTATAGGCAGCAAGCAAACTCTCATGGTTTAGAAAGTCATTAAAAAAAAACAACACATATTTGTGCAGATTAATCGTCTCATTCTAGAACAAGGAAAGTATTTACATTGTGTTGTAAATACTTTCCAGTTATGAGAGTCTAAATAGTCCTAGTAGCCTAAACTGGTACAAAAATTGAAGGAACAAAATCAAAAGAAATACAAGTAGCAGTCAGGAGAGAATTCAGTCTGTTAGCCGAGTATACGTCTTTTTTCCTCCCCAAAAATATAACTTGGGAAATAATAGGCAATTCCAGAATTACTGCACACTGTGTCTTGGTAAAAGAGTTTGTTTCCCCAAATCTAGGAATTGTGACTTCTGTGAGGAAATGCCTTGTTTAAGCTGACGTGTTTCTATGTAGGTTGCTCCAGAAGTAATGCCTCCTACCTATTTCAATGGAAACTACTGCAGACACAATGCAATAACACTATTGAATAGAGTCAATCCTCAGCTAGAAAATGCTCTTTTTCAGCATAGCCATTACCATTAGCTGTGTGTTTTTGCCAGCAATGAACAAAAGGCTGCAGTAATAACAATCTGCCCCAGTGGAGATGATCCACTGTCTCTGTCACCACTGCTGAAACACATTGCCCACTGCCTCGCTGTATTCACATTCACTGTTTAGTCTCCATAAACAATCAGCAAGTGTCAATGAATTTCAGTGGATGGAATGTTTTCTGTGTGGAGGAATTCAGTGATGCACCTTTGCTTCATATCCCCTTCCATATCAGGTGCTATTTTGTTAGAATGGCCCTCTGTTGCCTTCTGTTACACAGCAACAAAATGTGATGGAATATTGGTAAGAAGGTTCGATCTCTACTGCCATACAATCAACATCCACCCCTGATGTCACTGGTTGACATAATAAAATAGGGGGCATTACTTTTGGAGCAGCCCTGGTAAACGTCAGTAGTCTATTCCACATTTAATCAAGGTTGTTTTACTAATGAGAGTGGAGTTTGGCACTGTGCTGCTCCACACCTGAGATCCTCCCCATGTGACATGAGTGGACCTTGGCAAGTGGGTGCAGCTAAGACAAAGGTAGTTGGCAATGCTGAGACTTCTCCTAGCACACCTTTAGCAGTGCAGAGGTTATTTTAGTTTCCATGAGGTACAGAATTTGTCAGCAAGAAGCCTTCAAACTTAAACTTCTTATGGTGATATAAAACCTTAGCGAGCTCTGCTAACAAGCTTCAGGACATTTAGATGACTGTATCCTGGCTGTGCTCTTTGTATTCACTCTGCTTTGGTTATTTTTGACACTCACCACAAGCAAAGTCTCATCAATGAAGCCTTGTGATGATTCTTGGTGTCAAATAATAATCTTCCTGTAGTTAATCCTATACAGCAGAAGAGTCACTGGCCCCGTTGAATTTAATGGCAGGACATTCAGCAAGGGCAGAACTTCTCACTGAGACCAAGTCCTTCTATCCTGATACAGCTACGAATTTGGAGACAGGGCATAAAAAAATCTAGAAAAGAGGTTCCTTTCCCAGAAAAAAAAACCAACAAAAAACAGATAAATAATTTTGAAAATGGTTTTCTAATACTAATAAGGAAAATGTAATAGACCATTTTATGCTCCTGTCCTTAGGCTGTACCTTGTACCATGATCAGTATAAAAGAAAATGATATTTCCTTGATTACTCATTCAAGAAGAAAATGAGTTCTGTTACCTGAAAATTTGGAAGTTTCCTGAGTAATTGGATAGCCTTTGTACACCTTCAATTTTTGATGTTATTGGGTAGTTTATGGTATTTACTAAGATGTTTCAGCGTAATCATTTTCTTGACAGGATAAAATATCACTATTACAGTGAGAACATTCTCCTGACAGCAGAAACCATTTAATAAATTAGATTCTGAATGCAATTTGCTGGTCAGTGAGGCAGAATATATAGTGCATGTGCAAGAAAGAGTTTAAATATCAACCAGAAACTAACAGTGTAAATTACACAAAAGCATCCTTCATTGTGCTGGCCTTTTCTTTCTTCTAAGACTGCAAAAGGCATTGGCAGGAATAATTTGAATGTCACAAATATGTCGTATAGAAATCTACCTGCTTCAAAATTACAGGCACTTATTTCAGTGCTGAACACACTAAAAAAACCTAGTTTAACATTTGGAGGAGAGTGGATTAACCAGCAGTATTCAGTTAATTCCTACTATAGTCATCAGCCTTGAGGTGTGGATACCAAGATAGGTTCAAATCTTCCAAAGCATTCAGTGGGAAGGGCTGCTGCCTCAGCCTGCTAGAGTCTCCGAGAAGCATGGTAGCTCTGGTGTGGACTCTTGTATGGATTGATGACTGGTATATTATCCAGTAACAATTGCATTTCAGCAAGTGCCTAATAACAGACTCCTCCTTGTACCTGCTGAAGTTTTGGAAGTGAACATAGAGATGAAGCAGAGGTGGAATAAGGTGATCCTGTATTTGCATCTCTGAGACTGGCTAAATGCTATGATCTCCTGACAAATACTTGTTTTCTTCAAGTAGGAATCAGAATTGTACAGCAGGACTCATCCCACTTTCATATCTAGATTTTATTTGAACTCGAAGGAAATGGGTGACTTCCACTCATCCAGATAGCTGCAGCTGCTCTTCTGTTCTGTAACATGAAATGTAGTCCCCTTCCAGCTTCTCCCTTCTCTACAAGTCTTCTTCAGTTGTCCTAAATGCTGTCACTGCTAGAACTTCACAGCTCCTAGTAACTGTTTTTAGCCATTTTGAGCCTAGGCACTTCTAATAGTTCCAGGAATAATGCACTCAAGTTTAAATTCTAAATATCAATCTTACTACAGCTTTTTTCAATGGTGTCCCTTTAGTGTCATCCTTTCAGAGATATGGTGAAAAACTGAGATACAAGATCATGAAATGCAGATCCCTGTTTGCCTTTGCTCCCTGCAAGGAAGTTTTTTTCCTTTGGTTTCATCTCACATGAACAACCCATGTGAGGAAGGGAAGGGAAGAGGCACCCAATTAATTATTGCCTTTTATCCTTGTATTTTTCCCCTTAACCAGTTCCTGACGTTTTTCTTTCTCTTGCAGGTCTTCCTGAAAAGTTTTGTTAGCCTTAGTTTGTATGTATTTATATATATATCTATCTATAGCTATGTGTATATACTTGTATATATGTGTATAAATTTAATTGTCTTTCTGTAGACACGCTACTGACGTTTTTCTATAAATCTCTGAAAAGAGATAAGCCAACCAGATGCCTTTATTCTGCATGCTGCAAAGTTTTTGTCTGCATGGAATACTTGAATAGAATAATTATTTTATGTTAAATTTGTTCAGGAATGGACCTCTGTTCTTTCCCTTCTTAATTCCTACCATCACTATCATTACTTTTCCTCATAATGCTACCCAGGCAGAAACTGACAAAATTGAAAATTAATTTGTGAAATGTCTCCAATGTGTATGATGAAATAGCTCTGGGAGAGAAGTAGCAATGCTGTTTGTACTCAGCTAGAGCCAATGTTGCTGTTCTCCAACATTCTTTTTATTGCTTTCAGATCCAGTGCATCAGAAGTAAATGCTGTCTCTGCTGTTCCCAGCATTCACAGTCGTGTGGATTTTGTGAGCGTCCTTTCTTATCTTTCTTTCTGCCTCCTTGTTTCATGTAAGGATCTCTCAGAGCTCCATCCTTTATCTTCTAGATGAGGAAACTGACAGAATAAGATTAAGGTTAAAATGTCAAAACTTTCTCTCAATTTTGGGTGCTGATTTTACACGTCCAGGCCCTGATCCTTTCAAGTGCACTCTGCGTTATTGGACTTTTAGATGGAAGTTGCCCTTTGAAAACTTACCATTGTTGGTTATTGCTTTTCACATCCTTAAAGACTAGGTAAAAATCTCCTTGAGACTGATTGGTATGCCAGTTGCTTTTCATTCTGGTTGAAAGTGGGAACAGTAATATGCCCTTTTGTTTAACGATAATTGAAACATGGGAAGATACTTCTGAGACCACTTGGAGTGCAAGTACGAACTGGCAGGTTTTGATCTGCTTGTGGTTGGGTGTGTTTTAAAGTAAGGAAGGAAAGAGGCAAATGAAAAGAGAAGTGCCTCTAGCATGAGCTTGAGAGAAAAAACAAAAATTGCTTGGAGCTTTTTGTGGAGAATCTTTCAGGAGGAGTGAAAAAGAACTGTTTTGATTAATTGCTACTCTGATCAGAGTTTTATGTGTATCCTGTAAGTCAGCAGTATGTTTCTGTTAAAGAGAAAGGACTGCAGACCCCAGATAGTATAAAAGCATGGGCTTAGAGCAGAGATTGACCTTAAATTCGTAGAACAAATTTGTTTAATGAGCACTTAAAAACATCAAGTGTGGGATAGTTAGAAATTCCTTGAACTGAGCTTGCCAGTACAGAATTCACTTAGGTGCTGCTCATATTCTGTATTTAACTTCCTAATGCTGTACTGAGCCGCATAGTCCTCTTTTTGAACTGTGATTGGGAATGAATGAAGGAGTATTGAAAGAGGTACTTGGGCTGACTGTCTGGCCTTATCAAGTTAACATGCTAAGCAGCAGAGGAAACAGACGTCTTCTGGAAAAAAGGATAATAAAGTTAAGACAAATGATTTCAAAGACTGGATTTTATTCTTCTAGTGTATTATGTGGCACTAGGCGAAGTTTTTAAGATGGAATGGTCTAGTGGATTCTTTGCTGCTATTCTTTTTCCCCATTGTTATTGCCCATTCAGTAGGAAATCTAAGTTCAATCCATTCAGCCTTGAGCAACCAGGCAACAGATAGGCCACAGCTTAGTAGAGTAAGCGTGAATCTGCAGCCAGTCATCCAGATGACTATCCTTTCTGATTCCCTTAACTGAATAGCCAGACCTTCTTTGAGATTATGGCTTTTTTTCTTTTTTTTTTTTCCTTGAAGGTTTGTTTTTTCAACACTTCAAACAAATCAGGCTCCACTCCTCTCCTTTCCCATATTACCTTTTGTTTACACAGAATCACAGAATGGCCAGGGTTGGAAGGGACCTCAAGGATCATGAATCTCCAAACCCCTGCCACATGCAGGGCCACCAACCTCCCCATTTAATACCAGCCCAGGCTGCCCAGGGCCCCATCCAACCTGGCCTTGAGCACCTGCAGGGATGGGGCATCCACAACCTCTCTGGGCAGCTGTTCCAGCAACTCACCATTCTCTGTAAAGAACTTATTTAGCAAGGTAACAAGTGAAAAGAACATCTGTGCCAATATATTTTTGCAGAGGATTTTCCCTAAACCAATGTACTCAAAGCCTACTTGTATTTAAGATGGTGCCTAAATTCTTAGTGATTTTGGATTACAGAGCAAACCTGTTTTGTCTGCATTAGCTCCACCATCCTTCAGGTGTGATCCTTGTTGAAAATCTTGAGCTCCTTTCTTGAGAAAATACAGAAGTCTTGCAGTCACTGTCAGAATTTAATGCCTTCCAAAATGTTCTCTTTATGTACTACAGCACACCAGTACTAAAGCTTCACTGTCAGACTGCAATGTGCATTTCATTCAGACTTTCTTCCTACTCTTGTTCAAAGGCTTAAGTTGTTGTTATTGTTTTTTTTTTAGGAAAATTACTTGTGAAACACATTATTTTGCAAACTTCAACCTGCACAACTAAAATTTAGCAAACTTCATTAGCAAACCTTGATGTCAGTTGCTCTTTGGAGTGTCAGGGAAAGTCTAGCAGAAGGTATCAATACTAGCACTGCTGGTGCTATCTCTGAATCTTTTTCTTAATAGTTTTGCACTAATACAATTGAAAGAAAAAATTAATCTATAGCTTTTGCTCATATTTGTTTAAGAGCAGATATGAGCAAGATATTTTTTCAAGGAATCTTGAGGATTTACAAGAATTAGTTTCATTCTCAGTTGTACTTGGAAGAATGCATTGCTACCTGTAGGATTTACTTAGTCTTGTAGAGCAATTCTTGAATTATAAATAGAAAGTGAAGAGAAAGTCTACGTCTGTAAAAATTCTGATAAACTAGACTTGGATCATTTTTCCTTCTTGTGCTTGATTCTGTTTTGTAAACCTTGCCAAACTCTGCTAGGTTGGGTAGGTTTTCTGAGAAATACAGATTGATAAATTTTACATGTCAAAAAATGGATTTTTGATCTCAGAGGTTGCAGGTTATTGGGCTGAGGTGAGCCTGAGCCGTAGGCTCTCAGTCATTAGTGCAGTAGGCCAGGTCGAGGATGTGTTCAGCACTACTAAGTACAGAACAAATCGGCTCTAGCATCTCTTAGCAGCACCCTCCTGTCTTTCCCAAGGGCTTGACATTGAATCTATTGCACTGCAAGTCATATAAGGATATGTCCTACTGCTATGTCTCTGCATGTCACTGATGCTGCTCTGTAACCTTTCTTTCTCTTTGCGTGTCCTTCATGAAACAAGGAAGAAAGGAGTATTGTTTTAGTTTTTATTTCTGTTGTTAAAAGAGTTCTGAGCCTACAGCTTTCTCAGTCTTAAAAGAAATTAGAAAGAACTCCAACCTGGGAGGTGAAGAGAACTTGCAAGACAGACTTTTGCAATAATTTTAGTTCAGCCTATTCAATTACTATCTCTATAGTGATCATTAGCAGCATCATAGCTAGGCTGTAGCACAACCTACTTCTCACATGGGTTGGTTCTATTTCAGGTAGCTCCATTCTGTTGCTTGCAGTGTGATTTGGTTTACAAGACCCTGCTGGAGGAAAAAGCATTTGTGGCTCACAGCTAGTCATAAACTCATCAAAAGGCAGCCTTGCATAAGATGCTGTTGTTTCACTACTCTGCTGAATACATTTTCACATTTTATTATTGCATTTATTGTTTAGAAGTATGTGAGTTTAGAAATTTTCTATTCTTAGGTTTCTTTGAGAAAGTGGTAACTTTTTCAGTTTGTTTGTTTGTTTCGATTTTTTTCTGATCATCTGACTTTAACCTGTATTCCTAATCTGTGATATGGGGCAATAGTAAGAGAAGGAGAAGGGTGTTTCCTTTAGGAGGGTGAATGTAGGAAGGTGGGAAAAGGATGTGGTTTGAGAAGTCACAATCATAGAATGATAGAATATCCTGAATTGGTAGTGTTCTACAAGGATAACTGTTCCAACTCCTGGCTCCACATAGGACCATCCAAAAATCAAACCATGTTTCTGAGAGCATTCTCTAAATGCATTTTGAGCTCCAGCAGGCTTGATGTCAGGAAGTGGAAGAAGGCGAGTGTCAAGTGAAACGTCACTGCAGTAGGAGTGCAATGTGGGAGAAAAACATGTTAGCACAAAGTAACAAAAGGGTCTTCCAAGCTTTAGAACATACCCTGATGTTTTTCTGACACCTCATGCTGATTTCTGTTTCCTATTGTGCTGCTCTCTTGCTAGATTGGATGTGGCAAGGAAGAGTTTGCTTGGAGACCTAGGGAAATAGGGACACATGATGGTTCTTAATGTGTTTGGGCTGCTTGGCAGCTTGGGATGATGGGGCTCATATAGGAACTGTGGCTTGGCTTGAATCTAATTTTATCCAGCTGGTGCTAGAGCTGTAGCTAGAAGTTCTTGTAGAAAGAAAGGAATGGATCTAGTTGAGCAATTTGTAGTCATCCAAAGGAGCAGTCTTTCCTCCTCCACTCTTGCTTGTGCTGGTTAACTATTCTATTGCTTTCCCTGACCTCTCCGGAGCAGATTTATATTACTAGCCTAGCAGTAAGACTGAAAAAAAGAGAAACTCTCCCTCCCTTTGTTCCTCTCCTTTTGCTGGGATAGGTTTCTGTGAAGTTCCCAAGCTCAAGTAACTTTTGTTGGGTTGGATGAGCTTCAGCATAAGGAACAGGGAGGAATTAGGAGGTTCTGAGAAGGCAAGGAAGAAAGACTGCTTCTGGTGATGGCAGCAAACTGACAGACAAGTGGAGATGAGCCAATCTGACCTCTGTCAGTAGCTGCTGCTCTTGAAGACTGATTAATTCTAAAGGGGAAGTTGAGCTAAAACTTGCTGCAAAATGAAGTCTGATACTGGAAACAATGAATAAAAAGATTATGTGGGAAGAGTCACTACCTTTTGTATCTGCTTCTTTGTGGTAACGTACTGAAAGCTCTTGTTTTTCTTTGCAAACTGTGGTGTTATTGTGTTTTTATTTCTTTTTAAGCAGACTCCTTAAAGGGCAAGTTGTTTTTAAGTGTCTGTATTGATCAAAGAATAAAGCTCAGTTGCTTCAATTGCTGTAAATACTTTGGGAATCTTCCAGCCACTTCAGCTGGCTTTGTAACTCTCTCTCTTCTCTTGTTCTCCCACTGGCAGAATCTTCTGCATCTTGAACTTTGCTTTTCTAGTTAGATTCAGGTTATCTACTGAGAAGAGAAAGTGTATTTCTGTTTGCTTGAGTATATTAGTTGCATTGTAAAAAAGACATTGAATTAAGGACATCTGTTCTTGATGTTTGTTGAAAAACTATGGAAGGCTATTAGCTGCAACCAGTTACTTTTTACCTCCGTATTGAAGCAACTTCATTAGTTACTGGTTTGAGCTAGCAGGCCTTTTCTATCTTGCCCAACTATTCTTTACCTCCCTATTGCCTGTTTTCTCAACAAAAAAGGAGGAAATAATCATTAATAATACTGAGTAGATAAATAATTGTATGACATCAGTCACATCCTTCAAGGAAATTATAATTTTCTGTAATTGCATGGTTCACATTCATCATAGAATCGCTTGAGTTGGAGGGGACCCTTAAAAGTCATCTGACCCCCCTGCAAAGATCAGGGACATCCACAACGCCATCAGGTGCTCAGAGTCCCATCCAGCCTTACCTTGTGTGTCTCCAGGGACGGGGCATCCACCACTTTTCTGGCCAACCTGTACCAATCTTACCATCTTAGCCTTAACATCCTTATTGTAAAAAACTTCTTCCTTATATCCTACCTAAATCTCCCCTCCCTTAGTTTGAAACTGTTTCCGCTTGGCCTATCACAACAGATTCTGCTAAAGAGTCTGTCCCTTCTTTCTTACAGCCCTCCTTCAGATACTGAAAGGCCACTCTCAGGTCTCCCCAGAACTTTCTCTTCTCCATGCTGAACAGCATCAGCTCTCTCAGCCTGTCCTTGTAGAAGAGGTGTTCCATCCCTTGAAGCATTTTTTGTGGCATTTCAACAGGTCTGTATCTCTACTGTACTAGAGACTCTACATCTGTACATAGTACTCCAGGTGAGGTCCCACCAGCACAGAGGGGCAGGATAACCTTCCTCATCCTGCTGACCGTGCTGGTTTGGATGCAGCCCAGGATACAGTTGGCTTTCTGGGCTGTGAAGGCACATTCTGCTGGCTCGTATCTAGCTGCCTTCCACCAGTGCTCCTAAGTTTTTTTCAGTAATGCTGTGCTCTGTCCTTACACTCCCCATCTTGTATTGATATCAAGGATTGCTACAACCCAGGTGCAAGATCTTGCACTTGGATATATTGAACCTCATGAGGTTCACCTGGGACCACTGCTCAAGCCTGGCTGGGTCTCTCTGAATGGCATCACATCTAATTTCATCTATTTATTACATGTAAGTAACTAACTCTTTTTGCTAGTTCTTTGTGGCTTTATAGAAACAAACCTCCAAGTGCTTTTACATTATAAGACTATATATGTTGTTTTTTTTCTTGAACTTATCCAGGAGACTCTATGTAGTTAGGTTAAATGAATAAACATCTCTATTAATAAAGGGTGAAAAGGAAAAGCGAGAAATGAATGTTTGTCTCCATGACATCAAGAAGCAAATACCTTATACATGTCATCTCCGTTGTTGTGTACAGACAAGAAAGCACTCATGCCATAGGAAGGATTTTGTATCTGGCATCTCTTAAAACAGCTCTGGTTAGGGAAAATATGTCCTTGGTCTTTATGGAGCATGGTTGCCTTTTCCACATCTTCTGCAAGGAAGCTGAGATTTCAGAAGAAAATTAGTGTTCATTTAGAATAACTTAATTCCTGCTTTAGGAGATATGAGTCCTAACAGACATGTTTTACTATAACAGAATAGTCAAGGCCAAATCTTTAAGGGAAGGTACAGTAGAATGATATAAGACCTTAAGCTGTGACTGGGCACTGTATGTGGAAAGACTTAAATGAAGGCAGAAAGTAGATTGAGTTGCAGTAGGAGAGAGCCTTTGAACCCTGCCTCTTGGTATCTAGGTATGTCCCCATTCAGCTGGAAACTGGTTGCCTCATGGAGAACGTCTGACACTGTGACTAAAAGCTTCATTGGCTTCTAAAGGTAGTGAGAGTGTTATTCTTCAGGGCAGGTTTTTTTGTGTGTGTGGAGTGGAAATAAACCTTCCCATGTAAAAGTGATTTTCCCTTTTATACAGGAATTGTTATGAAATTAAGTGTATGGTACTGGGGTGAAAGCCATGGTAACAGAGTATAAGGTATTGACCCACAAGATACTCACAGGTGATGAGAAATATAGCCTTTTGCCTTTTTGATGTTTCCTTCAAGTTCTTCTAGGTATAATTATGACAATTATTTCTGCAGATCTTAATGCTGCGTCCTTCTTGCTACAGCAATTTAGTAATAGGCATGGAAGAAAATGTAATTGTTAATGAACGTTGCTCAAAAAAAGATTCTTTCTGCAGTCCTGTTCTGGCCATTTTTCTTCACTCCTCCTTCAGTGTTATCCTTTTATTGTAACAGCTTCAAAACTTGTGGGAGGTGGTGAAAAGGTTCTTTGTTAGGTGAATCCTGAAGTCAAACCACTCTTTAAATTGCTCATATCGTGTGAATTTGCTGGAAAGCCAAGTTGTGGCTGGAGTGCTAAATACAGTAGGAACGCTAAGAAGAAAACTCAGTAGTTACTTGGGAAGTTCACAGACAAGAGGCAGGTTGCATTCTTGTAAAATCCCCAATGGTCCCAGAATTGCTCACCATGAATAAGTTAATAATGGTGTAATAAAGGTGTCCCTCCTTGCAGCTGGGACAATACAGAATTTATGCACTCATCAGTAATGGGTCTGGCTGTTAATCAGTAAGCTTACCCGTTTTATTCATGAGAACATCTTTCTTTAAGGGAACTGTATTTGAATTTATTGGTGTTAGTGTATTCTCCTTGCGCACTTGTAAACAAAGGGGAGCTACCATCTCGAGCTCTTATCTGGATTAGTTTTGTGTCTATGTCTCAAGGCTCCTTATAGTTCCACATGTCTGGTAGATGGGTGCTCCAGTTACAAACTGCTGTAACTCGGTGTCTGATCATCTCTTTCAATGCAGAGAAACTCCTGTCCTGACACCGTCTCTCTTATCATCTCTCTGCCTCCAAACCAACCAGGAATTTGTAATAGTTAAAGACCTTCTCCTTTTATATTGTTTTAGGAAATATTAGTGTACTTCATATGTATATGAAAGAGAGAAAGAAGCTTGACTTTTTTTCTTTGCCTGCTGCCTAATGCCACCCCATTCCTGATTGTTTATCTAGTGAATCTTTATTCCATCTGGCTATTTAACACACAGATTTCTTAATAAAATCTTAATTTGCTTTGATCGAAGGTTTTTGCTTTTATTATCCATAATAGATGTGGCTCCCAACTGACAGAAGATCTGAATGGAGAATAGAAATACAATTTGTAGGTAACTACTTAAAGCTGTTTCTAATGCTTTGTATATGTAGTCCTTGTTCCCCTTCTGGGGCTGCATTTTATGGACACTGCTACAGACCCTGTAATATTTTAATCTTTGTCAGGACTCTCTGCCAAGCAGAACCTGTATATTCTATTGTAAATATTCCTGTGGTAACACATCTTGGAGTCACTGATGGCAGTCCAAATACAGAACAATTATCTTCTGCAGAATCCTGCTGTGCTGTGAGGTGCCTGACAATAGGGACTGTTGTAGTTTCTGGCAGGTTTGCCCAAAGAAAGTCAGTTTTAGTTTACCTGTTTTAGTAGTCGAATTCCTGGGCAAAAGGTGCCCATATGGATCTCTTGACTGTACTGATGTCCTTTAGAGTCTAACTTCAGTCTAATGGCTGCCTGAAACCCTCAGGTGCAATGAGTTATTGTCCTCCTTGTGCTCTCATATTTTTTAAGTTTTTGCTATTTGTTTGTAAGAGAGAAAGGGGCTTTTCACAGTCTCTGTTGCTGTCCTGTGAAAGAGGCAAAAAGGTATTTGCTTAAAAATAGATAAATAAAAGGAGGAGGGGAGCTTTAGCAAGGACCAGTATTTAGGAGCTTGCAGGACCAGGGAGCTGTGCTGGGGCCTGAAGGAGAAAGCCTTTTTAGGAACAAATAATTAAATTGCCATTCTGTAGAATGTATCCATAAACCTTTACATTCCTACACATTTGTATTTAGATGGTCAGGAGCATGACTTTACCCTTAAACAGAGTTTAAGAGCTACCACAGGCACAAATAGGATTGGATAGACAGGTCAGAGGCTGTAAAAAGAACTCAGTGATCAAGAAGTGCTGGATTTGAATCCCCCATAGCTTGCAAAAGTCTTCATCTGTTACAGCCAAAGCAAATCTCAGATTAAAAATATCAGTGTTTGGACCTGCAAATACATGGAGATGGGAAGCTCAAGGAAAAAAAATGTAGAAACAAGGTAAAAATGCAGATCTAATGCTAATTTCTCTAATGAGAAAAACGGCATTAGTGTGAAGTAATTATGGGAACAGCAGACTGAGTGGACAGTAATACTGCTTTGACTTGGTGTTGGCTGTCCTTGCAGGGAAGCTGTTGATAGCAAAGGTGGCAGGGCTATTGCAGCTACATGGGTGGCAACAGTCAAACCTCCAAATTCAGATGAAATATTTGGAAGGTTATGTAGACTTGAAGGTATGTTTGCATCTAAAATGCAAGGATGAATAACATGATGCTTTATCCAAACGAATTTATGAGCATGTCAGCTTCCCTAGAGTAAATGAGGTTAATGTGCTGTGCAACTAATCAAACACTTTGAAAGCAATCCCAGTGTATAACTGAGAGTTGGACCTTGATGCATGTCTTCAGTTTTCTTTAAATAAATGTTAACTTGGTAAAATAGAGATAACACCTTAAACAGCTTCTCATTAATTTGGTTTGCTTGAAAAAGAATGTAATTACATTACAAGCAAAAAACAAAAATAAAAAAAAAAAAAAAAAAAGAAAAGAAAAACCCCATTAAAAACAGCTCTCTCTTTTCCCTTGGTATTATTGTAGTGGGTGTTAAAAAACATTGTCAAAGTTGTTTATTAAGAATGTCTGAAATATCTAAGATGATTAAGTTGCTGGTTCAGAGTGAATGTTGTTATATTTCAGGTTTTCCTGTGACAAAGATTGAAATAATAATAATTAAAAAAAAGTTTGACCTGGCTTTTTTAAATGTCAGTGTTTTCTTCCAGAATTGCTGGTTAGTTAATCATTCACATTCCTGTGCTAAATATGAGAGTGACTGGCTTATGAAATGGTTCAGTAATGTAAGAGCTTTAACTGCAGTGAACGACAAATTCAGAAGCTTGTTATGTCAGAAAGGAGGAGGAGGAACTTCTGTTTAGGTCTTGCCTTCACAGGGAAAGGAAACACTGATAGTATCTGTGTAATCTTGCACTGATGAGCTGGCATCACATTGCTTTGAAAAGATTCATATTTGAGATCTGATGACTAAGTGTTGGTGAGCACAGCTGCTTTAGAATCTGAGATAAAGGAAAGAAGGAAAACAAATCCAGAATTGCTATGTGAAAACCTTGCTGACATGTAATGCTGTCAGAACATTCATAAAGAACAGAAACCCCATTCAATGTCAATCAGGTACGTGCTATATTGAATGCAATATTTATTATTTTCAATGTTGCCAAAGCTCTGCAATTGATAGGTGCTGGATTTATGAACAGTAAACTCTGTAAGTGAAATGGGGTAGTTAAAATATTGAGAGAGTTTGTTTTAGTTCCAGTGCACATTTGTTCTTAAAGTCAAACAGTTTATGCAGATTTTCAACAGGTTTGTGCTTTTAAAATTCTTTGAGGGTTCAAGGAAAATTGTAGAAGTTTGCTGTATCTTAGTACTTTGACTTAAAAAGCTGATTGGAATGTGATTGCTGCACTAAAAGCAGAAGGAATGCTTTTGATGAACGCAGATAAGTAATTTTTATTATTATTATTATTATTGCCAATGTGCAAAAATGAATATGCTAATAGAAGGTTAAAGCCACTTAGCATCATAATATTTGTAGGGCCTGATCCAAAGCAAATTGGAGTTATTAGAAGTTTCCCTATTGATTTATCTGAACTTTTGAATCAGATTCTTCAGATTGCAGGTATCACATTGCTTAATATCTCAGTTTTGTTTTTACAGCTGTTGTGTCTGTCCTGTTAGTTTTCTCATATTCAAGTCAGTGATGTAGGTTTCCACTCTTGTACAAGTAAATTGAGTTTTGAAAAGCATCTTTTGAAGTAAACAGGCAGTTACAAACCTGCTTCGTCAGTTTGCTTTTGGAAATGCTAGAGGGTATATTTAACAATAATGAAAGGTGGGTGCACATGCACACCTGTTTACCAAATCCTTTGGAATTACTGCCTGAATGCTAATAAAGGTTTTTGCCTAGCAAAGACAGGAATTATCTCATCATTTTATCTCGGGTGTTTTAAAAGTGGAGTTCTATTGGAGAAAACAAACTCCAGTCTGAAGGGAAAAATGGGATAAAGAGCAGATTATGTAATCCAGAACAAATGGCTAGTGAATGTGCAATGTCTTTTTGGGAAATGTTTCTATCTTGTCATATGGAGAAGCACCGTACCTTATATGCAGTGAAAGTCTCGATATGTTTGAGTAGCATGAGAAGCCCCTACTGAACATAGTCATTTAGCACTTGATTTTGATATGCTGAGTTTTAGCAGCTCATTGTTTCCTCAGCCATATCCTTGAAATTCCTTGTTCATCTTTTCTCCCCCTAAGAAGGGAACAGATCGAAGACTGAAGTACAGTGCCTTCACTGAAGCAGCATTTCTGACTTGTAATGTAAATCTTTAGAACTTCTATTTGCAGTTTCAGAACTTCAGCAAAATTCCTTTACAAGTCCGTGAACATAATTTAAACAGAATCATCCCCCTGTTCTTTTTCCTCCTTTTTTTTGCTTTCCTTTTGTAATTTTCCTATGTCTTTTTAAATAAGACGCGATGTGCTTTGCAGGCACAGTGGTAGTGACCCAGTGTCAGTGTAAGACAGTGGTAGATCCTCTGTTCTCAAACTTGTAACCATGTGTGTAAGTGAACAGTTCAGCTTCCTTGGACTTTTAAAGAAGAAATAACCATAAAAATCTTAGACTAAATCTGATACTTCTTTACAGCTGATCTCTGAAATGCTGTAACTCACGAGAACCAGTTAATTTATTTGACCTCCAAGTATTTGCTGGAGAAAGTGAAATTAGAAAGATTATTTTTCATCCCAGTGAACATGTTTGTTGGCAACCTGATAACCTGGAATGTCACAGGAAAAACACTCCGTAGTTATAGAGACTGTCTGAAAATGCTACAATTGCAGAACTGCCTTCAGTGAGAGTCAGACAGTGAGTTTCTGTGATAACATTCTGGTAAAGAATGGATTGAAGTGTATTAATTAAAACCCTTTTGAAGCCATGTTTACTATGTGCTCTTTTCAAATACTCTGTGCTCTGGTTCTAGAATATTGACTTGAAGGGGCAAGTAGAAAAAAATGTGCGGTGGAAAGGGGTGGGGAGATCCAGGAGCTCAATAGGATGTATAACCACTCTGTTATCCTGCTTTTCTTCAGTTTTCTGCAGCACACTTTTGCTAGCTGCAGGAAATATTCACGTGGAAGTGCTTGCTGGTCCATTCCTCTAGGGACAGGAAATAGGAAGCTCAGAGAGCAGAAATCCCAGGATGAATTTTTTTTAGCTTTATTGAGATGGAATTAAGAGAACATTCAAGTTTTGTCTTGATTAATATATTGGACAGGTTCCCCTCCTGTGTTAATAAACAACAGGATTCTGACTAACTCAGCTGAGTCAGGCTTTTACCCGCAGATCAGTAAAAGGCAGTTTCTCATGTCCAGTTTAATAAGAAAAGTCTGGAACAGGTTTTTTGTCTTTAACAGACTAAGACATGCCCGAAGCCTTTTGTCACCTGTGGATGACATTAAAGATATCTGATTTGGGACTCCATGCTGCATTAGAACAGTGTGTCATAGCTTGCAAAGTCAAGAATATTCAATACCTTGATTTCTGTGTTATTTCTTTGAGTTTGTGAAGAAAGGTTACAGCATAATTACTGATTTCTCAGACAGTTTTAGGTCTTTTAAATCAGTAAAATTGGATATTAGGTAACTAAATAGTAATAAGATTTTAAAAAGAGAAATTAGAGTGAAATTGCAGGGACAAAAGTGTTTTAAAAGTGTTCTATTTTCCTCCAGTGGGAAGGTGTGTAGCAGACTGAATACAAGTGAACCAGTGTTATACATAAATTCTAACAAGGAAATCAGAAAAACAGCTGAAACTGTATTGTATTTCATACGTGCCCATACATAGATTTGTTTTCCATCCAGTTATAGCAATAGTCATTTATTCATGTTTATGTCTACAGAAAAAAGACTGTTTGGTGCAGTAAAGTCTAAAGCAACTGAACGCTTATTTATAAATGGTGTTTGCATGCTGAGCAGAGCAAACTGCAAATTGGGCACTCCTGGAGCACTTGCAGAACTGAAGCAAGTCACAAAGCTTGGAGCTTTTGTGGCTGCCTGAATGGAAAAAGAGCACTGTATGTGGCATGTTCTTCTTGGAAGGACAGTTGTGAAACAGACTCTTCTATTAAGGCAATTAGATTTACAGCTTAAATAATTTGTGTAGTAATGAGACTGTGTGGAAAAATCAGAGTAAGAAATGCTTTTATTTAGAGGAGGAGAGCGTAGAGTAAGGGCTGTTCACCATTGGTGTGAGAGGGAAAAACTCTGCTGCTTTTTTCCTTCTTCAGGTCACCCAGCTCTGACAAATGGCTCCCCAGCAGCAGGTTAACAAACAGGGTTTTCTGCAGCCTCAGACAGCTTGCAAAGGAAAGGTTATTTGAGGAGCCTGAGGCATGGCATGCTCAAGGGAACAGTCGGTGCATCGAGTCCACTTAGCCAGGAGAAATTAAATCCTGCATTTACTGCCTTACATGCCAAGCAGAAACCCCCATCCCATGTTTTCTAGCTATGGGAAGTGAGATCCTCAGGTGGCACAGTGTGCTCTGCTGAACTAAACTAGTTCATGTTGTCTGGGGAGATGAATAAGTCATATTCCCAAATAGCTGATTTTGTTGCCTGTAGATTGCTGGGGGCCTGGGCTTTGGGTGCAGCTATGACCTTACTCTTTCTGTTTGCTGGCCAGGAGGCTCTTAGTCTCATCAGTGGTTTTTATGCCTGGTTTTGGACAGCTGCTGCCAGGGAATCTCTTGTATATACTTTCCTCAGAAGGTGAGATGGACAGTCTTGCTGCCTGAGAGAATAGGAAGTGCCAATTCCTGCTGTATTCCTACTGCCTGATTTTCTGTTTTCTTTCTTTTTGTTGTTGTTGTTTTGTCTTTTCCAAATATTGACTTTTCTCCTTTTCCTCTCCTAAATTTCTGTCTGACATGAGTGCGTTGCTGCTGGCATTGTTCTCTATCTGCCTTCTGTATCTCCTTGCAGACTTGCACGGGGGAACTGCTGTGGGAAAAGGGAATAAACAGCAGTGTTTTTTGTTTCTGATTTATTTATTTATTTGAGCATCAGGAGAGACTGATGCTGGGAGATGTGGAATTGTTGTAAGAGTAAACAAAAAGAACTTGAGTCAAGTCAGAGCCCCTGCACCAGCTCATGTCTCTGCCATGCCAATAACTAAGGCACAGTTAGTCAGTAACCCACTGAATTGTGTAAAAGCCCTACTGGGCAAAATGTGGCTTTTTCTCCATATGTAGCCTCCCTTTCTGATGGCAGATGATTGAGCTCGACTCTCTGCTTCTCAGCAGTCATACAAATTAAAGATGTCCCTCAAAACAAGATTTTGTAATGACTGGAAAGCCATGATAGTTATATGGCATTCTCATTAAGGGAGACATGGTGGTTGAAGGAAGTGATCTTCCTGGACACAAGGAACTGGTATGTTCCCTGCTGTTGGCACAGAGCTACAATCTGATAATCAAACCAAGAATTAACTGCTCAGAATTAACCCTGTAAGAATAAACTAAATTAATTATTTTGTGCTGAGATCCCCCACCAAAGTGTGCTTCAGGGTTACTGGATGCAGACACACATCCTTGTTCAATGAAAGCACAAGTCCCAGCTATAGGCCAGCCTGTCCTGCTCTCTCCTGCCCTTCCTTGCATCAGAAGATGCTTTCTTTAAGTAATAATGTTTTTGTCAGACAAGCGTGATGTTCTTTGTACTAGCTTTTGCCATGACACTGCTGTAGGTTGAAGTGTGATTTCAAAATCCTTGGGCTGATGATTATAATTGCTACTTGTTTAATAGCTCTAATGGATTCTTCTTTTGTAAGGTAGCATGTTAGAATTTTCCCACTGAAATCCAAATATTCTTTTTGATGGAACACGTACTTGAGTGCCTGCTTTGAAGTAAAGGCATGTGAAGTAGAGGAGCTGAGATCTCTGAGATCTCAGTATTCATTTATATTCTTGAACAGGACAGTGGCTTTTAATTTCTGGTCTATAGGTCTCTAAGTTTAAGAAATATACTTAAGAAATGCAAGTCATAGAAATCTTAAGTCTGTTCTGAGGTCTGATAGCATTGTAAGGGTTTATAAATTGAAAGGCTAAAAACTGCTGTCGTGAATATTAACCCGGGTTTGAATCAAGCATACCTGCTAGTGATCTAATCCCACTGCTGTAAATCTTACGGCTCTCTTCATGTATCATAAAGTGTCATCTTTGCACAGGACCCACAATTCTTCACTTGAACGAAGTTGATGAGGTGGCCAGTGTCCTGGGTAATTATCGTTTGTCATTCTTCTCTTTTTCCAGCACAAGTAAAATGGAACTTCCTCAGCTACGAATGCCTCCAGTAGGGAAAGAACATAGTCGTAAAAAAATTTAGGTGAGAAGGAATATCTGGAGAGCAATGAATCCAATATCTTGCTTCAAGTGAGGTCAGGGTGCTCAGGGTCATTTTCAGCCTCTTTTCAGTCTTCCTTTTTTTTTTCTTCTTTTTTTAATGTTCCCGAAAATGAAGATTTCACAGCCTTCCTGAATATCCTGTTCCTTTACTTAATTGTTTTCATTGTGGAGAACATTTTCATATGTCCAACCAGATTTTCTCTTGCTCGGACTTGTGACTAATCTCTTGTTCTCATTTGTGCACTGTTTAATGATCTTGCTTAGTCTTTGTAACTCCACTTCAGGTAGTAGAAGACTGTAATTCAGCCCTCCTTCAGTTTTGTGTTTCTCTCAGGACCAAACCTGGTTCCTTTGGTCCCTGTCTGTGTCATGCACCAGATCCCTGAAATATTTATGAATGTTTAGTATAACCTGAAAGTTGTCAGTGTTCTCAGTAACACAAAGGCTAAAACAGGGCAAAGGGTGCTGAGTTCTTTTAATGTTTCAAAGCATTCCTGCCCCTATGGTTTTGATCTTCAGTATTTTCTTGATCTCTTTGGAAACAGGCTGCTGTTTTGCAGGCGTGGATCTGAAAAGAGCTTTATTTTGTTTTTGCTTTCCTTTCTACCCCCTACTTGTTGCTTATAGTGTAACTCAGGTAATAAATAATAAACCTGTTTGCTCACATGCCTTCTGTTGGCAGTATCTTGCACTGCTGTGTTTAATGAGTAATAAGTTATCCACAAAACTCGAAGCATAAGAGCTATTTTATGCATCAGCAGTGACTTTGCTTTAATGATCCGTTCTTGCGAAGATGCTTTGGTTTGTTTTTGCAATGAGATGCACAAAGTTTAACTTAGCAGAATATTAATACAAAGCTTTCCAAGAAGATGAGAGGCTCATGCTGTGGGGCAGTGGAATGCATGTTTGCTGAATCACATGTACTCAAATGGAAGGAAGAACGATTATGCCTTAACTGAAACCTAGCAGAGAAAGAAATCATCTTTGTGACAAGAAAAAAAATTGCTCAAAATATGTGTCTTGCCTGGAAAATTCTAAGCACATTGTTATTTATTATGATGAAATAGTGCCTGAGAATATCCAAGTTTATTTGCAGACTGTTGTGTTTTTCTAGGAAAAGCTATTGTATTTTTTCCAATCAAGCTCTAAAGCATGGCAGCCTCCTCTCTCTTCCCTTTATTTACCCCTTTCTAATGCTATTTTGTGGAAGGCTTTCAAAAAGGTATTTGGTGTATATAATGTGCAGTTACCAACATTTGGATGTAGATACCCCTTCGAGATTGTTCCAGTAGGTCAGATGGCTTAATTATTTACCCGTGTGTCTGTTTGACTATGACATCCAAACCAGCATTCTTGTGCTTGATCTGGTGTTCACTGCATGGTGACTGTCAAGATACACTGAATTCAATATGTAGAGCTATTTCAAGAGCAGAAGCCTCACTTTTTTGTGGATGACATTGACAACATCACATTTTTGCTCCTGCATACTCATGGAAAATGGTCCGTTTGCATACTGGAGCCCATGGAGCTTTGTCTTACGTCAGATTTGGATGCTGCTCTTTATGTACTATATTAGTGAATGGTAAGTGCTGCTGGAGGAACCAGACTGGTTATTTTCTTTGTGGCATTTCAGTTGTTTCATACCTTTCTAAGCTAAACTGACTTGATTGAAACACTTGCTGTCAAGTAGGCTGTACTCTATAAATAATGGATACCTGTTTTGTTTCTAGGCCTGGTACAGATCTAGCGCAGTGCTGACAGATTAGATCTAAATAATGTACTTAGGGTTGAATTTTGATTTTTTTTTTTTAAAACCTTTCTTCAGAGAAGGAAGAGAAGTTGGGACAGGAGTTTGGTTCATAGAGTAGTTAATTTTAGTTTAATGAATAGTGTTTAAGATAAGAAAGCATCATACTGAAATGGGACAAAGTTATCCTGTTGCGACTTCTTATTGTGATCCTCAGCTTAAATGTGTTAGTGATTCCTTCTGAGGTACTGATGTTAGTGGAGTTTGTTTTCTGTAGACTTGAATCTTAAGCTCTGGTTACCTGAATCTGCAGTTCCTTCTCAAGAAGTACAGCTCTGCAGTCCAGCAGTTATTTTGGGCAGTTTTCTGTGCAGTTCTGAATGGTTTCTGCAACTTTGCTTTATTTGTGAGGCTCTGGGCTTCCTGTTCTGAATCTTCTGAGTATAAGGGTGTATGAACAATATGATCTCATGTACATCCATGGCTAAACAATTTCTGCTAATCAAGTTAATTATCTTAAGCCATTACTGTAGTTTATTTGTTATATTGAAGTCTGATGAAGACTATTTTCTTTAGCCTTCTGGAACCCAAAGTCCCTTCTCTGGTAAAATAAAGAAAAAAAAGTCACAAGCTGTGTGTTTTGGAGGAAGGCTGTATGAACTCCTCATGTTTGCATTGTCTCCTTCCTCTGAAACTTGACTTGTGCTGCTTCTAAGTCCTCTGTATATTTCTAAGTACTGCCTGCTGTTCTTTGGAGAGAATAAAGCCTCCTGCTAAGTAGGCAGCTATCCTCCCTGTCACTGTAGTGGATTGCCTCTGATTTGGATTCGTGGCATTATTTAGTACCAACTCTATGTTCCCTCTGCTTATACATACGTGCATGCATTTTCTACATTCCTGAGGGAAACTGTACAGCCAGTTCCTGCTGCCAAAGCTATTGCAGTATCTTAGCAGAACATCTTTAGGTGATCGTAACAGAGATGTCATTGTAATGCCTCCCAGGTCCTTCTCTCAGAAGGATTTGGGGTAACGCTGAAGGATGCTCCTGTGGAGTATCACTAAGATCCCAGGTGGTACTCTGCTTTACCTACATGGAAGCTTTAAATACATTTTGAATTCTATGCACTCACTGGACAAATTCGTAGTATTCACTATGGAAATAACCACTGCTGAAAATAATCTGATTTTTCAGTTCCATCATTTTCTGCTCAAAAATTATTTAGGCTGTCCATAAAATGCAAGCAAAAGAACATGTGAGATTTTCAGTGCTTTTTGAGCTCTTAAGGGAAACAGGAGTGTCTGGCAAGGGCACATAAGGCATGTAGATTGTATGAAAAATGGGGTCACATTCTCCTGCTTTGGCTGCATCGGAGTTCCAGTGCAACAAAGGCTGGATATGAACCACTGCTGAGATAATTCATTTTCCTGTTTCCCACAAAGGAATAAACAGCAGCTGGGTCTGAAGTGCCTAAGATGATTCGAATGAGTTCCTCGTTACTTTGCTGTGTATCTTCAGTTTCATCAATGGAATGTGAAGTGAGAAGAGCCCTAAACTGTCAGTTTTATTCAGGAAGACTTTCTCATGTTTTTTGGTGATGCTTCTACCATCAGTCCTGTCTCTAGGTGAGGAAATATATCAGTACACCAAGATGGCATACTAGAAATGCCATTTAATAGAGAATTTCTGGGACAGCGAGGTAGCTGCTGCTTCAGGAAACATATGTTTGAATCTTTATCCTTTTATTTTATGGTTGTGTGAGATGAAAAAAGGTAAGAATATTTAGCAGCCATACTTCGGTCACTTCTGGAATAGCAAAAGTGTGGGTGGCTTCTTATTTACTCCAGGATTTCTCATGTTAATCTCTTATTGCCATCTGTAAAAGTGTGCTGGAGTATCACTTCTGGGAACTGGAACTTGAATGAATTGCACATGAAGCCCACAACAAAGAATGAAATTTAAATATTCTTAAATGCTGCTGTTAAACTGATGGTTCCAGGATGGGGTTTATATCTGAGAAGGTGTTTTGGTGGCTTATTTCTTTTTTCCATTTTTTTCCTTCTTTTTTTTTTTTTTTCATTTACCTTAAATAATTTGGGTATACCTAAATATGGCAGATAGTGTTTCTGCGGGTGTATTAGGGTCCCTTGGTTGCCGGTTCAGATGGAAGGAAGAATGAAGAGTGGCAGTAAAGGCATAGAATCATAGAATCATAGAATCACCAAGGTTGGAAAAGACCTAAAAGATCATCCAGTCCAACCGTTCACCTATTTCCAAGGCAGTGCAGGATGCCAGGAAACTATAAAACTTCCTGGCCTGATGGATTTGCTTGAATTCCTCTTTGTCAGCTCAGAAATTCCTGCACTTTGTGACATCTGCATTTCATGACAGCTGCTTTTATAATGGCTCTGTTCAGTGGTGCTGTATCCAAGTACCTTTCAGTGACAGAGTTGCTTATTGATGTCCATCCCATCTTTCTCCCTCTCTGGAGAGGGATGTGCAGCAAAGTTATGATTTTGAAAGGTAAAGTCTGTCTATCCGTGTTCCAAAACACCTCTTACACACTCGTGTTGCTACAGGAAGGCTGATACTTCAGTAGTGCACTTGCGGTGGGAGAAGAGGGAGGTGGTGAATTTCTTTGAAGGTAATTGGTTTCTTAGGACACTTATTCCACAATTACTCACCACGGGGTAATTCTGCCACTGACATGGAGCAGCTTTACCCTGGTTGCAGTGAATTGCTTTGCTTAGGATCCCAGCTGTCACATGCATTTTTGTTTCAGGCTTCAATTTATACATTTTTGTGTTATTACTTTTAAATGATGTTTGAACTCAACAAGTGTTGTCGCCTCTATTTTAAGGAAGTTCTAGAAAACTTTCTGCTTCATAAAGGTAGCAAACTTGAACGTTCTCTGTTTAAGTACATTTGGTATGTAATCTGTTTTTGCAGAATGTTTTCAGTGCTTTCTGTTTTGTGAATTCCTCTTTATCTTCTACAGAGAAGACTTAAGACAGAGCTTTCTTAGTTTTTAATTCACGGTTGTTGTTTTTTCCACCTTAACCTCTTAGGATGAATATTTAAACAACCTTTGGTCTCGAATCAAAATGTCCCTCTGTGCGTCTTCTCACAAGGACTTTTCTCAGTTGCTGCCACTTCAGGATGTTGGATGCAATAAGACAGAAATTAAAAACTCACCTGCTGGTATTGGCTCTCCAGTTCCCTACAGCTGTAATCAGTCTGCATTGACAACAGAACACAGTCCAATCTACATCCCTTCGTCTTATGTGGAAAACAGGCATGAATATTCTGCAGTGGCGTTCTGCAGTCCTGCTGTGATGAATTACAACATAGCCAGCAATTTTGGTGATTCTGAGAGTGCATCTGTGAGGCAAACATCGAGCCCAAACATGTTATGGTCTGCTCCTGGCCACCTCTCCCCTCTGACACTGCACTGTCAGTCATCACTTCTGTACGCAGAGCAGCCTAAGAGCCCGTGGTGCGAAGTGAGACCTCTTGAACAAGTGCTGCCCGTCACCAGGTGAGTGCCACTCACTTCTTCAGAACTTTCCTAACAGTTAATTACAGCTTCTTTAGTACCTTTATGTCTTTTTGTTATTACTTTTAAAAGCGTTGTATTTCTGTGTATCTGGAAAACAAAGAAAAAACCCCACCAAGCACCAATTTGCTCCGGTGACTTTGCCATTGCTTTTTTAATATAACTTAGAATTTATTTTGAAGTCCTTTCAGGTGAAAGTAGTAAAGGCTCTTATTACTTTTTTCTTCCTACAGTGTTGTTTGAATTCCTGTGGGTTTGTTTTTTTTCTGCATCAGATAGTTATAAAGACTTTTAGAAAAGCAAAAGGGAAGTTTACCTTTTTAAATTTGTTTTGAGAATTAACAGCCACACAGCAACACGCCTCGTGGTTAGAAAAAGTCTGACACTTCTTGTTGCTGTTCCGAACTGGCTTTTCATTAAGGCAGTGTGAGCAGCAGATTCACAGGCTGAATTTCTCAGAACTGAATTTGCAAAAACGTTGCTTCATGCTGCGCAGACCCCGATGTTACATGCCGTGAGAAGTGCGTGCATCATCAGCTGACAAAATAATTCCATTCATGTTCACAACAGCTTTTTATGCATAAAAGCAGAGGGTGTTGCAGGGGCAATTCCTGTTTTACTCACTGTGTGTTTGTTCATAGGGCTCCTTATTTAACTTCAGTCATTGACGATATGAAAAATAGCATGTCCTGGCTGTAGTTCAATTGTCAGTAATTCTGTTACTACCCACATCCCTTCTACAATGGATGGATTTTATATTGTTTGCCCAGCAGTAAGGTGTAAAATGTAAGCCTAATTCAGACTTGTGGACTGCAGGAATCTTCAGGATGGCCACTTGAATAGTCTGCCTTTGGAGTAGAAGAGTAAGAGGCAGTTCTGGAGTGCATATCTGCTTCAGGTGTTAGGTGTGTGAGTTGGGACAGGCTATTTTAAATAGCACCAGCATACAAAGGGATTCCTTGAGCAGGTGAGTGAGGTTATCATCCAAACTCTTCCCACTTTGGTTAACGTTTCAAAACAGGTCTGAGAAAGTGGGAAAACAGATCCAGGTTAGTGTTCTGGACTGTCCAGATAGTGGACCAAGCCAAGTGGAAGAACCCAATGGCAAGAGCAGACCTTCTGACGCTCTGCATTGTGGCTTCCTATTTAAAAGTAAACCTGTACCTCTGGTGTTCAAGTCTTCTGCTGTTTGTTTGGGTTCCTATGAACTGTTGTGCCTGTATTTATGACTGTATTAAAGCAGAGAAATCAATGTAATTGGATATCAGAATTTGTGGATGATTTTTCTCTCTCAGGAGCAAGCAATCATTTGGTAGCTGGACCTTTCCAATGGTTCATTTGTCCTAGTATGATGCATTGTAACCCCTCCTTTGTCTTTAGAAATTGTAAAAAATGATGTATAATTCAACATGCAAACACATAAAGGAGGAATTGGAATTCCCTGTTGTGGCTACATGGCCTGAGATAAAATGTACTTTTCCTCATCTTTTGGCGAGATCTTCAATGTTGTGAACATCTTATTTATTGCCATGGGAACAATGACTGTGACACTACATCTTTGTAGATTATACCTTGAAGGAAGAATTCTTGGGATTGAAACAGGAATAGCTCTGGGGGAAGGGAGAGACTAACATTGCAAGGTATAAATAATTTTAAACATTGTAGTTGAAGAAAAGAGAGTTGGTTGAATGATGAGTAAGAAAAAACATCAGTATAAACAGGAGGGGGAATAACTGTTTACAAGGATGGATAATGATAGGACAAGGGGGAATGGTTTTAAACTGAAACAGGGGAGGTTTAGGTGAGATATTAGGAGGAAGTTTTTCACACAGAGGGTGGTGAGGCACTGGCACAGGTTGCCCAAGGAGGCTGTGGATGCCCCATCCCTGGAGGCATTCAAGGCCAGGCTGGATGTGGCTCTGGGCAGCCTGGTCTGCTGGTTGGTGACCCTGCATATAACAGGGGGTCGAAACTAGATGATCACTGTGGTCCTTTTCAACCCAGGCCATCCTATGATCAGTGCATAATTAGGGCTATTATACAGTTCATTTTAATCTTTAGGAATAAAGAGAGTCTCAGTATGAGGGGGCTTTATTTTCCCTGGGTGTAAACTTCAGTTAATATTTGCTGTACTAATGAGGGCTGCTTTGCTGTGACTGATCTTGTGTAATTTGGAACTTGTAGATCAGCTTAAAATAAGAAACCTGAATTCTACACATTTCCCATCCTTGCAAATAAGTTCTTTATATGAAGAAATTTATTTAACCTGCACTGCGTAACGTTTTGATTTAGCAGTGTTAATCTGTAGCAGTAGCTCAACAAAAATTTTTTTTTGCAGTATTCCAAGGAAAAATAAACAGCTTTTTCTAGAGCCTTTGTAGAGCTGATATATATATATATGTATATATATATGTATATGTATATATGTTGTTTTATTTTTTGCATAAAATGGTAATAATTTGGTGATGCAAGCTCCAGACCTTGCTATGTGTATCTGTATTATATGTCCTGCAGGTAGTGAAAATAACAAAAACAGCCTCATTGTTGGTCCAGTGTTTCCATACAATCCATCTATAGTAAAATGACATGAAGAGAAAAGAAATGTGAGAATGTAATTATATAACATTTAAGAATAATCTGGCATGGCATCTGAAATTGATTTCTGCCTTCATCTCCTAAATTGTTTTTAATTAAAGAAACAAAAGGTTTATTTTTAAAATGGATAGATATGTCCTTTTCACAAGTACTGGAAAACATTAAGAAGGTTGCCAGAGATGTTTCTGGAATTTAATTTCCTCCTTTTAACATCTTCTGTTCCATTGTTTTCCTTCTGCTTCTGATCGTACATCAATGGTTTGTGCAGGCCAGCAATGCTTGCTTGAGTTATATACAAATAAGTCAGTTTCTTGCCCACTGTGCCCCAATACTGTATTCATACATTGTCCAAGCTCTGCTCTGAAGCCGTAATTATTTCTGTTATCCTCCTATGCTGTTTCTTTTAATTATTTTAAATCATGCCCATCTGTAGGGCACTTGGAAATATCTTGAGGTTCCTTTGAGGTGATGGGCTGGCATTTCAATTTTATGATGCAGTTACAAGTTTAGAGCATAAATGTCCCTTAATACCTGTGGCATCATTTTTGGTATGTTAATCAGTGTTGGGGACCTGTGCTTTGGAGATAGAAATATTCACAGTTATGTGGTATCAGTGCTTCCAGAAGTTGTGGTGGAGATTGTCCCTAGAAGCTGAGGAAAGTAAAAGTTGAAAATGACTCTTCAGCTGACTTTTGCACAGCATTTTGCTCATGGTCAGGGGAGAAAGGAAGAGATTCAAATAATGACTGCCTTTTGCTCCAATTGCTAACACTCTTCTTAGACTTATGGTGCACTAACCAGAGCAAGAGCTTGAGCACAGGAAGTGATGAACCCTCAGCCTTTGTCACTGTACGGTTTACATTCGTGTAAGATTGAATCATCTTCTGGGAATGAAGGAGCCAGTGGCTTGTGGGAGGGAATCCTATTAAGAAGTGATAAAATCTGGACTGTTAATTTTTTGCTTCATCATTTTTTTGCTTTTTTGTTTTCTTAGTTTTATTTTTGTTCTCTCTTTAAAGCACAATAGTTTAGGTTTAAAAAACAAACAAACAAACACCAACAAACAAAGAACAAAAAAATCATGGTTCATAATGACTGCCAGGAGCAAATCTTGCTAACTGACAGGCCAGATCTTTGCCACTGTTATTCATTTTTAATAAAAAGTTGAATCCCGGCTCAGGTTTTCCAAGTGTGACATCTGCATCAAACACTTCCAACTTGGGATATTCTATGAAATCTACAACAAGTTAAGAGAGATGATAGATATTGAATAGCCTGAATAGTCTTGCTGATTCCTTCTCCTTCAGGTTAATCATCTTGTCACCATTGATCATAGAACCATAGAATGGCTTGGGTTGGAAGGGACTTCAAAAAGTCATTTAGTTCCACCTCCCTGTCATAGGCAACCACTACATCAGGCACCAGGCCAAGTTGCCCAGGGCCCCATCCTGCCTGGCCTGAACATCTACAGGGGTGGGGCAAATGAGGATCATTAGAAAATCATGGAGTTGTGACATTAAAAAAAAAAAATAAAATCTTAATTCTCTTTATGGAAAAATACTGTATTTCTCTCTCTGACCCTGAAGACTTTCAATTAGATATTGAATAAGGCCTTGGGCAACCTGATCGAGCTGTCGTGTTCCTGTTCACTCGACTAGATGGCCTTCAGACTTCCCTTCCAACTCAAATGATCCTATGATTCTATATGGATCAAAAATAGAGAGGACCTCCTGCAGATATAAAGCAATAAACCTCCATCCAAGCAGCTCCTCAATTGCAGCCGGGGTACATACCCCTTTTTCCTGCATGGTTTGGTGCAGGAGCACTGTGGCCACACAGCCACCTACCAGTTTTTCTGGAGGACCTGGCAGATCACTTTTCTGTTGAGTGTGCTTGAGTACATCAGTCCTGTGTACATTGGGAAGTGACCTCTAACCGTGCATGAGGCTGTTTGTCTGGGTAAGCTGCCTGATTGCTGTGTCCTTGGGGAAATGTGCATATATGTCATAAGTTAAAACTCTCTATTTCCTAGCTCTCTTGTCCATAAAGACACCAGTAACAAAATAATTGCTTTCGAACCTCCCGCTGTGCTGCCACAGCTATTGCTGATGAGCAGATTTGATGCCCGATGAGCCTGTGGGAGGGATGCATTCCAGATTGTTGCTCTTCCTGCAAGCTGTTCACTGCAGTAGGCAGAAGTCACGTAGTTTGCATGTGTGCAGAGTGGCTGCAGCTAAACTTTTAAGCAGATAAAGAAGCACTTGTGATGACTGGCAGGTAAAAAGCAGCACTCTTTTGTGTGATGTTGCAGTTTGTACTGTTTCTTTATTGTCATCTGGAGCAGCTTTGTGTCTTAACGAGGGCAATAAACATAGTTTGCTAAGGATTATCAGTCAGTCACTGAGATGCTCTCTAACTGATCTGGATTCTCTTCTGATTCTAACAACTGGATCTTGATTCTTAAGTAGAGCAACCTCTGATACTGATGTGAAAGCCAAACTGCTTTTCTCCCAAACACAGGGAACTAGAAAAGAGTAGCGATGTATTTTCCTTCTTGCTTTAGCAACTTGTTAGGGATGTGTGCATGATACAGTACCTTTATTCTAAAGGAGCTTTTCCCCACATTGATCATCCCAGTGTAGCAGAGGGGGAAATTTGTCAGTGATTCAGAAATCCTTTAGCTTATGTGTGTCATCGACCAGACTCATTGAATATCTAAACACCTTTATTCCCTGTAACAGCTGGATAAATGAACTTTTAAAAAAATCTTGCTGTAACTTCATTCCATGATAAGTACTGTAACTTTTCTCTTTTGGAATTTGCTCAGAGAGGCACTTTTTTTCTTTTTTTTCCCCCAAATCATTTATTAGAAAACTGGAGAACATTGTCCTCAAATTCTTGTGACCTGGGAGTTTTTTCATTGGCATGTAGGTGTTTTTGTCCTTACCTCCCGTCACGAACCCAGCACAAAGTCTACTTTTAATGTGTTGATTAAAGTCTCTATTACAGCAATTTCAACGTATTTCCACCATTCTGTTTAAATTTGCTCTTGTTGGTGAGCAGATTTCTACTCTGGAGGTGTACCCTTGCTCTTCACAAGTCTCACAAACTGTGCAACCTGCTGTCTCATTCCAGCTGATGTTTCTTCTCTTTAATACTGCTGGAAGGGAGCATGAGGGGAACTCTGCATGAGAAGCCTCTGTGTTTAAATATATACCTTTAAGTTCACTGCACAGCTTTCCTTTTGTCAAGCTGATAATGAGAGTATGCATGTGACAATATTTTTTCTCTAGCTCAAGTACTGTACTGACATGAAGGTAACATATGCTAAAACTACCAAGAAAATGGTGTCCAGAGAAGTATACAATGGATGTCCTTCCTATGCCTAAAACTTGCTTTACTGATGATCCGAGTTCCTTTTCTCTTTCTGTTTGTTTACTGGATCTTAGTGTCAAAAGTTGGTTGTCCTTCCATGTTTTTATTCTGTTCTAATGTTAATTGAATTCCGAAGAATAATTCCAATAAGTTGGAACAACTTGGTGCACTTCAGAAATGCATCTTATTAATTTATGCAGAGCAATACGTATTTTTCTGATATATGAAAGCATTTAATTGATGATGTTTCTCCATTATCCTTGTATTCTTACCTCCTTTTATTCCTCATTTCCACTGTTATGGGAATCAGCACTAGTGGTCACCTTGAACAGACATCTAACGTTTTGAGCTGCTCATTTACATTGCATGTGAAAAATAATAAAATCCTTTGCTAGATTTACATAGCTATAATGGGATTGGATTCATTTTTTCCTTTTATAACATCTTTCTTCTCTATCAGAGAGACATTAAAAAGAAGAACTAATGGTGATGACTGTACAAGCCCAATTGCAAGTAATCCTGGCTCAAAAAGAGACGCCCACTTCTGCGCAGTCTGCAGTGACTATGCTTCAGGATATCACTATGGAGTCTGGTCATGTGAAGGCTGTAAAGCATTCTTTAAAAGAAGTATTCAAGGTAGGAAAATCAGCTTTTGATGATTTAACTTAAGTAAGTTTTTCATGTGATCAGAGACTGCAGCACTTGCTCTGGTAGTGTGTTGATCTAAAATTCTGGTGTGCAGTGCTGCATGTGTAAGTAGAACAATTTATGATTTGATTGCTTTGTCTTTTGGTTCTTCTGTCATAGACATCTGGAAACATTACAAAGCAAGCAATTCATTTCTTTAGCACGTAGGGGGACTCATGGGAGAGTCCTGCAGCAATAGCCTCAATGGCATGGCACTGCACACCTATGAATCTGATTTCATTTTGTGTTGCAAAGTAGATGCAGTAATTGTGAATTTGTTATAGCAGTTGCAGAGGAGGTACTTCTCACAAGCAATGTTTTTGGACGAGTTATTCCTAACAAGAGTATATTGTTTGGAACTGTTGAGTCATAGCATATAATATCTACATCCATGGTTGCTATCACAGGCTACAGGCAGTGACTTATGCACTGTATTCCAGCTTAGTATCACATCTGCTTCTTATCCTTGGCTCTGGTCATCATGTCCGGAGGCCTCGTGGAACTTAATGCAATTGACATTGAATGCTAACTACAGATACCAACACAGAAACTTCTATTGTTCTTTGTTCTGTAATGTTCTCTTTGCTGCATGAGGCCTTCAGCAGTCTTGAGGTATTTTCTTTTGGCTCAATGTGGCAGAGTTGGTGTCACCATTAGAATCAAACTTAAAGCTAGTTTGCCCTTCCGATTTATTGTGCAAATTCGGTGCAGGTGAATAACAATTTCTACAAATTGGTGAAAGTTCTTTTGACTTTTTAAAATAATTGAAGATAACTTTGTCTCCAGTTATCACAAATGGAGACTGAATTTAGTCTCAAAGTGTTTTCTGTCAGGAAAATTATTTGCCTGCTCTGTGCTGATCACACGTGCTGTGGTCATGAACAAGCTGCCTACTGTGTTCTTTTGTACACCTTAATGTACCCTGTCAGGTAATATTTGTTTGTGATTCAAATAAGTGAAAGTTCTTGGCATAAAACGCTATTGAGTGTTCAGTTGCAACCACTGTTATGAAGGATGCTGCTTATAAAAATCAAAAACTTATGGGCCACCTGGAGCCAAGCATTTAGCTTTTGGCCTATGGGAGGCCCAGAATTGAAATTAAACGTTATGACTGGGCAATGTGTGTGGCCTCCTGCTTGTCTACGTTGGTCGTATATCAGTTCCATATCTGTGAACATCTGCCTGCAAAATAAACGATCTCAAGGACATGGGAGTTTTAAATCACTTTATGCTCCTTTGGGCTTAGCTTATAGAGCAGCAGAGAGCTGCTTCTTCCTTTCCCCCTGTGTTGTGTGAAGAGTGATAAACAGTAATTTGTTTTTCAGTTGTATCCCAGAAGGAAATGGGACAAACTGTAACCTGATCTCTTCTTTCTAAAACTCTGTTGGTTCAAAAATTCAAGGTTAAAATTATTTTAATTTTGCAAGGAAATGGTCACAATGGTTCAGTTAAATAATTACTCTTGGGGACATGAGCTCTTGGACTTGCTCATGAATCAAGGCAGAAGACAAAACCAAACAAACAGCCACCCTACTTGTAGTCTGCTTTATCTTTGTCTGATCCATTCTTACTGTTTAAAAAAAATAACTTAGAGAAACAACCTGAGAGAAAGGAAATTAAGAAATGTAAATTATTAAATATTTTTGTATTCTTTGGTGATGACTGTAAGAGAGATCTACAGTTTTTGGCAACAGGTAGTTTGGTTGCATTTAGATCAACTTGATAGTCAGGTCTAGCTGATAGGAATAAACTTTTGAACCAGTTTGTTGGTTAATTAGATACAATAGCGTAAAGAGATTCTGAGGAGAAGTGGGGTGAGACCTGAAGTAGATAAGACAGCTAGTGCAAATCAAATAAAAACTTGTTGATAATATATGAAAGTTATACCTTGTGCTTCTGATTTTCTTTGTTTTGTACACTATGCATTAATTCATGCCAGTCTTCTTTCTCAGGCTTTTAATTTCAAAATAACAACCATAACAATAACTTCAATCAGGGTCAGTTCTCCAAAGGCTTCTTCGTTCCTGGGAGTCACCAAGCCAGAGATTTCAGTAAATAGTGGTGTAGTTTACTTAAATCTTTGCAGACTGAGGTTGTGTGCACTGCTGTTTCCAAATGTGCTGAGGAAAAATTCTGCTCTCTGCCACCTGTAGAAACCAAATATAGAGTAAGATGTTTTAGACTGGGAGCAAATTTCCACAAGAGTGTATGTCTCGTTTTCAACAATGTGTTGGTATTATAAGATGCTTGGTTGTCTAACAGTCAACAGTAAAAGCTGACCTTTCTAGTTGCATTTTAAAGCCATAGATCGATGTTTTCAGTACAGGACAAATATGTGATTTTGCATTGTTTAAATTAATGGAGCTTAGATAAGAAATAGATGAGATGCTTAAAATCCCTGCTTTGGGAAATAGCCAAGAGAGATTGGTGGGATGTTAAATTTTTCTCCTTTACTGTGCTGCAGGACATAATGATTACATCTGCCCAGCTACCAATCAATGCACGATAGACAAAAACAGGCGCAAAAGCTGCCAGGCGTGCCGGCTACGGAAATGCTATGAAGTGGGAATGATGAAATGTGGTGAGTTCTCTGTGCCAGTGTTGCTTACTTGGAATTTGTTACCTTCAGTCAGTTCTGTACAGCTTCCCCCCTAACTGATCCCCAGAATTCTAAAAAGCCACGACAAGGCAAGGTTTAAGCAAGTTTTGTACGTAGGAATGCACCAATTCTTAAAGCAGGAAGAGAGTGAATTTTTCTGAATTTAACCTGTGGGAAGGAGCAGGGAGTAAATTAAATGCAGGAAAACCATTGTTCCTCTGCTGAGCTCTGTAAATGAAGCTTATTTGCATGCTGTATTCTGCAGAATGGGAAGCAAGAATGCTTCTGCCTGAGCCTCAAGTGAAACTGAAATCCTTTCTAATGTGGGGATAAATGAGCCTGTACTATGCCCTGTGGCTGAATGCAATGCAACAGCAGCAATGCTGTATCTGAGCAGTAGTAAATTAGCCTGGTATCCTGCTTCCAGTGATGACAAAGAATGAAGTGGGAGAAATAGGAGCGAGACTAATATCTATATGAAGCTACTGCAGAAAACTCTGAGCTTCCAAAACCTGTCAGTTTGGGAGTTAGTGATCTAGAAGTTTTTTTATTAGGTCTCAGTGGGTTAATCAAATGATGACTTGAGAAGTGTCCCCATTTTTAATGCTGTAAAGTCTTGGCGTCTAGTACACCCCATAGCAAGAAATTCTTCAGCTTGACTGCATGTCTTGTAAAGAACAAGTCATCAATTTTCCAGGCTCTTTCTGTGGGCTTTATCTGCTTAAAGAGAGTTAGGGGGTACTTCTCTTTTTTTTTTGTTTTGTTGCTTCTCATGGGCTTCTTTCATATGATAGCTTTCTGTTCTTTCATCAAAAGAAGCAGTGAACTATCCCTGTTTATCATTGCACTATCCAGCCTTTTGTTTTACTCCCCTCTACTTACTTCTGTTTCTTCACTATTAGAGTTTTAAAGGTTACTTTTAAGAAGAAAATCCCTTAAAAGTTGTTTCAATATCTAAAGTACTTTCATAGTCGAGGTTTATTGTTCTTATAGTTTTCCCAGTGTTCATGATAGAAGTAGGCTGGAAAAACATTACTTACGAGCACTAGCATGGAAGGGAGAAGGTCATTGCACCTGGTCCTTGGTGATCAGCAGGCATGCATGTCATTTCATCTCATTTAATGCAGATACCTATTTCTATTTCAAAGCTTGCCTCTGTTTTTACCCTCCCACCGCTTTGATCTGAAGGCTCTTTGCAGAATATGATTCCTTTCATTAAGAACATTCTTCTGAATTCCATCCAGCATTTACTGCCGAATATTTAATGCCCGTTCATTCTTGTGGCAGCACTGTCTTGTGGCTTAGAGGCTCTTTTCTTTATTGTGAACGCTCTGGTTGTGTTTATGGACTACAGTCATATCCCCTCACAGCTTTTGTTTTATTAGACTATATAAACCAAGCAATCTCCTTGTAAAACAGTCTACTGAAAGATTTGGGAAATTAGGGTAGCTTGTCCCATAATAATCTGCAGGATGGAGTAATGCATTTTGCACTTTGATGACAAGAATTGTAGAAGGTATTCCTGTGAGCTCTCTTCACTGTAGTAGCATTAAAACGTGGCTTTGTCTGCAGGAGGTATTCTCTGCATGCAGCCCAGGATGCTGTTCGCCTTTTCCATGGCTGTATCACACTCACACTTTGTAATCTTTCAGTGAGCTGTTATGATTGTAGCCTCCTTGTTCAATTCTAGCTGATAACTCCCACCTTAGAGCCACCATTTCAACTGTTCCTTGTGTTGTGTTTGTACTCCTGAGGTACATATAATGTCTATTACTCAAGGCAGCTAGTTCTTTCGTATTTTCTTCTGCGCTGATGTACCTCACCTTTATTGGTGTTTTTTGTTCATGTGGTCTTAGCTACTTGTGCTGACTGGTATCCAGAAAGGAAAACCTTGGTGCGAAAAGGGTACTTTTTGAAACTTTGCTTTCTGAATAGCCCTGCTGTCTCCTATTCAACTGTATGACTGAGAATTTTACTGTGTCTCTCTGAGAGTGTTTGCTATCAAGCTTCAGCTTTGGAGGGCTTCTGAAAAAGTTGATTCTACTGTGGCATAAGGTGAAACTCCACAATACGTCCTTCAAATGAATCCTTTTATCCTAATTGTCCAGGAAGTCCTGACTTGTGATTAGACCTCGCAGACACTAAGGTGTTACAAGTAACATAATGGATGTTTGTGCAACATTAATGACACTTCAAAACTCATTTGTGTACAGATAAATTAGACATATCTATTATATCTGATATGTTAAATATAATATGTAATGGGAGTCATATTTTTAAAATAATTGGTTTTTTAAATTAGTTTCAGTAGCATTGAAACTTGAGAATTTTTAGAATTTAATTTGAGAACCTTAAGAGGTTAATTAAAAAAGAAAAAAAAATCTAAAAATTGCATGCCCAATAATTGAAGCTGAATTGTCTGAGTTCCCTGATGAGTTAAGAGACACCTATGTGTAAAGCTGATGCACAGGGACATGGTCCCATTATTTGACAGATGTTTAAACCAGACAGATTTAAAAAGTGTATTTCTTGCATGAAATACAAATGACATTTCCTGCAGATCAGAGTGATTATCTTTCTTTTTTTATTCTTCTTAAAGCAATGCTTTATTACCACTTTTATGCCATAGAAAGCCATAAAAGTGTATGCTTTCTTTTTAATGAAGACTTTTCCCCAGTCTCTGTGCTTTTCCCAGGTCACTTAGTGAATGCATTGGTTCACTTCTGCTAAAACATTGGGTAGGGTGGAATGGTTTGTCAGTGCATATTTGCTTGGGGAGACTTGTTATCCAGCAGAAGTGGCAGAAGAGCCTCAATTACCTCCTTGCTGGTTCATGAAAGCTCATCATAAACTCTACACTGTTTGCATCAAACATTTCAATCCTAATTTTGTGTAGTATAAATAGCCACCTTGAGGAAAATGTGTTTGTGTGCATATTATATATGTTCCTGTGCGTAAATGTACTTGGATAGTATATGTCATTTCCAATACAGTAGGAGAAAGTAGGAAAGTTTTCCTTTGGAATTTCCTGGCTTGAAGACTCTTGAATGTCATTGCATTTGTAAATGTAGAGAAGTCAACCTGACAATCCACAGGCATTTCAGTGGAGCCTGGCTTGGAGGTACTAAGGTGATAATGGATTTTCTAACAGAATATTTATCATATTGCTGGATGCACAGAGTCTTAGACACTGTGTCTGTAAATTTCTCTGTAGGAAGCCTGTGTTGCCTACTGTTCTAATCAAGTCAACTACCGCTAAATTTTGGCATTAGGAGTGATAGTAGAAAACTAATTGCAAAGAAAGCACTGTCATCAGGAACAAGGAAAACAATTATTACAAATATATTAAAAGTAGATTCTGCCCTGAAGACTTGAATAAAATAGATCATGATAAAAGAGATCTGCTCTTAGAACTTTCTGATGTTTACCTAGGGATCCTGAAATGGTCTGAGCTGTTTGTCCAAGGTAAAGAAAGAAGCGGGGAGTTGCTTTATCATTTCCTTATAGCTACCTTCTGTGCAAATATGCTTGTGCTTCTTCTTTTTTTGCTTCCCGAGGCTAAAATAAACATTCTTTGGTAAGAAGTCTTCAGTATCCTGTTGTTCCTGTTAGAATAGACTTAATTCTTCCAAAGACAGAGCTCTGTTTTGCCCCTGCCTGACGAAATGAGAACACTGATGATTCATATTAAAAGGTAATGGCTAGATACTGCCTCTGAGGACTGGTACTACTCCTTCAGTTTGCAGAAAGAAGATTTCTGTGTGATATGAATTTTGAAGTTCAGAACTTAGCTCTCTTTTTCTCCTCTATTTGCCTGCTGCTTGAAGATTCTGGATAGCTCTACATAGCACAGATATTGTGAACTATTTTTCGCATAGAAAGTACACAGAGAAAAATGTTTCATGGCATTCTCTGGACATGAAATGTACTAATTGTAGTTCAGCTGTTTTGGAAATTACAGTAATTTTATCCCTTGTTCTCGTATGTTCTTGGTTGATTGCAGCATCTTTGTCAGGCCTGCTCTATGAACACAGACATACTCACCAGAACGTTTGCATTTGCTTTCAAAGGTTACTTGAGTGGTAATGATTTACTAATAAAAACTTGCTCTCAAACATTACTGAACTGACTAGTTACATAAGCAGTTGTCAAGGACCAAAATCGACGTTAAGAGCAACGTGCAGTCATATACTGCCAGTAATTCCTGTTTGCAGTTTGCCCATAGGTGAGTGAAAAAATTCTAAGGATTTAACATAGAATATCCCAAGTCAGAGGGGATCTATAAGGATCATGAAGTTCAACCTCTGACTGCACACAGGACCACTCAAAATTCAAACCCTACGTCTGAGAGCATTGTACAAACTCTCCTTGAGCTCCTGCAGCTTGGGGCCTCCCTCTGCCCTAGAGAGCCAATGCTGTGACCACTGCTCTCTGGTGAAGAACCTTTTTCCATTATCCAGCCTGACCCTCCACTACCTATGAGGAGCTGTAGGCCACCGTGAGATCTCCCCTTGGCTACCTCTGCTCTGAGCTGAGCAAAACCAGTGACTTCTTTCAGTGTGTTTTATTTTTTACATTCTTGCAATCATTCACCCATGTGGCTTATAGTGCTGTAACTCGAGGTCTTGCCCTTAGTCTAGTGTTCTCAGCTGAATACAGCTATTTTCTTGTGCAAATAATTGCTCTAAATAAGAGGAGTGCAGTAGGAAGAATGAGAGATTTGATCATCTTATGCACTTTTCCAATTTCTTGAATTACCTTTGTTTGAATGAATATTGGCTATTAAGTGTATTTAGGGAATTTGTGGCAATTTCAGTAATAGTCTCTAATCTTGGAAACTGTAAGTGTTTTAATGCTGTGCCTTTACACGGGTTGATTCATATCTCTATATACTGAAGCTAAACATTAAGGTTGTCTATAATTATTTCTTACCTACAGATTTATCAGCACACATGCCTTTTGGATGCTAATGAATGTACAGGCAAAACTTTTCAGTCCTGTCTAAGCCTCACATTTAAATAGGAAGCGCAGAAATTCCTTTAGATTGCTTAAATGTTGGATTAATAGGAAAATCTGCTGCTACTTAATGTGTCCTTTGACTGGCAAGCTTAAATGTTGCTTTCTTAGCTGTGTAATCTTACAGCTCTCTTTTTTTTCCCACATATCAGCTGAGTAAATTTAAATGTGGACATAAATAATTTTTCCTTTAGTTATGGATGAGTTGTGTTTTATGCACACTACTCAGCAAATCAGACTTGGTCTGCTTTGAAAATATGCGGCCATTAAAATTACACACCAAAAATTAAGTATTCTGTTCCCCTCTCATTTTGTCTTCTACTTCACACATCCCATTTATTTATCTATTTTCTTAATTTCCCTTTTCAAAAGATCTGAGGACAGCTGATCAGAGCATATTGAGTCCCATAGCACTGGGTTCACTTCAGTACCAGGAACTGAACTAGATCGATCAGTAGGTTGCAAGTTCTTGCCTGAGCTCATGTTGCTTGTGGCAGGTGTCCAATTTGCTGGAATTTCTTGCTCATTGTATCACCAGACGTCTCCTTATCTCACTGACTCCCCCTTCAGCCAGTAGCTTTTCTGGTCCCTTCAGCCAACTGCACTACTCTTCCATACTCTTCCATACATTTAATTCAAAGGCTGCTCTTCTTCATGCATTTTCTATTTGGAGGATTCACATTTCCAGCAAGTATTGAAGGATGCATGTCATGGAGCAGCTGTTATTTTCTAATAGCCCAAGAAAATGCATTCTCCACAGTGTGTCTCCCTATGGCTTTTAGTCTGCTCTGTTTTTCTTGTTCTGTCCTTCAAGGTGCCCATTTTCAAAACACTTCAGCAAGGCACTGCTTCCTGCTTTTGTTCAGCTCTCTCCTGGTGATTAAGCTCTCTACCATGCACATTTGTATGGAAGTCAGAGCCACGGATTTCTCTAAACAGAGCACTCCAATACTTTAGTGCTTCTCTGTTCTGCCTCCAGTTGTACTTTTGTTTCAGTTTTCAACACTGCTGACCTTTCCTCTTTGTCCTTTCTGAAGGAAAATATTCACATACTTTCTGTGCATGGTGTGACTTCAGAACAGTCTGCAGGCCTGTGCTATTGGATTGTTTTTCTGCAGCTGATGAAGTGCATTCAGACTTTCCTCTTGACTTTTGTGTCAGCCCAAAAATGAGGCCTAGCAAAGCTCACTTCATCTTCCATGCACGTGTGTAGAAATTAGTCTCTACCTTGCTGTCCTTTGACTTTCTCGGGAAAAAAAGATTTTTGTCCAGAAAGATGAAGAAACTGATTGTGACTTCTGTGGTTTTACAGGCAAAACTTCTTTTTTTTCGAGTGTCATAATCAAGGTTGATTTTGTAAATGTACCATGAGAGAATGCCTTCAGCTCTCTCTGCTGGTATGTTGTCCTTCCCTGCTCAGCTTCTCGGGCAGCGTCTAACTAGATTTCATTCAGCTGAACTAGGACTGTGTAGTTCTGCAAATCCCTGATTATTTTCCATCAATACAGTGGTTGTGTAAATGTCCTGCCAGTACTCAAGCCATTTCATCCCATTCCTTCTCAGGATACAAAACCATCCTTTCCTACAGTGAATTTAGAATTCAGACCAGTACTTCCAACTGGTTCCAAACACTGCTCCAAATGCTTCATTCCACTTGGATTCCTCCATGCCAGAGAACTGTTCAATGAACCTGCTTTCCCTGTTCCTCTTCTCCAACCTCATCTGCTTCCAGGCAGTGGGCATTCTCTAATATTCAGACCTTCTTTACAATTCCTTTTTACATCTGATGCGGTTTACTGAATAGGCAGCAAGTGAGGATTGTGACAATGTGTAGTTGAAAGAGTTGAAAGTTCCGCACCTGTAAAGTCAAGGCAGAGTTGTTAGTCCTTAGCCAGTCCTTTTGATGCCTTCAGGTTATACCTGACTGGCTTCTACATCTCGTCCTTCTCACAGGTTGACTCAAATGGTGCTTGACAGCTGCTGAAGACAAGACAGGATTGTGATCTGACAAGCTACATCATCTGGGAACATCCACCACTGAGAGTCTGCATTCACCCAACAGCTAATTTAGCAATAGCATCTGAGATTGGGTTTTTGCGTGTGTGTGCCTTTACCTCTTTTTGTTTTTAATTTGGCTAATGTATGAACTCTTACTTTGCTAAATGAAACTCAGAGCCAGAATTGCATTGCCTCATTAGAATTCAGACAACTCACGTTCTATGTAACTGATAGATGTGGATGAGGAATAATAAGAATTGCTGAGTCCAGTAGCTTGATAGGAGGGAAACTGCAACATAATTGCATCTGCTAACAGCAAACATGAGCAGCTGTTGCCATTAACAAAAACTCAATACCTATATCCACAGCCAGCCGTGCTAATTGGCAGACACCACATCTAGCACTTATGCAAATACAAGTAGTGGCACATGTATGGTTTTATACAATATGTATCCCTCCAGTATCTGGGTTTAAACACTCTGTCAGGCAGCTGGCCCCTACTTCCCTCGGCCACAGGAACCGGAGTCTGGTACTCAGACCTTCTCTCATCCATTAGTGTTATCAGAACCTGACCTTTGGTTTCTGTGTTCTTCTTTCACAAATTCTCTTGCTGATATGCATGCGTGCAAATGGGTCTCTGGCAACTGGTCCAAACCCATGGCCCTACTGGTAGGTGACAAACAGATCCTCTGGTATGGCTAGAGGTTGGGTTGGAACTTCTGGTTACTACAAGGGAACTGAAAAGCTTTTCCTGTTAACTTATCTGGTGGGTGTCATTTCCAGACCACAGGCTGGTCATTGTTCTTTGATAGCCATGATAGTCAGGGTGCTGGTTGGAACTTTTGGGGTTTTTCCACCTTCGTTATTCATCTACTCCTTTTTCTTTGTGTACTTTATGAAGTATATCAAGAATAATAAAGAAGAACCACGTTTGTGGCTATGATGTTGCTTTGGACAGCACACCAAAAAGACTTAATTAGCTGTAGTATTGTCAAGATAGCAGCGCTACATGAAAGGATGCTTTTGTGTATTTTATGGGACTGAAACAAAATGAGGCAACCTATTACTGTGCTTTTAGACTCCACGGTTTCTGCTAATAGAATAATAAATGTTGGTCTGATATAGATTTATGCTACCACTGGCATCTATGTATATATGAAAATTCAGTGTTTGAATATCGTGTCAGTAAAAGCGTTGGCTAGCACAAAAAAAATTGCCTTTTGAAAGATTTAGAGGAAAATTTCTCACTGACGTTGAAAATATTGACTGCTGGAGGATTCAAGCCTATGAATCTGTTTAGTAATTTAATATTTTTAAATAACTTGTGTTTTTTTTTTTTAATGTGATGAAAACCTGCATGTTAGTTACTGCCAAAGTTTATTTACATATTATTATTATTATATATTTATTTATAATTTTATTTGTAAATAAATAAAAAAGATGTGAGGGAAACAGACATCATGGCTGAGCACTGCATCAAATGCCCACTGTTTTTAAACCCCTTAGCCTCCTTCCATGGCTGCTCTTCGAGAATAGGTTACAGTGATCCCATCAATAATACTGATAGGCAGAGAATGTTTGATGTTGTCTTAGCGAACAGTAACAAATCATTCTGATAATTTAAGGCCTTTGTAAGAGGACTGTTCTGTGAAAGAGAAATAGTAATCTGCACGTGTAACTCCAAAGTGAGGGCTTGCTCTGTCTAGTTGTGGATACCCTAATTCATTTGGGGAAACTCCTGCTGGCTTAAGTGGACGTATGGAGAAGACAGGGTACCTTTCAGTAGGTCCCTAGCTGAGCACCCAGCTGGCAGTGAGCCCCAGCTGTGCTTCTGGCTGAGATATTTATTCATGGCTCATACTTTAGAATATTTTTCCCAATTAACATTTAAAAGCAAATTTATTAGCAGAATTAAACAGCTTTCATTACTTGCATTTAAAGACTTATCTCTTTTTGATGTCAATGGAATTTTCCCAGGGACTTGTAAAGTAGACTCAAAAGTAAACATAGTTTTCAGTTATTTTTTCTTCAGGAGGCTCCTCTGAAGCAAAGTTGGGTCAATGCCGAAGCTCTAGAAAGTCTGAAACTTGATGTTTAATGTTAGAACATCCACTATTGAGGGGCTTTTCCCCTCCTCCCCAAACGTGGTTTTGTGCAATGCAACAGCGAGAGCAACGTATTTCAATGCAATTGTGTACCTCTTGTGTCAGGCTCAAGAAGAGAACGCTGTGGGTATCGAATCCTGCGCCGCCATCGTAATTCGGAGGATTGCATGGGCAAAACCAGGAAGTACAATGAGGCTGCAACCCGTGTAAAAGAGATCCTCCTCAGCACAGTCAGTCCAGAACAGTTTGTTCTAACTCTGCTTGAAGCTGAGCCTCCCAATGTGTTGGTGAGTCGTCCCAGCAAGCCATTCACTGAGGCCTCCATGATGATGTCCCTGACAAAACTGGCAGACAAAGAGCTGGTTCACATGATTGGCTGGGCCAAAAAAATTCCTGGTAAGAATTTCAACCTCTTTTTTATCTATTTCATTTGATGCCTTAGTGGCATAGCGCTGTAAATGTGTAGTGTCTTGTAGAAAGTCCTGTAGCAGTAATGGACAAATTGTTGGTCTCAGAACGTCACTTGGGAGCATTTTGAATCAGAAGACAACCTTGCCCATAATTTGATATCTGTTCTTAGCCAAGTACTTGTTCAGGTTGCTAAAAAGCATAGTTGATATTACGTGTTATTTTTATCTCACCAGCTTTAAATGCCAGGTTAATCTGATTAAGTTCATTAAAATGTGTAGACTGCTATTGGAAAAAACAAAACAAAACAAAACAAAACAACACAAATGGTTTCCTTGAAATCTAATAAATGCTTTGTATTGAAGTTGATGAAAATTGCTTTGTAGCCAAGAACTGAGTCTCCACAACTGCTTCAGCTGACATAATTGGTACATGAGAGAATCAGATTAAGAGGTACATTGTATTGATCTCAGAATTATTGTGTTTCCCTTCAAACCAAAAATTAACATGGTTTGGGCTGTTGGTCATGCAAAGAGCATTCACTGACTTACAATTACATGTGTTGCCTTGAATGTAACTGCATCCACGGATGTGGATTATTCTCTAACTTGATATACGATGCTCTGCTGGAAGTGAGCCCTGCAGCTGCATGTACCTTGCACACCTGATGTGTTCTGCATTGCACCTAGCAGTCCTAAGCCTTGTCCATTGACACTGGTTACTTTTAGCTTGTCTTCAATGCATGTCAGTAGTAAAACCTTTTTCTTGGCAGTAAGAGAATTGTATGAAGAAAGCCTGTTGATCAAAGTCCTTCAGAACAGCTCCTGGGAATGTTTACACTTTATCACGTGTGTTTGTTTTTTGTGATCACCCATGTTACACAGAGCAGAAATAAATGCTATTTTAGAAAATTGCCCAAAATAGATGTGAAATGCAGTATGTTCCCAGTTACAAATAACATCACAGTATAACGTGGCTTTTACAACATCTTCTTGAATGTGGATTTATTTCTTCCTTTAAAGTAAATAAGGTGATAAAGCTCAGCCCATAGGATTTCAGTTGGCAAATTCTTCCCTGAAGAATCCATGCAAAAAAAAAAAAAAAAGTTCTTGACTAATGGTCCAATGAGCACTAACTTTACAATACTTTTAATATGTTTCTCTTCTAAATTAGTAGATGGATGTTACTTTGATGGCCATCTTTAAGTAAAAGTAAATCTTTTTATTCTTTTCTTCATATCTTAGTGCTAAATGTGCTATATTCTGATAGAGGTTTGTCTGAAGAGGAAATCTAAATCTGTTTTTTTCCTTTACTTAATTTTTAATTTTTAATGACCTTCTTTTATTACGAGTCTCACTCTGTGAGTATATTTTTGGTATAGAGTCAGCTTGTTGGATTGAATCTTTTGGTTGCTCATAAAAGTAGAAGACAACACCTGGATTGTTATTTTCTTTTCTCATGACTTCCAATGATTTTAATTCAATGTTATCAGTGGGTATAACATAGCTTCTATAATTGCCTTTGACTCGGTTGTCCTAGTTTAACAGAGCTGAAGGGAGCTCGTGGCTGTACTCACATGGCTGAAAGATGGAACGTTGTCATGATATTGAAGTTTGGATTCATTATGCGACATAGTTGCTGGCCAGAGTGATATCTTTGGGTAGCTATTGCATACCCAGAAGAAGATGAGGGCAGTATATCCTAGTAATTTATATTGAAGGATGAGCTATAGAGCACAGAATTTAAAGGACAGTTTCTACAGCCACAGAAAAATGAGCAATTTAATGTACTCTGCAGCAAATGAGAAGGGACTTCAGATTCTGCAATAGAAGCTGTCATGCTAATGTGCCATCCTCAACCTTTAAACACGATTGCTAGAAAGAGGAAAGAAATAGTCCTTACAGCAGCGCTCGATGTTCATAAATCATACTGTTGGTAATGCGTATTTAGCAGGTGCCATCTGGGATACATCTGAATCTCTAATTACCTTTGCACTGAAAACTGTGGCTTGGTCTGACAGCTCTACTGGGGTTTGTTTTTCAACCCCATAACTTGTTGTTTATGGTGTAGAAATCAGTGCATGCCTCTGTAACTGTTGATTTAAATAAACCCCTGAAATGTCTTTGAGCTGTTGTTTCCCAGGAAACCATCCCTGTTGGTTGATCCTATTCACACTTCCATGGGTATTTTTCTAAAAGCACTTTTTAAATTATGAGGGTTTGGGTCTGGCAGATAATCTGCCATTGGCTGTGAGTTCTGTAGTAAATTCTTTGACATTGAAATCCATGAGGGAAAGCACAGCTCATGGGCTCCTGTTTGCTCCTCTTGGAGTAAAGGAGTAAGGCCCTCAGTGTGAAGGCAGCACTTTCAGTGATGCAACGAGGGAGTTTGCATTACCCAGCTTATGTTAACCTGGGGATGTCACCGACTGTCTTTCAGGGCAGCACTTTAATGAGCTGAAAATGTATGAAGCGTTTATATAAATTACTGGGAGCAGATTTAATGACAGCGCAAATGTGTGGCACACATTTGAGATGTCAGAGAACTGTCCAAAAAGATCTGCAGGAAACCCATCTCCCATGGCCGAGCCCTGTGATGATTTTTTCACCATTTGGAGCAACAGTTACCAGCACATCTAAAGCTTCAGCATCTTTGTTAGCGGTCTTATCTGAAGTGTCTCTGCTTTGAAAACTTTGACCTGATCTTGATTTAGAACAGAGGTGCAGACTGAGTGCAGAACTGATAGTCATTGTCTCTGCTTTTCTTGGGCTTGCCTTTTGGTGGTGGACACTTCTCCATTTTCTGTGTGGTTGTTGTTGTTAATTCTCTATTTTCCTTATGTGTGCATTTCTTATTTTTCTTTGTTTATAGAACCTTGAGTATCCCAAGTTGGAAGGGACCCCTGAGAACCATGGAGTTCAACACCTTCTCTAAGGCTTTGTATGTTATTGCAGAGGAAGGGGCAAGCAACAACAACTTCTTTCTTCTGGCTGTGTTGCCATATTATCTGGCGCTTGCTGGAAGTTCTAGAGATAACTAAATGCCAGAAAAGGGCTTATGCCCTATTGCATCAATTCTGTTCTTGCTTCTGGGGTGCCACGTATGAAGGCAATGCAGACATCACTACCATCATCAACTACCCTTGTCTTCCTTTTTTATTTTTTTTTATTGATCAATACATGGTATTTACCAATAAGGTGATAACACAGAGCAACTGAGATGTAGCTTCTTTCATAGGTACCAAACAAACCCACAAACGTGGCTGCCTCCTGAGGTCCAAACAAAACACCAAGAGACCTGCAAACAGCAACCTTATATGTTATGGGAAAAGAATGGTCTGTTTTTGTAGGCATCCTCCACAGTATAATGCAATACATCTTTAATAGATGTGAGTTTCCATAGTGGGTCCTTGGTACCTTCAAGAAGTCTCTGAGGCTGTCATCTAAGGAGGTGCCCGCATGTAAGGCAGGTCTACGTTCACCTACGTGCCAATTGTGCTTCAGCACTGCTCTGATTTATTCATTTTCCCTGAAGACTTTCTAAGCAAGACTGGATAAGGCCCTGGGCAACCTGATTGAGCTGTCGTGTCACTGTTTGTCGCAGGAGGGTTGGACTATATGGCCCTCAGAGGTCCCTTCCAACTCTAAGGATTCTATGGTTCTATCATTTTAAATGTTTTCTGGAAGATGTGTCAAAGATAATCACAACTATTTATGTTCCCATTTGAGATGGCAGCAGTACATTTCTGATACACCTCTTTTTCTGTCTTTCTTCACAACCCATGTTTCTTCTTTTTTCTTTTTCTTTTTTTTTTTTTTTTTTTTTTTTTTTTTTTTTTTTTTGTATATTAAAGATATTTTTTTGTGAACAAGTTGATTTATTTGATGCTGTTTTCATCATTTTAGGCTTTATTGATCTCAGCCTCTATGACCAAGTCAGGCTCTTGGAGAGCTGCTGGATGGAAGTTTTAATGATTGGTTTAATGTGGAGATCAATCGACCATCCTGGGAAATTAATTTTTGCTCCGGACCTTGTACTAGACAGGTAAGAGAAATCAACTTCTTGAGAGCCCTTCAGTTAGTGTGTTTGGAGGGAGATGAATGGAGAAAGGAAGTGGGTGAAATATTGGAGAGGATGTGAACATTTAATTTAACAATGCCATTCACTTGTATTTTAACAATTATATCTTGAGAGTTCACCTGTTGAGTGTTCAGGGCTCCAAATGTTAAATTGTAGACATCAACACGATGTGCTCCTTTATCAAACAGCTTCCATCGGCCAATAGATTTTCTCCCCATTTATTTTAAGTAGTTTATCTCAGATTTTTTTTCCTGTTCCTAGTGCAGATTTCATAGCTACATTGATGGGCTTTGTAGCACTAGCCAGAAGGGATTTTAAAAAGTAACTTGCTGTTTAATATTGAAAGTTTCCTTCAAGCTTAAGTGGAGTGTTGCAAGCTTAAAACTTACTTATCCATAGCTATGTACCAGCGGGGAAGAATATGGATTAGTAGGGATGTTTTTCCATGTTAGCATGTTAGAACAATTTGATTTGGGCTTCACATTGGTAAAAAGAGAGAATCTGCTTTCTTGGCAAGGAGTAAAATCTCTCTTAACCTTTTCAACCTAGGGAAATTCATATCTGCACCAATTTGGGCTCGAGCTAAATAATCATCGCCATCATAGATTCAGAAAGGAAAATGGGTTACTAAGAGAAATAAATTTGAATTACAGAAGATTTGAAGTAAATTGTGGTTTTCTCATATAAAATTCAATGCAAGGACACACTGAATTGTTCATTGCAATGATAAGAAATTGCTGAAAATGTACTATATGTTCAGTTCCTCGAGAGCTAATATGAGCCAAAAAGAGCTGGCTTCCTTCATCTCCACAGGACTTAATGGAGTGGGAGCTAGCAAGCGTCTGGGCATCCTGTATTACTTTCAAGATATACTCATGTGAACTTTAGCTACATTACCCACACAATCTACCCTTTGTAGATGTACATCTCTGATGCTCATGCCTTTGTCTTGACGCTGGCAGCTGCCAGTCCTCCTCCAAAGCTTGAATTTCTCCTTTGCCAAGAGGCACGTGAGAAGCCAGGCAGTATTGAGGCAACTGCCTTTCTGCAGGCTGTATTTCAGCTCCTGGGTAGTGTTACCTGCCTCAGCCTGGGCACTCAGCACCTCCCTTTGGGAGCCAGGAGTGATCCTGCACCACTGTCCTTAAGTGTGCCTCATGTTAACAGCACTGCAGGCAAAACTCGTGGCTTACAGGTGGTGCAGGGGCATCCCTTTGAATAGAGCATCATAGAGCTTTACTGCTTTATAATTCCAGTACGTTTAAAAAAAAATCTGAAGCACTAATTTAAGTGGTTTCAAATTACTTCTGATTCATTTTAAGCCAATTGAAATGGCTTAAGGTATATGTATTTTTTCAGTTCATCCTCAGAACTGGAAACAGTACTGTTTTTAATATCCAAACTGGAGGTTACAGTCACCGTTCACTTGCAACCATAAACAAACAAATGAAACCAGCCAGACAAAATCAAAAGCTATTCAAACGTGAACACCTTCAACAAGCAAAAGATGGTTTGGAGGGTCGTAGGAGTTCTTTTACTGCTCCAAGAAACTTACTTTAGTGGGGCTTAATTATTAATTCTTTAGATGTTTGTCAGGTACAAACAGGGATGTCATAGGTTGTGGCATCAATTCCTCGTGAACCAAATCTGGAAAATGACTCAAGGTGATGGTGAGCTCTGCCCTGTAGTACGTAGTTTAAAGCTGATTATCACAAATTTTGTTGGTTGTGAAGTTAAAGCCTCTTTACAGAAATGTGGTTGCACTTACCTGTGGTCAACGCTGTAAGCACTTTAAGCACCTTACAGAGAAAATTAGTTTCTTAGAGGTGGTGACCTTTTATGCCATTGTAATTTTCCATTCATATTTCTTGATAGAACCTTCTGAATGCTCCCACAAACGAGACAGATAGGCTTCTTGCAGCATTCTTTGCACTGTGGCTTTTATCTGGCTGAGTCAGAGTTCCTTAACTCTACTTTTTTGGTAACATTTTAAATGTTTCCATAGGGACGAGGGGAAATGCGTAGAGGGAATTTTGGAAATCTTTGATATGCTCCTGGCCATGACCTCGAGGTTCCGAGAGCTGAAACTGCAGCACAAGGAGTATCTGTGTGTCAAGGCAATGATCCTCCTCAATTCCAGTGAGTACACAACTGCCTCTGCCTCACCAAATTATACTTATTTCGACTGCAGCTGGGAAATTAGTGTCTAAAAAGGACAGAAATATCAAATGAGATGAAGCGTAATTCAAAGGGAGCGCTGGAAAGGGACCTCATCAAATCATAAGGGTTTTTGCTCGAGAAACTTCTAAGCCATGTTGTTTGCTGGGTTTAGGGTCTCTATCCTGCTCCAGATAGCTGAATGAGCTTAGAGCTCCATGGATCCTGGTCACGGGTTATACTTCTTTATGCCTATACAAGCCTGTTCTTCGTACTAGTAAAATTATTTACTCAACTGAGTGGTGATCAACTGTGCTGAAATATTTCTATTTAATGATAATTAGTACAAATGTTAGAAAGAGTTCAACAGTTCTGCAAGATGAATGTGAGGACAGAAAGTTTGCTTTGCAGCCTTCTACAGCCTGCGGTAAAATCCTCTTATTCCCCAGAACATTTTGTAAGGTCAAAAGGAAAACAACAACAGCAACAAAGAAACCAACTGAAAGCCATCTGTATATAGAATGATGATACTATCTACATCTTCTGTTTTCAGCATGAAGCTTTTGTGTAACTCTCAGCACTGTTTCCGAAGGGGAATAGTCCAGCTGTTTTCTGACTTGTTTGTAGAACAGATTCCATTACTTCAACTGACAACAGAGATCTTCCATTTATTTTTATTTAGCCAAAGGGAGAAAAAAGTGCTCATTAGCCGTGGCTTTTTTTTAAAAGCTTCACCTCTCAAAAAAAAAACCCACTTCCCTCTTGGCTCTCCTTCCTTAGCAAGGTTAATCTGTTACTTCTGGTGTTCAGAGTGTTCAGGAGCTCTCTCCATCCGTAGGCATCTTTGGGATTCTCTATCAAGAAATACCAGTGAGTGTTTCCAGACTTTCCTCGTGGCAATTTATTCTTTCTCCACCCCACTCCCCTTTCTTCTGCTTTTGCTGACTTCTGAGGTGTCTCACGGTAGGCAGGCGCTGTCCTGTGGCACCATGGTGAGCTGCTGGGAGCCTACAGCAGTCAGTAAGAACAGCCACTCTCCTCCTCTCTTGGATTTACTTGGAGAAGAAAGGTGTTTTTTTTGTTTTTCCGGCATGATAGAAGCTAAACGGCGTGGTGCAATGTGATTCAAAGGAAAAAACCGTGGAGAATGGAAAGCACGTCTGCTTCCCCACAGACTGAGAGCTCAGTCTGACTGAAGAGCCTGTGTTCATTGTGTTGTCTTGGGAGGATTTGGGAGAGTTAATCACTATGCAATCGATGTAGAAATCCCATTTGGATGAAGAAATACAAGCTGAAGCTTGGCATATTACATGCAGCACTGTTTGTATTGTGTTGGGGTGTGTGAATGTGTGTCAGGAAATACATCTTTTCTTATCCTGTGAATTATTGCATTGGAAGACAATCCAAAGTCATAGTTTTTTGTGCCTCACAAGCAGGATTTCTTTGTCTCCTCTGGTAGGCATGTTTCCCTTGTCAGCAGAAGAACCCGAAAGCAACAGGAAACTGCACCACTTGCTCAATGTGGTCACAGATGCTCTGGTGTGGGTTATTGCAAAGAGCGGAATCCCCTCCCAGCAGCAGACAACTCGCCTGGCCAATCTGCTGATGCTGCTCTCCCACGTCAGACATGCAAGGTAAATCTTACAAAATGTGAGGGATATGCCAGCTGTTGTGTTTGCTTCTTACAGTGACAGTCAGTCTAGAACTCCACAGTGTCCCTGAAGGACCCTCTTCATCTCTCTTTTTGTAAGACTGTCCTTCCTAGCATGGCTAACTAGGCAATGTGATCAGGTATTGACTGGCACTCAACATGTTGTGTTAATATTAAAATGCTCTCTGAACTGTACTGCATTAAAGCATTCCTACATACTCTCCTGAAACGTTTAGCAACAATAACACAAATTCAGCCCTTTGACAAAATAAAAATAAATAGTAATAATAAAAGAAACATGACACCCAGCCATCAAAACTCTTCTGTTCAGAAGTCCCTTTCAGAGCTGATCTGCAGCGTGGATTTTGGAGGAATGAGGTATGGTTTGAACTCTGTGCTTGTCAGGCCAAATATTTTGTGCATCCTGGGAGCCACAACTGGTCCTTTTACTCAGAACCCTAGCATTTTGCCATGCACTGCAATGATGGCTTTCCTCATGTGAAGCAGCTCTTCTGCTCCCTGCCAGCTCCCAGACCACCTTAGGTTTCTCATCTCTGCTTGCAGTACAGTGGTCTCAAATGCAAGGTGCTGCAAATAGATGCTTTAATTTTCGGTCTCTGTCATCTTGAATTATTACCCAGAGATCAACTGTTCACCTGTCTTGCATGGTTATGCAAGACCTTCAAGTGCTGAAGGAGGACAGGAGGGGTAGGAGGGGGTCTTTTCTTTGCTCTTGGCCTTTGTTAGGCTTTTAGCTCTTGAGCTGCAGCAGAACATCATTTTTTGGGATGCACTGCCTCCTTCCCAGACCAATCCAGTAGTTCAGCTGTGTGCTGGCTGGTTGCGGCTGTTTCCACTGTGATTAATTTGGTGTTGAGAAAGTGCACTTGGTTTTCAGCCCTAAAACTCTCTGAGTGTACCTCGATGCGTGTTTGTGTGTGTGTGTGTGTGTGTGTGTGTGTGTGTGTACAACTGCTGTACTTCAGCAATAGCCTTCCCTGTCAATCCAAATAGCGATACAGCTGCAGAGATTTCAACTCAGCAAAATGTCACCGTACCTTGCTGTGTGACCAAAAAAGGAGGATTCTTAAAGCCAAGATCTAACATTGGACAAGCAGAGAGGAAGCAAACTGCTTGAAGTTGGCCAATATCATATGGTATTTCTGCTCAGCCAGCTGGGAGAAGTAGGTGGTTCGTAGAGCTGCATGATGTGAATTCCCCTTTTGTTTACAGCTGCAGCACATGGGTCTCCCACGTTTATGGCACCAAAGAAGCTTTCTCTTTCATCTCAATGGGAATGATACATCTGAATCATTTTCTGAAGACAGTTTGTGTTGGAAAGCACGAATCTTTGTTCTCTAGATGGTGGATTGTAGCCTTAGAGCATTAGGATGTTGTTGTTGCTGCTAGCAGTATGTGATCCCACAGTCTGCAGCAGTTACATCTCTTAACTCATAAAAAAGGAACTCTTGAAGCCGTGATTGTGTTTTCCTTCTCTGTGCTGGTCATATGTATCACTGACTTTGTCGTCTGTTTTTCTTCACAGTAACAAGGGCATGGAGCATCTGCTGAGCATGAAGTGCAAAAATGTGGTCCCAGTGTATGACTTGCTGCTGGAGATGTTGAACGCTCACACACTCCGAGGGCAAAGGAAGTCCCCAGTCACACATCCTGAGTTTGAATAAGTTTCACATTTCCAGGTCTGAACAGAAGTACGGGGCTGCCCCAATATGCAGGCAAATATACTGCAAATATGCAGGCTGTCCCTAGCCTCGGTTTGCTGAAAGTTATGGGAGAAAACTAAGCTGCTGTGATGGGACTGCTGGAGCGTGACCTAGTGCCAGTCCTCATCTCTTGTCGATTCACAATGGGATATCTTGGGAAAAGATTGCGAGGCGCACACCTCTGTCTGTTTCTGACATTATAATGGCTGCACTTTTATAGTGCCTTCTGTGAGACTCTTAAAAGCACCTTACGAAATTAAGCCTCAGAACAGTCCTGCGAGACGGGGAATTATTGCCTCTCCTTTTTAAAAGCAACTGAGACAAAAAGATGACCGGGTTGAGATGACAGAGGTCTGTGTGGGGGCCAGGGGTCAGGGCCTCACTCTCTGTGTCCCAGCCCAATCCTTTTAAGCACTAACTGATCTTTTTCGGTGTGAGGTGGTATGAAATATACAGTAGCAGTATTTGGCACAAATCTACTTACCTGTGTGTGCTGGGCACTGGGCAACGCTGCTTTGCAGGTGATGTGCACAGTGGAAAGGAGTTTCCTTTGTTCTTAAATATGCAATGGCTGCATGGGCCCTCATTTGAGGGCCATTCTGAATAACATCTTGGGCTAGTTCGGAGCCTCTTCAGAAATGTGAAACCAAGCTTACATTTGCATTCTGTGAGCAAGTTCTTAACACCCGTGTTATTACCTGTGTACAATTCTTCAGCGCTTTAATGCAGCACAAAACTGCCCCCTTCTTTCAGTCAGTGCTGACTTTTGAAATGTGTTCTGTCTGTGACATGACGATGTTGTTTTATATATTTATTAACGATGTTAAATCTATTATAACATTTAGGTACAAAAGGTTGATATGTGAACATTGTGTGCGTTCATATGTGCTCTGCCAACCGGGGCTTGTGAGATCAGTGGGGAAACGCCTGCATTCCCTCCCCTTTTTTGGCCGCCTGTGCATCTGAGTTCTGCCGGCCCCAACCGTAGGGGTGGGGAATGGGAGGCTGAGCTGGGCTGCTGCCCTCAGGTTTGCTGCTTGCTGGTTCTCCAAGCGCGTGAGACCTGAAGCTGTTCCATATTTTGTGCAGGATCCTTCAGAAGTTTGTTTGACAGGTGCGATGGCTTGTTTGAATTGAATGTCACTTGGGATGCAGGCTGAGGCCTCCCTGTGTGCTGCCTTCTGCATGTGTTTAAGACCTGCTAAGGAAAATAAAGAAGGGAAATAGCTCATCTGACCACCTCAGCAAAGAGCAGAATGGCACCATTCATTCCAGTCACTGCCAGTATTGCATTTTGATGTGAGCTACGATTGCAGTTGCTATCAGTGGAAGTGTTTTACTATAATACATGCATGGTTTTAGCATTGCGGGTGTGGTGACATTAAACTGGGACTACCCCAAAAGTCCATTTGGAGCCTAAGTCTTTTGGATGAGGGACTTTGCGCCGTTCCCCCTTTGCATGCTTTGAGTATCTTGCAGACCCTTGATCCTGGTGTTTTTTGAAGCCCGGGACAGTATTTTTTATAGGAGGGGCATCAAGCATTGTCAGTGAGTTGCACAGATCTCTTGTCCTGTTTTTGATCTTGTACTATACCAGATGCTGCTGCTGTCTCAATTTTTACTGGCTACCTTTCTATTGTTTATAAGAAATGTAATATAGCAGTGCTCTGCTAAAATATTTAATGTTTACTACAAAAAAAAAAAAAGGAAAAAAGAAAAAAATGTGAGTACAGTCTTGAATTCGTTGGCTCCTTGTTCATTTTGAGGGAAGTTTTGCTGTGAGAAGATATCTTTGGCTGCCATCACCTCCCAGCCTTCCCGCTTTGTAGTGTTCTTTCTCTGATTTTCCTTTTCCTGTATATTTGTTTTGTTTAATACAATTTTTCAAAGAAACATTGAAGTGCTATTTTTTGTTTCGCTATAAAAGCGCCGAGTTTATGTGCACTCCTGAAGCAAATGTCTGGGAAACTGGGAAAGAGTGGGTATCAGTCATACAACAAATGTCTAAATGCCAATTTACTCTGGATTGATGCAGAAGGGTGGTGCTGCAGATTTGTGCCACGCTGTGATTCACACGTTTCTACTCACAGTCTAAAAGGGAACAGGATGTGATTTCAACAGATTTTGTTTCGTTAAGCATTGTTTTATTAAAAGCTACTACCAGTGTTTTAAAATGGGCAAAACCTGATAGCTGTCACATCTGTGGATTGATGTTCATGTGTGTGTGGGTAAAGAGGGAGGTGCACGGCACAGCTGATAAACAAGGACCTTGTGATAAGGCAATGAATGCTGACTCCTGAGTAAGATGCTGTGTTAACCGTGGGCCTGTATCCCACAGATCTTCTCATGTACTGCAGCCCAGGTGAGGAGAACATCCGTGTCCAACCCAGGCCTGAGCAGAGCTGTTGGTGCATTTCAGCTCCTGTACAGGGAGCATCTCCATGTCCAGCAGGAAAGAACAGAGCTGAGGAGCTACAGAGGCCCATCAGGAGGTGAGAATGCGGCTGCTCTGCAGCATCCCTTCCATGCTGCACATCAGCATCTGCCACAGAGCGGGACTGGGCCAGAGGTGGTTGTTTCTGCCTGAATTGTGCTGCAGTTCTGGGAGCTGCGATGAGGGTGTCATGTATGATTCATCTCCAGGAATGCTACACCTTTTCCAGAGCTCTGTTTTTGCAAATTACATTTGGTGCTGCCAGAGGGGAGAAGATGAGTGGGAAAATCCTCCCCTGAGACAGTGCCTGATAGAGTGGGTGCTCCTATGAAACATACAGGAAAGCAAGACAGATAGCACATACTGTCTGTATGAATATGGCTAGGGCCATAATATCTAGGGAACCTGCTTGAGCTGGGGGTTGGACGAGATGCTCCAGAGGTCCCTTCCAACCCCTACAGTTCTGTGATTTTTTCAGTTAACTCCTTACTGATTGAATGCTATACAGGGAACACTGTGATGAGCAGAGAGCATCCTTCTAACTGCCGGAAGTTTTTGCTTTCCCCTTGATGGCATGTTGAGAATCAAAGACATTTACTGTGTTTCCATCATTAGAGTGGTTTAAAGAGCTCCTAGAAATGCAGTGAGTCTTTGGAAAGTTGCCTCTTTATCCTTTTGAACTGATACCAGTGGTCAGCTTTATTCAAGGTAAGAATTATTGTTTTGTTTAGACATCACTGGAGAATATATAGTTTAGATTTGCTGACAGAGGATGCCAAATATATGTGTACAAATAGGCACAAAAGATTCAGAGGGCAGCTCAGCCTGAATACACTGATACTGCTGAAGGCCCATGGGTGTGATGGGGTTCTTTAGAGGCACAGCACTGCTCTGCTGCAGGATATTCCTGGCACCTTTGGATTCCAACTACACAGAAAGCAAGCCTGAGCTTTTCACTTCGGGCTAGACACAAATGGCTTCTAAAAGCAGGGCCAGAGCCTGCTTTTGTGTCCAAGGTTGTTCTTTCTTGTCTGACTGATAGAAAATAGCTGTGCACTGATGAAATAGTGTTCTTTCTTAGGCTGTGCTTTATCCCTCATATATTAAAAATGTGGTTGTTATTAAGGAGCCTATTTTAATCTTAGCACTGAGAAATCGTGGCAGAAAAAGAGGCAACTCTCTCCCCTCCCTGTCCTTTCCCACGAAGATAAAAAAACTGCCCATGGCAAACACGTTGCTTGTACCTTGACAGCTGATGATTAAAGCAAGGTATGGATGTGCACGGCTTCATTTGAGATGCCTTAAACTGAGTACAGTCTGATGTCCTGTCACAGGAATTACTGGTTTTTAAGGTTGAATTTTGATCTTCTGGCCAGTTCTCTGGATGGCAGAATAGCTGAGCTTGGCTGCTGTAAGCCAGCACAGCCAGGGACAGGAGTCATGGACATGCCTTGGCTGTTGTCACCATTCTTCTAAGAAGAAAGTGTTGGACATTATTATGTCCTGCAAGATTATAACTTGGCAAAGTTAAGGATGCAGTCGTATATTGTGCTGACCCAGTGCCTAAACTAACACTAAGGATAGCTTTGTAAATGGGAGTATGGAAAGCAAGTGGATTGCTAAAATGTATTGTAAATCATTATTGTTGGCGTTTTACTACTGAACTGAAATGGTGAGTTAAAAGGCCTAGTATGTTTCATAGCCAAAGCTTCATTTTATTGATGATATGGATATTTTATAACTATTGTTCCCTTCTTTTAGCACAGAGGTCACCTACACTAACGCTTTGTTGAGTGTCAGTGATTTCTATGTAAGTGCATTAAAAGCAGACTGCAGTGGTATAAAATGCCAGCTTCTGCTGCTGCTGCCTGAACAGATCTTTCTTTACTCGTCACAGTGCTGTGTAGTGAAGAGATACCGTATCCATGAACAGTTGTTTCTGCACATTTCTTATGTCTACTGCCGTAGAATTTTCTGAGTCCTGCTTCCTACATGGTATCAGTTTCAGTAGTTTGTCCTCACTACAAGTCTGGAGTGGAAACAGTGTTAGGAGTGAAGTTGGCACCTTTTGTTTTATGTCTGTAATATGGATGGGAAAAACAAACAAATCAGCCTTTGTCCTGTCTCTCAGCTATTTAGTTCTGTGAATTTAAGGTATTTTGCCAGTGATGCACGCATTGTTAAGTTGTGGACTGTTGTGGCTGAATAAACCGGTATCACGAAACCTAAATATGTGGGGTTTTGCTCATTTCTTTCTTGTAGCTGATCTCAGTCTGCTTTCTGGAGCCTATGATGTGTGGAATCAGTGTCTGTGTAAGTGTCTCATCCTGACCTTCACACTTCTTTGTATGCTGTAGGTGGATTTGTCAGGTATGGGACTTCTTAGGAAGTTTCACAGCTCCAAGTGGCTCCGTAGGTTTCAGGCATTTAAATTTGAATTTAACTGTAAGGGTGCCAATTTGTAACAGTTCTGAAAGCAGAAAGTGGAGGACTGTTTGTTCACTGACTACTTATGGGGAGTTGGGCTAGATACCTCAGGGTCCCTTCCAACTCAGACGATTCTGTGATTTAAGAAGGAGGTACAGCTGAGATCAGATGGATCTCATCTCCCTCACAAAGATGACTTCAACCCAAAGCCAGGTGGAGGCGTTTCACTCCTTTGTACAATGCCTGTGCACGTGTGCACTTGCTCTCCCTATTGCTCCTGCCCTCTTTCTTTTTTTTCCCCTCTTCATTGAGCAACTCCAGCCTGAGTGCCTGAGTGAGGATGACAGTAGGAGCTGAGTGGATATATATATATATATAATGACTTGTGTGAAGCAGACATTAGAGTCAGCCTAGATATGGCAGTTATAATCAACCGAGGTAAAACTATTGAAAATAGGACTGGGGGAAAAACATTTAATTTCCCAGAATTTATTTTTTTGCTACATTTTGAGATAATTTCATAAAAGCTCCTCATATTATACATTACCTCAGCTTGACAATTTGATGTAACTGTATATAATAAGGAAATTGCAGGCTATGAAATTCTCCTTTGACCTTTTAGCATTGTTCCAATTTTTATCCCTGCTTAAGTTGCTTAATGGCAGCAGAACTGAATATCATGTCAGCAAGTGACTATTAGTCCTCGGCAGAAAGGTTTGCATGGGCATTTGTGACAACCCGGCAATGAAATAATGGCTAGAGTTGGCTGACTTCTGCAGAGCCAGAAACTGAAATGAGCTCCATCTGAAAGTAATTGCTTTCAAAACATAAAATGATGAGAGTGGAGGAAGTGAAGGAAGGAGAGGTGGGGGGAAGAGGGCCCATTCCTACCTCCTGGTACTATAGAGCTGTGAAACTCAAATAGATTCCAGTTTGGAGTTTTTCTTCTCTTGCCCTGACGAGCAAGAGAGCGGTAACGCAGCTTTTGACACAGCTGCATGAGCATGCAAATATGTGGACTATTAGGGTGTGGAAGGGTCAGCACTGCTGGAACACACCGCTGCTTGCCCCGCGCCACACACACCGCTACTCCCTGCAGACAGTGGCACAATTTTAATGAGTACTCAAACTGTACAACCGAGAAGCAATGGTGAAGCTGACTGTACACAATGTTTCTCAAGCCATTGCCTACACTGTCAATTTCACGTTTAAGGTGGAGAATCTTACAGCGAGTTTATATATAAAAAGAAAATGCACAATTCTCTCCCCAGATCCTGTACACTATTCAGCAGGTTAAAATCTGAAAAAAAACAAACTTTCATTAAAAAAGTCATTACAGTATTTGCATACATCAGGGATAGTCTACATAATTGTGTTCATCTAGAAAATCTGTGCATTTATAAAGCATTTCCATGCACTGTAACAATTCTGTATTTCAAAAGTGGTACAAAAAGACAACACAGCAGTCCTAACCACTAGAAAATTACATGTAAAACAAAACAAATGTGCATCCTTTTATTGAATGTGTCAGATGAATAAAACACAGTAACAAAGATTCGGAAAGATGCAGATTTCTATTTCCACCCAGTGATCACAGTACCAAAAGATACAGTCATGTGAAGTGTGTGCAGTAATCGGTTTAGGCAAAGTGCCTCTTCAACTGCTTGTTCATCGCGCCAACCCGAGACCAACTGCTGCGTTTGAGATTACTGTGAAGTAGTTTCTGCATCTAATAACTCAGTATTCGATCACCTTGCAAGCTTAAGTGCACTGCAGCTACAAAATAGTGTTCTATTGCATCGAAGTATAAAGTGTGTTGCTTAAGGTTTAAAAATCTATAGAAAAAGTTCATTTTCCATACAAAAATGCTGAAACTTTCTCAAGATATACACTTTGAGATGTGAAATTTAACACATTCCCATCCACCGGAGAATGCTAAAATGTGAGGCTTTATTGAGCTGCAGCACAGGCTTGGGCAGCGGCGTGTAGGATGGGAGGGGGCTGTAGTGGCCTGTTTAGGGAACTAACACAGCATACAGGTTTCTGTATTTAACTACGTGATATCACCGTTTCACTGATGCCAGCAGCATAAAAATAAGCACCGCAAAGAGTGTGTTTTGGTATAATGGAGATCCCTGGGCTTCTTCCTATGTCGGTGGAGGCCCGTTGGTGTATCGCAGCATTGGATAGAAAGAACGGGCAAAGTTGTTTGCCTGGGTGCAGCTGTAGTCCTCCTCAGAAGATGGAATCATGCATGCCAGGAGAAGAAGCAGTAGAAAGAACAACTGGAGGGGTAAAGCTGCTCGTAACACACGGTAAAAGAAGGAGGGGGACCGAGGGACCACGTGAGTCGGTTGTGCGTGGCTTTCAGCTCTGAAAAGAAGATGCACACACACACAGAAACAGCACTTCAGAGTTTGAATTAAGAAGTTATTTTAACTGCCTCTCGGGGGCTCATACCCTGTACCTTCCAGGGTACAGGGCTGCGCTGCACAAGAATGCTTTAAGTGTAACTTCAAAGCATGCAAGACTGCTCTGGAGGAAGCCAGCCACTAGATTAGCCTTATATTTCTTTTTTATACTTCTGGAAAAGAAATGTTTATTTTAAATAGCTCAGATCAGTGGGTTTTAAATGTATTTTTTGGGTTGCAAATGCATGTTTTCCCTGCAGTCAAACAAGCCACTCCAAGTACTTGGAAATGGACCATGGAAAGTCACTGCTCCAGCCTGAGAAGACTCTATTTTGCCTGTGTCACCACAATCAATCTTTTTTAACAGACCCTACCACAATGGAGGTGATATTTCTTCCTTCATGGTCTGTTTTCACTAAATGCCTCTAAGGTGCAAGTTGCTTTGTACAAGGTTGTTGGTGACTTACTTAAAAAGCAAATATTCCCCCATTTGGCTTAAAAAGATCTTCTCAAGAGGGAAGACAGGCTCAGATTGCACAGCAGTGCAGAAGCTGAGAAGCTCCATCTTCTTCTGTGTTAGCTTACTTAAGAGGAACAGCTGCCTTACCACTCGGGTTAATACAAATTCATACCTTGTGTTGCTGTTTTTTCTGCCATCTGAAGTTCTCCTTATTGTGATCTGTTGAGAGAAGTAGTATCTATTAACCAGAATTCATAAACTATAGCAAGGAATTTCTTTCTTAAAAGAAGGCAGTTGTAGGCTTTCTGTCCTGCTGTAAGTTCTGTGATAAGGTATACACTTCTAAAAGGTAAAATGGCTTCATCTGAGGAACCTTCAAGCTAATCACACACACACATATGCTGACAGTGAAGTATTTTAAATAAACAAATACATAAAAAAATACTAGCCTTCTTCACAGGAGGGCTGGATTTCACTGCAACTGGATGATAGACTTCGGAGTCCAAGTCATCTGGAACTGGCAGGAATACTCTGCTATCCTAAAAGGTAACCACATGGCCCTCTTTAAAATGCATCATCAAAATTCAAAACAGAGGAAGTTCAGAATCATCTTCCATTGTTTCTCTACAGTTGTGCAGCTTCTTTAGCACAACCAGCAGTAAAGAGATGCTCTGGTTCTCTAGCATAACAAAATGTTACCTGCTATGCTCAACCAGAAAGCACTGCTAAGGAACAAACACATGCAGGTATTAACTTGAAAACTTCTCTATCTGATAGTTCTCACTGATAAGCAGCATATTTCTGCTGAGTACTAACTTCTGTGAGTTCATTACACACTCCTAGTCTGATACTTGGTGAAGCTCAGGATAAATTAGGTTAGAAGGGACCTCAGGAAGTTTATCTAGTTGAATCTCTTGTTCAGAGCAGGGTCAGCCATGAGGTCAGGCTGGGTTATTAAAGGCTTTCTCCTGTTTGCTTTGAAACCCATCAGGGATAGAAACTGCACAACCTCACAGGGCCATCTATTTCAATAACCAACTAGTCTTGTGCTAAAATTTTTACTTACATCAAGACTGCTCTTAGCTTCTGAAGGTAGAATTACTGAAAAGTATTTATAAAAAACTGAATTGAAACGAACGTTATCATTCATAAATAAAAAAGACTGCTGAACAAGTATTTAAACTGACTCACCAGACATCCTTGTACTGATTTCAAGTCATGTGAAACTTGCTCAAGAAGCTGTTTCAGTTTCTTTCCAATCACATGGACCTTCTCATCAGCTTCAATGTAATCTTCGCCATCAGATTTAAGCAGCAGGTAAGCAGAGAGTTCTTGCAGACAGTTTACTTTAAGCTGCTGTTCCAGCAGCTCTTTCTCCAGTTGCTTAGAAGAAACAAACAAAAAACAGTGCAACAAGCTGTTACTTTCATCTTGATGGATGCTCCCATAAGCGGATGAGCTTTAGGAAGCTTTGAAGAACAACTCAACCTGCCTGTCCAAGCGCAGTACACAGGAACTGCTGTTACAGCTGCTTATGAAATGAGCATAATGCTACTCCTTTTGTGGTGAGTGCTACTGACTCACTGGAAGAAGTGCTATAGTCTCTACTTACCAATAACTCTTTCTGGCTTTCCAGTACTGTATGCGGGTCAGCATTTGGATCTGTGATTTGTGCCTCATTCCTTCGGCCTTCGGCACTTGCTAACCACAGGATTAGTTTTTGGCTCTGATCATGGAAGTCCTAGAGGAAGAAGTGAGAAAAGAAGAAGAAAGAAGAGAAAAAAAATATATTTTTGCAGCATTTTCAAAACAGGAGACCCAGCCCAGATGAGAAAGAGCTGACAAGTAATTAATAATCAAGGAGGCTTTAGTTAAATGAGTACATTCATAGGGTAAGGAAAGTATTTTCCAGTTCAAAGATATTTTTGCGAAACCCTTCAAACCCAACCAAGTCAAGTTTATCATGGAAAGAAATAGGTGTTCCACTGTGAGCAGCCATTCTGCAAACACATAGAAGTTTGTCCCTGTGTTCTCTCCCCATATCTATCCCACAGTAACATCCTCCAGAAGACTTCCCCACATAAGCTGTATGTTGTATGCACCTGGCAGTGCAGCAGGGCTTGCCGTAAACCTTTCCTCCAGTTGTCCAATGAGTGAGTGGCTTTCTCCCAACGCAAGTTCACCTTCCGAAGCCTGTTCTGAAGCTCTTTGAACTCTGTGCTATCCGCTTTCTGGAACTGTTTGCTGCTCAGGTTAATTGAAAGCACCACTGCCTTGTAGTTATCAAACGCTTTCAGTGTGTCCTGGTAGGAAAAGAGGATTAGGAGCTTCTAAGAACAATGGAAAACTTGTTTGTTATTTGCCATAACATAGCCTCACCAGAAAAAAAGAGAGACAGGTATTGGGGAAAGCTGTTTAACATGTTCCTTAACAGTGTCTGAAACGGTACCAGATTCAAAGTAGGTGCTCTTTTTTATTTTCTTCACTTCAAAGAAAACAAAGGTGTTTGGGCCTGTTCCATCAGTCACAAGCATTATGTCCTAATCCCCTTCTGCCCTTCCTTCCTCAGTGCTTAGCATTTCTGTCTCTTGTTGACATTTGTACAAATATTCTCATAGGTCATCGTGTGATATTTCTTTTGATTTACAGAGGTTTAGCTACCCTCAGAATCCTTAAAATAATGCTGAAAAGGACAGTAGGGCAACATCAATCTCAGAGCGTGCTGCTCAGGGCCTCATCCACTCCAATTCCGAGTATCTCACAGGATGGAGAATTTGAATGTGGGTCCCTGGTCCTACATCAGTACATCTCTGTTGTGAAGAGTTCTCTCTTTTCTCTAGTCAGAGTCTAGTTTCTCTAGTCAGCCCCTTTCTGACTTGTCAAGGTCTTGCTGAATGGCCACCCTACCTGACTTCTTCCTCTCCCTTAAAATTGTAGGGGGAAATAAAGGCAGATGTTTGATACAACCACGACTTGGCAAATTCCACATAATGTTAATGTAGATTTCACTTTTTTTTTTTCTTTAAGAGTGACAAACAATGTCTTGGTTCCTCAAAAAGTTTACAGTGTGCCTCAAGGGCAATCAGTCTTTTTGAAGTTGTGGGCTCTTGCAGTATAAAAGTAAGAGCTGCAGGATGAGTTCTGCACTCAACACAGCTCTGACTGAGAATCTGTTACAAAGACCAGTCAGAAAAGCAATCTATATATTCTCAAGATCTGTAGCCCAGTTGTTGAAAACCACTGTCAGCCACATTTTGCCCAAAGAAGAATCCTGTATCCCTCCAAGCAGCAACGTTTTGATATCAGACAATGCAAATGGTCCCACAGAGAAATCTAAATACCAGTAAGCAGTCAGACTGGTTTTATCCTTATCCAGGGCAACTGGGATGTCCTGATACCTCATAAACTTCACAGTCTTATACCTATGCATGCTGGCTCTTCTAGGGACTCAAGAGAGACCCAAGCTGTCTACGAAGGGGATTTACAACCATCTGGACTCCTCTTCAGCAAATGCACAGGAGAAAAGCAGAACTTAAACTGTGCACCCAACTCCAGCCTGATGAGAGGCACCTGCTGCCACAAGCAAGGCATCACTTAAACCTTCCCTTGCACTTGGTGCCTGAGCCAGGCTGGCACAGAGAAGCAGGGCTCAACCTGAGGCATTTTGTTACCTAAGTCTGCTGAGCCTCACACTCAAATGCACCCTGCCAGTTCAACCTGCAGACCTTATTTAGTCCTACTTAATTTATGGAAGCTGAGAGTCACAGCAGGCAACACAACAAGACTTCAGAGGTTGACAAACATTCACAGTAATGTGTCTTTAACTGTTCTATTAATTACTCAGCTAAAAATTAGCAGAGACTGACTAATGAGCTTACCTTGTTTCTTGGTTTTAACTAATACATACTATTCAAATGAGAAATCTACATTTGCTGACTGAAAAATACAACCACACATTTTGAAATTTTGTATCTTTCAACCCGATTCTTGCTAAGGCAAAAATGCTATTTAAGAGCTAAGATTTTCTGCAAATACCATGCTGCTAAAAAAGAGAGCTCTAGGGCAGATCTTGCACAGTCTGTTGGAGCTACAAAGAAACAAAACAAGACCGAAACATGAGCTATGGCTACCGGCTACAAACTCTTGGCTGATTTTTTTTTTAAATTTAATTAATTTATAATCCCTTTCTGGTTTGCACAGAGGGGACAGGCACAGAACAGAGAACTGTGCCAGTACCACACTTCAGAATACCCAACCACCGCAGGACAGGGCCAGACGCTTGCCAGCTGGAGAGTCTAAACCTTCAGTTTTTAGGCTTTCTCTGTATTTTTTTTCTAACAGGAAAAGGCCTAAAGAGAGATGTTTGGGGTTGAATGTTCTTGTTCAGAGAGAATAAATTGTCTTGGTAAGAAAACAGAAAAGGAGAAGCTTTTTTTTTAAGCCTGCCTGCCTGCAAATCTCTACAGATGAAGGCGGCACCTTGCTTAAGTAGCCTCATCAGTCCTAGCCAACACAGCTTAGCTCCTCTGTGCCATATACACACAGCTATTGGTGCTGCTAACATACCCTAGGAGCACAAGAGGTAACAATAAAGTGCATCAGCATTTCAAAATCCCACTTCTCAGCGTGCCATAACTTACTTTCAATTTCTTCACCCTTTGTTCCATCGCCTGCATGCTAGTTGGAGGTTTTGCTTTTTGCAGTTCTTCCAGCTCCTCCTCAGTTTTATCAAGCCAAGCAGAGACATCGCTGAGATCAGAGTTCACCTGCTGCCATTGCTGCAAGTGCTGCTTTATCCTAAGTTTATTTCTGAGGTCTTGAGCTTGGATGAGCTCCCACCTATCAATAATGCCTACAAGTGACAGAACAACAAACGCTTACATGAACATTCCATAAAACAGATGCAAGGGTTTTCAAAGACAAATTACTCTCCAATCTACGTAGGGCCAAATAAGTGCTGCCATTTACTACTTCATTTTTTATTTCTTGAGATAAAACAGTGTAACTTTGCATGCTACCAGGCAAGTTACCCATAGTAATGCCATAGAATTGTTATCACATTACTTCAGGACTGTTTTGATTCAGCTGGAAGCTTAGGACGAGTACAAGAAGATGGAATTCAGTGAAGCCCGTTGTAATCTGATAGATATGACAATGGGACAAAGTATGATGCAGCAGTTTGGACTTGGGTTTATGTTTCACCAGTTCATGGCTAAAGGAGATGCAGACAGCACTTGTGCAGTCACTAGCACTGCTTCTGCGAGCCTTTGTCAGAGGGTCTCCTATTCACCCCACCTATGGAACGCGGTCCATTTCTGATATCAGAAGTGTAAGTTCAGCAAGCTGCAGCATATAGCTGCATTCTTCTTTTTGCCCTTAACTTGCTTTTACAATTGCAGTACAGACATGATCTTATTACAGTCTCAAGAACCTGAAACCAGGAACAGGGTCCAGAAAGGTCAAGAGAACCATCTTGTTGGCCTATTTTGAATTAAGGACCGCAGCGAATACAGTGAACAAAGTACATTCCCAACTTTGACAAAACATTTCTGTGTATGGGAGCTGTAGTGTCTTGCTGTACAGACTTCCAATAGCTAAGAGAATGAAGTCTGGCAACCTTGTTTTAGACAAAGAAACAGACTTCTTCTGAAATCTGAATAAAAGTCTCTGAGGTACTCAGTATCCACACAAAAGTGAAATTCTTTCACTTCACTCCAACCAGTCAAGAGACACGAGTAAGAAAAATCTCAATTCTGGCAGAAAATGTAAAAGCTTTGAACAGAAAACTCAGGCTGGAAATATGAAGTGAAAACGCAGCCCAATGATTCTTAGCAAAATGCATTCATTTGGACTAGAGCAATTTAATTGTATTTTACTCCCAAGGCAAATGTGCTGCCTTTGGCCCAATTCTGCTTTGTATCCCCAAGAGCCTCAGGGCAAAAACTACAACACACTGCCTGAATGCTCTGTACCTGACTGATTCTCTGCAGCTGCCATAGTCACAAGCTCTTGGTCATCCTGGGGTTCCTCATCACTCATGTTAGTAGATGTGCTGTTCTCCTTGTTGACACTGCTGCTGCTTGCAGAGCTGAGCTGCTTCACCTGGAATGACATTTTGATGGGTGAGCCCAGGGTGTTAACAAGTCATCAAAGTCAAGCTTCATTTGTGTTTGGATTGCTGCTGAGCTCTCACGAGTCAGATTTAGCACTGGGCTTCTGTTTCTTGGGCTGGCTCTCTATGTTTCTTGGGAAACAAACACCATGTTGACACTATTACAAGAGTGGACATGCAAGTGGCCCTACATGTACCAGGCAGCTTACATCTGCTGATGCTCCTTGTTAGATTCCAGTTCTCAGTAATATGTAACACCATTAATGGTGACAAAAGCAGCCATGTAGCAGAACCACCTTGTGTATGAAAGAGGGCTGACAGTTGATCCAGATCCACTGAGCCTGGGAGCTGCTGGTGAAGCCCCATCTGGAAACCAGCCACCAGCAGACAACAAGGCCTTCCCTCACTGCTAATCCCACTGAGTCATTTTTTTTTTTATTGCCCTGAAGCAGATTAGATAGTGGGTTGCAAGCTAGAAAAGGACTCTCCAAATTAGTCTGCTTAGTAAAGGGAGATATTTTAAGGGAGATATTTTAATTAAACACCAAGGGAAGATGTTCACACACCCTCTTTGGGAAGGTAAGCTCTCCCAGAGTTATACTATGACCAGAGGATGGTCCTCTGTCATGGTTTTATGATTTTTTTGACTGATTGATTCTGATCAGGATCCTAACACATTGTTCTGAATTGCTTTGGAGAAACTTCTCTAGTGAGTGCATAGATGGAGACCCTCAACGGTTCCCTGAGTCACCAGAAAGAATGTCTGTTTCCATACAGCAAACATCCCTGCCACCAACTAATCTTTTCCCTGATGCTGGAGAAGGGAAGAAGATGGAGCTACACATAGCATAGGTTCAGTGCCCAAAGAACCTCCAACTCACATAGCCTGGCTTATAGGGGGTGCTCGTCTCTGGACCAGACAGCACATCACCAACAATCTCTGCCTGGTTGTATCGGTGTTTCCTGCAGACAGGGCTCTCTGGAGAATGCCAGGGATGAGCTTCTGAAACAGCCTTTCCTGAAACAAATAAAATGAAGGCCAAATGCCATGAGTGCAAATTCCCTCCTCCGTTAGGAAACCGTTGCTTTGTATTAAGTTAGAAAGCGCTCTAAATAAAATGGCATCGTTATGGCATAAAAACGACAGTTTTGCAGCTTTCCTTGCAAAGCATGCACATTTGCAAAACATCAACAGTGTTTCAAAGGTAATGAGATGACAGCCATGCAGTTATGGGACATTCTGTTCTCTTCTGGAAAATGCTTGAATACAGGGATGAGTTCAAAATAAATAAATACACAAAAATGAAAAAGGCTGCACTGCGGATTTGGAAAGCTTGCATCCTAACGATACTAGCACATATCTGCAACACATTTCAGCAGAGATGAGTCTAGATAAATCCTAACCACTTGTTCTGCATCTAACAGACAGGACACGCACGGTTCTGTCACACACGATGCAAAACGCAAAAAAATACTTTCAGAATTGGAACTACTACTCTCAGTAATTACAGAATTAAAATTGGAGACAACCAAAAAAGTGACACTACCCAGAGCACACCACCAAGAAAGTACCAGAAGACTTTGGATCGATACAATGAAATGCACGTTAACCACCTTGGCAAAATCTAAATGGCATGTTTTCGACCGCTTTGTAATGCACATGTGAATACTGCAGCGTAAGAACACCATGGCAGGATGAGGCATGGTGTCCACACAAGGCAGGAGGTCAGACATTACGTATGAGAGAGGTTGAGGAATATAGCGTGCAGCACAGGGAGATCGCCATGTTCAGACACATGCATTAGCAGGTGCCTACCAGAAGATGCTTTCAAAGTTTTTGTGGTCATTTTAAGATATGCCTCAGGATTTTCAGTGATTTCTACATCTGAAAAAAGAATAATGTCATTTTCCTCACTATGCAGTATTTTCCAGCTATGAAAAACAACTGAAACAATAAGGGACAACAAAGGCAATAAAATAAAAAGTTATCGGCACTATTTCCATCAGACATTTTTAAAAACTAAGGGTTCTTAAAACCTTGTTTCTTACAATTAAACTAGGGCTGGACAGCAGGATTCCCTCCATGAAAACACTTAAGAGATGAGACTGCTCACATCTATTAACAGTACCTGAAAACCAACCAACAGTGTAGAAACAAGACCTCAATCCCCCTCCCTTCCCACACACAGGGACATCCTGCAACTGTCTCCAAAGAAGCAGGCAGCAACAGGTTCTCACCTGACAAAGCACTGTAGTACGTCGCTTCTTCTTCATCCTCGTGAGACGAAGAGCCCCCCACATCACCTGTGTGATCCCACTCAAGTGGGATGGAGTCAACACTGACAGGAGTCTCACAGCCTGATCTTTCATGACCTTGAGTAGGTGGCATAAGGTGGCAAAGGGACTGTGGGGAAGAGGGCCCCTCACTGATGGCCTTCTTATGCCAGGGATCATTCTGGATTTCCCTGGAGTCTTCTGGATCCGTTTCATTTTCAGAGGTCTCTTTTTCATCATCTAATCCCTAAAAAGGTAAAATATTGTTGTATATTAGCTATTACTAACAAGCAATAGTTGTCAAAGATCTGCACTGCTAACTCAGTGACACAATACCACTGGGGACAGTTTGTGGTGACTTGCAGTAACCCAAGACACATGTCCAAAGAGAAGCATCATTTCTGCACCCTTCCTCTTTTGCCAAAACAATCCTTACATCAGCAGCTACTTCTCTTCCAAGACACTCAACTGCTACCACAGCATCTCCCTCCAGTTTGCAGAGAGGGGTCTCCAGTTCCAAACAGTTTGCATGGGTCAGCAATGAAGCGATGCTCTGGTACAGGTGAAAAGCTACTCTTAGATGTTCATGTTACCAATCCCACTTGCCTTTCAAATAAATGTTCTTTCTTTTTGAGCCAAAGCAAACCAGGTGTCAACTAAAAGTTCCCAGCAGAAAGTAAAGAGCCTGCTGCTCCCCCAGCTCAGAGTTGCCCTAAGAAAGGGGACTGATGGACATCCCAAACAAATCCATAACGAGGTACTGTAAGCACGTTATTGGAATTAAAGAAAACAAAGTGATATGAAAAACAAGATAAAGCTTTTGAAGCTCTCAAATCATTGCTATGCCAATATTAACTATGTGAGTTACTTCCATGCCATCATCCACTCTGTGCATATGGACACCCAACAGGAGGGAAGTAAGGAGACAGCAAAAATTTAGCAAACTTGGTACAGCTGCTGAGGGATTTCCTGCTCCTGTGAGCTCAGTATGCTTGGTCAAGCTGCTGGGGATAAGCACTAAGCACTGCCTTTCAAACACCAGAATCTTGCCAAAGTATCAAAACAACTGTTGCTTCTTACAGGATGTCTTGAAGTCAGCCTTTGATGGAAGCGGGCAACTCGCCCAAACACCTCCTGGCAGTATCTGTGAAGTTCTTCCAATTCATCTTCGATCAGGATAGCATCCAAAGGCTCGCTCTTCTGAATTAACTGTTCCCCAAAAACGATTAGCTGATCAATCTTATTGGTGTGCAGTGTTATTTCTTGCTGAAAACCCTGTTTGAAACATACAAAACAATTAGATCGCATCCGTAGCTTCCCTTCATAGCCTAAACTTTGTCCATTTCTTACTACAGTAAAGGGAAAAGCAGCAATTGGCATTGCTGGCTAATTTCATTTGGCAAATATCTTTTAACTGAAGAGGTGCAGAGGTTTATTTTACTAGCAGGATTATAGTTCCAAATGAAGTGGCATTTTCCACGTGTGTACATCAGTATGACTGCTCTGTCCCGAGCCTGCAGGGGATTGCAACGTGAGAGTTCAGATCATCAGTTTATTTTTCCATTGGGTACACAAAATCTTTTTCTCAGTAGTAGAGAAGTTTGTCTGGTTAAGCTTACAGCCTACAAAACTGCAAATCTGCATCCCAACGCAATTAATAGTGTAGGAGAAAAGGGGAAAAACAGCATATAAGAAGGTATCAAAGAGCCAATGTGTATTTTAGGCCTTACAAAAACCTGTTGCTTGTTGTGAAGCTCCAGAAAAACAGATGATTCTGTCAAGAGAGGGCAGCCCTATAAGATGAGCTTGGTTCTACTAAACAGCTTTCTAAGGATACGTACGTTTAACTGGCGCATTTTGTCATCAAAGTTACTTTTTGAGAAGTGCTCCACATTTGTCAGCTGGAGGTCCATTTCTGTGAGCCAAACAAGGATGTTTTCCCTCGTTGCCTCAAACTCATCTCTGCGATTGGTGAAGTGCTGAACAGAAAGAAAGAAGCCACCATTACAAGAATTTACTAACTGAAAAAAAACATCACGGGAGCTCCCTGAAACAAGTTTTTTCACTACTGCTGTTCACCTTAATGGCCTTCAGGACAAAAATGGCAGTATGTCATGTATACCAACTATACCCTTCCCGTAGTGATGCTGGCATGAAGTGTTGTATGCCATCACACTGTTTGTATGGGAGAGGGAATAAAACTTCAGCAGGGCAAGGTGCTTTTATAAAAATAATTCTTGCTTCCACGTAGCGTAACAAAAATACCTTCTCCCACAACAGTGCAAGTCATTTGGACTAAGGGTCAATCATTTCATTTGTTCTAAATTTAGAGGAAAATTAGACAAAGGAAGCCATTCTCATCTCTAATTAAACTCAAGTAATTAAAACTATGGTAATTAAAAATCAGTAAAACAATGGAGAGGCAAGATTGTGGATGTTGATGCAGATGCAGTGCGTGCACCACTAGCCATGGAAGGCAGGAGGAGCCCTCTGCCACTATCTCCCACGGAAGCTGCTTACGGCCTTGCAGCTTGCAGTGCCCCAGTTCTCAGTGGATTTTCTTCTCAGAAAGGGAATTATGTAACTTCCCAAACATGACACCTCCTAACTGCACTGATCAAATCCCTCCAGATATCTCACAGCCTCATCCATTGGCCATTGGGAATGAATAGCTATCCCTGTCAATTGCTTGCAGTGTTGCTGTATTTAAAAATCAGGCAGTGACAAGATTTCTGAGGGAACATCAGGGAAAATCTGCCCAGAAATCAGTTTAACTTGACTTCAGAAAAATCATCCTCAACTACAGGGCGGTTTTTTTTGTTTAAAAGTCACACGTACACTTCAACATTCTTCCGTTAAGCAGAGAGCATAACATGAGGCAGTGACAGCACATACCCCTCCACCACACCTCCATGCTTCAAGCCCACTGGGTGAATCATAACTTGGAAGGAAGCAGAGCTGCATTGTGAACTCCAGAATGTTTGTATACTGGGACCTTCTGTCTCTCTGCCTTTTATTTTTGGAAAGATGCAAGTGTATGAATGGATCTAGCCACGACAGAGATGACTCAAAGGAGAGCATGATAGGAGTGCTAAGGCCCACAGCACATTTTCCCAAATTTGGGCCAATTCCTCACCTACGCTTCTTCACTTATCAAGAACCCATCTGCCAAGGACACGTTTGCACCATGTACTTGGTGACCTTTCCAGAGGTGCTCTCCCACACTGGTAACTCTAGACACAACTCAACACAACACAGCTGCTCTTGAATACGTGTTTTGCCCTTCTGCATCTCCTACAGGAAACTGAAAGTGCTCCTTAACTCCCTCACCTCACCACTCACTTACCTTGAGCCTCCTCAGAATGGCAGCCACTCTTTTCTGCAGGTTGTCCCAGCGCTGGTTGCCTTCATGTACCATCTGCTTCAGCTTGCTGGCGGAGTCAGTGCGGTTCTCACGGGCAAGGCGCCTGTACTGCTTATTGATCAGCTCCAACTGAGTGAGCCGCTCATGGATTTGCCGTTGGAATGCCTGCAGAGCAAATGGAGAAACTCAGCCCCCTTGCTGACAAGAGAAAGAACTGGGATAACACTATCCATCGAGAGAGATGAAGATGCCTCCTCTCCTTAGAAGAAAAAAACAACAAAAACAACGGTCTTTCCAACTACAAAATTAAGCCCAGAGAAGGACCCATATTTAAAATCATCTGCTTAGCTTTAGTTCATTAGGAAGGAAAAAACAACAATAAAAAATAAAAATAAATCTTTAACTTGTAAGGGGGATTGTGTTGGATCAGAGTCTTACATTCTCCCCATAAAAAAAATAAATGAGACAAACAGACCAGCCAGATATGTGGTAGCCATAATACTGCTATATAATGTATGGTTGCTGTATGTTAACTTCAAATTACAGAACGTATTTTTCAGCAATCTGAGCATTTTGTAGAGGCAGTAAGCATTCAGCAGTCTGACTGCCCAGCCAGATACAAACATGTTAAAAATTCACCTCAAACTTCTTCAGCTCCTCTTTTGCATGTGTATACAAAACCTCTGAAGAGTTGGGGCTAGCTGCTGTCCTTTCAGCTGATTTTAGCCAATCTTCAAAGCGAGAATAGTCATCCAAAAACCTCTGCCATAGGCGCCAGGTTTCTTCAATTCTGACAGGGAGAAGCAAAAACGGAAGAGTTTTATCACAAGCTTATCATTCTTTATTTCTTTTCAAAATTCAATTTGTGGCACAAGCATTTCTTCAGAATGCTGACCCAAACTGCTTTAGGAGCTGTTGGGCACAGACTTACTTCATTCGCCTCTCCATCGACATGGCACAAATGTTTCTCCACCGTCTGTCCAAGCTCCTGCTAGTCTGCTGGATGGAGTCGCACTCTGTCTCATTAGCACACGCATCAGAATCGTGCAGCAGGACTTCACAAATATTAAAGACAGACTCCACTCCAGCTGTGTGCTGTTCTATGTCCCGCTGCAGATCCTGCATCGACAAAAGAAGGGTTTTAGTGGAAGGCAATACATGTGGCTAGATGTCAGAGATCCGTTTTCAAAATGCTGCAGAAGATGGGGAAAGAGCAGTTTGTATGTCAGTAAAAGGTTACTTGGCTTTAGCACGAAGGCTTACGGGATGGGCCGCATAGGAGACAGACAGATCAGGACAGACCTACCATAGAAAAAAAGGAATTGTCCAGACGGATTTCTCAGTGAAAGCATAGACTTTTCATGAACAGCACGGACAATTTTAACATGCATTCAAAATCCAAACCTTACACACACTGTAAATGCACACTTATTAATTTTGACTGCACCAGATGACAGTATGTCCTGTCAGCTTACCACAGTGTGAGACTTGATAGAGAACTCACTGTACACTTCCTGTACTTCAGTAACTGCATGTTCACAGACTGATATCACAAACTGCAGAAGCGCAGCAAAAGAGCAGCCAGTGTCACACTGCTTTTCTTACTGCCCTTATTATCACAGATTCTATGATTCCATTTTTTTGCCCTTCCAGAGCTCCTGTTTCAACAGATTATTTTAAAGGATCTGGCAAAGACCCTTTGCCTTACCTACACTACATGTTTCTTTTCACTTCTCCATCCTATTCTGGTGGCTCCTTCTGTACACGCAACTATTCAGAAAGTCAAAGTAAGTGAAGAACACAAAAAGAAAGCCCTACCAAAGTATTTCATCTTGAAAAAGTAACTCTGCACAACATTACCAAGTGTGAATATTACTGAAATGACAATGCCCACTCTCTTTCAATTTTTCAACCCATTCCTGGCTTTCCTGAAGAAGTGAATGGAGCCTCTAACCGAAATAGAACAGAGAGCAACAGCAAACACTAACAAATATTTTTCTGACAGCAGCAAGAACTCTTGTTAAAAGGTTGATTGCAGAGAACAGATGAAGCAGACCTGGTTTAGCTATTGACTGAAATCAAATCAACACAACACCAAAAAAGCCCACCCAGACATTGCTTGTAGGGGATACAAGAAGAATTGAAGGAAGGTCTTCCCTGAAACTAACAAGGAGCTGAGTATCACCTTGTGGAAGACTTCACTGTTATATGAGTACTTGAAAGAAGGGCTAAGCCAGAAATGGCAATAATTTGGCTTGTGGGATTTGTGATAACATACCAAAATCTTTAAACAGAAAGAGACTGCCAGAAGAAAACCCTGCATCAATTTTGATAATTTACTAACGATTCAAAGCTGTTCTCTGAGCACAAGGCAGAAGTGTTCTTGTAGTACAGTTTCTACTTCTCAAGGCAGCTCTACCCCACTGCTATTACAAAGAGAGATTCTTCTGTATCTGTTAAAATACTCTGGATTTACAACCATATTTCTAAAAATGAGAATCTGGAACACAGATTACAAAACCATCTTACTTACATTACGACATGGTGCTGAGACAGTTTCATTACTTTTGCTCATGCTTGGGTTCATATGCAATAACCCCAGGCAGAATCCTTGCTGTTTTCACAGCTGTTATTCCAAATGACCTGACTGCATTACGGTGAGACAAACACAACCAAACCATGAGGCCAAGAACGTATCTTGAGCCCAAAAAGGTACTTTTCCATCAGCTTAAGCAGTCTACATCCTGCTAGACTTCTGCACTGGTGAAATCAACTTGAAATCTAAAAACGAGTATTATTCATGTTTCAAACTTCATCTTTCTGAACAAACACGCCCTAAAACATCTTTCTGGATGCACAATGCTATTAAATGTCATTAGTCAAGACTGAACAAGTAAAGCTTTTCCAGCTGAGGATGTCAAACAAAGCCTGCAGGGCATATTTCTCACCAACACTTTGCACTTGCTGAAATATTCCTTCAGACAAAACCAGGAGGGATCTCTTTACTTGTTGCATTTAGATAAAGGTTTTGCTAGTATGTTTTTCCTACAGTCTTTTTAGTCAGCACAAGCTTCTCATGCACAACCTGCTAAAAGTTTACAGTAGGAGCAGTCTGGAGGTGCCCACAGGTCTGCACTGACAGAAACCAAACAATAAGGCAGTAGATAGCTCTGAGCAGCAAATGATGGCTCTTGCCGCAATGGCTTTAGTTTGGAAAAGAATTCCTATGCATCCATCTTTCTTCTCTGCATGGCAATTTATCACAGCCTTTGAGAAATGCAAAAGGTTTGGATGGGGAATACTATATATATATAGTATTCTATATATATATATAGAATACTATACATACTATTCCCAGTGCAGATGGAGCCATGAGACCACAGAACCAAAGGTTCTGGTGTTTGACCAGCTGCTGGCATTGGTGGGAGCCATCCCTACTGCTGTCACAGAGGCACAGGCCCTTCCCATGATCTCTGGGACATGAGGCAACTGAGAGCAGCCAGCAGAGCACACAGCCCTCAGGTCTGGGTCAGTAAGGGATCTTTTACTAGAAAAATAAGCAGCAGCCAGAGAGACAGAAGTTGGAAAGGATGGGAAGAACACTCTTAGAAGGCAGATGCCATAAAGTTCCATGTTTCACAGCTTTATTCTTGATCTTCAGTTTCAGGGCTAATACTCCTGTTAGAGTCAGAAGACAGACGTGATTCCCAGCCTTCCTAAGGAGGCACTGAGAACCTGGGCAGACTTATAGCACAGAGGAAAGGTTGACACAGCTTATGCTGCTCTACCAGCAAGTCTGTGCTTTGGAGAAGCTCTTTTTCCTTCCCCAGCTGCTAGAGAAAGAAGTTTTACTACAGGACATCTCAACCAACTTCCTTTTCGCTGGAAAAGCTTGCACATTCAGTTGTAACCAGTCCTTGCCATCTTCAGCACTTAAAAACTAGCACAGATCTTTAAAAGCTCCTTGATAAGTCACTGTCTTGGAGAAAAGCCTACATGCACTACACCAATGGCCAGTACTGCTAGGCTGGTTCATACTTATGCCTCAGCAGGATTCATGCACCTTCCCACAGTATCCTGTGGCAATACTGTCTGCAAGTAGGGAAGGAAGGGGAGAGAGCTAGAGAGTGCAATATCTCATATCACAGCACTTACATGTGTCACAGCCAGCTTGCTTCTGTGATTCAGGCTTTGCAATGCTGAGCCTAGGTCATCTATCTTCCTGGCTGAGGGAGCTGGGCTTGTTCAGCCCAGTGAAGAGAAGGCTGTGGGGAGATCTCACTGTGGCTTTTCACTCCTTTAAAGGAGCTTATTATCAGGAGAGAGGACAACTTTTTACATGGTCCGATAGGAACAGGACAAAGGGGAATGGTTTTAAACAAAAAGCGCCTTGTCCAGCCCTTATAAGGTTGAACTTAACTGGGCAAAAACTCTGATGTGAAAAAGCTGTTCCTTGTACTTTGTGGGTATTTTTCAATGGAGGGGAGAAGAGGGAGCAGACCAACACTTACAATACTGAAATAACAACAAGCAAATAAAAATCCTCATAATGCATCTTGGCAGGAACATGCAGTGAAAGTTAGAAGGCCTGGCTAAAGAAAAGAGAAACGTGATTTTAAACTAGGACCAATTGTCAGCAAATTTTCAGCTCGTTCGCTTTGGCTGCTCCTATTTCCCACCTGCTGTTCCGCCAGTCTCTTCTGGATTTCTTGGTCATCACAGATGTCATAAACAACAGGCTTAGAAAGTTCTGACTCAATCCGGGCCAACCAGGTGCGAAGGTTACTCATGTTTTTGTCCAAAAGTTGTATAAAAGCAAATGTTTCCTTCAGTTTCTTCACCCTAAGCAAATCAGGAAGAACATTTTGTTACAAAGATCTGTGATCAGTGGAAGTTATGTTAGCAGAAGGTGACAACAGGCACGGCTTTCAGAAGGATGTACTATCACACCAACCTGTTGTCTTAAACCAGAGCCATATTTTAGTTAAAAGCTACCTAAATTGGCTCAGTAAGCCTCTGCTCTACAAATGCAGGGAGGTCTTGTATGAATTACTTACTGAAGCTAAACGAGAAGTGTCAAATTTGTAGCCTCACTCATCTGTTGCTCAGGTCTTCAGCTCATTCTTGGGCATTAGTCTATACTGTAAGATGCCTCAGTTAAACTGAAATGGATATCTATGCCCCAATGTACCTGCTGTGAATGATGTTCAAGGCTTTCTTCATCAACCACCAGGCCTACCCTAAGCAGAAGGACTGCCAGCAAGGTATTGCTTGCCAGTGGAAACAGAATTGTGCCCACACCAAATGTCCAACATCCTGAGTAAACGAATGCTGACTCCTGAGAAGGCCTGAGCTATAACAGCTTCAGACCTCACAGTGCTATGCTGAAAGTTCTTCTAAGCAACAAACTGAAATGTGTGGAGTGATGCCAGACTCTCCTAGTGGGTGAAAATGAAAAAAAAAAACAAAACAACAAACACTGAAAAAGGGAAATATCCAACAGTTGGAGAGTCATACACCACACAAGCAAATAAACTGTATATAGCAGTTAGTTTTCTTACAGCTGTTCATAGCACAGCTCTCAAAGCACAGACAAACGTTTTACAGCCTTTACAAAATATTCCCATGTCAAAATCCTTTACAAACCTCTCAAACTGCCCAAGTAGCCCGGTTACAGATTTTTGTATATTTATCTTCATGTATTGGAGGAGTATCTGCTAAACCACCTCACCACTCTCACGTGTCTTCTTATAATTCTCATTTATTGCCATTCCCAATAACAATTACTAAAAAGCCCAATACTGGATGAAATACTTCTCTTCTGACTTCAGTTTGGTATCAGAGCTTGCCAACCACATTTTGATAGTTAATCTAAGAAGAAAAAATAATAAATTCTACATCCTGATTTTAATCAGACCTGTTTTAAACATCTAGATTATAAGACAGGATGAACTGTACCAAAAAGCACTTACTTCTCTCCATGAACATCACTGGTTTATAATGCAGTACTATAAACACCAACTGGAGTCAGGTGAAATGATTTCTCCCCTGCCCTAGAGAGAGCCCACAACCAGCTGGCATCATTTCCCTACACTATCCCTCCTGGCCTCTTTCATCCCTCTGTTGTCTCATTCTGACCCTACACCTGGGGATGGATTTTTGGACCTCATATGAGATTTTAAAAACACCAATTTCTGCATTAAGCTTTAAGTGACTGCCTAGTCTAAATCAAGTTCAGTGCTAAAAGTTTGGTACGAAGTGTGAAAAGGTCAAAACATTTCCCATTTATCAGCTACTGTGACCTACTTGTCAAATGTTGGAGCAGGGAACTGTCACCAGCTAAACAATACAAGCAGCTGGGACATCCAAGATGAACCCTAACTCACTTGTTTGCACAGCAGCATTGTGCAAAGCTAGGAATGGGGCTGGGAGGGAGACAGACAGTAATCTCACCTAGTGAGAGGCAGGGATGGATTACATGAAGGCAGAAGTGCCTTCACAGCGTTCCCGGCTGCAGGCTTCATGCAAAGGACCTGCCCCTCCTTGCAGGAAAAAAATGAGTTTTCTTGCCCACTGTCCTGCCTGGCTGCCAAGTTGTTCTAGCCAGTGTTAGAGAAGTCCAAACTGCCTGAAATTGAGTGGGTTTTGCACTTGCCCATTGTAGCATATGATACAACAAGAGATATGCAGGATAGCTAATCCACGATGAATATATCACTCTGCGAGCAACGACTGATCTTATTAGCAATCTTAAGGCAACCAAACAGGACACAGACGTCAGCTGGACACTTGATTTAAGGTTAAATACTTAGGGAGATGTGGGAATGATTGTACTGGATTTGTTCAGTTCTGCTGAGTGTTGCCACGGTATCAAGTAAGGCAAGCAAATTTGGGGTCTCATAGGGACTATCAGCGTAGGAAGCAGTTTCCCCTACCTCTTGTTTCTAAAGGGTCAGGCAGAATTTTCAGGAGAATTTTCAGGCAGTTTTACAATGTGGCCAAGAAGAGAATAATCCTACAAGTAGGACTCCTGGAGACAGTATTTAGCAATTGTGCACTCTCCAGAACGTAAAATTAGTCTAGTCTGGTTGATTCAACCCTGTAAGCCAACCTGAAGGATCTGGCCCAAGTCCGTGGTTCACCTGCAAAGCCACTGATACTGGTGAAAAGCACAAAGCAGTCTGCTTGTTGGTGTAAACCAACAGTGTTTTCCACTGCTGCAGCTGTCAGAAGAAGCCAGGGGGTGACAGAAGCATTCAGCAGCTCTTGCTTTCATTAACAAGCTCTTTTCAGAATTCTGCTCTCAAGTTCAGCCCTTTATGCAGAAGGCATCTGGTTTCTAACCAAACAGCTGCTACATAAATCTTCCCATTACTGGTCCTGCTCCCATTAAGTGGTTTTCAATGAAGATGTCACACTCCAGTAACCATACAGCTTTTTCTTGTGCTGTCACAGGCTGGCAATAAATTGCCCAAGAAGACCTAATTCTCCCTCCACTCTCTTCCCTGCTCCTGTCCCACCAGCCAATCTTGATCCACTTGATTATAACACTCAGCAGGCCTGTGGCTCACCAAAGGCAGGTGACTGACCTGGCAGCCCTTCTTACTGGAAAGATGGGACAGTATGGGCTCTGTGTTGAATACAGAAAGAAGGAACCAACAGAAGAGCTGCAAAAAGTTCAAGCCAAACATCTGCACAATTGCAACTGCTAATTCTGCAGGACTTCGTGACTAATGAAACAAGGCTTAACTGCTGCCCTAAATGGCAGATGAAGCAAAGAGCATCATTCAAAACAGAGAACTCTAAATATGTCAGTACACTGGCATAAATGTGGTTGTTATAAGACTTTTGACCAACAACTACTGTCATTCTGCAAAGGTAACTGCTGCTCTCCTGTACAGAGGCTTTCTGTTTTGAGAATGTCTTGCAAGAGATGCACGTGTTGGAATCATCTGATGCCACTGCCTATGTGCTGAGTCCATAGTTCAGGACACAGTATTGTTCCTCTGCTTCTTTTACTCCATTCTCAATCTGTATCCACCTATTTTCTGTCTTAAAGTTGCATTACAGAAAAATTCATAGGTTATAAGCCATGGGTTACTTTATTTAACCTGCACACTGGGTAACAGGTAGGTGGATATGGACAAGGTGGTCCAAAGCTAAAGTAAGGCATATTCAATTATAATTAAACATTTATGCCTTGATGATTGACTGCATATCCAACAAATAAGACAAACAACAGCTTCAAGGAGAGTGGTAGCATGAACTTGTATTTATTTTCTAGCAGTTGCCTTCACAGATGCACTGCTGTAAATATCTAATTTAATTTGTTGCATATTCTGGGCAGAATATGGCATTTGTCAGTCATTGAACCACCATTAATGACCTAAGTCATCAATCTCAAACTTCATCCAAGCAGCCAGAAGAGAACAAAAACCCTAACAGAAGCTCACATTAGTGCATTTTGTAAACAGGAAGGCAGTCCTCTCCAGATGTTCACGTTGGCCAATCTGTTCTTGTTACAACCCACAGACACTGAGCCCAAGGCAAAGGGTAGGGCCCTACACTGAAAGCAACAGGTAAAATGATGAGAAAGCAGAGCATCCTCATCAAACCTACACAGAAGTCAGAGAACTGCCATTTCCCTGGCTAGAGATCAAAAAAAGAGCATAAAAAATACCTACTTAGATCCATAAAAGCCCTACACCTTTGCAACAATCACACTCATCTGCACTGTAAATTACTTGCTATTTGCATGCAAGAAATCTCACAGACTCTTGAGATGCATCCAGAGAGAACAAATGGTGCAGAAAGATGGGCCTGGGCGCTGGGGGGGGGAGATGTGCAGCCCCCAAACCTGGGGCAAAAGCTCCCCCTTGTCCAGGTGACAATCACTCAACACACAGTGGAACTTCAAGTGCTCCTGCTTGTCACCTAAAGCATGCCACCATTACTGTTAATGGAACTGCTGAAGGATAAATTCTCAAGTTATTCAAACAGGAAAAACTTACTGTTTCCCAGATGAAGGCCTGGCGATACACAGTTTGCTTCCTAACGGGAATTAAGTTGCTACCTTTCACCACTTCAGCATACTCCCAGAAACAAAGTAAAATAATACTGAATAATATCACAATCTCAAAAAACAAACAAACAAACAAAAAACCAACGACAACCACCACCAACAAAAAAAACCCAACTCAAATATCTCGTTCTTTGCCAAGGGCTCAACTCTAAAGGCATCCTGATTCAAAAAAGTACTTAGAAAAACACATTAGATGCATGGGATAAGTCAAACAAAGCCTCATTGCTACTCGTCTTCATCTTTCCACCAAAATACTGGTGGCAGAAAAAGAACAAAAGCAGGAGATTATAACAAAAAGCTGGCTGCAAAAGTGAGCAGAAGGACTAACTGACCTGACTCGATATTGGATTTGGCCCTTAACAGCCCAGTGAAGCTGCCAGCATTGGGTTGCGGGAGAACTGGATTAGGGACTCTTCAGTTTGGGACTGAATTGCTGCACAGCCCCACAAAGCAGCAGAATATTTTGTAGTAACTACTCAGGAATTATCTACCACTATGAGGCACTTCCAGGTTGAGTGAAGTGTGTTCACACAACACAAAAGATGACAAAATGCCTGCCAGCTGCGTTCCATTAGCTGTCAAAGTGCAGCAGGGAAAGGCACTTTCCCTGAGCTGAAAGGGTAACAAATAACGTTTGCATTTAGGGTCTAATGAGATGAAAAACATCCTGATGTATATTCCAAGCCGTCATTCTACAACACAAACGTCATGCAAGCCAGGCAGAAAAAGACACCGCCTCCATTTATTTCTAACAGCGGAGGGGCTGCCATGGCCCTGCCAGCTGCCAGGATTGTTTACTGCGGTAAATGAGATGCACGAGACCCGGAACCTTTGTTCAGCGAGGTGCAGGGCGTGTGAAGGACAAAAGACCCGATTCTGAGTGGTGATGCCAATGGTGAATTTCAGGTCTTTGTGTACAGGGTGAGGACATTTCAGCAGTGCTGCTAACATGACAGGAAGCCCTGTGTGCGTGGGCTGTGAGCTCAGCACACATGGGCACGCAGGAGGACGGCTCGTCTCACATCCCCCTGCAGCCAGCCAAAGGCTGCTGCTCTCCATCTCCTCAGCCTTGGCTGCAAAATGCCAAAACGTCTGATTTGAAGGCGGAGGCCCTGAGGGCCGTTTCTCCTCCTAAGCCCCGCACACAGCCCGCTGGCTCGGCCACTTGTCCAAGGGGAACTGCGCTGAGGCGCCGGTGCACCCATGCTGCAGAGCCATCGCCCCCAGCCCCACGACCCACCACCACCGAGCCCGAATCAGCACTTACGGTTTGCAAGAAGCAACCATTCCTCAGCCTGCAAATCCCAAGCTGCCAGGGGACCGAGCGAGCGCCTGTGCGACCACAGCACACACGGATGAGGAAACCCCTCCTCCACAGATGCCCTATTTATTCGCTGCTTTAGCATCCCGCGCTGGGGGGGGCTTGCCCGTCCTCCTCCCCGACCCCTGAGCAGGGGAGCCCGCGGCAGCAATGAGTCCCACTGCATTTCGGCATTTTACCTGGCAAACGGCCGCATCCCTCCTCAAAGCAAACCCACGAGAGCTCTATTCTGACACAACAGAAGGAACACACGAAGGAACGCAGGCAGCACAGCCGCGCACGGCCGGCGACAGCACGGTGGCAGGCTGGAGGCTTCGGCACTGACAGAGCAGCTCTCAGCACTCATTTCGTCTCTCTGTGCAGAGCCTCACACACAGGCGATGTGCAGCAGAGTCAAATTGAAGCAAACCCAAAATCAAGCGAAGGTCCATCCGCACACAGACCACGCACACGGTGTATCCTTACTTCCTCTGCGCTCTTCTTCTTCACCTGTACCATTCTATCCCAGGTCTTTAAGTACTAATTAAATCTCCCACACACTGCCCTGTCCTCTCTGTAACCTCCCAGTGCAGGCGGAAGGCCTCTTGAGCAAGGAGCCTGGAGGACAAAACAGCCCCATGTCTTTTACGGTATCACTCATCTGTGGAAAAACACAGTCATAATTTATGTGTTATGACTACCAGCGATCGTGGGGCAGGGAAATAAGGCGGAAGTCATGGAACCTTGGGTTAAAAGTCATTCCCCACCCAGCAAACATCAGACAAAAAATAAAAGTTGTAGTAATCCCCCCAGAAATGCAAGGAATGGGCTGGAAATCAAAGGCTGCTCAGCATTCAGGTAATCTGCAGACCTGCGTGAGCTTGTCAATCGCTCACATTCAACACACGGCAGAAGAGAAAGCACCAGGCAGACACCTCTCCCTGCACAGATAAATCACACTCAGGCTCCATTCCACCTGACTATGGCTCAGGGACGGTCAGGTGCATTCAGCACGACTGGTCTGGACAACAAATTGTAAGAACCCTCCCTGAAGGACCAGCAGGGAGACATGGCCATGCCCAGCCCAGCCAGCTCCCCCCGCTCCCAGCACACCTCGGCATGCATTGCATAACCCAATAAGCCCAACCATCCTGCCTGAGACGATAATGAATCCTGTCACAGCTCCAAACAGAACCGTAATCCCTGAAGGACGGGGAACCTGGAGAGCAAGGAAAGAAAGCAGGCGCTTTGCAAATGATATTTCAGCTACAAAGATCATCATTATTATTATTTTTTGCACCAAAATGATTACAAAGAATGAGATTTTACAGTGGTGCTGCCACAAACCAGTAAAATTCTTCTGAACATGGCTGTACGGTGTAACCACGGCAGCACGCTTTGCTTCACTTGCTGTGCAGGGCTCATCTGCAGCAGTTAGGAAGACCTTTGAGCTCAGAGCACAGCTGCACTGCAGTGGGGTGGGACGGTACACTGCCACGTGGTGCTCACTGTGCCACCCTGCCAAAGGGCAAGCAACGTGGCTGAAAATGCACCCAGAGAGCAGCTGAGGGCGGTGTGAACCTGAAAGGTGATTGCAGCAGAGCGGGGCTGGTCTCTCCTCACTGGTGAACAGGTGAACAGGATGAGGGGAAATGGCCTCAAGTTGCAGCACGGGAGGTTTAGGTTGGATATCACGAAACACTTCTTTGCAGAAAGGGCTGTGAAGCACTGCCATGGGCTGCCCAGGGAGGTGGTTGAGTCACCATCCCTGGATGTGCTTAAAAGCCGTTTGGATGTGGTGCTCAGGGCCGTGATGTAGGGGTGGGCTGTTAGAGTTGGGGTAGGATGGTTGGGCTGGGGTTGGACTCGATGATCCTTAAGGTCTTTTCCAACCTGAGCAATTCTGTGATTCTGTGAACTCATCCGATCCCTGCATCTACAAGGTGCGGCCTGCTGCCATCCGGGCAGTTATCCGGGCAGACCCACTGCAGTGCAAGGATCAAGAGAAAGCACAGAGTGGAGCAGAATTTCGCTGGAGCTCCCCAGTAAATCCAGCAGCATTCCCACGTTGCAAGCACAAGGCATTGATGATGGAGAGCTTCAGCTAACTCCTCTTTTACTGCAACCTGAGCTGCTTCTGACTGTTTGGGAATTTATCAGGGAATCGTAGAATGGTTTTGGTTGAAAGAGACCTTACAGACCAACTAGTCCAACTCAGCCGGTGAGGCACCATCCAGCCTGACCTTGAGCACCTCCAGGGGTGGGGTATCCACAGCTTCTTTGTGCTAGGGACATATCACCCTCTGAGTAAAGAACTTTATATAATTTCTTTCTGGTATACAGTGAAAACAACCCTGTATCTCCTCAGCTCGATGCGAGAAGCAAGGGGCTGACCAGTCATTGCAGTTTAGGATTCTTGGACCCTATGATGAGGGCTGTTGGCTGTTACAAAGAAAAGCTCTAACTGCCAAGGATTTATTAAAATGGTAAAGAGGCACACGTGGCATTGCTACTTTCCCCACATTTTCATGCTTGCATTAAGTCAGTCATTTTAACCCATTCCTGCTACAGACCCAACCAATGTGCCTTCCTCCATGAAACATCAAGAAACACACCACAGTGTGCTCACAGCCAGAGCAGCTTAGAAATGGCATCCATCTTTCACAGCTTCATGAAAGTGCCAAGAGCTGCAGGATGCTGGGAGGTACAGAAAACACATAACTATAGAATGACTTGGATTGGAAGGAATCATCTAGTTCCAATCCCCCCCCAAATGCATATTTCTTACTGTCCAGACAGCCCAAACCACCAGAAGCAGCCGCAGAGGAAGGTGGAGATTTTCCTGAAGGCTCAAGATGCCCACCCGCAACCAATGGGTGCTGCTCCTGTCTGACTGCAAGCTCTGTGCACACAGCAGCACGGGCAGCAAACCCTTCCCTCTGAACTAGGAAGCAAAGCCTAGAGTTTGTGTTGGTGGCAAACAGGCCAGGGAAGGACAATAAGGGATACACCTCTGACTGTGTACACAGTGCAGGTTCCTGCCAATGCTCTCTGGTTAAAGCAGGCACAGCTTGGGAGTGCCACTCCAGAGTACATCAGGGATATAAATGCCATTCCGTGGGTTTTTGGCTGTCTGCCCACATGCATGCAGCCAGTGCACTGCTTCTTCTGTTGTTTTCGCCTTTGCTTGGGTGGGAGTGCAAGCATGCTATGTTTTTTCTCACAGAGTGCTGCCACAAGGTCAGTGACCAAAGAAAAGCGAGATATTTGATGCCCATCTTCATGGTCAGCACAAGGCTGTCTTTCTGCCTCTTGGTACACTCACATTCCCCCTTTATCAGCAGAGACTTCAGCACAATAACCTGTACTGTTAAGAGTATCTTCTGAGCTGCACAGAATTCATTTGTTCTCTTTCCCAAGCACTTCTCTGCCTTCATGCATTTTACCCCATGAAAATGAACATTTTGAGACCATTCCAAGTTTGCACCATGCCACTCTCCAGCTGCAACGTATGCGGCACAGCTCTGTCATTACACAAACTGAGCACAGGCATACAATGCAAGTGCTAAGTCCTGCAAACGTTGCCATATGGCAAATCTGAGCTTGTCACCATGAACTAAGAGAATCACTTCAAAGACTAAATGGGGAGCTCACCTAATTTGCCCATCTGTCCCAGGATGTTTATTGGTTTTAAGAGGTGAAATAAGCTACCAGGTGGAACATTCTGTATTGACAGATTGGCTTGAGACTGTTTGCTTTCATTTCAGTATCATAAAGACATACATATACACTGCAATATAGGGAAGGTAGATGTTACCCAAGTTGCTGGGTCAGCCATGGAGACATTAAAGACCACAGAACTCATATCACCTACAAATCTCAACTAGACTCCCTTGTGGATATGGGTTATTTTACACCCTCTAGCCACAGGGTCATCAGTGCTTCTCTACTAGAAAGATTCAGCGTCCAGGATAAAGAGCTACCCTTTAACACACAGATCTTCAACAGATACTTTCTCCTCCAATTCATAGCACAGCTCTGTACATTACTGACTGCCCGCACTTAGGCCTGTTACAAGAACAGCATGAGATTCAGTGCTGTCATGCTGGCAGCTACGCAGCACTGTGGTCCCTTCTCCATTATGCAGCAGTGAATAAACAATCCCTGTACCGTGCCTCCAACCATCACAGAATCATAGAATGGCCAGGGTTGGAAGGGACCTCAAGGATCATGAATCTCCAAACCCCTGCCACAGGCAGGGCCACCAACCTCCCCACTTAATACCAGACCAGGCTGCCCAGGGCCCCATCCAATCTGGCCTTGAATGCCCCCAGGGATGGGGCATCCACAACCTCTCTGGCAGCCTGTTTCAGCACCTCACACTGTCATAGTAAAGAACTTCTCTTTGATATTCAATCTAAATTTTCCCTCCTTCAATTTAAAACCCCTTATTTGTAACCTTCCTCCTGACAACTCATTCTACGCATTGGATGGAATCAGCAATGGTTGATGGCTGAGATCCTGTAAAGACATGTGGATTGCAGTGTCTTCATGCAACAAGGCTGATGCAGGTTTTGCCACCACACTGTTTCCATACGCTCCTTTAGCACAACTTAATTTTTTTGTTGTTTATTTTTAAAGGATTTTGCAAAAGAAAACTGACAAGGAAGGTGATGGTGCGTGGAGCATCACAGCCCACACTCACAGGTCATCCCACCTCCAAGGTTACTCGCTCTGCTCTGCTCCCTCAAAGGGCCCAGCCTTTGTCACACCTGGGAGGAGTAGAACTACCGTCTCATCCATATCACCTGAGCTTAGAATCATAGAATTGTTCAAGCTGGGGAAGACCACGAAGATCATCTGGTTTAACCGTCAACCCATCGCCACCATGCCCTTCAGTGCCACATCTACCCTCTTCTTGAAAATCTCCAAGGGATGGTGATCTCCCCACCTCCTTGGGAAGCCTGTTCCAGTGCCTGAACTCTTTTTGAGGATAAATTTTTCCTAATATCCAACCTGAACTTAAGTTCATTACCTTTCATGCTACTAGGAGATGCTACCCAGAAGTGCCTCCTCCTTAGTGTCCTATAATACACCACGATATTGAAAGTAGAGCAAAATAAACTCTCCTAGAGTCTGGAGGATATTTATAACTGAGCAACTAACAACAGCCCAAATGCCAGCCCTGCCCCACACAGCAAGGTGAGGGAGGAGATGTGCTGCATTCACGCTGCAGAATTGCTCCAAGCTCTGAACCACCTTCATTAGGCATTAAATCCACGAGGATCAGCAAAGCCCACTGGGCTGCCTGATAACCTTGGACTTGCTGCTTAAAGTAACCTTTCCTCATCTCCTTACAGTTCATTATCCTGGTCCTGAATGCAAAATTGATAGATATCACAGGTAGCAGCTGGTACACTCCAGACATTTAAAGGTGAGAAAATAGGAACTGTCAGAAGTCATCACACCAGCCACTCAATAGCTGAAATATCCTCTTGAATATTCAATACTGGGAGCCACATTGATGCTTTAGGCAAATGCACACAAAGGTACCTCAAAGTACTACCATACATTTGCTTGAAGGTACAGCTTGAAGACATCCCATGTAAAAAGACAAATGCTCTGTTGGCAGAGACTTCCTGAATAACAGTACCAGATCTCCCTCCATCCCAAAAGTTCTTCAGCATACTTTCCTAAATATTAGTAGAAACGTGCCATATTTACTTCAGTTTAAAAAAAAACACGTATTTTGATCTGCATTTAAAAAATGCTATGATGCAAAACTAACACAAGACATAAAAGATCATAAAGGTGTTTGAAAAGTGACATGTTACCATAAGATGAGAACAGAAAAAGTTCTGTTATAAGAGCAAAATGTTCTTTCCTACATAGTATCAGATAGAAGTGTATCTGGAGACAGATGAGCTGTTGCAAGACTTTATCTGCAACCTGTTACATCTTAAGAAGGCAGCTTCTGCTTAATCATTCATGGCTCATGTGTCACCATTAATTCAGATCGCATTCCTGATTATGATCCAGCACACTTAAGCACAATGCTCTCAACACAGCCACCCACTTCACCAGACTCGAGGCCCAGGGAAGCAGGCTACAGGCAAAACAAAAGCTTAGGAGATAAATTGAGGCCAATGCTAATTTTTGTGTTAGCCTTATTATTTCTGCATTACTAATAAACTCAGGCAGGAAGTGAGACCAGCTCAGTGACCTCCTCCTGATCTGTGGTGGAACCTCATAGGTGCTAGTTAATGTGATGGATCTGAAGAGCCCAGATGGACTCCTATCATTATGCATTTGACAGATGTGATATCACCCAGACTCTTTATATAGAGCCCACGATTAAAATTGCGTTTTATATGACTTCTCACATCCTGTCCTTTAGCATTAGATGAACTGTTTGGTGTCATAATACAGGAATAAGTCATAGAAATAAAAAAATAAGAGGTTAATTACAGTTTAACTTGACTCTTAACAGTCAACTTTAACAGAATTGAAAAGTCTCTGATGGTTGAGCTACTGACTTTTGTTTCACATAAAGCTTGAAAGCACATCTTCTTACCGTGCTCCAATGACATCAAAGAGATGCTGCCAGCGATCATTGATTTTGTTGAGTTTATCATCTATTTCTGCAACTCGGTTCTTGTTGCTGGCCTTGATTAGTTGGTCACCCATTTGTTTCAAGTGAAGCTTATTTTCACTGAACAGGTTTATTTCTTCCATGCAATCCTGAGAAATATAAACAAACATTGCTTAATTTCCGGGCAAAGCAAAACGAAACTCTCTTTCCCCATGTCTGAGGACTGGTTTGGCTTGGGATTGCAAGGTTTTTATATTAGTATATAAAATCGGTTCACTTAAAAACAAAACAAAACAAAGAGAAAAACAAAAAAAATTCAATGGAAAAGTATTCTCACAATGAAGCCACTATGAAAAAATAAGCAGCTAAAGACTTGCAAATGCCAGGAGTTAATTCTAAAAACAGCACTTCAAGTGTTCTAAACTTGCCTCTGCTTTCCTGATTTAGCTTTTTGCTTTTTTTTTTAAAATCAAACTAACCCTAATTCAAGTCTGGGGTGGCTTTATTTTGCCAGTATTCATACCTACAGGAGATCTGAGATTAGACATTGAGAGCTTTAAGCCATGGGGAAGAACAGCAGTCAGAAATAATAATTAAACAACAAAAATGTCCTGTTTAAAATCAAACCAATATGGAAGGATTAGACATCACTAACTGCACTGAGTACTGAGAAGGGGAAGTATTAGATTTCATTTTTGGTTGTGATAATCTCTCATTTGCCTCCTATAACACCTCCCATCATTCAGTGTTTTCTTCGTCCTCTCCCTGCCAGCTGTGTAACAGTGAGAGGGGAGGAAGTGGTGAGGTGCTCCCAGAACATCAGTGATCCCTAGCAAGGAAGCTCTGGGCCGTGCTACGCATGCCTCAGTCCAGCCCCTCACCAGCACAACTCACATCATGCCCAAATGCAGTTAGGTGGCATTTCTGTCTTGCGTTTTGTCTCAGGTCTGAACGCCAAGAAGATAAGAGCTTTGGACAGAGTAGCTCATCTTCTAACAAAGGCCTGTACATGCTGCTTTTATAGCATCTGTTGCTTCTGGGAGGCAAGGAAGAGATGAAGAATGGCTGCTCTACAACCAACTATCAGGCTGCAATTGTAGAAAAGCAGCAATGCTACTTACCTTCTGCAATTTGTCTATCATGTCCTCAATGCTAACGTCTGCCGTCTGCAGCACTTTGCTTTCCATCTGTACCAACCAGGAGCAGAGCTCCTTGTTCTTCTCATTGAACACAGTCCAGGCATTGAGTCTGTCCTCAATCTCCTGCTTACGGAGCGACACCTATGGATAAGCACACAAGTGAAATGCTGGCAACGTCTCTCTCAGGAAGGAAAACAGTTGATTATGAACCCTCTAATTTCCACTCTGCATTCCATTATGTTTCATTTTGCAGGAGCACTTATTAAGTATCTCTAGCTTTCTACTCAAAGCCATCAAGCAGATCGTCATTACAAGCTATTTTGGATAGCAAGGCCAAAAGTTGACTAGCAAACACCAGATTCTCTCCTTCAGAAGAACTGCATTGACTGACAGCATTATAAATAATGACACTGTGTAACAGTTTAAATATTGCTCAGCGGAAATCTGAAGATGCCAAACAAGGTAATACAAAATATATAATTACCACATAGTACTTATTAGGACCCCAACTACAGCAAGAAAAAAGAAACATGCAGGTAAGACAAATTTTGAGACTACAGCTACAGGTTTGGTGATGTTTTTTCTTAATTTCTAGAAATACCTGTTTTCTTCCCATTTGCTCATCAGCTTTTGGAGAAATTGTAAAAAAACTTCATTGAGAATCTAAACTTTTATTGAAAACTGTGTTTTTTTCCTCAAAGTTACACATGTCAGAATGGATGAACAAATTGTTTAGATGGAAAAATTAAGGTGTGATGCTACCTGAAGCAGCAAATTCAGTGTCACTGCTCCAGCATCGCAGAATGGAGCAGGCTCACTCTTCTACTAGCTAACAGCACATATTTCTTGTCTTGGGGATTTAAATACATACTTGTATTCATTTATCTACTCCGTTAGATTCCTGTACTAAGATATTATGAGAAACAAAAAGTGAAAAGCAGTGTAAGTTCTACTGAAAGAAAACTAACAGGAAATCCCTTGTTCACAACCATAACTTCGTGCAAAGAAGATGGAACATAACCCTGCTTGCCTCAGTTGCAAATAGCCACTCCAAAAACCACACCATGGCAAGGAAAGTATTTCCTCCTCACACCCAATGTGCGCCTTAAGCACCAGCTGATATTCTCTCACTATATTGCTTTTGTCTTTTATTGATTTATTTATTTACTTTAAAGAAGGGAATAGGGAGATGAAATGCACGTCTAAATCTTTCTTGCTAATCTCAGTTAGGAGATCATAGAATGACAAAATCATTAAGGTTGGAAGAGACCAGTGAGATCACCAAGTCTACCAGTCAACCCATTCCCCACCATGCCCACTCAGCCATGTCCCTCAGTGCCGTATCTCCACATCTCTTCAGCACCTCTAGGGACAGCCACTCCACCATCTCGCTGGGCAGACTGTTCCAATATCTCACCACTCTTTCTGAGAAATGTTTCCTAGCATCCAACCTGAACCTCCCTTGGTACAACCTAAGGCCTTACCCTCTGAAATAAGGAGCATCCTAGATGAGGCCTGTGCTATTTTGGGACACAGGGAAACCATCTTCAAATTTCACCTTGGGAGTAAGTCTCCTAGAAACTCCAGGGAGCTAGGAAAGTCTCCCTACATCCTAAGAGTGACTCTGTTTCTGGGATGCTCCCTTACACTCTGAGAGGTATGAAGGGAAATCTCTTGTCCCTCCTCCATCACTTCTTCCTGTGAAGGGGACACTCCTCCACAGCATCTCTTTTGTTAGGAGGTGGGATGACTTGATTACAGAAGATGCTATGCACGTTGGCAATACTGTTATTACATCTTGAGATGATCTTGACTCCATTTTTATCTTCTAAGCATGGGGCAACACAGCATTTAGGAGGAACTTTTTAGTCAACTAACCAATACAGATCAGGAGTAAAGCAGGAAGGAGGCAAAAGATCCCAGAGAAGCTTCTAAGAACGCAAGCCCTTTGAGTCATGCTTTGCTTTGAGCACTTTCTTCCCAAACCAGCTGCCCCCAGTACCAGTTCCAGCTTTGTACCCGTCTAATGCAGAAGTCTCTGGCCTCACAGCAGGCTGCAGGTGTACCAAGCATCCCTCTTGAACACTAGCATTTGGTAGGACAGGACTCACTGATAGAAACAGTTAAATCTTTAACCTACACAGACCTCACAAGGGCAGCTATGTAAACACTAATCCCTTGAGTGCATCTGCTCACTAACTGTGTTTGTGTCCCTGCCCAGTGCAGCACAGACATCTGGCTGTTCTGCTCCTGTGGCCGTGACAGCTGCAGTCATGCCTCACATGTAAAGGCTTTCCCATCTCACCATTTACACTGCAGTAAAAAATACTGATGTATTTTTACATAATACGTCTTGATTTCTTTAATTTGATAGCCAAAACAAAGCAGTTGTGCTAGCAGCAGAACCAGTGAAGTCTCTGTCCGGCTCTGAGCATCCATGCAGGCTCTCTGGGAGCTCATTAGGGCCGTGCAAACATTTCAGCACATCCCTCTGCTGCAGCATGGAATCGATTTCCTCCCACTAAGGATTTTTCTTAGTCTAAAACTTCTGTAATATTTATTTCACACCATATCTCCAAGGTAGACAGGACAAAATACTGCTCCTTCCAGAAATCCAAGTGGGAATCTTGAATCTGAACTGAAATTATTGTACAACCTGGATAGGCTGTAGTTGGGTAGATACATAACACAGATCAGTTTTCAGAGCTGTTCACCAAAGTTCATCAGCAGTTCACAAAAAAAGAAAGAAAAAAAAAGAAAAAACCATCAAACTACTCTCTTTATAGGTTTAACTGCAGATTTCCATTAGGTAAATGGCTCAGGCATTCTAATTTACATCTAATGGCCTTGGGAGAGGGGAGGGTGTCTGGCATTATCTTCAGGGCTCAGAAACAGTAGCAGACAACACTGGTTGTAGATTAACTGTCGAAGATACTAAATCCTTTTTTGCTGCAAGGCCAAAAAGAAACCCAAATAACTATTTCATCACATCAGAGTTTGTGGAATAAACAGAGCTGTTCATTCCTTGCTCTGGCAGTGTTCCCACAGACATTGCTTCACCTTGGCCTAAGTAAGGGTTGGATGTGAGGCAATAACTTCCTTCAGGACTTCTTTTTTTGCAAACTGTGGAATAAAAGCTTGTGAGTAAAGAGAGGCAACAGTTTGGCTGCTGACATGTAGAGTCATCCCAACAACTTAAAACCTGAAGTATTTTGCTTCTTCCAATCCTGTTGACAGGGCAAAGTAAACACCCATTCAAAGTGCATAATAACCCGATGAATCAAGATCATATGACTTTGCTGGTAATTTTTCCCTGGTCATTTTACAGGCAGAACTAAATTAAGCGTAATAACAACAAGGCACAAAGTACGCAAACGTTTTGCAGCATGTTGCTGCAACAGGACAACCCAGTTCAGAATGTGTTTAAAAGCCAGTGTCTGCACTTAAACACATTTAAGTTTTCTTTTTCAACCCGCCTGGCATTCTTTGACACCAGATCGCTAGGGCATCCCCCTTTCTTTCCCAGTTTCAACCCCTCAGGCAGTTCCTGTGTTTATCTCCTCTCCCTCTCCCTCCCCCTCTCCCTTTGGCGGCCCAGAACAAAGCCACCTATGGCAGCACACAGCTGCATTTGGGCTCCGTGCAATGCAGGCACTTACTACTTTCAAAGGGTTTGCAATAAAATAAATAAATAAATAAATCACAGCACAGTCACCAGGAAACAAAGAAAACTCAGAAAATTCAGCCCTACTCAGCTGCCCCAGGAAAAGCCCCATTCCCTCCCAGTGCTGTGAAAATAACCCAACCCCAAAAGAAACCCCATCTGCTGGCTGCTTCCCCTTGCCCTATGAACACCTCGCTATAAAAAAAGGCTATGCAGAAAACTTACTCGCAAGCAGAGCTCTTCCCACTGCCTGTGCAAATGTTCCACTTGCTCCTGGAGCACCATCATGTCCTCGGTGAGGATGCAGTGTGCCAGCTCCGCCTTCATGGCCTGCAGCTCCTTCATGTTGTGGGCCCAGTCTGCCAGCGACTGCTCCAGCTCCTGCATGGAAACACCCAGCACAAGCCTTGGCACTAAGCTCCTCTGCTTTCCAAACCTGCTCTCTAATCCTCTGCCTGGCCTGTGGGGGAGGAGAATGTGCAGTGCTTGTGCAGCACTCTGCAGCCAGACTGGATGGGGACCCCATGGGTTTGGCTCAGGGCTTGACCCAGAGCCCAGGGCAGCACTGCTGCTCATTCACTGGTGCAGCAGCAGCCTCTGCTGTGGCCAAACTTGTCCAAACGCTGCTGGAGCCCAGCAGTTCCCCATGCTTCAGGACAGAATTTTGCAGCCAGGAAGATGTGACCACTTTTTTGGATTTTCAATTTTTTCTTTTGGCCAATTTGTTCCTGCCTGCACTTGTTCCAATTTCAGGTAGGTTACTTACATGCTTAGGAAATAAACCTGGTTCCCTTTGCTAATGCATGGCTTCACAGCCATTTCATTAGATTTCTCAGAAATCTGGAGCTTTAAACTGCTCGCTCACATAAACATTTCTTCTTTGGCTTCCCTCCTCCCACTCCCCTTCCCTTTGCAACATGGTTATGCACTTTCCTGATCGGTGTTAAAGAAGCACTGCATGCAACTTGGAAAACAGGAGACTCTAAACATTAGGTCCTCTTTTGCCAGGTGGTCACTGGCTCCTCTGATATAAAAAAACTCTTACACAGAAGTCAGTTGGTCTCATCTTACAGGAAAAAACAATAGCAAGTGTCAGGAGATGCGTGCTGGGTCTGAGCCCCGTGAGTATTTTCACAGGTCTTCAGATCCAGTCCTTTATCTAAATCCTAAAAGCAATTTCTGGTCTGCTTCAACATGGGAGGAAAAAAATAAAATAAAATAAAATAAAATAAAATAAAATAAAATAAAATAAAATAAAATAAAATAAAATAAAAAAGTGAGGCTGAAACATTTACTCAAGTTAAAAAAAAATTGCTGCTTATAGATGCACAGACATGCATTTGTTTATCTTGATAAAGGCTGAATCCCTGCAATAATGAAGTCAATTTCTTATCATTACACTCCTGGCATTTTATTCTGCTGTGATATCCCAGAGCAGCAGCTGCAGAGGTCCTGTCTAACTCTGGTATCTCTGTAGCCAAATTTCTCTGCTTGGAGTTAGAGGCAGGAGCAGTCTGTTGCCATTTCACAAACAGTTCAGCACTGCAGCCAGCACTGCTGCTGTGGCAAAGGCAGCCAGTGCTCACAAAGAAGATTTCAGACAGCTGATAATGAGTACAAAGCCTTGGCTCATTAAAACACTTATTTATTCCCACCACAAAGGTCAACAATTCACTTCATAAAAGAATGATGAAAGACTGACCAGTCCAGAAATAACGTCTCCCATCCCTTGAAAATGCTTTGCCATTTAATTTTCATTAAGTACTTTGGGCTGCAAGGGCTTACACCACTCCCTTAGTCTAATTTTCTTTCTCTTTAATTATTTGTGGATCCCACAGGTGAGAACAGTGCTTTGCGTGCTTGCAAGGTCTCTTGCCTGAGAAGCTCTCCATCCCAAACAGATTGGAAAACAAAAAAAAATACACAGGCATTAGGATGGCAGCCAACCTGAGCTGAGAGCAGGGAGTTTTAACATCTTGTTCAAGAACCACCTTAGTTTATAAGTTCAGATGGTGGGAAGTGAGAAGGAGGAAAAAAATATTACAACAGTAACTTTTTTGCAGGAAGAATCTCTCTCCTGCATGCAGATTGGTCAGCTGCACTTTGCAGATTGGCAGCAATCGGGATGGTATAAAGGAGAAAAATTCAGGGGCACAGAAAGATGTGAAACTGACTTAAAAGGGATTGAGTGATGTGCAAAGACTACATCCATACAAACACAATATGCTCGTTCAGTACCTTAATGTGTTCCTTGGATTTGTAGAGTTCTTCATGCTCGACTGGAAGCGGATCTTTGACTTCATCCTTCAGCTCTCGCAGCCTGCTCTCTAACTCCTTGGTATGCTTTTCACAGCTATCCCAGCTCTGCTCAAGGAGACCCAAGAAGTTATAAAAGGTTAAGATACAGCACACGCTGGACACAGATGTGACATAATGCACTATATGGATAGGTTCCAAAACAGCATCTTCAACCCACTGAAGTAAATAATCATAGGCTCTAGTGTTTGGATTTTCTTTTTCATACACAGTGATACACCCACAGGAATTTGGCACATGGTTTTACAGACAATATTGCACCCTCTGTTGTCATGAAAGGTATGTTTAAGGAGCATTTCTGCTTATCTTGTTATGTGTTCTGAGAGGCTTTTAGCATAAATTTGGGGATAGGGATCATATCACTGATGAATTCAATTATAAGGTATACCTATGTGCGGTCTGGCCATGCAAGCAGATCTGTTGTTCCAAGGAAATAAATATGATCTGCCCTTCTGTTTACAGGTGCAGCATCAGGTGGAGCAGTAATGTTAAATCTCACTACGTTAAATTTTAGCTCGGGCTTCATACCTCAAAGCAGAGCTTGGGGCCATGGATGCATGAGAACAATGAGAGTGGGAACGTACATTATGGTAACAAATGGACATGAACCTCATTTTCCTTTGGAGAGCTAAAGGACTATGCTTTTAGCTTCCCACAAGCCCTGATGGCAAATGCTGCTCCTCATTTGGAGTGCACTGTCTACCTGCAGGATGCTGCTGAGCTGTGTCTTCATCTTCTCCAGCTGGACCTGAGTGTCTCCCCAGCTTTGCTGCAGCTGGCTGAGCTCCTCCTGCAGAACAGCGCTGGTCTCAGGATCAGAGTCAGTGCGCAACTTCTCACCAACGTCAATGATTGAGGAGTACATTCCTTGCCACCTCTGAAGAATCACTGCCTTACTCTTTAAAAGAAAAACAGTTTCTAAGCTGTTAATCATGACATACTCCAAGTAAGCCATCAATAATTAATTTGCTTTTGACTCAAATTAGTCAGTAACACAAGCAATAGGATCAGCATTTCTTTCCTTAAAGCAACAGCAGGAAAGAAGGGCAATCTGGAGTGGGAGGGAAAAGATATTCTAGCTTTTCTCACTAATGAAAAGCATGAGCATTAACTTGTAAAATCTTCTTTAAACAGTAGGTAAAAATAAAGATGAAATGAAACAAGGCTAGCACCAAATGGAATACTGGTAATGTGTTAATTCAACATTAGGTGCGTGGGAACATGATAAACTCTGGAAGCACAAATAAAGGACTTGAATACATTTTGAAATGTTTTAGATTTCTTTAAGCAACCACCAAGTTCACTGATTCTTCTTGCTTTCCTGTAAAACAAGGAGGTTAATTCAGTGAAAAGCCAAGACAGCCAGCATGAACAAAAGGAAATGTGATTTCCATTGCATGTAAAATGCAGAATGCGCTGCTCTGAAAAAGTGCTGCCTGGTTTCAATGCATTCTAGAGTGGTAGCCCCAGGGACAGATGCCCTTGCAAGTTCTCTGCCTTCTGCTCCTGGCACCTCCTGTCCACTCCTGCACACACACGACACACATCATCACACATTCAGGTTATTTTAAAGCTCTTTCTTCTTACTGGAGAGAAGTTTCAATCTGAGGGAAATCACAGGTTTTAGATTCACCAGAAAGAGATACAATACCTTGAAATCATGAATTAGATTTCTAAGGTGGTACAGGCTGTAGCAGTCCTGGCTCTTGACGGCTGTGAGGAAGCTGTTTGTATCAGCAAGGAATCTGCTGAGGCTCTGCAGAGAACCCCTGAAGAGCTGCCACTGGCTCACGAGTCCATCGATATCTTTCTTCCGCTGCTGAACCAACCAGATAACATTCTGCCACTGCTCCTTCAGCAACGTGAGCTTGGGAATAAACTCTGTCCTGCAGACAACAGGTGTTGAGCGGTAAAATATTTTGACTCAAGGCTGTATTTTCCAATAATTATGTTGGGTTTACATTTGGAATATTGTAAAATTCCTATTACAGTGCCCAACTAAGCAAAAAACTCTATACATCCACAAGCTTAGCTCTGCTCTACATATTCCATTTCCAGAGCAAAATAACTTTTACACGATACAAAAATAGATAATGCAAGTCATTCTTGCTATTGAGTTATAGCAACATATGAAGTACAGCAATCACAGAAACAATATGCACTAAATATTTGTCTGAAGAACACGGAAGATAACGCAGGTGACACAAGATGTCTCATTGTGCAGCAAAATTGACTTGTGCCTTTACCAGCCTATAATGGCAAGTTCAACCATCACTGAATCCTATAGCATGTAGGATGTAACTACAAAGTGAAAAGGGTCAGTGTTGCTATTGACCCACCTGAACAGTTTCACTTCTCTTGCAACGTGTTTAGATGATCCATCACATCTAGATGGAATGATTAAATAGAGCCCCTGGCTATTCCTTTTGTTTCTCTGCAGGAGATCACGATGCCCACATTAGCTGTTATACAGATGTGTTTGTGGGGTTAGCTTCAACAAAAAATCTAGTAGCTTCACTTAATTGAGCCCTATTTTCCCTGGCATCTTTAAGCCAAGCTATGGACTTTCCACTGAAGTTTTGTCCTGCCAACTCTGTGGAAGCAAGCTCTAGCAGAGAGGAGTGCTATCTTCACAGCAGAAATGCCTGAGGCAGTTGAATCTTTGCTCACAAACATTTTGTGCCTCTTCTTCCTCTACACCGATTAAGAGAAAAGCATAACATCATAATAAAAAACAGGTTTAGCTGTTGTGTTCTGGATCGTGTGGGGTCAATGACTTAATGCACCATCATTTGAGCTTGGGGCAGTGTAAACATTCTCACAGCTCTGTACTTTAATTTGAAGTGAGGAGGTCTGGGAAGAGAGAAAGGGACCTTTACATGCAGCATTCTCATTACCTTCTGCAAGAAGTAGGCCTCTCAACTACACTGTTCAAACAACTGCAGGAAAGCAGCAGCAGACAAGGAAGCTTCATGTATAGGACCAATTAACTAATCTTATTTGGCAGAACATCCAGTTACTATCAAAAGTGGAGCCTGAGCACATGTGTTTCTGTTTGCAGCTCCTTCACACTTTTGCAAAACGCGCCAGGAGATTATTTAAAGAGAAAATCTGGTCAGCAATTTGACTTTGTGTCCAATCCTGAATGCAAAGAGGAACCTATTTGTTGAATTAGCAAGATCTTCAGGAGAAAAACAAATGCATTACCTTTTTTCTGCTTCTCCAGATTCCAGGAACAGTAGAACTTTTGCTATGATAGAATTAAATGTCTGCTGATTTATGGAAATCTCAGTTTGCAGCATCTGAAAATACCATAAGAACAACAGTTTTAACTATTCGTTGCACAATCCTTGCTGTGAAAGCTGGTTCTGCTCCTCTGCATTGACAGCACATAAAATTTTAAATTTTAAAATACTTTCAAAAGTATTTTCCAGTGCTATCATCGTATGCACCCTAAAAGATTCCACACTTTCATAATACCAGGAAGAATTTGCACCTATGTGGTAACACAAAAGGAGCTGATGTTTGCTGGATTCACTCATGAGAAATGCAATCTAGACTGAAAACCGTAAGAAAGGTATGAAAAAAAGACACAAGGCTGAATCCACCCTTTGCTGTACTTGTTTTATTACGTTTTATTGCAACAAGTGATTTGGAGAAGCATAAGAGGGAGCAAAGAATTCCTACTTGATCCCAGTGAATATCATTAACACGCAGAGACTTTATACCACATGGAATTAACATCAGTTCCCTGGGATACTGTGAAGCTCTTGCCCACTGCAGTAGCACAAAGCTCACTGTAGGAGTTTCTGACACTAAACTTTTACCACATGACTTTCTACCAGTATTTTGTTTATTTCTCCATTTTCCCATACAGGTATTCAGGGAATCCCTCTCTCTAACAACAGCAAATGTTTGAAAACAGATTTCTACCAAAACCTTCAAGCTGGTCAGAAAAGAAAACTGCCACGAAGATATTTGCTTTAAAATGCAGTTCTCCCAGGACCTGGTGAGGTTCCTGCCAAACCCTCAGCAAACTGCCTAGCAAGTTGCCATGAACCATGGGCTCCAGGACTGTGGGACAGGCAGAGAGGCAACCAAGCTCAGGGCTGGCAAAAGCTAGGGCTTCTGCAATGCACCACAGGGATACACTCTTAAAGCTTTGACCCGTGCAGAAAGCAATCCATTCATTTTAAAATTTTCACATTTCAGAGCTTTTCTCAGGATAAGTACAAAGTCACATTTCAAAAGAATGAAATGCTCTGTAAAACTACACAGATGTAAATTTGAAAGGAACATTATTTTCCAAGGATGTCCTATCACCTTCATCATTCAAGATATTTTGATTTTCAGAGTTAGCTTTACCTCATAGACTCTCTGTTGCTCTTGCAGTTCTTCAAATCGTCCTGGAACATTTGTCTTCAGGGCCTCTTTCATTTTTTCTAGGAATTTCATCCAGTTTTCACATTTCTGAAGGAATTTCTTTTCATCAGTTTGAGTTCCCTCAAGCACACTGTAAAACAAAAGAAATCTTCAAGAACTATTTTGCGGGTGGTTAGTTTCCTGCATATGTTTGCATATGCATTAACGTGGCTGTTACTAATGCTAACACAGTAGGGTTTTGCTTGGCACTTTTCTACCTTTCTTCACTTAAAGCCCTTTACGCTTTTGCTTCAAGTGACTTGGAACAGAACTAGCCACTATGTCACAGAACTGTAAAACCACAGAAATACTCTGGAGTAAGTTAGAAGGGTAGAAATGCAATGTAGAAACTCCCTGAGAAAGCTGTGAACAGCTAGAAATATTTCCCATGCTTTCATTTCATTTTCCTCAAAGAAAAGAAAACAGTAATGACATTTTTTGTTTGCCTTTCACACCTGCAATGTTCCAAAGCAGTTGCTGTCTTCTGACTCCATTGCCGAGTCAGGCTCTGCATCTTCTTCAGGATGAAGTCACTGAGGGGCAGCTTAATGCTTGCTTCATTCAAACTCTCTATGCTTGGAGAAAGGGCAGCAAGCTCTAGAGTGTGATTCTGGAAGTAAAAGGGAATTTGATTGCAATCAAAATGCTAACCCAAGAAACCACATTTTTATGTTAACCTTAGAGTTTATAGGAAACAAACAGGTCAGTTTCCTTACAGGAGGCCCACTTTCTTGATAGTACTGAGCAGATACACATGTGCTGGCACTTGCAGATTAACTCTGTACCCTGTGTGTATGGTACAAAGACTAGGTCACTGCAGAATTAAGCTGGGAAAAAGGATCTCCCATCAACTCCAAATCCATGTGAATTTCCTTCTCACAATCCATTTTTCTTGTGACACAGAGCTAATTTTTATGTATTTTAACAATTTTTTGGGAAGAGATCACAGTTACTCTGTTGGAAGTGACAAAGCTATGATAGTTAGAACATATAATTCCTTAATTTGGGCTCTTAAATCCTGATTCTTCATCTTTTTGTACTCGGGAAATCAAACATACCATGAGCAATTCTGAGTTGTCTGTTTCTCCGTCTAGATGGAGACTATCAAAGGCATCTGTGCAATTCTTCACATGACCCTCCAGAGTTTCAAGACAGTTCTTAAAATCCTCCAGTTGTAAAAGATTGAACTAGAATGAACATTGCAGATTTACATTAATTATGAGCTGGTTTAATAATATATATTTGCTATACAAAAAGAGGCAATGAGCAATACTATCAGGAAGACAAACAGATGTTCAATCCAACTTGCAATGTATTTATAACTCACTGAGGGAAATTCACTGTTTGCACTGGGTAAGTGCAAAATTTAAGCCAAAGCAAATGTCAAGAAACAGAATCTCTAATTCTTGAGAGATTCTTAAATATCTGGAAGAAATGTGGGCATCTGGAATACGTTCTTGTAGATCTGGATTGGTTTTAGGTACACTGTTTTCATTCTTTTTGAGGCAAACTGGAGCCCTTGCAATTGTTCCAAGCAGAGCTGAGAATGTTTACAGCTTAGTTTAAAGTTCATAATAAAAAGAGTTTGCTGACTTGTAATCATCTGAGAGTCTACTTACAAAGGCTTGTTATAGCAACGCAAGCAGACAAGAGGCTGAAACCCTTCTTTCATCTGTCCTTTTGGCTTCAAGTGTTATTTCCTTCCCTAGTTGACCATACCACCGAGTTTTATTTTTATAAAAAACCTGAGTTTTAATTTATTATTTTAGTTTCATTTTCATTCACGGAATACAGGACTCCAGTGAAGAAGTTAACACACTCTGACAACTGATTTTCTCTTCATAGAAGTACCTCCAATTCATCTAACTTCCTCTGCAACATCTTTTCCAAATAGGATGCTCTCTGGAACGGTTGCAGCTTCTCCAACAGAACGGCGTGTGCAGCTGTCCCAGCCTGCTGTTTTATCTGCTCAGCCAACTCAGAAATTTGGGAACGGCATCCCACTATGTTCTGAAGACCATTCTGTAAATTCTGATGAGAGAAGAGGAAATTAAAAAAGAAAAGGTCAGCAAACAAATCAGATCTTCATTCATGTGCCATTTTCATTCAGTATCTTTTGTTGCTGTAACTAAGCTCTTTTGGTTGATCTCCTCTGTGAGCCAAATTCAGACTTTCACTCAGAGGATAACAGGAGTTGCACCCCCTGTCTCTAGTGCTGGGAAAGGCTCAGGTCAAAGTTCAATGGAAGATCAGTGCAGGCAGTGGGCTTTGCTGTTTTTACAGAACAGATCAGGGAGAGAGATTAGCACATCCATCTCTACAGACCAGATTTACACTAGCAGATGGAGAAACTGGCTCATACTGAAATTGAGAAATATCACTGTTACAAACTTGACAGCTGGACAAGGAATAGCAAGAAGTCATTGTGAAACACCACTGACTGTAAGCGTCATTTACTTTTAACCATGTCTCTCCCTGGAATTTGCCACTGTATCTTGTCTTTAATGTATCAAACAAAGGCTTTTGATTGATGGTAAAGAACAGACATGCTTCCCATAAAAGGAAAATGGCTCTTAGATCCTTACCTCTGTCTTTGGAATGGATCACATTGTAAGCTACTGCTTTAGCAAGTCAATGATTTGAAATTATAGAACCATTTAGGTCAGAAAAGACCCACATGATCATCAAGTCCATCTACTGCTTAACACTACCATGTCCACCATTAAAATGTCTGTAAGTGCTATAGCCACACACCTTTTAAATACCTCCAGGCATGGCAACTCCATCATTTCCCTATTCCAATGACCAACCTCCTTTTCCACAAATAAATTCTTCCTGACATCATTCCTGTACCCCTACTGTGCAACTTGAGGTCATTTCCTTGTGTCCTATCCCTTGTCACACGAGAAAAACCGTTCTGATTTCTTACACTGTGTACTGGACTTTATCTGTATTTATTGTGGTAATATCTACTACAGGATAAAATTAGATAGATTAAAATACAACTTAAAATGCACATGTAATTTCACATACATGTAACACGATGTCACTGTTCCCCACTCTTCCAATTCATCATTCATTTTGCAAAATACAATAAATTATATATACCCTACTCATGCAAACTAGAACAGGACCTACAGATTTACTGGCATGCTACTGGTTATGCCATGCTTAGTAGGTGCAAAAATCTTTCCAAAAATTTCCAGAAAACGTGATGCCTCTTTGCTAACTTGTTTACATCTCACAGCTATTAACAGACCAGAAAGAAGTTAAAATGCTTTGTCCTAAGTTTTGCCACTCTTAGTTATTTCTGACATGGTAAGAAACACATGAGCTCTCTTTCCCTTAACAGAAAATTTCTCAGTTGGCTACATGCAAAATAGGAGACTTTGAACTTCTTCCAGTATGTGGATAAAGTTGCATAAGGTGTGACAAATCTCTGCTCTGTTCTGAAATAAGGATTACTGTATTTCTTTATTGCATTTTAAAGAAACCAAAAATGTCAGAGCCTAATGACAGTTTGCCTCCTGAAAGAGTCAAATGTACTCTGTGGTCTCAGTATGAAATCCAATTTATCTAAAGTCAGCAGTGTCTGGAATAATATAATGAGCTCAGAAATCTGTGAACTTATCAGACCAGGCCAAAAAAAGGACCAAAATCAAATAAAACCAAGTTAAAGACAACCATAAGAGACCTCAAGGTGGTCCTGTATTCTGGAAAACTGGTCTTTTTTTTTTGACAGCTACTGATCTAGTAGATATTATCTCTCCTCCCAAGCTGTGCTGCTTAAAGTAAATCATCTTTGGTTTAATGATCCTTTCCAGCATAGGCATGACTTTTTGTATAGAGCAGAAAGGGACAGAGACTAAATATTATTGCTCTTCTTTGGTCCCTATGCTAACTGTAGTTTGATTTGGCCTCAGGACCTGGTCAAAGTATTTGAAGGAAAGAAAAGTTTCTGTTAATAGGAAAAAACAGATTTCATGTTTTCCACTGACTGGATTATTTTTTTGGTGCAAGGGTGGAGGGGAAAAAGAAGGCGTTCATTAGATTTGATGGTTTGTTGGGCTTTTTTTGTAAATAAACCCTGGTTTGTATAAGGCAGCAGAAACTTATTCATGTACCTTTACATCCTGTATCCTCTGTTTCAGGGTTTCTATCATATTATCTTCAGGCATGCGGGCATCCAAAAGCTGAGTGCACTGCTCTTCATGCTGCTGTAGCTTGGCTGCTGCCTCAGTACATAAACTATCACAGGGCTCCCAGAGCTGAAGCGTTGCTTGTGCTGTCCGCAGCTGATCAGTGATGTCTTCATTTACTGAGCTCCACCTGCCAACATATCAAATTATGATAAGAGCATTTTGCTTGGAGATGCACTTCATGAATCAGAATATGATTTGGTGTAGGAGTCCTAAGGGAGTTTCTTTGCATTCACAGTCGGGTTCCTGAAAGCCACTTGACACAGCACCGTTTTGTGCTGTGTGATCCATCACAAAACAGGTAGCATCAGCCACTCTTCACAAGGGTACCCCAAGACAGCTAAGCATTGCTAACAGATTTAAAAACATGACATACATTGAAATCCTACCTCAGCAATTTTATTTAATACTAACAAATGTGGCTCTTTTTTGTAAGCATACCTGGTATGTGCCTCTGTGCACTTCTGGTCGATAATCTCTGCAAAGGAGGGGGAGCAGTTCTTCTTCAGATTATTGGCAGCTGCCTGGAGCTTGGCCCAACTTTCTTCACTGTTCTCCAACTCATCCTGAAGAGACTGCAAAACGGATTATTTAAATGAATTGTGAAGATCAGTGACACATGCATAGCTTCCACCATAGATCAGAAGGGATACAGTAGCACTAATGCTACACACCTGCAGCACAGATCAGAAAGTTTGCAAAGAATGTAATGTGTGATCCTAAAAATTAAGAAATTAAAAGAGAAGGGGTCAAAGTGAAAAAATTCTTCAGTCAGCTTATTTTAAACTGAAGTGAAAACCCACTGCTTTGAAGTTACAAAATTAATGCACTAGGAATCAGAATGTCTTGTTTTTGGCTGCTGTTCCATGGAAATTTCTATTAGTGGTAAAGTTGGCTCAGTAACTCATGTCTCCATCTCCACTGTATTCCTCTCCTCCTGACACAGGAGATTGCAGAACCCTGCCATGGATCACATTAGGAAATAGTCCAGATTAAAAATGAATAAGGTGATGTAAGGAATGAGGTAAGAAGGTCCCCAGTTCCTCTTATTTATTATTTGTTCCTAGGTGAGAGTGGAAATGTTTAAGCAAACTTTATTGCTGAGATGTGCCCACGATTTACCATCTCGGTCTGACCTGTACCACTGCTGATGTAACTTGAAGATGAGCCAAAAGAGGTACTCTGACACAAGTGTAAAGACAGGTAAGAAGATTTTAGCCATATCTTTTTAAAGCAGTCAGACCCAAGGCCAGTCAGAATGCCCACTGTAAGAACTCAGCCTCTATAACAGCAGCAGGACAACCCACAAATCTAGAGACATGGTTCCTTGCCCAACTTTCTCTCACACCCCTGGTGCACTGTATCTCCTCTAGCTGAAGCCTGGAAGCAGGTCATCTCCCTAGGAAATGCAAGTGAAAGGGTAAATTCCATTTCAGCCAATGAGCCAAGAGCCAACATCTTTCATTTCCTTAGTGAATGCAAAGTTTAAAGTGAGAAATCTAGAAACAAGAATCAGTGTCTCTGGTGAGAAAAGAATAAATGAGTAAAAAAAAAAATCCAGTGACTTCTGAGGCACTACAGTAAAAAGGAAGCTGCTTGAGAGAAAAATGTGTGGTTCTTTCTCAGTGAAGTTTGTTTGAAGGCACAGAAGTAAGCACAGAATTAAGGCAACTTCAGCAGATTTACCTGGAGAGTTTTGACCTGTTTTTTCAAAGCTTCCAGTGATGGCACAGAGGGCTTGCACTGGTCTATGCAGTACAAATATCTTGTCATCAGCAGGCTGACTTCTGCATAAATGTCATCATATACTTTCCATTGCTCCAGTATTGACTGCATTGAGGTTTTCAGCTGTGCAACCTACAAACAAACCACTTGTGTTACAATCTCTTAACAATACAGCCTGCCAAAACAACTGTCTAGGAACTATGGGATTCTCTTGCACAGTCAAATGAGGGATTTCCTTCTCATTTTCTCTTTGCTTCTTTCATTATTGCAATCTTGTTGCCCTGGGGCAAGTAAGTTTCCACACTCCTTCAGTGTGACTTACCATTTTTATCCTTCAGTATCAGGTAAGAACACAGTGTATGTCCTGGGTTAGATGAAACATTAATCTAGTTCAGTATCTGCTTTCACTCATGCCAGTATCAGATGCTTTGGCAAACTGGGCAAGGCAAAAAGCATGTTTCCATGGAACCTGTTCAGGTGACAGATTTCAGTTCCAGCTATGCATCCACTTAATGGAAGATGAAAGCTTTTCCAAACCACAGTGAGTACTAAATAGACTGCGTGAATCACCACAGCACAGTATCACAGTTCCAGGCGCACAGGAGTAAATGGATTAATCAACATTATTCTCATTTGAATCATGGTGTAGGTGGGAAGAATCTCTAATTGCTTTTTGTAGCCTGCAGCAAATCACCACCCACACGAAGACAGAAAGACATTATACTCATGAAATGTCTCTGGGCCACAGATTCACAGTCTCAAGATCAAACTATGGATAGTACAAGCAAGGCACTACATCTCCTTAGCCATGTATTTGAAGTCACAGCCAGGCTCCTGCTGAGGCCAGTCGTACACAGGAAGAAGACTGTGCTTTGAGTTTCATTGCTCGTGCAAACAACTAGGATGTAACAAGCTGCAGTTTCTAAGTTCCACACTTAAGTCATAAAATACTAAAATTAACATGACCTACAGATTCTAATTAGAATCACTAATCACTATGCTGCTAATCCTGCCAAATTCAAACCTCAGCTCCACACCAAAATGAAGAACTTTCCTTTTTCATCATGCACATACCCACAAATCTGTTTTCTAGATGAGAAACAACCACATAACCTCAGTTGAGACATTAAGCAAGAAGGTGCAACCTCATCCTGGACTGAAATCTCATATGGAAGAGTTCAAGTAAAAGGATTCAAGTTTCACAAAGTTTTGAGGAATGAGATCAGAGCATTTGTAATAAAAAGTATAAAGGAATCTTATCTATAAACAGAATTGCTGGATCACACATAATCCTCAGCAATATATGGCTACTTATTATCAGAAATTAAAACCCTTAGCTGTAGCCATTATTAGATCTTTTGTATCTATCAATTACACCTAGGTAAGAAAGATCAGTTTCAAGTCTAAAGCTAATATAACTACGTATGCAGATTGTGCTGGAGTCAGTTTGTATGGAAAACCAATCTGCCTGTTTTTCCTTGAAGCAACTGAGGACTGTGTAGGGTTTGAAGACAATGGAAGCCACCCAGTCATGAAGAGGAAAGGGCAGCTGGGAGGCGAAAAAGCTCCAGTGCAAATGGAGCATATTCCAGACAAAGAAGACCAGAGTACAAACTAGAGAAGCAGATCAATTAAGAAAGCATAAGATAACAGAAAAATATCCATGCCATTTCTTTATTTTCTTAAACTGCAGATGGGTCTCTGTACCTCCTCCCCCTGTATTCAAACTGTTTTGACATCAGACTTTTTTTCTTTCTTCATTTTGGAAACAGGTTAATTTCTGGTATGGGACAGATTGAAATGGAAGTTCTTAAAAGGTTAAGATTAAAAACACTCTGTGGGTTTTTTGGTTTTGTTGTTTTTTGTACCAGCTCCTGATACTTGATAAAGAAAATTAATAACAACAGTGGAAAGTATATGTGCTGGAGGAATTCTGAAATGCAATCAAATCATTTACCTGGCCGACAACACTGTCCTTCATTTCACACAGGTCAGCTATTTTGAAAGACAACACCTCTGGGGTTTGTTCTGTACTACCATTCAAAGACATACTCTGCTTCAGCTCATCAAGCATTTTGGACTTAATTGCAAGCTGATTTTCTAGGTCCTAAGTGAGAAACGAGAGAGAGAGAAGGAAGTAAAAGCTGTAACAATAATGATAAATAAGATCTATTAATGACAACATAGAAAAATATTTCTGTGTAAAGAGCTTAGATAAACTCTACTTTTTAAAACCAGTCTTCTTCGGCCATGCAGCACCACCACCATTTTAGCCCCAATACTGAACAGTTGTTTGTAGGAATTCAAAATGACAGCAGTTGCTTAGGCAGTCTTCTGCAGGTAGAACCAGAACCCTTAGTGTCAGTATGGACATCATGTCTGGGAAGAGATCATCAAGAGCTAACTCCTCAGCCACCATGTGGGCCTCTTTGTAGCTCTCCAGATGCAGAAAGACTTCATCTTAATACAATGTTCATTACACAACAATTATAAATATTTACACACACAGAGGGCCACAACAATTCCCTATAAAGCTACACTTAAAGTCATGACCTTTCTTTCCCCAGCCTTCTGTCCCTAAAACTTTATCAAATTTTGATCTCGTTTTTATTGAGCAAATAATTTAAATGAAACATTTTAGCCACCTGCACCCAAGCACTGTATCTTGCTGTGAATAGGGCAATATTTTAGCCAAAGGTACCCTGTCTTTCTCTCATTCTGACCCTCCAATATATTTTATATTTTAAGTGAAGTGTTACGTACATTTTGTACAATAATATCCCACTTACACAATATTTTACCTTGCAATCATCTAATGTGTTCTGCGCAGAGATTAGACTTGCTGGGGTTTGTAAAGACCTCATTCGATCGCTCTGTGCTTCCAGCCAGTTGCATAAAGTCTGTGCTTTGTTCTCGTTTTCGGTAGCATCTTCCAGAAGGTGTTCTAGGTCTTGTATCTGAAAGTTACAGAACATTCTAATTTACACAAACCTAGGGGTGGGCAGAAACAGGGCTGCCCCTCCATGACAAAATTTGAGACTACAGTATTTTATTTTTTTTCTAAATTGAACTTTGAATGTAAATATAAAAATCTGCGTTCAGAAGTGTTTTTGGAGAAAAAGTGTTTGCAAAATACAGAGCACTGGTATTGCTAAGATCAGAGTTGTGAGACAGAAAGCAATTAAATGCAATCAAACCTTTCTGTTCAGGGATGCCTGCAGCCTGTGCCACCGCAAGTTCACCTCGCCAAGACACTCAGCAAATTCTGTCCTTTCATACCGCTTGCTTTCCACGTCACAAGTGCTCATTTGCAAGAGCGACTGGTTCACAAAATCTACCATCCACTGCTTAAAGTTCATCTCCATCACATATTCCTGGAGGAATTAAAACAAACAACCAAAAAGGAACAAAAGCATAAAACAATTAGCTCAGCAGTTTTAATCTGATCAGTTCCAGTGACATAGTGGGCAGTATCAAAGCACCTGAGAACAGCAGCCACCAGAGGCTAGGAAACATTGTCCTGCCTGAGCCCAGAGCACCCCTTGGTAGCCCTGCAAGGCCAGAGAAAAAATAGATCTATGTAGGGATTTGTGCCTTGAGGTTGGGCTCCCTGGTGTCTGCAGACGTACAAGAATGGTGTGAACCCTTCCTGAGACTGGAGCAATAAACCTCTGTTATTGGAGCTTTAGCATCTAAACAGTCATTAGTCTGCTGCAGCCTCTCCGCAGGGTCATAGACCTGCTCCTTCTTTCTTAGCAGGTCCTCTCTCTTGATAAAATATTATATTCAAAATCCAATTTCTCCAGTTAAATGGGTTCTTGCAACAGTGCTCCAAAATTACGAGGTACTCCTTGGTGAAAAGGTGGACTAAAGCACAGCACAAACAGAGAGACAAGCTCTGTAAGGAAGCAAAGCTTTCCTGCTTAACACATCCTGTAATGTAAATGCCAGAGAAAGAGAATGAGTGAGACAGACTGGACTGCATAAGAAGAAGGAGATTACAGGACAGCTGGCTGCAGCTGTATGCAGGGCAGGCAGTGTTTTGTATGGCAGAGAAGCAAAAAGGTTTCATAACAGAAGGCACCTTTGAGGCTGTTTGGGGAACCCTCCTGAGAGCAAGGGTGAGGATATAACAGTGTCTTTAGGCTGTTTCCATGCTTATGACAGCAAAACAGTCACAGGCTAAGCCTGGACTTTCAGTTTTCCATTTACCTTGTACTTCTGAAGGAGACTTCTGACTTGAGCTACACTACTTTGTGCACTTATTGGTTCTTCATGTCCTTGCTGTTGTTCCACATGGTCCAGCCAAGTCATTAGTTCAGCAATAGCTTCCCGCGAAGAAAGTTTCTCCATTTGAAGCTGGGGGTAAAAAATATAATTAATCCTCCACACTCCACATGTGGAAATATCAAGGAAGATGACATCTTGCATTTTTAGAAGGGCTCAGACATTATAATTGCAATTATGGGGCTATGAATTTTACAGTGAGCTCTGAGATTCAGAGAAGATATGACTTAAATTGAAAAAAAACACGCTAGAGAACTCAGAAATTTGAAATAAAATTATTTCTAATTGTAACCGACTGTCATATAAAAGCACAAAGATGATGATATGTGCAAAACACTGTAATAATTAAACAGCAGTATAATGTTGGAGATATTCTGAAAGCAAGACAGACAGCTAATTAAGAGAGAGTTGCTTTGCAGGCCTTATACCGCAGCCAGCTGAATCCCAGTAGCATTTAAAAATAATTATTTAGTTCGAACTGAGAGATAGCAGGAGAGTTTCTCCTTACCTGGTGCAACTTTTCTTGGATAGCTGGGAGCTGTGTAATCAGTTCTCCCCATTTTTGCTCAAACTTTGCCAAAGATGACCTAAGTCCTGCAGTATCAGCCTGCTTCACATGAAAGAGCTGGTTGGCAGTGCTCACCACAGAAGACTTCAGGGAAGATTTGTCATCAACTTCCTTAGAGAATGTCTGAGGTGCATGACAGAATTTTAAAATAAGGTAATTATATGTTTAATTAGATAAAGAGGACAAACCAGGTTTTCAGTTACTGGATGAACTGTCTTAAATGGATTCTAGCAAGTCTGTAAAGTTCAGAAAATCTAAATTCAATACGTTCTGGCAATATGTAAGGCCTTCTTGTGCCCATCCTGGTATAATGCTGGATACTACCTCTTGCTCCATGGGGATTAGAAATATCCCCATCTCCAAATCACACAGAGGTCAAGGGAGCAACCCTAGCTCTCAAATCTCTGTCCAGCTCACACCTACCTATCCAACCTCCACAATGCAATGCTCTGTCAGATTTCACATCAAGGCAGAAAATCCTGGCTGGTTGTACAGCACCAGGGAGCATGCAAGGACATGAAATTTAGAATATGCTTTTCTACAGGTTTTCTCTTTCCTGATTTTGGCTGACCAACCCCACAGTCTCAGTGATTTCATTCCTGCTCCATGAGTTCTCTTCAGTTGGTAAGAGGCCTATCAGCTGAGCTAAACTGCTGTGTCTGGCATTTGGCATCAGGAGCAAGACAGAAGCCATGCTTTTATTATTCTATAAATGCATAACAGATCTTGGCTGGATTGTGATAGATTGTAACTGGGAGCTATCTATGAGAGGATCCCATTCTGATTTTACACAGGCAGGCCTAGCAATCTAAAGGAAGTTTCTCTGTGGCCTCCCAGCCTCAATGTTCTCCATTCAGGTAATGGAGTAGCTCTGGGGCATGCTGTCATTCAGTATCATATTTTGCTGGCAGCTTCTGGGTTATGGTAAATACAAAAAACACTCAAAAGGATCACTTGCATTAGAAGTCATAATGTATCACCTCAATCTGGTAGGAGATCAGACTTACAAACAAGCTGTCGATGTTATTCCTGATGGTGGGAAGATCTTGTGACACGTTGAGAGACTGCTCCTTCCAAAATTTCATTCTCTGCTCAGCAGAATCCAGCCATTTCCTTAACTCCTCTGAGTCTCTGTTGTAGCTAAAAGAAGGAAACAAAACACAGACATATGTCTCCTATCTAAATCTAGGATGTATTTCTCACCTTCCAAATTGCCCATACTGTAAGGAGGCATGTGCTATTCTGACACCTCTCACACACACTGACACTTGGTTAGAGCCATGTGAAAGCACAGAGCATGCTTGAGTCTTTCCCCTTCAGAGGTTCGAAATCCAGCTTGAGGCAGCATTTCAACCAGGTCTTGAGTGTCTGTAAGGGGGATCATTTACATGTGGAGTTGTGCACTATGCCTTTGGGAATAAAGGCTAGCTTGCATTCATGTGAGTCAAAGTACTTTAGTCACCATGATTGCAGCACCTGTTAGCACTTCAAATATATGATCAGCAGCACAATGCAACTTTCACCTTTGTACTCTGACTTAACAATGACAGCAATCAAAACCGTTCCCACAAAAGTAAATGGGAAACAAAGCAAGTGCAAGAAGATCTGCTATGTAATAAAGGGTCAGTTTTCTGATTACCACTGCTTTATTTTTTTCTGGTTTGAAGTACAAGGCACTACATCATTTCATAATTGCCTATCAGTTATTTCAAGCTGGTATCTCCAATTGCCTTCTGAGTTATAACCCACCTGACCAAGAGTTTGAGTAATGTTTGAAGTTTGTGTAGTTCATTGCCAACTTTTTTGGTTAAGGACAACCATTGCTCTTCCAGCTTCCTGATCTGACTTGTTATTTCTGGACAGCTCACAGCAGTCAGCAATTTCTTCCCTTCTTTCACCATCTGGTACAGCCTGGCATGCTTCTCATCAACAGTGCTCTTGATTTGCTATTAGAATATGGCAAGTTTGTAAAACAATTAACATTTTAAAACTCAAAAACATGACTATTAAAACATGTATCATTTGTTCTAACATCTTAATCTTACATTCAATCTGTCATGTATTTTGTTTTCCATTCTGAAACAATCTGTACTTCACTGTGTGTAAACTTCAGGCTATGAATTGAAGCTGTAAGACCTGACTGCCTCATCTGAACATATGACCATCGCCAGCAGAAAATTACTGCCTTCCTGTTTTTAGTAGGGCCTCTATGTCTATCTTATTAGAAAAATGTTACTGGACATTTGAATGAAGCTGTTGGGATAAGTACTGAGTGATGGTGGCCAGGAGGAATGAGAGTGAACAGAAGATAATAAATCAAAGACACAGGATCAGTTGGGCTTGCCTAGACAGCTGAATAAAAACAAAGCATGACTGTGCCATAATGACACTTCATTGGAAGGTCAAAGTGATTAAAGGGAAAAGAAGAAATTCCGGGAAGGAGATTGGTCCTGGTGAGAAGGCAGAAAAGAGCAATTATATGATATATAAGTTTCTCACTTCTCTCCAGACAGACTATTTAATATTAATAGGGATATTTGTCTAACAGGAATTATGTTCCAGAGAATTTTATTTTGCTTTGTCCTTGAAACTGTGAAGCTCCAGTGCTTGAACCTCTCCTAGAAACATCTTACAAAATTTTATTACTTCGTTTCTGATGTCATTAAAGAAAATGAAGATTTAAGTTTTTAACTAGCCCTTCACTCTTAAGAAATAAATGAAACCAAACAACTTCACAATGACTGGCTATGCAAATATATCGCATCTCCGATATCACTGTGATGGGCATCAAAAGCACCAGAGGGCCACTGTGATTGTCAGTATCTACTGTGGATTTATCTCAAAAGATAGCTCAGAATTTTCAGAGAACATCCCATTGTCTCTTTTATACAATCAGGTACACTGAATCACAGTAACTCTTTTCTGACTTTATAGTCTATGGGTCTAAATATAAAATTGAACTCTCTACAGACCCAACTCCCAAACTTCTAATAGAGTAGGTCCTCTGAAGACGTAGGAAGGTCAAGCCTGTGAGGAATGCAGATCTCTCTCGGAGGACATATCACTGAGCTTATGGAACTCTACTTGTCATTTTTATAAAGCAACCACAAAGGCTGCTTTTATATCCTTATATTTGTATGTTTCAAACAGTTTAGATGTTTTAAGCTGGACTTGATGTTCTAAATAAAGGTGTAGCTCTGCCATCAGGCATGCAGTTGGGAACAAGCCAGCAGACTACTTGCCATTTTCTACAAAAGGAATTTTATTTTCATTGGTCAGACAGGAATCAGGATGGGAGATAAAAGGTAACACAGAAGTTTCCAGTGTACATAACCACACAGACTAAAACAACAACAAATAGTGCCCTGCAAACTGGCTTCTCCTCATACTCTAATTTTTTTTTTCTTTTGACAGCCTTACAGATTCAAGAACAAAACTAGTTAGAGAGACATCAATACCTGGAGAAGTGCAATCCTTTCCATTAATCTTTCTTCTGTTTCTTCAACCAAATTCACAGATGGCAACATAGAAGTAAGTGCCTCTAACTCCTTATTGAATGCTAGACATTCATCATCAAATTCAGTCCATTCCTAAAAAACAAATTACATCATTAATATAACACACATGGGCATTTTCACTACATCAGACTTAATGCTTAATCTAGCATAAGCAGCCCTTGTGTTAATGAAACAGAACACACAAGCAGTTAAGCAAAATGAAAATACTAAAGCGAGACATGATTGTAACACAGATAAAATAACTCAATGAATATCTTCAAGATATTTAGTTTGAAAGAGGTATGCTTCAGTTTTTACTTCCTTAGGGGGGTTTTAAGAGCAACCTTTGTATTTAATTTTAAAATAGTACCAGTATTTTATGACTACAATGGCTCTACTGTCAGTCCAGGCATTACAAAATTACTGCAACGAAGTCATGCAGTCCCACCCACATCACAATAACAGACTGAAATGCCCACTTCCAAAGGTGCTTCAAGGAAAAAAAACAGCTTACTGCCACACAGAGAACAAGTTGCTATTCAACAGAGATATGAAAGGACAACTACTAGAGAAAAAATCACTGTTGTGGTATAGTTGCTTCTAGAGGAACCCTTTCCTTCTCCCTTCAGCTTTTACCGTGGGTTTCTCTTGGCTCATTACCTTTAACAACTTCTCTAAGTGTATACCGTACTGGCTGGCCTTCTGCTCCAGCAATCTGACTTCATTCACCAGCCCTCTCCAGAATTTCTCTCTCTTTTGCAGGACAGAGGGATTCACTTTCTTGGAAAATGCTTGCATGAAAGCCATGTGAGTCATGAGGTTGTGGAAAAAGTCCTGAGAAAAAACAAATTAAATCTTGCCATGTAAGAGAAACCATGCACCTGGGGCAAGAGTATGCAGAAGAGAGAGAAGGCTCACTGAGAAAAGCAGCAGACGATTTCAGAGTCTATCAAAGCTAGATCAGCAGCCTTCTACCCAAATGCTGCATCAGCCCAAGATGGGTTACTGATAATTCTGCAGTCAGACTAGGAACCAGTGATGAGTTGCATATACTGTTTTCATTTATGCATTTATAAAGAAAAATCATCTACATTTACACCTTCAGTTCATATGAAATACAAAGATACTGGAGGACAAAAATGGAAGAGTTTTAACAATACTTGAGTTCAGTGTGAGGGGAGGATCTGGCTGTCACCAGACAGCCATTACTCAGTTTCTCTAACCTCGATGGGAGATAACTCCAATCATCAGGCACGATCAGATCTAAGGGCTAAGAAGTGGGAAGGACACAAAGAGCTTGATTTAGTTACAGCTCAGCCAAGCCCTTGGGAAACAGCTGAATCTCAACAAAATACTTTCCGCCGTGAAAATGTTTTAAGGACTTAACATCATACTTCCATCAAGATCTTCTTCACTAAGAACTAATCTTAGTGCAAGGATTTCACTTTAGGACTGTATCCTAGACTGTGTGAGCATTCTGATAAGTCTCGATAGCCAGGGCAGGAACAATTAGTTTTGCAGTTCCTTCTTCTTTTGTAAATCAACGTGTGTAAGTTTGGAACGTAACTCTATTCTATATTTGTTTTCCTTTGTAAATACATTCCAAACATTTTACTTTGCTAAGTGTAATTTGTGAGTAAGTGACAAACATCATTCTTACGGCTCTAAAGTAGTGATCTGCAGTGCTTGGCATCCTGAAGCAATTCTATAGGGAGGTTTGAGCTATGTGGAGCAGTTAAATCAAGGCATTAACATGGCAGAGATATTTTGCAGTGACTAGCGTTGGTCATGGCTTCTTATCAAGCAGCAGGACAATCAATGGGGATGCACGTGTATTCTCAGGATCTTCCATCAGACACACTGCACTGGGAACAGGGAACGGTGGACTGACAAGAGGAGGATCTAAAGTACCCTCCCTTCAGAAAAAAAGCTGTTGACTAAGTTTCCTCCATCGGATCACGAGGACATAGAATGCTGGAAGCAAAGCCTCAGCTCTCAATTGTTAGACAGCAACTTCAGGAATCTACTTATAAAAAATTAGGACATGTTTTCTTCACACATCATTATGTTCTGAGGTAAGTCACAGCACATTATATACTGGCAAAAATGAAATCCTGATCTTAATATACAACCAAAACTGCAGTTGTAATAACATCTCTTTCTTGTTGTAGTGAGTCCTATTTTGGATTTATTAAAAGCTTTGCATTATTTTCTGCATGAACTTTAGTCCCTCTTGTATGCTATCAGATAATTTCTCTATGATACTCAAAGAAAACTCGTTAAACAGTGTTCTGGCTGTGCTCATCTGACCAGAGCTGGGCTGTGAAGAGAATCCCATACCTTGTGATTTTCCAGGTGAGATTGAAGAGCTGCTCTGCTTTTTGTCAGCTGCTTTGCATCTTGTGCAATCTTCTCTTGTCCAATAGCAACTAGCTCTGCAAACCCACAAAGTAAGTCCTCATATTGGCTCTCACTGATGGAAGGAGAATTCAGCTCCACATATTTTGCTTTCAGAATCCCCCACATGTCATCCAACACATCCTGCAGTGTGAACAAAGTTTAGTGATTCATGAAATACATAAACGAATCCTACAAATCCAAGTGCACATTCCCAGGCTGCAAAATAACTATCAGCCTTTTGATGCTTAAAAAACATTGCAGAGAAAAATCAAACCTTGCTGTATAAGTAGAAACTGTACTGTGTTCTCACCTCTAATTTATAAGCTTCCTGGATTAAGGTGGCAGGTAACTGGAATCTTTCCCCATAGCCTCTCAGTTTTGCCACTTGGTTTTCAAAGTTTTGCAGTTCCAAAGCACAGGCATCAGTTTTCTGAAATTAAAGACAAAATATAAGTTTATGAGATGAACAGACAAGACTGTTCATGCACACCTTACTGGATTTGCGTGGCACAGCCAGGAAGGAAATACAGGCTTGTGTCTCAGTATGACATTCAACATGTTTCAGTTTACTAACTCAACAGCCATTATTAGAAGGAATCTGGCCTGAGAAAATACCATTTTCTCATGAATTGGAAAGGCTCAAGCAGGGATGGATTGAGAGAAGTTCTTTCTGAACAAAGGGAAGTTATGTACTGCTGATGTTCTTTTTCTAAGAGTGATTGCTTCACAGAATATGTTCAAGGCAGCAGCCCCTGCTTGGGATCTGAAATGGCTTTCAGCCTGGCAGAAAATGAGTCTGTAAACAAGGCTATGAGCCCGTAACAAAAATGTCTGTGGAACCCCTTTTTGCTCCAGCAGCAAGTAGATGAGCATTCTGGGGAGGATATGCAGTCTGTCCATTTCTAATTCTCTGCTAATCCCTACAGAGGTTGAAGAAAACTTTAACGGGTCAAATGCCACACTATGATGAAGTGCTTATACCTCCTGAATGAGCAGATACAAATACTGCAGTCCTATTTCCATGAAGAAAAAGCGGAGCTTTGAATATCAGGAAGGCATAATGTGCGGAGTGCTGCACTTTGTGTAGCTTTTTCTCTTCTCTGCCATAGTTTGGGGTGTATTTGTTCTAAGAGGTTGTGGGGAGACTGGTTCCTCCCCATCAGTTAGTAAAAGGACTGGAATTAAGTCCAACTATGGGCTGGGATGAGTAGGTAAAAAGGGGTGATAAATACTGAACTCTCTCCTCTCATTCTTAAAACGTGAGACTCAAACTCCTGAAAATATAAAACAGTAAATCACAGAAAACTGGCTACACTAGCTTTTCTTTTCCCACAAATGAAATTACCTGAAGCTGCTCAGAAACATTATGTCCACGAATTGAGTTCAAACATTGTTGCAAAGTAGCTTTTTTCTCAGTTAATTGATCATAAAGCAGCCTGGTTTCATTCTGAAAAAGTAACAATCGTCAGAAGTATATAACATACAAGAGTATAGTAACAAGCAGACAAAAATACAGTAAACAAGACAACTCTCTCTTACAGAAAAAGCACTTTTTCACTTCAACACACAAAAAAGCATACACATTCTGGGCTCAAAGGAATAATTTAGAGAGGGAAATTCCCTGTCAGTGTATAAAAAAAAATGAGATTTCTCTGTCACAATGATCTTCTGTGACTGTAAAGATCTGTGAAACTTACAGAGAAACAAATTCTCCTCTTCTGAAAATGACAAAATAAGTCTATTACTGACAACTGATGGAGCTCAATGGATTCTGCAGGAGTAAACATAGCAGTATCAGCCCTGTTATTGTTTGCTGAACACATCACTGTGTTCTTCAAAGGAACCATTTTATTATTCAGCAGCACAGAGGTAAGCTGACTTGATGATGAGCCACTGCAGCTCTGCTGAACATCAGAAAACGCATTTTAAAGACCAAGTTCTTCTTTCTTTCAGAAAGGAAAACATAACTTTGCAAGACTGCGGCACACTTTCTGTTACTGTGGCACAAAATCTCAAGGAACAGTAAATACCAAGGGCTAAACCAATCTCCAACCAACCAATCTCTCCAGACAGCTGTAGAGCAGATGCTGCACCCAAAAAGCAGCGTCTCATAACATATATTCTGAGAACAACAGAGCTTTTGGCACTGCACTAACTTTGATCACTCCTGAACACACGAGGCGGAGGAAAGGATGCACAAAGCCTTCCCTGGCCTAATCCTTCCCCACAGACACTTGGTTTAGCCTGTAGATCAGCATACATGGGATTCCGAGTTACTTCTATACTTTGCATGCAAATTTTCTACTGTGATCAAGGCTTCTAAGGCAGTCAGCTCTGTAAACAGCGCTGCAAAAGCAAAATAAATTTGCTTCTTGAGAGACCAAGACAAGTTTGTTCAGTACCAAAAAAAAGACCATTATAGATGCCTCATTTGTAACCTGAATGCATTAACACTGAGAAGTCTAACAGATGCTGTGAAAAAAGATGTGCATTTGGCAGTGCAGTACCTGATAACTGGTATTATGATCCAGCCCAGCTTTCATTGAATTGCTCCTTGAAGCAGTGGCAGCTTGAGTCTGTTCCAACCATGCCTGTAAGTTGTTAAAGCACTCACAGAACACATCTGTGCTCCTACCAGCACAGGTAATAGACTTTAAAAGATCATCCTTTTTATCACTCAGATCAGCGTGAAGTTTTTGCAGCTCAACAGAAAGAGTCTAAAGAGTTGGAAAAAAGATAACATGAGTGAAAATGGTCTCTGTCAAAGGAGACCTGCCTGTAAAACGCAGTGGCACATGAGCTGGTAGTTTGTTAATGGGCAAAAGGCCCAGATCTGTGCGCCACCAAATAACTTGATTGTGCTACTCCCATCTAATACTAGCAAAAATGAGAGGAAATGTCAGGCCATATACATTTTTGTTGCAAAAGAAATCCACCATGGTTCCTCCTTCCCCTGGATGTTCTAGGAAAGTTACCTCATAAAGAACCTGCTGCACGGCTGCCTCTTCGGTGGAGAGGACTGAGGTGTTTAACATCTCCTCCATATTATCCAAGCACCGGCTGATTGCCAGAAGTAGCTCAAACAGTTTTTTGTCCAAATTGGAAGAAACTTCCTCTGCCACATTCTCCTGTGTAAAGGCAAGTCAAAATTTTTCAGTACTTTAACCCAAGGCACACCTAAGATTTGTTTGCTTGCATAAAGTTAGAAGTTTAGTCAGCTAATAATAATAAAATGCAGTTCATGAAATACTGAAGGACAGTCTTGGATGGGACAGCTATATACATGCAATACTCAGAGCTGTCCAGGCCAAAATTGAGAGTGACCTTCAGTGTATTAGGAGCAGATGTAGTTTCACAGGTTTCTAAATTCAGAAACAGGCACAACAGAACTTGCTTCGTCAGCTCATATATTGCATATTTACTAAAGTCATTTACAGGGTCCTCATTTAACAGAGCCTGAGGAACAATCTGGAACAATCTTTATCCATACTAGCATGTCTTTGGATTCAGGTAGCAGAAGTGTCATGGTTGAAACTTGCAATCTTTCTCCTCAAAATCCTAAGCTGAATGTACATTATACCCCCCAGCTGTTGCAGAAGGTACACTACAATGAGCCCCGTTTGCAATAATGAAATTATTGTCTATGTTTCTCAATGCCCAAACAGTGCATTGTGTCTTGATTTCCTGGTGTTTTTGGCAATGCTAAAACATGCCATTTTTACCTGTGCATGCACCACGTTTGCTTCTTGGCTTAGGTCTCCCAGCTGCACAGTGTATGTTTTCAGCTCTTCCACGGTTGAGGCTCCTGCATTTGGGAACGCGCCCCGGGGCAGCATGTTCAGTTTTGTTGTAATCTGACGTTGAGAAAGAGAATACTGCAGTTATGTGAACAGCTCAAATGATGTTTGGGCTATGGGTAACTACATAACATCCCTTTTAAAAAACATTAAAATAGAAGTGTCAACTTATTCATATAAAACACTAGGATAGCAGGGTTCCCTTTTTGCTGTCAAGAATAAATTGGTTAGGCTGTGGCCTGATCAGAGCATGACTGAAAAAAAAGAGCCTCTGATTCCCTCTTTTAGGGGCTACAGGCTGTAGCCTGTATTAAAGCAGGCTTGCTGCCCACTGCAGTACGTGAGTATGAGCAGTCATTCATCCTTTTACTTGACCGATTTTCTTCCATTTAATGCAGTACTCTTCTTCTTTCAGAGAACAAATCTAGTCATTCTAATTGAATGTGAACAAACCTGCTAGCAAAAGAAAACACTTTTTTCAAGCAGTAAAATTCTGCAGTCTGCTCTGAATAAATGCATAGCACTTTCTTATGGCAGTGTAAAACCACTTTTGATACGTCAGAGAGAATGCAAGAACGCTATGGTGAATCATAGAAGAAAATTCAAGCTAGAGTTTCTTCTGACCAAAATGTTCTCACTTGCAAGAACTGAGACTTAATCCACATCCATAAAAATCAGCTGGGAGCTGGCTGGATAACTCACCTAATTTCCTTAAAAGAATTAAGCAGATAACATCAGCTCTGAATGCTAACTGCCAGAATTCACCTACGTGTTCCCACACTACTTCATAGTCATAGCTCCAGAGTCATCTACCTCAAAGTAAAATTAAAAGACAATCATAAAAGCAGTATGCAGTAACAATTTCTTCTAGAGAGCACTTGCAAAGATTTCAGTTATCTGATGAAGAAGAGACATGATATAATGACTCAGAAGGTACCCTAATAGTTATCTTCACCCAAACCAACAGGCTGCACAAAGAGTGCTTTACTGAATTGAAACGGACCTGAGGTTCCACAAGCTGGCAGAGAGGAGACTTCATCTTTGAGGAAAGCTCTTGTTGTAAATATTGCCATTTATTACCCGTTTGGTCCTTTGGAGCTAAGGTGGGATCAGCCTGCTTGCTTTTTGGATCAGATTCCCCATTGCTGTATTAAGAAAAAATTATTAGAATGTCAAATACTAAAGTAGAATAAACAAAACTAGATTTGTAAAACTGCTGGTGTAAGACTATTTTCTATTATACCTGTCCCCAAAACAGAGTGCAACCAAATGCATGGCTGGGAACTGATACCCAATTGCCCTCTGCTTTCCTGCTTCAGCTTATGGAAGGCATCAGTCCTGCCTGACATCAAGACTGACTGTGGGCATTCCAGTCAGCCCAGTATCATGGAAGCTGTCACATAAGCAACACTCAATTTCCCCAGACTGCTGATAGTAGAAATCCCCCAGCTCCTGCAATTTTTCTTCTACAAGCACACATCACTCCAAACAGTGCTCCTGCAAAGTTTCTGTGGGTTTGGGAAGTTGTACATAACTGAATGTGGGGAGTGATTTTATTGCTTTGTACCTGGGTTCTGATTTCACACCATCCTCAAACTGTGGCTGCATTTTTTCCACACATGACTCAATGAAGTCAATGAGGTTCTTCTGCTCTGCTGCTTTTACTTTCAGATCCTGTGAACAGAGAACAGAATGAACAATAAAAATCAATTGTGTTTGCAGTATTGCTCTGAAATTATTATTGTGCTTTTCCAATCGCATTTCACACGAATCCATTTAGCAAGCAAAATTAAGAATACCTCTATCAGGAAAAAAAGCAAGTAATGTCTAAATATGATGTTACCAAACAATTTTCTATAAATATGTATTTTTACAGAATATCCAGTTAGCAAAACAGAAGTAGTTTACAGAGCACAGAGTTTCATAGAATATCTTACAATGTTAACAATGACCTTGGAGTCATTCCGAGTTGGTTCATGGGAGAATGTTCACAAAGCCTTTGAGTCAAAACCATCTTCAAAAGAATCACAGAATGGCCAGGGTTGGGAGGGACCTCAAGGATCCTGAATTTCCAAACCCCCTGCCACAGGGCCACCAACCTCCCCATTTAATGCTAGACCAGGCTGCCCAGGGCCCCATCCAACCTGGCCTTGAACATCTCTAGGGATGGGGCATCCACAGCCTCTCTGAGCAGCTGTTCCAGCACCTCACCACTCTCTCTATAAAGAACTTCCCCCTGACATCCAACCTACACCTTCCCTCCCTCAACTTAAAACCATCTCCCCTTGTCCTGCAGTTGTCTACCCTTTCAAAGAGTTGATTCCTCTCCTGTTTGTAGGCTCCTTTTAGGTACTGAAAGGCTGCAATGAGGTCACCCCGCAGCCTTCTTTTCTCCGGGCTGAACAAGCCCACCTCCCTCAGCCTGTCTTCGTAGGGGAGGTGCTTCAGTTCCCTGATCATCTTTGTGGCTCTCCTCTGGACCCTCTCCAACAGCTCCCTGTCTTTCTTGTACTGGGGGCTCCAGACCTGGACTCTGTACTCCAGATGGGGCCTCACAAGAGCAGAGCAGAGAAGGACACCACCTCCCTGTTCCTGCTGGCCACCCCTCTTCTGATGGAGCCAGGATACCATTTGAATTTTGAGCTGCAAGAGCACACTGCTGGCTCATGTTAAGCTTTTCATCCATCAAGACCCCCCAGGTCCTTCTCCACAGGGTTGCTCTCAAGGACTCTCCTTCCAGTCTGTATGGATGACTGGTATTCCTCTGGCCCAAATGCAAAACTGCAAAAGCAGTTTCAGATTTAAAAATACATCAGCACTTTAAACACAGGAAATTGGGTGGGTGACGCCATCTGAATCATTGTGATAAAAGACAAGGGTACCATCCAATTTTGTAAGGATCATAAGCCTTTCGGACAAAAAAGAGTTTCCAGGGCTTGGAGGCCTTTCTCCATCCTCTCTAACTCCACAAATCCTCTAGGAGAGGCGTATAAGGTACCTGCCCTTGGCAGACTTGATCCCACAGTGAAAACTGCAGCAGCTAATATACACAGCAGCCCCCTACATGTGCTGTGAATATAGAACAGGCAGAAGAATTACCTGTGGGTGCTGGAAACCATTTTGCTGGAGGAAGGGCTGTTCAGTGAGGCCAAGCTGGGGCATGCTGGAGCCATTGGAGTGCAACATCTTGAGGGACTCTGGGTCACTCCTCTCCCTGCTGGGAATCTGTAAAGAGAGACCCATTGTGGGAAGGCTTCCAGACTTGACAAGAGGCCAGAATCTCCATGTGCAGTTTGGGGAAATAGCAAAAGCAAAGCTGTTTTGGAACACTCGTAAACAAAATCAGCAGTGCAAAAGCAGCTGGTACTCATGCAAACACTTCTGTCCAGTTTCTGTCCAGGTCTAGCTGGGGGGCTGTGGTACTGGAAAGCTGAGTCACTGCTCATGCCACTTAGGTGTTCTTTGAAGAAAGTTACTGCTTTAAGGCCTGTCTGCTGTGATACTATCACAAACATGATGGTATTTTGAAAGAAAGCAAACAAAAAACATCACCAAACTTTTTTATACTTTTCCTGCATTCCTCACAAAATTTCAGCTACTGCCACTGAGCACTTCAAGCTGAAAAGATGTAGCTCAAAGACTCATTGGAAGTCCCACTACTTACTGCAAATGAAAAATAATCATACTGCAGTGCAAACTGGAAAAATAACAAGTTTGACATTTCTGATTGACTCTTCTCCTTTCCTTGTTTCACATGGTAAGCTCTAACTGTTCTTGTGCTACTACAGAACTCTGACTTTTCCTCAGCACAGAATTCATATGCTTTACCTGCTCTTCACTGTATTTATCCTGAAGCATCATCTGGACTTTTTCCAAATTACACTTCGCTTCCTTCAGCTTCAAGGAAAGCTCCTCTGCCTCCTGTTGGTGGCCTGCACTGTTTCCACCATCTTCCAGTAAACTAAGAACCTTTTGTTCAATCTCTGATAACATCACCTAGAAGTGACAGGAGTCAATTATTCATTCTTAGAAGTACAATATTCCTTTCCTGATAACATTCTTAAGACAGTGCTTACACTTAACCCTATCTAAAATGAACAGAAAGAAGAAAAATTAGCAATAGCTTCACGCTCCCTGGATTTTCTCTATAATAGCCTCTTTTTGCTATGAACAATAAAGTGCATTTAATACAGTGCTAAAGACAAAACTGTTTCAGAACACGTTCTGTGTGGGAAGTTGTATAACTCAGACATTAAGTAACGAGAAAGAGAAGCAGAAATTACCAATAGACTTCATTTGGAATAACTAAGAAGACAACACACCACATCAGAGAAGAAGGCAGAGCACAGACTGACTATATCACTCTTGGGAAGGGTCAAGTTCCATGGATGTATGAGCTAAACAGACCTCACCGTGAGGCCGAGGCACTACTAAAACTGCAAAACTGTGATTAGTGAGGAAGAAATCCTTGACCTGATGCTCACTGTAAGGCCAGTTTTCACTCCTTCTAATCTCATCAACCAGAAGCATGGCAGAATTTCTGCTCATGTTACAATACAATGTCACCAGTGTATGGAGGGCAGCCTTTAAAAGGAGGTCATCAGTTCTAAAATCAGTTTTGGGCACCAAATAGAGACAGATCATTGGTGTTGACTGGTAAACCTCACACAAATCTTGCTGTGATGAGTTAAGGAGTTATATCTAACTCTCCACCCACTGCAAGGAGCTACTGGCTTCACAACAGAATCAGCAAAAGGTGAAGCCTGTCTCAGCCGAATAAATTTACAACCTTATAGCTTAGTTTAAGGTGACAACTACCTCTGAAACTATTTTATCTGAAATGCCCCTGGGCTTTCAATAGTGATAAAGTAGAGGGACATGTGTATCCTAAGGCCAAGTGGAGCTGAGGACAGCAGTCCACCTCCCTGAGCAGCCCCTCCCATCTGCAAAGAATCCTTCCCAACATACAATCATCCAACCTAAATTACCAAAACACAGTACTGGTACCACGCGTTAGCCAGGCCACTGGAAACTGTTGGGATTTGGTTGCTGATTCACATTGTTCTGAATCGAATTACATCTCTGCATTACTTCTAACTCATGTTTATAAAGTTAAATGTGGAGACAGAAACTACAGCTCAACTGCAATAAATTAATTGTTCTACATCATATCTATCTATCCAGAGACCACTCCTGTTTTGTGCTTTGGATATTTTTTCTGCATAGATCTTGATTAGGATAGAAAAATATTTTTCTGCTCCTCTGTCCTGTCAAGTTCATGTATTAACATTGAGCCAGACTGCTAAAAGCTGGCAGGAACTCAACAGGGCCGAGCGTTGCCTGAAGTCTGCTTGATTTTATTGCTTGTGACTGCCCTATCAAAGCCGACACTGACACAAAGCCTGAATGGGATTGAGATACAGCCAGCTACATAAATGTATTCAGGATCTTAATTCCCAGAGTTCAGCAGTCAAGCAGATGAGGATATCGGCCTGGCACCGTGGGGAACTCCAAAGCTGCATGCCTGCACATTTTCTTTTAATCTGTGTGCCAGAGAAAGGAAGCTGTGCCAGGACTACCACCCAGCCCAGTACTTTACGTCAGCTCTGTTGTCTTCCATCCATTTCCAAATGGAAGATCCTAGACCTACAGCAGTACAACCAAATACAGGCTACTCAAGTGGATGAATATCTGTCTTTCCCCCTTCACTGGCAGCTGTGGGGTCCTGAAGTGCAAAAGAGCTTACAGCTTAGGAGCAAATTTTACACTGGTCTTTTAAGTCACTCTAAAAAAAAAAAGTGAAAATATCCAAACAAAACAAAAAAATTCTTTATTCTTGCTGAATTATCATGACGGAGACCAACAGAAAGCTGCCCTTAAAGAGAGGATGCCCTTAAAGAGAGGTTTATTTTCAAAAATAAACTAAAGAAAAAAAAAAAGCTGTAGAAACATTCAGACCTCAAACTAAATCCTCCACCTGTATAACAGCCCCACTGTGTACCACCCTAAAAACAGCTATTAACTGAGCCCTAGGAAAGCTGCACCTGAAACCGAAGCCGAGCTACCGGCTGTCTGCCAGGGCAATGAAGCTGAATAAGCAGGGAGAGGAGAAGCAGTAACTGTAGCTTTCCTGTGTTCACAAACCCCCGGGAAGGGTCGCTCATGGATGGCCAGCAGCACACAGGCTGCTCCCTCTTACCTGGAAATCACCAAGCTGCAGTTCCACCATCTGCTGCATTTTGGGGGTGTGGGGGTCTGAGCCCAGGGACACCTTAGTTTTGTCTAGCCATTGTTCCAGCTCAGCAACCTGGGCCTTGCACGCCTGGAGGATTGTTTCCGGCTCGGGCCTACCACCATCCACTGCTTCCTCTGCGTCTCCCTCTTTCCCTCGAGAGCCCTGGGTGGCGTTGGGGACAGGAGGCGGCGTGACACTCTGAAGCAAAGCACATGAAAAAAAAACCCCACAGTTATCTTCCTATTGCTTTCTTTTTCCTTTCTTTCTCTCTTCTCCTTTCTTTCCCCACTCCTTACCAGTGAGAAATGTTTAACTTTCACATTCACAGGGCTCCAAAACAACTCTGTCACCGACTTCAGAGTTTTTAAAAAATATATAATAATTAAAGATAAAAGAAAAAGGAAGGGAAATTCTGCAGGCAGGCGATCTAGGATCTGGTGCAACAGGTTTCCAGACACAATTTGCATCTGCACAGGTATACCTGAGCCACAGGAAGCACGATGACTCACCATTAACCAGTTCTCCCCTGAGGAGAGATGTTTTGCTGTGGGAGTTGGATGGAAGAGCCATGCAGTTTAAAACTGTAAAGCAAGCTGTTGTGCATCATTTAGAAGCTCCTTCTAAGCATTTGGTTCCAACAGCCAAATGAGTTTTATTCAGGCTCTACATCACACAGAAGAATAATGTGTATTTTTAAGTCTATCTTGTGTAATTCTTTTCTCTCGTTTGCTTTGCTTTAAGAAGCAGTACTGCATACTTCCGTAATAAGGAGAAGTCTAAAGTGCTTGGAGATACCAGCAGTTGCTTAGAAGCCTGCACAGCTCTGTGTATATCCACGCACATGCAAATAAAGGAAGTTAATAAGTAAATGAAGCACAACGCCTCTGCTGAAAACCACCTGTACTGCTCCCATGGCTCCAGAGCATTCACACACACTGAGATGGCCAGTCACAGTGCATTAGCCTTGTGCTAAAATGAGGGTGCCAAAATGCATTGGTTCAGGTATCAGCGTCTTACTTTGATCATTACTCTTCTGATTTCCCTCTCAGATACCTTGCAGCAGTGTCATTAAACATAGGAAATAGTCTGAATGTACATATTCTGAAACAGGAAAGTATGCTGATGTACATGCAATTGAAGATATGAAAGTACCAGTTTACTTCAACTTCCACTTGAAATTTTTGGCTTTAGTTCTCAGCCAGTTTGTCCTTGTTCATCATTTAATTATATTTTGCCAGTTTGAGAAAAAAAAATACATATTTACATATATATATATATATATATTATTTTTTTTTTAATCCAATGGGACTGCAAAACATTTTGGTTCACTAAAGTAAACGTATTTTGACAATGCCAAAAAAATAACCAAGTATTAAACAGAACACACGCATACAGAAGCATTTATCTATGGCATGCTCTGCCCTTCCCCAGGTAAATAACACTGCTTCAGGAAACTTCATTCCCTTTCTTTACAGAAACAGAAATTCAGATATGCAGCCAAATCAGTTGAATAAAACAAACCAGTTTTGTGTGCAGGTGTAACATCGTTCAGCTCCATACACACATCATGAGTGTGTTCTAAGAGTTCGTGTTCTAAGACTGAGATCATAAAGGACATGGAGTGGACAGTTACCAAAGCTTACCTGACAAGTAATAGTTCAAACAAGTTTTTGAATTCTGTGTTACATTGTAGGCTGCTAGAACTGAGTTTGGAAGGAAAATATGCCAGGAGCAATGAGATTGTATCATTTAACAACTACCAAGATAGTGGGAATAAATTAATGTTAGTGTATACGTAAGTTCTGAATGGAGAACATGAATATAATCAGTGCCACAGATCTCTAGACTTCAACACACCTCTGAGGGAAAAAATGAATATAGCATTTTTAAAAATAAATGCCTTCCTGTCTCCAAATAGCAACTGATCTTTCAAGTAAATCACCTAGCAGAAGAAAAAAGTTCCTAATAGGAGTTATATAGCACGTGGAAATGGACAGAGCAGTAAAATTCTGAAATGGAAAAGATTTTGCAATATTGCAGGCTTTTTTGGTGTCTGGCATGAATTGAGGAAGGACAGCCTTCTCTGCACGAGCAGAGGAGGACTGTGGCTTATAGCCTTACCACATTCTGTGCAAACAACACAGAGCAGCTGTGTCCACCTCTGAACACTGCTCTGCTGAGCTTTTCTGTAACTGGGTTCAACAGGTTGTGGGTGCCCCTGAGGACAGGAGGCTGACAAACACAGTGGTGGCACACAGAAGTACCAGTATATGTTATCTTGTTAGGTGCCTGACCTGGAGATGAAGTCTCTCTTATACAAGGGTCTAAATGTCAATTACTCTCAACTGAGATTTACTCAGTGCAGCAAGTATCTCAGCTCAGTACAACACAGAGAATCAGTGAGAGCTCAGCTGAACAACTTTCTGTGCTTGGGGACTGGAGTGACTTCATCTCCTTTGCTTGCAAAAGGAGCTCACAAACATCCTGTACGAGCAGAAGCCAACAGTGTTGCAGAGTAGCAAAGAAAAAGGACACAGAGATCACGCGTACAGACAGGCCATATATGATACACTCACTCATACAAGGCAGAATGCTATTGTTTATAATATTAGTATGCAATTAAAAGCTGCTGGCTATGTTCTAACATTTAGCTATGTATTATTTTCCTGCACAGGAATAAGAAACTAAAAAAGGGCACATCAAATTCTCCCGACGCTTTTTTTTTCATTATTGAACTATATATACTGAAAGTCATGCATGATATAAGGAGTCAAGGAGCACTGAGAGACAAAGTGACTTGAGAGTGTGCTCCTGCCTCAGGCAATGATGGATTCTAGCTTCTTCCATGCTGCTAGAATTTAAGAGCTAGAGCTGAGGCTGCTCTGCTACCAGTCTTTTGCTCCTGGCCTTGGTGGACTGTTCAAGACTATTCCATACACTCTTCTGCATGTAACCTATAGGCTGCTGCCCATTCCTCTATAAGCTAGCACACGTTTTCCACAAAGCAGCAAAATATGGGAGGGTTATTCTTATTCATTTCTCCTTTAACTGCCACTTCAAAATCCAATAACTGATGCAGATTTTATCACCTTAATCCTCCCATTCACACCTTTATGAATGCCAGCATCTCTTTTCCTGACAATACTCCATCTTGTTTCCTAGAAAACTTAATTTTCAAGGAGATCAGAACATAACCTTTTTCACTCAAAGGAGTAATCTGAAGAAGCCCATTAAGGGTTGTAGGTATCCTACCATATCATTAATCTTTCCACAAGCTCCAGTACCATTATCATTACCAGTAGCTGGGTTATACAGAAGGTCACCTCGTTCAGCCTACTTCAGATTTGCAAACTCACCACGGTCTGACTTTCATGACCTGTGCCAGGGCTTTCTGTCCTCTGTGGAGTTTGCAAAGATGATTCCTCATTGTCTTTACTGCATGATTGTACTATCTCAGCAGCATCCTGTAGAGAACGAGAAAACAGTGGAAATATTTAGATCATTATTGCCTTGCTGTACTTGAGAGACCTCAAAAGTAGCAGCTCTCCAATGCACAGCAGTCCTGGACCAAGCACATTCATGGAGATAAGTTCTCTTATGCTTTTAACATAGATACATGGAAGCAGCAACTGTAGCTAACACATCAGATAATGTCAAGACACTGTGAAGAACATAGCAAAACACCACCAAAACTGTAGCTGGTCAGGAATATCAGATGTTGATCTTCTTGTTGACAAAGTGAATCTCTTCCACAGATAATCTCCTAACAAACTGTACATTTTATTGCCTCCCCAGGAGTTAATGAAATGAATCACTCCAAACAAATGCACCTTTCTGTCTTCGGGCTTGTAGAACAGGAAACACTTAAAATGAAAAAATTCAGAGTGATGTGGAAGACAGAGCAACTTAATAATGCTACTGCCCTGCATTTCTACAGTTCTCTTACTTCAAAGCCTTCAGCATTACCTACGACTTCTGCAAACACTTTCCACAGACAGATGAGTTCCTGCCCTGTTGAAATAAATCTGAGTTCATTACCTGTGCACCACCATCTGACAAGGTTCCAGAAGACCAAGAGGTTGCACTGTCTTCCTTACACTTTTCCTTGTATTTTAATGAGGGCCAGAAGCTCACATCTATCTCCGTGACTGTACTTCCCTTTGAAAGTAATAGCAACTCAGCATTAGCTTGTGAACACGAAGCTCAAGCATCCCTTCAGGCAATGTAAATTACTGCAAACCTTTACTAACACTTAGCTCTTTCTGCCTTGTTTATCTACCTCATGTTTCCCAAATCTCACCTCCTCCCTTGCTTAATGGCTCTGCCAGATGAACAATAGCTGGATGACACTCCAGAGACCTCAAGAGTATCCTTTGCTTTTTCATGCTATCCCCGAACAAATAAACAACAAAAAACCACAAAACTTACACCAAATCACTCTCTCTCTTTTCCTGTCCCCTAAAAACAAAATAACCCCCAACTCCAGTATGTAAAGAAAACTGCACCAAAAAAGAGTGGGTAGCCAGGCTACCATCTAACCTGCATTTCTCCAGAGGCTGTCTGATTTTGTCTGAAAGAAAATCCACTTTTAAACCTTGTTTTTTAGGCTCATGTTTGCTACTAACACATGCATAAAGGTGTTACTGTATAAGTAATTCCATCAAAAGCAGGATCACACATCACAGAATGTTACTGTGTAATACTGACATTGATTCAAGCTCAGTTTCTTCGTACTTTTTCTTGGTGTAACAAACTTGGCTTCATTTTACTCTAAATTATTTCATATCTACACTTTTTTGTAATCTGTAACAAACCAGTTTATCTCACATACATATCTGTATATGTAAGACATATACTGAACTTACCTTGCTGTGAAAAGCATCTTCTGACTCTTCATCTAAACAGGGCAGAAGGGACATCAGTCCTCTCTTCTTCAGCTACAAAATACACAAAAGAGACAGTTCAATTACTCACGTTAAACAGTAAAAGCCTCTGCCCTCTTGTCTGTACACTAAAAGAAAATTACCACGTGGGGACCACTTTTGGACAAGCACCAAGCATTTGACACCAGACATTAAAGTAATTTATAAGCAATTAAGTAAAGCAATAAGTTATTAATTAATAACAGCTACAGCTCCAAAACACCTCTAAAAACTGGGAGTTTTCAATATTTTGTAGTGTTTCAACATCACAGATGTAATTGGGACAAATTTTATTTTGCTGAATTTACTGAAAAATCCTCAACGACTGATCATTATCAGTAAATACGTGCATTTAACATTTTGCTGCTGATCACTTAGTGTAAACTCCATGTTAAAACAGCTCATGCAAAAAAATAACCTGAGGCACACCTCCTTCCTGCCTTCTCCTAGCCAGGTATCATACCCAGTCTTCCTCGGACCATTTAAAAGGAGAGAAGTAACTTTGCTTCACAGCTGCAGGGATGCTCCTCTCTCAAAAGCCACTCCTTCTGGATAAAGAAGGGCTTTACACTTTCCTTCTTCACCTCCTGGGCAAGTGATCACAAAACGGTGCTCCACTCACCTGCACATCGGAAACATCAGTCCCTATGGAGTCAGTTTGTGCAAATACAGAGGCTGTGGGCTCATCTCCTGGTTCAGGCACTTCTTCCTGTAAGCGCTGGTGAAGCTCAGACATTGAATTCTTCATCCCGGTAAGGATGTCTTCCTTTCTTTGGCACAGCTTGATGATTTCTTCTTTTATAGCTTCCATTTCTCCCTAAGGAGCAACAACATCTGTAAGTATGCGTTTTTCTTAGTTAAACAAGAGGTAAAGTAACAAATGACACCTTGCATCTTACTGAGAATGGGTCTATTTGCCCTCTTCCCTTTTTCATAGCTTTGGGACAGTTCCCCATTGTCAGTGCAGGAAATGTCCTGAAACATGCAAAACAATAGCAGCAGACTCTGTTCAGGACGGCGCTTGCCACCTGTACGGCTGCAGTTGGTAGTCTGGAAGGAAATGTGGAAGGCTGGATAAATGAATCAAACTAGGTCTTGCATAGCCAGGGGAATATGAGTTTCCCTCAGGACAGAGGGAATGTAGCTGAGTTACATTACTCTGTGAGTCAAAGCAGATGATATTACTTTCAACCACCTTTTCTGGAAACCTGACACAGAACAACTGGGGTAGCCTAGATGAAGGCAAATACAGCTAGGGGTAATTCAGGGCTGAGTCTTCCTTGCATAAATTGAGTTAACAGAAGCAAACAAAAAAAATAAAAATACAAAATGGAGGGTTTCAGTAACACAACTAGGGACAAGAATTATCCCACGTCTTAGAATATGACACTGGGAGATATGGTCCTTCAGACCGTACAAGGAACATGTTTAATGTTCTTTGGGTCTAAACCAGATAACCCTGCGTTAACAAAAGGGAAACAAATCTGTCTGGCTTTCCTCCTTGTTCATAACTGTTACTCTAGTCAGCATTCTGCCTTCAAAGCCCTTTTCTAGGGGTCTTTCCTCACCACTTGTTTTCCAGGTGAGCAAAGAGAGCAGAAGCAGTAACAGACCAAGATGGGTAAGCAATAAAATACCTCACTCCCTTCATTACTGGTAGTGCTAAAGCTCTTTGAAGTACTATGGCTTGATTAGAAAACTAAAAATCAGCTAAATACCCCACTGCAGAATGGGATTTGTCCATCAGAGGAAGCTTTGATGCTAGGCTTAAAATAATAAAGACACTGATTCCAGAGGCTGCTCTATCATGGTCTGAATAACGCTATGCAAGTAATAATCTGTGATAGAGAAAAGCAGTAAGACTGCTGGTTTTTGTCTCAACTACAGCTTCCTCCATAAACAATGCTACTGTGGCCGCATGAATAGGAGGGTGAAGGCAGGAAAAGAAGAATTTGCCAATTTCCCATATATTTATAAATGTTTGCTAGGAATAATATTCGTGTTTGTTTTACAGCAGGAGCAGACTTTATAGCACAAATGTCAGCTACTGCTTTGCCAACTTAACTAGGCAAGAAACCAAATCTTTACTGACACAACTTCCTCATTTGAAGCCCATCAATAAGATGGGCAATTCCAGTGCCACATCTATCAATGAAATGTTACAACTGTGAAACATATCTTCTAAAACAAGAAATATTAAACAGAAAGTCTTATGCTCAAAGACAAAAACAAGAGCCAGGAAACGAGTCATGCTTAGTACTAGCATCCAACATCCAATCACCTGAAAGCAGAGCAACTATGTATTTAGGAAACAACTGAGAGATTATAGTTATTAAGTATGATGTATGTTTATTAACTGTATTGCTGCTGACTGCAAAAAGCTGAGCTTCTTAGAGGCACTTTATAAAAATACTCATTAAACTTAATTAGTCATTTCCCGACTTCTGCAGTGCTGTCTTTAAAACACTTCTTACTTTTGCATCAAATAAGCAATTCATCCATTACAGAGAGGACCCAACTGCTGGCAAAAAACAGCACCTGTCACCAGCTGATGAACACACAGCATGTCAGCAAGGACGAGGAAAGGGACCTAGAAGATCAAACCCTAACCAGAATCACCAAAAGTAACATTGCAATGATCAGAAAGGGACACAGTGCTCTCTATGCACTATCCCAAGGTGCTACCCCAGTTAACATTTAGCAGGATGATGAGCGCAGGCAAGCAATCAGTGCTGCATACTGTTTCACCACAACAGCTGAAAACAGCACTTAATTTTCACTGGAAGTTGATTCAGGTACAAATAGCACATCAAAACCAGTGACATTAAACATATGCCCAACTTGAAACTAGTACTGATTATAATATCTCTTGGTATACAGCAACTTATGTACCTACAGTCACACCACAGCGTTCAATTGCCTGCTTGACTGGAGCAGGGAGCAAAAGCACACTACTATTCATCAGTGCTACATGTTATCATAAATTTAGGGCATGACATGAAACCCACCTCTGGACAAGAAGCTTTCTGAGTGCGTGGCTGATATTCATCTGATTTTTCAGCCAAGTGATTCTTTAGGAATTGTTTCAGCTTTTCAATCTCTTGCTCACATTCTTCTGTTTTCTTCACAGCTTCCTGTGAAACAGTAACTCTTGAAATAATTTTGTATTAACTAGGACATAAACAAACTGGTCAGTAATGCAAACTGCACCAAAGAGTGCTCAAACCTCTTTTCCTTCTTTAGTTAGATGTAAAAGAAACTGTGCTTGCTCTGCTAACCCTGCAGAACTCCATCTTCACCACGTTCAGAGATCTGCCTGGAAGCATATCATTGCCTACTCTAGAGAAGGACTATGAATTTTAAAATGCAAAGTGGAACATATTTAACCACATTTACCACAATTTATGAGAAGCTGAAAATAAAGAGAAATTACAGGGTTGGCTGGTTTCATATCAAGTTAGAAAGCCTACCTGTTTTAATTAGTGTTCAGGTTGTTATTGCCAGCTAGCTCTGCACCGGCCAGAAATGAACTGTGCTGTCCAGGCAGAAACTGCAGCTCAGAAGATAAGCCAACCACAGTTTCTAACAATTTGAATAGTTTCTATCAGATAAATATTTCCACCTTGTGTGAGCTTCCTCTTCTTGCATGACTTATGGAGAAAGCCTATTATATGTCATCAACAGCCAAATTCACTTTTATTCATTTGATAGTAACAGCAAAATCTCATCAATCAGCACTCCATGCAGAAGTCTGCAGTCGCCCCACATTCATTGCTAATGTTGCCTGCCACAGCTTATCACAATGTCTCAGGTAACTAAGAAACTGTTACATATACAAATAATAATATCTTGCGAAAACATTTACTTTGCAAAACATTTTGTAGCTTTGTTCCTCAGCATGTGGGCTGAGAATCAGAGAGTATCAATAGACTCTTCCTCAGGCGGCTGCAAAAGATAGCGAAGAAAATGCAACTCTGTAGACAGCAGGTTACTTTGTTCATTCACTTCTTTGCAATAGCAATCACTCCCACATGTTAGTAAAGTTTTGCATTATGAGTTTTTAACTTACAACTTTCAAAAGGCAGAAAGTGTTTTTCCCACTGAAAAAAAAAAAAAAAGCCAATTTGGAAAGAAAGATATCTAACTGCAGTCTGTAATCTTAATGACATACATTAAGACAAGGGGAAGAAAAGTAGTTATTCTGCTGCTCAGCTTAAATAAGAAACTAAAAGTACTTCTAAAAGAGAGAGTCTTTATACCTACACTCTCAAATTCTCATAACTGTTCAGTAGTATCTCAATTTTACTTGACTAACTAAAGAATACTCTGTATTTAGACTCCAATTTCCACTCTCAGACCAATACATGAATGCAGTCACTTTCCTGCAGATCACTCATCCATCTCCCATCAAGGAGCAGAAAATCTTATTTTATCCTTTTCTCAAAAGAACACACATTACGTCCTATTTGTGGTACTGAATCTGTACCAAGAAGTAATGCTTCTCTACTTCATTCTTAAATTTTGCTTTTCTTAGCAACTAGAAGACCTATTTGTGGAATAGGCCCTGCTGCCAGGAGTGTGAAGGCAGATACTAAAAAAATGTCAACAGTACATCATCAAATATGCAAACACTGCCACTCCTTTGCACAGAGAGCTGGTAAAACACTGTGGCTTCCAGCTCCTCTTCCTGATGACACTGTTTAGGTAGCGATAGGTGTGGCTCTTAACGGGCTATAAGAGAAGCACAAAGGGCAACACACATTAAGTCTCCTAAAACCCTACCCTGAAGCATCTGCAGTATCTACTAAGGTTTTGTTTCTGTCAGACTTTTTCAGGTGTTAAACTGAAACTTAATTATACAGAAGTTCCTAGTATTACAGTATAGATAGCAAATATGTGCAACCACATCCAAGCACTAAAATGTCAAACTAATTCACAAAGCAGGGAAAAAAATAAAGCATGTATCCGCAAAGGCAGCCTGTCTCCAGTGTGGCCTTCTGTCTATTAGAATACCTTCTATTCTTCTATGCAGCACTGAAAAATGCCATCCTTTAATAGCTGTATCCTTTGTAATCTCTTAGGTGGCGACAGAATTATACTTTCAACCCACTCAATAGAATGGGAAAGCCTTTTTTGCACAGCTGGATATCACTGCAGCAAAGAACTCATTTTTCCAACCTGTTTTCTCACAAAGAAATTTTACTCAGCTACAAATTTTTGGAAGTCCATAAAATAAAGGCAAATGCTGAGCAAAAAAAAAGATTACAGCTGCTTCAAAAAGGTAAAAAATCTAAACTTTGACCTATAGACCAATGTTCTTCATAAAGGAGTTAGAAGTTTCATGGTAACACTCAGTAATGGCAATGCACCAGGATTCCAAGGGATAAAAGTATTCTAAAAATTACTGAATACTTAATCTGGTAACTTTTTATCTGAAATATGTGTGCTTTACCGTAACAATTATTCAGACCTAAGAAGGTAGAAAGACTAAAACCCCAAGACATTAGGGATCATACAGATCTCTGTCTCTTTTCAACTCCAGGCATGCACATCTGTAGCATGCTTGGGTTTGTCCCTTGGTGCTTTTAAAACTGAAAAGAACAGGAGGAAGGGGCCTACTGAGACAATATAGTCCAACTGGCTGGCCACTCTGCAGTCAAACAAAAGTTAAAGCGTACTATCAAGAACATTATCCAAATATCTCTAACACTGACAGGAATGGAGCATCAATCGCCTTTCAAAGAAGCCCGTTCCAATGTTGGACCACTCTTGTGATAAAGGTACTTCTCCCAGCATCCCCTGGCACAGCTTTGTGGCACTTCCACTCGTCCTGTCACTGGAGACCAGGGAGTAGAGCACAGCATCTCATTTTGCACTTCCCCTCTTCAGGAAGCAGCAGAGAACAATGAGGTCTTCACTTGGCACCCTCACAGCCCCTGGTTGGATGTGCCTTTCAAAACTTCTACCAGCTTTGTTGCCCTCCTCCGGATACCTTCAAATGTCTTAACATTGCTTTTATACTGGAGACCCAGAACTACAAGCAATATTGAGGGTGAGGCCACACCAATGCAAAGTATAATGGGAGAATCACCTCTTTTACTATGCTGTTGCAAAACGTTCAATGCTCCAAACTATCCAGATTGCTTTGCAAATCCTCTTAAATCTCCATGAAGTCAACAGCACCTCCCTATTTACTATCATCAAACCTGCTAAGGATGCATTCAACTCCTCCACCCAGATCACTGATAAAAACGTTAAAGATGACTGGTCCTAGGATTAAGCCCTGGGGAAGACCACTAATGACTGGCCACCAGAAGCCCCAGTCACAACAATTATTTGAGCTCTGCAGTTCTGCCAGTTTGTCACCCAGTGTAGCATGAACCTGTTACCTCACAACTGGACAATTTGTCCAGATGGATTCTGTGAGGAATAGTAACAAAGGCCTTACTAAAACCTGGAAAGATTACATCCGCTGCCTTTCCTTTGTCCACTAAGTGGTTGACCTTATTGTAAATGCAGATCAAATTACTGAGATGGGACTTTCCCTTCAAGAATCTGTGCTGATTCAGCCTGACAAAAGTGATGTTCTTTGCATGCCTTAATTTCTCAATCTGAAAACAAAAGGTAGAGATTCACATTTTAGCTGTTCTGTGTACATCTGGGCTCTGAAATGTTTAGTAGAAACTACGTGGTCTAAATCACTCTGCTTTACTACAGTAGGCTTGGGAAACCAAATAGGCAAAGATAATGCACCAACTGAAACTCATTTCAGTTTTCTATCTACAATGTCATGTTGTAATGTGCAATTACACACACACAAAAAGTTAGAACATCCCCCAAAACATTACACAGAGAACATGGTAGGTGCACTACATGCCTGTAAAATAAAGGTATTTGAGGTGGTATCTTATGAAATTAAATAACATCAATGAATGCAAATCAATTACCTCCAGCAGTTCATTTTGTTCCTTAGTAATTTTTTCTATTTTTTTCAATTCTCTCAAAAGTTGTCTTGCTCTTAGGAAGACTGAGACAGGTTGTTTTTTCACGCCTGGCAGCTGAAGGTCTTCTTCATAGGACTGTATGTGAACAATGGTCTTCTGCATAGGACCAATATGGTCAAGTATAACCTGTTAGGACACAGGATAGATGATGAATGATTTAGTGAATTGTGAAAAAAAATCAAATTTACACCCATGATGTGCAAGAGTAGGTTTTTTTGAGTTTTCTATTTAATGCAGGCAGTGGGTGAATATCATTTTCTAGAAGAAATATCACTTTAGGCTTTCTGCATAATGTAGCCATTACAGAACTGTTTCCTGGATAACAAAGCTGTGAGCGGTATGACAACATTTTTATGCCTCCCCCAAAACAAAACCCACAATTTTTGCATGTCAGTCAGCTGACAATGTGGACTGCAGTTGATAGAAAAGATACCATAAAGCTTTGTTTTATTTCAGGTTTTATAGAAAAGAAAGCTGTCTGGCCAAGAGACCTCATCTCAGCAAGAATTCTCTGCATGCATGAAACAGGTGTGCGATGAGTCCCTTCAGCCTGTATTTCTAAAAGTATCTGTTGTATTTTTCCTCTATTTCTGGGAAAATAGGGCCTGATTTGCAGACTCTCATATTAGTTACTGTTTGATGATAAGTGGAATAATATTTATTGAATGTACCAGGTCCTAACACTCCCAAAAATGGAAGAGTCAAATATAGCAGGAATACTTTTATACTATAGTTACACACTTGGCTGTCTACTGGTATGCTGTTATCAACTGTGCTTTAGTTTCAAATGTTCTAGGTTAGCCCAGGACTGTGCTTCTTGAAGGGATATCCCAACAGCCTCATTTTAGAGTTCATTTTGCACACTTGTCTAGGTATATGTAAATTCTATTCCCTTCAGATGAAACTAAAGCTGAAGACTTTCCAGAAGAATATCTAAAGACCTTTGACAACTAATAGATGTCCAGCATCCTGGACAAGCACGAGTCTGGTCCTGAGTTATCTCCTAAAAGACACATACAGCACAGACCTCAGGTCCCCTGAAGTATTCTGCCCAACCAATGTGCTCCTTTTGGATTTCACTACTTGTAACTGTAAATGTGTAGCTGAAATAATGTTTGTAGTAACTATCATTGACCTGAGAGTTGGAGTATGTGTAATACTGACATTTCAAAGTCATACACTAAAAATTTATTCATTGCAGTATGTATCCACTAAACAGGCTTTTGCTGGAAAAAGCGTACATAGGAGCTTTCACAGACCTGTCCATGTTTAAGTTGGTCTTTAGGAGAAAGTTCCAACAGATCTTCTGATGATAAGATTGTCTTCATTTTCATAATATCCTTCTCAAACATTTTTACATGAGATTCAATGGCATCCAATTCCTAGATTTTGGGAACAAAGAATGTTTGTAGATAGTATAGTTTTGAAACTCCCTTCAAAAAACAAAATCAATATGAATTTCTGCATTCACTCAAAACTTAAAAAGAAACACTGAAAAACAAATGCAGCATATGCAGAATGTGTTAACAGGACGTGTTAACAGCTGCTGCTGACCAAAAGGCTAGCTACCACAAACTATGCGTTGTCATAACATCTAAAAGAAGTAATAATCTACGGTCACCTAGTCTATTTTAAACCCCAAGTATGGAACTGAAATACCCTTGAAAAATCACATTATAAATCACTACTGGTGACAATGAAATTTTCATTGTTGATATTTACCATTAAGAAAGAGGTCTAATTATGCATTCAAAATGAAGACTTATTTCAGATGGAAAATGGGTCTGCATTACAGTACGGCTTCCAGACAACTC